>NC_047679.1:69378917-70688822 GCF_011762505.2 Arvicanthis niloticus | reverse complement strand
ATCACTATGACTGTCTATGAATTAATTTTTTCTTATCTAAGCTGGTACTATCCACCAAGGTTACCTATCCACAAGGTCTATGGCTATTAGAGCTTATCCAGATTGGTAAATTTCCATCAAAGCTGCCTGTTTACAATATCTCATAAGTATCTGTTTCAGTGTTTTTCCACAGAGACCAAGGCTTTGTGTTAGCAGGCTGACTTAGGACTATGAATGATTTTAGGCCTTCAGTGTATAAGCAAGGCTTGCCCTGACATCTCCCTTCTCCAAGTATAGAAGGACCTTGGTGATTCCAATCTTGCAAAGGGGTAGATAGAGGCCTGGCCTCCAGTAATTAAAGGACCTTGTAAAGGTTCCATTCCTCCTGTCATTGTCCAGTGAGGAATGAGGGCCATATCCATCCCAATGTCTTTTTCCTGAAGAGGGGATTCTTTTGACATCAACACCTATGCAGTCAGGCATGTCCTTCAGGGAACCCAAAAGGATATTTTTAATTTTTATTTATATTCCCTTGCAGTGCTCAGCCTTGCAGCCTAAGCAAGAATTTAGATCACCAGTCAGAGGGGGTTCTGAGTGGCCCCTCACTGTTTGGTCTAGGGGCAAAAGTCCACTCTTTTAGGTTGAGTGGAAATGGGTTTTGGGAACACCCTGGATAGAGTAACAACCTTGTCTTGAGTCTTGTGGTCTTCCATAGCTAACTTATGATAATGTGTCTGAATAGGTTTTTCTGTCAAAATTATCTATCTGTTGTTTCATAAAGTTAGTCAGACTATTTAAGGCCTAGGGACCAAAAGAAATAAGCAAAAGTAACTCAATTATCAGTCCTAAAATGGAAGGAAGTAGGGTTGACAATCATGAAGTGGTTGAAAACCAATTCTTGTGCCAGCTCTCCTCTCTCTCTCTCTCTCTCTCTCTCTCTCTCTCTCTCTCTCTCTCTCTCTCTCTCTGTCTCTGTCTCTGTCTCTGTCTCTGTTTTTTCTCAAGGCCTTCTCTGACCTTTTTCATGCTCTCTTTAACCACCCCTGTCTTGTCTATGTAAAAGCAAGATTCTTCTTTAAGGTCTGTACACAGTCTAGAGCTGTACATAGTCTTTTCTATTGTAAAAGAGTAAATCAAGTCCAATAAATTCCTTTGTAATTTTTGGAGATCACTTCAGACAGTGAAACAAGGGATTTCTTCAGATTAGTGATGTCAAAGTCAAGCTTCCTTATGTCCTTGTCAATGGCCCATCGAAGGTCTGAGTAGCAGCACTTTTGTGAAGAGCTTTTAGATTTAGGAAATTAAAAATGAATAAGGCATGATGGAGAATATTTCTGGTAGACTTCTTCTGGGGGTATAGTTCCCCCTCTTTTGTTTTAAAAGCCATTTTTTCAGAGTTCTTGTAAAACCAGGGCAGAAGAACCAGTAGCTGTTCCGCCAATACTCAGAGAGTTATTAAGATATGATTTTAAAGTTATATATCTGTTTTATAATATCTTGTCTTTGAGGATTATAAGGAATTCCAGTAATATGGGTAATAATAAATTGTTAACTAAACATCTCAAATGTCTGACTGTAACAGTTTTGTTTATTTTAATCTGATATGGAACACCAAGCATAAAAGATACTATAGGCCATAGCTAATTATATTTTTAGTTATTTCTCTTGTTAAAGTAATTGTAACTAGGAAGCCTGAAAAGGTGTCAAATCACATATACATATTTTAATTTATTTAAATAAAAAATGAGTAACATCCACTTATCATAGTGATTGATTAGGTATAAGTCCTCATGTATTAATATTATTATGAAAAATTTGAGGACACTAAAAACAAATTTTCTAATTTGACCTATATACACTCTAAAGATGTCAAATTGTTGTCTCAGGCTATTTTTATTAAACATAGATCTATAAAAATGTACTATCTTATAGTGATGTTATATAATAGATGACTTTTTAAATCTTAATGATGATATTATATTTTTTTAAAATTGTATCCATGATTATTAGGTTCCTTTATAAAAAAATTCTTACTAGGCCTTTTTCTGATAATCAAAAACTGTAATAAGAATTTAGTCAGTTTCTCTGATAATATCAGTTAATTGTTCCTAGACAAATAACCAGACTTGTACTCAGAGCACATTTCAGGAGATTATAAAACAATTTGTCAGAGGTCAATGAAAAGGGAACCAACAATTTATCATAGGTGTTAGTATAGAAAATATAATATTGTCTGAGCTTATCTACATAAATCTTTACTAATAACACAGGTATAGTTCTGTGGCTATCTTCTTTTGGATTTGTTGGAAGGGCATTACTTTCTTGCTATTTCTAGGCTATAATTTCCCTGGTTGTATTGGAGGTTTCCTACTATTATCCTTTGTAGTTCTGGGTTTATGGAAAGATATTGTGTAAATTTGGTTTTGTCTTAGAATATCTTGGTTTCTCCACCTATGGTAATTGAGTGTTTTGCTGGATATAGTAGCCTGGGTTGGCACTTGTGTTCTCTTGGGTGTCTGTATGACATCTGTCCAGGATCTTCTGGCTTTTATATTATCTGGTGAGAAATCTGGTATAATTCTGATAGGCCTGCCTTTATATGTCACTTGGCCTTTTTCACTTGCTGCATTTAATATTCTTTCTTTGTTTTGTGCATTTGGTGTTTTGATTATTATGTGACAGGAGGTATTTCTTTTCTGATCTAAGTCTATTTGGCGTAGGTTTCTTGTATGTTTATGAGCATTTCTTTTTTTAGGTTAGGGAAGTTTTCTTCTATAATTTTGTTGAATATAATTTATTGGCCCTTTAATTTGGGAATCCACACTTTCATCTATACCTATTATCCCTATGTTTTATCTTCTCATTGTGTCCTAGATTTCCTGAATATTTTGTGTTAAAAAACTTTTTGCATTTTGTGTTTTCTTTGACAGTTGTGTCAATATTTTCTATGGTATCTTCTGTACCTGAGATTCTCTCTTCTATCTCTTGTATTCTGTTGGTGATGCTTGCGTCTATGACTCCTGATTTCTTTCTTAGGTTTTCTATCTCATGGTTAGTCTCCCTTTGTGATTTCTTTATTGTTTCTACTTCCATTTTTATGTCCTGGATGGTTTTGTTCAATTTCCTCACCTGTTTGGTTGTGTTCTCTTATAATTCTTTAAGTAATTTTTGTGTTTCCTCTTTAAGGGCTTCAACCTGTTTACCTGTGTTCTCAATTTTTTTGAGAGTGTTGTTTATGACTTTCTTAATTTCCTCTATCATCATCATTAGAAGTGATTTTAGCTCTGATTCTTGCTTTCCTGGTTATATGGTGAATTCAGGACTTTCTAGTGTGAAAGAACTAGGTTCTGATGATGCCATGTACCCTGGGTTGCTGATGCTTATGTTCTTGTGATTGCCTTTCACTATCTGGATCTACTTAGTACTACTTGCCCTGTCTCTGACTGGAGCCTCTCTTTCCTATTATCTTGGTTGTGTCAGAACAGTGTGGGGTGGGTGTTGCTACTAGTGTTAGTGCTGAGGCCCAAGATCTGCTGAGTGTTCAGGCCCAGACCGCAAGGAACCAGTGCTCTAGGCCAGGAGTGAATTCCTGGGTCCCAGTGGGTCCCAGTTACTCCCTGTTTTGGGCGGGTGTTGCTGTCTCCTTACCTAAGATACTGCTCAGGTTAGAGCTCCTGGGAGCCCCAATTCCTCTGGGTTCTCTGAGATTGGGTGCAGAGCTGCCTCCCGGGATCTGCTGAATGCTCAAGCCCAGACAAGAAGGAACCGACAATGTTTCCATAATTAAGTTAGCACATATCATACCACATCCCTAAAATGAAGCTTATTTATCTTATTATGAATTCACTCAAGCACTATAACCATCAATATACTTCAATTATCAGAAATAAAACTGCATTGCTTTATTTACTATTCACAATGAATATTACTGTGGCTAATTTACCTTATTAAATTATATGTTTTGTCATTATCTTTTTTTTTAATAAATTTCTTTTCTGTCTTTGCTTTAAATCATTTTAATCAAACATCTTTTATAAATGAAAATTCATGTTGATTAAAATATAACTGTTTTGTTAAGAAGGTCATTATGAAAACCAATAGCATTCACATCAATACAATGAAGATATTATTTTTGTCTCATTTCCCTTTTTTATCAATGTATATGAATACATGCACATGTGTATATGCTCAAGGAATCTAGTAGAATAAAGTTTAAATTAAAAAAGGACAAGAAATGTTTTAGAAGCTGCATAATTGTGCTTTGAGTTTTAGGAAAGAATAACTGCATCAGGATTCTCACTGTCAAATTCTTCTTCTTTTTTAAATAATTAAATTAATTAATTTACTTTACAGCCCAGCCATATTTTCCCCCTCCCTCCTGTCCTCTAAGTCTTTCCTCTCCCCTCCCCTCTGTACCCACATCTAGTCCTCCTCTCTTTCTTTCCAGAAAAGGGAATGACTGGAATGCATATCAACTAGTCCTCGCATATCACCTTTCAGTATGACTAGGCTCATCTTCTGCTACTGAGGCTAAAAGAAGCAGCCTAGTAGAAGGAAAGGGTCCAAAAGGCAAGCAACAGAGAACATCACTGCTTCCCCTGTTAGCAGTCCCTGGAAGACCAAGGCGCAAAACTGTTACCTATGTATGGAGGGCCTAGATCAGTTCCTTGAAGGTTCTATGATTAGCAGTTCAGCTTCGATGAGCTCATAAAGGCTTAGATAAGTTGATTTTGTCGATTTTCTTGTGGTGTCCTTGACCCCTCTATATCCTCCACTATTTTCTTGGCCTCTTAAGCAAGGATTTCCCAAGCTATGCTTAATGTTTTGGTGTGGATCTTTGCATCTGTTTCTATCAGTTGCTTGCTGAAGTCTCTCTGATGATGGTAATGCTATGCATTAAAGCATAGAAGAATATCATTAAGTGTGTCAGCATGGGCTCCCATTCATGACATGGGTCTCAAATTGGAATAGGCATTGCTTGGCAATTCCCTCAAATTATTATTATTATTATTATTATTATTATTATTATTATTATTATTATTTTGCTCAAAACTTTAACCCTTGCACATTTTATCAGGGGACAAATTATAGATCAAATGTTTTGTAGCTGGGATGTATGTCCCAATCTCATCATTGGAAGTCTTGCTTGGTTACAGGAGATGGCCACTTCAGGCTCCATATCTTCCCTTGCTAAGTATCTTAGTTTCTATTGCCCTATGTTTCTAACTATTCCCAGAGATGCCTTTCTCCACCAATCAAGTTATCTCTCCCAGTATTCTTTCCTTCTGTCTTCCCCATCCTGATGCTTCTTGTTCCTTTTAGCACACTCTTCTCTGACCAACCCTCTACTCCAATCCACACAAGATGCACATTCTCTTTCCCCTTCTCAGTGAGATTTATAAGTCTCTCTTTTAAGCCCTCATTGTTACTTAGCTTCTCTGGGTCTCGAGATTGTAACATTGTTGGTTATCCTTTACTTCATAGCTAATATTAACTTATATGTGTGAACATACCATGTTTTTCTTTCTGGGTCTGGGTTATCTCATTCAGGATCTTATTTTCTAGTTTCAGCAATTTGCTTGAAAATTTCATAATATCATTGATTTAAATAGCTTAATAGTACTCAATTGTGTAAATGTACCACAATTTCTTTATTCATTTTTCAATTGAGAGACATAGAAGTTCTTTCCAGATTCTGCATATTATGAATAAAAATGCTGTAAACATAGTTGAACAAGTGGTATAGCATCTTTTGGGCATATACACATGCATGCTATAGCTGGTTCTTAAGGTGTATCTACTCACAATATTTTAAGGAAAGCCTCAAATGATTTCCAAAGTAAACCTGTACAGGTTTGCACTCCACCTGACAATGGAAGAGTGTTTTTCTTTCTCCATATTCTTGCCAGAATGTGTTTGTGCCTTTGTGGTTTCAGTGGTTTTTGTTTGTTTGTTTTTGTGTTCATTTGTTTTGCCTTTCTGATGGGTATGGGTGTAAGGTAGCATCTCAGAGTCATTTTGATTTGCTTTTTCCTAATGACTAAAAACATTGAACATTTCTTTGTTTCTTGGCAATTAGAAATTCTCAGATGAGAAACTTTTGTTTAGCTCTGTACCTCATTTGTTGATTAGGATTTTAAAAAATGTATTTATGTCTAACTTTTTTAGTTCCTTATATATTTTGGATATTAACTCTCTTATCAGATATGGGGTTGGTGAACATTTGTTCCAATTCTGTAGACTGCCATTTTGCTAGTGTTGTTTGCATTACAGATGTGTTTCAGTTTCATGTGGTCCCATTTATTTATTATTGATTCTATGTTTTGAGCTATTGTTGTTCTGTTCAGTAAGTTGTCTTTTGTACCAATGTGTTCAAGGCTATTTCCCTCTTTGTCTTCTACTAAATTTAGTGTATCCAGTTTGATGTTGAAGCAATGAGTGATAGAGGGGAATGGTAGGGGATAAAGGAGCAAATCAGGATCAAATGTGTGATGTGGGGAGAGACAAGGAGGAAGGCCTTGGACACTGAATGGAAATTGGTGGCTGGCAGGGATGGGCATCTCTAGGATGTACCAGAGACCTGGGAGAGGGCAGACTTTTTAAAGTCTCTCAAGGTGACTCTAGCTGAGACTGTTATTACTAGAGGATATGGAACATGAAGTGGCCACTTTCTGTAACCAATCAGGAACCCCAGTGAAGGGATAAGGACACAAATCCACCCACAGGACTTTCAACCCATAATGCATGTGTGCTGCCTACAAGAAGTACAGGGACAAACATAGTATATAATCTCAGGGAATGGCCAACTTATGACTGGCCCACCTTGAGATCCATTTCATTGACAAGAACCAGTCCCTCAAAGTATTCATGATACTCTGTCATGGTTTAAGACAGGAGCCTCTGAGAGGCTCTACCCAAATATCTGACTAAAACAAATGCTGAGAACCATAGTAAAACACTAGACAGAGTTTGTGGAGTCTTATGGAAGAGTTGGGGTTAAAGACTGAGGGACCTGGAAGAGATAGGATCTTCACAAGGAAACAAACAGAATCAACTCTCCTGGATCCTGGGGGACTCCCAGACACTGAACCATTAATAAAAGAGCATACATAGACTGGATCTAGTCCCCTGCATATACGTAGCAGATGTGCAGCTTGGTCTTCATGAGGGTCCCCCCCCCCAAATTTTTTGAAGCAGGGGCTATCCTTAAATCTATTGGCTGCCTGTGGATATCTTTCCCCTAACTGAGCCTAATTATTTGGTATCAATTGGCAAGGATGTACCTAGTTCTACAGTGACTTGATGTGCCACGGTGGGTGATAGGCAGGGGAGACTTCTCATTCTCAGAGGGAATGGATGAGGGCATGGCATGAGTTGTAAGCTTAGGTGATTGAAAGGGGTACCCTGCCATCTGGATACAGAATAAATAAATTAATTATGAAATATTAAATAAATTGGTTAAAGATTTACTTGAAAATCATTTATCATAAAAATTAAAAAATTTAAAAAACAAAGAAACAACAACCAAAAACCACAATAAAAGTGCTGACTTGGACTCGGTCACAATATATAATATGCATAGATATTTTTATTGATAGTTACTGGTTTTCATTTACTTACAAATTTCAAGAAGGTAAAATTTAGTCAATTGTAAAATCAAATACTTAAAAGCTGAAATTAAGCCATGGGTACCGACTCCAGTATAATAGGATATCTTTCTGAGCTATAGTTCACACTTTAGAAAAATGAGTAATATAGAAGCCAACAGTGTAAAATTGTTTTTTAGTAAATATTAAGATTTAGAAACATCTTTTAAAAATATATATTCAATGTAAAGTAACCCAAACCATTTTGGGGAAAGATTATATTTTATTTTATTTTGTTTTTTCAAGACAGGGTTTCTCTGTTTAGTCCTGGCTGTCCTGGAACTCACTCTGTAGACCAGGCTGGCCTCGAACTCAGAATCCACCTCCCTATGATATTTTTTAGTCTATGTTAGTAATAAAGAATTCCAGAAATGAAATCTTTTTGGTTTCAAAAAGAACATTTTATTACATTTCTGAATATAATTTAAAAATAGCATCTAATGTACCTATTGGTAATCAAATATGTTTTTAACTTATCACAGCTTCATTGCTAGGATTGCCTTTATTGGCTCTTTGTAGATGAAATAAATATATAAGCATATGCATGTTCTATGTGAATATATATATATACACATACATACAAACATACTTTAAAACAAGAGCATTATTTTTTTTTGTCACCTGAAAGTTAATCAGTAAGTAGGTATTCCCTGCTTCCACACATTCTTATCTTTACTTTGTTCATTTCCTATATACTTTGATTTAAAATGATACATTCTTAACACTAATCATCCAGTCCTTGGCTATTGTTTTCTTTTACCTATAATAGTTTTAAACTCCTGAGAGTAATCATCATCCATTTGAACTGTACTACAACCCAGAGAAATGAAAAGAAAGTAGAGTTATGTCCTTAGTGATTATTTTGAGAAAAGTGGTTTGATTTGGTACCTGTAATCAGAACACTGCTTGAGCCAATTGGAGGAACAAGCATTCAGCTTATTCCTTAGCCAATGTATATGTATATTTTTATCTCCTTATTCAATTATGCAAGCCATACAGACAGTATTCCTGAAATTAATTCTGAGATTTTATACCCCCTATCTTTTCTTTCTTTCTTTCTTTCTTTCTTTCTTTCTTTCTTTCTTTCTTTCTTTCTTTCTTTCTTTTTTTCTTTCTTTTTTTCAAGACAGGGTTTCTCTGTGTAGCCCTGGCTGTCCTGGAACTCACTCTGTAGACCAAGCTGGCCTCAAACTCAGAGATCCACTTGCCTCTTCCTCCCAAGTGCCGAGATTAAAGGTGTGTGCTACCACTGCCTGGCTGCCCTATGTTTTCAATATCTTTGAATGGATAAAAAGGAACATATTCAATATAAAGCCTAAAAAGAAAGATAACTAAAAAGGCCATTTCTGATTTAGTTATTTAAGTTAAAGGACATATTGATGATTAATATAAAATGCAAAAATATAACATAATGTGAAACATTTAAATTAAAAGAGCTTTAGGAAAAAAAAAACAACTGAAAATAATTTCCCAGTTTTCCTCTATTTTGAAACAGATTAGCAGATACAGATGTCAGTGTATACTTACAGATTTGAAATTATCAAGATGATCAACATGTTCTTTAGTGTTCTCCTAATTACTAAAGCATTTGATTCTGACAAGTATTTAGAGAATTTGCTTTTAAAAATTGTTTCTTGTAAAAAACAATGTCTGTATGTCAATGTCTTAAAATATTATTAGTTTAGGTAATCACTAAAACATTTTTCATGTATTTTTCTGTCATTTATTAGCAGATAATAACAGAAATTTGGTAGTATGAATAGTGTAATTACTTGGGGTTTCTAGAAATATTGGAAGTAAATGATCCTTCCCTAATAATAAGAGACACATTGTTCCAGCTGTAATAATTATTGCATTTATGTGCCTGACAGAGATAATATGGCATTTAGCCAAAAACTCAGAAGTTCTTTTTATCTTAAAATAGGTAAATGTCCCCCCTGGACAATTTCCTGAACTGTGTGAGGCCCAGGAGGTCAGTCAAGCATTCTAGAAATTTGTATAAGATACATATGGGACCACTGGGAGCTATTGGGGGATGAGTTTAGCATGAATTTTTGTGAGCAATTTATTCAAGACCTTATTCTCATTCACAGAAGACTGCTCCAAAAGACACCTTTGATTCATTGAAATCAAAAGATGAATAGCATGTGAATGGCTTATACTGCTGTGTAGTCTATCCTCTTGAAGCCTCTATGTCCAAGTATTTTACTAATATATAGGAAAAAGCATACAAAAGCATGTGTACAGACAGTGATATTTTTGAGTACTGAAGGACACTGGTTCATTCCGAGTTTAGTTAAACTTGTATTGACTTTACAATTTTCTTTTTTTTACTTTTAATATTTTGATAATACTAAGGAAATATCCTAAAGTTTATATTGAAAAGCCATGTTTTAAGGTGAGACTTAAAAGTAGACAATACATTCTTTAAAAGAAGGAAATGTACATTGATATTTCAATTTTATCACAATGTCCTCTACTACAAAGAGCCTACTATATTACACATATTATTTTTTTAACTAATTGAAGCCATATGCCCCCAAATCAGAAATTTTTCTTCATTTTGAGATATTAAGTACAAAATGAGAATAGAAAGTTTTGTGAATTGAGTTGATTTGCATTTTTCTAGTTCCATCATAATAAATTTCAAAATTTTATTTGCAATCATTTATTTTGTTATTATCTTGTGGTGATGTGAACTAAAATTATCAAGATGAATCTATCATTCTCACTGAATTCAAAACTCAAAATGCAATTGGTGAAACCACAATCAATAGAAGCACATTATGATTAAAAAATAATACAAAAAAAGCTTAGGCATGTAAACATAAACCAGCTCATGATCTTATAAAAAGAGTAGCTCATTAACTTTCATAAGTCAATGTGTAATTCACCCAAAAAAGGTATAAGTTTAAATTATAAGAAATCTGAACAATTGTTCTTCAAAATTTATATGTATGTAGACACAAATATAGGATCAGTAACATGGCTTATTAGAAAAAAAGATCTTTCCAATGAGTGATGAATTTTATCAGAATTATCTGTCTTATTCTTTAAAAATTTCATATAGATTCTATAAATTATAGATTGATTATCATTGACTTAATAGCTAATATCTATCCATAATTAAATATATATTGTATTTGTCTTTCTGTGTCTTGAATACTTCCACCTACATGCCTGCAAATTTCATGATGTCATTTGTTTTCAACAGCTGAGTACTACATTGTTGTGTAAATATTGTGTATTTTCTTTACCCATTTTTCTGTTAAAGAATGTCTATGTTGCTTTCAGATTGTGGATATTATGAGTAGAACAGCAATGAACATGGTTGAGCCAATATCCTTGTGGTAGGGTGAATCAACTGTTGGGTATATGCACAAGAAAATAGCTGGATCCTGAGGTAAATTGATTTCTATCATCTGAAGATTCTTCATACTTATTTACATAGTGGCTATGCAAGATTGTACTCTCTCTAGCAGTAGAAGAGTGTTCCTTAATTCTGATATATTTTGTAAAATGTGGTATGGTGCTGTAAGAGGTACCAGCTATAAGACGAGTCTAGTATAAAATAAAATTTATTTGGGGCATTGGAAGGGGGTTGAGAAGGGAGTAGAGGGAAAGAGAGAGGACGGAAGGGGAGAGAGAAAGAAAGAAAGAGAGAGAGTCAGAGACAGAAAAGAAAGCACAGGGAATACTGGGAGTGAGGAGGTTGAGGGTAGTAGAGAGAAAGGCCAGAGGTGGGAGCTTTCAGAGAGAAACAAAAGGTTCAGGGAGTGCAGGAGAGGCCAGTCTTTTTATAGCAAGCCAGGCTCTTACATAGTTGTTGCTAAGTAATTGATGTCAGAGCCTAGAAGGAGTACTAATAGGTTAACACATTCTACATAGCATGGACTGTCACTTGTTTTGTTAGTCTTAGCTATACTGACTGTTATAAGATGAATTCTCAAAGTAGTTTGATTTGCAGTTTTCTGATGAGGATGGCTGTTGAGTAAAGGACTAGAGGAAACAGATAAATCTCCTTAGAAAACAGAAATAAAATAGATATGAAGGAAAGGGATCTGAAATGGGAATGTAAAATAGGAATGTTGGAGAGAAAGGAGGTTGTGAGAAGGAGAACAGAGTGAGACAATAAAAATTAAGGGTCATTGGAGAGGTAATAAGGAAGCCTATAATACAGTAGATACTAAAATATATACTGCTGTCTTAGTCATTGTCCTGTTGCTGTAAAGAGATACCAAGACCACAGCAACTCTAGTTTCAGAAATTTAGTTCATTATCTATGGCAGTGAAAAAAGTGTCATGCAGGAAGACATGATGCTGAAGAAGTAGCTGAGATTCATGCGTGAGGATCCGCAGGAAGCAAGAAGAGAGGTCCACTGCACATAGGATTTTGAAGCCTCAAAGCCCACCTCCAATGACACATTTCCTCCAACAAGGCCACAAATGTGAATCCTTTTAAATAGTGCCACTTCCTAAATATTCAAATATGTGATACTTTGAGGAACATTTCCATTTAAACTACCACAATTGTCAAATTTATATTTTGTTATTTACCTTCAAAAGGTCACACCAATTCTAACAAGGGCATCTACTAATTCTTTCAAGTAACGATACTCCCTAAACATTGAACCAATTATGTCTATTATTTTTCAAACCACCACAACATATATAGAGACAATATAAATAAAATTATTAAATAATAGGGCTCCCAGTATAATCCTTAAGCAACCCAAGATTTTCCAAGATTAGGCTGTTCTCCAGAAACTGACAGAAAATATCAAGGATTTCGATGAAGGCACCAGGTTGACTTCTCCATGTTCAGATAGTCATGTGGATATTGTCTTTAGCAATCGGTCCTTGGTGTCAGTTTGTAGAGCATAGCCTATTGTGTTGACAATAGACTGAGTTATTTGACAATTTCCATGGGAGACATTGGCTAATATCTCAATTGGATATAAGTTTGGTCCTGGAATCATCACTTGGTGATAAGAGATGGTCAGTTGGAACTCAACCTCCTCAAGATACAGCTATATCACTATTAGGCATATACCCAAAGGATAGTTTACCCTATCACAACATACTTATTCAGCCATGTTCATTACTGCTTTATTCACAATACTTAGAGGTTGGAAACAATGTAGACATTACTCAGATGAAGAATGAATACAGAAAACACAGTGCATAAATACAATGGATAATTACATAGCTGTTAAAATAAAAGACTTTATGATATTTTCAGTCAAATGGATGAAATTAGAAAAAAATTATCCTTTGTGGAAGATAAGCATAATATTTTCCCCTTGTATGTGGATATTATCTGTTAAGTAAACAATAGCCATGCTATAATCTGAAGTGGTTAGGTCTAAGAAAAGGTCTATGGGAGGACACATAGATCTCCTTGGGATGCGATATAAAACAGCTTTTATGGGTAGAATTGGGGTGTTGTGATCTTGAATGGGAGGGTAAGATCAGTTTTTGGAGGGGCAAAATGCAGAAAGAGACAGCTAGAACTGAGAGACATTCGAGGGGTGTTGTGTAATCTTAATTCATTGGAAATGTTCTCATATTTTTGACTAATTAAGTCTAGAAAACCAAAGTCTACCACATTTCTCTTCCTGTTTATCAATTAGCGAACATCAATGTAATGTAGTGTATAATTATCTAGATTGAGCTAGACTTGCTGTAGGAACGTCCAAGTTTTGAAATTGTTTCAACCTAATCAGGTTTAAACAACCCAATTTATGAGATTTAAATTTCTATGTAAAATCTACAACTTTAATATTCTTATTATTTATTTTTCTTTTATTATTTTTGAGATTATACTATAATTACATTTCTCACTTTCTATTCTTCCCTCCCAAACCTCCAATATTACTCTTCTTCCCCTCTTTCAAATCCATGACCTTTTATTTACATTATTTGTTGTTTCTTGCATATATGTATAACACAGATAGATAGATAGATAGATAGATAGATAGATAAATAGATAGATAGATAGATAAGTACAATCTCCTCAATTTGTAAAATATTACTTGTTTGTATGTTTTCAGTGTTGACTATTTAGCATTGGATAAAGATTTTGTGTTCTCTTCTGTAGGAAACAATTTCTTCCACTATTACAATTTCTTAGCTTCATATAGTTTTTTAATTAGGTTTAAGGTCTCATGTGCTTTCTACCATTTACTGTAGATTATCTACTATTGTCTTTACTCAGCTCAAATTTAGAAAAATCATATTGGTGAGACTTTATGAGAATAGCTTCTGATATTACTAGGAAAACAGAATCATAGCAAACTTATTGATTATCTGGCCTTTACAATTTTTCCACCTCCTTCTCTGTATGATCCTTGAGTTATGGGAATTTTTTTTGTAGATATGTCCATTAGGACTGTGCAGAACAATTCTGTATTTGATTGGTTGTGATTTTTTGTAATGGCCTTTTTCTCTGGTAACATTTATTAATTCTTGAATGCATGACACTGCACCATAATTATTAGTTGTATTAAAAATTATTTTCATCTAAAACCTTTTTTAAAAATTTTTCTTTGGTTTGATGAAAAGAGAAAATGTCATTTTGAAATACTTTATGTTGAAATAAAGTTGAAAATATTAGCTTTTTTGTTTGTTTTGAAGTAGGATCTGATATATCCAAGGTTGAATCACAATGCAATATATCACAGCATAGCTCTGAACTCTTGATCCACCTTTTGTCACATACCAAACTTTTGGATTAGAGTTATATGCCAGCATGAGTCTCTGCACACATCTCAACAGGAATATGTTCATTTCTTCTTTCAAACTACTCAGACATATTTTTTAAATATTTTGTTAAAACACAAAGCACAAATGGGTCACACTATATCTCAGGCTTGGCATCTTTAAAGCTACAATGTATGCAGTCATATAATTTACCTTACAGATTATAACAAGCATCATTTTAGCAAAAATTTTGCAAGCACATCATTGGCTTTCATTCCTTTAACCTGCTAATCAATAACTATGCTGTTTAATGTTTGTTAAACTTATAGCATAAAGTTTATATCTATGTTGTGTCACTTCAGTGACAGGCCCAAATTGAGATCCAGCTCAGGGAGAGGACCCAGGGCCTGACACTAATACTGATGTTATGGTGTGCTTACAGAGGCCTATCATGACTGCTCTCCAAAAGGCCCAAGAAACAGTGGAAAGAATCAGATGCATATTCTTACATACAACCGATGGACAGAATCTGGTAACACCTGTGGTTAAATTAGGGAAAAGGTAGAAGAAATGTAGAAGGACCCTATAGAATGACCAGCAGCCTCAACTGCCCTGGATCTCTGGGATCTCTCATACATTAGGCCACCTACCAGACAGCATATACCAGCTGATATGAGGACCCCAATACATATGCAGCAGAGGAGTGCTGGGTCTGGACTCAGTCAGAGAAGATGCACCTAACCCTAGAAAGACTTGGGGTCTCAGGGCGTGGAGAGGTTTGGTGGGGTGGTGGCTGGGGAGTGGGGACATCCTCTTGAAAGCACAGGGTGGGTGTGGGATGTGTAATAGTTGGAGGATGGACAGGGAGGGAGATAAAGTTTGGATTGTAATAAAAGATTAAAGAATAAAAAAATTAAAAAATCCAAAAATATATCAATTTCTGTTAAAGTTAATGTACATATTGTAACAGATGAATTCCCAAATATAAGTGGCTTAACATTTATATTAAATATTGAACAGAATTTATGATAAATTTACAGCTGTCATTTGTACAGTGCTTTAGAAACCTTGGATCCTTCCTTCTGTGGCTCATCTGACTTCAATAAGATACTTACAAAGTCACTGGAGAATAAACAACTGTTACCACAGAAAAATATTATGAAACAAGATTGGAAGCAGTGTCGCACACTTCTCTGCACATTTGGTTTTCCAGACATCAGAAATTAAGATGACACTTAAAGAAGTCTAATAGGTGTGATTAATCTGTACAAAAAGAAGCAAGCAATGAGTTTGGTAACTACACTTTAAAATCTATCACATTACAGAAAATGTTTTTGTATTATTTCTTAAAATATAAGTTTACTCTTCCTCTACTAGATCATTTTCCCAGTTAAGTACTAGAACAAAACATATATTTTTATGTAACATTAAATATTAATGGTAATGCTTATATAGTTTTACTGAGTTTTTTAAGGGGCAAACATAAAGTGGATTAGATTAAAATGTACACTTAATAGAATTAAAAATAATGTGGAACTCATGAAAACAATTTTATCTAGCTTTTCTCTTTGAGATTCAATGTGTCTGTGAGATCATTTGATTATATTTGCAGAATTCTCTTCACCAAGCTTACAATGTACTACATTCTTAGTAAATATCTTTTTTTTATTATTTGAGATATTGTATTTTGCTTATAAAAGGAAAACGTCTATCATCATAATGACAGTACGTTCATACATTTATGTTTTTAGCAAATAATCATAAATCATCAACTACATAAAAAAGGGGATGATCTCTTTTTCTAGGAATGATCTAAATACTTTATATCTGATGCTTAGTGAAGCATGTAAAAGAACAGTTCTTTAAGGTTTTATTTACTGTAGCAGAGACACATGGCTATATTCAAATAAAGAACTTTTTTTGAACAGAGGTTTTTATCAGATATCTTTTTGCAACATTTTGTCCTATAGCACAGTTACTTTCTTCCTGTTATAATAATTACCAATATGTTAAAATATTAAATATATTTTTTTATTAAATCTATTGTAGTAGGCAAGGAATCAGCATTTTCTCATAAGAATCCTGAATGTTGCAAATTTTCTTGAATAATATTTTGAATCTTTTAGTTTCCTTATTTTAATCATAATATAAAATATTATACAAAGAGATATGCCAATAATGTATTATGTTAAACATCCTGGTTATTCATCACACTCACAAAGCATCTGTAAAGTCAGGGTTTCTTTTACTTCACAGTTTTTGCATTTGCTATCATCTGCAACATCTCTTCAGACATACAAACCAGAATCCAAATAAACAAAATAATATTAATAGCTAAGGATGACAAGACATTAGAAATGGTGATTTGAGGTATTTTTTTTATTTCTAATTCATTTATGTCAGTCATTTTCTGACACTGATAAAAGCTTATATTTAACATATATTTACTTTATTTATATACATACTTGTTATTAGAATCTGGGAATAAACTTCATTCACTGGGAGAAAATGTTTATGCAGTTACACAAATTCACCAAGTAAAGAATTTCTCTGTGTTGATAAATTATATTCTTAATTTTTCTTTATTCATAACTGAAAAAGAAAGATATTTAATGACTATTGAAACAAAATATAAATATACTGTTAAATGGGTAATTAAAATTACAATATACTGCAAAATAATTGACAGTTCCATGCTAACAATCATTCACATATTGTCAACACACATTTCCAGTGAATTCCAAGCATATATAACTAACTAATTAAATATAGAAAAAAAGGACCAAAACCTTTATCATATGTAAAGAAAAACTTTAAATCAATGACTTCAAGAAAATCTTTTTTAAATTTTATTTATTTATTTATTTATTTATTTATTTATTTATTAGATTTACATCTAGATCACAGGTCTCCTGTATCCCCCACAGTCCCCTTCCATCTCCCTTCCTCTTTTTTTCTTTAAAGAGGGGGGAACCACCCTAGATATCACCCAACTTTTGCACATCAAGTCACTGCAGGACTAGTGGAATCTTCTCCCATGGGGCCACAAGGACTCCACAGAAAGACCAATTGAGTTAAATAACCTGGACCCTGGTGGCTCTCAGAGACTGAACCACTAAGAAAAGAGCAAGCACAGGCTTGATCTAGGCCCCCTGCACATATGTAGTAGATGTATATAGTAGATGTGCAGCTTGGTCTTTATACTAGTCTCCCAACAACTGAAGCAGAGCTGTCGCTGAATCTCTTGCCTTCCTGCATATCCCATTCCTGTAACTGGGCTGACTTGTCTGGCCTTAGTGAGAGAGAATGCACCTCTTCATGAAGTGGTTTGATGTGTTAGAGGTGCAGTGCAGGGGAGTAATACCCAGCTACATCATTCCTAAGCATATTACTCAAAAGATGTTCTACCATACATACCACAAGGACACTTGTTCAACCATGTTTATAGCAGCCTTATTCATAATGGCCAGGCACATTCCTCAAACCAGAAGTTTTTCAACTGAAGAATGGATAAAAAAAATATGGTTTTATATACATAATGGAATACTACTCAGCTATTGAAAACAAGGACATCATTAAATTTGCAGGGAAATGTATGACTAGAAATATCATCCTGAGTGAAATAATACAGGCCTCAAAAGAAATACATGGTATGTATGCACTTATAAATGAATATTCCATAAAGTATAGGATAAACATGCTATAATCCACAGATCCAAACAAGCCAAATAACAAGGAGGGTCCAAGGGAGGAGGTTTGAATATAACTCAGAAGAAAAAAATCAAAGATAAGATAGAGAGGGGAACAAGGCAGGGTGGTCAGTTGTAAGGAGAGGAGGGGGAAGAATAGATGTTGTTGCCAGGCAGAAAAAGGCTCTCTAGGGCCTGACAGAGACCTGGGACTGGAGAGACCCTAAGAAGTCTCTAGGGATGACCCTAGGTGTGACTCCTAGAAGTAGGAGATATGAAACCTGAATTTTCCACCTCCTGTACTCAGGCAGGACTCCCAGTGAAGGGATAAGGACAGCAACCCACATAGAAAAACCTTTGACCCAAAATATGTCTTTCCTTTAAAACATGCAAGAGCAAAACCAGAGTCTGAGGAATTGGCCAAACATTGACTGGTCCAGTTTGAGACCCATCCCATGAGAAAGCATGATTCCCTAAGAGTATTAATGATACTCTGTTATGCTTGTGAACAGGAGTCTAACTGAACTGACCTTGGAGAGGCTTTACCTAACAGCATGTAAAAACACATGCAGATACCCACCACCAAACATTAGACAGAGCTCAGGGTATCCTGAGGACAAGTCAGGAGAAGGATTGAGGGACCAACAGAATCAACTGTTTATGGGGTAGGTGAATATTTTTCCCAGACTGTAATATGTCATTTTGTTCTATTGATGGTATCCTTTGATTTACAGAAGCTCTTCAATTTTATGAGGTACCATTTACTAATTGTTCCTCTTAGAGCCTGAGCTATGGGTGTGCTGTTCAGGAAGTTGTCTCCTGTACTACTGTGCTTAGGGCTATTCCTCATTTCTTTTCCATTAGGTTTAGTGTATAAAGTTTATGGTGAGGTCCTTGATCCACTTAGAATTGAGTTTTGTGCAGATGATAAATGTAGATGTCTTTGTAGTTTTCTACATGCAGAATTCAGTTAGTCCTCCTGTAGAGGTTCTGCTTGGCTACATGAGTTAGCCTTTTCAGGTTCCATGTCTCCTGTTGTTAAGAATCTTGGCTAAAGTCATCTATATTGACTCCTGTGAGCTTCTTCTAATCCTAGGTCTCTGGGAATTTCTAGAGTTTTCCTGTCTTCCCAGACCTGGCTGCTGCAGATTTTCATTCATTCTCCTGGCCTTCTGGGCTTCTCTTCTGTCTCTCCCTGCACCTGATCTTGCTACCCCATTCCTCTCCCCTTCCCCACTACCACCCATTTCCCTCCCTCTCTCTGCCTCCTATTTACTATTTTGTTTCTTCTACTGAGTGTTATTGAAGAATTCTCACTTGTGACTTCTTTCTTGTTTAACTTGTTTGTGTATGGGAATTGTGAGGCATCTCAAATGACCAAGAAGCATTTAGAAAAATGTTCAACCACCTTAGTCATCAGGAAATGCAAATCAAAAGGATCTAGAGATTCTATCTCATACCAATCAGAATGCCAAATATTAAAATTGCAAGGAACAGCACATGATAGCAATGATGTAAAAAAGAAAAAATAATCTTTCAATGCTGGTAGGATTACAAACCCATACAACCACTCCAGAAATCAATCTGGCAGGTTCTTAGAAAATTGTAAATAGTTCTACATAATTAACAGTCTTGGGCATATACCCAAAAGATGCTCAACCATGTCACAAAGACACATGTTCCACTATGTTCTTAGCAGCTTAATTTGCAATATCCAGAAATTGGAAATAACCTAGATGTCAGCTAAAGAATGGATACAGAAATAACTTTTGCAAGTTCCTTTTGACCTTATAAATGGTTTCCTTGTGGTAAAAATCACACACATATCCATATTTAATGAATGCATAAATAAATAATTAAATAAATATAAAAAATTTAATAACCATCTAAAGGCACTGAATGTGGTGCTAGAAGTGTACAATGATAGTACACAGGATGCTGAGGAAGGAGAATCAGAAACTCCAGACCAGCTGGTGTTACATACAGAGATTCTGTTTCAAAATAACACACATACACACACACACACACACACACACACACACACACACACAGATGGTGGGAGAAATGATCAAATGAGTTAACAAACAAGTAAATAAATAAAATTCATAGTATAAGTAGTAACAAAAGTAATCAAAATTTCTCATAAATGGTAGAAGACATTCTCATTTATTGTATTTTCCCTAAATATATTATTAGATTTTTTAAAATAATAATATATTTTGATCATATTTTACTCCCCAACTCCTCCCAGTTTCATTTTACTTCTCCACTCACCTCTATTTTCTCTCTTTTTTCCCTACCAAGATTAACAAATGCTGGCTTGAACTTTTTTAGATATATGGCATTGCTTGGAAGTGTGGCCAACTTACTAGGTACTACACTTAAAGAAATCTGTCTCTTCCATATCATCTAACAACTGACAATAACTTCAAAGTTAAGGGTGGTATTTGCATGACTCCCTCAATATGCTTGAATTTTGTGTGTCTTGTGTTTTCCCAGAACTGGGGCAGGATGCTACAACTTCTAGAAGTTTATATGTTCACAAGTCATTATTTCCTTATAGTCATATCCTGCCTCTGGCCTTACACATACTCTTTCTCCCTCTCCCCTCTCCCCTCTCCCCTCTCCCCTCTCCCCTCTCCCCTCTCCCCTCTCCCCTCTCCCCTCTCCCCTCTCCCCTCTCCCCTCTCCCCTCTCCCCTCTCCCCTCTCCCCTCTCCCCTCTCCCCTCTCCCCTCTCCCCTCTCCCCTCTCCCCTCTCCCCTCTCCCCTCTCCCCTCTCCCCTCTCCCCTCTCCCCTCTCCTTCTTCTCCTTCTTCTCCTTCTTCTCCTTCTTCTTCTTTTCCTCCTCCTCCTTCTCTCCTCCTCCCCTTCTTCTTCTCTTCCTCTTCCTCTCCTTTTCCTCCTCCCCTTCCCCTCCTCCTCTTTCCCCTCCTCCTCTTTCTCCTCCTCCTCCTCCTCCTCCTCCTCCTCCTCCTCCTCCTCCTTCTTCTTCCTCTCTCTCTCTCTCTCTCTCTCTCTCTCTCTCTCTCTCTCTCTCTCTCTCTCTCCATGTGTGTTCAATTTGCAGAGGATAATTTAGGGATTGGGATACAGATGAATGATGGATTACTGGCCTGTTATGTGTTAGGCTCTGTGTTTGATCTTTAGAACAGGAAAAAATGAAAAACACCTCAACAAAAGATTATCATTCCATTAATGTTAGCAGTGATATCAGTACAATATATCATTTCATCCTCAGCTAGGAGAATGACAAAATGTAAGTTCTAAAATTATTCAAGGTAATTTATATTCTGAGATATCTTTTGGGATATTTCATTTCTAATATATCCATGGTCGTTCTCCACTTATAGCTCAATGCATTTGGTGTGAAATCAAACATAATCTTTGTTCCAAATACTAATTTTATTATACATAAATTAGAGAAAGCAAATAGTTTTCTCACTGATTTCTTCAGTCCCCTCTGCTCAACCCAACTGATGAATTCTACATTTAAATATTTCACATCTTACTAAGGTCTAAGCAAAAACACAGGAAACCAGTTCCTTTATTTTTTAAATCTTGGTTATCTCTAGTTAATTCCCATATGTTTAATGATGTTTTAAACTTACAAATTATAAAATAAACATCTTAAAGTATTATGTGATAACTCATATAGTTTGGGTTTGGATGCTTCCCCGGGCCCATATAAATCTCTGCCAATCCAGGCACATACTTATACACCTAGAATGTATGAGGCTAAACATTAGGAAATCAAGTTCTGAGCCAGCCTGGGCTACTCTGTGACAATCTGTCTCCAAAAATTTAATACAAAATCTCCCCATTTTGTGGGAAATCACCAACCCAAATAGGACCAGTCAAAGAAAACTAAACTCAATAATTATGAATATATTCTGCAAGCCTAGATTAAGCAGATTCACCACTTCACTACTCTATTCCCCAGCTATGAGACCCTTATAACTTGAGGATTTTCCAGACCCTGTATTTATCCTTTTACCTCTTGCTTCTCCATCATACTCCATCAGCTTCTCTATCCTCTCCAGCTCTTTTCTCTTCCCACCCAACTTTATTTCTCCACCTCCCCTTCTTCTGCCCAATCACTGGCACCAGCTTTTATTTTACAAATTAAAATGGGCAGGTTTACTAGAATTCACATGTGTAATGATTCACTCCTCCTCTGTTGCCCTTCCCAGGTAAGGGGAATTAACATCAAAATACAAGGCTGGGGCTCTCGACAACACTTCCCAATTTCTCCAAGATATAAATTGAACACAACTATATTGCCATATTGTAATTGTTAAAGCACAAGTTAGACCTAACACCCAGTCCATCATTTTTGTTAACTAAATAGAATCCCTGACATCTCTCCTATTTAAAAGACTTAGTTCTAAACCTAGTTTTTTTCCCTGGGTTTGGAATCTGTTCTCTCACCATAAATAGCCTGAGTTGGCTATAAGACTGTAAGTCTTCAACCCCATCAGAAATCCAGAATGACAGAATTAACTGAAATTATGGGAAGCACAAAGCATGGCTTCTAAAACTTAGCCAATTCATAGATACCACTGAACACCTGGACAGTTCCTATACTTCAAAATGTTGGAGCATCTGATCTTCAGCCTTCTGCCCCAGGATCATCTGACAGGCCTAGTAATGCAGAAATATTAAGGGCTGATTACTCTGTTTTGGCAGATATAATCAGTCGACTATTCCAGAAAAATGTCTTTTTCTGGAGAGTAATTTGTCTGTAGATGTAAAGTGGCAGTTCTTGCCTAGTGGCTGTCTCTCCACAAGTGGAATAACTCCAAAGACACTCAATTTCTTCTTAGAATCTAAGACAGGGAACCTGTCAGGAGCAGACAGTTCTCTCATCAAAATGAACATTTATATAGGAATGTTGTTAACATCAATTCTATGGAGTTCTAGCATTTTTGAAAACTATCTATGTAAAGCAATCTGGACTGTTGTCAGTTAACTCCTCTCAGCTATTTCTAATTAAAATCTAGAAAACACCCTAACAGAAAACTCACAGCCATGAATTTGCTATAGGCCCTTAACTTACAGGCTAACCATCTCAAATCAGTTAACAAAATTAAAAAAAAAAAAAAAAAAAAAAAAAAAAAAAAAAAAAAAAAAACAACAACACTGGGTCTAAGTTTTATATTCCTAAACATGTTATATAGGCACAATACCCATGAGAGTAACAATATTAATCTCACTTTTATATCAATAAGAAACTCATACCAATGAAAACTTTAAATTTGTATAAAATAAATTCTGTATTAATATAATAGATTATAACTTCAATTTCGTATCAATTATAAAGATTTCTACCAATAGGTTATGGTTATGTAATCAACTCTAGCTATTCCTCCCTGTTCCAATAAAACAATTACTTTTCCTTAGAAAGACAGTCTAATATTAACCACTCCAGTCCCCAAGCACAGGGAACTGGGGCAGTGACTCTTCATTAACTTCTTCAAGCTGAATATGGGCATTGAGATATTAGAAGAGGGGTAGGGGGAAAATGTAAATTCATAAGCCTCTGATGTCTGTGTCTTCAATGCATGCAGCTGAAATTCCAGGACATCAGAGGTTTGAGCAGGCCTGCTCACCTTGCTTGATGAGTAGATACATCAAGGGTTTGTATTCTGCAATATACAATTCTCAAAAAATTTGGTATCAAGATAATTTTGTTTGAATTCTGAAATCTAGTCCTCTGGTGGTCTGCCTCTGTCATGTCTAATCCATATAATTCTGGGAGGTAGAAATATCTTAATCAAGTCTCTTCTAAAAGTACAAAGACAAAACCTTTTTCTCTAAACAGCAAATATTTGAGCCAGTAACCAGAAAAACGTTTGTATGAACTCTGGAATCTAGTCTCTTGCAGCCTGCCTTTGTCATGTCTAATCCATAGAATTCTAGAAGATATAACTACCTTAATGACCTCTTCTGAAAACACACAGACAAAACCTTTTTTCCATATCAGAATATCCTTGAACCAATAACTAGAAAACCTTTATCTTGACTACTTTCCCATAAGTTAATGGTTATATCAGCCACGTATGGCCTCAGCTTTTCTACCTGACCTTCTAGTCTATACATCTAAGCTATCTTGCACTTTGTTCTATTTGGGATAAAGTACCAACTCCTTGAAACTGGATATCTACCTTTTGAAGTGGCCAACTTTCAGACCAAGAATTTGAAGAGATAATGGTGACATCTGCTCCAGTGTCAACTATCCCTTAAATCTCAGTATTATTCACTAGTACTCTTAGTTTTGGTCTTTGATCCTCTATAGTAGTTTGCCAGAATATTTGCTTTTGGCTCCCCATGAGGCATTCTGAATTTTCTATAAAACTTGCCTCAGCCTTGCCTGGTATCAGAATATCTGTTTTTGAGGCAGTGATGTTTAATTGTCCTGAGGAAGAAAACTCTCCCTGCCTGGCATTGGAGCTTGTGAGAGGCCCCCATTGGTAGTTTTTTGGCAGGGTATTGCCCCATTTGTCTGTTGTTGCTCTACATTCTCTAGTCAGATGTTGGTCTTATGCCCACATCTTTGACATAAGTATTTTTCCAAAAGGCATAGGCCCCCTTTTTGTATCACTTTGGTTTTTCCTGCAGTCATTTTTGAGATAACCCTGTTCACCATAATTAAAACATTTTAAATCATGGGTAATCTCTAGGTGTTTAGTGGCAGCTTCTCCCATTACTGTCATATCAGCTGAGCAAGATCCAACATCAGCTGTGTATCTAATCCACTAATCTATTAATGCTGACCTTGCCCTCAGTAGTCTGATTATTTCCTTGCATTCAGCATTTGAATTTTCAAAGGCTAAATAAAGACTCAATTGGCCTTTCTTGCTTCTGAATCTCATATACTCCTTTCCACAGTTGAGGTTAGCCTTTGTAAAAAGTCAGGGAAGTTTTCTTTTGGACATTTTATGAATTGAATAGATGGTTCAAGTCTTTTCCCTGATTCTGTGACTTTGTCCTGGGCCTTTATAGCTGACAATCAATACAATGCCAGAGTTTCTTCATCATATACAGCCTGCACCTTTACCTCAGCAAAGCACCCTTCACCAAGAAGTTGTCTATGGAAATCTCTTTCTCTGGCTATATTTTGTCATGCTGAGCTATCTCCCTTGCCTCATCTCTCCACCATGCAAAACATTGTAAATTTGCAACTGGTTCTAGTATTGCTCTTGCCATATCTTTCCAGTCTTGGGGGATTATTTTACTTTTAATCGCCCAAGAAGTCAGGATTTGTTTTATAAATGGTGAATGCATTCCAAATTCAGTAACACTTTTCTTAAATTTTCTCAAATCTAACACATCCATGGGCTGCCATTCAAATTCATGATAACCCTTTGGATAATTAACATCTGGAGGTCTTGGTTGTATATTAACCAGATAGACTAAAGTTTGTTTTTTAATAACTCTTGATTGACTTTCTCTAGTTTCTTCTATTTATAACTGAGTATTTTCTTTAATTAAAAATTTTAAATTCCTCCTTTAAGGTCTGTGTCCATGCTTTATCTCTCTCTTTCTCTTTTTTTTTTTTTGATCTTTCTGTTCCTTAAGTTCCTGTAGCCTTTGTTCAATGTTCAAATTTTGAATTTTCCCTTATATTGTAAATCTGATATATTACTGTCCATTTTATTTTGATTAATTAATTGTAAAACGTTATTCTCCAAATTTTGCTTCCATCTCTCATATTTTTTTCTCTGCTACTCAGTCTGATCTGTGAGCTGCTGCATCCTCTGTTCTATTATCTCTTCCAACTTCTGTCTCCCACCTTCATTTTCATCTTTCTTTTTCTTATTCTGATCTATAATTTCCTTTTCCTCTAAGCCCGGTTGCCAAGACATAAGGTTCTCTTTTTGATATTTATGCTGCTCTATAATGTCCCATATCTTCTGTTCTAAGTCCTGCTTCCAGAATTTTAGCTTCTCTTTATTTTGTAATTGTAGTATTACAGCATCTGCCTTATTTTGATTTCCTAGCTTTAGTAAATTATCTTCTAGACTTTGTTGCCAAGTTTTAAGCTTATATCTCTGTTCCTCATACTTACTAATAACCATCTGTTCTAGGAGTTCTTCCAGCTTCTGTCTCCAACCTTCATTCTCCTCTTTCTGTTACTTATTTTGAATAATAAAATTCTGAACCTTTAGTTCTAGTGTTTTCTCTAGCTTCTGTCTCCAACTTTCATTCTCCTCTTTCTGTGGCATATTTTGAGTAATAAAATTCCAAACCTTTAGTTTTAGTGTCACTTGTAATCCCTTTTATAAGGCAAAGAATTTTTTTATTATCTTGGGCCATGTCTTTTGAGAAGACATAGTAAATCAAGAGAATAAATATTGCAATACCAATAAATGATAAGGTGTCTATTCTTCCTAAGTTGATTCCTGTCAAAACATTCAAAATATCTTCACATAAAGTCCAAAAGATATGTATTGCGTTTCTCATTTTTAAGTATCAAAAGGTTATATATCTTTTTTAATTCAAGGAATTTTTTGGTCCAGAGTCCTCAGTTCACTATTTCTGTCTGAAAATTATCTCGAAGGCAGTTGTGTCTTAGGATCACCTGTTCCTCTCTGCAGTTTTTACAAGGCATTGATCAAGCCCAGCTGCAGGCTGAGTGCTGCTCCTGACTCTAGTAGCTCTTTGTTGGGAGGTTGGGGGAAGGAGCCTCTCTGCCATTCTTTGTAGGCCCCTCAGATTCATTCAGCTTTTTATGGGGGTTTCATCTCAGGTTAGTTGAGTTCTAAGCAATAAGTTGAGTGCCAATTTGTTGTGGTAAATTTTCAATCCAAATAGGACTGGTCAAAGAAAACTCAACTCAATAGTTATGAATATATTCTGCAAACCTAGATTCACCACTTCACTACTCTATTCCCAGCTATGACACCTTTATAACTTGAATGTTTTCCAGTCCCTGTATTTGTCCTCCTCCATCATCCTCAGTCATTTTCACTCTCCTATCTCTCTCTTCTCTCTTCCCACCAACATATATTTTTTCACCTCCTCTTCTTCTGCCCAATCACTTGCTCCAGCCTTTATTTTACAAATTAAGATGGGCAGAAGGTTTACTAGAATTTACATGTATAATGATTCACTCATCCTCTTCAGCCCTTTCAGGAAAGGGGAATTAACATCAAAATACAAGGCCAGGGTTATCCACAACACCCCATATCCAAAAAAACTTTCAATATACTATACTTCTTTCTCATTCCTGTGTCTGATTATATGTTAGTAGTTCTCCAAGAAACGTTCTTTACCACCTATATTGACATAGCATTTTCTTCTCAAACTCCACTACTGAGTCACAACATTTTGTTTCAAGAAATTATTTACACCCAAACATACACACAGGAATACAATATTCGGCCTGACTTTAATGTATAAATTTTAAAGAAAATGACAGGTTTTTCCTCTTGATTGAGAAAAAAAATGTTCCCTCCAACTTTTCTTGGACATAATTTTGTTCAGTTAAGAACATCAGCATAACATTGTTACTTTTGTGTTAGCCAAATATTTTGCTGCTTTTCCACAAATATGTCTTCTAAATTTGTCTTTGTCCAATGAAATGCATCTGAGATTTATGTTGTGATACAAGTTTGTTTCTATCTTGAATCATCATATAGCATTTGAGTTAGTAGTGATTTTTTAGATCATCACATGACCATAATTTGGATTCTTTATAGGACAAGTGTGTTATTTGTTTAGTAGTTTAATTTGTCATACTTGCAAATAATACATCATAGCAAAAATTCTACTAGCTTTATGAATTTTTGTTATAAGGTCACAAATAACTTTTACTACCTTTTATGAACTCAAACCCGCTATAATACTTGTGGTCCTTTGAAAACCTGTTACTCACTAGGGGCACTCTCATTGGCAATATTCTAGCCAAATGAAATTGAGGTAACAATGTCCCCTTAAAATAATGGAAGTTGTATTAGAAAAAGAGATTTTTACAACTTCAACATGAAACATTCTGTCATTTTATTAAAACTTTATTTAATGGTTGTAATTAAGTCTCTAACTGCATTAAAAAGAACTAATTTTGTTATTGTCACTTTTTCTGAAAAGAAACGCTTAAACGTTGAAGGTAATATTTGCCACAAAATTATCACAAATATGCCCATCTTCAAATCTCATTGGCCTGTCAAAAAGGATTATCCCATTAACAAGTACTAGGGATGGAGTTCCAAAAGCAACTGCACTAAAATTGTTTAATGACACTAAACAATAGTGAGAATTAATGAACTTGAATAAATTCAAATAGTGAATTTGAAAAAATTCTTAAAAATTATTTACATTAATTCATTGGAGTACATAGACTTTAGGATATTCAGACTTTATTTAAAAAATTGAAAGAATAATACTAGTTAGCAATGTAGCAGAGAAATTATCTATTTTCATAAATTCTTCTGCAAATAAGTCAAATATGTATATAAATTTTGATAATTTAAAAATATAAACAGTATCACAAAACATTATCAAATAAATAAAATATTATACATCATGATTAATTAGATGCAAGTCTACACAATTAAAATAACCTCCATACATTTAGAATGGGTATTCAGAATGAAAACTGTGGAGCCTTGTGTTGAATTTTACATATTTAGTACCATATATTACAGCAATAGTAACTCTGACTAAGATACATGGATATATGCATCATTGTATAGATTTCAAATTAGAGAAACATGAAAGGGTTTTTTTTTCTGAGATTGCATAAAATTGCTTCATATACATTCTAAGACCATTTTTCTATGAAACTTTTAACTTAGTTTTCCTTTACAGCTAAACTACACTCTACTTAATATGTAGCAACATTTATTATCCATCAATCTACTGATGGGCAATTAGTCTGATTTCAATTTTTGTATTAGTGAGTAAAGCAACAAATAATACAGGAATATAAATATTCTATGTTGAGGTACTGAGTTCTCTGGCTGTATGCTCTTATATGAAACAACAGAATCATATGTTAGTTCTACTGATTTCCACAGATGCTTTATTAATGCACGACCCCAATTTTTTCCACATTCTTTTCAACATTTTTTGACAGACTTGATAATAACCATTTTGACTGTAGTGAGGTGGTACCTCAAAGTGGTTTCAATATAGAATTCCATGATGGTTTGGAATACTAAACATTGTTAAAAGAGTCATTAGAAATTTGTTTTTCTTGTTTTGAAAAATTATTTATTCATTTTCTTTGTCCATTTGATTTTTGGTAGTTTAGTTTTTTTGCTATTTAATTTCTGCAATTCATTTTACATTCTGGATATTTGTAGGTAAGAATTTTATCCAATTTTGTAGACTTTATGATCTGCTGATTGTTTCATTTGCTGTATAGCAACTTCTTATTTTCATGAAGTCTCATCTGTTCTTGGCTTTTCAACATTTTCAATTCATATGATCTTTAAGAAAAATTTTCACTTTCATTTATAGGTATAAATATAATTGAAAAGGTTGATGAAATAAATTATCTAATGTACTGATCTCTGTCAATCCTATAGCCTATTTGAACTATACTCTTTAAGAACAAAGATAAATTTAAATGAAAAAAATTATTGTAATAAGTGATAAATATAATATAATGCTCTTATATGATCACTTTTGCTTATTTTATTATGCAATAACAAGCTCAAGTCGTGATTTGTTACTTATTTATGAGTTGTTTGTATTAAAATAACTTAAACAGAGAGCTAGGGGAAATTAGTAAACAAAGAGATATCAGTAATTTATTAAAATATTTGTCAGTATAGAATTCTATATTGTGTTCTTTTACTTGAAAAGGACTTTTCTAAAGAAAATATTTGTGTGATAGTCAGTAATAATGAAAAACTGTATAGTAGGCTAAAAACCTTCTCAATTTTCGACTGAAATTAAAATCTTTAAATTCTCAGAGGGAAAAAAATAAATATCATAATACAATGTATTATTCCCAGTTCTATAATATGAATATTTTGTTGCATTAAAAATGTTTGTTCTTATGGGGGAAAATGCAAGATGAACTTTATTACTATAAAGCAATTAAGTGAAAATTAGATAATCACATGTGAGAAAATCTCATTAATTAGAAGAGCAGATAAACACAGCAGGCTACTAAAGATGAAACAACAAAAAGCAAATGTATGTAGCAATCTCTATAAAATGTCAACAGTAATTGGAAGTTTTCTAAATACTAAAATAGTGGTGTAATTTTGAAAACATAAAGTAAACAGTTTTGGAAAAGGATCACCTTGTAAATCTGAGATCTCAAAATTATCTTTTTCTGTTTACTTTGTTTTCACTTCCCACCAGTTTCATTAAAGGTTATCTTTTAGCAATGTTTTTACTTTAATTCTTTGTGGCTGGCTAAAAGAATATACACATGATCCATTTTATGTTAAGACATTTTAAATTGAAATAAACTCATTTTAGTACAAAAGATTATATTTAAGAAACCAATTGTGTTCTAAAGTGGTTACGCCCTTGAATAATTTGAGAGAACAGCTTAGAGGCTGTGAATGAAAATATTGAAGTATGTAGAATTAGAGCTATGTCTCAGTAGAACTGAATACTTCATGTTAAAACTGTATGGTGACAATTTATCAATCATTTCCAACATATGTTTACCACATATTTTTATTATTTTTATTAACTATTCGTCAAACTATGCTTTAAATGACATCCAGTTGTTAGTACTAATAACACCAAACATGCCTTAAATGCAAATTATTGAAAATATTATTGTGGAAGAAGCCCTATTTTTTATATAATTTTTGCAGGTTATGCTAAGGAATGAAGGTCATGTCATGTGGCAATGCTGTGAAAAGCTAATATCTGGTTAAGCTATATATAATATATATATTCCATGTCAATAAACTCATTTGGTAAAATATATTTTCAAGCAGTTAGGATTAAATTATGATCAATTTACTATTGTCTTCAGAATAGAGCCCTTTGCTCAGCACACTCAAGACCTTGGCTTAAAGTCTGAACACTGTAAAAAGTAATAATAATGTCCTGAAATGTAATTATCATTAATTCTTTGCTTTAGGCAGCATCTTTTACTTAGAATATAGCATCCTCTATTAGCTCACAGATACTGTGTCAGGAGTTGAATATAAGATGTTAATATGAAGGAGAAAGGTAGAGAAAAATACCCCAAATGTATAACTTGCTTCCATTGTACATTATAAAATAATGCTTAGTTACCTTTTTATTAGCAAAGAAATATTATAAATAATTCACAAACATATACTTGAAATAAAACACCCATAACACGGACATTATGAAAAATAAAGACTTTGCTTTGATCACAGGCAACTGATTTGTTACACAGCCTTTTAAACCATGCAGATGATGCCGTCAAGTATAGAATGAATTATTTCACAGGTAGCATTGTTATTGTCTAGTGTTTACTTAGAAAATGCAATCGGATTTTTGTCAAGAACCACTCTGCCCCATATTTGGGGGCCAAAATGTCGGGGACTGCTCTATCAATGTTGGAAACCGCACTGCCAAAAGCCTTGGGGGCTAAGTGTTAGAACCTATACTGCCCCAAGAGGCTCTGGTCCATGGGTCAGGGTTCAGCAAGAGAGAGAGGACAGACTCAAAGACTGGAGACCAGACAGAGTATGATTCAATCCCGTTTATTCTTCAGTCTCTCTTCTTCTCTCCAAGTCCCTAGTTCTAGTCCCAAGTTCTAATTCTCTGTTAAGTCTCAAGTTTTCTAGTCCAAGTGTCTAGTTCCTAGTCCTTTCTCCAAGTACCCTTCCAAGTTACAAGTTACCTGCTCCAAGCCTCAAGTACCAAGTAACCTTCTTCAAAGTGTTAGTTTCTAATCCTAGTTGCCTGTCTCGAGTCTCAAGTGCTACTAATTTCTTCTGTCTGCCTCTGGCCTTTTACATGTCTCACTTCTAAGCCATGTCTTAAGTAACGCCTTTAAGTCTTATCTCTAAATCACACCTTTAAGTCATGCCTTTAAGTCACACCTTTAAGTCTCACACACCCCCGAGGGAAAATCCTGGTATCTAAAACAAGATGTTATCAGAGTGTGCTCAGCTATTGTAGGCTATTGTAAACAAGTCTATTGCCTGGGTATATGGCTCAAGATGGCTGCAAGGATGATAGCAGCCTTCTGTCAGCTCCCCACAGATTTTGTTTTTAATTTTGTGTTGTACCACAAATTGAAGTTGTAGATTAAAATGTTTAAAAAACAACTTAGCATGAATATGCAATAACATCCCACTGTGCACACATCTACCTTTTGAAAATTCTGATTTAAATATAAATTTAGTCAATAATGAAACTAATGCGTTGTTAATATATTCTTACAGAAAATTTCAACAACTCAGAGAAAGCTTTTATTATCATTATATTTAGACCTTGAAGAGCAAAGAAAGATCAGAGTATTTTCTTTCTAGTATATTTTTGGCCAGGATCTTTCTAATTCTTCTTTATAACTGAAAGAAATTGATATATGTACAGATATCTTTCCTTTTATATGTTCATTAAAGAGAACTATAGAAAGAAGTATTATTTTCAACTAGGTAATAACATGTAGTATAATGTCTGATTTTTTTACAAAATGTCAGCTTAGCTACTGTTTTGATAATAATTCTTCAGAAAGAAATCATTTTCATTGAGTCTAGATACATTATTTCTCAATACCTTGAATGTTTAAGGTTCAAACATCCTATCCAATAACTGCCTCTATTAGGGATAGAAAGTAGCTAAGTCATCTAGATTGTACAAAGCATTGTGCTTGAGAGATAGTCTGTGCAGGAGAATAATCAGAGACTACTTTCTCAAGAAATAAGTTTTTTTTCTGGATACATTGTGTTGCTTTTTGTTGGTGAGGATACAAAGATAAAGATTAATACCAGGAAAATATGGCTCTGAAATTAAAGTTTACTTAGTGGCCTACATGTGAGCATTTTGTCTCTGAATCAGTAGAGCATGTATGAATATAATAATGAATAAATAGTTTTAAACAGTGGATAAAAAGGTACAATGATAAACATTCTTTAAGAGGATCAATGAGTCATTGCTTAAAAGTTGAAATTTGTACAGTGCCCTAGAAGATAAGTATTTCAATAATGTCTCTTTCATGAAGTAATTATATTAACTTTAATTGCAGGTTGCTTTGCATTTTCTGCCTTGTCACTATTTTAAATGAGCTCTCAAAAACATTAAAATTTTATTTGAACGTATGAAAGAAATATTTTAATACAAGTTAAATGAAAGTAGCACGAATTCAACTCTTTAAATATATGCAACTTCTCAAATAATTGACCCCATCATGGAAAGGCCATTTCTATTAATTGTTACTTTGAACAGCTGGCCATAAGAAGGCAAGTTGATTTTTGGATAATTTTGTCTAGAGACAGCAGATGTGTTAGACATTTTTTGTCCTTACTTTCTCATCTAGTTTTTCATCATTTGACAAAGGAAAATTTTTCTACTTAGAGAAGGCTGTTGAATATGGACAGAGTGAGCCACAGGAACAACACCAACTGCATGGAAAAACACCCCCAATACCGTATTTCATCATATTATCTGACATGTCACTTCCAGTATGAGATTTCCCCCTTCTGAAATAAAGGTATTAACACCTCTGTATACATACTGAGTCAATTTCATAAAACCTGTGGGAGTACAACTGACATAGTATGCAGAATCTATTTTGAATAGAAGTGTTTTTTGCCTAACTCTTAATATTCCTATCAATATTAACATATTATGTACATTTCTAACAATACTGAAACAATCTCACCTGAGATGAATTTAGAAATGTAATAGCATAAAATTGTTCTTATTGACAAATTGTAAGTTCAATTTGTGTTGAAGTTACATTACAATGAAATTTTCTCTACCAGTAGAACCAAATAATCTACTTACTTTTTAGTCACTACTCAGTCATTTATTACTTTCAAATAAGTATAATTTGTATTATTTAAGAACATGTTCATTTATTTGTTGTTGTTTATCTTTGTAAATGGAACTATGTCAAAATAGAATACACAGAAATATTTAAGTATGTATATATATATATAATGTAAATGCAATAAATATAAAACACTTAATTTTAGCATAGAATGTAATTATTTGTATAAGTCACAAAATTGTATGTCCTATGTATTGATGAACAAGAATAAATGGAATATAATGCAAATAACCAAAAACATATATTCAACATTTTCTGAAACTACTACATTTCCACATTTTATACACTAAATTAAAGATCAAGAAATCAAGAGACAATTTACACAATAAAGCAAGCATATGTACAGATTCCCAGTTCCTTCTAAATAGCTAGAAATAGCAGTATGATGCTGCATTCATACTACCATGGGGGTAGACACATGGGATTCCAGAAGCTTGTTATTTAGCCAACCAGGACTGCTGTTAGGTTTCTGGTTCAGTGATGGACCTATTAAAATAAAAATACAGTGAATCTATTGAAGAAGACCCCAGGTTTTGACCTCTCGCCTACACATACTCACATACATGATCTCATATACATACAAATAAAACATAAGCAAGAATGTATCTGTTTGCTGGTTCAAGGTGAACATATTTTGAGTATTAAATATATGATAGATGATTCTGTCAAATACCAACCACTAGAAAGCTGAGTAACTACAACATATATACAGAATTATTCATTGAGACTTATATACTCAAATGAATTGTAGAGATACACACTTTTCTGAATTGTAAAGGAAAATAATTTATCACTTATATATTAATTTAATACAGGAGAAATGTGCTAACATCATTTCACTCCTACTTCACCCCAGAAACTTAAATCCTTCTTACTGTATTTGCGACATTTCTTTCTTGATTATTTTTGACACATATGTATATTACAAATAAATAAATACACAGGCAAACACACACACAAACAAGAGAGAGAGAGAGAGAGAGAGAGAGAGAGAGAGAGAGAGAGAGCAAAAGAGTAATAAGAATAACCTAGTGTTGGGCATATACTGGCCACTTCTGCTCAACAACTATAAGGGAAATTTTCCTTTCTTGACACTGGGGCTATTGGTAGATAAACAGTCTGTAGTTCTTGGGCCACCACTGTTATCCTATATGACCACCATTATAGAGAGAATAGAAATATCACAAGAAATAGAGGTCCAGAATACACAGTCCAAAATAGTATCATGTGAATATGAGCATTTAAATGTATGCCTGCACTCATGGAAGTCTGAGCATTTAAACTATATATGTATGTAAGCACATATACGTGTATTTTAAGCAAGCTTATAAAATTATTTTTACTATAACATTTTCAAACACTCTTAGTCTTTATTTAGCTCTTGAGTTAGTCAAGACATCAAAGAGACTAGCCTTTTTTTAACTGTATTTTACAAATTTTTGAGTTTCATACAGTATGTTTTAATCATATTAACCACATTTTCCTCTCTTAATGTCTCTAAAATTTTTCCTACACACTACCACCACCAAATACATGTTTCTTTGTATGTTTTTATAACATAAGCCAATGACTATTTTTGTATGGTACATATATATAGGCATAGATGATGTAGGGCCATCTACAGGAGCATTTTTCCCTACCAAGGGACAAGCTTTTTAAAGTTTTCTCCCTCAGAAGCCTTCAACTCTCCCCAGTTCCAGTGGTAGAGTTGGGAATTCTCGAATTCTTGCTTCCTTGTCTTGTATTCCTATTTTGTAAGATTGACAGAAGCCTGAGATATATGAAAGGAAGGAACATTAATTCAGGAAAACATTCCTAACACCTAACATATTGGCATGTATTCAAATCTGTAGTATACATTTTCTTTATTAATAATGTAGATGTCTCAAATCTCTGAGGGGCAGTGTCACTCCTGATCAGGTAATCCAAGATGGTTTAAAAAAAAGCTAGCTGAGCAATCCAAGAAGCAGAGCTCTTCTGTATGTTGTGCTTCAGTCACTGCCTCCAGGTTCCTGCTTTGAGCTTCTCTCTAAAATATCCTCAGTTATAGGCTTAGATCTTATAATTTATAAAATCTAAGAATTTTAAGAAAAAATAAACCTATTTGTACATAAGTGGCTTTTGATTATGGTCTAGATGGAATGTTGACTCAGTATGTTGTAAGCAGTCTACCACAGCTGCCATAAGTTCAGGAATACTTATGACTGATCATATTCACACAATATTACTTTGACCTGTGATTCTTTGATTTCTATCTCTCTTTGTTTTATTTATTCTATGTCTTTGTTTTTTCACAATCTGCTTTTATAACATTTTAATTACATGCAAGTTTAAGGTCAGTAATAAGTTGAGAAATTAGCAATACAGTAGATGCAAATAGTCAAACAATACCATAAACACAAATAGTCAAAGAACAAGCAAAGCAATAAACAAAGTCCTATGATGACTCCCATGATCACTATTTCTAAGGGCTTACCAGGATGACCAAATATCAGAGATGTCAACCCTGTCCTGGCTCAAAGTCAATTTTTATGCCTAAAGCCTACTTCTTTGTTCTAGCCCAAGATTAAGATTCCTGCCTACAGTTACTTCTTTGTACTACCCTAATGTTATATTCCTCCGAGAAGCCCATTTCCTTTTCCTTGGCCAATGTCAGATTCCTGCCAAGCAGCCCCAAAGGTATCCACATCTCCCCAGTTTTTATTTAATAACAAGACTGAGTGTGTCTTAGGTCATTCTGACAATAATGTCTTTCTTACCTGTCATGGACTATGCATTATCAAAGCAATGCATTTTTTGTCTTAGGTTGGTAAGGCTCTTTGCAGAATCTTACTCATCCTTGGCTTGCCAGACTGTTAAATTAATAACTGTCAGAGGGGTCTATTTTCAGTTTCAAGCCATATACTTTGGCTGCCAACATGTTGATGTTGTTAAAGAGAAACCTTAACATGATCGGCTGGAATAAAAGTATTCCCAGGACAAAAATGGGGTAGCATGATCAAGCTATATATGCCATCCTTGAAGCTTGACTAAAATAGAAATACTGACCTGAGGCCATAGGTAATTTTATCATCAATATCTGCAGCATCAATGCTCAGCAGAGCAGCATTCTTTAAATTCTTAAGCTCACTATGCACAGTTAAATCATCCAGAGAGATGTTAGAATTATGCCAAATACTCTGAAAGTGTCTTTCATTTTTTCCTAATTATAATGACTATCATGGTAAATTTTAGAAGTAACATAACTCCATTGGTATATGGCATGACATCCTAGATGAGTCCTTCCACATAAAATCTGAACCTCCTTCCAGTAATTTGAATAGGATAAAGAGCATCGATCCATTGTTCCGAATGCCTATCTAAATCCTCTTGCATAATCAACACACTAGTAATACTTTATTTGCTAAATGATTAACAAAAGTAGCTTTCTTAACTTCGTGTGTTAAAGCAATTGCAAAGGCAATGGTGCTAGCAATTAATGTAATTAAAGCTGTTATACCAACAATAATCAAGCCCACTATCCTCTTGCTTCTGCTTAAAGCCTCACTAACCTCTTCCAGTACTTGCAAGAATTTTTTTTCAGAATGGCAAAGTCTTGTAATACCCAGGGCAATAAAACAAAAGCTGGTTGATAGATCACTGTAACAGATATGCCAGGTTTCAACACACAAACACAATTAGAAAGTGTACAATCAATACAACTTACATTAAATACTGTAGAAGAAATAAAAGTAATTTTAACATGACAATTAAAAGAGCCTCAACCTATGTACTAACACTTGTTGGAAATCCAGATCTTGTCCCAACTTTATCTCTTGCTAACTTAACATCATTGAGGTCTGCAGCTAACTTCCAAATATGTCTCTGAAAAAGTCCAGAACAAGCCTTCCATCTGAAGACTGTTATTTCCAATATTGGATTGATTTCTAGACCAGTCCATGACAGAGCCGAAAAACTAGTCACATTTAAAAAAAAAATACAAGATCCATTAAAATTTCTCTTTTTGATTGTCTGTCCCATAAGGTCAAAAAGCTTGAGGCAGGGTAGCTTGTTCCATCTGGAATATAGGAGGGCAAAGATGGGTAAGGAACATATGTCCAATACAGCTTCCCAGTCATCATTCTCAGGGTAGTCAACATCATTCTTTGTGTCAGCATCAGCATCTCTCCCTTATCACATTGGCAGCCACCATGCTTCTTCAGCATTCTGCACAGAAAACACAAACATGCCCTCTTCCCCTTATTAAATACCTGATCAGGATCATGTCATAATGACGATAAGTGTATCCTTCAATTTCACCTAGGCATAAGTATGCTTAGGGTTTTTTTTTTAAAGTATTCAGGGTTTTATTTTTTCTTTATTTTAAAATTGGATATTTTATTTAGTTACATTTCAGATGTCATCCCCTTTCCCCATTCCCTCCACCCCCGAGAAACATCCTATCCCATCTCCTGTCCTCCTGCTTCTATGAAGGTATGCCCTCAGCCATCCACCAACTCCCACCAACCCACCCACAAATTCATCAACACAGCATACAGCCTTCACTGCACTAAAGACCTCATCTCCCACTGATGCCCAACAAGGTCATCCTTCACTACATATACAGTAGTAGCCATGGTTCCCTCCATGTGAGTTCCCAGGCCTGTTATCAGTTCAATGGTTAGCTGTGAGCAGCCTCCTCTGTATATGTCAGACTCTGGCCCAGGTTCTCAATAGACAGGTATATCAGGCTCCAGGTAGCATGCACTTCCTGACATCCACAACCCTGTCTGCATTTGGTGACTGCACATTGAATGGATACCTAGGTGTGGCCAGTCATCTCTGGGTAGTCCCTTTACTAGTCTCTGCTCTGCACGTTGTCTATATATTTGCTTCCATGAGTATTTTGTTACTCTTTCTAAGAAGGACTGATGTACCCACACTTTGATCTTCATTCTTTTTAAGTTTTATGTGGTCTGTGAGTTGTATCTTGGGTATTGTAAGCTTTTGGGTTAATATCCACTTATTAGTGAGTGTATACTTTTATGATTAGGTTACCTCACTCTGGATGATGTTTTCTAGTTCTACCTATTTGACAAAGAATTTCGTGAATTTATTGTTTTTAATAGCTGAGTAGTACTCCATTGTGTAAATGTACCACATTTTCTATAACTATTCCTCTGTTGAAGGACATCTGAGTTCTTTCCAGCTTGTGGCTATTTATTAAAAATAAGACTTTTATGAACATAGTGAAGCATATATCCTTGTTATATGTTAGAGAATCTTTTGTGTATATGCCCAGGAATAGTATAACTGGGTCCTCAAGTAATGCTATATCCAATTTTCTGAAGAACCACCAGACTGATTTCAAAAGTGATAGTACCTGCATGCAATCCCTGGAATAATGGAGGAGTGTTATTCTTTCTCCACCTCCTTGCCAGTATCTGCTATCTCCTGTGTTTTGGATCTTAGCCATTCTGACTGGTGTGAGGTGGAATCCCAGGCTTGTTTTGATTTGCATTTCCCTGATGACTAAGGATTTTGAACATTTATTTAGGTGTTTTTGATCATTCAAGTTTCCTCAGTTGAGAATTCTTTGTTTATCTCTGTACCCCATTTATAATAGCATTATTTGATTCTCTGAAGTAATCTCTTGAGTTCTCTGTATATATTGAATATTAACCTTCTATCACAAGTAGGATTGGTAAATACCTTTTTCCAATCTGTTGGTTTCCATTTTGTCCTCTTGACAGTGTCCTTTGCCTTACAGAAGCTTTTCAACTTTATGAGATTCCATTTGTTAATTCTTGATCTTAGAGCATAAGCCATTGGTATTCTGTTCAGCAACTTTTACCCTGTGCCTATGTGTTCCAGGCTCTTCCCCACTTTCTCTTCTATTAGTTTCAGTGTATCTGGTTTTATATGGAGGTCCTTGATCCACTTGAACTAGAGGTTTGTACAAGGAGATAAGAATGGATCTATTTGCATTCTTATACATGTTGACTGTCAGATGAACCAGCACCATTTATTGAAAATGCTGCCTTTTCTTTTCACTGAATGCTTTTAGCTACATTGTCAAAGATCAGGTGACCATAGGTGTGTGTGTTCATTTCTGAACTTTCAATTTTATTCCATTGATCTCCTTGCCTATCTCTGTGTAATTACCTTGCAATTTTTATCACTATTGCTCTGTAGTACAGCATGAAGTCAGGGATGGTGATTGCCCAGAATGTCTTTTATTGTTGCGAATATTTTTCACTATCCTGGGTTTTTTTTTTTTTTTTTTTTTTTTTTTTTATTCCAAATGTATTTGCAGATTGTTCTTTCTACCTCTGTAAAGAATTGAGTTGGAATTTTTATGGGGATTGCATTGAATCTGTAGATTGCTTTCAGCTAAATGGCCATTGTTACTATATAATCCCTGCCAATACATGAGGATGGAAGATCTTTCCATCTTCTCAGATCTTCAGTTTCTTTCTTCAGAGACTTGAATTTTTTGTCATACAGATCTTTCCTTTTCTTTGTTAGATTTACACCAAGGTATTTTATATTATTAGTGACTATTGTGAAGGGTGTCAATTCTTAATTTCTTTCTCTGCATGTTTATCTTTTATGTAGAGGACAGCTACTGATTTGAGGTAATTTTATATGCATCAACCTTGCTGAAGTTGTTTATCAGGTTTGAGAGTTCTTTGTTCGAAGTTTTAGGGTCACTTAAGTATACTATCATATAATCTGCAAATATTGATATTTTGACTTCTTACTTTCCAATTTATATCCATTTGAAACATTTTTTTTGTAATTTAATTTCTCTGCCTAAGCATTCACATACTATATTGAATAAGTAGGGAGAGAGTGTGCAGCCTTATCTAGTCCCTGATTTTAGTGGGATTACTTTTAAGTTTCTCTCAATTTATTTTGAGGTTGGCTACTGGTTTGCATTATATTCTTTTTACAATGTTTCAGTATGGGCCTTGAATTCCTGATATTTCCAAGACTTTTACCGTGAAGGAGTGTTGAATTTGGTGAAATGCTTTCTCAGCCTCTAGAGAGATGATCATTTGTATTTTTTCTTTGAGTTTGTTTATATAGTGAATTATTTTGATGGATTTCCATATATTGAACCATCCATGCATTCCTTGGATATAGCCTACTTGATTATGATGGATGATTATTATAATGTGTTCTTGGATTTGGTTTGCCAGAATTTTTATTATTTTTGCATTGATATTCATAAGTGATATTTGTCTGAAGCTCTCATCCTTTGTTGGGTCTTTGTGTGGTTTAGGTATGAGTGCAAATATGGCTTCTTAGAAAAAATGGGTAGTGTTTCTTCTGTTTCTATTTTGTGGAATACTTTGGAGAGAATTGGTATTAAGTCTTCATTGAGATTCTGATAGAATTCTGAACCAAAACCATCTGGTACTAGGACTTTTTTGGTGGCGAGACTTTTAATGTTTGCTGCTATTTCTTTAGAGGTTTTGGAATTGTTTAGATGGTTTATCTGATCATGGGTTTAATTTTGGTACCTGATATCTGTCAAGAAAAATGTCCATTACATTCAGATTTTCCAGTTTTGTTGAGTATATGGTTTTTGTAGTAGGATCTGATGATTTTTTGACTTTCCTCATTTTCTGTTATGTCTTCTTTTTCAGTTCTGATTTTATTAGTTTGGAATCTCTCTCTGTGGCCTCTGGTTAGTCTGTTCAAGGGTTTATCCATCTTGTGATTTTCTCAAAGAACCAGCTCCTGGTTTTCTTGATTCTTTGTATAGTTCTTTTCTTTTTACTTGGTTGATTTCAGCCCTGAGTTTGATTGATGTCTGCTATCTACTCCTCTTGGGAGTTATTGCTTCTTTTTGTTCTAGAGCTTTCAGGTGTGCTGTCAATCTGCTAGTGTATGCTCTCTCCAGTCTTTTTTTGTAGGCATTTAGAACTATGAATTTTCCTCTTATTACTGCTTTCATTATGTCCCATAAGTTTTGGTATGATGTGCCTTCATTTTGATTAAATTCTAAAAACTCTTTAATTACTTTATTTCTTCCTTGATCAAGTTATCATTGAGTAGAATGTTGTTCAGTTTCCAAATATATGTGGGCTGTCCATTGTTTTTGTTGTTATTGAAGACCAGCCTTATTCTATGGTGATCTGATAGGACGCATGGGATTATCATATTCTACTGGTATCTCTCTAGGCCTGTTTTGTGAACAAGTATGTATGGGATCTATTTTGGAGAAGGTAACATGAGATGCTGAGAAGACATTTTACTCTTTTGTTGTAGGATGAAATGTTCTATAGATTTTTGTTAAATCCATTTGGTTCATAACTTCTCTTAGTTTCATTGTGACTCTGTTTAGTTTCGGTTTGCATGATCTGTCCATTGCTTAGAGTGGGGTGTTGAAATTACCCACTGTTATTATGTGAAGTGCAATGTGTGCTTTGAGCTTCAGTAAAGTTTCTTTTATGAATGTGGGTGCCCTTGCATTGGGAGCATAGATAGTCATATTTGAGAGTTCATCTTGGTAGATTTTTCCTTTGATTAGTAAAAAGTGTTCTTTATCTTCTTTAATAACTTTTGGTTGAAATTAATTTTTTGATATTATAATTGCTACTAAACTTGTTTCTTGAGACCATTTGCTTAGAAAAATGTTTTCCAGCCTTTTACTCTGAGGGTAGTGTCTGTCTTTCTGAGATGTGCTAACTATATGCAAAAAATACTCAGTCCTGTCATATATCCAGTCCATTAGTCTATGTCTTATTATTGTGAAATTGAGTCCATTGATGTTAAGAGATTAAGGAAAAGTGACTATTGATTCCTGTTATTTTTGTTATTGGAGTAAAATTTGTTTGTATGGCTATATTCTTTTCAGTGTGTTGCAAGGATATTCCTTTGTTGCCTAGGGTGTATTTTTCCTCCTGGTTTTGGGGTTTTCCAACTATTATCCTTTGTAGGACTGGATTTGTGGAAAGATATGTAAGTCTGTTTTTTTTTCATGGAATATTTTGGTTTCTCTATCTATGTTGAGAGTTTTGCTGGGCATAGTAACCTAGACTAGCATTTTTGTTTTCTTAGAGTTTGTTTGACATCTGTCTAGGATCTTCTGGCTTTTATAGTCTCTGGTGAGAAATCTGGTGAAATTCTTATAGGTCTGACTTAATATGTGACTTGGCCTTTTTCCATTACTGCTTTTAATATGCTTTTGTTTTGTGTATTTGATGTTTTGATTATTATGTGATGGGAGGTATTTCTTTTCTGGCCTACTCTATTTGGGGTTCTGTAGGCTTCTTGTATGTTCATGGGCATCTCTCTTTTTAGGTTAAGGAAGGTTTCTTCTATAATTTTGATGATATTTACTGGCCCTTTAAGGTGGCAATCTTCCCTCTCTTTTATACCTCTTATCCTTAAGTTTGATCTTCTCATTGTGTCCTGGCTTTCTTGGATATTTTGGGTTAGGAGCTTTTTGCATTTTTCATTTTGACCATTGTGTCAATGTTTTCTATGGTATTTTCTGCACCTGAGATTCTCTCTTGTATATCTTATTTTCTGTTGGTGATGCTTGCATCTATGGCTCCTGATCTTTCTCATAGGTTTTCTATCTCCATGGTAGTCTCCCTTTGTGATTTCTTTATTGCTTGTACTTTCACTTTAGATTCTGGATGGTTTTGTTCAATTCCTTCACCTGCTTGCTTGTGTTTTCTTATAATTCTTTAAGGGATTTTTGTGTTTCTTCTTTAAGAGCTTCTACCAGTTTACCTGTATTCTCCCGTATGTCTTTAAGGGAATTATTTATGTCCTTCTTAATGTTCTCTATCTTCATCATGAGAAGTGATTTTAAATCTGAATCTTCCTATTCTTGTGTGATGGGCTATCCAGGACTTGCTATGGTGGGAGAACTGGGTTCTGATTGATGTCAAGTAATTGATTCTGGTTTTTTTTTGTTTGTTTTGTTCTTTTTTTTTTTATGTTCTTGTGGTTGCCTTTTGCTATCTGGTTATCTCTAGTGTTACCTGCACTCATTGTCTCTGACTGTAGCCTGTCTCTTCTGTAATTTTGGTTGTTTCAGTACTCCTCAGTGTCCAGCTGTCTCTATTATCCTGTGATCCTGAGATTTTGGATTTTAGAACTCCTAGGAATCAGGCTGCCTTTGGGATCCTGAAATCTTATAATCCTGGATGTGTTAGAGCTCCTGAGAGTCCAGCTTTCTCTGTGATCCTTAAGACATGTTAGAGCTCCTTGGTGTACAGCTTCCTCTGAGTGTTGTGAGATTCATTGTAGAGCTAGTGCCCAAGGTCTGCTCAGACTGGAAGGAACCCATGCCAATAGGTCAGGATACGGTGTCTTCATTGGAACAGCTAGGAGTCAACTTCTCTTTGTACAGTGGATCCTCAACTGCTCTAAGTGCTGTGGATTCTCTGGATTGGGACAGAAGATGGTGTCTTCATGGGAGCAGACCAGGTAGGAATCTATACCAGCATAAAGTACCAGGCTGAGGGGGCAGAAGGTTAGTAGTATTCAGGAGGGCAGGATTTTGGTGGGTGATGGGTCCCTAGTGCACCAGGCTCCCAGCTGCAGCTTTGGGACTTTGGGTTGTAGGGGACAGTTCTTACCAACTGCTCTGAGCACAGAGAATCCTTGGGGATGGGTAAGAATCTTTGGGAATGGGAGCAGACCAGAGAGGAGTCTGCCCCAGCAGAAAGCAATTTCTGTTTTTTACAATATTTCAACAGTGATGATCCTTCAGCTTTGTTTTGATATAGATTTCCTATTTATGACTGGGTACTCCACTGATACTTTAACCCATTGTACATTACTTTCTTAAGCACAAGAATCTATAATTTTTAACAGTTCATGAGAGGGATGCAATGGAAAATTGTATATTTAACTGGTGTTCTGATATTTAATTTTCTATTCAGAAGCTATCACTAGTAATGTTGGCTATAAATTAGCAAAAATTAATGATCACAGTAGCAGTGTAACAGTGATGCTTACCACTACTGAAAGACAGTAGTTAGTAAAACTAACCAAAACCTATAGAATATTAATGGAATATTTAAACTTCAAAAAAGAAAAACAGTAATTTTCTGCCTAATTTAGGTATCAGTCTCTGAATATTAAATGGTTCACATAATGTATCAGTAGTGTTTTGAAATATTCTATTTATTGTGAGACAATAACACACTAACATAATGGCTGTTTTCCTATAGGTACTAGTGATACAGAGCCTTTCTAACTTTTCACAAGGCAGTATTATAACTCCATGTCACAGAAAACAGCTGAATTTCCCTGCACAGCTATCACTTTTTATAGTACTTCAATAATAATATCTTGCTTTTATCTAACTGTATCATAGAACTTTATACAACATTTTTGATAAATATGTAATTTAATTTCCAAAGGAAAGGAAGACAAGTTAAAGTTTTCTCAATTGTGAGGCTCTATGACAGGGGTATTTTTAAACTTTTTTTTTTTAAACACCAAGATTATTTAGATAGCTATATAATCTGTTGTTCTAGTTATATCCTAGAAACTACTAATCACTTAATCAGTTCATCTTAATAAGCACTTGTAGGTATGGTTAGAACAAAAAACCACCAATGACAATTTAAATAGCCCCTTTGAGATAAAATTCAAATGTCATAAAATTTATATGTTTAAATGTGTTTAATTTAGTATTTTTCTAGTTTTATACAGTGCTGAAATCTTCCTCAGTCATAAAGGAAATCTTAGACATACTAATATTCACTTACCAATCTAGTCTAATCCTAAGCCAAAACTATATTTTCTTATTTTTGATATTTCATGTTCTTCTTTATCCCAGGTATTCAAAAAGAAAACCCATTTTTCACATGATATTTCTTACTTACTATCTATTGCTTTAAAATTTCACATAATATCTTTACAAAATTAATTGTCAATGGAATTATTTCTATTGACAACCAATTCATGCATATGTACTTTTATTTTTGATAAATATAAGAAAGTAATTGAAGTTTGGGGTATAATATTGTAGAAAGAAGTATATTCATTAAAATCTGAAATTAGCCATATTTTTCCATTTAATGTTTTTGTTAAAGTATTAAATATTTATTAAAATATACCAAGTAGGACAAATATATGAAAGTAGAAATATGAAAAAAAGAAATATCACTTCTCAGTTAATAATCTGTAAATTGATATAGTATTAAATCTATACACATAGTATTAGAAATATCTGTTAAAATATTATATAAGTCTTCAAATATGTTATGTATACTAAAATAACGTTCAACTCATGCCATGGGCATGTGCTAGAATTTGTAGATTTGCCTCAAAATGCACCAAAGTAAGGTCTAGAAATGTAGCTCAATGAATATAGTGCTGGCCAAATGACAGTAAAGCCTTAGAGTCAATCCATAATTCCATCATAGTAACCAATAAAGTTGTTAGAAAATTTTTACTTCTTCTCATATTTTATATTTAATTTAGAAATAATTTTGTAACTTCAAAAAGAAATACAATTTTAAAGTACTTTAGTCTATTTCTCTTTCAAGTTTTAGTGTCTATTAATGCCTTTTAAAATATTTATCAATGTGGCCTTCTAATTGTAATACTCTCTTTTCTCCAAAATAATTTTAACTTTTCATCAATTTAGTTCTTTTCTGTCATTTACCTATATATTCAATTATATTTTTAAATTACTATGTACATATCTATATTTATATTTTCTTTGGCTTATAATTTAGAAATAAACACTATGCTTGGTGCTTAACTGCTCATTTTTTCCACTTTCATTCCTATAAAAATTCTTCCTTATAGGTTCATTTTGTCCCTTTGACATGTTCCTACTTTACTTTTATTCAAATTTTTTGTGAGTATTTCTTTTGGGCTAAAAGATATCATCTAGATTCAGAACAACTATGAAGGCCTTTAAGCAATTGGTCTTATTGTTCACTCCTAGTGGAAAGCTCAAAAAATTCAGAAGGACCACCATCTCCCTTGGGATGCACAGGTAAGTGGTTGTAACAAAGATACCTCTTTATTTTGCCAACCCTTACATTATTCATGAGCTTCCCAAGGTAGCAATTGCATTTTAATAACCGATACTTTATGTACTATATATTCACACCAACACATTTGGTCACAAAACTGGAATTTAGCTGAACCATTTATTTGGTCTGTCACTGATCTCTGCAGTATTAGTAGATGTATATCCTCCCCCACCCCACCCCCCGAAAATCATTCCATAAGTACTTAGGTTTTGAGATACCAGCCTATTTTATGAGTTTCAGCATTTTCCAATTCTGACTAATTTAGACAAGTTAAGAACAAGAGCCATCAAACTGCTTTCTGTAAAGAGGCAAATAAATACTATAGATTTTGTGGGCCATGTTAAATTTTTCACAAAATTGAACTTTGGTATTACATGGAAGACATATTCTCATTTTCCAGTAAAATTTTGTTTATAAAAATAAGCAGCAGTTCAAATTTAATTCATGGTCCACAGCTGGAGTAATACTGGATTTAGACTAAAAAAGAGTGTACTTCACAGACAAGAGGTGTTAAACATTAGGGGAGGTTCATTTGTATAAATATGATTTTATACAAAAGATGTTATTATCACCTTCATGACTGAGTGCTTAATAAGGTCATCCTTTCTACCTCTTTTGCACTCTAGCTGGCTGATTCATGTCAGCTCTTCTGGAACAAACTGACTTGTTCAATCTGGCTTCTCACAATTTCTCACTGAATTTCTGTTTGGCCTGAAACTAGCTCTGGGAATTTATTCTGATCAGCTGGCTCCTTCTTATTCTCTGGCTTCAACTGCCTCTGCATGAACTCATGAACAACTCAACTCCAATTCACTGCACTCACTCAACTGAACTGAACCAAACTCAACTCCATCAACTGAACTGACTACACTAGCCTCTCTTTCCTGTGCTGTTCTCCTGTGTGTTTGACATACTCAATCTGGACTCATTTTGTCAAATCTTTCTCTGAGTCATCACTTTGTCCCTCAATTAGAAGGTATTTTCAAACGTGTCTTCTTCTTTCTACAATCTAACCTTACTTCCATTGTTAGAGATTAAAGCTATGTACTAATGGTGTGTATATATTTCAGCCAGAGGGATTAAAAGTATGTCATTGCAACCAAGTCACCTAAACCTAGGAGGTTTTTAGATGTGATCAATTGCCAGAGCAGTCATGTTGCTGGATAAAAATTCCTCTACAAAATTGTAAACTTAAAACCAAAACAATCTATTACTGATTTCCCATTTTTTCTTCTGGTACCTTTGTTGCTATATGGATTATATTTCTACTGTAAAAATTTCACTCCTACCTAGTATAATTTCTTCTGTTTTTTAATTCATATTATAGTTTAATCTTTTGGTTTCTCTTAGTTCATTTAAGTTTTGGAGCATTATATTGACATATCTTCAAATTAAGATATATCTGTTTGATCTAGTCTTCATAAAAGGTCATTTTTGTTTTTCTTAGTTGTTTCACTGTCTAACCTTTCTTTGTGGTTATTTCTTAGAAGATGAAATTGAGGAGTTCACTGGTTTTTCTCCTCCACTGTGGCCACATACATTAAATCTCCTTTTTTTCTTTACACTTAAAATCCCTTTTGTTATTTTTCCAGGTATAGTCCCCATCTTTTACATGTGTTATCTACTATATCCATTGTAGCTTCTAGCATATTAATCATATTCACTTTAAATTTTGAATGTAGAAATATTCAACACACCCGCTGTATTTGATTTTGATGCCTGCGTGCTCTGTCTCTTTGAAGATTTGTGGTTTCATTTTTTGTCTAGTTTGGTGTTATTTTGTTTTTGTTTTTTGTTTTTTGACTTTTACTATGCTTTGTTATCTTTTTTATATTGTTATTGTTGAACCACAGTTTGTACCAAGAAAAGTAACTATTCAGAGTAGGCTTTTGATTATGAATCTGTGTCTCTGCATTATAGGTTTTCTCAATTTATCTCAGGCATTTTCCTTCTCATTGGCCCAAAGTTGAATATTTTCATTCCCATAAAACTATTAATACCTGGTGTTATTAGTCAGGGTTCTCTAGAAGAAAAGAATTGAAAGAATGTATCTAAATATCTACCTACCTATCTATCTACCTACTTACCTACCTACCTACATACATACATGAATGCATGCATACACACTTATTTATTTTAATTAGTTAATTTTAAACTCCAATTTTTATTCCTCTCTAGTCCAGCCTCTGTTTCACATCCCATACATATTTCCTGCCCCCCTGCCTCCACGAGCATGTCCCCACCCACTACCCCACCAGACCTGCACACTCCCTGAAGCTTCCAGTCTCTTGATGGTTAGTTGCATCTTTTCTGACTAAACCCAGACTCAGTCATCCTCTGAAGTATATGTGTTGAGGGCCTCATATCAGCTGGTGTATGGCTTATAGGATGTGGTTCAGCTAGTTTAACAATGACTATCCCCATATGAAAAGCCCAAGTGTCTAATAGTTGTTCAATCCATAGGAAAGATATCTCAGCTGATCATTATGTCAGAGTCCTGGAAAAATAGGGTTTATTACAAGTGGAGAAATTACTCCTAAGGAGGATATATAAACTTACCTGTGAGAATGAGGACAAGCAAACTATTTAACTAAATACATAAATAAATAGAAGTTTCTTCCTCCAGGTCTTTTATATAGACAGCCAGAAAAAGGTATGTTCCAGATTTAGGGTGGATTCCTTAGATTTAATGATTCAATCATGAAAAATACCTCACAGGTATTCCCAGCTGCTTGTGTCCTTAATTTCATATGTAGTTCAGTCAACCCCTGAGAATAGCAACCATACCTGGAGAAGATAGGTTTGATTTACTAGATTCTTCAACAAAATGCAATTCTGAATATTAATATAATTACTTCTTTTCTGTCCATTTATATGGGGCTTTTCATTGCACTTAAAATGGTCTTTTTTTCAAGTTCCTGTAGATAAAATACAGAAAAAAGTTGATCTTATTGTTTTTACATAACTAGGTCCCTGTAAGCTTTTAAATTCTCCAATATGTTCCACTGAGTCCTTAGGAACCCATCACTTTGTTGTAAAATTTGATTAAGTTAAATTTATTGTTTAAGAATTATATATATATATATTATATAAATTATATATATATATATGATTTGCATCATGTCCCCCTCTTTTGCTTCCTTCCACCCTCTCTAAAGTTTTCAGATCACTCTCAAATTCATACGTATATATATATGAATATATATGAAATATATATATATATATGTATATCAAAATATGTGAATATATACTCACACACATATAATTTTTTCAAATATAACCTGCTGAGTATATTTAATGTACTTTTATGTAATTTCTACTTCCCTGGGCCAGGCTGTTGAAGTGGTTTTCCTGGAACTGCTTTTCTCTGCTCAGTCTGTGTGTTTTCCATGCTCGGGGGCAGTGACTGATTTGTGTCCTCCCTTTTGTTCCTGATACTCTCCAAAGCGTCTTTTTCTATATGTTCATCACATCACTTGTTTTGATAAAGCACAAAATTTTAAGTTCCTCACATGTAGATCTAAAAGCCATATGAAAATATGTAATTGTAATTAAAAATACCTATTTTCAATATTATGTTATAGCATTTACACAGAACATATGAGTATACAATGAGGCAGTTTATTCCAAAGTATTTGTAACTTTTTTTTACTGTATTCGTATTTCTAATATTATTATTTTTCTTGTATATTCCAGTGCATAGTTCTTAACTTTCTCTGGGTATGGCTTCTATATATTTGAATGGCTTAATTGAATCTATGTATACAGATACATATATATAGATACATATATATATACATATATGTGTATACATATACATATACACACACACATATATATGTGTATATATATGTATATATACACATATATGTGTGTATATATATATATATATATGTATACACACACACACATATATATATGTAGCTTATGTGTTAGCAGTTAGAGCACAAGAAATATGACTGTATTAGAGGAAACAAAACAATTGTATTTTATTTTAAAATTTGAATTCATGTGATAGATTTGTCCTTTTATGCATATTCATGAATTAAACATCTATTTATGTTTTGATTATATTATAGGTAGTAATTATCTTACCAAATAATATGTTTTATGTTAGAATTTTTCAAGTACTAGATACATGGCAATTCTGAGCACAGCTCAGGTAGACCAATTATTCTATTTGAGAAGTAGAAAATAAAAACCAAATTCCTGGCATATGTTGTAATGAGATCAAGACCAATGAATAGGATAGAGAGTGTCAGGAATTGGGCACATAGCTGTATCAACTGTGTACATCAAGAAAAACTCTGAGAAAATATTTTAATTAGATGGTGACAGCAAGGCACTGTCTGGGAAAAAACTTCAGAAAGGAGAGTAGTAGGTATTCATAATTGAAGCAATAACAGTTGCTTTTATGCAACCATTTTGTGAATGCCGTCAGCATTTTATAATCACCATTTCATTTAGTACACAAAGATATGGTTTTATTTAGATGCTATTATCTACATTGAATGGAAGATAAAGCAGAAATAAACAGTTAAAAAATCTTCTCAAAACTACAGAATTGACCAGAAAGTAATCCTGAATTAAAAACTGAGATCATTTCATTCCAAAGGTCTTTTTCTTGTCAATTCTTATGAACTACATAAGAATATATATATATATATACATATATATATGTATATATAATCTTCTCTCATAAATGATATACATTCATGATGGTACTGATGCATAGCAAGATAGTTTCAAACAATACCTGTTAAGTCAGTAAAAGTAGATTGCCATAGCAGGTAGTAGTAGCTTAAGAAATAAGCACTAGATGATCCAAAAAACTAGCTGTTACCTGTATACTTGAACTTGTTCCAGTATTCCAGTAAATAATTATTAGATTTTTATCAAATAATCTTCCCTGTACTCAAACTTTCATAGGTAATACAAATGGAAAGATGACTCAAGATAGTGACAATACAGTACATCTCATGTGTGATAATAGATGAAAAATATCAATACTTAAGTGAAAACTTGCAGAAATGAAATTATTTTTTCTTGGAAACCTTTGTTATCTTCTCAAACTATATCACAATTTACAGTGCTTATAAATTAAGTATATTATATGAAATATTGAGTGACATTTGTTTGGCATAAGTCAAATCATTGTATTGATTTTTTTGCTAGTATAAGTTAAGAAATAAGTGTCTTAGGATAATCAAATGTTGAATTCAATTTTATTGAGCATATTTCCCAATGTAATTGGTACTACTAGGATTAGTCATCTAGACAAAGATTATGATTCTCATATTGATACAGAAACCAATGTGGAAGCATTTCAGTCTGTAATATTTAGAATGTCATGGTGTCATTATCATTGAACAGTTAAATCAGTCAAATTCCTCTTTAATAATATATTGGAGTCTTACATTGAAAACATCTGACATTTTAATAATTCTTCTACTACTGTTTATTCTTCTATTAATATTATTTGTATGCATAGATTTTTTGCAAACTACTTTTAGTAAAGGTCAACCTCTCCTCTAGCCCAACACCCAGCTGAGGTAGTGGAAGTCAAAAGTTATTAGGATATGGAGGAAGTGGACCTCCTTAGCAACTTCTCTGGGAACAAGCTCAATCTTCTTTCACAGTAGTTCAGTCTTGTAACAAATGCTAAATAGGATTTATCAACTGCAGACCAGTCCTCTAGGCAGGTAGAGACTACACAAAAACCAGAAGCTTCAATCTAGTCCTTTATGCAGGCAGACACTAACCATGAACCAGCAGCTGTAGTTGAATCCTGAAGAAACAACAAGGCTCGTCAATCTGCCAGAAAGGAGGTTATACAGAAACACCAAACTACTGCAGGAACCACAGAAGGAGTTCTTAGGCTAGTTTATCTCTGGTGTCACTAGTAGTGGAGATCAACAACACTATGCAAGGTGAACCAATATATGCATGTGTTTGCTACATCAAATGATATTTTCATCTGTGTTTGCTTCAGGAAAACATTCATTCCTGTAGCTGCTACCTTAAAATATCTTTTAACCTGTGTGTCCCAGGAGTATATCATTTGACATAATTGGCTTTTCAAGCAAACCAGAAGTTTCCTCTTCAATTTTCTGTTAATATTATCAATGCAAATTATTTGTCTTTTCTTTTCTAAAAACTTTTATCTTTAAAACATTTTAAGACAATACATTTTAACATGTATTTATTTTCCTGTAAATCCTCCCATCTCTCTACCTACCTGAATTTATTTTTTCTCTTTGTACCAAACTCTCTTGACTTAAGAAGTAAATAAAACAAGACAAATAGGAAGAAAGCCTGACAACAAACAAAAACAAAACCCAGAACAACAACAAAAATAACTCCCAGCTGTTGTGAAAAATATTTAAATCTCCAACCTAATTAGGACTGGTCAATGAAAACACAATTCAGTAATTATGAATATATTCTGTAAGCCTAGATTGGGCAGATACCCATACACTACTCTGTTACCCAGCTATGAGACTCTTATAACTTGAGAGTTTTCCAGACCCTGCATTTGTCCTTCTACCTCCTGCTGCCCAGTCGTCCTCCTCCGTCACCCTCCGTCATCTTTTCTCTCCTCTATTCCCAGTTGTCCTCATTTCTGTCATCTTCCTCCTCCAGTGTCCTCCTCCTCTCTCTTCTCTCCCCAGGCTTTATTTCTCCACCTCACCTTCCTCTGCCCAATCACTGGCTCCAGCCTTTATTTTACAAATTAAGATGGGCATATGGTTCATTAGAAATCATCTGTGTCATGACTCACACCTCCTCTGCAGTCCTTCACAGGAAAGGGGGATTAGAATTAAAATACAAGGTCAAGGCTATCCACAACACTTCCAACTTTCTGTCCAATTAAAAGACTCTTTTTTCCAAGATATAAATTGAACACAACTATATTAGCATATTATAATTGTTAGAGTACAATATAGACCTAACACCCAGTCCATCATTGTTGTTAACTAAATTGAACCTCTGTAATCTTTCCTATCTAAAAATCTTAGTTTTTAACCTGGCCTTTTTCCTGGCTTTAGAATGAATGTCAGCTGAAAATCATCCTCTCAAATCTGGTTTCTCAATGTAAATAGCCTGGGTTGGCTAAGAGACTGTAAGTCTTCAACCCTGTCAGAAATTCAGAATGACCAATTTAACCAAAATTATGCTAGGCACAAAACATAGCTTCTAAAACTTAGCCAATATATAGAGACCACTGAACACTTGGGCAGTCCCTATATGTCAAAACTTTGAAGCATCAGATCTGCAGCCTTCTGGCCCAGGATCATCTGACAAAACTAGTAATGCAGAAATATTTAGGGCTGATTACTCTGTCTTGGCAGATATAATCAGCTGACTATTCCAGAAATGTGTCCTTTTCTGGACAGTAATTTGTCTGTAGATGAAAAGAGGCAGTTTTTGCCTAGTGGCTGTCTCACCACAACTGGAGTAACTCCAAAGATGCTCAATTTCTTCTTAGAATCCAAGACATGGAAGTTTTCGGGAGCAGACATGTCTCTAATCAAGATGAACATTAATACAGAGATTTTGTAATGTCAATTCTATGGCCTTCTGACGTTTTTGAAAACCAACTATTCTCAGCTATTTCTAATTAACATCTAGAAAACACCCTATCAGTAAACTTAGAGCCATGAATTTGCTATAGGCCCTTAACTTACAGGATAACCATTTCAAATCAGTTGAGAAAATTAAAGAAGGAGTGGGTCTAAGCCTTATATTACTAAATGTGTTATATAGGTACAATGACCATGACAGTAACAATATTAAAGCACAGGGAATTGGGGAACCGAGTCTTCATTAACTACTTCAAGCTGAATATGGGCGTTGAAATACAAGAAGAGGGGTGGGGAGAAGGGTAAATTGATAAACCTTTGATTTCTGTGTCTTCATTGCATCCACCTGAAATTCCAGGACATCAGAGGTTCAAGCAGGTCTGCTCAGCTTGCTTGATGAGTAGATAAACCAAGGCTGTGTATTCTGCAATATATAATTCTCAAAACAAATTTTAGTATCAAGAGAATTTTTATTTGAATTCTGTAATCTAGTCTTCTAGTGGCCTGCCTCTATGATTTCTAATCCATATAATTCTGGAAGGTAGAAATATCTTAATCGTCTCTTCTGAAAACAGACACACAAAACTCCCCCTTTTCCCTAAACAGAATATCCTTGAGCCAGTAACCAGAAAAACCTTTATCTTTACTCTTTCCCAGAGGAACAATATAACAACAAAACTGAAAATCACACACATCTTCCTTCCCTAATTTGCCAAGCAGGAAATGAACTCAGTATTTCCATGAAGCCCACATTCAACAGAACCCGAGTCTTCTGTGAGGCAATATAACTTTATACCATCTGAACATACCTTATTTATACTATCTTTGTGTTCAGGCCTCTGCCTAGAACAGTTTTTTATTTATACCATCTATCTGTTTGGCTCTGTACTCCAGAGCAGCTTCCACTTGTACAGTGTACTCTTTACTCTAGAGTCGGTGACAATTTCCCCTAAGTCAATCCTTGTCAAACCATTCAGCTTCCACTTGTACACTGTAATCTTTACTTTAGAGTCAGTGACAATTTTTCCTAAGTATATCTTTGTCAAACCATTCAGCATCTACTTGTACACTGTATTCTTTAGAGTCTGTGACAATTTTCCTTAAATCAATTCTTGTCAAACCATTCATCACATAAATCTCAAAAGGCATTCACTGTGTTTCTCACATTTAAGTAACAAAAGGTTATACATCTCCTTTTTAAGTCAAAGTATTATCTGGTCCAGAGCACTCAGTTCGCTGCTTCTGCCTGAAAACTACTAGTCAGCTGTGTTCCAGAATCACCTGTTTCTTCCTTCTGTTTTCACAGGGCATCAGTCTAGCCCAGCTACAGGCAGAGTGCTGCTCCTGACTCTGGCCACAGCTCTCCATTTGGGGGTTCAGGAAGGAAGCCTCTCTGCCACTCTGTAGACCCCCCAAACCCACCCAGCTCTCTATGGGGGTTTTACCTCAGGTTAGTTGAGTTCAAATCAATATGTTGGGTATCAATTTGTTGTGGGAGATATTTAAATCTCCAACCCAATTAGGACTGGTCAATGAAAACACAATTCAGTAATTATGAATATATTTTGTAAGCCTAGATTGGGCAGATACCCCTATACTACTCTGTTTTCCAGCTATGAAACACTTATAACTTGAGGGTTTTCCAGATCCTGTGTTTGTCCTTCTACTGCCTTCTTCCCAGTTATCCTTCTCTGTTGTCCTCCATTCTCTTCTGTCTCCTCTCTTCCCAGTTGTTGCCATCTCTGTCATCTCTGTCATCTTTCTCCTCCATTGTCTTCCTGCAGTTGTCCTCCAGTCCATCCTCTTCCTCTCTCTTCTTTCCCAAGCCTTTATTTCTCCACCTCCCCTTCCTCTGCCCAATCACTGGCTCCAGCATTTATTTTACAAATTAAGATGTGTAGAAGGTTCACTAGAAATCACCTGTGTAATGACTAACACCTCCTCTGCAGTCCTTCACAGGAAAGGTGAATTAGTATCAAAACACAAGGCTAGGGCTATCCACAACACCCAGCAATATACCAAATAGTACAGCAAGAAAGTGGAGTCTGTTTGCTACTAGCCAACTACTTCAGAGCATAAGGCCTGCCCTGGGGTGTTTGATATAGCCAACATTATGTTGGAGAAAAAGAATTTTCCTTCTTTTCTGTAAATTACTTAATTAGTTAGAAGAGTTTATTCCTACTTTCCCTTCTTTTTTTTTTTTAGCGATTTTGTGTGGCTTGAATTTGTGCATATCTTATGCAGGCTGTCAGTCTCTGTAATTTCATATTTCATATGTGTACCATGCATGTTGTACTAGGAATCAAATGGTTTCTAGAAGTCATTCACCCCTTCTTGTTCTTACAATCTTTCTGTCTCCTCTTCCACATAGACTCTGAGTCTATATGGGAGATGTTTTATATATTCATCTTAGTTAAGACTGTATGCTCCTAGGTCTCTCCCATCTACATATTGTTCAGGCTTGGGTCACTATTTTAATTATAATCTATTACAAATTGTGTCTTCTCTGATGAGGCTTGAATGATGTAGTGTTCTATGTATCTATTGATTTGCCATCAGGATTAATTTAATTATTATATTCATTTAGCTGAGTAGTAAGTGTCCCCCACCCCCAATTCTTAGACTAATTAACAGTGTCACATGTAGATCCCATCTCACTATGTGAGACTTTGACTGTGTAAAAGTTGTTACTTATACAATTATTTGTGCCAGTATTGAACCAACATATTTTGAAGACAGGTTACTGTTGCAGGTAACATGATTCATATCTGGGAGATGATAATTAAAATAGGGATGATTATTTTTTCAAAAATCTCATTTAAAATATCTTTCAAGCATGGTGGTGGAGGCACACACCTTTAGTTCCTGTACTCAAGAAGTAGAGATTGCAAAAACTTTGAGTTTTAGGCCAGCCATACTGGCATACAGAATGAATTCTAGGATAGCCAGATCCATAGAGAACCCTAGTATTGAAAGAAAGAAAGATAGAAAGAAAGAAAGAAAGAAAGAAAGAAAGAAAGAAAGAAAGAAAAACAAATTTTTACCAATATGAATGCTAACCAGTAAGGATGAAGCTTCCAATTAGGCAACAATTTGGAGTCTCTATACTTAATTACCTCAGTAAATGTTGTCTTCAATAATAGAACCTTATAATACCATTGTTTATAATAATAAATTTCATTGGTAATGGCCTGTAAATTTTGTGGTGTATCTGTGGGACCACTGTGTGACTAAGAGAATACAACATTTTTCAAGTACTGGTTGTTTTAATTTCTAACATAGAAAGTAAGTCTAGTTGAAGCATTGTTTCTCCTACTACCTGGTAATTCCATTTAAATTTCTTCTATATATTTTAGGAAGCTTCTATAATAGTATGTTTCCATATGCCATTTCAAAAGGCCTTTAATTTTAATAATCCATCTTTACCTTTTCTTCTTTCCATCTTCCATCTTCCAATTCTATGGCCCATTTAATATTCTTATCTGAACATCCCCTTTAACCCTTTATAACACTGTATTCTATTTTCACTTCCTAGTAAGTTTCCTTCCTAACTACATAACATCTATGGATATCATTCATATATATATATATATATATATATATATATATATATATATATATATAATCTTAAAGCCTTAAATCCAGATATAGGCAAAAATAGGTGATAATTTAATAGCAAGATAAAAACATTAAATCTACAATGTGTTCCATATATAGAAATTAACCATACAATTTGTTTCTTTATACATTTTCTAATATTCATAAAAAAACAAACAAAAACAAAACAGGTTGAATGCATCTGTAGATTATTGCAAAGTAAACATGACAGAAGGTAAAATAAATGCTTCCAAAATTAAACCCAAGAGGACAGAAAACAGCTTGAAATTTGGCCTAATATGATATATTTTCTTTTATGGCCACAACTGCAAAAAATATTGCCACATACAAAAGAATTTGCAGAAAGTTTGTGTTTGCCACATTATTTGTCATTCAAACAATTATAATATCTTTCCATGCTGTGAAAAAGAACTGTTGAGTATGTAATAGATCATTTTCCCCAGAGAATAACGTATCAAGGAAGTAACAGTGAGACTATCAATATTGTCATATAAATAATTTTTAGGATTTCCTTTCAAATAATCTTAAAATAGTATGACTATGCAAAGACCAAAAAGAAATGACATAACTATTAAAATAAACATGTTAATTCCAAAAATGAGGTTTTTGAAATACTACCTAGCTACATTGTCTACAACTCATGATATATAATGGCTTTACATGAGGAAATATTTGAATAACATACTCATATTTTCTCTGTTTATTAATTTCTTTCCTATAAAGTGCTTCTCCTTTTTATTCACTGATGAAGAATATTCTCATAGATATAATGATCTTTGAGTGTACCGATATTTTACCCAAACTAGAAGGTTATGTTTTAGTTTGATAGTCTTTCAAGGACAGGGGTTGAAAAAATGAGATTCTGGGGTCAATAAAATACTTCATCACTCAAAGCAGTAACTATAGGTAAAGTGCCAGCACTGCAGCTACTTCTTTAAGTCTCAGTTTCCACATGATGATGTTCAAACCTGCACATGATGGCTAAACATGGGATGGGTTGCATTACAGAAAAATAATAATAACTTAAGAGTATATAAATTATTTATTTATAGTTAGTAAGTATATATGGCCTATATTCTGGAAGTGATGCATTACCTATTTTTTATTGGATATTTTCTTTATTTACATTTAAATGTTATCCCCTTTCCCAGTTTCCACAAGAAACCGCTTATTCCACCCCCCTCCCCTGTTTCAAAAGGGTGTTTCTCCACCCACCATGCACTCCAGCCTACCTGCCCTGGCATTCCCCTACACTGGGGCATCCATCCTGCACAGGACCAAAGGACTCTCATCACACTGATGCCCAACAAGGCCATCCTCTGCTACATATGCTGCTAGATCCATGAGGCCCTCCATGTGTACTCCTTGGTTGGTGGTTTAGTCCCTGGAAACTCTTGGGGTTCTGGTTGGTTGATAGTGTTGTTCTTCCTATGGAGTTGCAAACCTTTTTGGCTCATTGAGTCCATTCTCTAACACCTCCATTGGGGACTCCATGCTCAGTCCAATGGTTGGCTAAAAGCACCCACCTCTGTATTTGTCAGGTTCTAGCAGAGCCTCACAGGAGACAGCTATATCAGGCTCTTGTCAGCATGCATTTGTTAGCATCCACAACAGTGTCTGGATTTCTTGACTGTATATATGGGATGGATCCCCAGGTAGGGAAGTCTCTGGATGGCCTTTTCTTAGTCTCTGCCTCAAACTGTGTCTCCATATTTGCTCCAGTAAGTATTTTGTATCCCCTTCTAAGAAGGATCAAAGCACCCACACTTTTGTCTTTCCTCTTCTCAAGTTTCATTTGGTCCCTGAATTGTATCTTTGGTAATCTAAGTTTTTGGTAAAGAACACACATGGTATGCACTCACTGGTAAGTGGACATTATAGTTATTGTAATGGATAGTAAATAAAACATCCCTGTCTTCTAGTGGAGAAATTATCTCTGTTTCTTAAGTATTCTAGAAGAAACTGCCTGGAAGAAATACAGACAGTGCCTTTCCTTGTAAAGCAAGCCGACATGTGAAAGGAACAGAAATTTTTCTTATTTCAGTCTTTTAATATAAGTTTTTTGGTGAATACAGAGGAGAATGAAAAATTGAAGCTGATGAAATTATTAGATAGGATATTTTAAGGCTATTGCCATAAGAGCAAATTGCCATTAAAGAAAATTTTCTTTTGTTGGAACTAATTAAAGATTGTAAGAATTGTTCAAAGTATTAATTTTATAACTATAAAATTTCTCTGTCTGGCTCATGATAATTAGATACCCTTGGAAATGAGGGGTAAAAAGATGCATAAAGACTGACTCTGTTGCAAAGGGAGCATACCAAGTATAAGAGAATTATTCTTGAGGTCCACACTCATTAATTTGAATGCATTGCAAATGAGGCCTATTAATGAATTTAGAGACTGACTTATACTGGTAAGATTCCAAGTGTACAAACAGCTCTTTAAAAAAGTTTTGTTGTTGTTGTTGTTTTATTTTTTATTGTTTTTTATTTTACATTTTAGAGTATATAAAAGTATATTATGCATACAAAATGCATATTGTAAGTTATATTTATATGAAGCTATTATCACTATTAGTGTGTTCAAAAACGAAAGTAAGTTAGGTATATCTTTTCTCTTATTTATATGAATGCCAGATAAATACCATTTGGGATGTGGTAAGGGTCAGTAATTCTCTATCATCTATGAATTATATACCATTTTTCTCTTACTGTTACTTTATGCTTTGTTTAAAGATAAAATTTTATCTTATTAAGAGGAGAGTGATTACAGTTTGTTCATATTAATACCATTTTTCTATTCTTCTATAGCAGCTTTACTATCTCCATATTTATTACTATTAAGCACTGTATGCTTGTGCTGCAGTAAAGGCTTTGAAACACTGTCTTTTGTTTTTGTTTTGTTTTTATTCTATATTTATTAGTATTTGCCTGCATGTTTGTGGAAACAACTCATGTGGGAACCAGAGGCGGTATCCCTGTCAGGCTTTCCATGCTGCCGGCTCACACATACAGAGCTGCTGCAGAGGTGTCAGTGTCCGTGTGGCCATGTCACACGTAAGTCCTCCACACAGGCAACAACTGTGGGTCCCAATAGATATGCGAAAGTCTGGTTCCAAAGGCTGGAAATCTGGTGGCAGGTCCCAAAAGACACGTGGAGTCCAAGAGTTCAAAGCTTTATTGTTCATTGCAAATGTGGATGCACCACCCCTCCCTCAAAAGCCAGGAGAGCTGGCTTAAATAGGGAGGAGGAAAAAGGAGGAACTTAATTGAGCTACACCCCCCTGCCTTTAGATAACTCATAAATATGGAAATCTCAAGGCTGAGGCCTGTTAGTCACACCCTCTACTTGTAACTGTAGATGATGACATAAAATCTCTCTGGGCGGACCTACTGAACCAAACATGTATGCAAGGCATAGGTTAATGCGTGATGTGGACTGCATGTAGGAGCCTAGATTCTGGGGGTGTGGCTGAATGCCTGCCAATTCTCCACTGGGGAGTTGGGGTTCAAATGCCCATGCTTACCCAAGAACCAAGACATACTTTTACGGCCCTACATACCACCCTCTTTTTTTCATAAAAAGAGGGGCATTTCTATGTCATCTGCAGTGAAAATTTTGGATGAGGAAGTCAAAAGAAAACACTACAACATCTGATTAATCTAGATAAACATGTTTTCCTCTCTGACATGTAACTTTATCTATGTGATTTTGGCAGAAGAGTTCATCTGCAGCTGGAAGGTCTGGATCTGTCTTCTGTCTCAGCATGTATTTTTGTGTCTTAGTGAGTGTCTCTGGATTTTCACATGTGTCTCTGGAGTCTGGCATGTGTCTTTGGGTCTTTAGTCAGACGAGGTGGCTGGGAGAAGGCAGCTTGGTATCTCAATCAGGTTCCAGAAGATGACATGGACTCTGTTGGATCTGTGGGTATAATCACAGGGAAGCAGCATCTCCAGTGGGGAGATGTCTGCAAAGGCTGGATATTGAGCATTAAATTTCTTGGGAACAAGCACACCATGGTCTGTCGTCAAGATTCTGGAAAGCCAAAGGTGTTTGGGGAAATTTTAGTCCTGGAAGGAATCTTTGAGTCTGTGAAAGAAAATTAGTTGTTAATTAAGACTTGAGAAATGGTGATCAGCATGCTGATGTAACCTGTGGAAGTAAATTAGATGGCTTTTGAACCTTGAAGAAATCTTAAAAGTTGAAAAAAAAAAAAACAATGTTGGACATATATCATGAGTGTTAGAGAGAAAGGAATTATTAAAACAAAAACCAAAAAATATTTCGGTTAAAAACTAAAAACATTGTTGTTTTAGAAGTTCCTGATAGGGAGAAAAGGAAATATTTAAATTTTTGGTTGAAAATTAGGAACATGGTTGCAGGTCTTCCTGTTGGGGAGAAGAAACATTAATGGCAGGTTTAAGAGCGGGGGTGGGGGGACTTGCTCTGCCATGTGGTTGCTGTTCTGCCACATGGTGGCTGGGTATTTCAGCAGAGAGGCCTCCTGTATTCCCTGTTCTTTTTATTCTTAGCCAATAAATTTTAAATGTAGAGATGAAGAGGAAAGGCCAACCTTGAAGAAAAGTTCAAAGCACAAAGCATAGGTGTTTGATAGGAAAGTCAGATGCAGTGAGATTTTTGTAAAAGAGTAAGTCATAGGAGACACGTGGGAGCCGATATCTTGGGAGAGAGAGAGAGAATAGTCTCAGCCACTGTGAGAAGAAGTCCCTCAACCAAAGGAAAGAGTCTTAGGAAGAGGGTTATAGCAGGCACTGTGGCCTGAAGGATAGCTGTTAGCTGTGAAGAAGCCCTTTGTGGAGCTGGGGGGATGGAAAGAGTGGGGGGGCTAGGGAGCCACTGCCATCTTGCCCTTGAGCTGAAGAACACTTGGAGAGAAGGAGAGGGGAAGGGGGACCAAGAGAGACTTGCTTAGTCTTGTCAACTAGGCAGGACTTAGTGGTAGCTGAGAATTAGAGAAAAGATGTTAGCCAGGAATATGAGAGAGAAAAAAAGGGGAGGGTGGACAAAGAGAGATGTTACTCATGGTTTTTGTAGGTACCAGAAGGGTGTGCTCATGAAGCTGGCTCTGCACAAATTGTCCACCACTATCAGGAAAGATGATGATGGACCAATATGCCTCGGGCGCACGTGGGCATGGAGTTCTCTGTTGTGTTGAGTTATGAGTCTGCACATCTTCTGTTCTTCACAGGCACTGGACACAATCACAGGCACATGAAAGAGGTGTAACTGAGCAGGTTCCTAGCACTGTACCAGAAGAGTGCTACAGTGTCCTGCCTGGTATGGGGAATTTTCACTCAGTTTTATTCTGCAAGGTGGGGCAGAGATTGCGGTGGACCCTGAAGTTGATGTCTCTATTTGAAGTCCCAGATGCCACTGGGTGGGGGAGGCACAGCAAAATAGAGATGCAAGTGCAGATGTCAGCTTGCATGCCAAGAGACAGATGGCTCTGACACCATGCCTTCTCAGAAGGGTTCACCTGTAGCAGGCTCGGTGGCCCATGGGTGTTTGAGTTCCACGTTGGGGCCCAGCTGTTGGAACAACTTGCCTGGGAACTGTTGGTGGGATCCTAGGTGGGCTTTCTACACTGCCAGCTCCTATATACACACAGCCGAAGCAGCAGCCCACATAGGCAAGGACTGCGGGTCCCAATAAATATACAACAGTTCAGTTCCAAAGGCTGAAAGCCTGGCAACAGGCCCCAACAGACATGTAGAGTCCAAGAGTTCAAAGCTTTATTGTTCATGGCAAATGTGGATGGGTCTATATAGTGCCCCCCCAAAAAAAACCCAGGGTAACTGGCTTAAATATGGAGGAGAAAGCAGAGGAACTTAATTGAGCTACAAGCCCTGGCCTTTAGATAACTCATGAATATGGAAATCTCGAGGCTGAGACCTGTTAGCCATGACCTTTACTTGTAGCCATAGATGGTGATATAAGAATTCTCTGGAAGGAGCTACTGAGCCAAACGTGTCTACAAGGCACACGTTAATGAGAGATGTATACCACATGCAGGAGCCTAGATTCTGGGAGTGTGGCCAAACGCCTGCCATTGCTCCAATGGGGAGTCGGGGGCTTCAAAGGCCTACACCCACCCAAGAACCAAGACATCCTTCCTCAGCCTGACAAACGTTTGTCTCTGCATCAAGCATTCCTGGAGGCTACAGAAGTAAGAAGTTTAGATCTCCTGGAACAGGAATTATAGTTGGTTGTAAGCAGCCACATGAGTGCAATAAGCTTATCCTAACCAGTTCCTTTTGATGAGCAAGTGCTCTAAACTCTTGAACCATGTTGTCAGCCCCTGATTTTTTCTTTTTTCTTTCTTCTTTTGGTTTTAGATAATTTTTTTATTAGTAGACTTATGTTTATTAAAGACAGCAGAATAAAAAGGGGGAAAACTCAGAACACTATTGTAAATTACACCAGTTAAATTGAAATAGAGACAGCTAGTTTAACAGTAAGAGGTTACTTGACAAAGATGTGCCCAGAGGTAAGCTTGCAGTCATATGTCCTATTTTTTTCGATCTTCTTTTATAACATTTTAATTACATGCAAGTATTAAGGTCAGTTATAGGTTGAGGAACTAGCAATTTAATAGATTCAAATAGTTAAGGAACAAGCATGACCACAAACACAAACAATCAAAGAGCACGCAAAGCAATAACCAAAATCCTGTGATCACTCCTGTGATCACTGTTTCTAAGGGATTATCAGGATGACCAAAATATCTGAGCCTACTTCTGTAGAAGGAGCTAAGGTGGAAGTAATAATGAGAGGAAGAGGAGGAGTAAGGAGAGGAAGTGGAAAAGAAAGAGGAGGAACTAGGAGATGGGAAAGAGAAGAGAGAGAAGGGAACATAGAGGTAGATGTTCATGTGCCTCCTGCAGTCAAAGGTAATTGGAATATCTAGGTTGGGTATTGGGTTAGAACTGTGATTGAGTGGGCATCTTATTATTGATCATTACCAAATATATAAGCCTTTGGATAATATAAGCATTAGAGTCTTATTTGTACCGAGCCCACATGGATGATGGGATGGTCTGGCAATGCCCAGTCTTGTGGAGACAGTGTGGAAGATTGGCAGAACCATCTCCCATGCTGGCATCTCATGGGTGGCAGGGCTGGTGTTTCTGGCTGGCCATTTCTAGCTGCAGTGTGCACATGGCCTCTGGCCATGGAACATGGCGTCTGAGCTAAGCAGAGGCACCACAGCTTAGATAGTCAGTTTGACCAGCGGCCATTTTTTAAATAATTATCTCAACATACTTACCTGTCCTAGTCCAAAGTTATTCATGCCTTAAGCCTACTTCTTTGTTCTAGCCTAAGACTTACATTCCTGCCTGAACTTACTTTGTTGTTCTAGCCTAATGTTTAGATTCAAGTCTGAAATTACTTCTTTGCTCTCACCTAATGTCAGATTACTGCCTGAAGTCAATTTTTTTGCCCTTGGAAAATGTCAGATTTATGCCAAGCAGCCCATTTCCTTGTCCAATGTCAGATTCCTGCCAAGTAGCTGCAAAAGTTCTTAACATCTCCCCCGTTTTATTTTATAAACAAAACTGAGCCTGTCTTAGGTCATTCTGACAAGAGTGTCTTCTTTACCGATCATGGAATATGCAATGTCAAAAGCAATGACTTCAGTCTTAGGTTGATAAGGCTCTGTGAAGAATATTACATATTTTTGGCTTGCCAACCTGTTAAACTAATAACTCTGTCTGGGAGTTCATTTTCAGTTTCAAGCCATGTACTTGGGCTGCCAACATGTTGATGGTGTTAAAGACAAGCTTTAACAGTATGGACAAAAATAAAATTATTCCCAGGACAAAAAGGGCTAGCATGAACAAGCTATACAAGCCATTCTTAAAGCTTGACCAAAATGGAAAACTGACTTCAGGAAATGGATAATTTTATCAGCAGTATCTGCAGCCTCAAAAATCAGCAGAGCACATTTTGTAAAGTCATAATTTCACTATGCAAAGTTAAAACATCCAGAGAGGTGTTAGAATTATGCCAAATATTCTGAAAGTGTCTTTAAACTTTTTCCTAATTATAATGACTATCATTGTAAATTTTAGAAGTAACACAACTTGTTGTGGACTGCTCTGCCCCATGCTTGGGGTCCAAAATGTCAGGGACTGCTCTATCAATGTTGGAACCCACACTGCCAAAAGCATTGGTGGATAAATAGTTAGAATCCACACTGCCTCAAGCTGCTCTGGCTCACAGGTCAGGTGGGGGGGTCGGGGTTCAGCAAAAGAGAGAGTGAGGACATATGTGAAGAATGGAGACCAGACAGAATGTGATTCAATCCCATATATTCTTCAGTCTCTCTTCTTCTCTTCAAGTCCCTGGTTCCAAGTCCCAAGTTCCAAGTCCCAATTCCAAGTCCCTAGTTCCTAGTACCAAGTCTCAGGTCCTAATCCCAGTTCCAGCTATAATAAGTCTCAAGTCCATAAATAGTTCCTAGTTCCTAGTTCTTAGTTCTTAGTTCCTAGTTCCTAGTTCCTAGTTCCTAGTTCCTAGTTCCTAGTTCCTAGTTTCTAGTTTCTAGTTTCTAGTTCTAAGTTGCTAGTCTCTTTCTCAGTCACTAGTCTTTTTCCAAGTTCTAGTCTCAAGTCTCAAGTGCTCTCTTCTATCTGCCTCTCTCCTTTTATATGTCTCACTTCTAAGTCACGCCTTTAAGTCTTATCTCTAAATCATACCTTTAAGTCATGCCTTTAAGTCTCACACCTTTAAGGCTCACACACCCAAGGGAAGATCCTGGGTATCTAAAACAAGATGTTATCAGAGTGTGCTCAGGTCTTGTAGGCTGTTGTAAACAAGTCTCTTGTCAGGGTATATGACTCAAGATGGCTGCAAGGATGATAGCTGCCTTCTGTCAGCTCCCCACAGGTCCCCCTTTTTAATTTTTTTTAAAAAAAGATAGATTTATTTATTTATTTATTTATTTATTTATTTAATACATATGAGTACACCACCATTGCTCTCTTCAACAACTCCACTGGTATTTGGCATGATACTCTAGATGAGTCCTTCCTCTTAAAATCTGAACCTCCTTGCAATAATTTGAAGAGGATGAAAAGCATAAATCTATTGTACCCAATGCCTATCTCAATCCTTTTGTATACACAACATATTAGTAACATTGTTTTTTTTTGTTAAATGATTAACACAAGTCACTTTCTTAATTTCTTGTGTCAAAGCAATTGCAGAAGCAGTGGTTCTAGCAATTGATGTAATTAAAACTGTTTTACCAGCAATAATTAAGCCCACTACCCTCTTGCTTCTCATTAAAGCCTGACTCACTTCTTCCATTACTTGCAAGCTTTTTTGTTTGCTTTTTTTAAATACCATGGTTCTGTAATACTCATGACAATAAAACAAAAGCTGGTTGATCAACCCCTGTAACAGATATGTGAGATTTCAAAACACTAACACAATTAGAAAGTTTACAATCAATACAACTTACACTGTCTTAATGAAACAACTATCAAAATTTCAATAAGAGTATTACAAATGAAGCAGAAACAAAATGGCATAAAATGTAGAAACATAGAATATCTATTTCTCACAATGTTTCCTGGGAATAATAATACTTTGGCTGTATTGGGAAGATTCAGTACAGTGTATAAAACATTAAATACCATGCATAACATTAGATATAATGTGGATAAATACAAGGGCTCTTGTAGCAAGTCGATATGGTGAACAAAAGGATATTATAACAAAGATGTCTAGAAATCATTTATTATTTCATTGATTGGTTCTGAACTCCAAAGTGCCTGAAAAACAGTGTGTACAGTGAGAAGACTGGACATTTTTCTTAGTTTTTTGATATTGTAATATTACCTGTTGAAAACATTTCCACTAAACTGAAATAAAATACACAACTATAAATTTCATAACACTTTGACTTATTAAAGCCATAAAATATGACTATGACTAAAACAAATATATAAAGTTGTAAAACCAGCATATATATTATCAAAATTTATTGTGGAGTAAAAGAAAGGAAGGAGTTAAAAATGTGTGATGTTTCTAATAGAAGGAATTTTAAAGGTGAGAACCCAATTAATAAGGATTGGGAACCAAGAAAAAACAGGTTGGATGATTCAGACCAGTTTGATATTATAAATGTCAAATTTAGGATCCTAGCAGGATACTCACAAAGAGACACATGCCAAACCATATGTTGAAAATGAAATTGGAGCTTGAAAGAAGCATCAGGGCCAGAATTCTAGATGCAGTCATCAGCCTGTATGTGGTAATTTAGATCATCTGAAGAAAGTGTATAGCAGAAAAGATACAAATTGTTAAGGAATGCCTACAGTTAAAAGATGGAGAAGAAAAATTTTACAAGTGATTAAAATAGATATTGGATGAATATAAAGGAAGACCAAATCATTATTGCAAAAGGCAATGAAGGAAAGCTTTTAAAATGAGACAGTGTTTACTTGAGTATAGGGTAGCAATGTCAAATGCCTAATGAGTACTGAGAAGTATTGAAGTTTGACCAGCCATACGGTAACAATTCCTTTCTTTTAGCATGGGTAACACATAATGAGAAACAAAAAATTGTTTGTAAGATAATTAAGACAATTATAAATTACATTCTGAAAAACAGTGAGGTTAAGGAGATAAGTAGTGTAACAAGGACAGAAGATATAAATTAGTTTATTACTGTTTGATTTTCAGGAAAGAAGAGTATAATTTGTTTTCCTTTGTTCTTCTCATTGGTTTTAGAGTGAGGTATAAAATAGATTACAACATCACAAATAAATTCAGATTTAAATATTTCCCAACGAAAGGGCAATGAATGATTCTATCGCCTACTTAATAATTTCACAGATGACTGACTATTTTTACAAAGAACTATGTCAAATCATGAATCAATTACAGGATATGAATCATGAACAGTTGTCTTTTAGGGCACATGAATCAGCAACATTTAGATAGGAAGTACTTGGAACTTTTAATATCTTCACAGTTGATTATCAAATATTTCATATATATCTAATTTTATTCAAGATTAACACATGAAGAGAAGCCTGTGGAGTTTTAAGAAAGAAATATAAAAACTGGAGGACTAAAACTTGTGAAGTGAAAATAATTTCAAATTACCTTAAAGAATGATATTTAGTTCACATAAAAAGAAGTCATAGTGACCATAGAAAATATGATTGTGTAGGTTTTTTAAGAGTACTAATATTTTTACATTTTAAAACACTTTATTAGCAGAAACTTTATCATTCTCACTGAGTAGTTTTAGTAATATTTCCCCAAAACTGATTTTGTGGAAAATTTTTCTAATATCTTTATGACATATAGAATGTATCAATGAAGTAAATGTAATATATAATGTTTATTAATAACATACAAAATGAGTATACCATTAATAAAAGACAAAATGAATAGAGTCAATCAGAATAAACAAAATACACTAAAAATTGGAAAATATATGTTTTGTTTTCATCATACAATATGTTCATATTTTTCCATACCATATCTTCCTAAATCTTCAATATATCTCTATATGCCTAGCCTATCTTCCTTAAGTACAAACAATAAATCAAAACAAACCACATCAGACAAAAACTATCAAACCAAATCAAATCATGATAAAGACTACTCTATTTCTTTCTCCCTTCCTCCCAGCCCCTCTCTCTCAAAAACACACACACATGCACACAAGCACACACATGCACACACACACACACACACACACACATACACACACACACACACAAATTGTGTACCTGTTGTTTTGGCCAAGTATTTTGGACATGCTGCCTGTTATGGGTCATAAACCATAAACTCAGTGATAGTGCATTAGAGAAATTTTATTTTATTTTTAACCAGATACTGATTTCAAATAGCTTTTTGTTAATGCTAGAACTATTCATCTACTTGTACTTTTTTATGCTGAAATTTTGTCTGGTTTCAACCCATGTGTACTATTACAGTCTCTGTGAATTCTTGACTTAAGAATGTAAATAAGAATTGTCTGTCTTCCACTAGTTGTCTAAATCTATTTCTTTTACCATATTTCTCAGTGTATCACTTGCTATTTCTTATAGCAAGTGCTTATACTCTAGGTACAATGAATTATATACTACTCATCTAGTTGCCTTATGTGTGATTGTGGCCTATCTCTCCCCTGTATTAGTCAAGCACTAAAAATGTCAAGAGGACTACTACTTTCCTGTATCACTTCATTCATTTCTTTTTTAATAATTGGATATTTTATTTATTTCCATTTCAGATGTTATCCTCTTTCCTCACACTCCCATAAACCCCCGATGCCATCCCTTCTACACCTTTTTGCTTTTATAGCATTTTAATTTCATGCAAGTATTAAGGTCAGTTCTAGGTTGAGGAACTAGCAATACAATAGATGCAAATAGTCAAGGAACAAGCAAGACAATAAACACCAGTAGTCAAAGAATAAGCAAGATAGTAATCAGAGTCTCATGATCACTATTTCTTAGGGCTTATCAGGATGACCAAATATATGAGCCTACTTTCCTATCTTAGCCCAAAGACATTTTCATGCCTGAAGCCAACTTTTTGTTCTATCCTAAGATTTGTATTCCTGCCTGTAATTACTTCCTTGTTCTAGCCTAATGTCAGATTTCCGCCTGAAGCCCATTTCCTTGTCCTTGGACAATGTCAGATTCTTGGTAAGTAGCCAATTTCCTTGTCCTTGGCCAATGTCATATTCCTTCCAAGCAACCAATTTCCTTGTCCTTGGCCAATGTCAGATTCCTTCCAAGCATCCCATTTCCTTGTCCTTGGCCAATGTTAGATTCCTGCCAGGCAGCCAGAAAAACTCTCCACATCTCCTTGTTTTTAATTGCATAGACATTACTGAGCCTGTCTTAGGTCACTGTGAAAAGAATTCCTTCCTTACCCATCATGGAATATCCATGATCCCAAAGCAAAATACTTCTGTCCTAGATTGATAAGGCTCTGTGCAGAATCATACCTTTCCTTGACTTGCCAGCCTGTTAGATTAATAACTCTGTCTGAGGGGTCCATTTTCAATATTAGGCCATGTCCTTTGGCTGTCAACATGTTGATGTTGTTAAAGACAAGCTTTAACAAGATGGACAGGAATAAAAGTATTCCCAGGACAGAAAGGGCTAGCATGATCAAGCTATATATGCCATTCAGGAAACCAAAATGGAAATACTGACTTCAAACCATGGATATTATTATCAGCATTATGTACAGTATCAAAGCTTAGTAGATAAATAAATAAAATATCCAATAAAAATAGATAGTGGAGCTGGCAATTGCAGTCAAGCATTTGAGACTTGGTCACCAGTTTATTACAGGGATTCCTTGTAATCCTCAAGAACAAGGTGTTGTGGAAGGGACCCATGGAACTTTAAAACAATATGTTCATGAAATAAATGGGGAGGTATATACCAGTATATCACTACTATATTTAAATCATAATTTTTTTATTCTAATTTTTTTAAAGATTTGGATGCTAAGGTACTTTCTGCTAAGTGTCAATGGCACCTTTCAACTAGGCATACTTATGCCCAGAAGAAAAGAAAGGAACCACTTCTTGGCATATGGCATGATCCTGACCAGGAATTAAGTATGGGGAAGAGGGCATGATCTTGTTTTTTTCTGCAAGATGCTGGAGGAGCAGCATGATGTCTGCCAGAGTGATGGGTGAGACATGCTGATGGTGAGACAAAGAATTATGCTGACATGTGAGCTTGCTGTGTGCCCTGACAAAAGTAACTGGGAAGATGTATTGGATATATGTCCCTGACCTACCTTTGATTTCCTATATCCCAGATGGGACAAGCTGCTTTGCCTCAAGATTTTAGACCTCCTAGATAAGAGAATCAAAAAGAGAAGTAAAGTAATAATGACTCTTGCATTTTTCTTAAATGTGACCAGTTATTTGGACTCAATCATGGTCTGGTCTAGAAATCAATCTAATATTGGAAATGACAGTCTTCATTTGAAAGGCTAGAGACACCATATTCCAAGACATCCTAGAGGAGCCACTGAACTCAGAGACGAAGGTAAGAACCCTTGCCCACTACCCTATGCCCCAGAGCTACAACTGGGAGCAGGAGGTACTCAGGACCCACCACACACTCAAACCCAGTCCCTGTGGAATATCAATCCCCTTCTGCCCTCTTGCTTAGTCCTTGTGGCTGGGGCAGACACCTAGCTGGTCTTCTCCCATGAAAACACCATATCCTCAGACAACCTAGAGGAGTCACTGCACTCAGTGTAGAAACAATATATCCTGAGATAATCTAGAGGAGACACTACACTCAGAGCAGTGGACAGCTAGATGGTCTGCCCCCTGAAGACCCCATATCCTGAGGCATTCTAGAGGAACCACTGCAACCAGAGCAGCAGACACCTAGCTGGTTTGCTACCATGAAGATGTCATATCCTTAGACATTCTAAAGGAGCCACTGCACTCAGAGCAGCTAGAGCTCAGGATCACAGGATTACAGAGACATCTGGACCCTGAGGAGTTCTGACACAAGCAAGATAACTGGAAAGACAGGCTCTAGTCAGAGATAGTGAGTGCAGGTAGCACTAGAGTTAACCAGATGGTGAAAGCCAAGTGCAAGAATGTAAGCAACAGAAACCAAAGTTACTTGGCATCATCAGAACCAAGTTCTCCCACAATAGCAAGCCTTGGACACCCCATCTCACTAGAAAAGCTAGATTCAGAATTAAAATCACTTCTCATGATAGAGGACTTTAAGAAGAAAATAAATAACTCCCTTAAAGAAGTACAGGAGAACACAGGTAAACAGGTTGAAACCCTTAAAGAGGAAACACAAAAATCCCTTAAAGAATTGCAAGAAAACACAACCAAACAGGTGAAGGAATTAAACAAAATCATCCAGCATCTAAAAATGGAAGTAGAAACAATAAAGAAATCACAAAGGGAGACTACCCTAGAGATAGAAAACCTAGGGAAAAGATCAGGAGTCATAGACACAAGCATCACAAACAGAATACAAGAGATAGAAGAGAGAATATCATGTGCAGAAGATACCATGAATAACATTGACACAACTGTCAAATAAAATGCAAAATGAAAAAAAAAGCTCCTAACCCAAAACATCCAGGAAATCCAGGACACAATGAAAAGACCAAACCTAAGGATAATAGGTATAGATGAGGGTGAAGATTCCCAACTTAAAGTACCAATAAATATATTCAGCAAAATTATAAAAGCAAGGAAGTAATCTCCCAATAACCTCTAAAGGAGATAGCTACACAAACATAATTCCACCTCTAATAACAACAACAACAACAACAAAAAAAAACAGGAAGCAACAATCATTTTTCCTTAATATCTCTTAATATCAATGGACTCAATTCTCCAATAAAAAGGCATAGACTATCACACTGGATACATAAACAGGTCCCAGAATTTTGATGCATACAGGAAATGCACCTCTGTGAAAAAGACAGATACTACCTCAGAGTAAAATGATGGAAAACAATCTTCCAAGCAAATGGTCCCAAGAAACAAGGTGGAGTAGCAATTCTAGTATCAAATAAAAATGACTTTCAACCAAAAGTAATCAAAAAAGATAAGGAAGGACACTTCATACTCATCAAAAGAAAAATGAACCAAGATGAACTCTCAATTCTGAACATCTATGCTCCAAATGCAAGGGCACCCCCATAAATAAAAGAAGCCTTTCTAAAGCTCAAAGCATACATTACACCTCACACAATAATAGTGGGGGATTTCAGCACCCCATTCTCAGCAATGGACAGATCATAGAAACAGAAACTAAACAGATACACAATGAAACTTACAGAAGTCATTAACCAAATGGATTTAACTGATATCTATAGAACATTTCATTCTAAAACAAAAGAATATAACTTTTTCTCAGCACATCATGGTACCTTCTCTAAAAAAGACCATATAATTCGTCACAAAACAGGCCTCAACAGATACAAAAAGATTGAAATAATCCCTTGCAATGTATCAGATCATCGTGGACTAAGGCTGGTCTTCAATAATGACAAAAACAATGGAAAGCCCACATACATGTGGAAACTGAACAATTCTCTACTTGATGATGACTTGGTCAAAGAAGAAATAAAGAAAGAAATTAAAGATTTTTTAGAATTTAATGAAAATAAGGATATAGCATACTTGTGAAGCTCCATGAAAGCAGTACTAAGAGGAAAACTCATATTTCTAAGTGAAAAAAAGAAAAACTGGAGAGGGCATACACTAACAACTTGACAGCACACTTGAAAGCTTTAGAACAAAAAGAAGCAAATACACCCAAGAGTAGTAGATGGCAGAAAATAATCAAATTCAGGAATGAAAAAAAACCCAAGTAGAAACAGAAAAACTATACAAAATATCAACAAAACCAGGAGCTGGTTCTTTGAAAAAATCAACAAGATAGATAAACCCTTAGCCAGACTAACCAAAGGGCACAGAGACAGTATCCAAACCAATAAAATCAGAACTGAAAAGGGAAACAACAACAGAAACTGAGGAAATTAAAAAAAAAAAAGTCATCAAATCCTACTACAAAGGCCTATACTGAACAAAATTGAAAAATCTGAATGAAATGGACAATTTTCTAGACAGATACAAGGTACCAAAATTAAACCAGGATCAGATAAACAATCTAAACAGTCCCATTACCCCTAAAGAAATAGAAGTAATCATTAAAAGTATCCCTGCTCAGAAAATTCCGGGAGCAGATGGTTTTAGTGCAGAAACTCTATCAGGCCTTCAAGGAAAACCTAATACCAATTCTCGTCAAACTATTCCACAAAATAAAAACAGAAGAAACACTACCCGATTTGTTCTATGAAGCTACAATTATGCTCCAACTTAAACCTCACAAAGACCCAATAAAGAGAACTTCAGACCAATCTCTCTTATGAATATTGATGTAAAAATACTTAATAAAATTCTCACAAATGGAATCCAAGAACACATCAAAACAATTATCTGTCAAGATCAAGTAGGCTTTATCCCAGGAATGCAGGGATGGTTCAATATTTGGAAATCCATCAATGTAATACACTATATAAACAAACTCAAAGAGAAAAAAAAAACACGTTTATCTTAATAGATACTGACAAACATTTCACAAAATTCATCATCCTGTCGTGTTAAAGGTCTTGGAAAGATCAGGATTTCAAGGCCCCTACCTAAACATAGTAACAGCAATATACAGCAAGCCAGTAACCAAAATCAAATTAAATCGAAAGAAACTAGAAGCAATCCCACTAAGATCAGCAACTAGATTAGGCTGTTCACTCTCACAAAACTTATGGAGTATAGTACTGGAAATCCTAGCAAGAGCAATTAGACAACAAAAGGAAGTCAAAGGGATACAGTTAGGAGAGGAAGAAGTCAAAATTTCACTATTTGCAAAAGATAGGATAGTATATTTAAGTGACCCTATAACTTCCACCAGAGAACTCCTAAACCTGATAAACAATTTTAGTATTTTTTGGATGGATATTAACTCAAATCAATAGGCTTCCTCTACTCAAAGGATAAACAGGCAGAGAAGCAAATTAGGGAAATGACACCCTTCACAATAGTCACAAATAATATAAAATATATTGGAGTGAATCTAACCAAGCAAGTAAAAGATCTGTATGACAAGAACATCAAATCTCTGAAGAAAGAAATTGAAGAAGATCTCAGAAGATGGAAAGATCTCACATGCTCCTGGATTGGCAGGATTAATTTAGTAAAAATGGCCATCTTGCCAAAAGCAATCTACAGATTCAATGCAATACCCATCAAAATTCCAAATCAATTCTTCATAGAGAGAGAAAGAGCAATTTGCAAATTAATTTGGAATAAAAAAAAAAAACAGGATAGGGAGAACCATTCACAACAATAAAAGAACTTCTGGGGAATCACTATCCCTGTCCTCAAACTGTACTACATAGCAGCAGTGATAAAAACTACAATGTATTGGTACAGAAACAGGCAGGAAGATCAATGGAATAGAATTGAAGATCCAGAAATGAAACCACACACCTATGGTCAATTGATCTTTGACAAAGGAGCTAAAAGCATCCAGTTGAAAAAGGACAGCATGTTCAATAAATTGATGCTGGATCAACTGAAGGTCAGCATGTAGAAGGCAAATCAATCCATTCTTATCCCCTTGTACAAAGCTCAAGTCCAAGTGGAAAAAGGACCTTCACATAAAACCAGATACACTGAAACTAATAGAAGAGAAGGTAGGGAAGAGCCTCGAATACTTAGGAACAGGGGAAAAGTTCCTGAACAGAACATCAATGGCTTATGCTCTAAGTTCCAGAATTGACAAATGGAACCTTCATAAAATTGCAAATCTTCTGAAAGGCAAAGGGCACTGTCAATAGAACAAAGTGGCAACCAACAGATCAGGAAAAGATAATTACCAATCCTACATCTAATAGAGGGCTAATATCCAATATATACAAATACCTCAAGAAATTACACTTCAGACAACCAAGTAAAACTATTTAAAAATGGGGCACAAAGCTAACCAAAGAATTCTCAACTAAGTAAACTTGAAGGGCCAAGAATCACCTTAAGAAATGCTCAACATTCTTAGTCATCAGGAAAATGCACATCAAAACAACCCTGAGATACCAATTCACACCAGTCAGAATGGCTAAGAACAAAAACTCAGGTGATAGTAGATGCTGGATGTGGAGAAAGAGGAACACACCTCCATTGTTGGTGGGATTGCAAGCTGGTAAAACTACTTTGGAAATCAGTCTGGTGGTTTTGAGAAAATTGGACATAGCATTAGCTGAGGACCTAGGTATACTACTCCTGGGCATATACCCAGAAGATTCTCTAATATATAACATGGACATATGCTCCACTATGATCATAGTAGCCTTATTTATAATAACAAGAAGCTGGAAAGAACCTAGATGTCCTTCAATAGAGGAACGGATACAAAAATGTGGTATATTTTCACAATGGAGTGTTACTCAGCTATTAAAAATAATGAATTCGAGAAACTCTTAGGTAAATGAATAAACTAGAAAATATTATCCTGAGTGAGGTAACCCAATCACAAAACAACACACATGGTACTTACTCACTGATAAGCCCCAAAGATTGAAATAGCCAAGATTCAACTCAAAGATGAAATGAAGCTCATGAAGAAGGAAGAACAAGTTTGGATGCTTCAGTCCTACTTAAAAGGAGTAACAAAATCCTCAAGGGAGCAAATATGGAGACAAAGTCTGGTACAGAAACTGAATGAGGGGCTGTCTGGGGACCATTCCACCTGGGTATCCATCCCATGTGCAGTTACCAAATGTAGATGCTCATATTGATATCAGGAAGTACATGCTGAAAGGAGCCTGATATAGATGTCTCCTTAGAGGTCTGCCAGAGTCTGACATATTCAGAGGCAGATGCTCACAGCTAACCATTGATCTTATCAAGGGTTTCCCAATGGAGGAGTCCAAGAGAAGACTGAAGGAGCTGAAAGGGTTTGTGGCCCAATGAGGAGAGCAACAATACCAACCAACCAGAGCTCCCCAGGGTCTAAACCACCAGCCTGGGAGCACATAGGGAAGGACCCATGACTCCATCTGTATATGTAGGGGAGGAAGTCCTTGTCAGGCATAGGTGGGAGAGAAGACCCTTGGTCCCATGAAGGACGAACACCTAGTGTGGGGGATTTCAAAGGTGGGGAGGTGGGAGTGGGGTTTCAGTGGGGGTACATCCTCATAGAAGCAGGAAGGTGGGGATTGGTATACAGGGTTCCTGGGTGTTAGGGGATTGGGGTAAGGGAATAAAATCTGAAATGTAAGTATAATATCCAATATAAAACCAAAACAAACCAAAAAAGAAAATAGTTAAAGAACAAGAATGAGAATACACATAAATATTCAAAGAACAAGAAAGACAATAAACAAAATTCTGTAAACACTCTTGTCATCACTGTTTCTAAGGGATTATCAGGAAGACCAAAATATCTGAGCCAACATACCTGTTCTAGCCCAAAGTCATTTTCATGTTCCAAAGTCACTTCCTTGTTCTAGCCTAAAATTTAGATTCCTGCCTGAAATTACTTCTTTGTTCTAGGCTAATATTTATATTTCTGCCTTAAATTACTTCTTGTTCTAGACTAAGATTTAGATTCCTGCCTGAAATTACTTGTTATTTCTACCCTAATGTCAGATTCCTTCAAGAAACCCACTTTCTTGTCCTTGGCCCATGTCAGATTCTTGCCAAGCAACTACAATAGCTCTCTACCCCTCACCCTTTATTCATTTTATAAACAAGACTGACCCTGTCTTAGGTTGTTCTGAAAGAATGACTTCCTTGTCTGTCACCAAATATGCATTATCAAAAGCAATGAACTTCTGACTTAGGTTTTTAAGGCTCTGTGCTGAATCTTACCATCCTTGGCTTGCCCACCTGTTAACTTAATAACTCTGTCTGGGGGTCCATTTTCAGGTTCAAGCCATGTACTTTGGCTGCCAACATGTTGATGTTGTTAAAGACAAGCTTTAACACGATGGACAGGAATAAAAGTATTTCCAGGACAAAAAGGGTTCACATGATCAAGCTATATATGCCATTCTTGAAGCTTGACCAAAATAGAAATACTGGTCTCAGGCCATAAGTAATTTTATCAGCAATATCTGTAGTATCAATGCTCAGCAGAGCAGCATTCTTTAAATTCTTAAGCTTACTATGCAAAGTTAAAATATCCAGAAATTTCTTAGAATCATGCCAAATACACTGCAAGTGTTTTTCAACTTTTTCCTAATTATAATGACTACCACTGTTAATTTTAGAACTAAATTGAATCCAACAGTATTTGGCCTGACACTTGAGATGGATCCTTACTCTTAAACTCTGAACCTCCTTCCAATAATTTGAATAGGATAAAGAACATCAATCCATTATTTGAAGGTGTATCTAAATTATCTTGTATATTCAACACTTTAGTAACATTTTAGATAAATGAGTAACAAAAGTAGCTGTCTCAACTTCTTTTGTCAAAGCAATTGCAGAAAGCAGTGGTACTAGGAATTAATGTAATTAAAGCTGTTAAATCAGCAATAATCAAGCCCACTACCCTCTTGTTTTTGCTTAAAGGCTGATGTACATCTTCCAGTATTCGCATTTTTTGACAAGAACAAGATTCTGTTATACTCAGGGCAATGAAACAAAAGCTAGTTGATAGATTTCTACAACAGACATGACAGATTTCAACATAGTAACACCATCAGAAAGTATATAATCAATGCAACTTATATTATATACTGCAGAAGAAACAACAGTATTTTTAGTGTGACAATTAAAAGAGCCTTAACACATGTTTGAAATCCAGATTCTGTCCCAACTTTATATCTTGTTAACATAATGATATAGAGAACTGCAGCTAACTTTCAAATATGTCTCTGAAAATGTCCAGAACTAGCCTTCCAAATGAAATCTGTTATTTCCAATAACATTGTTTTCTACACCAGTCCATGATTGAGTCCAAATAATTGGTCATATTTAAGAAAAATACAAGAGTCATTATATCTTTTTTTTTTTTTTGATTCTCTGTTCCACAAGGTTTAAAATCTTGAAGCAAGGCAGCTTGTCCCATCAGGGGTATAGGTAATCAAATGTTGATTGGGAATATATGTCCAATACAGCTTCCCAGTCACTATTGTCAGGGCACACAGCAAGCTCACAGGTTAGCATCATTCTTTGTACTGGCATCAGCATATATTACCAGTTGCTCTGCCATCCACCATGCTCCTTCAGAATCCTGCAGCAAAAACACAAACATGACGTGTTCCCCATATTTAATACCTTGTAGGAATCATGCCACAGTTGAAGGTTACCATAGACACTTAGCAGAAATTTCCTTGGCATTCAAATTTTTCAAAAAATTAAATTAAAAGAACGTGATTTAAATAAATGGAACAACATAGGGCTTCCCTCTCACTCCCTACCTAGTCAATATATTAATTAAAGTCTTAGAGCAATTAGACAACAGAAAAAAATCCAAGTGATACATATTGGAAAGAAGACAACATATTACTATTTGCAGATGATATGGTGATAGTATACTTAAGTGACCCCAAAACTTCCACCAGAGAACTCCTAAACCTGATAAACAATTTCAGCAAAGTGGATATAAAATTAACTCTAACAAATCAGTAGCCCTTCTCCATTTAAAGGGTAAACAGGCTGTTAAAGAAATTAGGAAAATAACACCCTTCACAATCATCACAAATAATATAAAATACCTTGGTGTGTATCTAAACAAGTAAGTGACAGATCTGTATGATAACTTCAAGACCCTGAAGAATGAAATTGAAGAAGATCTCAGAAGATGGAAAGATTTCTCATGCTCATGGATTAGCAGGATTAATATAGTAAAAATGGCCATTTTGCCAAGAGCAACCTACACATTCAATGGAATCGCATCAAAATTTCAAATCAATTCTTCACAGAGTTAGAAAGAGCAATTTTCAACTTCATTTGGAATAAAAAGAATCACAGGATAATGAAAACTATTCTCAACAATAAAAGATCTGGGAGAATCACCATCCTTGACCTCAAGGTGCACTACAGAACAATAGTGATAAAAAAAAACTGCATGGTATTGGTACAGAGATAAGCAAAAAGATCAATGGAATAGAGTTGATGACCCAGAAATGAATCCCCATACTCATGGTCACTTTAATCTTTGACAAAGTAGCTAAAATCATTCAGTGAAAAAAAAAGACAGCATTTTCAACAAATGGTGCTGGTAGACCAGGAGGTCAGCATGTAGAAAACTGCAAATGAATCCATTCTTATCTTCTTGTACAAAAGTCAAGTCCAAGTGGATCAAGGACCTCCACATATTACCAGAGACAATGAAACTAATAAAAGAGAAAGTGGGGAAGAGCCCCAAACACATGGGCACAGGTAAAAAGTTCCTGAACAGGACCACAGTAGCTTATGCTCTAAGATCAAGAATTGACAAATGAGACCTCATAAAATTGCAAAGCTTCTGTAAGGCAAAGGATATGGCTCTTTTAATTGTCAAATTAAAATTACTTTTGTCTCTTCTACAGTATTTATTGTAAGTTGCAGTTATGTACTTTCTAATTGTGTTAGTGTGTTGAAACCTGGCATGTCTGTTACTGTGGTCTATCAGCCAGCTTTTGTTTTACTGCCCTGAGTATTATAGAACCTTGTTTTTTTGTTTTGTTTTGTTTTTGAATTTTTTAAAAGCTTGTAAGTACTGGAATAACTGAGTTTGTCTTTAAGCAGAAGCAAGAGGGTAGTTGACTTAATCATTGCTGGTATAACAGTTTTAATTACATCAATTGCTAGCACCACTGCTTCTGCAATTGTTTTGACACAAGAAGTTAAGATAGCTACTTTTGTTAATCATTTAGTAAAAAAAATGTTAACTAATGAGTTGAGTATAAAAGAGGATTTAGACAGGCATTTAGAACAATGGACTGATGGTCTTTATCTTATTCAAATTATTGGAAGGAGGTTCGGATTTTAAGATTAGGAGCCATCTCAATTTTTATGCCAAATAACAATGAAGTTGTGTTACTTCTAAAATTTACAATGATAGTCATTATAATTAGGAAGAAGTTTAAAGACACTTGGAGTGTATGTGGCATAATTCTAACACCTCTCTGGATGTATTATCTTCACTCATTTCTTAGTATGATTTCCATATGATGACTTATATAAGGTTCAGTTTTCTTTCATTATTTATGAAGGCCTTTATTATTTGCTTAATATTTATTTTTTCAAATATATATCCCTTTATCACTGTGTTTTCCCCAATCTTCATCATTTACCTATGCCAATTTCAAATTTTTTCAATTCTTTCATTATCATTTTTCATTATTGTCTATACATTTATGAAACTAACAACATGTATTTCTAGTAATATTCATGTTTTCTTATGAATCCACACCTAATTCATTTGAATATCACATTCAGAATCTGAATGTTATGTCTATATAACTCTCCTCGGCTTTTTTGCCACTATGTCTTGGTTCAATGCCCCTTCTTTGCTCTTAATAATCAACATTTATTTTTATAACATTTAACAGTGAGCTATAACTATGTGTTTATATACATTACTGGAATATAAAACGCATGATTCGGTCACTAGTATTTATCAATATATAGTCTGTTCATTAATATTTTATTATGTTGTAAACAATATTTTATAATTCTTTATATATGTATATAATATTGTTTTATGTGAAGATTGTTTTTTCTTAATAAATTTTAAGTGTACAACACAATACATTTAATATAAAAAGAAAAATTCTCTCTTGTAGGTATACTAATTCTTCCCTCAAATGTATGAGAAAAATTAATAAAGTACTGGGAATTCATAATGCTATAAGACATATATAATGTACCTGGTCTTACCAATATAATACTGAAATAATAACTCATTTCAAAATTTATAGAATTGTAAAGGTTGAAAGGATATTTATTTTCTATTTTAGCTCTATTTGACTGGTTCATTCTTGTTTTATATGGAACCAGAAGTGAAATAAATCAACATTCAGTATGAAATTTATTTGTTAGATTTGTTGTATACAAATAGTCATTGTGGGATATTTCTATTTTAATTTTGTTTTTGATTAATATTTTACAGCTTTCTTTAAACAAACTTATCTCATATGTGATAGTTCAGTTTTGTACCAACTAGTATAAGAACAGAGTGTACAGATATCCCCCTAAATCTCAAATAACCTTTATGTACACTGCATCTGTTTTTATTTTAATTTCAATGTGGTATATATGCATGTTACAGCCACTGATGATCAACTTATACAAAACGTTAGTATAAGATTGGATTGTGAAGATGCCATTCTTCTTCTCTTCAGCTGCTTTGAACACTACCTCTGCTTATTTCTTCATAATCATACAAGAATCTATACTGTCAACATTTCTAATACCCAAGCATGCAACCAGCAGATAATAAGATTTTTCACTCTTTTAAAATACAGTCTACTAAACCCGTATAATAAGCTTCATTCTCCCTGAATAAATCTACTGTTGTGTTCTATTTCTTTTGGAGAACATTAACTAATTTATTAAATGAATGGCATCTTATATTTATACAGTAGTTTTGAGGTATAAAACCACTCTTACTACAATATAAAATTGTTTAATAGTAACATCCCAGTGATTGTGCAGTATTTGTCTTATTCTCATTTTATCAATGAGTAATTGTAGTCCACAAAAATTAAATAAGCTATTCAATAAATAATACTAAATACTATTCAAACTTTGAACCATTGAACTTTAAATCTTTTCTTTCTTATGAAAAAAATTATTATTTTTGAAAATGTCAGGCAAAACTTTTATATCAAAGTCAATAGAAACTGATTTCAAGATTTTGAAAGCATCTAGACTTTTAACATTAAAAATTGCTTATAATTTTATTTTCATTTATAATGTTTGAACTTAAAATTTACCAAGGGATATTTATTATTTTGTTAATAACTATATTGTTAATCAGTCCTCTCATTCTAAATCAAAATATGTGACAACTTATAAATAAACCCATTTTCTCTATTTTGGACTTAAGAAAACTATGCCTGAATCTAGTGACCAAGATATTTCTTGTCACAACATGAAAGAAATATTCATATAGGGAAAGAGTGCTCAAGAGAGTCAGAAGATGAAACAGTAACACTTATATAAGGACAGTGCATTTTATATAAAAAAGTCAATCACACTATTATTAACCTATTCCATAATAATGCCCTTAGCCCTTTTATAAACATGTAGCCTTTTTTTGTCTACCAGTACCATCACAGTGGTAAATAACTTTTAATATTAATTTAAATAAGGTTTATAAACTATATGTACTTCTATTGATTGGAAAGTTTCAGAGAAAATTTGACTGTATATTTCATATGTGATACCTAAATCATTTAAACAAAAGAAAAATTATCAATAATTTTCATTGCATGGCTACTGTATGTACAGTTTCAACATAAAGATGGGAAATCATATATTAATTTTGCATACTAATTTAGTTTTAATTGGTTATATATAGAATAGTGAGGTGTGTTCATACCATGAGACTTCTAATTTTTAAATCTTAGAAGGTAATTCATAATGTTTTTCATAAATCATGTTCTAGATTACTTTTTATTCAAAATGTATAAGACTTCTTATTTTTCTGATTTTTTTCAGAGACTTGTAATATGCCTTGTATTTGATAGATGTGGATCTCACCTAAGACTACCTCAACATGGGTTTGATTTTCTCTTTCTTTCTTTCTTTCTTTTTTTTATTTTGAGACAGGGTTTCTCTGTGTAGCCCTGGCTGTCCTGGAACTCACTCTGTAGACCAGGCTTGCCTTGAACTCAGAAATCCGCCTGCCTCTGCCTCCCAAGTGCTGGGATAAAAGGTTTGCGCCATCACCGCCCGGCATTGGTTTTATCTTTCTTGTTGACTGGCAGATAGGTATGTTTTGCTCATATATTTTACTTGTTTGCTAATTGCTTACTGAGAAACATCTATTCATAGTATTCATCTATTCTGTCTGTTTTATGAGATTATCTTCATTGTTGATTTACTTTTACATTCTGAATACTAATATTCTGACAAATATATTTTGCTGAAGAGCAGTTTTGTTGATTGGGTCATATACACTTATGTATTGAATTTGGTATATGCCACTGAATGTAAATAAGTGGATGAGAAGAAATAGACAAAACCTTGATGTTTATTTATGTATCTTACTGTACTTAATAAAATAACTTTCTTCTGGTTTACCTCATACATTTTTCAGATATTATTCTAATAGATATTATAGAGTAAAAAAATTATAAAGACCATTTTGTGAAATATATGCAGGCTTTTTCTTTGCCCTTATACTTGAGCAGAAAGAGTGCAGGTTCCAGAACGTGGAACTGGATGTAAGATTTCAGACCTTTACTGTCACTGCCCCGGGACACATTCAGGGTGGAGGACATTATCCCTGAATCAGAGGACAGTTGCTAGATTAACATTCCTGAAGCCTCAGGGTGGGAAAGGCCCAAAGCAGGAAGACACATTCCTGACCACAGAAAAAGATTCAAGTCATCTAGGTGGGGCTATGACAAGTGAGAAATAGTTAACCTGAAATAGTTGGTAATGACAGGGTAGGGCACAGTGACATGCTAAAACCACATCTTTGAGAAGAATGAGTGTACTGAGTAATTTCTATGGCTATCAACCATCCAGGGTGGGTTTCTCTGAAATGTTCCACTATTTTTATGTTATGTATCTTGACAACCCTTCACTCCCTTTCACACTCTCCTGATTTGTGGTTTTTCCCTTTAAAAACCCTCCTCAGACTGACTGGCTTTGTCAAAACTCTACTCCTGTGTGAGTGTGCAGTTTGACCTCTGGCTGCCATCTCTCTTCCCTAATAAACCTCTGCTGATTGCATCCAGGTATGGTGTCTTAGAGTTTGTGGATAGTCGCGACTTCCAGAGACTTGAGTAAGGGTCTCCCAAGTTTGCGGGTCTTCAATATCTTTTAAAGGTCCTTTAGACATCATTTTGAAGGAGATACACAGTTGGCCTAATTACTTTATGCTTGTGTTCTTTGCTTTAAAAACCAATAACAGTCATTAAAATTATATCTGAAAAAAATCCCTGAGACTAGAGTTTTTTGTCTTCCATACTAATTTTAATATATTACATCTATTTTAAGCTAACTGCATATTCAAGATAACAGCATTTATACAAGCTTAAGATATATTTCTTTCCATATTTTGGGTATTAGCACTGTATTGGATGTAGGCAAATGGGAGGAGGAATTGAGTTACAGGATATGGGAAGTAAGACTGAGAAGGGAAATTACATTCGAAATGTAAATAAATAAAATAATTACTTAAAACCACATGAAAAAACAAAACATATATTTCATTGTTGTAAAAATATTAAATCAAGGCCCCATCTTCATTATTCTCTATTTATATTAAACATTAAATTATCAATCACAATTAAGCATACATATTGCTTTTCATGCACATGTGTATACACACACACATATGTATATGTATGTATATGGTATATGTATGTATATTTATAGTATACTATTTTTCTAAGTTTTTAGTTTCAACCATGAGTTTTGTCTTCTCACTGTCCCATATCTTTTGTGGTTTCACATTTATGCTTTCTATTATTTAAATTTTTATAATACATTTAAAATATATGTGCTATGGGAAACACACTTATAAAATACATTTTGGCAACATTTTTCATAATCTTATTATGATTCTTAGAATTCTCTTACAATTTCATGATTTCAAATCAGAAATGTTGACATTTGCTCTTATCTTGCTACTTTCTGTTGGAAAGTACTGTTTTCTTTAAAACATATAAAGAAACTCTCCACCCAACTTTATCAGACCTGCCGAGCCTCAAACATATAGATAAGCTTTCCTTCCCCAAACCATCTCCTCTACTTGCTGAGTTCTCTGTGTAAACCAAGCTGCACTGAGCAGGTTGTTAACCCAGGCATACCTCCATTCAACCATAACCTCTCTGACCACCCATATTGGCTGCTGCAACATGAACTATACATACCTAAAGCTCCTGAAATATACAGACCTGCAGAACTCAAATAATATAACCCAAAGATAATCATCAGATGCCTGCCATGTCAGTACCGTTCAGGTTAACATGCCTCTCAGTACTTACTACAATATGAACATTCAGGGACCATAACCATCCAGATGGGTAAAGACTCTTGAAAGAACGCAATCAACAAAATCCAGAACAATATGAGACTTCTGAGCACAGATACCCTATTACAGAAAGCTCTAGATATCCTAGCACAACCAAAGTTCACAGAAATGATAAAGATGCCAAACCATAAAATGGAAAAAGAAAGCATCTCTAGCAAATTATGCTGGTCTGATTGGATGTTGACATGATGAAGAATGCATATAGATCCATATTTATAATCCTGCACAAAACTCAAGTCCAAGTGAATCAAAGATTTCAACATACAACTGGATAAACTATTTTCCATAGAAGAGAAATTAGGAAATAGCCTTAAATGCCTTGTTTCAGGTGACAATTTCCCAAACAGAACACCAATGGCTCAGGCTCTAAGATCCAAAATTATTTGATGTGACCTCATAAAACTGGAAAGTTTCTGTAAGGCAAAAGACACTGTCAATAGGACAAAACAGCAGCTTAGAAATTGTGAAAGGATCTTCACCAACCCCATATCTGACAGAGGTCTAAAATACAAAATTTATGAAGAACTTAAGAAATTAGTTACCAGCAACCCCAATAACCCAATTAAAAAGTGGGGATACACATCTAAAAAGATACTTCTCAACAAAGGAATTTTAAATGGTTGAGAAGCATTTAAAGAAATATTCAAATATCTTAGTCATTAGGGAAATACCAATCAAAACAACTCAGAGGTTCCATCTTATACCCATTATAATGAGCAAGATAAAAAAGAAACTCAAGAGATAGCACATTCTGGCAAGGATGTGAAGCAACGGGAAAACTCCTCCATTGCTGATCCAAGTGTAAACATGTACAACCACTTTGGAAATCATTTTGGCAGATTCTCAGAAAATAATTCTACGTCAAGACCCAGCCACCGTTCCCATCTGTATCGATTCCCTTTCTGTCATTCATTAGAAAAGAACAGACTTCTAGAAGATAACAACCAACCATAACAATGCAACTCAACAGAAGGAAAAGAGCCCCAAATGCAGCCCTGAAAATCAGATACCCACTTGTTCACACACTCTAGAGTCCCACAAAATATATTAAACTAAAAGCTGTAATAGATATGCAGAATATCTTGTGCAGATTCCTATAGGCCTTGTATTTGCTTCTACAGTCTCTGTGAATGTGTATGAGACTTGCTTAGTTAACTCAATGGGCCTTATTCTTCTGGTATCCTTCAATTCCTCTGGCTCTTACACTCTCTGCCTTCTCTATGCGGATGGAGACATCCTTTTTTAGATTCTCTCTTCACAGTAATATATGGCTATAGGTATCTGCATTTGTGCTTTTCTCCTGTAAGAAGAGGCTTCTCTGATGAGTGCATAACATACTGGTCTATGAGTATAGCAGATTATCATTAGGAGCAAATTTTTTTGGACAGTAGTTTTTCTTATTCCCCTAGGTTAGTGTTGATAAGGTAAGCAGAAATTTAGGAGGAGGCAAAGTGGTGGGTATGAGAAAAATTAGAGAAAGAAAAAGAAATGGAAAAAATAATATATTTTTATAAAATATTAATAATAAAAGAAAAATATGTATATGTGTATTTCTGTTCTGTATCTTCAGAATCCAATAAGAGTTATATTTTCTGGAACTGAATTAATGATAATTGTTAGTTGCCTAATGTGGGTGCTGGTTATCAAATGCTAGTCGTCTGAAAGTGCAGCAAATGTAAATATTCCCTGAGGCATCTCTTCAGTAGCCAGATCTAGAATCTTTTAAAAAACTATGTTGATGCTTGAGTCAGAGGTTGCACTGTAGTGAATTGACCCTCTAGTCTCTGGTGATCACAGAAAAATGTTTGTTTTTTAATTATCTATAACTTGATTCCCAAAATCTATGATAGAATTCTTTATAAAAACAATTCATAGGAAGAAAGTTTGCTTTGACTCATATTTTCAGAAAATTCATTTTGTCTTGTCAAAGGAGAGTTTGGTGTAACACAGAAGATCAGCTTATGATAGGCCAAGAAGAGGCAGCAAGTGTAGGTGTACACTTTCTGTTTTGCCATTTTCATTGTTTATTCTGTCCAGATATACTCCAATCCATGAGATGGTGCCATTTGTATGAATTATATTTTATCTCCACTTTAGTTAATCTGAAAACACCTGCATTTAGAGCAACAGTTGAGTCCTTCAGGAACATGCTGTGTGATTCTAAATCTAGTCATAATGACAATGAAGGTTAGTCATCACGTACTATATTGAATTATTCACATCAGATCTAGCCTAAAAAAGCATAATTGAAAAAAAGAACAGTTCCATTAAAAATTATTTTGTTATTTCTCATACTAAGTACAATTATCATTCCATAATATCAGGTAATTATCCAGTTAATTTCTCAAAGACATACCTGTTCCCTATTTATGGTAATTAAATATGTTCTCCTCTCACAAACAAACATGATTGACTCTAAGAATTTATCATTATTAACAATGTGTGTGGCTCAGTTTATCTTAGGGTAGAACTGAAAATGGGTAATATTCATTTTAGCATATACCATTCCTGATGGCATGCACTCAGCCTAGGGAAAAAGCAACATGTTCTTAGCTTTGTCAATAGAGAAATTGGAGGCATTTTTTTTCTTAGAAACTGAATATCATGAGCTAAAATTAATAAAGAGTTCACAAACTCATTGATGCACAATATAACATTTAACATGAACTTTCTTGAAATGAATAACATTATAAGTTTTTATATTCATTAAACTAAAGTGGCATTACAAGAGATATAATTTAGTGGCCCTTGTACCAGTACTAATGAAACAAGTAGAAAGCAAGACCATCAGAGTTATTTTGAGATGGGGATAGAAGACAAGTGGAAAGGAATTTAAGAAGGTACAGATTACCTTGGCCTTATTACCATGACAATTTTTGGCAGGTCAATAATAATGATATGTACTCTGATCTTTTTTATTTCCAGGACAGTTTGGCTGGAATCTCATTCTTATTTCTATAAGACATTTTCTTAATTCAAATATATAGAGAGTAAAAATAGTAATCTTGTGAGTTTTTTCAAAAGGAGAAAATTGTCAAATGGAGGCATATTAATGTAGTAAACATGTTAAACAAACAGCTTTAAAAGTATAAACTACAATGCAATGAGCATGTTTGAGGAGACTGTTAATATATTGAGGAATTTAAAAAAAATAAGTATGCTATAGCTGTGCTTGACAAGAATAAAATAGGTATTTGTAAAGTGGAGAATCTTTCATTTAGTCTCTTACAGTAACAATTTTATTTTGAAAATACATAGACTTTGTATTGTATCACATGTTGTATACTTAAATATGTACAAAACAGTGTATATTTTAAAGTTTTTTAAAAGATTTTTGCCACAAAAAGTTTCTATTTGTTGAAAAGTAGCACAGAAAAACATTTCTGTGGTGTTATTTAAAATGTGTAGCTCAATAGGCAAGAAAGATGCAGAAACTCTTTTAATGTTAATATGAATCACACATAGTATGTTCTCTGATATGAGATCCAAGTATAAACTCAATATTTGTCTCTTCCCATCTTGATATTTCAAACACATGAACTACTCTGAAAAAATTTAAATGCAAGTCTATATAATTTAGCAATTTAACTGATGTTTTCATTGCACTCAACAATAACAATGTAAGTAAGTTATTCAGAGGAGTCACTTATAACCATTTTCTATGCTTACATTATTTATTTCAAAATTATGTATAAATAACTAACATGTTAAACATAAGTTAGATTAATTATAATTTTGGATTATACTATCTTGATTTTCATTCTTGCATTCCAAAATTTATCTAATGATTTTAATTGTCTAGTTTCAAGATAATCTGACATACAGACTTAGAATATCCTGGTTTTATTTCTTAAGTAAATTAGAACAATTCTCCTCCATAGAATTTCTTAGCTGGAACATGACTTACTTAAAATTCAAAGAGGCAGATCCTCAAAGCCCCAAATGACGACACAAATTATATGAGGCTTTTTCACATGAGCTGACATCTGGACAAGAAGTTATTTCCTGGTACAGTCAGCCTCCTGGGTAGAGAGCGTGCCATCTCTGTGATCTCTAAAAACAACCATTTCGTGCTGAGTGCCATGTCAAGCACTTTGTGCATGCTCAAGCAAACAGTTCTCAAATTGAAGTGAAGAACTGAAAAGGGAGAAAGGAAAACACTGGAGCCAGATGGATCTCTTGAAATTAGACACTTAGGTAAAATAAGTAGCTTGTTTACTCAAACTTAAAAAGCTGTATATTTTCTGAATCTCTACATAATCAAACTTGTGAGACCAATAATATAGTAAACTACATAGTCAATTTTGATATTTCTTTTCCCTTTTTTTACAAGTGGAAAGTTTTGCGACCTATCTAAACTGGACACTGTGAATAAATATTACCTTATTTTTTTATATGGCATAGGTTTTTTTTTGCCATGTTTCATTATCTCAAAACAATGCACACTCCTCTCTCTCTCTCTCTCTCTCTCTCTCTCTCTCTCTCTCTCTCTCTCTCTCTCTCTCTCTCTGTGTGTGTGTGTGTGTATGTGTATCTGTTCTTCTCTCTCACTCCAATCCTCCTAACTCCTCTCTTGCACTCATAAACCCACACACATGCAGACAGACTATGACATTCTGCATACATTTTAATGTACAACTTCCAGAGTATCTGGGAGTTTAAATGTTCAGCAGTCCTGCTGTGTCTACAAAGCAGTTTTTATTGCGTCTTTCATCTTCTCTGTCTCATAATCTTCCTAAAATTAGGGTTATTTGAGGTGTCATATAGAAACCGTAACAGCAGGTTCTGGAAACGAATATATATGAAAGAAGCTTAAATAGAGTCATCAAATCCTGGCATATACCAGCTCCAAATAGATTTCTTTCATAACCAAGTAAAACTTTCAGTGGCACTAATGGCTTCTATTTAGTTACGTTTTTGACCAAAGGGAGATTGGGAAGTCCCCAAACAACTCAAGTTATTGCCAAGGATATTGGTTGATTTTTGTAAATTAATGATAATGCAGTGCTGCTGGAGATAATTCCTATATATCTCATTGCACAAAGAGAAGACAAGCTGGTGCCTAACTAGAGTCTTTACCCTGCACTGAATAGTATCCCCAATATTGGGAGTTAGTCTACATGCTATCAAAAAGGAAAGGTAAACACAAAACAAATTATGAAAAAATTTATTGATGATCTACAATGGTAATTCAACTGCATGATATGCTGTGGCACAAAAGTTGTGAGAGTAACCAACCAATATTAGAATGTGATTGAATTTACATATAATACCATCAGATTGAACCAATGTTAATACTACTTGGGTGGCCAGCAACCTGAGATTAGCTAGACCATCATCCTTATTGAAAACCAAATGCTATTTATTGTTTCACTAAATAAATGTAGCAATAAAAATGATTGCTAACTACATTCTGTTTAGATAAGTGTCTCATTTGGCCACCATTGGAGAAGTTTCTTCCTGCAGTAGATGGCAACTAATACAGAGAATCACAAATAGACAATGAGCAGATAGTGAGAGACATTGGAAAATGCAGCCCTGAATAAGATGCATTCACCATCCTCCAACCCCTGTCTATTTTTTTAATTTTATGGCATTTTATTTTTTTATCTTTTATTGAAAATAGATTTTTCTGATATGATATTTCTTGATAAATATTAGAAATATTTTTAAAGTGCTGTATCATTTTACTTCCCATTACAAATTAATGAGAGTTCCTGTAGCTCTACATTCTGTCCAAAATTTGTTGTTATTATATCTCTTGACTTTGTATAGTCTAATATGTGTATGTTACTACAAATGGACAAGTGGTATATTTTTATTTGGTTTCAAATGCATAATAATAGTTTCTGTTGAAAATTCCATACAAAGATGCTTCCTTGCTATTTCTACCTTCTTTGAGACAGTTTTATTAGTCCTTAAAATTTAAATACATGGTGTTTTCTTATTGTCAAATTTAAATTCTCTCCCCCTCTCCCTCCTTACATCTCTCTCTCCTTCTATCTGTGTCTCTCTGTCTCTGTCTCTGTCTCTGTCTCTCTGTCTCTCTGTCTCTCTGTCTCTCTCTGTCTCTCTCTCTCTCTCTCTGTATGGGTAAGGAAATTTGGATGATAGCTTTTCATGAGATGTTTATTCGAAAAAAATCTCATTTTATTTTTTATATCAACACTGATTTCTACAATGTAGAAGTTTATAATTTGAATACAAACCAGTTAAGAAATTCGATCACAGTCTTTCTTAGTGTTATATGGGAAACTCATTGCTATGTCTATGGTTATATTTATTTGCTCCTATGTTGCCAATTGTGATGCTTACAATTTTCTGTTCTACATTTAAGTCTGTAATACATTTTGTGTTAAGAATTCTCTTTTCAGAAGAAGCTATCATTAATCAATATATAGATTGATAATTGTTGGCTGTTTTATAATTGTCCTTTGATAAAAGAGATTATTAATAAATATTTACATTTCTTTATATAGTGTCTTCATGACTCTCTGAGGGTTGAAGAAGTGGCTATTGGTGCTTCTGCCCTGATTTTATAAGAACTCTGAAAAATTGGCTTTAAAAACAAAACAGTGGTAAATGTACCCCCAGAATGAGTCTCCCAAAATACTCTCCATAATGCCTTTTTCACTTTTAAATTTCTAAAACTGAAAGCTCATGGCAAATCTGCCACTGACTGCATCTGGCATTGCTGAGACCAATAAAAACTATTCCACAACTATGAGGAACAACTCTCTTACCATTAAATGGAATGGCTAGAACCCAATTCTCATATGGGGATGAGGACTGATATGCCTATTTGATACCACAGAAGGCACAGCTAAATAACCGCCAAAAAGATTAAGAAAATACATAGATATTTACACAAAAGCAGGCCCAATTATAAATAAGATGAATAACAATTGACAACCAGGGAAGAGAAATTTCCCTGAGGATTCCCTTCTTTTTCCTTTCCAGGTAAAATTGAATCCCCCGTGATGTCTGCTGTTAGGAGTTCTAATCCTGGTGCTGGCCTCTGGACTTATACTACTCAGACCTTCCATGGGCCTTTGACAAGGACATCAAAAGGCTAGAGATTAACATCACTAATTAACTTTGTACCAAGTGCATATATGGTACACCCTGTGTGTAGTAGAACATATTAGAAACCCTCAAATTGAAGTAAAAGTTAGTTATGAACCTCTATGTAGGTGCTGTGAACTGAAATCCCATCCTCTGAAACAACAGTTGGTGCCCCTGACTGCTGAGCTGTCTCTGAAGCCCATACCATTTTTTTTTCTTCAAGTTTGAGAGTAAGGTTTATGATGATGATCTCATTTCTCTGATGATTTTAAGAGTGATTGGCTTGCCTTTTCATTTTGCTTACTATTTAGTTGGTTTGGTTGGTTTGCCAGTTAAGATGGAACACTGGGTATTAGAATTTCTTACAACCTAGACTAGAAACTGGAAATCTCAAACATTTTAAGTGCTACTTTTAAAGAACAGTTGTATTATTGGTACATATCAAATGTGATATTTGATAAAATGAAGTGATACAAATGAAGAAGTCAACATATTCATTTTCTCTGTTTTTTATTGAAATTATATAGATAAAAAATTTTAATGTGTTGAACAGGAAATTCTTATTATATTTTCTAAATTCTACTAATATATATATGTATATATATATATATATTATATGCATGCATGTACACACACATACATTAATATTAAACAAAATAAAGATACATCTTTTTAGCAATAAATATCACTAGAATTTGCTTTTATAGTAGTTCCCAAAGCTTCTACTGTAATCATAAAGACATTATATTTTCTTTTGTGTATGTATGTATGTATTCTTTAAGAGTGGGTCTAATTGTGAAGGCTATACTTGATTTGAACTCTGAGTTCTGGAATGACAAGCATGTGCCTACATGCCTGGCTTCAATACATTTTCTAAATATCAAATACATTTTGACCAGGCTTCTGTGATTTCATGTGTAAATATATATATATATATATATATATATATATATATATATATATGTTGGTTTATAAAACAGATTTGAGAACACCATGGACATATATTTTAAATCAAGGTCTAAAGAGAAAACTCAAAAGTAACATGATGTAATGAATATAAGCATTAGGGAACTATAATTCTGTAAATTAAAATCTGTGCTATGGTATTTCCTGACTCTAGGTTCTGATAATTTATTTCAACTGGCTAACTTTCAGGTGTTTCAATAAGACATCCCTGAGATACTGTTTGGGATATAGTTATTTACTTTATACATGATCCAAAGAAACACAAATGAGTAGGGGAAGTGAAAAAAAAGAGACAAAAATAACTGAAGGTTTAAAGATGTGCAACTTTTCTATGCACATGACAAGAGTGTGGACTTACTGGAGTTTTGTGTACACAATATGCATCTGGAATGACCCAAGGAGAAACAGTAAAATGGTGATGCCTTATTGATGTTTCCTATTACCCACTTATTGTTGAGGACCACTGACTGCTTTTAAAAGCTTACAACTGCATGTGTGTGAAAAAAGACATTATCTGTTACCAGATTAGCAGAGGAGTAGAGGACGGACCTACAATTTAATGTTAAATAGAAATGTAAATAATCTGACATATAATAGTTATGATATAAACATAATTACTACTTTTTGTTATTGTTAATTAACTCAGATGCTAAATGTGAAGATGCAGTTCTTGAGAGTGGAGGACTGGTGGGGTAGGTATTGACGGGGTACATCCTCTTGGAGAAGGGTGAGGGGAGAGGAGGTGTGGGATGTGAAACAGTCAAAGGGTGAACCAGGATAGGGATAAAGACTGGATTGTAAAAAAGTTTAAAGAATAAAAATGAAAAACATATATCATATTGAATTTATGAATAATTTTAAAGAATTATTTTCTATTTTAATTTAATAATCTTATCTTTGATTCCTATTTGAAAACACAGCTGACAGTTAGTTTTCTAAGTTTTAAAATAAAAAGGAATTTTCACTTTACCCTTTGCAATGGTATTAACTGTGAGACCTTGAAAAATAGTGTCACATTTACCATATTAGTTGCAACACTCATATCATATATTATGTAGATTAACAAAATGATGTTACAGGGCTTGTGAGATACCTTGGTGGGCAAAGACACTTAGTGCTTGATAACCTGAGTTAAAATATGTGTTAATGAAAAAAAAAGCCCTCAAAGGTTTTCCTCAGATTATCTTGCATAGACTACAGTAGGCACACATGACTGTACATACATACACTTATACATATGCACACACATGGAGAGAGAGAAAGTGAGAGAGGGAGGGAGGGAGGGAGGGAGAGAGAGAGAGAGAGAGAGAGAGAGAGAGAGAGAGAGAGAGAGGTAATCAATAAAAATGAAAATGAAATTTTTGATGTGAATTTACTCAAATCAAGTATTGGAGAGTTTAAATTATACTTAACATTTTTATTATCTTTAGAAAAATAAAATAATTAAAGTTCCTCTTGATGGAGCTGTGAAGAGATGGCTCAGAAGCTTCAAATTCATTCATTTCCTAGCATCAATGTCAAAGGCTCATAGTTGGTTTTAACTCCAGCTCCATGGAGATTTCATGCCTCAGAAATCCAGTGGGCATCTGCACTCATGAGCATGAACCCATAAATTGACACAGACATATACATGATTTAAAAATAATGTAAATTTTTAAGTTTATTGACAACATAATATTAGTCGGTCAGGATTCTAGATTTATTTGATGTAATTTTAAATGAATGAAACATTCAAATTATATCAGTGTTAACTGAAATTTATTTTTGGATTTTTCAGCCACTATGAAGTCTATCATGGTAAAAAGGTCCTAAAATCAAAACCTGCATAAATATTTTCATGAAGTAATGAGAAGTTGCCTTACCTTGGTTATTTCCTATCAACAGGTTTCATTTAACCTCATAAATACGCAAAACCATATGCCCAGTTATCTAAAATCATTGTGACTTTTGAGTTAAGTATTATACAATAAGCTGAGACATGCAAGTTACAATGTGATAAGCTTGCACATATTAATTGATAGTACATTTTTCTTATAATTTTTTAATTTTAATATAGACATTAAGTAATGGATTCTGTTTCTCTGTGCTTTTCCTGATAACTTCAAACTTGACGAAAAGTTGAGGGCTACAGAAATGAACCATCAGGCAAAGTGTTTACAACACACACCAAAAAAATATTATTCAGTCCTCACAACACACTTGCATGTGGAAAGAGAGAACGGTTCCCAAATGTTGCCATCTGGTCTCAACACATACACTGGGGTATGTTTACAAAAGAAAACCTGTAATTCATAATTACAAATAAGAAACTAAAGGTAATACATATCATTGTTAATCAGAGTGCCTGCTCTCTCACCATCCATTGTTAATTATCTGACATTTTTAGATTCTTCATCATATCCTATTTCTTTTTTATTATTTTGACACAGATTTTAAGTAGGCCTGGCTATTCTGTAATTCACTATGTAGGCAAGTCTGGCCTTAAACTCAGAGAAATCCACTTTATCTTTTTCTCTTGAGTGCTCTGAATTAAGGTATACATCACCATGCCCAGCACAGCTATATTCTATTTAGAATAAGAGTTTACATTATGAAACTATATGTCGTTTCCTTATGACTGGAGGACATTATGTGAGTAAATACAGGAAGCCCTGCGAAGTGCATTATGGCAGATTGCATGATATGTGTAAGTGTTCAGATTCCAAACTGAGTGAATAGCAAGAAAACATCCTAGACCCAAGGAATAATCCAAACTTCATGGAAGATGGCAAAAACTAGCTTTAATCTAAAATGGTGAATAAGCACACCAAATATTTTAGAATGACTCCAGTTTTCTGACATAGACAATGACCTTTCACAGATCAGAGAAAGGTGGCGTGTAACACACAAAATACTCAATACAAATAATGTCACCATGATATCCCCACTTTATCATTTCAATTATACTCCTGACCACCATGTAAGAACTACAAATATCAGATAAAAATACAATGGCAAATAATACTGTTGAACAACTTACGGATAGACTCAGAAGAGAATGCTAGATTTGTATTTTATTTCAGATTACTCAGAAAATTACACTAGGGCCCATATTAGATGATCTTTACAACATAGTCATAGGGCAGATTTCCTTGGAAGATAGTTTCTGTTGTGGGTTATGGGTTTGGGAGCTGCATCTCTGAAAACGTTATATGTAAGTGCTAACCTAAGATGTTTGGGGTTTGTACTTGAAAAGTGTGCTTGGATATGTAAACAGCTTGAAGATGCACCAGTGTTTTTCCATTGGTTAGTTACCTCTTCTCAGGTTTATGTGTCTGTCTCCTCCAGTTGTCCAGGTGAATTTCCATTATTCTATGAATGCCATATGGTGGGTTATGTTCATGTCATGTGTCTGTCTCCTTCAACTTTTCTGGCTAGTTTCCCCTGTGTCACTATTTGCCAGAATCCTCCCCACCCCAGTCTCTCTCCTGGAAAACCCATCTTCCATTTCATGCTTCATGCTTCAGATAATTGGCCATAGGCTTTTATATTCAAAGGTCATGTTTTAAGAGATTCTTTCTATAGTTCAATAGTTAAGAGAATGTACTCAGGACCTGAGTTCAGTCCCAGTCACCCATATCAGGTCATTTACATTACCACTTGTAATACAAGTTGCATGGGATATGACTCCCTTTTCTGGCCTTTATGTACACCAACCACATATGGGTATGCAAGAACATAGGCAAACATACACTAGATAAAAATAAAACTTTAAAAGTAAAATAAACTAATAAAGTAAGTTATTTTTTCTTGTTTTGAGGCAACAGATACAGATATAACATATTTTTAAAATATTTTAGTGTTTATTACAAAACATAAAAAGAAAATAGACTTGCTTAGTTTATCATATGAATATACTATATGTATAATTATGGTAAGAAAACAAACCATCTTCATTGTGTATTTATTATTTAAGAATTTCAGGCATGCATACATTGTACTATTAAATTTTACCTCCCACTTTTTATCTCCAACTTGCCTAATACCTGCAAGAGGCCCTCCTATAACTCCATGTATTAATGATTTAAATAAGAGTGGAAACCATAATCCCATATTTTTTAATTATTGGCCCCTAATTGATGAAATTGTTTGAAAAATATTAAGAGGTATGGCCTTGTCAAAAAGTATTTCAGAGGTACAGGCTTTGGCATTTCAAAAAACACTCATGTCATCCCCATGGAGTTATCTCTCTGCCTCCTATTTTGAAGACCAAAATCTAAGTTCTGATATGTTCCAGCTGCCATTCTTTTGTTTCACCATCTTGGACTCTAACCCTTGAAACCATAACAAAATTAACTGCTTTCTTTTTCTGTATTGCCTTTGTCATGATGTTTTGTCAGAACACACAGAAGTTAGTACAGAATATTACTGTGATAGACCTAATTATGCTGTTTTAGCGGATGAAGAAGACTGTAGGACTTTGGACTAGAGAAGTCCTTGGACTATGTAAGTAGAAATCAATGGGCCATCATAATAGAATTTTGGAAGATAGTGGTACTGACAACCATACAGATTTTACAGGCTAGTTCAAGAAGTTTCAGAGGAAAATAATTTTAGCTACTCAGGTAGAGACAGACTCTAATTTTCCTGAGACAAAGCTGAAAAATAATGAAATGGTTTCTTTTCTTCTTCTTCTTCTTCTTCTTCTTCTTCTTCTTCTTCTTCTTCTTCTTCTTCTTCTTCTTCTTCTTCTTCTTCTTCTTCTTCTTCTTTTCTTCTTCTTCTTCTTCTTCTTCTTCTTCTTCTTCTTCTTCTTCTTCTTCTTCTTCTTCTTCTTCTTCTTCTTCTTCTTCTTCTTCTTCTTCTTCTTCTTCTTCTTTTGAGACAGGGTTTCTCTGTGTAGCCCTGGCTGTCCTAAAACTCACTCTGTAGGCCAGGCTGGCCTTGAACTCAGAAATCTGCCTGCCTCTGCCTCCCAAGTGCTGGGATTAAAGGCATGCACCACTACTGCCTGGTGAAATGATTTCTTTAATGGAGATCTCAAAACAACATAATATTGACTGTTGCATGATTATTATAATCAGTCATGCAGGTCTACAACTAAAATAAACAGGCATTAAAAAAGAAATAAAAAATGTAGTTTTAGGAAACAAAAACAAATGACACCAAAAAATTAATGTTTGAGTCGAGCTTTTCTCTAAGAAAGATAAGATTACAGAGAAACCTGATCCAAAATAGACCAAATATAGTGGTGCCCTCTGGACAGGATGACACCCAGCTAAGCTTCCAACTTATGAGAAGAAAGGGGAAAGGCAATTTCTGCTTCTAAAATGAAATAATATACTAAAAGCTCCAGCAAATATAATTTAGAGAGCTTAGGCTCCATCTAAAGTAGGCAGCTTAAGTTGGCAATGTTGTTGGAGTGGTTCCGGATTCAAAGTTATTAGAGATATATAATCAATGAAACTGAAAGGTCAGTTATGAGTTCAGTCATATTTTCAAATAATATATGTAGTTTTATTTTATATATGTAATTGTATTATATATACACATCTATATTATATAGCTAGTTATATATAAAATTATATTTAAAATATTTTTTTATTAAGAAAGTTCTGGGTTTTTGTTTAAATTCTATCTCATTCCTCTCAAAGAAATGGCTTTAGCACATGTAGATTTTATTAAGTGGTTATATCATGGAAGTAAAATTTCATGAATGAGGTTGAGCCCTCCTAATAATAAGAAAGCTGATTTAGACATTTCACATGTAAGAATGGACTGAAAAGGTACAGCTCATGACAATATGCTCTCATTAAACACCTATTTCTATGAGAATCTTGTTTGAAGACTCTCATATATAGGACTATAAAGAATAATAAGTTTTTGTTAATAAGCTATTCAGGGTATATTATTTTATTTTTAGCCACAAGAATAGACCAAAACTTACTTCCAATCTGTTTTTCTAAAACAGAGGTTAGAATATTGTAACTTATAAGTCAATACTTTGCTGCTAATTTTGTCTTTTGTACAAATGCAAGCTTTTTAACATGTTCCTTTCTAAAATTTAACATATTCATAAACAATATGATGAATGAGATACTAAATTTGATTACTTTTTAAGTAAAATGTAACCTCTCAAAATAAAATTGAATTGCAAAAGTCTTCTTTTGCTATTATCATAACTATATTTTATCTAATTCAAAACTTAAGTAACAATGCTTGGCTATTCTAATATCTATATAGTATACCTTAGGCTGCCTAAAACTGCTTAAGTAAATGATATCATGTCCTTTAGAAACACATTTGTTGACTTTTTATAGTTATTAATATAACTGAGAATAAGAATCTACTGGAGATAATGACAAAAATATAGATTTTTTTTTTCATCCAACCATCAATGTGGCTACATTGATTTTGATTCAGCAAACCATAAATGAGTACTAGTAAAGTCAATTTTTTCTTCAGAATCATAGAATGCTAATGTATTGAGGTGGTTCAATACTGACTTTTAAGTATAGTCACATCTTGTTTAACAACAAATTGCCTCTTGGGAAATTTAAAGTTATGTGAATTTTGTGGTTGCATGAACATCATAGACTAAGCTTATATACGCTAAGATGGGTAAAAATTTAACAAGAAAATATGTTGTGCTCTTATAGTATAAAATGTCCAACATTGAAAAAAATATTGCTATACTGTTCATAACTCTTCATGTTATCTGGTGACTCCCAATCAAAGGAATTTAAATATTCATTATACAGCCTTCTATAAGTGAATTGACATGGGGATTCCACTTATCAATGGTTCTTTTCACCACTCATCATTTCTCTCATCAACTTTCCTTAGGAAACAATCTATTATTAGAAAAAAACTTTCTTTTAGTTTTAGAAATAGATGCTTAGTGATCTGCAATAGTATGCTAAATGATAATTATTATTTTTCTATTCAATGGATTTATTATTAAGACTATATTACATCTTTATTATTGTTTATGGTTAATATGCACATGTGCATGTATGTACCTGACAATTAGTTCATTCATCAATTTATTTGGCCATCTAGTTTTTTATTTACTTTAACTTTTTTACTTATTCACTTTGTGACCCACTTCATTTCCCCCTTTCCTTCTCCTCTGAGCAGGTGGAGTTCAACTGGGTATGTTTCAAGTCCCTGTGAGGCTAGGTGCTTCACCTCACACTGAGGGCAGACAAGGCAGCTCAGCTAGAACAACATATCCAATATACAGGCAAAGGCTTTTAGGATAGCCTCCATTCAAGTTATTCAAGCACTCATGGATACCAAGTTGCACATCTGCTACATATTATCAGTGAGGCCTAGTCCACCCCATGTACATGCTTTGGTTGGTGGTTCATATTCTGAGAGCCCCAAGGTCCTACTTTAGTTGACTCTGTTAGTCTTCCTGTGGAGTCCCCATCCCTTTTGTGGCCCACGATCCTTCCTCCTATTCCTCCATAAGGGTTCCCAAGCTCCATTCATTTTTTGGCTGTGAATCTCTCAGTCAGATGTTTGAGTTCAGCCTCTCAGAGGACAACATGCTTCCCTCTGCAAGCATAACAGAGTATCCTTATTATTATTAGGGACTGATGCTTGCCCACAGGATGGGTCTCAGGTTGGGTTGGTTATTGATTGGCTATTATCTCGGTTTCTGCTCCATCCCCTGTGCCTGCATTTCTTGTAAACAGAATAAATTGGGGATTGAAAGTTTTGTAGGTTGGTTGAGGTCTCTATCACTCCACTGTGGTTCCTGCTCGGCTATAGAGGGTGGCTTCTTGAGGTTCCATATATAAAATTTTGTGAGTCACAGCTAAGGTCATCCGCATTGATTCTTGGGCCCTTCCCACATTCCAGGTAAGTCTCTGTTTCATCCTGTAGATGCCTCTCCCCACTTTCTCAGTTACAGATTTCCAATCATTTTTGATGACCATCTAGCCACATCTTCAGAATGGCTAAGATAAAAAAAAAAAAAAAAAAAACTCAAAAGATAGCACATGCTGGAGAAAATGGGGAGCAAGAATGTTTCTTCATTGCTAGTGGGAGTGTAAATTTGTACCACATGGACTTGTGAGGGATGGGGTATGGGTAGGGGAATGGGCAGTTAAGGATCAGGTGTGGGGATGGCCATTTGATATTTTTGAAACTTTATTTTAAATTTTGATACTGTTTTTGATTCCAAATGTCATATAAATCTTAAATTTTCATGAGCATAATATACCATTTGTGCTGTAATATATTTAGACATTTTCCAGTGTACCTTGGAGAAAGTAATTCTAGGGATAACCTATTGCACACGACAAAATAAAAGCTATTTAATTAAAAATATGATATCACTTTTCAGAATTATCATTAGAAATTATTGGTAGACTAACTCAGTAATGATTCCTATAAACATTAGATTAATAAAGAAATAATTCTTCTGATGTATATTCTAACATGAAATACTGGTCTTCTTTAATGAAGTCTCAAATGACAGCCACAAGTTCACATCTTTACAGACCTAATATTAATTTTTTTCTTTAATTTCTATGTTCATTTACTATTGCATATATACTGATATAACAATTCAAAGTCAAATACCTTTTTTTCTGAGAATTAGATAATATTTTTGTTCTTATATTCTGTGAGTGCTCTTTATTTGAAGACAATATATTAACTATTATTTTATATAGATATGTTTTACATTTTCTCAACTTCTAAGTTCATAGTTTTGAATTTTAGAACATACATTTTAAATTTATCTGAAACTCTTCTCTTTCTACTAGTAAATTCATTATACTTGTTTATGTCTTTTATATAGTATACTTAAGTAGTTAAGGAGCTTATTTTTACTTCTTAAACCTGATTCCATATTGTTTTAGGTATTTAATAATATTTTCAATTTCTTTTGGAAACATGAACAGTACATACTATTTCTGGGTTATGCAAAATAAGTATCTCTAACAAAATTAACAATAAACTCATGTGGTTTTAGCTCACTTGTAGTGTTAAAAACAAATCTAAGTTCTTTACCCAATACTGAAAATAAAATTTCAACTAAACAATTACTTGTATGTTATAAACTCAATACAAATTATTTTTATGATTCATACTGTTTTAGAGAAAGTGTTGTTACTGTTTTATAAAGTATATGCATTGTCATATATATTATAAAGAAATATTTCCATTGAAGTACTAAAATATATAACATGTAGGTTTATATCAGAACTTAGAATTAGTGAACATTACCTAATATTCTAAGGAAGTCATACTGTCTAATTTAAAAATGTTTTAGTTTGGATACACATGAGGAGAAATAATTAATTTGCATGTGATGTTCTTTACTTTCTGATTTGCTTAAGTTGGAAAAAAGAAACATAATTTTTAAAATATTATCTTCTAATATGTTTTTATTCTTTCCTATGTGGATCTCATTAGTGATTCATAAATGCCACTATAAAAGAAATATAGCCTTATGTAGGCAGTTAGTTACATCAGAAAACTTGAACATGTTGGTAGAAGCATTTTTTGTATATGCTTTCATGTCTCAAATTTTCACACACACAAACAGAAACACACAGACACATACACACATATAAATATATGTTTATATATATATATGTAAAATATACATATATATAGTAATATATATATACTATTTGTGTGTTATGCAAAAAATAAACATCTCTAACAAAATTAACATTAAACTCATGTGGTTTTAACTCACTTGTAGTGTTAAAAGCAAGTCAAAGTTCTTTACCCAATACTGAAAATAAAATTTCAACTAACAATTTACTTGTTTTTTTACAAACTCAATATAAATTATCTTTGTGATTCTCATATATATATATATATATATATATATATATATATATATATGTATTTCATCCTATACATGTATTATAAAACCACACACTAAGAAGATCCAATAGATTTTCTGTTTCTTTAATTTACATTGTTATTAAATGTACATTCTTTAAAAAGTACAACTTTAGTTAAATACATTCATTCATATATAAACTGTAGACAAGTTTCCCACCATCTACTGTTTCTTAACATGCAAATTTTAAAACATCATCTCAGAAAACTTACACAGTATCACATACATGCTACAAATTTTAAAAATGAGATCATATGTAGACAAACTACATAAAATACATAAACCAGAAAAATCTCAAGAATTTCAAGGGTAGATTAAGGTTAGGTAAATGGAGGTAAGAAAGTAGCAAGGAGTGTAATAGCACCAGTCTTTTTTCTTTTTTTCTTTTCTTTTTTTTTTTTTTTTTTTTTTTTTGTAAAGAAAATTCACTTACAAAAGAGTACACCTGAGGTTTAAAATCACTGTTAGTAGTCATATAAAGAATAAGATTAACAACAAAAAGAATGAAAGCTCTTCTTGGTGTTTGACACTAGACATCAAACTAGGCAGAATTTTAATGTATTTGTGATATCCATTTACATTTAAAACATTCGAATGACTGTGCCCATTATTTATTGTCAATTAAAAATCTTTCATTTTTTTCTCTATGTAGAGTAAAGAAATGCATTATTAATTTTTCTTTGCTTTTTTGTTTGGAAACAAAATACCTTGACTTGTGTTGAATATTTAAACTATCCTTACTATAGTATTTTTATTCAAACATTTGTCTTTGACAGCAAAAAAAAAAAACATTTTTACAATAATATATTGTACAATATAGCTATTAATTTAAATATTTGTGATTTTCTAAAACAAAAATTTATGTAAATTCATTAGTGTTTTATTTGAAGGATTTCAAATGTGCAAAGTTCTCAAAGGTAGGTGATATTAAAATGTTTCTTGTCATTCTACATATATTAGCCTAAATTTATTTTAAATAGCATCAGATATGGTTTGTTAAGTTGTCTATTTTTCAAGAGTAAAATATCTCCTTGGGAAATTTGAACTTAATCATTCAAGATATAAAATTTGTTATTACACACATTTTGTTAAATGATTAGTTCTACATAAAACTTTAGTCTAAAGAATGTGAAAATAATATAATATAATAACAGTACTCACTTTGTTTTATTAGAGACCCCCCAAAGAATTAAAGGACTCTAAGATTCATATAAAATTAATGAAAACGTGTTTTCTTTATCTAATGAGACATATTTTAATGTTGACTGTGATTTTCGAGCATCAAGATACTTGGAGTTATGGTTTTACTTTATAAGAATTAGAAGGCCAGGCATGAGAGTGCACACCTTTAATCCTACCACTCTGGATACAGAGGCTAGTGAATTTCTGTGAGTTCAAGGCCACACTGGTCTTCATAAAGAGTTCCAGGACTTTCAGGGTTTTGAAATACTGACTTAAAAGAGAAAGAAAAACAATGAAGATAAAACTAAAAATAACCAAAAACCATTTGGGCGTGGAGAGATGGCTCAGTGCATTAGACCACTTGTTACTCTTGCAGAGGACCTGTGTGCATTTCCCAGTACACAGGGGATGGTTTATAACTATCTGTAACTTCAATCTCAGAGGGCCCTTTTCTGATTCCCACAGATACTGGGCACACATATGGTACACAAGCACAAGCACACATGGAGATAACACGTTCTTATAGATAAATTAAACTAATAAATCTTTGAAAAGAAAATTATAATTATTAATATATGGATTTCATCAGGCCTTTTTATTTTCAGATTTGCTTTCATAGCTAGAGTATTTCTAAATCTTTGTGATGACCTATGGAAGCTAGATGGGCTACATTAACCATACTGAGTGTCTAAAAAACTACTTGTTAGGGTATGTTTCATGAGTATAAACAATACTCATATTTCAAATGCAAAATATTCCCATGAGAAGTCTAAATTAATTCCTAAATGTATAAAAAATATTATACATTATATTTTTTGAATAATTAGTTCTATATAAAAAATTCATCTGATGGCCTAGAAAATAATTCCTTATAATACCAGCATTCATTCTGTGTTCTTGGGGACCTCTAAAGAACTAGTACCTTTTTTAAAAGGCCTGAAAGTTTTAAATTTAATGACTGATAGGAATTAAATAATTTCAAATGAGCAAGAACTATTTACTCTGTAATTACTGTGATTATACACTTCAGCACAGAAGTAAGACATTGTGGAATCTCATTGGTCTTCAAACAGCATGCAATTAACTTATAAAAAGTACATATTTTCTAAAGTTATGCCAATTATTACATACTTTTCATTTATGACACGTTTATCAATTAATGGTAAATAATTATGGGACTATGGTAAGATGACAGTGATCACTGATAAAACCTAACTCTTAAACAAGGAGTTTTCAACAGCCTAAGCTCTATAAAACAATGAAAGTATTTTATCAGTTCTCAACTACATTTTTATATGCTATTTAAAATATCATTGATCTCATTAAATGCTGAGTAAAAATTGAAAACTAAACAAATGGAAGAGTATTTCTTATGTTATTAATGAATTCATTAACAATTTATATAATACTGTGTTTTAGGTATTATTATAGCAGTTAAACATATTTCTATCATTTATCTTCAGTTATTTATTGATACATTTCTAATTGTTTTCTTAGATTAGACAATTTACTTACATGAAAGATGATATATATTCCATGTACAACTTTATAATCAAGGAAAAACATATTGCTTCTCTCAGCCCAAGCTAAAAAATTCATTTACATGTATAACATTTCTTTTTTTCAAATCATTGGTAATAGATAAAGAATAATATGTGTAAAATCTCTTAGACAAAAGATCATCCCCCTCTCCCAAATTTTGATGAGGATGACTTGTAATCATATAAGAATATTGTTACTTTTATTCTCCCTGGGCATATTTAAAATTTTTCTTAGTGACTAATTTGAAAATCCTAAGGAAAATCAAACTTAAATTACACAGTCCATTATTAACCTAACACTAACAGTATATTTTTTATTAATTATCTGATTTCCAGAAATGTTAGTCAATAAGCTTTATAAACACCTTTGCCACTGATTTAAAATAATTACTTGTTTCTCTTTGAAAGTCTATTATAAGTAGCTAAAACTTAAGAATAAGACTGAAAAAATACTCATATGTTTCTATTTAAAGACAGGTTTACTTTAATATGTATTTTCCTCGTGGTTTTCAGTAATTGAATTTTCAACATTTTAAATGGTTACTTAGAACCTCACCATGTTTATTTTGCTCGTGCCTAGGAATCCTTAATTTTGACTGCCATTTTTAAAGGATGATCTTTGGAATATTATAACATTAAATATGAAATTCCAATATCATGCATTAAAAGGCTGTGCTTGGTATTTTTTACTTTCTGGAACTCTTCCTAGATTTGTATTCAAACTTAATTTTATAAAGAATATGGCTAAAAGTGATGGTTCATGCTTGTAGCTATAATTTAATCATGATAGTGTTTAAAATAAATATGATATATGATATATAATTTTCATTGTATCTGTTTCAATTTTTATGTGTTTTGATGATTGCAATAATATAAAATAGGTTCATGAAATATGTTGATTATGTTCTGTTAATTTTTGTGTTTATATCAATTTAGATGTAGAATATATGTTGAAAGTGTTCCAAATTTGGTGACATATATATTGTGTGTTTTGCTTCTCTGTCAGATTTAAGCTCTAACACATTATAGAAGTCTCTGTTAGTCTCATAACTAACAGTATTTCCAGAAAAAGATGTTCAACATAGTATAGTTTACAAATTTAAAAAAGATTGAATAAAAATTTTATTCAATATAATATATCCATATTAAGGAAAATAATGAAGTTCCTAAAATTATGGTATTTAACAACATCCATATTTATAGGTATATAAAAAAGGCAAGTATGGTTTAATTTAAAATAAAAATATGAAATAATACATATTGTATTTTTATAAAAATGTATATATATATATATGTGTGTGTGTGTGTGTGTGTGTGTGACAAAGATATGGAAGAATACACATCCAAAAATTAAGAATGGCTTCTTTCTATAATGATTACACATTTTATGATCATGATTATGTTATACTCATAATCAATAAATCAGTAATTTTCTTTTTGAAAATACTTGATTTTTTGTATATTCATAATTGAATATCATTTCATAGAAATATCTTATTTCCATTTTATGTTCAAAGAGCTAACAGAAGATTTAAAATTGTACAATTGCTTTATATTATTTATAAAAATGAAGATTCATCTGTAAAGCAATAAAAACAATCAACTGATATGAGACATCAAACAAGTTCTTGTGATGGCTGCTGCTGTATGAGTAAATTATACATTTTAAGAAAGTTAATTCAAATTTCAGAAAATGTGATTGTTTTTCTAATTGTCAATCATATTTGTAATGGTATTAAGTGTTACATGGATTTAAATCGAAAGTGAAAAGAGATTAACATATGTAAAAAAGTGGAGAATTTGTAATATAGAAGTTACATGATTCAGGAAGTACCTGCAGAACAAATATTTCCCTTACTTGTGTGAAACAGGATATTTTGTTTAAGTATTATGAATTAGTAAAGAATTATTTGGAGTTGATAATTCTCATATAATTGTTGAAAAGGTATAATCTAATTAAGGAAAAACATGTTCCCTAATAAAACACCTGTCAGTGTTTGCCCATGGATATAGTCAAGCATGACAAGAAACAACATGTCTTAGCTTTACAGCAGCAATGTATAAGATGTTTAAATGTGCCGGATGGTGGTGGCGCACGCCTTTAATCCCAGCACTTGGGAGGCAGAGGCAGGTGGATTTCTGAGTTCGAGGCCAGCCTGGTCTACAGAGTGAGTTCCAGGACAGCCAGTGCTACACCGAGAAACCCTGTCTGGAAAAAAACAAAAACAAAAACAAAAAATGATGTTTAAATGTAAAAGTGAGTTAATATATTAATAAATATTTCTGTAAATTTAACATAGTCTACCTGGTTGCATTATATACATTTCAAAAACTAGTGTTAATGACTTTTAGAGCATCTTCAAATATGAAATCTTTTGGAAATATTTTTAAGACACGCTTACATTTTATCAATGTAACAGTTTTCTAAAAGCACTGATTGAGAAACAATAGCATGACATTAATAAAGATAATCTCAATAGTTGGTCAAAACCACTAACAATTCTGTAGTATGTACTTGCACTTGATATAAAGAAAACTAAAACAAAAAAATAAATAAAGGAAAAATGCCTCATATATTTTTAAGTAATATTCAACTTAAATTATAATTTAAAATGAAATTATGAACAAATTTTAAGTGGCTCATATCCATTTACTCTTTCTCTGATGTTTTCTCAAAACAGCAGTTGTTTACTTTTCACTGTGCCAGAATCAGAAATAAGGACTGTTAATATTTTCATATAGGAAATTAAATTAGTATTACAGAAATAAAGATATATAATCATTTGCCTCATTTAGGGTATTTAGAATAAAATTGATGATAATCTTTATTCTACACATTTCTAAAGATAGAGATCTTATAAAATTTGTACAAAATGATATGTTTACATTTAGAAATTATGTTTGTCACCAAAATGAACAAGATTTTCTATGTATACTTTGTTTCTAAAAGAAAGTATTCACACACAAATATAAATAAAAGGAAAGAAAGCAAACCTATGAATTGGCATAAAATGACGTCTATCACAAAGGAGCACAGGCTAAGGCTAAACAAATTAATCATAGTATTTATCACCACCTGTGCCTAGCTTGCCCCAGAGTGACATGCAATGTCTTGGAGCCTACTACACGACCATTCATCTCATCCACTGCTTTGGAAGCCTCTTCAAAAGAAGAAAAGCAGACAACACCAAACCCTTTGCCTTGCCCCACTTCCATCATCACTTTGGCTCGACTGATTGATCCAAATGAAGAAAATTCCTCCTTTAGTTTCTCATCATTGATGGTCTCATCCAAGTTCTTAATATAGATAGGCACTCCTGGAGGCCTATTTTTTTCTTTTAGTTTCAGCCGTTCAAATCTCCGCCTTAACTCAGCCAGACGTTCAATTTTCTTCTGTGCTCTCCCTACACATAGGACTTTTCCATCTATTGACTTGCCATGTAGTTCTAGCACAGCCTTTTGGGCAGCTTCATGTGTTTCATATCTTACAAATCCAAAGCCTTTAGATTTCCCAGTGGCATCTCTCATTACTTTAACACTCTCAGTTGGCCCATATTCACTGAAAAGTTTCTTTAGTTTTTCATCATCTATGCCATCTCCAAAGTTTTTTACGAAAACATTGGTAAATGTTGCTCTATCTCTGGTTCTGACTTCTGCTGCTCTCTCTTCAGGAAATTTGAATCGGCCAACATATATCTGGCGGTTATTGAGCCGGACTCCATTCATGTGCCAGATAGCCCTATTGGCAGCAGCAAGGCTATCGAAGTGAACATAAGCATAGCCCTTAGAGCCATTATCATCACATACAACTTTACAGGAAAGAATGTTCCCAAAAGCAGAAAATAAATAAAATAGGGCCCTATTGTCTATGGTTTTATCTAAGTATTTGATGAATATATTTCCAACTCCAGACTTTCTTAAGCGGTCATCTGGCTGTGACCACATGAGGCGAAATGGTTTACCATTAATTAAATCAAAATTCATGGTGTTCAATGCCCATTCAGCATCTGCAGGAAAGCGGAAGTTAACATAACCATAACCCAGGGGGCTACGGGTCACTGGGTCACGGCAGATTCTAGTGAAGCGCAGTGGGCCAGCAGGTCTGAACTTCTTATAGAGCATGTCCTCTGTGACGTCAGGGTCCAAGTCACCTACATACAGGGCAGCCTTGAGGTACTTCTTTTTCTTGCCAGCAGTATTAGGCTCCCCACTCCCCATCTCTGAGCACTTAGAAGATGATATCTTGGGTGAGAGTAGGTAGGGGGACCCCTTTTTCTAATCTATAGGCCAAACAGCTGTTCTTGAACACAAATAAGCCAAGGCAGGTGAAGGGACACTAAAAGCAGACTCAGATCACTGTTGAGGCTGAGGCTGAGAAAATGAAGTTCAGAAACAGCTGGTCAGCAGGCTCAGAACAAATGCATCAAACAAAAAAACCAACCCAATAAACAATCTGTTCTCCATAAGAAGATTTACAGTTTTTTACCCCTTCAGATTTCAAATCAGTTTCAAAAGCCTGTATTAAGAATGCAGTATTCTCTACCCCATTATAATTAAAGAAATCAAGAGTCTGGCTGACTCCCCACATCTAGCTTTACCAACAGAGGCCTTGCGACTGGCTTTCTGCAAAATCATAGGCCTTGAGCCCCTGTGGGTTTAAAAATGCCAACCACCCAGTGCAAGGGGCCAACTGTGTATTCCTCCGCCTGCCTGTCTGTGTCAGGAGGGCTTGGAGCTCACTAAGGCCTCTCTGAGCTTAGCGTTAGCTAAAGGGCACACAAGATACTTGGCGCACTGAAACTGGCAGGCAGGCTGCTGGGAGCCGATCACAGAGAGAGACAGACACACAAAAACATGCGTAGGGAACGGGAGACCACCCATATCCCCAAGATGACCACTGGGTACGGACCGAGTGAGGCGCGGTGATTTCTGCAGCCTGAGGCTCTCTCTGCAGGTCCGGAAGGACTGACTGGCAGCTGCGCTGCGGTCAGCTCTGACGCGAGGCTGGTTTGGACAGATGTGGGGCGGAGTCAGCAGAGGAGGGCAGATGCACTAAGGGCCGCCCCAGTGGGGGATCAATGAACAGGGATTGCTTCTTGCCGTACAGAGCTACCAAAGAATTTAGGGACCAAGAGACTGTAGCTGTGCTACGGAGGGCGGGCGGGGCTTTAGGAAACCCGGAACCCTGCTAAGTAACTTCCCGCTTGCTCAGAGAGAGAGAGAGAGAGAGAGAGAGAGAGAGAGAGAGAGAGAGAGAGAGAGAGAGAGAGAGAGAGAGAGAGAGAGAGAGAACAGAGACAGACAGACAGACAGAGAAATATTTTACTTATTTATTATTATATTTAAGCATACTTTATGGTGCTTACTTCAATATGACAAAACTGGTTATAACCAGAGTAGAAAGAATTCACATCTCTTTTTCTTTTTTAACCCCTTCCCCCACTTTTGGTTGGTGTCCTGGATGTTGTCAAAAAGACACAGGTCACACACTTACTTCATTCAGTTCATTGGATATTTAAGAGTTGATAGCTGTGTTGCAGTGCTAATTGATCACTGGGTCAAAAAGAACACGGAGATGAGCTTGGTTTTATCCTTATTCCATTAATCCTCCATAAAGATAGACTTATCCCCAGGTAGTAGGCAGAGTTCTTTTCTTTGCTCCACTGATATTAAGACTTTAAATGATTGTAGAGCCATAAACTGGCTTTTGATGCAACTTAATGCAAGAAAACGATGACATGTTTTATCTGCATTCAGAATGAATATTTACAAAGTCACAGTATATAAGCTTTAAAAATATATGAAGACTGAAAATATATTAACGTCCTGAGATGAACTAAGGATGTTAGGAGATAAGAATTTTCTAAAATTAATTATAAATCTCAGTACAAATTTTCAAATTTAAAGCATTACAAAAAAGAAAGTTACTGTTTAATTCCATCTATCTATCTATCTATCTATCTATCTATCTATCTATCATCTAAAGCATATGTTAATGGTGGCATTGTGGCACTGAAGGATTTCAAGTATTATAAGCGAATCTTTAGAATTTTCAACAAGCTTTTATGGAGGGAAAGTGTGATAAGGTTTCCTGAATTTCTTTGAATGTGAAAAATACCCTCGAAAGAGGATGTAAGAACATTTGAACCATCTTTCCTCCACCAAAGAAAACAAAAATGAATAATTTATCAGTATTAGTAGCTAGAAAAAAAATCCTAACAAGAAAATGACACTGAGGTTAACATTAAAAAAATGTACAAAAACAAAAAGGAGAAGAGGGCATGGGATGGGGGTTTTCTATGGAGGGGAAATGGGGAAAGGGGATGGCATCTGAAATGTAAATAAAATATGAAATAAAAAATGAACAAAAAATCAACAATGAAGTAGCAGAAATAAACAAATATTGCTATCAAAAAAGAAAGAAAATGACACTGTGTGTTCTTATCAAGAAGTTCTTAAAGTGTCAGACTAAATTTAAGTGGTCTTTAAGTTTTCTTTTTCTTTATTTATTTTGGCATTTTGATATACTTGCTTAAATGGCTTTTACCCTCAGTAATTAGTAAAATAGTCCCTCTTTTTATTGTATCCCTGTTCTTGTTTATAGGGTTCTTGCTTAGCCAAGGTAAGAAAGTTAGGTATATGAGAAAGACAGAGAAATAGAACAAGCTACAGTCTCAATAGATAAAAATCAGGACCGAAAGTAGAAATACCTATATACATATCATCACACGTTTGCATTTATACTTATTTCAAAAGAGTGCTTTTCTGAGTCAGAGAGCACAAAACATCAGGGAGTGCATTTTTCTCATGTATGAATATTTGCTGATCCACAACACCATTCAAAACAAAATTACATATATTAATAATAGAATATATATAATAAAACAGATTGATCTTATTTTCATCATAAAATATAAGTTTCTATGAAAAACAGCAATATCATACAACAGTCCCAATACTAACAAAAATTACATTATAATTTGTTCATGTACCCATCTAAAATGTCCATAATGTAATTCATTTATCCAGACTTTTTCTAAGATTAAAGGCAGAATTTAGTTGATAACCTATGTATATTTAGAAAATCTATGATGTATATGATAGTGCAACAAATTTTGGGCAACAAAGATCAGATTTTACAAGTCCAAAACTACTTTGAAATAAATAATTTTTATTTTAGTACCTTCAATCTGGGAATAAATAAAATGCAGGAATGAAAAGCATTTGGGACCATAATTTATTCAATCATGTTAACATTTAGTTTGAAATGTCTCTGACATGCAAATATCAAATATATTAGTGAACCGTCAATTGCAAAACATTTTTCTTACTATTTGTTACACAAAAAGGAAGTTTATGGTACATATAACTTACATTCATGTGTTTAAGTCCATTAATGATCCACACCCAGATTCCTAACGCAGTTGCTTGAGCCATGGCTAGCTATTTTTTCTAAACATGAGATACATTGTGCAGAATGAAAGAATCATGGCCAACTAGAATTCTAATTGAATTCCACTACATATTGCTGTTTACAGTTCAGAGCAATATGTCAGTATAAGTGAAGGAAGACAGAAGTTGGGATTCATCTTTGGCTCTTTTGTTAAGGAACATTTAATAGTGTATGTACAAATAAGGATCTCAGGTGTATATGTGGCTGAGGATTTATTATGAAAACAAACTTTGTATTCTCTTGAATAAAGAGAAATGGCAGAATACAGTGTTATAAAATAAGAATTTTATCACCTGAAACTTGACTTAGGTTTAAGAAGAGAGATGAAAACAATTTGAGTATATGTATCAACTCTTCTCATAGTAGACTATAACAAGAGGAACAGTTAATATAAATCAAAATGTAAAGGATAAATAAGCAAAAAACATGAGGCTTGACTTTATCTGTACCATTAAGATCATGCTAAATTTAAAAAAATCAAATGTTCCTGTTATTAAAACACTGTATAAACTAGATATAAGAGAAAGTTAACTCAACAAAAAATGCCACAGTAGTATAATTATAAACAGTAAAACTCTGATGTTTTTTTACTCCAAAATAAGGATAAGACAAGAATGCCTACTGGTGCCACTTTTCACATCTGCTGGTTATAATAGAAAAAGAAGAATAAAATATTTGTAATAAAACATTTCCATGGACAAAGAAAATTTACATATCAGAAACTTTAAACTATTAAAATGAAAAAGAATAAAATAATATAGATAGGTAAGAAGGGTATGCTATGTTTATAGTTTAGAAAATTAACATTATGAAAATGACTATACTATCCAAGGATATTTATAGACTAAGCACAATCCCTATAAATTTACACTGGTAATTTTATTGAAATAGAAGCAAATTGACCTTAAATAAACATTAAGCCAAAAAACCTATCTAACTAACCAGCAATCTTAAGAACAAAACATGGAGACATCATACTTTCTGACTTTTAAATGTTTATTCCAAAGTTTCATCAAATAAAATGGTTGGAATTATCATAATACCAGACATATTTCTGTATGCAATATAGAGTGTCTAGATAAAAATGCACATGTATACATGAATCAATTTCTGATTCACACTCTACTAAGAGTTAAAATTCAGAAAGGATTACTTGCCAATTATTCTAATATGATTCTGTATAGGAAAAATATAATAAACAGAATCCAAATTGAATCAATGAAATTGGAGAGCTATTCCAAAGACTGTCTCAGAAAGCTAATACTTAATTGACATTATATAAGGAATTTTCATATCTCAATATTAAAACAAAATACAATCTATAAAAATTACTCACAAATCTCCAAAACACAAATTGAATAAATAGCTGTTCATCATAAAAGCATAAATTAAACATAACTGTATAAAATGATACCAATACTAAGCTCCAGAGGGATAAAAGTGAAAGCCACAATAAGACTTCATCTTATACTTCTTGAGAATATAATCATATAAAACACTAAAAATTCACAAGTATTGGCTGATGATGCTGCAAAACTAGAAGCCACATGAACTTTTGATGGGACTTTACAATGGTATAGTTGAAATCTAAAACACTATGGAAGTACTTTAAAACATTTATGATCTAGTACATTCCACATATAGGTTTACATTCCAAACAATTAAAATTAATGTTTTCAAAGATATTTGCATTTGTGTATTCTCTGTAGTATAATACCATAAGCAAAACATGTAAAGAAACCTATATGTTTATTGATGAATGACTAGACAAAGGATTATTTAATATTTGCATACAATGAAGGTTTATTTATCTACAGCACCCGGGAATTTTTTAAATGTGGCAACATGTTTAGAATTAGAGAACAGTATTTTAAGTAAAATAAATCAGTCACTGTAAGATAAATATTACATGATTATGCTGCTATGACATACTTATAATAGTCACATTAACAGAAGCAGATAACATAGTTTTAGTTGTCAGAAACTGGCTAAGGAAAAAAAAACAGTAAATGTGGTAAAAATTAAAATTGGCTATGAAAAAATGAACATGTGTTGGAGATCTATAGTGTAACATTGCATCTGTGGTTCACATGTAAGGTATGTTAATCTTCATCATTTATTAAATGCTACCTCTATGTTAAATGTTCTTATCACAAAATAGAAAACATCTGGTCAATTGTGAAAAGTTTTTGTACTAAAAATAAATGAAGTAGAATCAGTAAAAATTGGGAGATGATTCATTTACAAACATACCTTGTGGAAAAGCATCAGGAACTGAGTTTAATTTCATAGTAAAGAAATTACTCCATAATATTGCTTTCATTGCATAGCACTAGCATTAGGAGAAGTACTGTTTGGACAGCCAGTGCCCTAGGACTCACTGGCTAGCCAGTGTGGCTAAATCAATAAGCTCCAGGTTTAGGGAGAAATGCTGTTTCAGAAAAATAAGTTGGAAAGGAATAGAAGAACACATCTAATAAAGACCTTGGCCTTCTATCAGAACACCATAGATGAAAGCTGGATTTTAAGAACAGAAATCTTATAACTCATGGAACCTGAACAACTCTCTAGTGAATGAAAACTTAATTGAGACAGAAATAAGGAAATAATAAAAGACATTCTAGAAATCTATGAAAATTAATTTAAAACATACTCAAATATATGGACACGTTGACAATGTTGCTAAGAAAAAAGCTCGTATCATTAAGCACCTACATAAAAAAAAATCCTACTTTGGAGGTATAATAGCAATGTAACAATACACATGAAAGCGCTAAACCAAAATGAAGAAAGCAAGTATACCATATAAGAATATATTGCAGGAAATAGTCATCCTGATGACTGAAATCAATAAAATAGAAACATAGAGAACAATACAAAGAATCAATGAAACAGAGTTAGTTCTTTGAGAAAATCAACAAGGTAGATTAACCTTTATCCAAACAAAGTAAGTGACAGAAAGTGAAGCTCAACATTTAAGAAATAATCAGATAATAAAAAGAAGACACAAAAATAAATACCTAAATGATAAAACGACCCAAAGAATACTTTATATGACCATACTTTATAAAGCTGTACTGCACCAAATTAAAAAATATAAATATTTTGAGATAATTTTCTTAGCAGATACTACTTACAAAGTTAAATAAACAATTTAAATAGACCTAAATCTTCTAAGAAAATGAAAACAATCATTAGTCTTTCAGCCAAATAAAGTCCAGAGCCAGATGGGTATAACACAAAATTTTACCAAACTTTCAAAAGAAGAGCTAAAACCAATACTCCACAATTTGTCACATAAAATAGAAACAGAAGGAATGAATATTGCCATATTTATTTTATGAGGTCAGAGTCGACCTGATTCATAAACCATAAAAAAGATTCAAAACAGAAAGATAACTACAGACTTATTTACCTTAGGAGCATAGATGTAAAATACTAAATAAAATGCTTCAAGCTGAATCCAAAAAACATCAAAGAGATGATCCATCATGATCAAGTAGGATTCATCTCAGGGATGTAGGAATTGTTTAACATTCAAAAACCAGTTGATGTGGTCCACCATGTAAGCTAACTGAAAGAAAAAGAAAAATGCATGATTATCTCATTTCATGCAGAAAAAGACCTTGAAAAAATTCAGGACCACTTTATGATAAAAGACATGGAAAGTGTAGAATTCAAGGAACTTATTTAAGCATAATAAGGCAATTTAGCATAAGCTTATGGCCAAAAATCCAATGAAATAGAGAGAAACTCAAAGAAATCCCACTAAATTCAAGAACAAGACAAGGCTGTCTACACTCTCCACATCTACAGAATATCATACTTGAGTTTCTATCTAGAGCTATACAACAATTGAAGGAGATGAAAGAGATACTAGGGCTGTGAAATATATCTTGGCATCAGAAATGACAATTCTTCCATCATTGTCCGACTCCCATCGCTTTACATTGTTTTACATATCAAGGGTCCTTGAAAATTCAACATAAATTCTCACATCAGGGGTACTTGAAGATTCAACATAAATTCTAGGATAGACATTTTATATATCTGTTTATATATCTGTAAAGAATAAGGTAGGAATTTTGATTCCAATTTGATTTAATCTGTAAGCAGCTTATAGTTAGGTGAACATTTTACAAAATTATTGCTTCAAATGTATGAACATGTAATCTCTTTGCATTTCTGAGTGTATTCTGTACCTCTTTATTAGAGGGTTAAAATTTCCCTGTAAAAGTCTTTAATATTCTTGCTTAAGTTTATTCTTATATTTTTAGTTTTTGAAGCTATTATGAATGGGAGTATGAATATGATCCCTTTCTTTGTATGTTTGCTTTTTTATATAAAATGTTATTGATTTGTGCAAGTTGATATTACATCTTGCAACATTACTAGATTTGTTTATTTGTAGAAGTTTATTTGTAGAATTTTTGAGATCTCTAATGTATATTATTATGTCATCTGCAAATACTGGTAGTTTGAGTTATTTTTTTGTTTCTATTCCTTTTTGTATTTGTATTATCTCATTTGTTATGTGTCTATTTATGTTGTTGATTCTTGATTTAATTTTGGAACTTTAGTTGTATATAGAAAACCATTCATTTCTTTAGTGTTTCTTTCTATCTTTTTACTTAATTCTACTTCTAAGTCCTAGATTTTTTTCATCATTCTATTAACCTTATTTTTGTGAGATATTTTTGGGCAGCATTAAGATGTTTATTCTCCTTAAACTCCTCTCTCTTAGTACCATTGATCTATTTCTTTGAATCTTCTTTAATATTCTTGAGTTATTTGTTTAAGTTTTTAATTGTTTTCCTAAATTCTGTTTCCATGGCTTTATTTAATTAATTCTCATGGGCAAACTTTTCTCCTGAATCTATAGGTTTTGTAGGTAAGAAATTGCTTGATAATTCATAATATTTTTATTTGGGGGATGAGATCTGGGCATATGAACTTCTTTTGTTAGTTCTAAGTCTGATATTGTCATAAAAATTCAGGATCAAAAACAGAAGACATGAACTATTTGAGTGAATTAAAAACAGCTTCAATAAGTGAAGTCAGATGAGTAGAGGAACTATGTTGGTATACAGCATATGGCTCTGGCAGGAGTATCTGGATTAGGTCAGGGCATGGGATTTGAGAGCCACACTACTAATAATTAGATAATTTTAATTTGATTTTATTTCATACAATGTACCCCCAAATTAAATGAGTTCTCAATATATTTTGAGTGTGTCTAAGGAAACCTTTTTCATATTCATATATATATATATATATAATTATAAAGTAGGAGGAGCTGAATTCAATGATTAACTGGAAATTACCCCCATCATTCTATCACATTATCATTCAGTATTTTGTTCTCCTGTTCCCTTGATACTCAGTAATTAGTCAAAAATTTAGAATTTTTCCGGGACAATGGTAAATGTCTTGTTGCCTCAAATAATAATAATAATAATAATAATAATAATAATAATAATAATAATAATAACAATAATAGTAATTATATCTATATATATAGATATATAGATATATATATGTCCTGAATTTTGAAGTAAATTTAGTATCAACAAACCTTGTTGATGATTGATACATTCTTGGAAAAAATTACATTAACTTTGTCAATATTCTGCATCATTCAAGTTTTAAGTATTATATGACTTCCACATTCTGCCAGACATCCTTCTATTGTTGAATTCCCTCTGTGGCTCAGACTTTCTCTAGTTTTATGTCTATCTGTCTCTGTCTTTGTGTCTCTGATATCAGCCATTTTACCCCTACTTGCTCTGGTCATAGTGTTTATTATAGCAACAGAAAGCAAACTAGGACAAACTGTTAAGCCAAAAGTTCCCAACACTAGTTCAAGCTTTTAAAGCTCTCAGCTTCAAGCCTTTTATTCATACTGGATTAGATATACTACAGAATTTACCAGTCTTCAGTTTATAAATAACATATTTTTCTGTTTCTATATTTGCATAATCATGCTCACAAAATAGATTTGATATATCTATAATAAAATAACTTATAAGCTATGAAAAGTTATGAATAAAACTTTAATGCCTTTTATTCAGTGAAAAATATTGACTTGAAATACTTTCTTTTTATATATTTTATATAAATTTATATTTAATATTTACTCATAAAATGTGCAAAATATTAAAAATAATTTTATATTTATATAAAATATATGTTCATATATGTCTGTTGGTATGTGTGTGTCTGTGTGTCTGTGTGTTGTTGCGGCCCGAGCTGCCCCACGTTTGGGGGCCCAAGTGTCTTGGACCATTCTGTCAATGTTGGAACCCGCAGATCCCCAAGCTGCTCAGGTCTGTGGGTCGGGCTTCAGCAAGAGAGAGAGAGTGAGGATGGACGTGAGGAATGGAGACCAGACAGAGTATGATTCAATCCCTTTTATTCTTCAGTCTCTCTTCTTTTCTTAAAGTTCCTAGTTACTACTCCATAGTGCTTCCAAGTTTCCAGGTCCAAGTTCTAGCACCTAATGCCTACTACCTAGTTCTTCCAAGTTCTCTAGTCCAAGTGTCTTCTTCCCCAATGCCTAATTCCTACTCCAAGTTGTACTCCCAGTTGTACTCTCTAACCTAATTTCTAGTTCCAAGTTGTACTTCCAAGTTGTACTCTCTGAAGTGTCTGATTCCTACTTCCAAGTTGTTCTCCATGATGTACACTCTCAGAGTGCTTAATGTCTACTCCTACTCCTAGTGTCTGAATCTCTGTTACTCCAAATTGTTCTGAACTCTCCTCTCTGCCTCTTGCCTTTTATATGTCTCACTTCTAAGCCACACCTCTAAGTCAAGCCTTTAAGTCATGCCCTTAGGGCTTGTCTCTAAATCTGATCTCTAAGTCTCGCCCTTAAATCACACACCTTTAAGTCTCACACACTCAAGGGAAGATCCTGGGTATCTAAAGTAAGATGTTATCAGTGTGCTCAGCTGTTGTAGGCTAATGCAATCAAGTCTCTGTTCAGGAGATATGGCTCAAGGTGGCTACAAGGATGATATCTGCCTTCTGTAGGCTTCCTACAGTGTGTGTGTGTGTGTGTGTGTGTGTGTGTGTGTGTGTGTGTGCATGTGCGTGTGTGTGTGTGAGTGTGTATGTATGTATTCAAATATATGACATTCTTGTATAGGCTAAACTATCCAAATAGTAAAATGGTCAATATTTAGTGGTTCAGTGAGGAATATGGAGAAAATGCATGTGTAGAGATTACGGGCTTTGATGGTAAATGAAAAATGTTTCCTAAGAATTATAATAATACAGGGATATGCTATTAATTTGACTTATTGAACAATAATAGAGTTGAATTTTAATATAAATTCTTGATTGTAGATGATGACAATGCATTAATATTTCTTCTTTTAGTATAATAATAAGCAGTTGATTTGGGATTTTGTTTTCTTGGAAATCACCTGTCCTATCACTATCCTTAAGTTTGTTGAAATATTTGTGTCTCCTTTCACATTTTGAATTACTTTCTAAAGTTTATATAAATGTAACTTTTATTCGCCAAGTATAACAGAGTTTTACTGCTAAATAAGCTCACACTTTGGAGTACTTTTTGAACTCTAACTGATTGGTTCAACTCACCTGTTCTTCCTAAATCTCCTCTCCAAGCTTTTTGATTCAAACTGACTTCTCTAAGCATGTCACTGAATTTCTCTGTTAGGAACATCTACATCTAAATTCTGCAAACTGATCAGTACTGAGTCCATGAACTAAACTGAATGGAACTATGTGAGCTCAACTGAAATAACTGTATTCAACTGAACTAAAAAAAACCTACAGTGAACTGTGCTCACCTGAACTCTACTGCATTGTCTGAAATCAACTGAACTATACTCACTGATCCCTTTCCCCCTGACTAATTCTGCACTGCTCTTATGGAGCTTCTATTTCCTGTATGATATCATGAGAGATGGGTGTATACTATTTCTGACTCATTTCCTCAAATCTTTCTCTGATTTGTTACTCTGTATGTCTTTCAAACATTGCTGCCTCCTTCAACAAAGTTTACCTTTATTATTTGGTATTAAGGTGTGTACTAAGGACATGTGTATAGTCTAACCAGAGGGATTAAAGTTGTGTTATTTCAGCTGGATCACACTGACCTAGAATGTCTCTGAATGTGATCCCTTGCCAGAGCAGCCATGTTGCTGGATTAAAATTCCCATACAAGCTTATAATCTTCTTGTAAGATGTGTGCCTTTGTCAGGCCTTGGCCATTTAACCTGCACCATCAATCATGTAGGATGCAGGTAGAGGGCATGATTGACAAGTCTCTACCTCCAGGGATTAAAATATCAATGAGTTATCTAAAGGCCAGGAGGCATAGCTAATTAAGTTATTCCCACCCCTTTTCCCCTCCCTATAAAAAGCCAGGCCCCCTGACCTTATGGGGGGAGCATGCTCCATCTATACCCACTCACCATGCCATGAACAATAAAAGCTTTGGAAAACCAGAAAAATATATCTTTTTTTTCTTTTTCTTTTTCTTTTTCTTTTCTTTTCTTTTCTTTTCTTTTCTTTTTTTTTTCTTGCGCTTGCCTTTACTTCTCAATTAAGCTCAATATATACAGTTTGGGGGTGGGTTAAGGTTTTCGCAGCAGGTAATCCTATTGGCTTGGTCTGAGATTTTTGGGATGCCTCATATGCATGTGGGGAGAGCCTGGGGCACTATTCCTATGTGACCCGATGGCCATAGACCTCTCTCTATGGGAGGGGCTGTGAAGGGCAGAAACTGAGAGAGCCAGGGGCCCAGGAACAGAGCTGAACTCCTTCCATCCCAGGGGGTCTCTGGGGTTCAAAAGCTCATTTGACCAGGTGCCCTGCTGTTGTCTCTCATAGCTCAGCTCTCAACATGCCCTATATTAACTAGCTATTTCCCACTTTATTACTAGTAGATTTTGGAGAACATACACTGATTGGCATTTAATAGATGGTCTTGGATTTCTTTTTGTTACTATGATAAGATACATTATAATTTTTTATTGTTGTTGTTCCCATTACTTGTAGTTTTAGTATAGACAAAGAAAAATAGTTAGTACATAGGATGTATATCCTGGTTCAAGAAATTTGAAAGCCATGAGTGTAAACGCCTCTGCTTAGTATGAAATAAAGAAGGTAGGACTCAAGTTTCAGTATGAAGATTTGGGGGAGTGCAGAAGGCTCATGTATATGAAATATACTCACTAGGCTGATATACAGTATACAGTGTATGAGCCTTGCTGGATATAAATTACAAATACGGCACATTGAGTAATAAGGTCTGGTGGATATACAGAATTAGCAGGCAGAGGTTGTGCAACCTGACTTGAGCTAGGGAGTTAGTTTTTTTTTTTTTTTTTTTTTTTTTTTTTTTTTTTTTTTTTTTTTTTTTTTTTTTTTTCTGAATGGATAGGTGTACTGGTTATGAGGCCGCAGCAATGTTAGCAATAGAATATCTTCCCTAAATATTTTTCAATGAAGCCATCCCTGAAGACACGTACCATACAGAACACCAAATAGATAAAACCAGAAATGAAATTCTTCATGAGAAATAATAATCCAAACACTAAATGTACATAACAAATAAATATACATAATATATACATAAAAGTATCAAAAGCAACATGGGGAAATTTTTTTTTTTGGTTTTTGGTTTTTTGTTTTTCATTTTTTGAGACAGGGTTTCTCTGTGTAGCCCTGGCTGTCCTGGAACTCACTCTGTAGACCAGGCTGGCCTCGAACTCAGAAATCCGCCTGCCTCTACCTCCCAAGTGCTGGGATTAAAGGCGTGCGCCACCACTGCCCGGTGCAACATGTGGAAATGATAAATGTAGACTCATTAGAATAAAACACAACAAATCAGGTGAGACTGTAATAAATCACAAATACTAGTTCAGATTAATATAGCCAGCAAAACAGAGACAGAGAAAGGAAAATATTCTATGACTAACCAAATTTAAGCAGTATCAATCTACAAACCCATCTCTATAGAAGCCACTAGATGGAAAACTTCATTAAAAAGAATATAATTATACCCAAGAAAACTCAAATAATTAATAAACCAAACACAGTAAATCAAATGAGGGAAAATAAACTGTGGCAAATTACAGGAATCAAAAAAAAAATACTTATTGTAGAGAAGTTGCAGTATTAATGGCCTCATTTCTCCAATGAAAAAGAAAAAGACTGACCAGTTGGATTAGAAAACAGGATCCATCTTTCTCCTGCATAGATATATCCTCAGGATAAAAGAATTGAGGAAGATACTCTGACAAAACTGGCAAGAATCAAGCAGTTTTACCCATTTTAATATCTGATTACATGAACCTCAGCCCAAACTTACCAAAAAAGATAATGATACTACATACTCATAGAAGAAAAATCCACCAAGAGTATATCATTAAATAAGATTGATAAACTGAGGAGGTCCTTGTAAATGTTAGACAGAGAAGCTAAGATCCTGAAGAGATGAAAATAAAAACTTGGTGCAGATTGACTTGGATCAGACTTTGGGGACTCTACTACCAATTGGTATTAAACACAATAGAATGTGGAAAAGGATTTCCAGGCAACAGAAATCACCATAAATCCAATTTCAGGTATATAATAAAGCATAAGGTGTAAATACATAGAAACTCTATTAGAAAGTATATGTGACTATAAAGACCAGTTCTATACCTAAAAGAACTAGAATCTAATGTGATTTCTGAGCAACAGAATAGAGGTCAACAGGAAGTAAAGTACATATGACGTCTCCCAAAAGGATCTAGGGAGGATCTAGGGAGGAAATTGTCTGGACCAATCATTCTGGGAATTAGGATGAGGATTTTCCCTAAAGACAGAAATTTTTTGGTCAGCACCTTACTATCAACATCAACTCTAAGATTTCTGGATGTAATGCAGATAGATTTTATCTTCTCCACTGAGCAGACAACCCTTTATTGTGAGCATTTCTGGTTCTTTTAGTGCTTTTCTGAGTATAAGACCTAGTACTTTCTAAATCTTCTGATTTTGAAGGGTTTTAAGGAGAAAAATATAGGACATAATAGAGCCTGTGTCAGAATTCATTTACTTCATGCTTAGTTAATTAGAATAGGCAAGTACAAGAAAATTATATGAATAGTTAAGGAAGGACTAAAGAATGGAAAAACCCATCTCCAATTCATTCATCTCTTGATTACTTTCTGATAATAATTTTGCTGTGAGCAAAATGGATATAACATGGCATCCATGTTCCATTTAAAACTTTATAAACAATCATTGGCATAGTACAACAATATTATACTGCCTCCTTTCACAGCTATCTCCTCTGACAAAAGTGTTTGGTTTCTGCATTGACAAGAAACATGAAATTCTTTCATAAAACACAAATGTTATTATTATTTCCTTTATTTATTTGCTCTTATTATTTCATTTATTATTTCAAATGCTCTTATTATTTTATTTATTTATTATTTCATGCTCTTGTTATTTACCTTTAATCCCTAACAATGGATATAAGTTTAGTTCATAGAAGGAAGCAGTTGTGTTTGAAAGTGACATTGAAATCGGGGTAGAAAAAGTTATGGATCAGAGAAATCTTTGACTTGAATGAATCAAAAATAGAATATTCCCAACTCTCTTGAGAACAGGACAGAAAGATTGAAGTTAATTAAAATCAGCACAAGAAAGAAAAACATATTGTGATGTGTGTGTGTGTGTGTGTGTGTGTGTGTGCGCGCGCGTGCATGTGTATGTCTCAGTTTTACGAGGACAGTTTACAGAGATAGATTGCAGAGAGAACAGCTAGACACAGGGGAAGCCAGAATGAGCTTGGGAATGAGAAGCAGACAAAAAATAAGAGTATATTGCAAAGTAAGTATATGAAGTGTGCCTCTGTGTGTGTGTGTGTGTGTGTGTGTGCATGTTTCTTGACCTCTTTTTCAGTTTTTTATATGTGGTTATCATTTTCATTTTCTTTTATACATATTTCTTTTTGTCTATCTGGTTTTTGTTCTTTAAGATAAATAAGTTGTGGAGTTGAAGGGAAACATTATCAGAACATATTGTACAAAAATAATTTTACTTTCAATAAAAATAAAACTAATAAAAGTATATTTTGTTGTAGGTTTTTAATCTTTGATACTATTTACTTGATTTACAAAAGCCTGATCAGTTTGTATTTCCTTTTGTGAGTTTCAAAGCACTATGTTGTAGCTAAAAATCTCATCTAGTTTATTGTATATGTGGGAATGTATAATTTTTATAATAACAGTTATTAGTATTTTGGCAAACAAGGAATTGATCATAAGAGATCATTTCCATCACTACTATATGTTTTCTGTAGGGGCTATCTTATTTATTTTCTGGCTATAGATTTATCAACCTTTGAAGAATTAGCTTAATTGATTTTAATATGACTTCATGTTTTCAGATTATGTATCCCTTCTCAAATATTTGTTATGTCAACTGACTAGTATTATTTTCATCTTACTGAAAGAGAAGCTCATGTTATTTATTTTAGGTTTTACTTATTTATAACATTTTATTAGTTTTTCATATTTTCCCTGTAATCAGTGGTTTTGTGGTATTTGAGATCATTCACTAAGTTTAGTCTTATGATTATTATAATTTTGTCCTAAATATTTCATAATTTCTTTTTAAATGACTTTGCTCTAGGATACAAACACACACAGAGACACAGACAAACACACATTAAACTCAAACAATTCTGTTTTTCTATATTTTTTGATTTTCAGAAAAATTTAACTGAGATCAGAATAATTTAACTGAAATCTGAATAAATATGCTACATGATCTCTCTATTTTTAAGTCAGGGTCTCAATATGCTATTTAGCCTGGTCATTAGCTTAACATTATCAATCTGTCTCAATCTACTTTTAAAATATTTTTAACTGTAATTTATTAGACTATATTGTAGTTTATTGATGAAGATATTTTTATTCTTTGGTTGAGTGAAAAGTTTTTGGATGAAACTCTCTGATCATTCTTTTGAGTTCAGCTATGACTTTTCAAGTGTTCTCTGGAAGTTTCTCTTTATTTTTACCCCAAAATGTCAAATAACACTCTTGGCAGATTTCCCAGTTGAAAATTCAACAGTTTCACTTTAGAAATACAAAAACTTATAAACATAATACATGTTTATAGCATATATAGATGAAAGTTTTTTCTTTAATATTTTCTAATTTTTAGAAACTTTAACACTTATAATTACTTTTACTGAAACAAATTTTAACATTCTCACTTTTCTTGCCTTTTTATTTGAACATATTTTCAACAATATAATATTTAATTGATTTTGGGCACCACACAGTTAGTTGATATTTGTACTTTGACTACTTTTGTCTTTGTGCAATGATCTACATCTGTTTCAAAAAGAAACTTATTTGATGAATGGTGAGAGCTACAGCTATCTGTTTATATAAGGGTAAGTATATAAAATTAATTACATATTATACTGGCATAGAAAGTAGCAGCACTAGATTCTCCTCTAGGTTACATAGAATTAACAGCTATACACGGCAATTAGCTAATATTACAGTGTGTAACATGCATTCTGCATTACTTTCTATTGAGCTGATTGTAAGTCAAATAGTATAGCTGCTGATCGTGTACAGGCTATAAGTACCATTACTAGAACTTTTGGAATATATTGCTACAGAATGCATTGTTGTTGTGTATAGGAATTACATCAGGATAGGATTATTTATTGATTTATTTACCTCTTGCAGATTACATGGCTGCTTCCAATATTATGAGAGTTAGTCCTCCTAGAAGAAGCTTCCATGTCAAACCGAGAACACTTGTTTTAAGTCCTGTGTCTTCAGCATGTGATGTTTTTTCAGAAATAGTGCCTTCCCTTCTTTCTTGGAAGACACCAAGTGAAATGCTAATAGAGTATAGTATTTGGAAGATCAGTTGGACTCCCCTGACTAATAACTCTAAAGAAGATTTAGCCCTAGACTCTGCGACTAGGATACTTCTTAGGTATTCTAGGTTTTCACTGGGTAGTATTGTTACCAAAAGTGGCATAACTTGAATTAAGGTATGTATGTATTAGTTACATATTTTCTATATAATTTTCTTTTTTCTTTTTCTTCCTGAATACATTATATCTCAATAGTATTTTCCTTTTCCCTCCCATCCTCACAGTCCCTCTCATGTCCTTTTTTTCCTAAATTCCATTGTGTTTCCATTTTCCTTCAGAAAAAAGCATGGCTCCCAGGGATACCAACCAAACCTAACCTGAGAAGATGCCCTAAGACTAAGCAAAACACATCATATCAAGGCTTGACAAGGCAAACTAGTAGGAGAAAAATGGTCCCAATCATAGGCAAAAGACATGGTTACAGCCCCTCTTCCCACTGTTAGGAGTCCCACAAGAACATCAAGCTGCACAACCATAGCATATATTCAAAAGGCCTAGGTCTTAGTGATGCAGGCTACCTGATAATTCACTTCAGTCTCTGTGAGCCCCTGTGAGTCTAAATTAATTGATTCTGTAGATTGTATTGTCTTGATGTCCCTCATCCTTCTACTCCTATCATTCTTCCCTCTCTTCTATGGGGTTCTCTAAGTTCCCCATAATGTCTGTGTGATGGGATCTATTCCCATCAGCTGCCAGGGCAACCTCTCAGATGATGACTGGATGCAGCACCAATCTCTGAGTATAGCAGAATTTAATTATTTCCTTGATTTATTTGGACGCTCATATTTGGTTCTTTCCTAGGTTTATGAAATATCCAGCTTTGATATCCTCACTATCCAGGAAGGGTCCAAAATGGGCTCTTTCTTGTGTCTTGAACTTTATGTTAGACCAGTCATCACTTGGCCACTTCTATAAGATCTAAGCTGCTATTGTTCTTTTGCAGCCTTTGAGCAAAGCAGGCTACAGGTAGTAGGTTTTATTCTTGGGTTGATAGCTTAGTCTCATCACTGGGAGACTTCCCTGGTTACATAAAAATGATGGTTCAGGCTCTATATCTTTCATTCCTACAATTCCTCATTAGGGTCATCCTCATAGGTTGTAGGAAGTTTCTCCCACACTTGTTTTCCACATTAGTCCTAAATGCCTACCTATTCTGGTAGTTTCTTCCCATCCTTTTTCTGTTCATACTTCCTTCTCCAAACTGAACTCTCCTATTCTCACCCTTGGGGCCATGGATAATGATATCTGCTTACATGTAAATACATTTTATATTTGTTTTTCTAGGTCTGAGTTGTCTTCCTCAGAATGACTTTTTTGTTCCATTCATTATCCTGAAAATTACATGATGTAATTTTTAAAAAATAAAGTAAATGAATAAAAGCTGGGTAATAATCCATTCTGAAAATATGCCACATTTTCTTCATCTATTTTTAATTTGAAGAACATTAACTTTGTTTTAAGTTTCTGTCTATTATAAAAAAAGCTGCTATGAACATAGTTGAACAAGTATCTATGTGATTGGTTGAGCATCTTTTGTGTATACGCATATGAGTACATCTGGATTTTGAGGTAGTTGGATTTACAATTTTCTAAGGAACCACTCTATTGATTTCCACAGTGGCTGTATGAGTTTACATTCTCACCAGAAATGGATGAGTGTTCACCTTGCTATATATCTACTCCACCATGACCTGTCATTTGTATTATAAATCGTAGGTCTTCTAAAATACATACAAGGAACTCTAAACGTAGTTTGAACTTGCATCCATCTAATGTATACAGATTCTGAACGTTTATTCTTATTGGTTATTTTATTCATTTATATTTCAAATGTTATTCTACTTGCAGGGTTTTCCTTCTACAAACTCCCTCTTCCCTCTCCCCTTCTTTTGTGAAGGTATTCCCCCACCCACCCAAGCACCCACTCACTCCTTCCTCACTGCCCTATCATTTTCCTACTCTGGGTCATTGAGCTTCTACAGAATCAAGGGTCTTCCCTCCCATTGATGCCAGATAAGGCAGTCTTCTGCTACATGTGCAGCTGGAGCCATGGCTCCCCCCATGTGTACTCATTGGTTGGTGGTTTAGTATCTGGGAGCTCTGGGATGTCTGGTTGATATTGTTCTTCTTATGGGATTGCAAACCTCTTCTGGTCCTTCAATCCCTCCCCTAACTCCTCCATGGGGGTCCCCTTGCTCAGTAAGATGGAAATAATTTATATAATTCGCAGGCAAATTGATAGAACTAGAAAATATTATCCTCAGTAAGGTAACCCAGTTACACATATACACATAAAAAAAACCCAAAATAGTATGTACTAACTGATAAGTGGACATTAGCAAAAAAGCTTAAAATACCCATGACACAACTCACAAACCATACGAAGCCCATGAAGAAGGAAGACCAAAGTGTGGAAACTTCAGTCCTACTTAGAAGGGGGAAAAATAGTCATGGGAAATAGAGGGAGGGAGGCACCTGGGAGAGAAAGAGGAGGGGGAGAAAAATGGGGGTCGGATCAGGTGTGGGAGGAGACAGGGAGAGAAGTACAGAGGGTCAGAAAATTGAACAGAGGATGTAGCAGTAGGGGATGGGGAACTGAGGATAGCCTCTAGAAAGTCTCATATAACAGGGATTTAAGAGGTTTTGCAACAGGAATGACATTAGCCAAATACCTGAGCAGTCTCTAGTATTTAGCCACTCATAGTAAAAGAGAAGGGAATTAACTAATGTAGCCTTTGTTCTATCTCCACAGCAACTGTACCACTAAGCCCCAACCTAGTAGTTGAATTTGCAGGAAGAAAAAGAGACTCTTTGAAAAATGATTTTAATCTGTATTTCTAAGTTCATTCTAACAAGGTTCATATGAAAGTTCTCTAAGACAAGGGGATTCGGACTCATCTCTCTTTGTCCTCAGCACTTATACATGTTTCAGAATATATGATCACATGTTAAAATGTTCAACACAAGTTTACACATAAATTTAAATCATAAATTGAATGAGGAATTTACAACAGAAAATGTTTACATGCATATCCGTTAAGAATACTTATCTAGCTAAACCATCATCTGTCACTATCTTTACAAGTTCATGGAGAGTTAAAAAACATCACTAAGTTATCATTGAAGTTTTGCTTAGATAAACACAGTCAATATTTTATCTTCTGTCCTTGCACCAATACTAAATCCTCAGTTACCTTGCTATGACCTTTGAGTAATTGTTTTACCTCTCAGAATGTGCTCTAAGTGGTAGATTCTTGCTTGCTATCTCAGAAGCAGTTAACTCATGTCAATGAAAGACTGGCATAGTTCTCAATGCACTTTTGACATCAGAAAGTACTTAAAAGCAGTCCTTTCATAAAAGAGCTTAATAATTACTAATACAATTTTGGAAATTCTTATAAGATAATCATTAAGAATTAACAGATCATCTATTTGTGTAGATAGCATCACTGCAAGACAGTACATCTTCATTGTTCAAAATGGTGGGCTAGTGATATATATGTGTATATAACTGGAAAAGCATATTAATAGCATAAATCTTTCCTAAAATGAAATTCTTCTCAGCCTTGCCTAGAGAAGCAAATCAATCATTAACTTTGACAATTCATAGTGGAACAATCTCAGGAAGAAAACCTGTTCGGTTTTAGCTTCTCCTTGATAGCTCCTGGCATACATACATACATGCATACATACAGACCTATAGACAGAAAAACCTATACACATTCACACACTGAATGGATAGAACAAATTACCAATGATCAGGCTGTAAGCATTTCATACATATACATATATACACATATATGCATATACACATATACATATAATCATATATACACATATATACATATACACATTTATACACACATACATAGTGGTTAGATAGAACAAACTTCCACCAACTGTATTTTTTCTTCCATAGCTTATATATCTCCAAAAAATCTTTCTAGCAATGTAAAATTACAGTGTAATTGCATTATTCTTTTAGTGAATGACTATGAATAAACAGTATGTTCCCCAATGCATTTACAAGAAATAGCACTACATAGTAAAGGTAAAGAAAACAAATTATTCTCAAGAACCCTTGTAAATTCATAACTAATCAACAATAGATTAAAACGCTTAAGCAAGCAAGGTTGTTTTCTAAGCCAGTTTGTCTGATGGCAAGCAGAAATTTGCCATTACAAAATATTATTTTATTATTCATCTTTAAAAGTAATATAAGAATTATAAAACCATCACGAATCTAAACTCATCAGCAATTTTTATTAAACCATATAAGGAGGCTGAGGGCAAAAATGTGTATAAAAAATAACAATCATCAGCAGTCCAGCCTCAGTGAAAGTCAAGTTAGCCTGTGCTACCTTTGTTCTTCTTTCCTGACCTTAAAAGTATCTAGCTTAACTATTTAGATAGTGCCTTTCTCAACTTTAAATTGCTCCCTAAGATTTTCCACATCAGAGACAGTAGCAAAGACATCTTAACATAGCTTCACAAACAACTTTATTTCTTCAAATGCTTTCTAAAGTTAGTAGTCATTACTAACAATCCACCTTTGTAAGTTATTTCCTAGAATGGAGATTAAACAATTGATCTGTTCTAGCAGCAACACCTGAAAGAGATCAAGCATTATTATGTGTGCCAGTGATATTTCCCAGTGATGGGCTGGAAATACCCTTAGAGTTTTCATACAACTACTAAATTAAGATGAATGAGAAAGCAACAAGCTGAACAGAACTCCATAAAAGCCTGAAGTCCTCAAAAAACGTAGTCCTTTGGGTTACACCTGTCCAGGTCAAACCCATTGTTGCTGTGCTAACCAGTGGGCCACATTACTTAAGCTCTACAGTCATTTGTCATTCCTCCTGTATGGCCCTCTACAAGGAATGATGACAATTTTACTTTATGGGGCCACAGTTATCTTAATACTTAAACCACACAAAGTTTTGACAAAGAAAATCACAAACCAACTTCCATTTTGTATGTAATCTTAAATAACATAAGCTGTGTGGTCATGATGCGTGTACTTAATCTGGTTTTTATCTGGTCAATATTATTTTTTGTGTTTTTAAAAATTTTTAATAACTACTGTTCTTCTTGCTCCCATATTTTTTATTCATAGTTCACAATGTTTTTCTATAGCTATCATACTGCTAAATCTCTATCCATGAATGCCTGTTAGCAGGTGTCATAGTCTTTAATGCAGTGGTTCTAAACCCATGGTTCTAGACCCCTTTGATAAACGTCTATTTTCAAAAATATTTGCATTATGTTTTATAACAGTGGCAAAATAATAGTTATGAAGTTGCAACAAAATAATTTTATGGTTGGAGGTCACCACAATATGTGGAACTGGATTAAATGCTCACAGCTTTAGGAAGGTTGGGAAGCAGTGGTTCATTGAGTTGCTCATCAATATTTTTTATACATTCATTTTATCTGATAGCATCACCGTGAAGGACAGAGTAAATGTTTGCTAGTTCAGGGTTTCCACTATGTTTTCTCCTACTATTAGACACAAGTATCAAGTACAATAATTCAAGAATTTAATAGTCTATATCAATAAATCTCATTTCTGTCATTCAAATACTATATTTTCCAAAGTTAAATTGAATCTTTCAAGTACTAGTTCTTAGTAAAGTATATTGAAAGTACATAGTAGAAAATAAATTGGGGAAATTATACAAATTCCTCTCACTATGACTTGAAAATGGTGAGATTTTATAAAATAAAATCTTTTCAGCATTGTATAATTTTTATTAAGAAAATTTGGTTATTTTGTTGTTTCTGTAGTTAGTAATTTCATTAATATTCACACTATTTTCATCACTAAACATAATACATCTATTCTTGGAAAATTCTGTAGTTTATTACTGATCCTTAGAATATTTAAAATAAAACTCTTCAGTAATTTAACATAAGAGTGAGGTCAAGTTTGATCAAGAATATAGCTGCCATCTTCTAGGGTAAAACATTCTTAGATTGAAAAAAGTAGGAAAAAAAAACAATTGTATAATAAAATTATATGTGTCTTGGTATCTCTTTTTTTCAGGTTTCCCAAATAGAACATTTATGGAAGTTGCCTCAAATGAAAAATATTTTTCTTTATTTTTAACATAACAATTTAAATCTAATGCAAAATAAATAATATTTTAGTATATTTTATTTTTATTTTCTAACATTTTCATTTATTCAATTTTCTGAACTATGTAGTATTCCTCATGTTTGAAAAAGATTATGTAAATGTCGTATTAGGTGAATCTGTGAGAGATATGTTGCCTTAATTTTTAATTTTTTTCTTAGAAATTTCTAATATGTCTTTTACTCTTGGAGGATAATTTTGCAGATTATAAACTTCCAAGCCGATTTACCTTCTCACAAGTTTCAATACTCTGTTGTGTTTAATTTTGCTTAAAATCAAACACTCATATGAGTCAATGTAATTCTTTCTGCTGTTGCTATCTCTGAAAAATTATTTTCTATAATATCCTTTCTTTTGTGTTGTTTTCAGCTTAATTATGATATTGCTATTTCAAAGAATTTTTTAAAACAAAATCCTTTATTTCCTTGGGCTTCAAATATTTATTTTGTTCCTTTTTTATTTTATTTTTTATTAATCATTGCATTCATTTATATCTCAAATGATATCCAACTTCCTGGATACCCCTCCACAATCCCCCCATCCCACATCTGCCCCCTCCACTTTGCCTCTAAGAAGGTGTTCCCCCAGCACTACCCCCATTCCTGCCCCACTGCTCCAGCATCCTCTGATGCTGGGGCATCAAACCTCCACAGGACGAAAGACCTCCCCTCCCATTAATGTCAGGCAAGGCTATCCTCTGCTACATATATATCTGGAACCAGAGATCCTTTCCTGTACATTCCTTGGTAGGTGGTCTAAATCCTGGCTGCACTGTGTGGTCCTTTTTAAATTTGTTCTGTCAGTATTGCCTATATACTCAGGTACTCACAGAAATACATAGATTTTCTTTAAAGTTTGTCCTCTCTCTCTCTCTCTCTCTCTCTCTCTCTCTCTCTCTCTCTCTGTGTGTGTGTGTGTGTGTGTATGTGTGTGTGTATGTGTGGTGTGTGTGTGTATTTGTGTGTGTATTTGTGTGTGTATATACATGGAAGCACCTTGGGTGTATTGTGCAGGCAGTGGCCTGAAGAGGGTATTAGATTCCCTGGAGGTATAGGCAGTTGTGAGCTCCTTGACTGTGGGAACTCTGAACTTAGTATGGCACCCTCCACAGCTAAATCAAGTGCTACAAACCTCTAAGCTATCTTTCTAGCCCCAATATGTCAAACGTTTTGCAGTTGTCCCATGAATTGTAAAATTCTGTTTTGATTGTGTTTTGTATTTACATCATTTCCATTTTCATTTCAGAAGTCTCCATTTCTTTATTTTTAAAATTTATTCTCCAATTGTCACTTTGATCATCTTGTAACACCAGAGAATAATCTTGCGTGGTGGGGGATTTAGAAATTTTACTGTAAATTCTCAAACATGTCAATTGGAAATATTCAGCAACTTATTAGCTGTAGTTCGTTTCCTCACACTGCGTTTGGAAAGAGTGTTGGGGTAAACCTCCAACCCAAATAAGACTGGTCAAAGAAAACACAACTGAATAAATATGAATATATGTATACATGTGTAGATTGGGAAGATTCACCACATTACTACTCTATTCCCCAGCTATGAGACTCTTATAACTTGAAGGTTTTCCAAGTCACACATTTGTCCTTCCACCTCCTGCTCCTCCATCATCTTTCCTTCACTCTCTTCCTCCTCCATAGTTCTCTCTTCCCACAAAACGTTATTTCTCCACCTCCCCTTCTACTGCTCAATCACTGGCTCTAGCCTTTATTTTACGAATTAAGGTGGGCAGAAGGTTCACTAGAAATCATCTGTGTACTGGTTCACTCCTTCTCTGCAGCCCTCCCAGGAAAGGGAAATTAGCATCAAAACACAAGGCCTGGGCTATCCACAACAGAAGAGAAAATATATTCTCTCTGTTTCTGTTTCAGTCTGTCAGTCTCTCTGTCTTTCTCACACCTGGACACAGACGTACAAACACACAGACGGGATTGAACCCGCTACATTTGGCATGATAGATAAGTGTCCTATCATTGAGTTATGTAGTTACATCCCCACTTCTCAGCATGGAAGTTGTGAGCTTACTTTTCAAAAGTTTGTTGCATTCTGTATATATTTCTCTTTTCCAGTTTTTAAAAAGGGAGTGGGTTCTCTTATATCCTCATTACTGACAGCTCAATGACATTTTGAGTACATATTGATTTTCATTTAATTTACTTATTATTTTCTGGAGATAGCAACATTAACATAGTAATCTCTATATACTATGCAATATATATATATATATATATATATATATATATATATATACTATGTAGATTATATATATACATATATATATATACTATGTAGAATATATATACATATATATATATGACTCTAATAATCACAAACTTGGACAGAAACAAGATATCTAATCTTTAAACCTTTTAAATGAGATACGTGTTTGAATCACTTTTTACTACAGGTTATACATTATCAATTAATAAAGAAGACATTTCCAGACACATAGGAATTGAATGTGTGATCCATGATACCTCACCTTTACCAGAAATACCTTAATTTAAAATGTCCTAAGTCATAAAAAATAATAGTAAACTAGGAGACAATTAATAATATAAAAGTAATGGAATTTTACTTTTTAACATGGGGGTTATAAACACAAAGTGTCAATGAAAACACAAAATGCAAAAAGTTCTTAACACAAAGGATCCAGGAAATCCAGGATACAATGAGAAGACCAAACCTAAGGATAATAGGTATAGTAGAGAGTGAAGATTCCCAACGTAAAGGGCCAATAAATATCTTCAACAAAATTATAGAAGAAAACTTCCCTAACCTAAAGAACATGATGTCCATAAACATACAAGAAGCCTATGGAAAGCCAAATAGACATGACTAGAAAAGAAATACCTCCTGTCACATAATAATCAAAACACCTACTGCACAAAACAAAGAAAGAATATTAAATGCGGTAAGGAAAAAACGCCAAGTAACATGTAAAGGCAGACCTATCAGAAATATACCAGACTTCTTACCAGATACTATAAAAGCAAGAAGATCCTGGACAGATGTCATACAGAACATAAGAGAACACTATACCCAGAAAATCTCTCAATTATCCATAGATGGAGAAACCAAGATATTCCATGACAAAACCAAATTTACACAATATCTTTCCACAAACCCAGCATTACAAAGGACAATTTCAGGAAAGCTTCAATACAAGGAGGGAAGTTATACCCTAGAAAGAGCAAGAAAGTAATCCTCTTCCAGCAAATCCAAAAGAAGTTAGCTACACAAAGATAATTCCACCTCTAATAACAGAAATAACAGGAAGCAACAATCACTGTTCCTTCATATTTCTTAACATCTATGGACTCAGTTCCCCAATAAAAAAGACATAGGCTAATGGACTGGATATTTAAACAGGAGCCAACATTTTGCTGCATAGAGGAAACCCACCTCAGTGACAAAGACAGACACTTCCTTAGAGTAAAAGGCTGGAAAACAATTTTTCAAGCAAATGGTCCTAAGAAAGAAGCTGGAGTAGCCATTATAGAACCTCCAGCCCGAGAACACAAAGGGAGGGAATCATGGATCTAACTGTATAGGTAGTTGAGGGTGGCTTTGTCAGGGATCAGTGGAAGTGAAGGACCTTCGTGCCTGAAAGTTTGGATTCCCTAGTATTGGGCAATTTTGAGATCAGGGAGGCAAGAATGGGAGGATGGTGGAAGCACACTCTCACAGCAACTCCCAGAATTATATGGATTAGACATGACAGAGGCAGGCTGCCAGAAGACTAGATTTCAGAATTCAAATAAAAAAGTAACTTGATACTAAAATTTGTTTCAAGAATTGTATATTGCAGAATACCCAGCCTTGGTGTATTTACTCATCAAGCAAGCTGAGCAGACCTGCTCGAACCTCTGATGTCCTGGAAATTCAGCTGGATGCTGTGAAGAAACAGATGTCAGAGGCTTATCAATTTATTCTTCCCCCTTCCTCTAATATCTCAACACCCATAATCAACTTGAAGAAGTCAATGAAGGGTTGGCACCCCTATTCCATGGGCTTGAGGAGTGAGATGGTTAATATTGGGCTGTCTTTCGAGGGAAAAGTAGTGATTTTGTTGGAACAGGGAGGAATAGCTAGGATTTATTGCATAGCCATAACCTATTGGTAAAAATATGTATAATTATTATTAAGCTCTAGTTATAATTTCTTAAATGGTACAAAATTTGCTTTGATTTCAAATTTAAGGTTTTCATTTGTATGAGTTTCTTATTGACATAAAAGTGAGATTAATATTATTATTCTCATAGGCATTGTGCCTATATAACACATTTAGAAATACAAGGCTTAGACCTAGTCCTTCTTTAACTTTTTTAACTGATTTAAGATCGTTAGCCTGTGAGTTAAGGGTCTATAGCAAATGCATGACTCTGAGTTTATTGTTAGGGTGTTTTTTTATATTTTATTTAGAAATAGCTGAGAGGGTTAACAGACAACAGTCCAGATTGCCTTACATGGATAGTTGGTTTTCAAGACATCAGAAGTCCACAAAATTGACATTAGAAACATTTCTGAATTAATGTTCATTTTGATTAGAGACATGTCTGCTCCAGCCAGCTTCCTGCCTTGGATTCTAAGAAGAAATTGAGCATGTTTGGTGTTACTCCAGTTGTGGTGAGACAGCCACTAGGCAAGAATTGCCTCTTCTCATCTACAGACAAATTACTGTCCAGAAAAAGACTTACTTGCAGAATAGTTGACTGATTATGTCTGCCAATACAGAGTAATCAGCCCTTAATAATTCTGCATCACTAGGTCTGTCAGATGATCCTGGGCCAGAAGGCTGAAGATTGGATGCTCCAACATTTTGTAGTATAGGGACTCTCCAGGTGTTCAGTGGTCTCTATAAATTGGCTAAGTTTTAGAAGCTATGCTTTGTGCTTCCTATAATTTCAGTTAATTCAGTCATTCTGGATTTCTGATGGGGTTGAAAACGTATAGCCTCATAGCCAAACCTGGATATTTGCTTTGTGAGAAAAGATTGGAGAGGGTGGTTTTCAGCTGACATTCATTCTAAAGCCAAGAAAAAAGCAAGGTTCAGAACCAAGATTTTTAGTTAGGAGAGATGAAATTGGTACTGGTAAGTCAACAAAATGATGGACTGAGCATTAGCTTTATTTTGTACCTTACTGATACAAATTGGCATAGTTATGCTCTAATTGTATTTTGAGTGAAACATTTTATTTTAACAGGAAGGATGATATGTAGGAGGAGTTAAGGTGGGAGGAGTAAGGAGAAGGAGAGGAGGAGGAGAAGGAGAGGTGAAGCTAGGAAATGAGAGATGGGAGGGTAACATGAAGGCAGATGTTCGAGTGTCTCAGCCAGTCAAATATATTTGGTATATCTAGGTTGGGTATTGGATTACACTTCTGACTGTATGGGCATCTTGTTATGACCATTACCAAACTTATAAAGCCTTTGATTAATGTTTAAAAAATTACTAAGAAAAAATAAATTAAAAATATCTTAAACACATATAAACACATCTGTAAAGATCTTTTACATCAAGTTACCCTACCCTACAGTGAGATTTCAATGCCCCTAATAAACACCCCCAATTATCTCTATTGTAGTTCTTAGTCAGTAAGGCCTCATATTCCCCCTACATTACAAAAACACCTTACATCACGTTGCCTTACATTACATTAGATTGCATTGCATAAGGATGTCTTTGCTTGCCATCCAGAACTTGATGATAACATCCTATTTCTGAAGACGCTTAAATACTTGAGTCAAACAACATGGACAAAACAAGGTTGTAGTTATCTGAAGGCTATATCACTACTGGCTATGTTTTGTGGGACTGGAAGATGCTATGTATGATAGTGAAAGAGAAAAGTAGTCATCAGTCTTATATAGCTGAGAACCCTACAAGCTAAAATAATGACTACCTGGGCAACACATTCCTACTGGGGCAATAGTGATCCAAATCTCATAGGAGTAACTAACAGCTAACTGGTTGTATTTAAAGCTACCTCCACAAGATGAAACCACACCTTACATTATCTGGATGCCCTAAGGTAGAACATACTACTATTATTCTGCTAAATGCACAATATGTTAAATCAATGCTTTATAACTTTTCATTAAACCCACAGTTTAATGCATCTCTCCACTCTCATTAGATAAGCACATTTTTGTAGTAAATGGCTTTTAACACTGGGACACTCCACTGGGAAAGGTGTAGAGAATGAAAGACAGAATGTTGGCTAAATGCTTATTCCTAAATGCATCATCTATATCACTTGTCTTTTTTTTTCCTCCAAGGCTTATGCATTATTCCAGAAGATGGTTCAGAAAGACAGAAAGATGATAAGAGCCAGAAGCTGTAAGTGACTATAAGGAAACAGGATTATCTGGACAGAGCAGAACAGCATATATGAACTTATAGTGTTTTAACAGCAACACAAATCCAAAGCAAGCACAAGCCAGACAAAATAACTGCATGCAGAGAGAAGTAGACATGAAGTCCTATCCCATGTTGTGCAATTCTTGGTGATTGATGGCTGTTGGGAAAATGTGTGTCAGTTTTCTTTAAGCCTGTGATCCATGGTTGGATTATCACACTCTATTTGATGGCTACACATTTAAGAATATATTAATAGCACAAATTGACTTTATGTTTTTAAAGTATATAAGGTTGGTTAAATAAAGAAGAGGTGAATAATAGAGGAATTGTGGAAAGAAATATGATCAAAAACATGCTATGAAATTCTCAAAGAAAAAATTTAATAAAAGTAATACAAGTGTCTCTTCTATTACCTTAACTATTATAAAACAATGTGTGTATGACTTAAAGTTTATAAAAAATATATAGACAATATGCAAATGTTATGCTATTTTGTAGAAAAGACTTGATAATCTTCATACATTGGTAATTTCAAGGAAAGGTCCTCTAGAAAATCATTCATGCATATAAAGTAAACACTGTAACTGTCTTCATTGGGGTTTCTATTGCTGTAAAGTGACACCATGACCAAAGCAACAGTGATAAGGAAATATTTTATTGGGTCTGGCTTTTAGGTTCAGTTCATTATCTTCATGTCAGGAAGCATTGCACATTGCAGGTTACCATGCTTTTGGAGATGTAGCTGGAAGTTCTGTATCTGTATTGGCAAGTAGCAGGAAGTGAGAGTGACACTGGGCCTGGCATGAGTATCTGAAACCTCAATACCTATTCCCAGTGACATACTTCCTCCAATAAGGCCATCTAACTCCAACAACACCATACCTTCTAATAATGTGACTTCATATGAGTCTATGGGGACATTTTCATTCAAACCACCTCAATAATTTTAGAGTTTTCAGAGATTGTGTTAAAAGCCTTAAATTAATCAAAATAAAGACAAATTAACATGTCCTTTCTCAAGTGACACCAGACTTTAAACATAACTTTTATTCACTTGAAATAACTGTCATATCTGAGCCTTGCTGCTAAATACAGTCAACTTTTCTACCTCTTTCTGAATTCTGGCTGGCTGATTCAACTCTCTTGTTCTGGCTCATACTCTTTTCTAAGCTGAATGAATCACAACTGGCTTCTTTGTATGTTTGACTGAATTTCTCAACTTGGCCTCAAACTATCTCTCGCAATCTATTCTAATCTTGTGACTCCTTCATATACTCTGGCATCAACTGCATGAACTGAATGTAACTGAATTCAATTCCACTGCACTGCCTCCTATGCTGACTGACTGATGTGAACTCAACTGACAGAACAGAAGTTATTGACTTGAACTCAGAGAACTATATGCCTCTGTCCCCCGAGTTCTGACATTTAAGGCCTGAGCCACCAAAGCTGGACCTAATATATTTTTTCTTGAAATTTGTCCTATATTAGGCCTGCCTTGAACTCAGAGATCTACTTTCCTCTATTTCCTGGGCTGAAAGGCATATCTATATTCCAACCAGATCACAGATGAAAAAGATCTTTAGATGTGATCCATAACCAAACCACCCATGTTGCTGGATTAAAATTCTTCTATAAGTGATGTGCAGATTTAGATAAATTTTCAGAAGAGAAAGATATGAAGTGTGAGTGATTATCTCATCAAAGGAGGAAAAGAAATAAACAAGTTTATGAACTGCAGTCTAATAAAATGAGTCTTAGCAGAGGACTGAGATAATAAAATCACAGAATGAACTGTCTCCCTCTACATCTTACTCCAATTAAACAACTCTCATATTTTATCCCAGTCTGAATGGCAAGATTAAAACAAATAAGTGAAAAAATCCAATTTAAACTGTTTTACTTGCATAATTGATTACTATATAGCAGGTGAAAAACTACAAAACTCAAACACTTTAAGAAATTAAAATTATTTTATATATTTTTATATAACTGTATAAAATGTTTTAAATACAGTCATGTATATTATGTAACTATAGCTATACAAAATTATAGAGAGAGCATAATCCATCATGTAATCTATACAAAATATTGAAATCTTGTTTGCCACTGTTATACTCATAGATTTCTCAAGGAACAAAACTAATATAGTAGGAACAGATATGGATTTATTAGAATACCTTACAGAATGTGTTCTGGACAGTCAACAATGCCATTTGTGTTTATATGCTTCTATAGAAAACAAGTCTTTGCCATATGCAGCTTAGCTTTGTGATTATAGACAGATTGAACTTATGAGAATGTTGGCAACTTAATCTTTTTTAACTCTCAGGGTATAAACTTTATGATACTCTTAATATAAGTTAGCTAGTGATTGCTTGAATCAAGAAAATTTCTCAGTCGCTTGTGTTTGCAGTCAACTTGGCAAGCAAGTTTAGCCATCATAACCATATTCTCATTACCCAAAGCATAATGTTGGAATTTACCAAATGACAACAAGATAAATGTTAAGTATGCATATAAAATGGATGAAAAGGGAAAAGAACTGTAAATGAGCAATATTTTACTATTAATTTTATTTAATAAATTATTTAAATCAAATATGATGAATAAGTTTAGACTTTTACTGGAAAAGCTAAATAACAGGTAGAATGAAAGTACAAAAGATACAAGAAGTAACACTGAACTATAAATATCTGATTAGTGAAGATCTAAAATTAAGAGCATAAGTACCAATGCAATTGAAGATGGATCTTTAAAGCTTTTGCAAATTCGAGTGAGGTAGTAAAACAATGAAAAAATAGTGTCCACAGTATCTAAAAAAATAGCATGAGATACTTCAGAAGATATAACATCCTTGTAATTGCAACAGAATAATAAAAGGGAAAAAGAGGATATTTGAGAAACTGTTTATTTAAAACAAAATAATAAGAAACTTCCAGGTCTTCCCTACCTTCTTTTTTTATTGGATAAATTATTTATTTATATTCCAGATGTCATCTGCTTTCACAGTTTCCCTTCTGGAAACCACTCTATCCAATCCTAACTCCCCCTGCTTCTATGAGAGTGCTCACCCACCCACCCATTCCTACCTCCCCACCATGGCATTCCCCTACACTGAGGCATCAAGACTTCCCACGACCAAGGGCCTCTCCTCCCATTGATATCCAACAAGTCCATCCTCTGCTACATATGTGGCAGGAGCCATGGATCCCTCCATGTGTATTCTTTGGTTGGTGGTTTAGTTCCTTGGGAGCTCTGGGTTAGGGGTCTGATTGGTTGATATTGTTCTTCCTATGGGATTGCAATTCCCTTTAGCTCCTTCAGTCCTTCCCCTAGCTCTTCCATTGGGGTCCAAGGGTTCAGTCAGATGTTTGGCTGTGAGTACCTGCATATGCATCTGTATTGATCAGGTGCTAGTAGAACTTCTCAGGGAAAAGGCATATCAGGTTCCTGTCAGCAAGTGCTTCATGGCATCAGCAATAGCATGGGGGTTTGGTATCTACAGATGAGATAGATACCTAGGTGGAGTGGTTTCTGGATTAACATTCCTTCTGTTCCACTTTTTGACCTTGTCTTTCCTTTGGACAAGAAAATTTCTGGTTAAAAATTTTTGAGATGAGTGGGTGGCACTATCCCTCAACTGGGGACCATGCCTATCTATTGGAATTAATATCCATTAAATAGGTGTAGGTGTGTGTAGGTAACTTCTAATGTATTCTTTTGCACATTCACAAATGAACAGATTTCATTCTCTCTTTATTCCTTTAATTTGAAACTCATACAAACCTTGTCTGTGGTATATACTCTGTTAGAAGTAGAAGTATAATGAACAGAAGTATAATGATTCTACAGGTTGTATTTTTTCCTTTGTTGTGTATTTTGGCTAAAGTCATCTCCATTGGGTCCTGGGAGTCTCTTGCTTTTCTGGAGTATGGGAATTTCTAGTGGCTACTCCCAGTTCTTCATCCCCCACTCTATTTCTTTAATGGGGTTTTTATAGCCTCTTTTAACTCCTCTATCATCTTCATGAGATGGGATTCTAAGACATTATCTTGCTTTTTAGGCATGTTGGGGTATCCAGGGCTTGCTGTAGTGGGAGAACTGGGTTCTAGGGATGTCTTATTGAATTGAGTTCTTCCGTTTATGATCCTGTACTTGCCTCTGGGCATCTGGTGTTAACTGGCCAGGGTGTTTCTGACTAGAACATGCCTCATTCTTGTCAGGTGGACCTGGTCACCTTGGAGGCAGGCAATGTTGTCTCTCACTAGGGTAGGCCTCTTGTGTCTCTGAGATGCAGGCAGGCTGTGCCCTTGGTTACTTTTGGCCTCCTGTGAGGCAGACGGGCTGTGTGTTATGGGAGGGTATTGGGCCTGCTGATCTGGATCTGATGGAGAAATGGGCAATTAGAAGGTGGAGATCTTCAGGTTGGGCAGGCAATGTATCAGCAGGGCCCTGTTGTTGATCCAACTGGCATGGGTATTTGGATGAGATTCTCACCTGTGTCTTTGATTATGGCAGTCCTCCTGGTCAGCACATAGGCTGTAGGTATATATAGGTATCTTCTAATATATTCTTTTAAATGTTTGCAAATGAACATATTTTGTTCTCTCTTCATTTCTTTAATTTGACACTCATACAATCCTTCTTTGTGTTATATACTCTATTAGAAGCAGAAGTATAATGAACAGGAAAAAACAGTCCATTATCCCTTAGAAATTAATAAATAATAATGTACATAAACCCTGAGTGATTTCTAATGTTGTGAAGGCTTTGTGACCATATTACAGAGAAATCATTTTTTGACAACATAAAAGGCATGCAAGAGCTGGTATTTAATTTGAGATGAACAGTAACTTGAGTTTTAGCTAGATTCAAATAGGTGAAATTAAAGGAGAAAAGCTCTAGGCATATGTATTTCACTATAAAATGAACAGATTTGAAATACATAGGGAATAATCACGATTTTGAAAACTAAGATAGTGTAATGGTGTTAAAACTTTGAGCACTGCTTGGTGCAGTGGTTCAGCAAGTAAAGGCACTTGCCAAGAAGTCTAGTGATCTGAGTTAATCACAGTGATAACATGTGACTGTAGAAGAAAAAAAAAAAAACTAAGATTACGAATTTGTCTTCTGCTCTCAATATTCATTCCAAGGCAGTTACTTCCACTTACCTCTAATACACTACAATAATAAATAATTAAAATTGGCAAAAATAAAAGATATTAAGCTGAGGATCATGTTTGATTATAGCAAACTCATGTACCTGAAAAATAGCCAATTACAGACATTGTTAAATAAGGAGCTATATAAGAAGAACTAAAACACAGAGTAGAGTTTTGGGCATTTTAGTATTATGAATAATAAAAAAGTAAAACATAATGTTAGGACCCAGAAATAGAAGTTATAAACGTATGAGGTAAACGTGTCTAAAAAAGTCACAAAGAATAAAATTAGCAAAACTACCTTATCAAAGTTAAGTCAATATATGCAAGCTGGTTTCAACCCAAAATTATTCTACATTATACCATGTATTCATGGTTGAAAAATATAAAACTACAATTCAAGACAGACCATAAGTGCAGTATATTTTCTACATTACAATTACAACTTTATTTTCTGTACTTCATCTTTGAGAAATGTTTAATAGATACCTGGCCATTTCATTAACACACTTAAATGATTAAGACATTTGATTTTTTATTATTCAGTTTTTGTGTTCTTTCTCTATTCTAGACACTAATTCATATATATATATATATATATATATATATATATATATATATATAAAATTATTTTCTGAATTGTAATCCTTTTTGAAAAGATTGAGCCTGTGCTTTATTTTCTGAAGTATTTTCTTTACTATTTTCTCTAACAATTTATGTTTCATATATTCTATTAATGTTACTGATTTATTTGGGATTTATTTCATACAAAAAAAGTTATTGTCATCTGATTTTAATATTCACTAATTGGGATGTCTTTTCTACGATATATAGTTCTGACATCCTTATGAAAATTTATTTGTCTCTTGCAGTGAGCATTAACATCTGTTTTCTCCATTGTATTTCTTTCGTCTACATGTCTGATTTTTGCCAGTAAAATGATGGTTTTGTTATATTTTTTACAATTAATTTACTTATTCACTTTACATCTGGATCACTGCTCCTTTCCAGTACCCTTTTGGGTATCCTCCCAACATGGATCAACATATCTCTTCAGGTTTAGGTTCTTCCTTTCCCATTGAAGCCAGACAAGTCATCCCAGTTGGTATAGATTCGACAGGCAGGCAATAGCTTTAGCAACACCGCCTGCTCCAGTTGTTGGAAGACACATATGGACACTGAGCTGTACATCTGCTACATATGTATCGGCATTCTCTGTCCAGCCTGTGTATGCTCTTTGGTTGGTAGTTCAGTCTCTGACCCAAGGGTCAAATCTTAGTTGATGATGTTGGTCTTCCTTTGGAGTTTCTACCTTTTCCAGGGCCCTCATTCCTTCCCCCAAATGTTTCTCAAGAGCCTGGAGCTGCATCCAAAGTTTGGTTGTATGTATCTGCATCTGTTTCAGTTAGCTTCTGGTCAAGACCTATTAGATGATGGTTATGTTATATTCCTGTCTGTAAACATAACAGAGTTTTATTAATAGTGTCAGGGATTGGTGCTTGCCCATGAGATCGGTCTTCAGTTTGCTAATTCTTGGTTAGTCATTCCTTCAGTCTCTGCTCTATCTATGACGTTGACTTTCTTTTAGACAGGACAAATTTTGGGTCAAAGTTTTGTGAGGTCATTTGGTGTCCTTATCAATTCATTATGGCTCCTGACTTCCTAGAGGAGTTGCCCTTTTCAGGTTCCATATCCATACTGTCATGTGTCTCAGCATTGGTGACCTGTATAGCTACCTGGGGGCCTTCCCCATCAAAAGGCTCTGAGATGTCCAAGAGGTAACCCAAGAGGTAACTCCACTTCCATCAGCTGTGGGCTTCTATTAATTCTCCTGGCCCTTTGGCACACTTTCCTATCACTCCTAGGACCTGATCTGGCCAACCCCATTTTCTCTCTCCATCCCCTTTCCCACCAAATTCTCTATCTCATTCTTTCTCCTATAACTTTTTAATTTAGGTTCATGGGTCCTCCATTGGCTCTTCCTTTTTGTTTAGCTTCTTTGGGTCTGTGGAGTGTATCATGCTTATCCTGTACTTTATGGCTAATATCCACTTATAAGTGAGTACATATACTATGTATGTTTTCTGGGGTGAGGAATACCTCACTCAGGATATTTTCTACTTCCATTTGCAGGCAAAATTTATGATGCCTTTGTTTTTAATAGCTGAATATTATTCTATTGTGTAAATGAACCACATATTCTGTATCAATTTTTTGGTTGAGGGACATATGGATTGCTTCTAGTTTCTGGCTATTATGAATATGTCTATTATGAACATAGTATAGCACTTGTCTTTGTGGAATATTTTTTGGGTATATGCCCAGGAAAAGTAGAGCTGGGTCTTCAGGTAGAACAACTTCCAATTTTCTTAGACTGCCAGTTTGATTTACAAAACAATTTTATAATTTCACATTTTTTCTATAAATGTAGGGGTGTTACTCATTCTCTACACCCTTGGAAGCATGTGCTGTTGCTTGAGGTTTTGGTCTTAGCCATTTTATTGGATGTAATATAGAATCTCATGGCCATTTTGAATTGAATTTCTGAGATGAGTAAGGACATCAACATTTCTTCTTTTCTTTTTGATTTTATTTAATCCTTTTTTTTTACACCCAAGATTTTATCTCCCTACAGGTTCACCCTCTGATTTCTCTAATCAGAATTCTCTGTTTAGTTATGAACACTATTTTTAATTGGGTTATTTGGTTTGTCACAGTCTAATGTCATGAGTTCATTATATATTTTGGATATTAGCCCTCTGTCAGATATATGATTAGTGAAGATTATTTTCAAATCTCTAGGTTTCCATTTTGTCCTATTAAGAGTGTCCTTTGCCTTATTGAAGTTTTCAGTTTCATGAAGTCCCATTTATCAATTGTTGATTTTGGTGCCTGAGCCATTGGTGTTTTGGGGGAGAAGTTGTCTCTTGTAACAGTGAGCTTAGGTCTATTTTTCATTTTGCCTTCTATTACATTTAGTGTATCCAGTTTTATATTGAGGTCTTGATCCATTCAAACTTGGGTTTTGTGCAGGGAGATAAATATAGATCTCTTAGCATTCTTCTACATGCAGACATCTATTTAGATCAGCATCACTCATTAAAGATTCTTTCCTTTTTACATTGTATGACCTTGCTATCTTTGTCAAAAACAAGTGTTCTTAGATATGTGGGTTTATTTCAGGTTCCTCGATTTAATTCCATTGATTAACCAGTCTGTTTCTAAACCAATATTTTGGAATTTTATTCCTATTGCATTGAAGTACAGCTTGAGATCCATGATGATGATTGCTCAAGAAGTCCTTTTATGTTTATCTATTGTGAGGTTTTGTTTGTTTGTTTGCTTTGCTGTTTGTTTTTTTGTTTGTTTGTTTGTTTTTGATTCTCTATATAAAGCTCAAAATTGCTTTTTCAAGGTCTGTAAGAACTGTGTTGCAATTTTGATGGGAATTGCATTGAATCTGTAGGTCATTTTTGGTAAGATGGGCATTCTCATTATGCCAATTCTACAAATCCATTAGAATGAGAAATTTTTCCATTTTCTGATATCTTCTTCAATTACTTTCTAAAGTGACTTAAAGTTCTTGTCATACAGGTCTTTCACTTCCTTGGCTAGAGTTATACCAAGATATATTGTATTTTATGCCTGTTGTGAAGAGTGTTGTTATATTTGCCTCCTTCACCTGTTTGTATGTTCCTGTGTTTCTTTAATTGACTCATTTGTTTCCTCTTTAAACACATCTACATGTTAGATTGTATTTTTCTGAAATTCTTTAAGGAATGTACTTATTTCTCCTTTAAAAGTTCTCTATCATTTTCATAATATGAGATTTAAGTACATAATCTTGCTCTTCAGGTATGTCCAGATATCCAGGATTTGTTATTGTAGGAGACCTGGGTTCTGATGATGTCATATTACACTGGCTTGTGTTGATTATGTTCTTGAGCTTGCATTTAGCAATTTCTTTGTCTCTGATGTTGGGTGGCCTGATAGTCCATGGGAGTAGAAGATCTCTGGGACTGTTTGTGGTAGGCAGAGCTGTTGTCCAGGGATCTGCCATTGCAGGTAAAGTTTGGAACAGAGGAGGCTCTCAGAAAAGAGAGGACAGACCTTATAACTTCTGGTCTTGTTGGGGGCCTAGAAATCAGGACATTGGAGTTTAGGTGTCTCAACTGGTTGTCCTGGGTATGAGGAGACTTGCCAAGAGGCAAGCAGAGCTGTGTGCTCCAAAGTAGTGTACTAATCCGAGACTGTGAAAAGGGATGTGGATGGTTCTCTTCTCGTAGAAGCCAATATTTTTAAAACAAAGACACAGATAAAAGAAACTCCAAAATATTAGTTTATTCTCAAGTTTAGTAAGGGTGTAACAGTTATGATTAAATTATAGTACAGTTAAAATTACTATTTTAAGCCTTCCATCTTTTGAAACTTCTTACAATGTATGGGTTGGATCATAAGTATTCTCTACTTTTTAGCTAATATCCACTTATCACTGAGAATATACAATGCATGTGCTTTTTTTTGGTCTGGGTTACCTCACTCAGGATGACATTTTCTAGTTCCATCTATTTGCCTGAAAAATTCATGATGTCCTCTTTGGTTGAAGAAAATCTGTGTTATTTCCAGCTCATGGTTATTATGAATAAGGTTGCTATTAACATAGTGGAACATGTGTTATTTCAGATCATTTTTTGGGTATATGCCCAGGAGTGTTATACTGGGAGTTAAAGTAGAACTATTTCCAATTTTCTAAGAAGTCTCCAGATTGGTTTCCAAAAAGCATACATGGGCTAATCTTTGATCCCTGGCACATATGTATCAGAGGACTGCCTTGTCTGGCCTCAGTGGAAAAAAGATTTGCCTAAACCTATAGAGACTTGAGGCCCCAAGAAAGGGGAATGCTAGGGTAGGGGTTTTGGGAGGTGGGTGCACAACCTCTTAGAGTCTAAAAGAACATACTGCTTAGAACTGGGAAGGGGACAATATATGGAATATAAATAAATAATTCTAAAAAGAAGACAACATTTTTAAGATTGCATGCATTTAGTAACCTATATTTAGATATAACATAAATATTAGGCAAATCATTACTAGGGTTTCATTTTATTTATATAATTTTGTTGGAGAAAAGTCTTGAATGATTGCTCAGACATTAAGAATTCTTACCGCAGTATACTTTTTAGCATCTATGTAGTGGTTCACATTTCTCTGTAACTCTAATCCTAGGAGAACCAATGATTTCTTCTGACCATATTTGGCAATGCACAGACATGCTGCCATAACATACATACAACAAGTAAATCACAAATACAAAATCTTGTAATATTAAGATAAGCATACATTTTACGTTTTCCTGTATAGAAGGCCTAAAGATGTTAAAACTGGAGTTTAAATTGTAACAATGGTAAAATGAGATATAATTAATCTTAGTGTTACAAAAGTTATTTTTAGTAAAATGAATTACTTGTACAGTGCTTCATGACTTCTGCAATTAATTCACTGGAAATACAAATTATTGTTCTAAGCCAAACAGGGCAACTATCTTACTGTAGCAGTAGGAAAATTCTGTTTGAAGTACAATTGCCATTACTGTTTACATGGTTAAGAAATGTGACCAGTATTTACTTTTGTCTTTGCTTCAGAATATCATAAGACTTCTATCAAGTCATTGGTTGAACAACAATTTTTTGTATGTTTAGAAAGTTATGTAAAATTTCTTTGATTGTTTATGCTTGTTCTCATTTTATACTTAGTCTATATGCTAATTCTTAGTTTATATTTACATTTTCTACATAGTATAACTATAAGCTAAGATTTAAGGCAATCAAAATGTTAAATCTTTTAGGAAAAAAGCTATTATAAAAATGTAATTGGATATATTTGGCATCCTTATATATGCCCTATTGCTATGAAATATCAGTAAAAGTTTACCCATGAGAAAAGAGTAAACGTGACTACGTAGGTAGTCACCATCAAGAGTGTTAGCAGCACATAATATAAATATTTTATTGGCATATCTATTTGCATATATATATCATGTATATGTTTACATCTGTCTTACAATATAATCCACTTACATTTCTAAAATATTGGCTTGATGACTAAAATGTTCCCTTTGTAGATGACATCATTTATCAAATCAATCATGTATATACTAGATTCATATTAGTTTATAAAAACCAAAACAATTAACAGTAAGGCAAATTTTTAAAGGTTTATAGAAAGGTAAAGTATAGTTATAGATACTCTTGACTAGAGTAATGATATATCTTCTCTCTTTCTAAAGATACTCTAAAATAGTGAATTTGGTCTAGAATATTAATTTAGGTTTTAGCTACAGGGAAGAAAAAGTAAATTTCTGTGCAATGTAGATTAGATTGAGTTTAAAAACTAGCTTTCTCTAAAATATCTAATGCAATACCAGGCATAGAAATTCAGCTGGCATAAAAAACATGGATGGAAAACACAGCAGTATACATTTATTTAAGGGAGAAAGATTGCACCCTGAGGTTTGTCTTGTCAGACTCCCTGACATGCTCTTCACAAAAATTTAAAGATGCTCATTCTTTGGCATATCAAGTGAGTTGATTCTCAATGTTCTGCTGTGAACTGCATGTTTACAAATTTGTTTATATATCATACAAATTCAAATTTTTATTAAATGTATACAAATTCCTATGATAGATCTATAAAATTATAAAACCAGCATACACAGGGATACCCATTTTGATAGTCATACTGAATGAATGGGATACAAATAATTCATAATTCTCATGTTGAAACATAATGGAATGCTTTTTCTTTGTAAAATTTTTTTTCTAATGTTTTGTCTACCATCCATTTTTTTCTTTCCTATTATCAAAGAGGAGCTTCATAAATTTTTGATTATTTTGTCATGTATTTTCTATTTTGACTGACTTTTATAACAACAATATCTAGACCACTATGATGCAAAATTTCGAATGATGAGCACATTTGTTTATTATTTCATTTTTTTAAATTTAATGAATGTTTAAGAATTTTGACACAATAATATACTTGTACACGGTGGACTGTAGTTACCCACAACTCTTCCTCATTTTCCACTCTGGTCCTTCAATCATTATTAATGCTGCCTTTGACAATAAGATAGATAACTGTGTGTTCTGATCCTTACTGCATATAAAAGACATTGGATTAAAAGCTACAATACGATCATAAATAATGTGAATATGAAAGAACAAAGTTTGCAAGTAAATTAAGAAACTAAAGCTAGTAAGAAAGCAATGAGTTAATTTGTCCAACATTTCTTCTATTAGATGTTCCACATTTTTCTATAGATGGAATTATGTAATGGTTAACAAAGTCTAAGACATCTCCCAATGTGATTTATCAAAGAAAATCTATTTCATATATCCAAGAACTCAGATACTTATACCAGTACAGTTTCAACAAGAAATATATTTCATCTGTAAAGGGAAATTGAAATTAGAAGTGATGTAGCAGTGATTACTCTAGGATCAAAATAAAATAAAATGCACTGAAATAATAAGCATTGAAAAATATAAATCAGACGTACTGTGAACTGAAATCTTGTGTTAGAGTCAAAAAATCTAATATCTGCAATACTCCTTAGCATATGATTACAATAAATACAAATTAAATATAGAAAATAGCATTATTTTTCTAGAAATCGAGTAATTCTAACCACTATTTGTCTCTATAAATTTTGCTACCTGGCATTCAAGAACTCATGAAACTTTGTATTTTTTTATTTATTTGATACAAATGTTAACAGTTTACGTCAATAATAATTATAAAATATGTGAAAAGTATGCAGTATTCAGAAATAATTGTAATGAAAACAACTTGCAAATTTGAAAAATTGGATATTAAAAAATAAAATAATTTACAACTATAAGACTCAAGAAATAAATTGATCAAATAATTGAAAACATTCTAGAATAACTGTCCTGGTATCAACAAAGTATGTTCAAACCAAAATTAATCAGAAAATATAAAGAAGAATACTGTATGTTAATGTTAATTAGGAGAAAAGTTCATAAAGAAAATAGAGTGATTATTAGTATATACTCACCTAATATTGATGCTCTGAACTTCATTAACCAATTAGTAAATATGTAAAATTTCAAAGTGGTCCTGATACAATAACAGTGAATAATTATAATATTCCATGATAATCTATGTCTTAGACTAAAGTGAAATCAACAAAGAAACTTAGAACTACACTATAATAGATTAAATGTTCTTAAAAGATAGTATCCACTTTTTCAGTAGCTCATTCAAGCTTCTCTAAAACCAATTATACTCTAGGCCATAAATGAAGTTTTACCAAATAGAAAGCAATAAAATTAGTCTCGTATTTATCATATCACACTAAATTAAAGCTAGAAATCAATAGTAAAGAAACCACAGAAGCTACAAAAATAATTTCATAAAACTAAGAGACTTGTGTATAGCTAAAGAAACAATTAATTGTATGAAAGGGAAGCCCATAGAACTGGTAAGAATCTTTGCCAGCTATATATGTGACAGAGGGTTAATACCCAATACATAGACAGAACTCAATAATCAAAAAATTTTAAAAATGATCATGAGATCTGACAACATAAATCAAAAATGTTTACCATACCTAGCAATTAGAAGAATGAAAATCGAACAACTTTGATATTTTATCTCAGTTTAAATGGCAAGATTAAAACAAATAAGTGAAAAAAAATCAGTTTTACTATTAACTGTCCTGGCTCTTAGTCATTCATAACTGGACAAGAAGTTCTTTATTATGTTTATGAATCTCTTCTTTGTCAGATGTAAACCTTGGAACATGCTAATTATTATGGTTGTTTGAGTTAATATTTTATTCTCTTTGTTTTTCTCTACATACAACCCCACTAGTATGCATGTACCAAAGCATACCTGATTGTTTTTGCTGCTTTGGAGAACAATGCACTAGAAACTAAAATATAAAAATAGAATGTACAACTGAAATTTAGAGAAGAAAATATGAAAGCAGAAATATATGAGTAGTATGTAATATCCAATTTAATGTTCATCATAGTTTTAAAGAAAAGAGAAAATTGAAAAGGACTACATTAAACTGGGTGCAGCTGGAGCTATTCCAGATCTGTTGAAAACATCTCTCTCATAGATTTAGCAGCTCTGTGAACTCATAGTTAGCAACATTGTAAAATCCCAAACTGAAAAAAAATGTAATAACAGCTAAGTGAATTATCTCAAAGGAGCATAATTTAGACTATTTTCTTTTTCATCAATAATAATAGAAGCCTGCAAAAACAGGAAGATATCTTTCATTTTTCAAAAACATAGTTTTCAAGCGAATTACAGCTCATTGTCAATAATTTAAAATTAAAGTAAATTACAAAGTATAACCTTTTTCCATAAAGAAGATATTCCTAAATTGTGGGTTTGTAATTTGAGAAGCAGTAAACACTCAAGCTCATGAATATATTTGTTTATAATCCCAACTTAATAATTGGATTCAAACTAACACATGGATAAATTTCAGACAGATACTTCAAAATTGTTAAATCTTACCAATAACTTGTATAAACTTATAGGACAGAACGGAAAGATATTACTTGTAGTCTGGCATTTATATATCAGGTAGTCACGTCAACTACTAGGTGAAGAAACTTTTATATAATACTAAAAACAGAGACTCAATCTAAAGTATGGTTAGAGGGAAGAAAAATGTGGATTAGCAATCTGTTTGCAGAGGCCAAAATACAAAGATGAATACACAAAATATATTAATGATATAAAAATAAGTCATAATTTATATAAAGTATTGAGAATGTGAAAATCACATTTGTAAGTGAGGACTTGATCTGTATTAATTTGTTGGGAGCCACATTAGTGCTCAAGGTAAGAGGAAATATCTGAGTTACTCATTCTAAATTGTCTACACCTTTCATATTTTATTGATTATAAAATGTTTACCTTAGATTTTTAAAAAATATTATATAAATAATGCTCATGCAGATTCTTAAGATGTTTGTTTTTATCTTAAACTTTGATCTGAAAGCCTCTTTATGTTTCTTGATGTGCTAAAAGCAAATTCCTAGACATTGAGTTCTTCTATTAAGGCTATATGACTCTGTTTGCAGAAGAAATACCAGAATAAAAAGGAGAAAAAAGTCTTTGCCTTGTGTCTACAACCAATTTTTACATCAGCATGTCTGCTCCACTGAATCTAAATTCTGACCAAAGGCTTTGTTCAAAGAATTCTCACAAATGCTTTATTATACTTTCCAGGATCTGCTGAGAAGTGAAGCACCCTGGGGAGAAGGCAGAATATATGCTGACATTCAATATACTATATCTGCTATAAATATTTTTCTAATACTATATATGTTTTGAAGCAAATTCAATCTTAATTTTTCAAATATGTTGATTACAGAGAGAGAGAATTGTAGTTTCCGTCTTTTATAATATCCTTTAAATATAAATCTTATCACTAGTCCCATTTTAAAAGCTTCATTCTCTCTTCTAATGCCAAGCATAGTGCTTCTGTTTTAATGTGAGAGTCATTGAGAGCCTATAAGTTCTAAAAATATAAAATAATATGCCTGACCTTCCTATAACTTTATCATGATTTAAAACAAACACATTCCATGTTTAGATGGTCTAAAAATCTTATTAACTCCAGTATTCATTTCAATACTTTGTCTATTCTGAGGCTCAAGGCCAGCCCAGACAGAACTTGTAAAAACTAAAAGAAATCGTTTGATTCTAAGATACAATGATAATACATAAACATTTCTGTTAAAAACAGGTGAGTTGAGAATGCAGAGCAAAATGATCAGCTCAAGCCAAGATTAAACATATCAGTCAAAATGTTATATCCTAACTGTTCATTTCTAGCATCTTTGGTACGTTATGGCAGAATGTGAGCTTCTAATGACTCATGAAGTTTCCACATTTTATATTTTTTTGGTTCTAGTCCAAGTAGTCACGTTTAAATGGTGTGATCCCCTAGCTGCTGTCTAAAACTGTGCTTTTAAGATATTCTATAATATTGGCATCTCTGATTTTTACAGGTCTCAATTGAAGCTTTGTTTATTCTTAAAACTTTACATTTCATGATCTGCTACAAATGTCTTGTTGGTTTTCTATTGTTGTGATAAATATCAATGACCAAAAGCAACAGGGGAAGAATGTGTTTATTTGGTTTACATTTTACAGTCATAGTCTATTACCTAAGGAATGTAAGGCAGAAACTCAAGCAGAGCCCATAGAAAATTGCAGCTTTACTGACTAACTCGTTATAGTTTTTTTCAGTCTGTGTTAATAACAACCCAGTATCTTCTATCCTGAAGTAGCACTGTCCCCACAGGTCTGAGTCCTTTCACCATAATTATTAATCAAGAATATGTGCCCACAGATTACCTACAGGCCTATCTGATATTGACATATTCCCAGATGACTTTTGCTTGTGTCAAATTGGAAACAAAACAAACATACATAGCACGAAGAACTTTGATCATATCACACACATACAGCCTTCTCAGATTTTCCTTTAAAATCTGAATATAAGCCTCTATAACCACACAATGTGCAAATCTACAAAGCCGTATTAAGGTAGGCAAATCATAAGTTTTCCTCCTTGCTGCAGAGTGGCCTCCTTATAGGTTTAAATATATCCAAGAGGAATAATACTTCCAAGTGTTCTTGAGTTGGGAAGGATTTTAAACATCTTTTCTTTTTAAAAAGATTTTGTCCTGAAAAGACTTTAATAAATATGTCTTTACCATTTTGAGGTAATTTTAGGTGGGTCATATTGATTCTAAGGTTATCTTTAGGAGACATTTGTTGGTATAAAGCATTTAGCTTTTCATTATGGTCCCAATCTTACCTAATCTTCCTCAACAAACACTGGTAATAGTTTTCCTTTTATTAGCACATTATGATTTTCAAATCCTGCTGTTTTATTTTTGACTGCCAATATTCATTGTAAATAAGGTTAAATATACATTCAATACTTGTGTCAATGCTTGAGGGCTTTGGAGCTATGAAATTTCTTCTACTAGACAAACTAGTCTTCCTCTCCCATACTCAGGTCATGATCATGATGTAGCTTCTTTTTTTGTCACTATTTGAAAAGGATCATCCTAATCTAATTGCTTATGGAATCTTCCTAAGTACCTGAAATATCAGTACAATTTTACTTTCAAGGGATGAAGCCACCCACCCATCTCAAAGTTTTTTTTTAAACCCAGAAAGGTTTGTGTCCAAAGGAAAGACAGGGACAAAAATTAGAACAGAGACTGAAGGAAGGGCCAGCTGAGGAACTGCCTCACCTGAGGATATATCATGTCTGCAGACACCAAACCCAATACTATTGTCAAGGTCAAAAGGCACTTGTAGACATGAAACAAGTGTGGCAGTTTCTGGGGAGGTCCTGCTAGCAACTGACCAAAGCAGAGGCAGATGCTTGGAGCCAATCATCAGGTTGAACTTAGAGAACCCGGTGGGGAAGATGGCAGAAAGACTGGAGGAGTGGAGGGGTATTGCAACCTCATTGGAAGAACAACATAGGCTGGCCTGAGCACCCCATTATCTCAGATACTAGACCACCAACCAAGAAGAATGCCAGAAGGGATAATTGGCTCCAAATACATATGTATCAGAGAATGGCCTTGCCCAATACCAAAAGGAGGGGAGACCCTTGGTCCTGGAAAGGTTTGATGCCCTAGAGTAGGCGGATGCTGGAGTACTGAGGTGTGAGGGTGAGGTGGGGAGCACTCTAATACAGGCAAAATAGAGGTGGAGGGCAGATGTGAGATGAGAGGGTGATAGATGGGTAACTAAGAAGTGAGATGTTATAGGATGGGGGGTTGGTGGAAGGGATAACCAGGATATCTCTTGAGATGTAAAAAAATGAAATGATTAATAAAAATTTTAAAAAATCTGCCAATGTTTTTACCTTCTAAACTTTTACCACAAAATTTCATTAAGAATTGCTTATATAATTAAGGGATTTCTATAGCCCTTTGTTCATAATTCTTCTTATAAACTAGTTTGAAAAATGTTTTCCATCATCTCTATGAGTTGTACATTCCAAAGAGGTCAGTACCAATACCCATTTAAAGATCATGTTCCTGGTGGCCGAGTTTTCTTTTATTAGGACTTGACTCTTAATGTTTTCATCACATCTCAAAGTGACACATTGGCAACCTTTATGACACAAAATTACCTGTACAATAGCCATTGTAAACCTCATGAAGCAGACTCTGACAGACTAATAAGGGGACTATTTTTTAAAAAGGCTTGCTGTTTGGATAAACACTTTTAATGCACACGTGGCAGGTGATTCAGTTGACTCTATAAGTACTGATAAATTGTTTCATTAGCATAAGACAGCTACCATTTTTAAATTGCCATTTTGGTTGGCGTTTGACCACAGGATGCTACCAAAATGGAGTATATCTCTGAGGAAATTTTGTTTAGAGTTTAATCCTCATTAAGGCTGATTCCTGACAGGCAATGTCAGGTCTTGTTCTACATATATAATAAAATATGTCTTTTATGTTTTATATGTATATGTGTGTGATATAAATGTTTGAATATTAATACTTCTGTGAACAAATGTGTGTCTGTCCAAGTGTGTGTGTGCGTGTGTGTGTATGTGTGTGTGTACAATAGAGGTTTAATTTTTACATCTTCAACTTATTTGATTCTTTTCTCCCTTATATACTGAGGAATTAAATTTGGAACTTGTCATTTAAGATATTTCAGGTAACTATTTTTCCCCAGGGTTCCCTTTTGTTTGACACATGCATGTTGGACTAGCACTCTAACCAGCATTTATATGGATTCTGAATATCTGAACTCTAGTTTTCATGCTTACAAAGCAATCATTTGCCTAATGGGAAATCTCAGCAAGCCAACCCCTTCATCTTTATCTTGCTTTAACTCATCATTATATTTAATATGTTATTTTATTTTGAGATAATTTATATCACAAATTTTGATCATGTTTCCCTTATCTTGGCCTTTCTACCATTGCAATTTTAATTTCTATCTATTATCTATGTTTCTATATATCTACATCTATATCTATCTATATCTATTTATATCCATATATATGTATATACATACATATACATACTCACACATACATGTATATGTATATAAAATCAATATATCATCTGTTTCTCTTTAAAGAAAAACTAAAACCAAAAGAGAGACTCAAATCACATTAAATCTCTCAAGTTTTATACTATTATGAATAGTGACAGTGGACCATAATGCCATTCACAACACTTGATAGAAATACTGCATGTATTAATGCAGTTTAATTTTCAATGGTTATAATGTTATCTCATTCACCTGTGATGCCTTTATTAATTAGATCAGTAGTATAATAAAAACACTACAAGATTTTTTAGTGACTATAATGAAACTATAAGTTTCATAGTTTTGTATACTTCATTTGGCCAGATTTGGAAATAATTTTACTATATCTTTTTAGATACTGGTAACAACATTTTTAGCATTTTGATGACTGAAGCATCCATGTTTCAAGATCCCATAGTTCAGCTGCATACAACTGATAAGTTTCCTCATTTTAGCAACCTTATTCTTGTATGAATCTTATACCCCATACTTCTAGGTATGCAATGTATTCACAGGAATATCACATGATTACTAGATTCAAATAAACTTGTCACTATATCTTAAAGTTATGTTTGTTTGCTTTTTAATTCTGGCAGCTAAAAAATTGTTACTTTTGTTTTTATTTTGTTGGTTATAACACTTACATGAAAATTTCTATTAAGCAGTGGCTAAACTATCTCATCTCAGTCTTTTTAAAAGAAAAGGCTCCCAGAGTCTATAAAATCTATGTGTCTTATGGAAATGGTTTATCAAATTTCTCTCCTTTTGTTGCTAATGGAATTCTGTAGAAAATGTCACTAAATGCTTTAATATAGAATATGAAAGTAGCTAAAACTTAAAGGAGGCTGCACTACCAGGAGCTCTAAAACACCCAAGAGTGTAGTTGAGTAGGCCCCTATCCCACACACAAACAGGGAATAATTCAGGACTATTGGGAACCTAGAAACTCCCTCAAGGCCAGTGGTGCAGGACCCTTCCAGTCTGTGCCTGTGCCTAGAGCAGCCCTAAGACTTTAGCTCTGAACCCAGTTCTCCAAAACACAGAGGAGGCTGGACTCCCAGAAGCTCCAACACATAGGAACACAGGATAATAATATTTTAGGATCTCAGGAGCTTGGGCACACGAGGATTCCAGAAGCCCAGAAGCTTTCTGACTCCCAGGAGCTATCACAACAAGGGTCTCAGGATCACAGGATCACAGAAACAGCTGGACTCTGAGGAGTTCTGGCACAACCAAGATAACAGGACAGATAGACTCCAGTCAGAGTCAGTAAGTGAAGGTCGCACTATAAGCAACAGATACCAAGGTTATTTGGCATCATCAGAACTTACTTCTTCCACCATAGCAAGTCCTGAATACCCCATGGCACCAGACAAATAAGATTCAGATTTAAAATCACTTCTCATGATGATGACAGAAGACATAAATTCTCTCAAAGAAATACAGGAGAGCACATGTAAACAAAGCAATCTACAGATTTAATGCAAAGTTCCAACTCAATTCTTCACAGAGATAGAAAGAGCAAATTTCAAATTCATTTGGAATAACAAATAACCCAGGATAGCAAAAACTACTCTCAACAATAAAAGGTCTTCAGGGGGAATCAACATCCCTGACCTCAAGCTGTACTACAGAGCAGTAGTTATAAAAACTGCATGGTGTTGGTACAGAGATAGGCAAGAAGATCAATGGAAAAAATCAAAGACCCATAAATGAACCCACATACCTATAGTCACTTGATCTTTGACAAAAGATCTAAAACCATTCAGTGAAAAAAAAGACAACATTTTCAGCTGGTGGTGTTGGTTTAACTGGAGATCAGCATGCATGAAAATGAAAATCAATCTATTCTTATCTGCTTTTACAAAACACAAGTCCAAGTGGATCAAGGACCTCCATATAAAACCAGAAACACTGAAACTAATAGAAGAGAAAGTGAGAAAAAGCCACAAAAATGAGCACAGGGGAAAAGTTCCTGAACAGGACACCAATGGCTATTACTCTAAGACCAATAATTGACAAATAAGACCTCCTGAAATTGCAAAACTTCTGTAAGGTCAGGGACACTGTCAATAGGACAAAATGGCCACCAGCAAATTGAGAAAAGGACTTTATCAACTCTACATCTGATAGAAGACTAATATCCAAAATTTACAAAGAACTCAAGAAATTAGATTCCAGACAATCAAATAACCTTATTTAAAAATGGGGTACAAAGCTCAAGAAAAATTTCTAACTGAGGAATATCAAATGGCCATAAATCACCTAAAGAAATATTTAACATCTTTAGTCATCAGAAAATGCAAATCAAAACAACCCTGAGATTCCACCTCACAATAGTCAGAAAGGCTAAGATTAAAAACTCAAATGACAGAAGATGAAGGTGAGTATGTGGAGAAAGAGGAACACTCCACCACTGTTGGTGGGATTGTAATCTGATACAAACACTAGGGAAATCAGTCTGGCAGTTCCTAAAAAAACTGGATATAGTATTACCTGTGGATCCAGCAATACCACTTCTGGGCATATATCCAAAATATGCTCCAACATATAACAAGGACAAATGTTCCACTATGTTCATAGCAGCCTTATTTATAATAGCTAGAAACTGGAAAGAATCCATATGTCCTTTAAGAGAGAAATGGATACAAAAAAATGTGGTACATTTATACAATAGAATATTACTCAGATATTAAAAACAATGAATTCATGAAATTCTTAGGCAAATGAATGGAACTAGAAAATAGCATCTTGAGTGAGGTAACCCAGTCTCAAAAAAACACACATGGTATTCACTCACTGATAATTGGATATTAGCCCAAAATCAAATAATACCCAAGACATAACTCACAGACCACATGAAGACCACAAAAAGGAAAGACCAAATTCTGGGTACTTCGGTCCTTCTTAGAAGACCAAAATACTCACAGGAGCAAATATGAGACAGTGTGTAGGGCAGAAACTAGAGGAGAGACCACCCAGAGACCCCCCTCCTGGAGATTTTCCCAGATGCAATAACCATATGCAAGCACTGTTTTAAATATCCAGAAGTACATGCTGACAGGAGCCCTATATACCTGTCTCCTGAGCCTGACATAAACCAAAGCAGATGCTCACATATAACTATCAAAAGGGTCCCCATTGGAGGAGTTAAAGAGAAGATTGTAGGAGTCAAAGGGGCTTGTGGCCCCAGGGGGCAAGCAAATATACCAACCACCCAGAGATCCCTGGGTCTAAACAGCTAGCCTTGGGAAAAAACATGGAGAGACCCATGTCTCTAGCTCTATTTGTAGAGGAGAATGGGCTTGTAAGGCATGACTGGGTGAGAACTGCCTTGGTCCCTTGAAGTCTGGATGCTCCAAAGAGGGGGAATTTGAGGACAGAGAGTTGGCAGTGGGTTGATGGGTGGGGGCACACTCTCATAGAAATAGGAGGAGGGAGGATGGGTTAAGGGGTCTCTTTGGGAGGTGGAATGGGGAAAGAGGCTAAAATCTGAAATGTAGATAAAGTACCCAATAATAAAAAAGCAAAACAAACAATCAAAGAACAACAACAAAAAACGGGTAATGGAACTGGCTATTGCAATCAAACATTTGAGACACTTTAGCTGCAATTTAACATTACCCATATTAGTGGGATTCCTTATAATAAACAAGGACAAGAGACTGTGGAAGGGGCCCATGTAACTTTAAAACAATAACTTCATGAAATAAAAAAGGGGAAATAATATTTCTGTACATCACAAATTTATTTAAATCAGGTTCTTTTTAGTTTTGCTTTTTCATTTTAATTTTTTAAAAAAAAAATATTTGGATGCCAAGAAACTTTTTGCTGAGAGTCTATAGCACTCTACATCTAGGCGTACTTATGCTTAGGTGAAGGGGAAGGGTCCACTTACTGGCATAGGGCATGATCCCAATCAGGTATTAAATATGGGGAAGAGGGCATGTTGGTGTTTTTTCTTCAGGATGCTGAAAGAGCAGGATGACTGCCAGAGTGACAGGTGAGACATGGTGATGCCAGGACAAAGAATGATGCTGACATGTGAGCTTGCTGAGTGCCCTAACAATGGTGGCTGGAAAGCTGTATTGGACATATGTTCCTAACCCACCATTGCTTACCTATACGCCTGATGGGACAAGTTGCCTTGCCTCACATTTTTAGACCTTGTGGGATAGAGAATAAAAAAGAGAAGTTATAATGACTCTTATATTGTTATTAAATGTGACCAGTTATTCAGACTCAATCATAGACTGCTATAGAAATCAATTCAATATTGGAAATAACAGTCTTCATTTGGAGTCCTGGTTCTGGACATTTTCAGAGATATATATGGAAGTCAGCTGCAGTTCTCTATGATGTTATGTTAGCAATATATAAAGTTGGGGCAGGATCTGGATTTAGAAGAGGTGTTAACACATGAGTTACTGCTCTTTTAATTGTCAAGGTAAAAATACTTTTATTCCTTCTACAGTATTTAATGTAAGCTGCATTGATTGTATACCTTTTAATTTTGTTTCTTTTTTGAAATCTGGCATGACACTTAAGGTGGTGTATCAACCAGATTTTGTTTTAGTGCCCTGAGTATCACAGAATCTTGGTGTTCTAAAAATAGCTTACAAGTACAGGAAACAATGAGTCGGGCCTTAAGCAGAAGCAAGAGGGTAGTGGGCCTAATCATTGCTGGTATAACAGCTTTATGATCATTGCTGGTATAACAGCTTTAATTACATTAATTGCTAATACCACTGCTTCTGCAATTATTGTGACAAGAGAAGATAAGATAGCTATTTTTATTAATCATTCAGCAAAAAATCGATACTAATGTTTTGAATATATAAGAGGTTTTAGATAGGCATTTGGAACAATGGATTGATGCTCTTTATCCTATTCAAAGTATTGGGTGGAGTTTCAGAATTTAAGGGTAAGGAGCCACCTTGAGTTTCATGCTAAATACCATTGGATTCATGTTAGTTTTACAATTTACAGTGGAAGTCATTATAATTAGGAAGAAGTTGTAATGTATTTGGCATAATTCTAACACCTCTCTTGCTGTTTTAACCATACATAGGAAGTTTATTAATTTCAATAATGCTGCTTTGCTGAGCATTGATGCTGCAGATATTGCTATAAAATTACCCATGTCCTTAGGTCAGTATTTCTACTTTGGTCAAGCTTCAAGAATGGTACATAAAGCTTGATCATGCTAGCCCTTTTTGTCTTGGGAATACTGTTATTCCTGCCCATCATATTAAAGCTTATCTTTAACAACAGCAACATGTCGGCATCCAAAGTTCATAGCTTGAACCTGAAAATGAACCCCCAGACCAAATTATTAAATTAAAAAGCTGGCAAGCCCATGACGCATAAGATTCTGTACACAGCCTTAACAACCAAAGACAGAAGTGCATTGCTTTTGATAATCTATATTCCATGACAGATAAGGAAGGCATTCTTGTTAAAACTACCTAAGACAGGCTCAGTCTTGCTAACACAATAAAAAATGGGAAGAGGCAGATAGCTTTTAGGGCTGCTTGACAAGAATGTGATGTTGGCCTAGGACAAGGAAGTAGGCTTCAGGCAGGAATATGACATTAGGCTAGAACAAAGAAGCAATTTTAGGCATGAATCTAAATCTTTGGCTAGAACAAAATAGTAATTTCAGGCAGGAATCTAAATATTAGGCTAGAACAAAGAGGTAGTTTCAGACAGGAATCTAAATTTAAGGAGAACAAGAAAGTAGGCTTCAGAAATGAAAATTACTTTGGGCTAAGACTGTGAAGTTTGCTCAGATATTTTGGTCATTCTGATAAGCCCTTAGAAATAGTGATCACATGAGTCTTCACTTAATTGTGTTTAATGCCTTTCTTTTTCTGTGACTATTTGTGTTTATTGTTTTGCTTGCTCCTTTATTGTTTGCATCTATTGTATTTCTAGACCCTCAACCAAGAACTGACCTTAATAGATGCTCATAATTAAAATGGTATAAAAACAAAAAAGAGGAATGGATGGGATAATGACTTCTAGGGAGGGGAAATGGGGAATGGGGTTGACATCTGAAATATAAATAAATAAAATATCCGATAAAAATAAATAAAAAATTCCACTTCTATATTTTGTGAATTAGTAAAATATTACTTAAATAGATTTTATTTGTAAATTATATTAAAATATATGTGTACTGAAATGATATTTTCATAAATGGCTATATGTTACAATTACTATAATTATATATGTATACTAAGTAAATTTACTTAAATTTTGTAGTGCAAAACATTTAGTTTTCAATATATAATATCAGATCATTTGGTAGATAGAGTTTTAGTTACCTATTCAAAGCATTATATAATATCATTTTGAAGTCAGAATAAGCTATCACTGGAATGAATAGATATTTGTACAATTTGAACACTGAAATCTAGACTGGCAATAAAAAGAAGTCAGACTTTCTCTTACACATATTTTCTACACAGGGGAATGGCTAATGTAAAATTCATTGGCTTGAATTCAGATGGGATTTAGTATATCTGATCATTATACAGATTTTATATATTTCAAGCCACCTTTATCTTACATGCTTCTTTCCTTAAGAATTTTGTATACACTATAGGGAAAAGAAAACCCACTGACAAAATTACACAAAATATAAAGATAGAATTTAAGTCTATATTTCTACTCTCATTCTGCTGCATGTACCAAGGAGCCAAAATTTAGATTCTAACATAACTCAAAGAAAATATTCTTTTCACAGTTGTATAGCACATCAGGGAATGGTTGTTAGCTGGGCAACATAGTAGGGTTAAAAGCAAATTGAGAAAAAGATATTTTACTTAGATGATATTAGAGAAATAAACTTGGAAATTTCTATGAAAGAGAAAAAGACTGTCTCATAGAAATGTATGTATTAACTCAGAAAAATAAAAAAGTACAGGTAGAAGAATGATAAGAGTAATAAAATACTACAGATAACACTTAGAAGTTGAAAGCTTCCATATAATTGTATTTTTTCCACTGAGTGTCAGAATATTTCTAATGATAGTCTCTTAAGTAAAAGCAAAGTACAAACCAGAAGAGAAAGTATACATTCATGACTCTCAAAGGAGAGGATTTAAAACAGTATATTTTAGTTGCAGTATTGTTGTGAAGAGACACCATGTCACAGCAACTCTAACAAGAAAAAACATTTAATTAGGACTGGCTTGCAGTTTTATAGGATGACTCCATTATCATCATGGCAAGAAACATGAAAGCATGCAGACAGACATGGTCTTAGGGACGTAGTCAAGAATTCTATATCTTGATTCACAGGCATCAGAAGGATATTGACATACTAGCACTGGATTAAGCAGATGAATCTCAAAGCCTCCCTTCAAAGACAACTTCCTCCATAAAATCCAAACCTATTCCCACAAGGCCATACTTCCTCACAATGCCATTCCCTGTGATACTATAGTGACCTTTATCTTTAAAACCTTTTTATTCCATTTCTGGTCCCCATAGACTTGTAACCATATCATAATGCAGAAATGCATTAAATGCTACTTTAAAAGTTTCCATAGTCTCTAGCTTCTGTCAATTGGTTGGGTGTAAATATCTGTGTTTGACTTGTTTAGCTACTTGTTGGACCTTTCTGAGGACAGCAATACTATGCTCCCATCTCTAAGCACACAACAGTATCAGTAATAGTGTTAGGCCTTGGAGCCTATCCTTGAGCTGAATCCTAATTTGGGCTGGTCACTGGACCTCCTATCCTTCCATCTCTTCTCCATTTTTTTCTTGTAGTTCTTTTAGACAGGAACAATTCTGGGTCACACTTTTTGACTGTAGGATGGCAACCCTATCTCTCCACTTGATGCCTTGTCTTTCTACTGGAGGTGGACTCTACAAGTTTACTCTGCCCACTGTTGGGCATTTCATCTATGGTCAGTCCCTTTGAGTCCTGAAAGTCTCTCAACACCCAGGTCTCTGGAACTTTCTAGAGGATATCCCTATCTTCTTCCTCTCAAGGTTACCTGCTTCCATTCTTTCTGTTGGCCCTCAGGGTTTCACTCCTGTTTGCCTCTCTCCAATACCTGATCATATTTCTTTTTTCCCCTCCCTGTCCCCTATCCCACCCAGCTTTCTCCTTCACTCTGCCTCCTGCAATTGCTTTCTTCTCCATCCCATGTGAAATTGAGGCATCCTTACTTGGGCCCTTCAGATTGTTCATCTTCTTGCATTCTGTGGATTGAATTCTAGATATTCTGTAGGAATATCATCTTGGAGACTGGGGAGGAAGAATGGGATAAGGAACTGTTGGAGGGCATACCTGGAGGAGGATAATGACTGAACTGTAAAAATAGACTATAGATAATTTTTTAAAAGTTCCCATATTCTCTAATAATCTAAATGTCATCTTAACTCATTTTTGAGATTTATGCAATCTCTTTATTGTAATCCCCCCATTAAATAAAAATGAAAAGGCAGATCACATACTTACAGAATATATAAAAGTCTCAGAGGCTTTCTTAGTCTTGGAAGGAGTCTCTACACTCCTTTAGATACTTATGTAAATCCTTTTGTCTTTCCTTGATGCTAAAGCCAGAACATCATTGCTGAAGCTGCCAAGTTCTGCTGCTTACTGTGGCTGGAACAAGTCCACCATTTTCAACTATATTTTGATCAGCTTTCTATTTTCAATGGTTTCTTCACTGCATAAGCTTAAGTGTCATGAAACTTGATCTGTAGAATAGGTTGGCCTGGAATTCTGAGATCCAACAGTCTCTGCCTTTGGAGTTTTAGGATTAAAGGTGTGTGCAACCATGTTTGACTCTAATCTTTCCTACATTTTTTAAAAATTTACTTTAATATGTTTATCTCCTTGAAACACAGTACTCAGCTCTATACTACTTCCGTGTATCCTTTTCCTTCTTAAGTTTTACATTTAGTATTTTTCCTTGCTCAGCTTGCTCCTTCTCATAAACCTTCATAAGTGTTCACACTGGTATCCCAAAAAAGAATCAACACTAGACTGATTAGAGACTCTTCTTGCCAATGCAATTAATTCAAAACTCTTCACTCTACCCTTCAGTAGACTTTTCTGACAAGGTTAAAAAGCAGCCACATTCTTGGCCAAAATAGCACAAGAACAGTCTTTAGGCCACATACTAAAATTTTTCTCCTCTGAAACCTCTTGAGCTGAGATCCCACAATTCAAATCATCATTAGTCTTCCATATTTCCTAGTAATATAGCCAATTATTCTCAACTTAAAGTGTTCAAACTGCTTTTCTAACTTCTATGTTATGTTCAACTTCTATGCCCACATTCCTCCAAACAAAAGCACTGAATCCTATCATGCCAACATCCCAGTCCCTGGTATCAACTTATGTATTAAGTAGAGTTTTGATTGCTCTTAAAAGGTATCATTACCATGATAACTATTATAAAGAAAAGTATTTAATTATAGTTGACTTACTGATCAACTATTTAATTCAATATCATCATGGCAGGAAAAATGGCGTTGTTCAGCCAAACATAATGCTGAGAAAGAGCCGAGAGTACTACATTTTGATATGTAGGCAGCAGAAAAAATACTGTGAACTACTCACCCTTGTTTTGATATTCTGAGACCTTAAAACTCTCTTGCTAGTGACAAGCTTTATCCAATAAAGCCACACTTACTCCAATAGTGCTATATCTCCTAATATTGTCAATCTCTATGAGCTTATGGAGGCCATTTTCTTTCAAACCACTATAGAATTCCCTGACTGTTAACAGTACTTTAGTTAAGGGTGTGAATTCCTGAACCCTTCTCAATTCCAAGATTGTATTTTGATAGGATTGATATTGTGCAGGTAAACATATATGCTTTAAGTTCGTGACTGTAGTAGTTCTTTCTTGTCCAGAAGACATGCTTAACTCTGCTTAAAAATCTTCAGTCTTTCTGCACCTTCCTCTATAGTTATCCATAAGCCTTGTGGTGAGGGTATATGATAAAGATGACACATGAGGTTTTTTTTTCCTTTGAGTTGGTTTTTTTATAGAGGGTTACATTGATGATTTCTATAAATTGAATCATCCCTTCATCCCTCAGATGAAGTACACTTGATCATTGTAATGGTTATTCCTGGTTGTCAACTTGACTATATTTGAAATGAACTACAACACAGAATTGGAGGGCTCACCTCCGATCCAGATCTTGAGACTGGAAGCCACAAGTTTCTGACTTGGATCTTGGCATGGAGATCTTGAGGCATAGTGGCTATGAAAAGCTTAGGCCCAGGAAAAGTAGTACACTCCCAGTAGACTAAGGCAAGGTGATCTCTGAGTTCAAGGTCAGCCTGGCACAGAATCAGTCCCACATACAGGTGTGGTGGTACACATCTTTAATATGGGAGATTGCTTCTATTTGAGAAATTCATAAGGACATTGGAAGAAGAAAGATTCATTCTTCTTCTGCTGCTTGTATTCACTTGCCAGCACATCTTTTGGAATTTACATCTATAGAAGACCAGGTTAAACAACTAGTCTTGTGGAACTGAGCAACTACTCCAAGGACTTCCCATTCATAGCAATTCATTTTGGGGGTAGTTGGACTACAGACATTAAGTCATTACAACAAATTTCCATAATATATAGAGACATTCCATATGCTCTGTGACTCTAGATAACCCTGAATAATACAACCATGGTGAATGATCATTTTGATTTTTTTTGGGGGGGGAGGGGATCTGTTTGTGAAAATTTTATTGAGTATTTTATTGCTTTGATATCCATAATAGAAATAATTCTGTAGTTCTTTTACTTTGTTGGGTCTTTGTGTGTTTTAGGTATCAGAGTAACCATGTCTTCATAGAACAAAGTAGGTAGTATTCCTTCTGTTTCTATTTTGTGGAATAGTTTGAGAAGTATTGGTATTAGGTCTTCTTTGAAGGTGTGATATAGATTTGCATTAAGATTATCTGTCACTGCGAGTTTCTTGGTTGGGAGACTTTTTTTATTTTTTATTGGGTATTTTAATTATTTACATTTCAGATGCCTTCCCCTCCCTAGAAACCCCCTATCCCATCCCCCTTCTTCCTTTTTGCCTTTATACCATTTTAATTACATGCAAGTATTAAGGTTAGTTCTAGGTTGAGGAACTAGCAATACAATAAATGCAAATATTCAAGAAACAAGCACAATAATAAACACAAATAGTCAAAGAACAAACAAGGCAATAAACAAAATTCAATGAACACTCCAATGACCACTGTTCCTAAGGGTTGTCAGATTTGAAATGACTACCTTTTTTCTTAGGGCTTATGGGATCTTTTAGATGGTTTAATATTTCTTAATGATCCTAATAACTTAAAATTTAATTTTATTTAGTTTAAATCAATATGATGATTCACCATGGTGAATCATGTCTAATACCATGGTTGTATTAGTCATGGTTATCTAGAGTCACAGAGCGTCTTGGTATCTGTTTAGAAAACCATCTAGAGAAACTAGATTTTTACGTTTTGTTAAGTATAGGCTTTTGTAGTAGGATCTGATGATGTTTTTTAATTCTCTCAATTTCTGTTGTTATGTCTCCCTTTTAGTTTCTGATTTTGTTAATTTGGACACTATCTCTGTGCCCTCTAGTTAGTTTGGCTAAGGATTTATCTATCTTTTTGATCCATGTTTATAAGCCTACAAAAAAGCTCAAGTTCATGTGGATCCCTACTTCAATATAAAACTAGGGAAATGTGTTTTTATATGACCATGAGATTCAACCTTACACCTATCAGAAAAGTGAAGATCAAAAACACAATTGACAGTACATGTTGGCAAGAATGTACAGAAAAAGGAATACTCCCCCAAGGCTGGTTGTTTTGCCAGCTTGTATAAACATTCTGGAAATCAACCTGGCAGTTTCTTAGAAAATTTGAAGTAGTTCTACCCACAGATCCAGGTATACTGCTTATGGATATATACCCAAAATATGCTCCACAATATCACATGGACAAATGCACCACTATTTTCATGGCAGCCTTTTTCATAATACCCAGAAATTGGATGCAACACAAATGTGCCTCAACCAAAGAATGAATACAGAAAATGTGGTTTATGTATGCAATGAAACTATCAAAAAATTCAGCTATCAAAAACAAGGATATTATGAAATTTGGAGGTAAATGGATTGAATTTAAAAAATATATCACTCTGTTTGAGATAAACCAAACCCAAAAGGACATGCATGATATGTACTCACTAATAAATGGATATTTGCCAATAATTAGTGAAGAACCATGATATTGCACACTGACCCTAAGAAGTTAAAAACAAAGAAATGCCTAACTTAGGTTGCTTCTTCAATCCTACTTAGAAGAGGTAACAAAATAATCATGGGAGGTGGAGTGATGGAAGGACATGTGGGGCGAAAGGAAACATGGGCAGGATCAGGTATAGTGAGAGACAGGAGAGAAATCCAGAGAGCCTGGTGAATGAATGCAAATGTGTGGCTGCTGGGTTGGGAATTGGGACAACCTCCAGAAAGACTCAGAGACCTGGGATGTGTGAAGCTCCCAGGACTTAGTGAGTGACCTTAGACAAAATGCTCAGCAGTGGGGATATGGAAACTGAAGAGGCTACCTCCAGTAGTTATACAGGACCTCCACTAGAGTGACAAAAATAGAGCAGAGGATACACCAACAACCCTTCAAAAATTTTGACCCAAATTTGTTCTTGTTTATATAAACTACAGGGACAAAAATGGAACAGTGAGTGAAAGAATGGCTGACCAGAGAGCAGCCCAACTTGGGATCTGTCACATAGGTGGGCACTAAACCCTGACATTATTACTGATGCCATGTTGTACTTGCAGTTTAGAGTCTAACATGGCTGTAACCTGCAGCTTACTGAGAAAGATGCAGATACTCACAAGCAAGCATTGGACTGAGATCAGAAACACCTATGAAAAAGTTAGGGTAAGGATTCAAGAAACTGAAAGGGATAGCAACCCCATAGGAAGACCAACAGTGTCAGCTAACCTAGACCACTGAGTGCTCCCAGAGACTAATCCATCAACCAAAGAGCATATACAGGCTGGTCTGAGGTCCTTAGCACATATGTAACAAAGGACTCCCTGGGCTGGCCTTATTTGGAGAAGATGAGCCTAATTTTCTATAGACTTGTCAACTCAGCAAGAAGGGATGTGTGGGGGATGAAGGGTGGGGTAAATCATCCTATCAGATGCAAAGAGGAGGGAGAATATGGAAGAACTCTGCATGGGGGACTGAGAAGGGAGGTAATACTTGGGATGTAAATAAATCAAATTTTTAATTAACAATTAAAAAATTTCCACCTTTAGAAGGAAAGTATGTTTCAGCTATCTATATGACAAAAAGTTAATGTATCATAATAAAGAAAGAAAAACAATAAAAGGTATTAGAGGTAAAAATTATTTGACTAGATTTCAAAAAATCTAAAAATGAAAAAATATAAATACATGTGAAGAAGAAATAACTGAATACACTTGCTTATTGCAGCATGATCCATAAATGCTGAGACACAAAATCAGCTTAGGTGCTCATGGGAAAAATCTCAATCTCTATATCTATCTATCTATCTATCTATCTATCTATCTATCTATCTATCTATCTACCTATCTGAGATGAGAATCTCATTAAAATATTAAGAATAAAATTCTGTTATTTAAACAAAATGGATGAACCTAGAGAATTAAAGTATCATATATTCGCTCATATTTTTAGAAACTAAAAGAGAACACCCTGGAAGTCAATGATTCCTGGGGACTAGGAAGGATGATAGATAGTAGGAGGGCTATGAGGGGTGGAAGGTCTGTAGTTTAATATGAATATGAAACGTTTCATGAACATGTATAAATGCCCCTGAATCCCATGTGTAGTAACCAATCAGGCATCTCAGTCAAAACAATGTTAAAAAAGGGTAAAATGAAAATCAGCAGTATAGTTCACATATACATTTTTTTCCTATGGCAACAATTATTAGATGCAGTCCACCCTTATGAATTAATTTTGATCTAAGTTCCTGAGAAAGTAAAATATCACGTTTGCTCATATCCCAGAACAAATCAAATGGGCAAGCCTGATCCAATGGAGGAAAGCATCCACAATTGGGATAAAATTGCTAACGCATAAACTAGAGTAAAATAGCACAGATACTGAGGAATTCAGGTAAACCATATTCCTATTAATTAAACACAATTTAAAAATAGCAGACATAAATAGAAAAAACTCAATATTTTGCTATAAACAAAAGGCAATATTGTGCTATACAAAAGACAACATAAAATATTCTAGGGGACTGAAAAAATAAATGTACACATGTATAAATGTTAGTAGCAGAAATATTTTACTATTTTCCTTTATTTATTTATTTATTTATTTATTTATTTAAAATTGTGGATTTTATTCACCTTCTGGTCCACCATCCAACTGTTCCACATCCCATACCTCCTCCCTGCACCCCTGTCTTCATGATGATGTCCCCACCTCCCACCTCCAACTCATCAGACCTCTAAACTCCCTAGGGCCTCCAGTCTTTTGAGGGTTAGGTGCATCTTCTTTGACTAAACCCATACCTGGAAGTACTCTGCTGTATATGTGTTGGGGGACTCATATCAGCTGGTGTATGCTGCCTGGTTGGTGTTCCAGTGTCTGAGAGTTCTCAGGAGTCCAGGTTAATTGAGATTGCTGGTCCTCCTACAGGGTTGCACTCCTCCTCAGCTTCTTACAGCCTTCCCCTAATTCAACAACAGGGGTCAGCAGCTTCTGTCCATTGGTTAGATGCAAATTTCTGCTTCTGACTTTTTGAGCTGCTTGAATGGTCTTCTGGAGACAGTCATGATAGGTCCCTTTTTTGTGAGTATTCAATAGCCTTAATCATAGTGTCAGGTCTTGTGGTCTCCCCTTGAGCTGGATCCCATTTTGGGCCTATCACTGGACCTTCTTTTCCTTAGGCTCTTTTCACCGATGACTACTGTACCATGTTCTTTAAGCATAGGCAAATTAGCTGTACTGTCTTGTCATGATGAAACACTTGTATTTGATAATGAAAATTGGAAAAATCATAACTTTTTTTCTGGCAAATCAAAAGACTGAGATCCATCTAAGATGTTCCAATTCTGGCAAATCCTGTTAAAATCTTCCAAAGAGAATTTATTTCATTTTATTTTAATAAAATAATCTCAAGATATACTCTAATATACTCTAATTGCCATTGGATGTACCATGTCAGAGCTTTTCCAGTATTTTTATATAAGGTCAGAGAATGCTAGAAATGATAAGGAAAACCATTTAAGGCAGTGCTCTATCTAAAAAAAAAAAAAAAAAATTGACCAGTCTTTTAAATTTCTGATCTCTCTATTTCAATAGAGGACAGAATTACTATTTGGTTGATATAACCAATTGTCAGGAAACAGACTCAGAACATTAAATTTCAGACTAGCATTGTTCCCTTAGATTCTATGCTGTTTTACTAGAAGGAACAATAATTCTGAGATGTAGTGACAAATTTAAAATGACAAAAGGCTGGGTTCTTGTAAACTCAATGTACTTAATGTCTTCTCTTCATTCATCTAAAGAGGGTATGGGACTGTAACAGTAAGTAGACATTTGCCTACATATAGGTAGCTGTTGAGAGTTCATCTACAGGGAGACTCAAAGTTATTTTGTTTGCTACATCAAATAATTGTGTACAAAGTAGAAATTTTAGTTACAGTTTGAATATGGAAGGTACACAAGAAAATAAAATAAAGGAAAAAGAAAAATCAAGACAAAATCATAATCAATCCCAATGTTCTTGTCCTCTGTGAGTATGTTGAATAAAAAATGTTCTAGAATTTGATTCTAAACATTTATGTGTTTTGTGTGAATCATGATATGTCTGTTTTCATAACAAAGAATTAGAAGAAACAAAAGGATATACTTTATGCTTAGGAAAAATATTTCATTTTAGAATTGTTTTAACAAAATGTAAACTTATATCAGTTCAACTACTACAAAAATAGATTTAGGACAATAAATCATATTTATAGTGCAGCAGAGCAGATTACTTTATATAAATATGACTGAACTTCATATTGACATGAAAAATTCAAGAGAAAGATACATTCTCTAAATCACTGAAAGAGTTTTTACAAATTAGACCAACAATTAAGCTCATGAACTTACATGGTTAAAATTATACTTGATCTCAGTATGGTAAATTTTTAGCATGGGTCATATCATTTCCTAACTGGACAATAACTGACAATAGTGTAAGTAGGGAAGATGAGATTTCCTGTAAATAATTAACTAAAGGAATGTAGCTTTGAAAAGCAAGACTATACAATCTCATCTCTAGATTATTCGTACTAAGATCCAGCTATTTTCAAATGCCATTTTTCCCCCTTGTTGAGTCTACAGGACAGGACAGAAGCCTGCTCCCATTATGAAGTCTGTGGTGTATGTAAAGCATCCTTGAGCTTGGAATATACTTGCAGACCAAACACTTGTAGTTAAAACCTGATCTGATGATTTTCTCATACCTTGCTCTCAAGAATCAGTTTAAAGTCAAGTTAGTTAAGGAAAATAATTTTAAAAATAGATAAAAATGTTATTTATACAGAGGAATTCTGGTGTAAGACTCAGTGTTTGTTCCTTCTCAGTGAAACTCATCTATCTAAGACAAACACTGTATTTCCTCTTTGTATTCTTTCTTGCTGAATCTTCAAGTACAAGGATTGTTCTTGTTGCCATAAAGATTTTCCCAGGATAAACCTAGTTCCTCGTGCTATTGTTCAAATTTTTTTAACCCAAAATAATATGGTGATGTCGGCATACAGAGGAACCTCAAAAAACTGTTGTCTTCCTCCCAGGGCTCTCTGGAGGTGACTGCTATTATACTATCAAAAATATCTTGGATTTTAGACGATTGGGCCAGATGATGTGTTTGGTCTCTCCAACCCCAAAATTCAATGAATAAATAGATTGTGGGCAGATCTGGGAACAGAACTCATCATATTTCTCTGGAAAAAATATTGCAAATGCAAATAAACTCCAGAAATGAACTTCTGAAACAAAATTTAATGAAAGTTAAACTGAACAACTTGAAATGAAACATATAGGGATTTGGAAGAGAATAAGTTGTATTTGCATTTGGCAGTGTTGTGGGTCACATTGCTAATCCAACTACAGTAAAGGTATGTGGGCATTAGATGCAGTTCATTTCATAAAGTTCCTACCTAGAACAGTATAAGGCCAAACAAGATGATTGGGAGTTTAAGGTATGCTCACTTACGTAAGACTGTCTCAAATAATGCAGAATTTGGTGGTCATGTTTCCCCAGGAATGTAATCTTATTAGTTGGTATACTACATGCTTTTGTGTGTCACCTTGACACAAGCTATAGTCATCACACAGAATGAAGCCTCCATGTGAAAATCCCTCCATGAGAACAAGCTGTGGGACATTTTCTCAATTAGTGATAAATGAGAGAGTATCCAGACTATTGTGGGTGGTACCATCCCTGGGCTAGTACTTCTGGATTCTATAAGAAGGAAGGCTGAGCAAAAACCATGGGAAGCAGTCCAATAAGCAGCACTGCCCCATGGCTTCTGCCTCAGCTCCTACCTTCTGGATCCTACTCTGCTTGAGTTCCTGTTCTTACTTCCTCCAGTGAGGGACTATGATCAAGAAATATCAAGCAAATAAACCATTTCCTCTTGAAATTATTTTGTTTTTTTTTTGTCATGATTCTTCATTTCAGTAATAGAAACCCTGACTAAGAGAGCCGGTGTCTTACTGTTGTAATAAAAATTCTTAGTCTTGGAAGAGCTACAAAAATAATAAAAAGCTGACTATTTTACATGAAAAATAAAGAAATTTAAGGTTATTTGTTTAATGATTATATATTGATACAAATTTAAACATGTTTTGTTTGAATTATTGAATATTGGTAGAAATAAAAGGTTTTGTGTTAGACTATTGTTTGACTATCTTTATATAAGCCACTTGTTTAACATGTGATGTAAAGTTATAGTTTTATGATTCTTATATATTTTTCTATTGTGTACAGTTTGTTAATGTTATGGAAAAGGAAAATTCTTAACTGGAAAGAGAGATATAAAGAGGAAATTTCTGGTTTTTTGGAGACTAAGATTATAATGATGTTCCATTGGAGTAGAATGAAAGAAGCTTTTACTAAAGTAGATACATGAAGGGATATTTTGTTGAAGCAGACACATATGAAAGGTTTTGCTATAGCAAACATATGAAAGAACACATGATGTCTGGAAGAAATATAAGTATTTCAACACAGACAGCAGGAGATTGAACATTCATTTTGCTCTGCTGCACTATTCTTCACTGACAAACAAGTATTGGTTCACCTTATATTGCATTGATGAGCTTTGCTTGTAGTGACTTCATAGGGAGAAACTTACCAAAGAACTTCTCAGAATATTCCTGTGTCTTCTTGTTGCTTCCATAGACTTGGGCTGATTTGTGAGCCACACTACAACTGACTTCTAATTTGTGTGACTGCAGCTGCTTATTCATGTTTTGTGTTTGCTAGTAGACTGGACTGAGAACAACAATGATTGTAATCACTCTGAAAAACTATTTCTAAACAGATCCACTTCCCCTGTATCCTAATAACTTTTCTTTTCCAATACTTCTGACGAGTGATGGGCTAGAAGGCTGATTGAATACTTACTAATTTGTGAAAAACATTTGAAAACATATAATATTCAATTTATATCTGTAATAATGCATTGTCATCACTTTCAATTTTGCATCTATAATTTTCTTATTAATTTCTATTAGCCAAGGTTATAACACAATTTAATAAGAACTTTTAAAAAAATGATCTATGCAATTAAATTTGGTAAAGCATACTCAAAGTCCAAAAATGTAAATTTATTTTATTTTTCCCATGATTTGATCATCATTACAATTTCTTTAGCCTTTGAATGTCCATGCATGTATTTTATGGTTCTCGACAATGAAAGCAGTATCCACAGATGATCATGGATAGATGTAATTGTATCATAAGTGATCAATCAATGGATCAACCCATTTACAATTTCAAATTATCATTGAAATATGTTGCTAGAAAGTAGTACATTTGTGAATGAGCAGGCTTACTTGGATAATGTAAGTCACTGGAAATGTGTATTTGACAGTGACTTGCCTTGGACCTTTTCTGTTTGTCTTTGTGTTTCCCAATTGTCATGAGCTTAAAAGTTATTACTTCCTTTCAACTGTGATATTCTGCCTCACTACATATACAGAAATTGTATATGAAATGAGTCATGGACTGAAGACTTAAGCACTATGAAGCAAATAATTTTTCATACAATACAATATTTTCATTAGATAATTTATCACAGGAGCAAAATAATATTAATAACACAAAAAGAAATATAAGAATGAGATCATTATGCTTATTATACAATCATGTGTATTGGAAAGTTGTGCCAATTCATGAGTGGGAAATGCTAGAATTGTTTAAGCAGAGATTAATAGTCTATGCTTATAGGAAGTCCAAAACACAGAACACTGACAAGAATGCACACATATATTAATAACATGAGGTTTTAGTAGAACTAAAGACTTTATGGGACCTGAAAAAATAAGCCATTATCAAAACACTGACACAGAGACTGTGTATTTTGGCATCCCATAAAGACGTATTGGGAGATACAGTTTAAGTTTATAGAGCAATTAAGTTTGGTGGCAAAATGTCAATATAGCTCACTATTCAATTTATGAAAGGAGTATTACTGGCAACATTTTCTCAGGTTTATGTTGATAATTTTGTGTCAAAAACAAAGCATGGATATTGGAAAATTTTGCTGTAGGTCAGAAAAACAATGTGTAAAATTGAAGCTACTGAAAGCACTGTTCTAGACTACATTAGCACCACTATAGACAAATCACTGACTTTTCACCAGGACAATAGAAAAGATGTTGTGATGACATTTTAGGAGTTGTTCACAACCCATCTGTTTCAAGTACCATCTTACAAAGGAATAAATTCACTTTAAATATTTTTTTCTTTTAGGAGAAGCTGTGAGAGTATATCTAAAGTTCTAAAAGAACCTCTCGGACATTATAATTATCAGTAATATGCGACATATACCAAGGTAAGCAAAAGACAAGTAAAGCCATCCAGAGTGACTGGCCTGTAGAATTTAAATGTTCCTGTGGGATTTCACTAGTGTACTAGAAAGTATGTCAAGTCACCATAATTCCTGGGTACTATAAGTGGAGCTAGAATGTTTAACATTTTTTTCTGGTAGATTTTATTTTGCCTTTCTATTCATTCATGCATCTCTTTTGTAGTGTGAAAATTTACTCTGTGCCAGTTTATGTTGTAAGTATGTAGGCAGTTTAAATTTCTTTTTAATTAGGAATTTTTATGCAATATATTTGAATATTTAAGACTATGTTGAGGTACATCTAAATGAATTTTGCTTTGTTAAATATAAGTGGACATTTAACATCCCCAAAATATAATATTAGGACTTGATATAGACCCACATCCTAAATTCTTATGTATTAAGGGCTATAACCTAGATATAAACAGTTGTTACAGAGGAAATCTGGAGAAAGTGACTTCATAATATCTGATTTCACTGTTGCAGTGACCCCTGGTGGACTAAAAAACTTGAGCAAGGGGCTATAGAGATGGATCCATGATTAAAAAGAAGTTACTGCTCTCAAACAAGACCCGAGTTTTGTTCCCAGAACCCATGTGGTAACCAAAAAAAAAGTGCTTTTAACTTTAACTGCAGGATTACTCAATGCCTCTGTCCTCTGCAGGCATATACACTCACAAACACATACTCCCTACACCTACCACACATACACATTTGATACAAAATAAAAGATACAAAATGTAGACAACTAGGAGATCACAGAAATATCTAATGTTGGACTTGACAGTAAGGAAGAGGGTCACTGGGAATATGCTTATGTAGGATACTGAACCATCACCTCTTTCTGTTTGTGTTTTTCCTTCTAGATTTTCACTAAGTAAACAGCTACTTCATTGCTATATCCATCTCTTTAATATCCTTTCTCACTGAACGTCATCTCTAAAAACAAGAACCAAAACAATTTGTTTCCTCTTCATATTCCTGTCTCATATATTTGTAATCATTCTGAAAACTCTTATCAATACATATATGTATAGACATATAATACATATGTGTATGTAGCAGCATATTTTCCTCACAAGTTGGGAGGAGCTAAGGTGGGAGGAGTAAGGAGAGGAAGAGGTGGAGTAAGGAGAGGAAGAGGGGAAGGAAGAGGAGGAGCTGAGAAGGCAGAGATGGAGGAGCAATGCAGAACCATGCATGTATCGGAAGCAGTCCTGGATAACAACTTATATCTAGGTTAGTTAATTTGTTAACACATCTAATTGTGTGGGCATCTTGTTATTTGAGCATTACCAAATATTATAAAGCTACTGGATAATCTTTAAACAATTAGCATATCATTCCTACCAGGTACCACGTGGATGGTGAGATAGTATGGGCTAAGCCCAGCCTTGAGGAGACTTGAGACTTGAGACTTCCAGCCTTGAGCGTGGAAGATTTGCAGAGCCAGATTTGCTGGCATCAAGTGAGTGGCATACACACATATACATATATGTGTGTGTGTATCTATCTATCTATCTATCTATCTATCTATCTATCCAACATCTTGCAAAAAGGAATAGATACTTTCACATTTTGAGGATAGGCTGGTGAACCATAGCATCTATATACAAATGTAAAAATTTTAATTAAATCTCTATAATTAATATTTATGAGCAATTACTATATAATGATATTTATATGTGCTATATATAATTTTATGATTTTGGTGTATATAAATGGCCAGTTTCAAATAACATATAGAGCAACAATTTTAACATTCATTTAATGTTTTATACAATTAAATAAAAGCATATAAATAACTTACTGAAAAAAGTCTGCTAGTCCAATTTTATATATTTTTTGCTTCTTAATAGTTTTTATTAATACATATTAGATTCACACGGGAATATTTCTATACATGTGTACATCAGTTCATTTTTCATACCAACTCAGTCTTTTTTCCCTTGCATGCAGTACCTCTAATAAATGCTTTTCTAGTTTCTAGTTACAATTTTTATTTCTTAAGTTTTCCTTTTAAAGACCTTTCATTTTTCTTTAGTTTTATTTTCTTTTTAATTTTTTATTGGATATTTGATTTATTTACAATACAGATGTCCTCCCCTTTTTCAATTTCTTCACCCTATAACCCCCTATCCCATCCCCCCTCTTCCTTTTAGCTTTTATACCATTTTAATTACATGCATGTATTAAGGTCAGTTCTAGGTTGAGGGCTTGGCAAGCAAATAGAAGCAAATAGACCATGAACGTGCATGTCAATAAACACAAATAGTCAAAGAACAAGAAAGGAATTAAACACAATTATGTGAACACTCCTGTGATCACTGTTTCTCGGGGCTTATCAGAATGACCAAAGTATCTGAGCCTACTTCTCTATCCTAGAGCTAGGTCATTTTCTTGTCTGAAGCCTACTTCCATGTTCCAGCCTAAAATTTAGATTCCTGTCTGAAATTACTTCTTTGTTCTAGCCTAATATTTAGATTCTTGCCTGAAATTACTTCTTTGTTCTAGCTGAAGATTTCGATTCCTACCTGAAATTACTTGTTTGTTCTAGCCTAATGTCAGATTCCTGCCTGAAGTCTATGTCCTTGTTTTGGCCAATGTCATTTTTTTTGCCAAATAGCCCATTTCCTTGCCGTTGGCCCATGTCAGATTCTTGCCAAGCAGCCCAAAAGGCTCTCCACCTCTACCCCTTTTTTTTTTATCTCGTAAGAACACTGAGCCTGTCTTAGGTCATTCTGACAAGAATGTGTGAATCATTACACAGGTGATTTCTGGTGAACCTTCTGCCCATCTTAATTTGTAAAATAAAGGCTGGAGATAGTGATTGGGCAGAGGAATGGGAGGTGGAGAAATAAATGGTGGAGAGAGAAGAGAGAGAGTGAGGATGACAGAGGAGGATGACTGACATGCAGGAGGTAGAAGGACAAATGCAGGGTCTGGAAAAATCCTCAAGTTATAGGGGTCTCATAACTGGGGAACAGAGTAGTGTAGGGGTATCTGCCCAATCTAGGCTTACAGAATATATTCATAATTACTGAGTTGTGTTTTCATTGACCAGTCATATTTGGGATGGAGATTTAAATATCACCCACAACAAATGGGCGCCCAACTTATTGATTAGAACTCAACTAACCTGAGGTAAAACCCCCATAGAGAGATGAGTGGGTCTGGGGTCCCTACAGAGCAGCTGCAAAGCTTTCTCCCCCAACCCCAGTGCCAGAGTTATATGCATCTCTCAACCTGCTGCTGGGCTTGATTGGTACCCTGTGAAAACTGGAGGGGGATGGAACAGGTGATCGTGGAACATGTCTGCCTAATAGTTTTCAGGCAGAAGAAGCAAACTGAGTGCTCCAGACCAGGTAATTCTTTGATTTAAAAAGGAGATATATAACCTTTTGATGCTTGAAGCTGAGAAACAAAATGAATGTCTTTTGGGCTTTATGTGATGATATTTTGAATGGTTTGACAGAAATTGACTTAGGGAAAATTGTTACTGACTCTAGAGTAAAGAGTACAGTGTACAAATGGAAGCTGCTCTGAAGTATATGTGATGATATTTAGAATGGTTTGACAAGAATTGACTTAGGAAAAATTGTCACTGGCTCTGGAGTAAAGAGTACAGTGTACAATTGGAAGCTGAATGGTTTGACAAGAACTGACTTAGGGAACATTGTCACTGATTCTAGAGTAAAGAGTATAGTGTACAAATGGAAGCTGCTCTGGAGTACAGAGCCAAACAGTTAGATGGTATTAACAAAAAGCTGTTCTAGGCAGAGGACCAAAGAAAAAGATAGTGTAATTCAGGTGTGTTAAGATGGTATAAAATTATATTGCCTCACAGGAGACTCAGGCTCTGTCTAACGTGGGCTCCACGGGAATTCTGGGTTCATTTCCTTCTTGCCAAATAGGGGGAAAAGATGGGTGTGATTTTCAGTTTTGTGGTTATAGTTTTCCTCCAGGAAACAGGTCAAATAAAGGTTTTTCTAGTTACTGACTCAAGAATATTCTATTTAGGGAAAAAGGATTTGTCTTTGTGTTTTCAGAAGAGACAATTAAGATAATTCTACCTCCCAGAATTATATGGATTAGACATAACAGAGGCAGGCTACCAGAAGACTAGATTCCAGAATTCAAACAAAAAAATATCTTGATACTAAAATTTGTTTTGAGAATTATATATTGTAGAATACATAGCCTTGGTTTATCTACTCATCAAGCTGACAAGACCTGGTTGAACCTCTGATATCCTGGAAATTTATCTAGATGTTGAAGACACAAACAGCAGAGCCTTATCAATTTACCCTTCCCCTGACCCCTCTTCTAATATTTCAATGCCCATATTCAGCTTGAAGAAGTTAATGAAGAGTCAGCTCCTCAATCCCTTGTGCTTTAATGTTGTTACTCTCATGAGCATTGTGCCTATATAACACATTTAGGAATATAATGTTTAGACCCAGTCCTTCTTTAATTTTGTTAACTGATTTGAGATGGTTAGCCTGTTAGTTAAGAGATGATAGCTAATTCATGGCTCTGAGTTTAATTCTAGAGTGTATTCTAGATGTTAATTAGAAATAACTGACAGGAGTTAATGGATAGCAGTCCAGGTTGCCTTACAAAGATAGTTGGTTTTCAAAAACCAACTATCAAAAACGTGAGAAGTCCATAGAATTGATGTTACAAACATTCGTGTATAAATGTGCATTTTGATTAGAAACCTGTCTGCTCCTGACAGCTTCCTTGTCTTGGATTCTAAGAAGAAATTGAGCATCTTTGGAGTTACTACAAGTGTGGTGAGACAACCACTAGGCAAGAACTGCCTCTTTTTATCTAAGATAAATTACTGTCCAGAAAAGGACACATTTGCAGAATAGTCGACTGATTATATATGCCAAGGCAGAGTAATCAGCCCTTAATATTTCTGCATCACTAGGTCTGTCAGATGATCCTGGGCAAGAAGGCTGAAGATCTCATGCTCCAACTTTTTGAAGTATAGGGACTGTCCAGGTATTCAGTAGACTCTATATATTGGCTAAGTTTTAGAAGCTTTGCTTTGTGCTTAGCATAATTTTGGTTAAATTAGTCATTCTGGATTTCTGATGGGGTTGAAGACTTACATAGCCAACCCAGGCTATTTACATTGAGGAACCAGATTTGAGAGGATGATTTTCAGCTGACATTCATTCTGAAGCCAGGAAAAAGGCCAGGTTAAGAATGAAATCTTTTAGATAGGAAAGATTACAGAAGTTCAATACAGTTAACAAAAAATGATGGGCTGAGTGTTAAGTCTATATTGTACTTTAACAATTATAATATGGTAATATAGTTGTTTTCAATTTATATCTGGGAAAAAAGAGTCTTTTAATTGGACAGAAAGGGGGAAGTGTTGTGGATAGCCCCAGCCTTGTATTTTGATACTAATTCTCTTTTCTGTGAAGGACTACAGAGGAGGTGTGAATCATTACACAGGTGATTTCTAGTGAACCTTCTACCCATCTTAATTTGTGAAATAACAGATGGAGCCAGTGATTGGGCAGAGAGATGGGAGGTGGAGAAATAAATGCTGGGCAGAGAAAAGAGAGAAAGGTAGTACGACTGGAGGATGACGATGGAGAGGACAAAAATGAAGGAGACAACATCTGGGAAGACAAGAGAGAAGAAACTGGGGAGAATAGAAGAGAGAGAAGACAACTGAGGATGACTGGGAAGCAGGAGGTAGAAGGACAAATGCAGGGTCTGGAAATCCCTGAAATTATAAAAGGGTCTCATAGCTGGGGAAGAGAGTAATGTAGGGTTATCTGCCCAATCTAGGCTTACAGAATATATTCATAATTAATGAGTTGTGTTTTCATTAACTGGTCCTGATTGGGTTGGAGATTTAAATGTCACCCACAACATAGACTTTAACTGACATGCCAAATTTCAAAACAATTAGAAGGTGTACAATCCATGCAACTTACATTAAATACTGTAGAAAAAATAAAAGTATTTTTACCTTGACAATTAAAAGAGCAGTAACTCATGTGTTAACATCTCTTCTAAATCCAGATCCTGCCCCAACTTTATCTGTTGCTAACATAACATCATAGAGAACTGCAGCTAACTTCCACATATGTCACTGAAAATGTCCAGAACAAGACTTCCAAATGAAGACTGTTATTTCCAATATTGAACTGATTTCTACAGCAGTCTATGAGTGAGTCTAAATAACTGGTCACATTTAATAACAATATAAGAGTCATTATAACTTCTCTTTTTTATTCTCTATCCCACAAGGTCTAAAAATGTGAGGCAAGGCAACTTGTCCCATCAGGCGTATAGGTAAGCAATGGTGGGTTAGGAACATATGTCCAATACAGCTTTCCAGCCACCATTGTTAGGGCACTCAGCAAGCTCACATGTCAGCATCATTCTTTGTCCTGGCATCACCATGTCTCACCTGTCACTCTGGCAGGCATCCTGCTCTTTCAGCATCCTGCATAAAAAAACACCAACATGCCCTCTTCCCCATATTTAATACCTGATTGGGATCATGCCCTATGCCAGTAAGTGAACCCTTCCCCTTCACCTAAGTATAATTATGCCTAGTTGTAGAGTGATATAGACACTCAGCAAAAAGTTCCTTGGCATCCAAATTTAAAAAAAAAATAAATAAAAAGAACCTGATTGAAATAAATTAGTGGCATACAGGGATATTACTCCCTGTTTTTTATTTCATGAAGTTATTGTTTTAAAGTTACATGGGCCCCTTCCACAGTCTTTTGTCCTTGATTATTATAAAGAATCCCACTAATATGGATAATGTTAAGTTGCTGCTAGAGTTTCTCAAATGTTTGACTGCAATAGCCAGTTCCATTACCTGTTTTTGTTGTTGTTGTTTGATTCTTTGTTTTTCTTTTTTATTATTGGGTACTTTATCTACATTTCAGATGTTAGCCCCTTTTTCCATTCCACCTCCCAAAGAGACCCCTTAACCCATCCTCCCTCCTCCTATTTCTATGAGAGTGTGCCCCCACCCATCAACCGACTGCCAACTCTCTGTCCTCAAATTCCTCCTCTTTGGGGCATCCAGACTTCAAGGGACCAAGGCAGTTCTCTCCCACTCATGCCTTACAAGCCCATTCTCCTCTAAAAATAGAGCTAGAGACATGGGTCCCTCCATGGTTTTTTTTCCAAGGCTAGGCTGTTTAGACCCAGGGAACTCTGGGTGGTTGGTATATTTGCTTGCCCCCTGGGGCCACAAGCCCCTTTGACTCCTACAGTCTTCCCTTTAACTCCACCAATGGGGACCCTTTTGATAGATAGATGTGAGCATCTGCTTTGGTTTATGTCAGGCTCTGTCTGTGCCTCTCAGGAGACAGGTATATAGGGCTCCTGTCAGCATGTACTTCTAGATATCTAAAACAGTACTTGCATATGGTGATTGCGTCTGGGAGAATTTCCAGGAGGGGAGGTCTCTGGGTGGTCTCTCCTCCAGTTTCTGCCCTACACACTGTCTCATCTTTGCTCCTGTGAGTATTTTGTTACTTCTTCTAAGAAGGACCGAAGTACCCAGACTTTGATCTCTCTTTTTCATGGGCTTCATATGATCTGTGAATTATGTCTTTGGTATTGCCTAATTTCGGGCTAATATCCAATTATCAGTGAGTGAATACCATGCCTGTTCTTTTGTGACTGGGTTACCTCACTCAGGATGTTATTTTCTAGTTCCATCCATTTGCCTAAGAATTTCATGAAATCGTTGTTTTAATAGCTGGGTAGTATTCCATTGTGTAAATGTACCACATTTTTTTGTATCAATTCCTCTGCTGAAGGACATCTGAGTTCTTTCCAGCTTCAGGCTATTATAAATAAGGCTGCTATGAACATAGTGGAACATGTGTCCTTTTATATGTTGGAGCATATTTTGGGTATATGCTCAGGAGTGGTATTGCTGGGTCCTCAGGTAATAGTATATTCAGTTTTCTAAGGAACCACCAGACTGATTTCCAGAGTGGTTGTACCAGCTTACAATCCCACCAACCATGAAGGAATTTTCCTCTTTCTCCACATCCTTGCCAGCATCTGGTGTCATCTGAGTTTTTATTGATAGTCATTCTGACTGGTGTGAGGTGGAATCGCAGCATTGTTTGTGTTTTGTTTTTTGTATTTCCCTTATGACTAAAGATGTTGAACATTTATTTAGTTGTTTCTTGGTCATTTAAATTTTCTCAGTTGAGCATTCTTTGTTTAGCTCTGTACCCCATTTTGTTGGGCTAAGTTGTGCAAAGAGGTGAGCATGGGTCCTGTTGTGTTGAGTTGCAGATCTAGAGTCTGCCTCCCCCAGGGACTGCTTCCTTGGCTCAGAGAGGCAGAGGCAAGGGAATTTGACTGTGTTCACTCCACGTACTGCTGAATGGACATCAGGCTGTGAGAAGCCACAGGACTGTACTCAGTGGGTGGGGAAAACACAGTCTGAGGCCCCACAGAGGCAGTAGGGCTTGGGTTGTTAGTCTCCCCAAGGCCAAGGTGGCCAGGAACTTACTGAAAGCCCTTTGGCTCTCAGGTGCAGTTGAGAGGCAATTGAAGGACCAAGAGACTTGGGGGCATACAGGCTGGATCAACTCTTAGCCAAAGGGTAGAGGGAATAAGCTCCAGAGGTGTTCCTCAAGACTTTTGGTCACAGTGACATGCTTGACTGGGTCAAGTCTTGCTCAGTTCCTTCACTTGAGTTGGTGACCTCCATGGCAGGAAGTACAGAGAAATTGTCAGTGGTAGATTAGAAGGCTATACTTTAGTTAAAGACTTTCTCAATGGTTCCCCACTGCAGGCCCCAAAGAAAAGAAGTAGTCCATAGTCTTAAAATGTTTATTGCCATGTCAAAAAAATTGAATGAGCTATACTCCATATTCTCAGGGCAGCCATGAGGTTAAATATATTTGTATGGAGGAGGGTTTGTAAAGAAATGCATATTTGGCTACAACCTCTGGCCTTTCTGTATCTCATAAATATGAAGATCTCTTGAGGCTCTGTGGCCTGTATTCATGCCCTCTACCTGTGCTAGGTGCCCAATTCCCATAAACCTCTCTTTGGGAGGGTCAGTAGCTATGTGAAAGGAGCCAGGGGCACAGGAGCAAGGCTAAACTCCTACCATCCCTGGAGGGTCTCCAGTTTCAAGGCCTACTTGAACAGGTAGGTACCAGGCTGCCTCTCACAGACCACCACTGCACAACATTTTTAATATGGTTATTTGATTGTCTGGAGTCTAGATTCTTGAGTTCATTGTATATTTTGGATATTAGACCTTGGTCAGATGTAGGATAATAAAGACCTTTTCCCAAACTGTTAATTGCCATTTTGTCCTATTGACAGTGCCCCTTGCCTTACAGAAGCTTTCACAATTTCATGAGGTCCTATTTGTCAATTCTTGATCTTAGAGCATAAGCCATTGGTATTTTGTTCAGGAACTTTTCTTCTGTGCTCATGTATTCAAGGCTCTTTCCTACTTTCTCTTCTATTAGTTTTAGTGTGTCCAGTTTTATATAGAGGTCCTTGATCCACTTGGACTTGAGATTTGTACAATAAGATAAGAGTGGATTGATTTGAATTTTCCTACATGCAGATCTGCATTTCAACCAGCACCATTTGTTGAAAATGTTGTCTTTTTTTCACTGAATGGTTTTAGCTCCTTTGTCAAAGATCAAGTGACTATAGGTATGTTGGTTCATTTCTGGGTCTTCAATTGTATTTCATTGATCTTCTTGCCTATCTCTGTACCAATACTTGTCCAGCTGTAGCTTGCATGTGGGCATGGTTCCTGTTGGGCTGAGTTATGGATCCTGTGTGTCGGTCCCCCATGTGGCTGGAACAACAGTTCAGGGAGCAGAAGCTGAGGAATTTGACTGAGTTCACTCCATGCAGCACTAGGCAGATGTCTGACTAAAAGAAGTCACAGAACTCCAGGCATGTGGAGATCTTGGTCTGAAGTCCTGCAGGAGCAGGGCTCTCAGGTAGAGTGTCTCTGGTCAGAGGTGGCTGATGGGAGACCAGTGGGAGAGCGCAGAAGGACTGAGACTGGGGAGAATTCCATCTGGACCAGCCAGCAGCTGAGGTGCAAGGAAGACAAGCTCTGGCAGCTTCCTGCAGGGTAGAGACTCTTGGTCAGAGTGACTCACTTGGCTGGGTCAAAGCTAGCTCAGATAGCTTGTTTGGGTTGGTGGGCTCTGTGGCTGAAATGTAGAGAGGTCCTCCTGCTGGAGATTAAGTGGAGGATCATTGGTTGAAGGCTTCTGCTATGGTTCTTCACAGCAGGCCCCAAAGACAAGAGGAAGTCCATGGTTTAAAAGATTTTTTGTCATGACAGAAAGTGGATGAAGCTGTACCCTGTGTCCTCAGGGAGGGTCTGAGGTTAAATATTTTTTTGTAAGGAGGAGGGTCTGGGAAGAAATGTTTAATTGGCTATGCCTTTTGACCTTTAGGTATCTCATTAATATGGAGATCTCTTGAAGTTTTGCAGCCTGTAGTCAAGCCCTCTATAGGAATTTTGATGGGGATTGCAATAAATCTGTAGATTGCTCTCTACAAGATGGTCATTTTTACTATATTAATCCTTGAAACCATGAACATGGGAGATCTTTCCATCTTCTTTGATTTATTTCTTCAAAGACTTGAAGTTCTTGTCATACAGATCTGTTGCTTGCCTGGTTAGATTCACACCAAGGTATTTTATATTATTTGTGACTATTGTAAAAGGTGTCATTTCCTTATTTTTTTCTCAGCCTGTTTATTTTTTAAGTAGAGGAAGGCTACTGATTTATTTGGGTTAACTATACATCCAGCCACTTTGCTAAAGTTGTGTATCAGGGTTACGAATTTTCTGGTGGAAGTTTTGGGGTCATTCAAGTATGCTATCATATTATCTGCAAATAATGATATTTTGACTTCTTCCTTTCCAATTTTTATCCCTTTGGACTCCTTTTTGTTGTATAATTGTTCTGGCTAGGACTTTGGGTACTATATTGAATAGACAGGGAGAAAGTGGGCAGCCTTGTCTAGTTCCTGAATTTAGTGGGATTGCTTCAATTTTCTCTCCATTTGGTTTACTGTTGGCTACTAGTTTGCTGAATATTCCTTTACTATGTTTAGTAATTCCTCATCTTTCCAAGACTTTTACCATGAAGGGCTATTGAGTTTTGTCAAATGATTTCTCAGAATCTAGTGAAATGATCATGTGATTTTTAATTTTTGAGTTTGTTTATATAGTGGATTACATTGATGGATTTCCAAATATTGAACCATCCCTACATTCCTGGGATAAAGCCTAATTGATCATGATGGATGATTGTTTTGATGTGTTCTTGAATTCATATTGTGAGAATTTTATTGAGTATTTTTGCATTGATATTCATAAGGGAGATGGTCAGAAGTGCTCTTTCATTGTTGGGTCTTTGTGAGGCTTAGGTATGAGCATAATTGTAGCTTCATAGGATGAATTGGGTAGTGTTCTTCTGTTTCTATTTTGTAGAATAGTTTATAGAGAATTGGTATTAGGTATTCTTGGAAGGTCTGATAGAATTCTGCTAAAACTATCTGGTCCTGGGCTTTTCTTGGTAGGGAGACTTTTAATGAGTGCTGATATTTCTTTATGAGTTATAGGAATATTTAGGTGGTTTATCTGATCCTGATTTAACTTTGGTGTCTGGTGTCTGTCTAGGAAACTGTCAATTTCATTCTGATTTTCTAGTTTTGTTGAGTATAGGTTTTGTAGTAGGATCTGATTTTTTTTTTAATTTCCTCAGTTTCTGTTGTTATGTCTCCCTTTTCAGTTCTGATTTTATTATTTTTGATACTGGCTCTGTGCCTTCTGGTTAGTCTGGCTAAGCATATATCTATCTTGTTGATTTCCTCAAAGAACCAGCTCCTGGTTTTGTTGATTCTTTGTATAGTTCTTTTTATTTCTACTTGGTTGATTTCAGTACTGATTTTGATTATTTCCTGCTGTTTACTCCTCTTGGGTGTATTTGCTTCTTTTTGTTCTAGAGCTTTCAGGTGTGCTGCTGCTAGTGTGTGCTCTCTCCAGTTTCATTTTTTTAGGCACTTAGAGCTATGAGATTTCCTCTTAGTACTGCTTTCATGGAGTCCCACAAGTTTTGGTATGATGTTTCCTCATTTACGTTAAATTCTAATAAGTCTTTAATTTCTTTCTTTATTTCTTCCTTGACCAAGTCATCATTGAGTAGAGCATTGTTCAGTTTCCACGTGTATGTGGGCTTTCCATTGTTTTTGTCATTATTAAAGACCAGCCTTAGTCCATGGTGTTCTGATAGGGTACAAGGAATTATTTCAATCTTTTTGTATCTGTTGGGGCATGTTTTGTGACCAATTTTATGGACTATTTTGGAGAAGGTACCATGAGGTGCTGAGAAAAAGATATATTCTTTTGTTTAAGATGAAATGTTCTATAGATATCAGTTAAATCCATTTGGTTCACAACTTATGTTAGTTTCATTGAGTCTCTGTTTAGCTTCAGTTTCCATGATCTGTTCATTGATGAGAGTAGGGTGTTGATGTCTCCCACTAATATTGTGTGAGCACAATATGTGTTTTGAGATTTAGTAAAGTTTCTTTTATGAATGTGGGTTCGATTGTATTTGGTGCATAGATGTTCAGAATTGAGATTTCATCATTTGGATAAGAATGGAAGTGTCCATTCTTATCTTTCTTTATAAATTCTGGTTGAAATTTGATTTTATCCAATATTAGAATGGTGACTCAAGCTTGTTTCTTGGGACCATTTGCTTGGAAATTTGTTTTCTAGCCTTTTATTCTGAGATAGTGTCTTTTATTTTCACTGATAATTCGTTTCCTGCATGTAGCAATATGTTGGATCCTGTTTAAGTATCCATTCCTTTAGTCTCTGTGTTTTTATTAGGGAATTGAATCCATTGATATTCAGAGATATTAAAGAAAAGTGATCATTGCTTCCTGTTATTTTTGTTATTTGAAGTGGAGTTATGTTTTTGTGGCTATCTTCATTTGGGTTTGTTGGAAGAATAATTATTTCTTACCTTTTCTAGGGTATAATTTCCCTCCTTTTGTTAGTTGTTTTCCTCTATTATCCTTTGTAGTGTTGGATTTGTAGAAAGATACTGTGTAAATTTGGTTTTGTCATGGAATATCTTGATTTCTCCTTCTATGGTAGTTGAGAGTTTTGCTGGGTATAGTAGCCTGGGCTGGCATTTGTGTTCTCTCGGGGTCTGTATGACATCTGTCCAGGATCTTCTGGCTTTCATAGTCTCTGGTGAGAAGTCTTGTGTAATTCTGATAGGTCTGCCTTTATATGTTACTTAACATTTTTTCCTTACTGCTTTGAATATTCTTTCTTTGTTTTGTGCATTTAGTGATTTGATTATTTTATGATAGGGAATTTCTCTTCTGATCTAGTCTATTTAGAGTTCTTTAGGCTTCTTGTATGTTCATAGGCATCTCTTTCTTTAGATTAGGGAAGTTTTCTTTTTATTTATTTATTTTATTGGATATTTTATTTATTTACAATACAGATGTTATTCCTTTTCCCCATCTCCCCTCTCTACAAGCCCCTATCCCATCACCCTTCCCCCTTTATGCTTTTATACCATTTTGATTACATGCATGTATTAAGGTCATTTCTAGTTTGAGGGTCTCACAATACAATAGTAGCAAATAGTCAAAGAATAAGCAATACAATAAACAGAAATAGTCAAAAAAGCAAAGCATTAAACCCAATCTCGTGAACACTTCTGTAATCACTCTTTCTGAGGGCTTATCAGGGTGACCAGAGTATCTGAGCCTACTTCCCTTTCCTAGCCAAAGGTCACATTCATGTCTGAAGCCTACTTCCTTGTTCTAGCCTAAAATTTAGATGGGAAGTTTTCTTCTATAATTTTGTTGAAGATATTTACTTGCTCTTTAAGTTGGGAATTTTCACTTTCTTCTATACCTATTATCCTTAGGTTTGTTCTACTCATTGTGTCCTGTATTTCTTGGATGTTTTTGGGTTAGGAGTTTTTTGCATTTTGTATTTTTTTTTGACAGTTGTATCAATGTTTTCTATGGTATCTTCTGCACCTAAGATTCTATCTTTTATCCCTTGTATTCTGTTGGTGATTCTTGCATCCATGACTCCTGATCTCTTTCCTAAGTTTTCTATCTTCTGAGTAGTCTCCCTTTGTGATATCTTTAATGTTTATGTATCCATTTTTTATGTCTTGAATAATTTTGTTCAATTCCTTCACCTGTTTTGTTGTGCTTTCTTGTAATTCTTTATGGAACGTTTGCCTTTCATATTTAAAGGCTTCTATCTGTTTACATGTGCTCTCCTGTATTTCTTTGTGTGAGTTATTTATGTACTTCTTAAAAGTCTTTTATCATCATCATGAGAAGTGACTTTAAATCTGAATCTTGCTTTTCTGGTATCATGGGATATTCAGGACTTGCTATGGTGGAGAACTAGGTTCTGATGATGCCAAGTAAACTTGGTTTCTGTTGCCTATGTTCTTGAGCTTGCCATTTTTCATCTGGTTATTTCTAGTGCTACCTTTACTTTCTGACTCTGACTAGAACCTGTATGTCCTGTTATCTTGGTTATGTAAGAACTCCTCAAAGTCCAGCTGTTTTTGTGATCCTGTGATCCTGTGATCCTGTGATCCTGAGATCCTGGTTGTGATAACTCCTGGGAGTCAGGCTGATTCTGGAATCCTGAAATCCTGGTGTGGCCAAGCTCCTGAGATACTGTGATCCTCTTATCCTATGTTCCTGGGAGTGTTAGAGCTCCTGGGAGTCCAGCCTCCTCAGAATTTTGGGCAATTGGATGCAGAGCAGGTGCACTAGGATTGCTCAGAGCACAGGCACAGACTGGAAGGGTCCTATGCCATTGACTTTGAGGGAGTTCCTGGGTCCCTGAGAGTCCCAAATACCCCCTTTGGATGTATTTGGATGAGGTGGTATCACGGCCTACTCACCTACACTCCTGGGCTTGTTAGAGCTCCTGTGAGTACAGCCTCCCCTGGATTACAGTGGATTGCTTGCAGAGCTGATGCCTTAGGACTGCTCTAGGAGCAGGTGAGTTGAGCCCTTGAGGGAGTTCCTAGGTCCTGTGAATTCCAAATTACTCCCTGTTTGAGAGACACTGCAGCTTACTTACCTACACTCCTGGATGTGTTAGAGATCCTGAGATCCCCGGGGCTTTGTGGGATTGGGTGCTGAGGTGACGCTTTAGGACTGCACCAGGTGTAAGTGCAGAAGGGAAGGATCTCATTCCACTGGCCTTGAGCAAATATTTTTTGAAAATATAGATTTTAAAATGTAAGTTATAATAAGTACCAATATTATTAAGTATATTCAACATTCAATAACATCAAAATTAAATAATTCACAACATGAAATCTATAGCTATGAATTTTGGGTGCTAGAAATCATTATGCTCTTTAGTGGCAATATGTATTAAACAGATAATATGTCATCATTTTAACCACATATTTTAGGAATTTTTAATTCTTTGCTTTAGATAATTTCAGTATAATCAAATAAAATTTGCATTCACCAACATGAACAATTGTATACATTAATAAATTCATTTTCAAAAAGTAAAAATTTCTGGGAAATATTCTATATCAATAATAACATTAGCTACATGCCTACCTTTATCTATGGCCATATCAATTTAACAAAAAAAAATCTTTTTTTTCTGAATTTAAATTAGAATTTGCACCAGATAAACACAAATCTGTTGCTTGCTGAGAGAAAGGAATATTGGGACAAAGAATGGTTCAATTTTTCAACTACTGGAATTTCTATCAGAATTACCCAGGTAATGGCTCAGCAGGAACGTTTACTTCCCAGGGGAAAAAGAGATAATCAGCAATCTTCCTCAGTTAAGTGCATGTAAGAGGAGGAAAGAGATGCATTGAAATGTTGAACCGGGTAGAAGAATGGCTTATCAATTAAGAGTTCTTAATTGTTCTTGCAGAAGACCAGAATTTAGTTTCCAAGACCTACCTTAGGTGACTCACAATATCCTGTGATTTCATGGCTATAAAGTTTGCAATGTCTTTTTCTGATCGCTAATGGTACTATGCTCACAGATAAAAGTGCAAACTTGTACAAGAACCCCCCTTTTCTCTGTCTCTCTCCAGATATATATAATTTGAAAAAGGAAAAGATAAATTGTTTTCTGAAGTATTATTTAATATGATATACATGGAGATAAAAATGTCAATTTCAGTATCTATTTTAGTCATACCCATGGTCCAGTGGCTTTTACACAAATTTAAATGTGTTCTGAAAAGCCAAGTCCATCAAAAAGACAAATTTCAACACCCAACATGACATGGCTTGATTTGGCTAGTCACTCAAGGTTATCATTGCTTTGGTATAAATACAATTTATTGCCTCTGAGTTTCATATTAAACTTCAGTTCATGTAATGAAATATTGGCAGGACAATATAGGTTCTTGAGAAGGTCATCAGGATTGATCCTTACTCTCTTTTTCCCTAGAAATTATTTATTGCTCATATAACTCCTTATGTTTTCTAACTTTGATATGATTTACTGTAAATACCCATGAGTGTCATGTGCTTTCACCTTACCTCCTGGTTGTAGGAGGAGCTAAGGTGGGAGGAGTAAGGAAAGGCAGAAGAAAAGGAAGAGGTGGATCTAGGGAGAGCAGAGATGTAGTAGAATGAAGAGCCACAAAGTTATGAAGAACAGTCAGGTAACAACTTATATTTAGGTTAGCTAATTGGGAAACACCTCTAATTGTATGGGCATATTGTTATTCGGCATTACCAAACATATTAAAACTTTGATTAATCTTTAAGCATTAGAGTTTCATTCATACCTTTTACTGAATAGATGGCAGGATGGTCTGGGCACTCCCCAACCTTTCGGAGACAGCATGGAAGATTGGCAGATCCATATTCTATACTGGTGTCTCATGGGTTGCAGAGCTGGTGTTTCTGGCTGGCCATTTCTAGCTGAGGCATTCATGTGGCCTCTGGCCATGGAACATGGCAGCTGAGCTAAGCAGAGCCCCACAGCTCAGATAGTTTGCTTGACCAGTGGCTTTTAAAAATATTTACCTCAACAAAGTGGCAAACAACTGTTGGGCCTTGGAAGAGGTAACTCCATTTAACCTGCAACATTCAATAACTTAACACAGGTAGAGGTCTCCACCTCCAGAGATTTAAATATTAATGAGTTATCTAAAGGCCAGGGGCGTAGCTAATTAAGTTATTCCTTCCCCTCTTCCCCCTCCCTATAAAAGGCCAGGTAAGCCTGGCTTTGGAGGAGTGCTCATCATGTACACCCACTCACCATGCCATGAACAGTAAAAGCTTTGGAAAACTGGACTCCAAGTGTCTCGTGTCTCCTGGTTTCGCCGCCAGATTCCCAGCCTTTGGAACCTCAAACTGCAGCCACCACCCACCACCACCAGCCCGCAGCTACTGTGTGAATGTGGGACCCTCTGCTGGCGGCTTGGGAAACCCGCTGGGACCACCATGGGACCCAGCAGCCAGACTCTCTGTTCCTCCCCCTCCCCCATGAGATTTTTTTCCCTACAACCAATTTCTAGCACAAATTTACTAGAAACTTATGTCTATTTCACCTGAGAGTAAAAGTTGTATTTTTTTTTTAAAGAAATTGAGTAAGCACTGAGATAAGTCACATGACTCCTAGCAGGGAAACCCTGAACAAAAATTTACAGCTGAGCTCCCCTGCTGTGGGGAAATGAAGGTTGATTTTTGTTAGGAAAAGAAAAAAGTAGCTGACTCTAGAATAGACTGCACAGTGTAGGTGAATTAAAATTGAGATTTTTAAACATAGTTAAACAGTTTTGTCTGATTTGTGTGGGGAATGTTGCATGCAGTTCAGAACAAAGATAGGTAAAAAAATGTCTGTGGCTCTAGGCATAAAATGACAGACAGTCAGGTATACTTTTAGCCAAGAGAGCTAAATAAATAAGCCTCTATTGTGGAGCAGTTACTGATTTAAGTATAAAGGTAAAATAAACAGAATATTTGCTTTTAGAAAATATTTATAAACAGATTTGTCCAAATCAGATGGGGATTATTGCCTGCAGTATGGAACTTAGATAGGAAAAATTGTCACTGGCTCTAGTGTATAAGTGGAAGCTGCTCTGGAGTACAGAGCCAAACAGATAGATGGAAAAAAAAACTAATCTAGGCAGAGGGCCAAACAGAAAGATAGTGTAAATCAGGTGTATTCAGATGATATAAAGTTATATAGCCTCAGAGAAAACTCAGGTTTTGTCTAAAGTGGGTTCCACAGGAATCCTGGGTTCATTTCCTGCTTGACAAAATAGGAAAGGCCCAACAATAGGGACATACAGTACTTTAGTTATTAAGTTGATTTTATTTTCAAGATGGGTGTGATTTTCAGTTTTGTGGTTATTTTTTCTCTGGAAAAGAGGTCAAGATAATGGTTTTCCTGGTTACTGGCTCAAGGATATTCTGTCTTGAGGGAAAAGTTTTTGTTTGTGTGTATTTAGGAGAGATGATTGAGGTATTTTCTTGTTATTGGCTCCAAGTTATGCTGTTTGGGGATAAAAGTTTTGTCTGTGTGTGTTCAGAAGAGCCAATTAAGATATTTCTATCTCCCAGAATTATATGGATTAGAAATAACAGAAGAAGACCTCCAGAAGAGTAGATTCCAGAATTCAAACAAAAAATTATCTTGATACTAAAATTTGTTTTGAGAATTGTATATTGCAGAATATACAGCCTTGATGTATCTACTCTTCAAGCAAGCTGAGCAGACCTGCTTAAACTTCTGATATCCTGGAATTTCAGCTGCATGCAGTGAAGACACAGAAATCAGAGACTTATCAATTTACCCTTCCCCCTGCCCTCTTCTAATATCTCAAAGCCCAAATTCAGCTTGAAGAAGTTAATGAAGGGTCAGTGCCCCTATTTCCTGAACTTGGGGACTGAGGTGGTTAATATTAGGCTGTTCTTCTTGGGAAAAGTAATTTTTTTGGGTGGGAGACAGGGAGGAATAGTTAGAATTGAGTACATAGCTATAACCTATTTGATAGAAATCTGTATAATTGTTACTAAGCTAAAGTTATATTTCTTAAATGGTACAAAATTTATTTTGATTTCAAATTCAAGGGTTTCATAGTATATATTCTTCTATTAATTCAAAATTGGTGGGTACAAGGCTTAGACCCAGTTTTCCTTTAATATTTTTAAACTTAACTGAGATGGTTAGCCTGTGAGTTAAGGGCCTATAGCAAATTTATGGCTCTGAGTTTACTGTTATGGTGTTTTCTAGATGTTAATTAGAAACAGCTGACAGGAGTTAATGGACAATAGTCCAGGTTGCTTTACAAAGATATTTGGTTTTCAAAAATGTCAGGAGTCCACAGAATTGATATTACAAACATTTCTGTATTAATTTTCATTTTGATTAGAGACCTGTCTGCTTCAGACAGCTTCCCTGTCTTGGAGTCTAAGAAGAATCTGAGCATCTTTGGAGTTACTCCAGTTGTGGTGAAACAGCCACTAGGGAAGAATTGCCTCTTTTCATCTACAGACACATTACTGTCCAGAAAAGGAAATACTTGTGCAATAATCTACTCCAATGATCACAGTTCTATAAGTATTCTGATGACTTTTTCAAGTAATATTTCTATTTTTCCAAATCCTACCCTTTATGTTCCTTAATGCAATGTTCCTTATCTGCAATGGAGTTCTTCATTTTTAATGTAGGATAATTTTAGCTATATAATTAAATTTGTCTTTTGGGGTGGTTTACTGTGATTCACTGTTTTAGAGGCTTCTGATTCATTCCTTGCTCTAGGCTACTGGCATCCCTAGACTCTCTGTACATACAGCTGATACATTTGCTCAATGGAATATTGCTCAGCTATTAGACACAATGATTTTATAAAATTTGTAACCTAATGGATAGAACTAAAAAATATCATCCTGAGTGAAGTCACCCAGATACAAAAGAACAAACATGTCATGTACTCATTTATAAGTGGATACTAGCCCCAAATCTCAGAATAATCTTGGCTTCTTTGTAACAGTCCTTCTAGAAATTTTAAGATGTGCATTTATTTCCATTGGGTTGATAATTATTTCTATTATTACAGCAAAAGATGTCACTGACATCCAGATTAGCATGTAGTCTGATATGCTGCACTGCCAGTATTTCAATGCTAGAGAGAAACACATAGTCAACTCCGTTTTTGAGAAATGGAGGTATGCCTCTCAAAAAAATCTCTGTCCTTAAATGTCTTTTCCATGTCTAGGACAATCCTGGATAGTTTTTCTAAAATTATGATTCTGTATTCAGAAAAATAAGATTCTGTCCAGCTCTGTGTATCACCATATCAGGACCAGTCCTATGTATACTATCACAGCTTTAAGTCAACCAAAGCATTTAAGCTCAACCAATTTCCTTCACCATTTAATGAAATAAGAATTGCAGCTATGTTGATTAAGGTTCTCTAGAGTAACAGAACAAAAAGATTAAGCCATTAACTATTAATAAGGGAGTTATTTGGATGGATTACAATTTGTGGTCTGGCTAGTACAGCAATGTGTTTCTCCCCAGATAATGGACAAGAATACACTTGTTGTTCAGTCCAGGAATCTGAATGTCTCAGCTACATAACAGTCTACACTGGAGTCCAGAAAAAATTGTATTTTAACACCAATGATTCTTCCTCAGCAGCAGGAAGAATGAATTTCGAATTGAGACTGAAGACATGCAGTCATAATGAAAAAGCTTCCTACTCTCATGTGGATTTATACTTCCAGAAAGTGTGGTTAAGAGTGTATGTATTCTCTCAAGGTTCAGACTTAAGCTGGTCTTCTAACCACTTGTGATTCAATAAAGAAAATACATCACAGGTCTTCACAGCTACTGGGGTTTTAGTTGATTCCAGGTATAGTCAAGATGACAAACTTTGGCCATCACAGTTGCCTGCATGTTGAGAATCTGTCTATTGCTCGGACAGACTTCTGCTGAAGAATACAATTTGTGTTAGATTATAAACATGATCCTGGTAGACTTAGGCCATATGTTTTCCTTTCAGACTGGGGCTTCTCCAGAGGCAGCCCCACTATACTTAGACAGGAGTAGACATGGGAACAATTCATGTCTCCTCATGTTAAGTTTCATGAGACCAGTACTGTATTCCAAGGAAGTCTTACATTATAATCTTATTATATTACCAGTGAATTTAGTTGTTTCACAATTATAAAATATAAAGATATAGAATAGAGATGGTTAAAGAAACATTCTTCCTACATGAATTGGTTCTATGTTGGGTAGACCCAACTACCCAACAGGTAGAAAATTGTGACTAGGGTGGCTGGGAACACTAAAAGTTCCTCCAGCTGTGGGTTGGATGGCTGGGAATGCTGAGAGTTCCTCCAGGTGGGAAGTTAGGTGCAGTGGCTGTGGCTACAGTGGCTCATTAAAGGCATTTTTCTATGGTTCCTCACAACAGGGCCACAGTGACACTAGAAAGTCTGTGGGCTTCCAAAACAGCTTTATTGGCATAATGGATGATGGTTGAATCTGGATGTGCACCCCTGAGAAACCCAGAGCAGACCTGAGTTAAATAGGGAGAAAGAGAATGGGGAGGGGCTGGGGAAGAATGCTTAATTGGCTCCACACTCTGGCCTTCAGGCATCTCATTAGTATGTAAATCTCTCTAGGGCCTGAGGCCTGTTCCTGGTGACTGATGGCCATAGACCTCTGTGTGGGAGTGGCTGTGGATGGCTGAAGCCAAATGAAAAGAACCAGGACCTGGGAGCAGAGCTGAACTCCTGTTGTCCAATAAGAGTCTGGGGTTCCAGGCTTATGCTCGACCAAGCACCCAGCTGCTTCTCACAGCCTACTGCCCCATAGAAAATTTTCTAACTTATGTTGTTATTGAGAGAATTACTACTTTTGTGAGCCTGGGGCAATTTCAGGTTTACTATGTGTTTTAGCTCAGGACAGTAAGTATGGCAATGAATTTTGAGATAATTTCTTATAATAATATTCATCAAATATTACTATCTGAGTAGAATGTTATCAACTCTTGCAAATAAAGTTAGAAGAAAAGTTGTGTATACAATTTTCATTATGACTGGCCAAACTAATTTATTGTACTTTTGTCTGAAGGCTGTCTATGGGAGACACTTGGATTTACCAAGATCTGCATTCACTGTGATGTGTCTAGTACTAGGTTTTAAGTGTAAGGCTGAAATGTGATTCATATTTTATCTTCTATGTAAAAAAATCCTCTATCTATACTAGGTTGTTTAAGTTGAATCCATGGAGTATCACAGGCCACAATCTTCTTCCTTTCTTCTCCAGAGTATCTTTTTATTTTTAGTACTACATGTTTATTGAAAAATGAACTAGAACTAAACTTTTTACATTAAATATAAGCAAATATTACTTTCTTTTATTGGATATTTTATGTATTAACATTTCAAATGTTATCCTCTTTCCTGGTTTCCCCTCCAGAACTCCTCTTCCCCCTCATTTTTCCACAGGCTTCTATGAAGATGCTCTGCCTCCCACACACCTATTCCCTCCTTACCACTAACCTGGCATTACCCTACATTGGAGAATCAAGCCATTACAGGTCCAAGGGCTTCTCCTCCTATTGATGCCAGACAATGCCATCTTCTCTTACATATGCTGTTAGAAACATGAGGCCCTTCATGTGTATACTTTGGTTGGTGGTTTAGTCCCTCCAGCTTTTGAGGGTCTGGTTGGCTGTTATTGTTGTTCTTCTTGTGTTGTTGCATACCCTTTCAGCTCTTCAGTACTTTCTGTAACTGCTCCACTGGCATCCCCATGCTCAGTTTAATGGTTGGCTGTGAGCATCCACCTCTGTATTTGTCAAGCTCTGACAGAGCCTGTCAGGGGCCAGCTATACAAGGCTCCTGGCAGCAAGTACTTCTTGGTATCTGCACTAGTGACTGGGTTTGGTGTCTGTATATAGGATAGATCCCGGGTGTGGCAGTATATGAATGGCATTTCTTTTAGTCTCTGTTCCACACTTTGTACCTGTATTTTTTTTTTTTTTTTTAGACAAGAGCCATACTCAGTTAAGAATTTGAAGATAAGTGGATAGCAGCATCTCCCAACAGGTCTTCTTACCTAACCTAAGGATTTGGTCTCTAAAGGTTCTCCCTCCCCTTTCGTGGGCATTTCAACTAATCTTATCCCTGTTGGGTCCTGGGAGCCTCTTGCTTTCCTGACATCTGAGACTTGCTTGTAGCTACCCGTAGTTCCCAATCCCTCATTGCAACACACCTCTATTCAAATTCCTGACCCTCTATATATTGTTGGGAACCGCACTAGCCCCACGTTTGGGTGGCCAAAAATGTCTCGGCTTGAGCAAAATGCTGAGGCCCAGGCTGCCCCGCATTTGGTGGCCACTGTATCCCTGCCCAAGCTGCCACTCCAGTCCGCGGGTCGGGGTTCAGCAAGAGAGAGATCACTCACGGAGAACGGACTCAAAGAATGGAGACCAGACAGAGTGTGTTTCAATCCCGTTTATTCTTCAGTCTCTCTTCCTGTAAGTGTCTCCTAAAAGTGTCTTCTCTGTCTGATTCTGATCTGTTCTGTCTCTGCCTTTTATATGTCTCACTTCTAAGCCATGCCTCTAAGTCACACCTATAATCATGCCCTTAGGTCTTGTCTCTAACTCTGATCTCTACACTTCTAAGTCATACTCTTAAGTTACACACCTTTAATCTCACACACCTTTAATCTCACACACCCAAGGTATCTAAACCAAGATTATCAGAGTGTGCTCAGTTGTTGTAGGCTATTGTAATCCAAGTCTCATGTCAGGGTATATGGCTCAAGATGGCTGCAAAGCTGATAGCTGCTTTCTGCTAAAAGTCGGCCACCAACAGTATATCATCCCAGTATTCTCTCATACCTGATCTTGCCCCCCTTTTATACTTCCCCCACTATTCTTCCTCCCAAGTCCCTCCCATCCTCTACCTCCCATGAGTATTCTGTTCCCCCCTCTAAGGAAAACTGAAACATCCAGATTTTGGTCTTGCTTCCTCTTGAGCTTTATATGTTCTGTGAATTGTATCTTGAGTATCCAAAGCTTTTGGGCTAATATCCACTTATCAGTGAGTTTATACCATGTGTGTTCCATTGTGACTGGGCTATCACACTCAGGATGATATTTTCTAGTTCCATCCATTTGCCTAAGAATTTTATTAAGTCATTATTTTTAATAGCTGTGTAGTACTCCATTGTGTAAATGTATTATATTTTCTGTATCTGTTCCTTTCTTGAAGGACAACTAGGTTCTTTCCAGCTTCAGGCAATTATATATAAGGCTTCTATGAACATAGTGTAACATGTGTCCTTGTTATATGTTTGATCATGTTTTGGGTATATGCCCAGGAGTGGTACAGCTGGGTCCTCAGGTACTACTATATCCAATTTTTTGAGGAATTGTCAGATTGATTTCCAGAGTGGTTATACTATTTTACAATCTCACCAACAATGGAAACAGTGTAATACTTCTTCATTGTTGGGGATATTTCTAGAATGTTCCAGAAACAAGGGATATGAGAATTTCTCAGGAGTCTATGATGGTGACATTTGCTAAGACTCCTAGTACTGAAGTGTGGAAAATCAAGAGGCCTCCTCCTATATCTAGGCAGGACAGCCAGGAGAGGGATAAGAACACCCCAGCCAGAGAATATGCCACCGACATTCTTTCCTCTATAAGAAATGCAGGAACAAAATTGGAGCAGAGTCTGAAGGAATGAACAACCAATAACTGTCCCAACTTGAGATACATTCCATAGGCAAACCCTAATCTCTGACATTATTAATGATACTCTGTTATCTGTACAGACAGGAGCCTGGGATAATTGTCCTCTGAGAGACTCAAAGCAACAGATCACTGCAGCCCATTGGCAGAGACCCATAGCTAAATATTGGATGACACTTGAGGGAGTCATCTGGATGATTTGGTGGAAGGATTGAGGACCCCAGATAGAATAGGAACTCCATGAAAAGACCTACAGAGTCAACTATTGTTAGCCCCCCTTGGGGCCTATCAGAGATTGAACCACAAACCAAAGAGCATATATGGGGTGGACCTAGGCTCCAGTGCTTGGTCTTCATGTAGATACTTCAACAACTGGAGTGGGTGCTGTCCATAAAGCTTTTGCTTGCCTGTAGATATCAGTACCCTAATGAGTCTGCCTCTTCTGGCCAGAGTGGTAAAGAATGGACCTAGCACTTCAAATGCTTGATGTGCCAGCGTTGGGGGATAACCATGGGACTCTCCACCCTCTCAGAGGAGAAGAGGAATGCAGATAAAGAGAGAGACCTGGTGGAAGTTAGGCAGTGATCAAGATGTAAAGTAAATAAGTAAATAAATTAATGGGGAAAAATTATAATACCTACTACATATGTGTATTGTATTCATAACTCTTAAGCTTAGTTGTAGAGATCTTATGTTCAAACTTATGCTTATAGTTCATAGTACCATCTTGAACCCTCTCAACTTCAATGTTCTTACTATAACAAGAAATGAAAGGTAATATAATTAATTAACTGATTATTATATTACATTAAGGAATTAATGTTAAAAATAAAAATTATCTGCAACTTAATATGGCAATATATTTTTCTTTTTGAAAATAAATGCCAAAAACTAAAATGTGTAGAACTTTAATAAATAGGCTTTTCTGGAAAAAAAATTTTATATATATATATATATACATATATATATATATATATATATATGTATATCATATGTTTAATGGATACTTTAATATATTTAATGGATAATTTAACAGTTATAAAATATTTTTCTTTAAGCAATAAGTTTAAATTTTTTTGCTCATTTAAAGCCTGTTTATTTTACTTTTTGGTATTAGAGCGTGATACCATATGTTTGTGAGTTGTTTTTTATGACAAATTTCTTTGTTGAGTAGGATCTAAGAAAGACACTCTACTTAAATTTGTTTACTTTCAATGTAAAAGGACTCTTTGCTTCACATATTTATGATGCAAATATACATTAAACAACTTTCATTTTCTCATAATTCATAACCCTAAGAAACAAAGCCATTCTAACTTTTAAAAAAGTCTTAATTTTCAGGCTGAGAATTTATGTTTTTTACCTTAATATATTTTATCCAGATTATAAGATATTTTATGTTAACTATATTCCAGAATTAATAACCATGTATTTACAGTGTAACAATTCTTTTGTAAATGAAGACAAATAAAATTTTAATGTTATGGAATGCAGTGCTTTAAATTTTACATTCAGAACAAAAATTTTGTGGTATTGACAATTCCACAAATTAAATATGTTTCACAAATTAAAGCATATTTTTACCAAGTATGATACCATTTGATATACCTTTGTGAAAATTAGGAAGAAAAATTAAAATCATATGTCCTCAAGATATTTAGATGATATAAGTCCTTGTTTACTGTCATTAACATGTATGAATTATGTAAATGCCATACTTATATCTGCCAGCTTGTTGAGCAACAGGAATGTCTTTCTCTTGAGATTCCAAATCTTTTAGAGAACCTGAGCTAATTTTAAACTCAGGTGAACTAACAGGCTGGTACCAAGCATTGGTTTCCAAGTTGGCTACCAACAAAACCTGGGCCTAGCTCCAGTTGCAAGGTTACACTCCTAACAAGACCAGTGTCTCCAGGTTATTCCCTCAACAAAACTGTACCCAAGGTTACAAGCCCACCTCTGGCCTAATGACCACCAATGCAGACGGGAGCAGAAATTAAGTTTAGGATATGACTCGCAGCACCTGCCAATTATGTTAAAGGCCACAGTGCCTTTTCAATTAGATGCTTGCACACATACTCCCTGCTTGCTGCTTACTATAAAGCCTTGCCCCAATAGACATTCAGGGCTCAACCACCACCCATACCATCCTCCGTGACAGTGATGCATTGGGATGGAGAGCTAGGTTGGATAGAATAAATACCCTGCTCTGAGTTACATCAGATTGGTTCTTATCTATGTTTTGGGAAATCAATAACATTTCCCTGGCACTACAGGTTTCACTGACACTTTTCTTAAAATAACATACTATTTAAGGCTAAATTTGCTCTTCTTTACTTACTGAACTAAAATATGGTAGGCTTTGATTCTAAAATTTAGTATTATTGTTTATAAATATATAAGATACTTTATGCAGGAAATGGAACATTTCCAATACAACAGAGTGCAAGGCAATGGAGTAGTTTGAAGTTTTGAGTTTTTACAGTTGCTGATTGCTACTTTATTCCTAAGTATTCATTAAGAAAAATAATTCAGTAGAAACAGCACTGGTATTGAGCACCTCCATGGCTTAAGTTATGAGGAAGCTCAACTAATATGAAAACCATTTACAGTATAGCTCAGTGAGTCAAAACAGAAACCATTTAGGAGATAAAGCAAATCAATAGTTTAGAAAATACCCTGTTGCTGCTCATCACATAGATGCATTAATATGACTTGTGAAAGGTTGCAAATCTACCTAGTGAGCATTTTGAATTAATTTTTAAGCCTTTAGGCTTACAGAGCTTTGAAACTAAGATTTGAAAAAGGCCTTAAATACAACAAAATTAAAAACATTAATTTTCTGTTTTCAAGCAGAGTTCAAAACTTTTACTCCCAGGATACTTTCACTTACTATTAAATACATATCATCAAAATTGAGTGGATGATGTCATTTCTCAATATAACTCTTTCAAATAAGATTGGTATCTTCAATAATTTAATGTTGTTTTAAGAAACTATTAACTTTACCATATTATAATTCCCAGTTTGAGGCAGTTTTTATTGCAATTTGTAATTTTGACAAGAATTATATAATCTGAGTTACACTATTGTAATAAAATATGTCATTTCTAAAGTCCTTATTTTACCTATTAAAACTGTAGTAAATGAATAATAAATGATTAAATCTCAATTTACATATTTAGTTGACTATAATCTGCAGTTTCACAATTAAATAATTTTTAAATTTTAATTTATTTACTTTACATCTAGATTACAGCTTCCCTTCTCTACTCTTCTTCCAGTCCCTCATTCTTTCCTTTCCACCCCACATTCTCTCGTCCTCCCTTTCTCCTCAGAATAGGAGAGGCCTCCCATGGGTATCAACCTACCTTGACAGATTAAGTTGCTGAAGGACTAGGTGCATCTTCTCCTATTGAGGCTAGACAAGGCAGCCAAGTTACAGGAAAAATTCAAAGGCAAGAAACATATGTATACTCTACTGCTACTATTAGGAATCCCACATGAAGACTAAGCTTCATAACTGTTCCATATGTGCCAAGGGCCTGGGTCTATCCCATGCATGCTCTCTGTTTTACGGTTCAGTGTCTATCGGCCCCTATGAGCCAAGATTAGTTGATTTTGCATATTTTCTGGGGTATTCATGACCTCATTGGCTCCTTAAATCTTCCCATTCCCTCTTCCATAGAATTCTCCAAACTCTGCCTAAGGTTTGACTGTGGGCTTCTGCATTTGTTTTCATGATTGCTAAGTGAATTCCCACAAATGACAGTTATGCTAGGCATCTGCCAGTAAGAATAGCAGAATATCATTAATAGTGTCAGGGGTGGGCTAAAATTCATGACATGAATCACAAGCTGGGCCAGTTATTGCTTGGCTTTTTCTCAAATTCTGCTCTGTTGTTTCTACTGCACATAGTGTAGACAGGAAAAAAATGTAGGTTAAAGTTTTCTGGTGGGGTTGGTGCCAGTCTCTCCATTGGAACTCTATTCTTGTTACAGAAGATAACCTGTTCAGGTTTTATATCTCACATTGCTATAAGTCTTAGCTAGGCTCATGCTCATAGATTACTGGGAGTTTGCATTGTCCCAGGATTCTAGTTCATCCCAAAGATAGAGATGCTGTGTTCACTAGTTCCAGTTCCCTCTTTACATATTCTCATTCTCCTTCCTCCCCACACTTGATCTCTTCTGCACCTCTCTTCAGGCCCTCCCCCACCCAGTTCCCTCTCTCCATCTACTTTTAATGTCTTTGCTATTTCCTTTCTCAGTGAATTTTAAGCTTTTCCTCCTTGGACTTCCTTGTTATTTATGTGACTGTATGTGGACTGTTGCATGGTTATCCTACACTTTAGAACTAATATCCACCTATAAATGAGTACATACCATGTGTGTGTTTGTAGGACTGTATTACCTCAATAAGGATGATGTTTTCTAGTTCCATCCACTTATGTGAAAATTTCATGTTTTCCTGGCTTTTAATAGCTGAGTAATTGTGTAAATGTTCCAGAAATTTTTATCCATTCTTCATTAGAAAAACATCTATGTTGATTCCAGTTCCTGGTTATAACAATGACTGCTGCTATGAACATAGTTGAGTAAGTGTCTTTGTGATATGGTAGAACATCTTTTGGGCATATGACCAGAAGTAGTAATTTTGAAGTAGGACAACTCTCAGATTTTTGGAAAATTGAGCAAATGATTTCTAATGTGGTTGTTCAATTTTGTATTCCCACCATAAAGAGAGGAGCGTTTCCCTTGCATCATATATCAAGCAGCATGTACTTTCCCTTGAGTTTTTGAATTTGGCCATTCTGATAGGTATAAAATGGAATCTCAGAGTCCACTGGATCTCTATTAGTTATCTTATTGCTCTAGATAAAACTTCAAGTGTTAACCTGAGATACAAGTAAAATTGAAGATGGAATCTGTTGTAAAATTAATATTCTGGTATCAGATTCCTAGTGAAGTCATACACATTAAGACTGATACTTGCAATGCAGACAGGCTGAAAATACTTAAGGCTTAGAGACTTTCTTGACTTTCTCTAAAAGTTGCACAAAGACATTATACAGTTATAATGATATACATGGGACTAATTATGAACTCCATTTCTTACAAAACTAAAAAGTTTTGAGTAAGCACTACACACACACACACACACACACACACACAGGAAAGCAAGTCCAGTGACAGTTCTTTTTTGTTTTTAAGATCCATTTATGGTTTTTGAAAATGTACACTAAATTGAAGAAAAATACCTTATTAATATATTTTGTCAGAAATATAATACCACATTCCTATGGATGCACAGTAGATACTTAAGTACTTTTAGAAAATCCTCATAGACATAAAACATTCCAGTCCAATTAATGTAGAATATCTGTGGTTAATATATCTGTTGTCGAGGCCCAAGCAAAATGTTGAGGCCTGGGCTACCCCGAGTTTGGTGGCCACTCTATCCCGGCCCAAGCTGCCGCTCTGGTCCGTAGGTCGGGGTTCAGCAAGAGAGAGAGTGAGGATGCACTGGAAGAATGGAGACCAGACAGAGGGTGATTCAATCCCATTTATTCTTCAGTCTCTCTTCCTGGTCCAAGTCCCAAGTCTAGCTGTACTCTCTAAAGAGTCTCCCTAAAGAGTATCTCTCTGCCGTCTGCCTCTGCCTTTTATATGTCTCACTTCTAAGTCATGCCTCTAAGTTACACCTTTAATCATGCCCTTAGGTCTTGTCTCTAAATCTGACCTCTAGGTCACACTCTTAAGTCACACACCTTTAATCTCACACACCTTTAATCTCACATATCCAAGGAAAGTCCTGAGTATCTAAAGCAAGATGTTATCAGAGTGTGCTCAGCTGTTGTAGGCTATTGTAATCCAAGTCTTATGTCAGGGTATATGGCTCAAGATGGCTGCAAAGCTGATAGCTGCTTTCTGCTAAAAGTCACCCCCCAACAATCTATAATTTTATTTGTTTACCATATATTTCTGAAAAGCAGTGTATGTTGAGGAAGACTACTACAATAGCTATTCTTGGTTGTCAAATTGACTACATCTATAATTCAATAAAACCCAAGCTTCTGGGTACCAGTGAGAAATTTTTTTTTTTTTTGATTAGATCATGTGAATCAGGGAGACCAACCTTAAATGTGGGAAACACTTTTGGTGACAACCTATAGGAAGAACATTGGAGAAAGAAGCTGCTATTGTTTACCCACTTACTCTCATTTGTTGGAGTACAATATACTAAGGTATGTCTCAGTATAGTCAGTTGATAATTCTGTACCAGTATATAACTAAAAGCTGGCAGAATCTTGGTATTTTTTCTATAGCCCATTGAATAACCAAAAAAAACCCTATCTCTTGGAATGAAGGTGTTATGTTCTTCAAGCTGACTTCTACTCTCTGTCTGGGATAAAGTCATCTTTTGGGGAACCTAAGAAAATTTGGATATTATTCAAGTCCTGGAGTACTTGTTGTTTAATTTGTAATCCAAGCTCTGTGTGATAGGACAGTGTAGGTCTTAACTGAAGTCCTGGCTGAAGCAGTCTATGAGTTTGGACCATCTGACACCAGCTGCTATGAAGTTGTCTTAAACACAATCATTGGGGAAATAGCAACTGAGGCAGTTTGTGAGGCTGAATCACCTGTGCTACATACTTTGTCTTCATTTGTGTTTGGTTCTTTTACTATGAAAACACAGAAACTTTTAAAGATAATATTGGAGGTATATTTCTGCATTAATACATGTATGGAATGCATAGTATGCACAAATTAGTTAATGGTGATTCTCTGGTGTATATTTTTACAGATAAAAGCCATCGATTAATGTTTATAAGTATTTTTGTACTACACAACCAAAATGTATTGATTCCACATCCATGTGGTATAAACTCATGGAATGCAGTACTAAGTCAAGAGGACTAGGTAGCTAACATGATTTACTGGCTTCTGCAGTCATTTATGTCTCCTGAGTTGTTCCTATGCAAAAGAATTGACTTGTGTCACATGTTTTCTTGTAACTCCATGTCTGAAACCAAGATTTTTAACGGGTATTTTTGGTCAAATTTAATTTTAATTAGCTTTGAAGGAATCCACAAATTTTTGCTCCCTGGGGAAACAAGAATATACCCTCTTCCCTAACAGAACATATTTATCAACTTCCTTTTTGATATTAACACATCCTTAAAGTATGTAAAAAAATGACTTAATTCAGCAATAGATTTTCTATAAACTTTTTTATATCATATATAATTATTAAGATTTTCTATTTGTAGTTTTTCAGAAGCCACTTATAATCCACAACAAGAAAATTTCTTTTTGATACATCAAACTTTTTTCTAATATATCTGAAACTGAATTAGCTAGTAAGATATTATCCATATAAGGAATGACTAATAGCTTTGAAAATTTAAACAAAAATTTTAGCTTGGTATTTTGTGTTGATTGTATTTTGTTTTGTACTGGAAGTTTAGATTACCCTAATTTTTTTCTTTCATGAAGTCTCCATTCATGAATAAGTCCGACTATTAGGAAACAACAACAACATCAACATCAGCATCAACAATGTCAACAAAAACATTTCCAATAAAGGAAACTTTAATACTGAGTTATTTATTGCCTCTATTAAAGAAAAACAAAAAAAAAACACATTCAAACAAAAATTAAGTAAAGAAATAAAAATAATGTCTAAGTTCTGATTGAATTGAATTGTGTTATCTCATGCTATAGAAGCAAAGCTCTGCCTTTTTTTTTTTTTTTGATTTCCTAAGTTTTTAAATGCATATGTTGTAGCTCTGTGCTGGTGGGTTCTTAGCCGAAAGAACTGGCAGACATATTGCAGTCAAAGAACTCTAAGTTGCAGTTGCCATCAATTTATTTATTTAAAATTTTATATTGAGAAGAGACGTTTTCTATAAAGCTAACTTTCATTCACCAGATATGATTATTATCTTGTAGGCTTACTGCTGAATAAGCTTACAGTTTCTAACTCTTTCTTAACTCTGGCTGGCTGGTTCAACTCAGCTATTCTAGCTTAAAATCCTTTCTAACTTGATTGATTCAATCTGCCTTCTCTTGCCTTCTTATTGAATTGTTCTGCTTGGAAAAACTGCCTCTCAATTTTACAAACTGAACTGTATTGACTGCCCTGAATGCACAAACTGAACAGAACTGATTGAGACTTCAAGAGCTAAATAGAACTCAACTCTATTCAACTGAATTGTACCAAACTGCACTGAATTGAACTCTACTATATTGCCTGAAATCAACTTAACTGTCAGCCACCTCACTCTCTCTCCATGCACTGGTCTTAAGTACACTCTCCTTCCTGTGCATTCTCTTGAGAGTTGGTTGTACCATATCTCTTACTCATTCTGTCAAATTTTTCTGTTATTCATCACATTGTCTGCCACTCAATTGGATGCTACTTTCACATATGGCTACTTCCTTCTAAAAACTAAATTTACCTCCATTGTTAGGTATCAAAGGTAGTATATACTAATGATGTATCTGTATTCCAGTAATATTATACTGTAAGCCAGGGGATGTTTGCATTCTGACCAGACTATATCTTTGGATATTATCCATTACTAGAGTAGCCATGTTGCTGAATTATAATTCCTGTACTTTTTTTTCTTTTGTACCTACCACATGTAATTTAGCTTTCCATCTCTTAGTCCTCTATCTTGCAAAGTCTATTTATTTTCATCTTTTTTACTGAGGACATAGAAAATTGTGATGATTAATGAGCATATTCCAATTAATTGCATTTATTACAATATGTCATCCTGCATATATTGTAATAAATACAACAAATAAAACTAAACTATACATGATCAAATTATACCTTTGATAGTGTTTTACATTTTTTAACGTGAAAATATTTTGCTTTTAATATTGCTTAGTCACGTATTTTTGTAAAGTTCATTTAATTCCAACCTTAATATTTCTTTCTATGAGCCTTTATATGCATTTTCTTTCTTTCTTCTGTATATATATATATATATATATATATATATATTACATTATATATGTTATATATACAGAAGAAAGAAAGAAAATGAATATATATGCAAATATATATATATATATATATATATATATATATATATATAATCTCTATTCTTCTACTAGAGACTTTATTTTATTATGTTCAAACCTAACATTTCTTTGCAAGATAGTCCATATTATTTCTTTTTCTTTTTTATTGTCTATGCAACTTTATGATACAATTTTTTTCTTCAGTTTATTATTTTCACACTTATTATTTTATTTTAAGACTGTCACTATTCAGTTTCCTTTTGTTCTTTAGTACCTAAGCACATTTGAAAACACTTCTATTTATTTCTCTATTTCATGCTTTCCAACTTTATATTTATCTCTGAAATTTCTCTAACTCTTTTTTCTAACGACTGCTAGTTCCAAGCATACTTTACTGGTTCTGATGTCTTCTTAGTAATATTGTTGCTCCTGGAAGATGCTATTTCTGTGTTATGGAAAGGGTGGCTCAGGCTAGCACATGAAAATGGTGGCAGGTATATACACCTTAGCTCAATGTCAAGCTGGATGCTCCTGCCAGCTGAAGCCACTCACAGTCTCTTGCTCAAGTGCCCCACAGTAGGCTTTGCTGAGCTGTGGGAGTCTATGTCCTGCAGGCAAAGGCTTAAAGGAGTTATGTTTCCTGCCAAGACTGACCTCCATTCATAGAGTAGCTATAACATAATGCAACACAAGATTTTTAGAAAACCTTCCATTTTTCTGACACTTCCACAGCATCTATGCCTGGCTTTCTGCACCTCATTGGTGAGATAAATATAGCAGGACTTTCTTGGACTGACAGTGATAAAAATAATAACATAGAGACTTTTTAATATTTTAAAGCTTAGGGCTATTAAATAGGCAGTCTCCTAGGCAGCTATCCAGCTTAATCCAAGTAATCCTGGCAATACATCCTGCCAAGTAGCTAGTTCTATGTCTCTGCTGCACTGGTCCAGGTATTCACCTCAATGTCCACTGGTGAATCTGCTGTGTCTCATTTCTTCTCTAAGTCTCTCTCTCTCTCTCTCTCTCTCTCTCTCTCTCTCTCTCTCTCTCTCTCTTTCTCACTCTTCATCTCCCTCTGCCTCTCCCTTTCTCTCTCCCTGTACCTGTCTCCCCCCTCTTTTTCCCTCTCCCATGTTTTGCCATCAACTTTCTGCCCTGTTATTGGCCATCAGAACTTAATTTCAGCCCATCAGGCACAAGTTTATATTGTCTCAAGGCTAATGAAGAAGGACAAATATTTGCAAAATATGAAGGTTTTTAAGGGCTATAGGAATAATAATACCAAGATCTTGCCAGCATTTGCTCTTTGTCAGTACGGAGTACAATTAATATTTGAATAAAAGAGACATTTTCAAACAATGTAGCCTAACTTTCACTGTTAAATTCATTCTGTCACTGGTGTTAGAGTCTACTTCCTTCAGAGCATCTTTGACATCCAGTTTCTTGGACCAAATGACTATTGGATTCTTAATAATTTCCATCAGAATAGTGTATAAGTGGTCAGGCCACTGTCTGTAATCCAATGTTACAAATCATATATATATATATATATATATATATATATATATATATATATATATGTGTGTGTGTGTGTGTGTGTGTGTGTATTATATGTATGTATATATATATATAATGTATTTGTGTTTATATGTAATTTTCCTAAACATTGCTGAGAAATTTTACATATATTCTTTCAATAGAGAACATTTTTAAACTTTCTTACAGCTGTCCTTATAAGGTATTTAAAAAAAAAAACTGGTATTTTCCCTATTTAGAGGCACAAAGTTGATATCCTCATGATTTTATTTTCTAGAAAGTTTTTTATTAGTTCTTTGTTAAGTATAAAAAAATTCTAATTTTTATTTTATTTCTTTTCTAGTAAGAATATTAAATGCTTCCTTGTTGGAAACTAATTTTACACTAAAGATAAAATCAACTGCCTCCCATAACAAAGTATTTTACTTTATTAAAGGACTGAAACCAAATACAAACAATGTTTTCTATAAAACAGTTTATCCTGAAAAATTTCTTTCCTCCCATCAGATTCAGGAGGTTAAAGTATACTAGGAGAAAATGGCTTACCAAATCAACTAAGGAGGCCTTAAATGAGCTCACAGATAGTGAAGCAAAACTTACAGAGTATGAAGCAGCAAGCATGGGACTTGCATGGCTCTGTACCAGGCCTTCTGTATATATGTTATGGATGCTAGCTTGCTGTTTTTATGAGAATCCTAATAGATAACAGAGGGAGTCAGTGTAACACTGACTCTTTTTCTTGCTCTTGAGACTCTTTTCCTTCTTTTTGGTTGCTTTGTCTAGACCTGATATGAAAGCTCTTGCTTTATCTTATTGCATTTTTCTTTGTCTTGTTGTTGTCTCTTGGAGACCTGCTTTTTACTGAAAGTGAAATGGAGGGAGAGTAGATCAGTGGGAGAGAGGAGGTTGGGGGTTTATGAGAAGTGGAGGGAGGAGAAACTGTTGGTGGAATTTGTCTTAGTTAGGGTTTTACTGCTGTGAACATACTCCATGTCCAAGGCAACTCTTATAAGGACAACATTTAATTGGGGGTACCTTACAGGTTTTATGATGAGGCTGCTTTGATAGATAATAAATATAATGTAAATTAGACTCAAAACTCTTAATTGGAAACAGGTATTAAAAATGGTTATTTACCTTTCAAACAACTCCAAACTTCTGTTGTTAACAACAGGAAATTTGACAAGATTGTTCTTTTCCAAAGAAAAATATTGAGATTTTTATAATCTTAATTTTATACTTACTGAAACATAAAATTCAGAAGAGTGGAGCATATGTTTTTTTTTTTCAAATTGAAATAATTTCTTTAAAAATACACATATTAGATGGTGTAATTCTATGTTAGGTTCATTGATTTGTTTAAACAACTTGTATAGTTAGATTGTAGTTTTAAAAATTTATTTATATAGGAATATAAATCACTGTTAGAAAAAGATTAATGAAAACTGCATTTATGGGTTCAGCATCATGTCTAAGCATTTATGTTTCATTTATGTAATTGATTCATAAAATGCAGTAATAAAACATATTCTATGAGATTTTTATTTAAAAAGCGATTTATATTAGGAAAATTAGAATAATGTCTATAACAAGAGATAAGATAGTCTAATCATCAAAGAATATTAAGTTGACAGTAATTACTTGATATGTTAGTACCTTAGAAACATCTACAGCTAGGTATTATGTTCAATTTGATTTTAAAATTACTAATACTGTTGACAGAATAATAATTTATATTAGTTATGTATGTCAATAATACATGAAATATTTTACTTCTGGAAATAAGACAGATTAAGTTGAATAAAAGAGGTTATGTTGAGATTAAACAGAAATATCTGTATTCTACAGATCACATATAGAAAACATGAAGAACATTTTGAAAAGTACTTGGAATGTCTTTTCACACTGAATGTGCAATGCTGCTAAGAGTGGCTGCAGGAACAATGAAAATATGTTTTAAACATGAAAAAAATCCAGGTTGAAGGAACATAGGCTGTCAGATATGCATGTTATTAAAGTACTAGACACATTTCTGGTTGTTAATTTTGTTTTCTCTTTCATTACTGAATTATAGTTTTTAAATAGACTTGGTGAAATGATTTCAAGATATGTTAATTACTAAAAGAGAGAAAATTATAACTGTATTAGAAGTCTAACTCAATCATTTTCAAAAACCTTTGATGTCCCTGATGATGAAAATTTAAATATTAACATAGGTATAACTGTTTAGTCTATTCATTAAAGTATGCCAATATACATATATTTTGTGAGTGAATATGTTACACAAAAACATCTGACAAAGATCTCATTAATTGCTCATTTACTTATGCTACAATCAATAAAACTTCACACATACAAATACCAATACTTAACAGAGTTAACATTTCAAAAAGATGAAAAGTAACCTTTGAAACAACATCCTGTGGATGAGATTTATACTTACAAAATAATTGTCCCACTTGTTTTCACCATTTTTATATATTTTTTCATTTACAGTTTGACAAACACCTAGAGAAAATATCCATAGCTGTGTTCAGTTGAGTGTACTCTTATTTGGAATCAATAGTGAAATTTCAAAATTGAGTAAATTGGGGTTAATGGTGGTTAACACAAACCTGCAATTTAGGCTTTTGAGCTTATTTCTCTGTTATTTTCTACAGAAACAAGTCTCCATGATTGCTGTTTATAAATGTCAGAAAAACATCTACCACAAATAAACACCTGGAAATGTGAATACTTCTCTTGAGTGCTCCTATGTTGGAAAATGCTCATTTTCACATCATGAACGGTTTGAGGTTTGTGTGGAAAAATATTTATGTGTGATTTTTTTTGTAAATGTATTACTTTAATATTGTGTTGTATATAAATAATGAATAATTAATTTCCTAGGCCAATTACTAACAAGGCAATAAACTTTTACTTAAAAGTTCAAGTGAGTATTATAATAAGTGGGGTTTTTTTTTGTTCGTTTGTTTGTTTTTTGTTTTTCAAGACAGGGTTTCTCCGTGTAGCCCTGGCTGTTCTGGAACTCACTCTGTAGACCAGGCTGGCCTCGAACTCAGAAATCCACCTGCCTCTGCCTCCCAAGTGCTGGGATTAAAGGCGTGCACCACCACCGGCAGGCAAGTGTTTTTACTTTAAATACTATTTAAAATTAAAATATCAAAGGTAGCATTAACATAAAATTTACAATTTACAGCTATTTTATCTGGTAGATAAAGTAATGATATCTGCCTGTTGTTAACCATGCTTGACTTTTAAAGTAATAGAATATAGAGAGACATATCTATAAAAGTTATGTCTGAAATAAAATGGTCAGTTGAAATATTCAGTTAAATATAAGAAGAAATTACTAATTCATATATGGTTCAAAGTTAATTACATTTAAGGAAAATTAATTATCTGATTTTGTTACACACAATGTTATATACTAGAGAATACTGGGAAGAAAATAAGGATGATCCAGAAAAATAAAAGGAGAGAATGCTTAGAATACTTTTTATATATATTGTGACATCCTTATTAGAAATTCAGAAGGTTTTCCTGGAAAAAAATCTTAATTTAAATGTTGTAAAAAAGAAAAGCAGATTGTAAGAATCTAAGACAATACTGTTTGTAAGTTCAGTTTGGTACAATAAGATTATTGAAAGGAAGAAATAGCCAAGTAGGAACAACTAATTGAAAGTGAAAAGTAGGGATTTTAAGGGAGTTCCAGACAACACAATATTTCTTTCTAAGTCTCTTATTATTAGTTCCTAAATATATCTTCTGTGTCAGAAATTGTACTAATTGTTACTGGCCAGATAGTTATTAAAACAAAACAAAATAGAAACCATAAATGAAAGAATTTTAAAATATTTTTCTGTTGATTGAAAATAAATTTCTTTCTTACATATTATATTCTAATTATGGTTTCCCCCTCCCTCTACCACTCCCAGATTCTCAATACTTTGCCTCTCATTCAGATCTACTTCTTTTATCTCTCTTATTAGAAAACAGGTAAGCTTCTAAAGTATAGTAATAAAATAAAATATACAAATAAACTAAAAATTATCACATTAAAGTTGAACAAAACAAACAAAAGAAAAAGAGTCTAGGAGAAGAATCTGCAGAAGAATCAGATGTAATTGTTTTACACTACAAGAATCATATAAAAATACTAACCTGGAATTCATAGTACATAAACAAAGGACCAAGTAGAGAACTATGTAGGCGCTCTGCATTTTCATTCAGTCTCTCTACCTTCATCTGTGCTTTTGTGATGTTGATTTAGAGTGCCTTGTTTGCATGGTGTCCTCCAATTTCTCTGTCTCTTACACTCTTTCTGCCCTCTTTTCTGTGGAGTTCACTAAACCCCAAGAAGAAAGGTTTGATATGGATACCCTGTTTATAGCTAAATGTTCCAAGTACCATAACACACTGCTTATATGGCTGTGGATCTCTGTATTTATTCCTACATGCAGCAGGAGAAAGCTTTCTTGATGGTGGCTAAACAAGGGCACTAATCTTCTTCACTGGCTGGAGTGCAGAATCACTATTTTTAATGCTAAGTTGAAAATGTGATTTGTTTTTCTTAAAAATAAGAATATACTGAAGACCCCCAAACTCGGGAGACCTTTACTCAAGTCTCGGGAAGTCGCGGCCACCCACAAACTCCAAGACACCTTACCTGGATGCAATCAGCAGAGGTTTATTAGGGAAGACAGCTGGCAGCCAGCAGTCAAACTGCACACTCACACAGGAGTAGAGTTTGAGGAAGCCAGTCAGTCTGAGGAGGGTTTTTAAAGGCATAAACCACAAACCAGGGGAATAGGAAGGGGGGTGAGGGATTGTCAAGGATACATAACATAAAAATAGTGGAACATTTCAGAGGAACCCACCCCAAATGATTTAGAGTCATGGGAAAATCACTCTACACACTCATTCTTCTCAAGAATGTATTTTTACCATGTCACTGTGCCCTACCCTGTCATTACCAACTATTTCAAGTTAACTATTTCTCACTTGCTCCATCCATAGCCCCACCTAGATGACTTGCATCTTTTTTGTGGTCAGAATGTGTCTTCCTGCTTTTGGCCTTCCCCACCCATGGGTGGGTTCTATTCCCTGAGTCTTTAGGGCCTGAAATCTTACATTCAGTTCTGCCTTCTGGAACCTGCATTCTTTTGTTCAGGTCTAGGGTAAAGGAAAAGCCTATATATATTTCATAAAACGGTCTTTATAATTTTTCACTCTACAATACCTCAGACAAGGGTTTGGAGGATTCAAGCTGGTATTGACCTAGAAACCTCCTTTGTAAAAAGTAGCTGCCATACTATACACATTATCAAGAATGAAAAGCATTTTGTTGTCATATCTTTCTGGAGAAGCTATGAAAGAAAAGAAGCACTAAAATTCAAAGGTATCCCCAAGGTTCAATAATGGAAATTTTAATTTAGGGGTAACCAACAGCTATCTAATTAGATCCAAGGCCTATTACATACAAGGAAAACTATGCTTGGAACTCTAGACCTAGTATTATTATTTGAATATGAATGGTTCAATAAGGCACATATGTTTCAAAACATGGTTTCTATTTTTGTTACAGCTTGGAAAGAATAAGTAGGTATGACCATGTTGAAGAAGATAGGTCACAGAGTGCAGGGTTTGAGGTTTTAGAAAGTCTTCTTTCAAACCCAGATCTCTCTCTCTCTCTTTGCTTCTTGCTTGTAGTTTGAGATGAGAGTTCTTAGCTGTTTTTGCCACCATGTCTTACCCTCCCATCATGTACTAGAAACTTCTGCAATGATAAGTTTATGTTTTTTTAAGAAGCTACCTTGGCACTGTGTTATATCACAAAAATAGAAATGTAACTAATAGAGAATTTGGTAATAAGAAGCTTTGAAGGCTACTGCTTTGATGAGCCTAAACGTATTGCTATTTGAAGGAATCTGGTTAATTTGGAAGCTTGGAACCAGAAAAGGCATTAAAGCAGAGTTTCAGGCACATTAAGTAGGAGTATGGAAGATACTGTTGGGACTAATGTAGACAATGAAGGACTAGATTAAGATATTTCAAAGGGTAACAATATTACCAGCCATATTAGTGGTCTTTATGATATTTTAATAAAGAATGTGGCTTCATTCTATTCCATTTGAAAAAATTTGTCTGAGACTAAGTTTAGAAGTAAGAGAAATTCTTTGACAGAGAATTAAAGAAAGTCTAAATTGACTATGTTATAGGATTATTAGTAATCACTCTTTTGTACTTCTATGATAAAAACAGTCAATGGTAGAGAAAAATGCAAAATGTACAGTTTGCAATAAAAGAACAACACAGATAATATTTGTGTAGAAAAAATAAGGCATAATTGATATGCAATGGTGTAAAGGGAAGGTGTGCCATCAGTATAAATCCTCACCTAGCTAAGCTACAGAATTGTGAAGAAAACGGGCCTAAGAAAGTTTTGAAACAGTAACAACAAATTAAACTAAGAAATAAGATAGAATTTAAACAACTGGAAGTATAATTAAAAGGGAAAGAGTTCACCCAAAGTTGATACCCAGACTTGTCAGTGTTTTCCTCCTGATGCTGGTTCTTGAATTACAAAGGATGCATGAGTAAAGAAGCCATGGACTTCTATTCTGTTATTATGGATAGCCACTGAGGCAAAGAGTGTAACAAAGGAGTCCCATGCAGGAAGTTTCTGAGATGTTATTGTGTGAATCTGTGAATATAAAGGCAAGATTTCATTGGAGATCCCAAGATGTTGGAAATTCCAGAGGCATGAGACATATGCCAAGGTGAAGTGGACACGGGGTGTAGATCAGAATAAACAAAAAATTACGTTGCACACAGTAAAGGTGGAAGGACAGAGCTGTATAGGTCCACTGTCTATATATAGAGAGCTATATAACTTGATTTTGCCATGCTGGGCTTCCAACTTGTTTTTGTCCTCACTATATTAAAATTCTTCTCCTTTGGAATGGTAATATATATTCTGTACCATTTCATATTTGAAATATATATGAAATAAATATATATATATGATATATATATGAAATAAATATATATGTAAGATTATATATATATATATATATATATATATATATATATATATATATTACAGAGAGTGTTGTGACTGTGAAAGACTATGTCAGATGTTTGATATTGGATGAATTAATTTTGCATTGTGATATGGCCATGAGCCTATTAGGGTTATAGAGTTAATATAATAGTTTGGATAAGAATGACCCACATAGGCTCATATGTTTGAAAACTTGGTTCCAAATTAGTGCAACTTTTGGGGAATAAATCAGAAGTTTCATTGTTTTGGAGCAAGTATGTCACTTTGGGTGGTCTTTGAAGATTCCAAAGACTCCCACAATCTCCATACTTTCTCTGCTTTCTGTTTGAGGTTTAAGATATGAGCAATTTATGCTGTCATATAATTACTCTACTATCAAAGGCTCTTAACTTTTGAAATATAACGCTAACTTCTTTCTTTTATAAGTTGCCTTTGTCATGGTATTTGTCTTCATCACGGTTTGTATTCCTGCAAAAAAACATCATGACCAAGAAGCAAGTTTGGGATGAAAGAGTTTATTCAGCTTGCACTTCTACATTGCTGTTCATCACCAAAGCAAGTCAGGACCGGAACTCATGCAGGGCAGGAAATTGGAGGCAGTAGCTAATGCAGAGGTGAAGGAGGGGTGCTGCTTACTGGCTTGTTTCCCGTGGATTGCTCATCTTGCTTTCTTATAGAACCCAGGGCTACCAGCCCAGGGACGGTACCATTAACAATGGGTCTTCCTACCCTTGGTTACTAACTCAGAAAATTTCTTACAGCTGGATATCATGGAAGCATTTCCTTAAGGGAGGTTCCTTTCTCTTGATTTGTATCAAGTTGACACACAAAACTAGCCAGTATAGTAGCTTATCAAAGTACAGCTACGGAACAAGTTGCTGGAGAGATCATAGATCTGACTTATGAACCTATTATTGCCAGTTTTCTAAACCAGTGTCATTTCTAACTCTATTCCAAATATTAATTTAATCTCATCACTTGCCAAGGAAGGTTGTTTTTGCAAGTTATGGATACTATTTTAGAGATCCCCAACTGGTCAAATTGTAAAGAATAAGTGACTATAGACTTCCCAACTCCAACTGAAATCTGTAGAACAACTTCTCCATGTAAGGCCCAGGGATAATTATAAAAGAAGAGATGAGTAAGATTGTAAGAAGTAGAAAACCAGAATGCTTTCTGTTTATTAATTTATCTTAAGCATGACAGAAAAAAAAACTACCAAAAATAAATCTTCACAACATGAAAGTCTGAGTAAGACTGGCAAAATGACAATATAAGTTGATATCCCCACATACATAGGATAAATTCCATGAGGCCTCAATCCAAGATGAAGAGCTACCTGTCAACACTGGCTGCTGAGAGAGGGATAATCAGTTTCATCCAAGAATAAACATTCATATAGGGTGGAAACTCCTGAGTAATTTTCCCTGGACAATTACACATACACACATTTCTGAATAAATTCAATAGATATATATAAATACATGTGTAGAAGGATAATGACTCATTTGTGAATCTAATAAAGTGGCACATAAAAGATGTTAAAAGCAGGAGAGGTGGAAGAAAGTTAAATACAGTGTTAAGTTCTCCAAATAATAAATATATTTCAAAAATAGTAAATAATGGCATGACTGATCACTCTCTCTCTCTCTCTCTCTCTCGCTCTTTCTCTCTCCCTCTCTCTCTCTCTCTATGTATGTATGTGTGTGTGTATGTATGTATGCATGTATATGTGTGTGTATGATGTGTGGACATTATAATGTAATTAATATAATTAATAAATATTCAGTAGTGTATAAATAGTAACAATAAAGCTTCTGTACTTCTAATGCAAATTGTATACACAATAGCATGATGTATTATTAAATAAAATTAGGAAATGATAGTAAAACTATCATATATTTTTATCATTTCACCAAAAACTTTAAAAATTTAATCTGTCAGAACATGAGTTTCTTTAAAAAAATAATCAATATTTTCATTGTTTTCTGCTTGAGAAAGTCTTTATACATGTGTAATTTTTATTATTTTCACAAAAGGCTCATACATTCAAACTCAAGTGTAAATATTATTGTTGGAGAGAAAGACTATAGATTTCATTCAGTTTTTGTTTCCAAAGAATTTCAGAACTCATTTGTCTGAGCAGAGTCTCTTTTATCTACATGCTTACAAGTGGTTGAATTTTGCAGTTCAGTTGACCTTTTAAGGTTGATTCCAGATTTATGAGTTTGTAAAATTCCTTGAAGCCAATTCTTTTATAGGCTTTCCTCCATTGACACTACTTTCCTTAACCAAGGTTGTTTTATTTATTTAAAAAAAAAACTTTTGTTTGTGCTTAAAGAAAAACAGATCAGTGAATATTATTTTTTCCAGTGATGTTAATAATTCAGAATTATTTTGATGAATGCAGCAGTGCTCAAGAACAGTTCTTCCCAATGTATTAATAAGATGCTCAAAGCAGGCCACATGCTGCTGAAAGATACCACAGGATGGGTGGAAACATGTTCACCACATACAGCTCTTTCTAGAACAATTAGGACTCACTGTGGTGCTAAAACCCAACTTTACTTTTTCCTCCCACTGTATTGTAGTGATGTAAAGAGTAGACGTCTACTATTTTAACCTGGAAAGATAAAATTCACTTGCTTTGCAAATACTAAAAGATGGTGTTACATATCAAGTAAATATACACCTATTCTATGACAAAGTAAAAACTCTAGACATTTTTTTCCTGAACCATTCTAATTCATGGCACTTGTATTTAAGTTTCAATCACACTGAGGAAATAATCACACCTTTCTTATTTCTAAAACTGAATTTTAAATATTTTTCTGAGGATTTAACTTAGGTTCTTCTATATACAAGTTAAGCCTCCTGCCACCACCAGTCAGCTATATATCCAACCTTCTTTATCATATATATATATATATATATATATATATATATATATGTATATATATACATATGTATATATCCTATACCCCATATTTCTTCTCTTTGAAGTATTCCAAGAAATTCATTCATTTCTGTACCCACCCAACTTCATGCTTTCTCTTTCTCAAATAATGCATGGAGTTCTGTTTGTGTGGGTTATCTCCTGTTGAGTGTATTAGTTTACTAACTTTCTTTCATGTAGGCCCTTAACTAGGAATAGTTTTCTGCCAACATTTCTTCTTCAATGCTAGGATTTTCTGTTGGCTTGTGCTTGTACTGGTCTTGTATATGCTGTCAGTTTCTGTGCATTCATATTTGCATCTGTCTGGTTGTGTCTAGAATATATTGCTTTTTAAAATCATCTACCAGCTCTAGGCCTTAAAATATTATGTCTCTTCTTCTTCATGGATTAGTTACGTTTGAAGGCAGAATGTAATAAAGGCTTACCATTTAGGAATAATTGATCTAAAGTTGATTATTCTCTATATGTTGATCAATTATCAATTTCTGTGTTCATTGTCATTCATTGTTAAAAGTTTCACTGATAAAGGCTGAGTAAGGCCCTGATCTATTGATATAGCAATATGTCGTTAGGAGTCATTTTATTTTTATATCAATTTATACCTCAGAGTTAGATATTACCATCCAAAAATTGATATATATACATTATTTATAAGAGCCATGGTGGTTAGGTAGCTAATAAGGTACCATGTGGTAGAAAGTGATTATCCAAGAAAAGGGAGATAGCATAAATATTATAAAGAGATAAAAATACTAAATGGAGTGGGTACCTGAGAGCTGGTTAAAAGAGAATATGGGGAAAGCCTGGTAATGCTAAAGGCCTATTGAAGAAAAGTCATATGGATACCTACTACTTTAGATACTTCCTCAAATATATACACCCCAAAAAGGAGTTTCTATGTAGTTATAATGTGGTGAACAATACCCTAACAACACATCACCTGCTGCAAAATTAACCCTCCCCCCAATTACCAAGAATAGATTATTTCTTTAAAGTTTCTTGGCCAATGATGGCCCATAGAACCTGTAAACATTGATATGTATTGTCAATGCAATTTTTAGCCTCCACAGTTTGATGATGATTTTCTACATTAATTTTAATGAAGATAGTAATTGTTTAACATAGCCATAGTATACCTATCCTTGTTCCAAATGGGATATAGAACTTCAAATGGAAAAAATACATTGTAATATTTTAGTGGTAGATAATATTTATTTACGTAGCATATATGTAATTTAAGGGAAAGAAATATTACTCTGTTAAAATTATTTCTGAAATTTCTGTGGAAATGTTATATTTGTAAATAAAAGATACAACATTAAAATACACACCACTAAGCAGCGAGGTTTAACACTGAAAATAGTAAGGGTAAAGGGAGAGTGTGGAAATATGGATAAAATCAAGAGTTAAAGAAAAGGGCTAACTCAGAGTAAGGGATAAGAAAAGCCAATCTAATGACTGATCTCACAACCAATCTTTAATTTCAAATATTTGTCTCAAACTAGAAACCCCATATATAATTAAGCTAGAAGATCTGTCCAAGCAATAAAGATACTGTAATTCCAGTAGTTTCAGTTCTTTAATGTCTTTGATAATTATAATATAAAATCCATACAAATGCATACATATGTTGTCTTGTCATGGTTTATATATGCTTGGACCAGGGAATGACACTCTTAGGAGTTGTGGCCTCATTGGAGTTGGTGTGGCCTTGTGGGTGTGGGCTTTATTACCCTTGTCCTAGATGCCTGGGAGCCAGTCTTTCACTAGTAGCCTTCAGATAAAAATGTAGACCTCTCAGTTTTTCCTGTAACATGCTGGCCTAGATGTCCCCATGCTCCTACCTTGATGATAATGAATAGGTCCTCTGAACCTGTAAGCCATCTCCAATTTAATGTTTTTCTTTAAAAGACTTTCATTAGTCATGGTGTTTGTTTACAACAGTAAAATCCTAAATAAGACAGAAAACTTTGTGCATGTGTGTGTGTTTGTGTGTGTGTGTGTGTGTGTGTGTGAGTGTCTTATGTATGTTTGTATGTATAGTTATGGTCTCTCTCCTTAAAATCTGACTTCAGAACTGCTGTGAAACACAAAATGGCACACATGTAGTACATATATACATAAAGACATATCACTCAGATACATATATTGTTTCAAATGAAGTAAATCCTTTGGAAATTATCATGGTACAACAAATATATTTCCCATAGGTATTAACCAAAGATTACATAACAAGTTATAATAAAACTAGGCAAAACCCCTTATGTCAGCACTGCATGAGGCAACCTAGTAGAAGGAAAAGCTTCCCTGGGCCAGGCAAAAGAGTTGGAAACACCTGCACTCTCACTATTAGGAGTCTCACAAAACACCAAGCTAACAAATATATTTGTAGGGGACCTAGCGTAGACCCATTCAGACTTCCAGGTGGTTGGTTCACTCTCTGTGAACCTCTGTGAATCCTGCCTAGCTGATTATAATAGCCTTGTTCTCCTGGTACCCTTGAAACCTCTGGATCCTACAATTCTTCCTCTTCTTTTTCCATACTATTCTCTGAGCACCAAGGGAAGGCACTAAATGGTGAGCTATAATTTGGCCTTTCTTTGCTTAATATTTGTCTGTGGTTCTTTGTATCTGCTCCCATAAGATAATGCAGGAAGACTCTGATGATAACTAGGATATTATAGTTGACCTGTGACTGTAGTGGAATATTGTTAGTAATCATTTTATTATTATTTTTCTCTCCTAGACTTCTGGGGTATCCAGTCTCCTGATCCTGGTCATCCAAGCTATGTTGGGCATAAGTGCCCTTTTCTAGAGTTTGTCTCAAATTGTACAAGTCATTAGTTGGCCATTTTCACAAGATCTGTATCTCCATTTCCCTGCATGTATACCAGGCAAGAAACATATATTGCAGGCTTTAGGTTTTGTGGCTGGGTTGGTGTCCCTGTCCCACCACTGAAATTTGCATGGTTACAGAAGATGTTGTGTGGGACATTTTATTCTCTAATACTTGGAATCTTATTAAGGATACCCTCATAGAATCCTGGGACTTTGTACCACATTACATCTTCAAACTGATCCCTGATTTCCCTCCAATTCCAGCCATCTCTGTTTATACTATCCTCCCTTCCCACCACATTATTTTCTCTTCTGTTCCCAATATTGCTCACCCCATATACATTCTCAAAATCTATTCTAATTTCTTCTCAAGGAGATGCTTTCATAACTCTTAGAGCTCTACATGTTATTTAGCCATTCTGTGTCTGTGGGCTGTATGAGGTTTATCATTTACTTAACAGCTAATACCCACTTATAAGTGAATACATACTGAATTTGTCTTTTTTTTGTCTGAAATACCTCACTCAGGATGCTTTTTGTTTTTGTTTTCATCCATTACTCTGCAAATTTTAAAATGTCATTTTAAAATATCTAATTAATTCTGCATTATATAAATATGCCACATTTTTATACATTCTTCAGTTGAATGATATATAGATTGTTTATGGTTCTGGCTATTATGAATATAGCCACTATAGACATAGTTCAGTATATGTTTTGTGGTGGTATAGAATATCCTTTGAATATATGTCCAAGAGTTATATACCAGGGTCTTGAGTTGAATAACTTCCCAGCAGGCTCATTCTTTTATAAGGGAAACCAAGGAGGAATAGAACTGGGTGGGGAGGAGAGAGGAGCAAAAAGTACAGAGGTAGTGGAAACTGTGATCATTATGTATTATATGAGAGATGAATAAAAAACATGAAAAATCATAATAAACTGAAATAAAAATAAAAAGTTTTACCATACTTCATGTAGTGAGCTATAACAAAAATAAACCATAATGCAATATTATATAAAATGGGCTTCAGGTATAATATATAAGATACAGATGAACAGTATATTTAAATTTATATGCCCTCATAATAGTATCATGTTATGTTTATATAAATATCCCACAATCCATAAATATCTCGCAAATCCAAAGCCCTCTTTTTATCATGAATTTCAGATAAAAATTATTAATATGTAATATAAGCAGCAATACATAAGTAGTGCTATAATAAAAGCACAATAATACATTATTATATTAAAATGTGGGGTATCAAAATTTATTATCGTAACTGCTTATGATGGTTTGAATGAAAATAATCTCCATTGGCTCTTATATCTGAATGCTTGTGGTGACTTCAGGGCAAGACCCTACACAGCTAAACTTCCAAATTCTGAAAAGCAAAGTTCATTCAACAACAACAACAACAACAACAACAACAAAACCCATCAAGTCAGTTATGCAAATATAATTCAATTTAGAGGTCAAGTTCCAATCTTTATAGGCTGTAGAATTTGTAGCTTTAAGCACGTGGCTCTGGCTTTCTCATGAAAGAAAAAGGTATAAATTGGTTGTGCAATCTTCCTCAGAGGTTAAGGAAACATAGTGAGACACAACATATGGTAGGATAATTCCTGAGAAGCCATTGAGTGAATCTATGAAGATGAAGTCTGGATTGCTTTGGAAATCATTAAATGTTGAAGATGCCAGAGCCTAGAGACACATGCCAAAGAGAGCTGCAGACAGGGTGTTAAATAAGCCCAAAAGATCAATTTGTGTTGCAATTTGTTAAATTGGAGGGGAAGAACCATCTGAATCCTTCGACATCAGATATAGTGGTATAAAATTTAAATTTTGCCTTGCCAAGTTTCAGTCTTGCTTTGGTGCAGTATTTCTTCACCATGTTCCAATTCTTCCCTTTTGAAATGATAATATATATTCTATGCAATTGTATGGTGGAGTGTGTAATTTGCCTTTACATTTTGCTGGGAGTTGCAGTGTTGAGATTGAAAGGACTGTGGAGAGCTTTGAAGTTAGACTGAATGCATTTTGCATTATGCTGGGTCTACAAGTCTATGGAGACCAAGGAATAGAATGTGGTGGTTTGAATGAAAATGCACCCCACACGCTCATATATTTGAATGTCTGGATTCCAGTTGGCAGAGTGTTTAGAAAGGATTAAGAAGTATGGACTTGTTGTAATAGGTTTTTCACTGAGTGGGAGGGTTGGCCTTCAGGTTTGAAAACTCATACTAGATTTAGTCTCCTCCCCACCTCCCCTTTCTCCTCCCTGTGGATCAAGACATAAGCTCTCAGCTACAGTTCCAAGTTCATGCCTGTCTACCACTATGTTCTCCACTATGATGATCATAGACAAACTTCTGAAGCTATAATCAAGCCTAAACTAAGTGTTTTCATTGTATAAACAAAAGAAGTATAGTCAGATAAACGTTAAGTGAAAACTCATTTTGAAATATTTAAAAAATATATTTTTAAGAGTTTATGGTTCACCATCATTCATCTCAATAAATGTACTCAATAATCTACAGTTCGTTCCTTGTTGTGTGTGTGTGTGTATCTTCAAACAACCAAACAACAATGTCATAATCTATTCCCTTCTATGTATAAAATTTCCTTTATCTTGTTTATCCTGATGCTTATCTAGGACAAAGACAGCATTAAGCATGTGTGAGAAGCAATTTAAAGTTTACTAATTAAACTCTGATTCCTTTGGCTCCATCAACTTTGTTTTCTTGTTCAATCATGTGCTAATTACTTATTTTTGTTTTCAGTTGAAGTGCTCGGACATCTATATTTCTCTTTAAATTTCCTTCCATTGTGATCTAAGCACAGTAAGCTATACAAGAGAATAAAATGACATTGTTATGTACTCTAGTAATTTAACCATAAATGAGAGCTAGTATACCCTACAAAAATTTTACATAGCTAAAGGCTGCCTTTAATGTTCTTCATAATCCATTCCCAGAAAAAAATAAGCAATTGTTCAAACACTATAATCATAGATAATTTACCTTAATAATGCAAGAACTATCATGCAAGTCATTTTCTAGCAAGAATGATTTTAAAACATTTTGTAAAGTAAAACAGAATTCTAGAGATTGACGGATGATTCGTGTGGGAAATTTATGGACATTTCTGGTTATATACATCTTATAAAGTAACATTGGAGAATGGTAAACTGCTGAAAGATTACAGAAAGTTGAAACTATTCACTCAATTCAGTGACTACTATCTTTGTGTTGTCCATCATTATTAAGTGGCTATATTCAATATGCCCTCATGATATAAAAAGACAGACAATACTACTAAGCATGCAGTGGTGATATACACAGAATTTTACTTAAAAGTTTTCACATTCAAACTAATTGTTATGTTGATAGTATAATAAACAGATTTTATGAGATAATTTGGCTTACTGAATTAGGCCATTATCTGTTCCTCTAAACAACTATACTTAATAAAGGAGATAAAAAGTGGGAAATTATTTTAAGGAACAAGAAAGATTAAAAATGTTATGCATATAGATACTTTGTTTGTGCCTGAAAATATTAAAAGGTATAGAAAATTTATGAAATTAAATGAAAGGTATGGAAAACTTATGAAAAATACCATTTCCCTTAAAAATGAGTTCGAGATGTGCCTAAGACATTTCCACAGAAAGCCCATCTCCTTGACCTTGGCTGTCATACTGAGACTTGGAGTGGCTGCAGGTAGGAACAGGCATTGTGGCACTAGTACAGACCCCTCATTATTTTCATGAATAGACATTGATTTATTTACTGTTTCTTAGAGGAGGTGGTTTATGCACTGCTCTTCGAGAAGAATGTTGTTTTTAGGTGGACCATTCAGAGTTGATTAAAGATTTTATGAACAAACTCAGAGAAAGGTTAGACCAAAGACAGAGAGACAGAGAAGCACAACAAAATTGAGAGTTGGTTCAACAGATTCCCGTGGATGACTACTCTGCTGTCTTCCTTTGCTGGACCCCTTGTAATTCTGCTTTTGCTCTAAACTGTAGGCCATTGTATGTTAAATAGGTTATTGACTTTTGTTAGAGAAAGAGTAAGTGCTGTTCAGATCTTAAGGCTGCGCCAACAATATCAAACTTTACCTAGCCAAGAAGATGGAGGTTATGATGATACAGAAATTTAGTTTTATGATTAAAACTGTATACATCAGAGGAATATGAAATGCATAGAAAACTTATGAAATTAAATAAAAGGTATAGAAAACTTATGAAAAATACTAGTTCCACCAAGAAAGTGGAACTAAATGTGCGATTTTAGGTCTTCACTGCCCCCAGATGCATTCTACATTCCAGGAGGGGTACATTACCCCAGAGTCAGAGGACACTTGCTGGATTAACATTCAGGAGAGGAAGGGAGAGGCTGATTAAGATTCCTCAGATTTCAGGGAAGAGAACCCACCTGTGGGTGGGGAAGGCCCAAAGCACAGATGGTTGGGCAAGGTTACATTCTTGCGAAAGATGAGTGTACATGATGTTTCCACATGACTCTGGCTGAATTATGGGTTGGGACTTTTGGGACTTTCTACTGTTTTTATGTTATGTTTCCTTGGTTATCCTTTCCCCTCCCCCTGTTTGTGAGTTCCCCTATATAAGACCGCCCCTAACCAGGCTGTCTATTCAATTCCTCTGCTCCTGCATGGGTTATGAATTGACTATCAGCCAGTTGATCCTGAAATATACCTCTTGCTGGTTGCATCAAGAATGGTGTCTTGTGAGTTATTGAGTGGCCACAAATTTCTGAGGCTTGAGGGAGGTCCTCCCTTCCTGAGGTCTTACAATATAATACAGTGTAATTTTTCCCAATGTTACAAATGATTGATGAGTAAAGAGCATTTAAATAGCTGTATTTAAAGCAGCAGAATTTTCTTTAGAACTGTAATGTGGAATTTTAACATTGTAACATAATACTGTTAGGTGTTTCTTCTGACTTAAAAGGTTACCTCTTAGAGAACAAAAAGAGACTCATAAGACTCATAAGGCTCAGAAGATAACAAGACTAATAAGTTCCTAATCATAAACAAGTATTCAAGACAAAGAAATTTTCAGAAGTGCAACTGCAAGTAGTTTCATAGTTGTACCATTCTTGGGACCCTTTTTATGCTGATGTTAGTTTTTTGTTGATATACCTACCTTAGTTATCTAGGCCCTTTAAAGCAACCTCACGAACTAAGCAGAACTTGAATGGAGTATTTCTTTTATCTGTCATTAGTACTGTCTTTATCTGGAACAAATAAACATTCATTTACTTTTCCTTAGTTAATAAAATGTAACACTCACTTAAATAGTTAAGAAACAGGAAGAGCCAAACTTATAAAGCCTATGATTAACATTTTAAAAAAATGTATAAATGCAAAAAGGAAAAGGGGGCATGTGATAGGGGTTTTCTAAGGGGGGGGAATGGGGAAAGGGGATGGCATCTGAAGTGTAAATAAAATATCTAATAAAAATGGAAAAAAAGAAACAAGAAGAAATTGGAAAAATACTATATAACAGAAGAGATTTGGGATTTATCAGGTAAACAAAGGGTAACATATTTCTAGAAAATTAAGGCATAGGACTAAAACAGTTTATGTCTTTATTTGCAAAAATGAAAGAATCTCTCTGATCACAGTGAGAGACAGGCAGTGCAGGTGAATATATTAGTGAGAACCTTGAATACTAAGCTAAAGACTATCTTCTTGATGTGATAAGCCATGACACTAGTATGCTGGTATCAATATGGGTGTATTGTCCACTTATAGGCAGATAAGAATGCTCAATACAAAATTGGAAATACCTCATTCTGGCTAGCTACTAAGTGTAAAAAATAAAATGGTATGAGCAAAACACTGTGCTACGCTGTTTTGAGTTTCTTATTGAGCAATAAGGCCTGTCTTCACTGGGTGGCAGGCCATTATAAAAGAAAAGCAAAGATTAGAACTTTGTTTCTTAAATTATGCAAAACAGATTAAAGTAATTTAAACAATTTAGTAACCTTCAAAAATTATAATAAAATATGCATATGTGAAGGGACTTCTCACTTGCTGAGTCATGTATCTCAGTTTGACAAAAGTCTTTTCATTAGAAGCAACCACTGGAATCAGGTAATACTCTGTTTGCATTCCTAACTAAGTGCTAATTTGAAGTTTATTTGTTTTGAAACTTAATATGCAAGCATATCAATAAACTATACATGTTGTTTCCCAATACTGCATTTTACGTAGTTTATACTTTTCTTGATCACCTAGAAACTTAGTAAACTCAACATCAATAAAAACTAATATTTGCTGGAATACAAATTGGTCTGCTATATATATGATGTCACTAACTTTGTTAAATTTATCTTATCTCTTTAGTGTTCCATGGATAAGTACAAATAAACATTTTGCACTTAATCTCTTATTTTTTCTGGTCGTCTTTTCAGTTACTTAATTGTGAACTCTGAAGCAGAAAGACCATACTTGTGATATTCTGGCAGGAGAAGAGTGCCTGATTCTCTTCCACTTTTTAGTCTACCTTCACCAGACCTGCAGATCTGGAGGCATACAAGTTAGACTACCTTCCTTGACCCATCTTCCCTGCCTGTTAAGACCTCTGGGGTACTGTGAGCAGCCTGCAATCCCAGCCAGACATCTTTAACCCAACACATCTCTAGCCATCTTCATCGGATCCAGAACCTTATTGCATGAGTATACCATCAAAGACCAGCCATACCAGGATCATATAGGTTAGGCCCCCTTCTAATACTTATTATAACAGGAATATTAAGGGACTAAAACCATTCAGATGGCTGAAGCCCCTTGAAAAGCACAACCCACAAGACCTAGTGTGATATGACACCTTGAGAGCATGGCTATCTTATTACACCAAGCCCTCAATATCCAAATACAACAAAAGCACAACAAATGACATTAAATCCAATCTTATAATGATGATAGATGCCTTTAAAGAATAAATAAATTAATCTCTTAAAGAAAATAAAGGAAAATACAAGCAAACATGTAGAGGTCTTTAAAGAGAAAATAAATAAAACCCTTAAAGATATATAGGAAAATACCATTAAACAGAGGAAAGAAATAGAAAATGATTTAGAAAAAAACTGAGGAAGTACTTGTGATGGATAAACCAGAAAAGATAGGAGAAGCAACAGATGCAAGCATCACCAACAAAATACAAGAGACAGAAGAGAGAATCTCAGGCATCGAAGATACATAGAATAAATGGATACATTAGTCAAAGAAAATGTTAAATCTAAAATATTCTTCACACAAAGCATCCAGAGGAAAACCTGGGATAACATGAAAAGCTCTAACACAAGAATAATAGGATAGAAGTTAAATAGTCTCAGCTACAAGTCCCCAAAAATATTAAACAAAATCATAGAAAAAACCATTCCCAGATAAGCCTATAAACATCCAAGAAACATATAGGACACCAATTACATTGGTACTGAAAAGAAAATAATCTTGCCACATAATAATCCAAACATATAATCCACAGAACAAATAATGAAACAACAACAACAAAAGCAGCAAGGGGAAATGGCCAGGTAACATACAAAGGCAAAACTACCAGAATTACAAATGACATCTCTACAGAGACTTCTAAAGCTAGAAGGGCCTGTGCAGATATCTTCCAAAATGAAATAAAACAAAACAAAACAGAAAAAAAAAAAAAACAGAAAAAATACAATAAAACAAATAAACAAAACCCAAAAATACAAAATCACTAGCGCCAACCTAAACTACTTTGCACAGTTAAGCTCTCAATAACAATAAATGGAGAAAATAACATATTTCAAGACAAAATTCAAATGTATATAATGTGTATCAACAAGTCCAGTTCTACAGAAAATACCAGAAGGAAAACCCAATCCCAAGGAGGGTAATTATACCCAAATAAACCCACAGTAAATAAAACATTCCATACTAGCAAAAACAAGGGAAGCACACACAAACATATATGCATACTAACACCAGAAATATCAAAATAACAAGAAGTAACAGTTAGTGGTTATTAATATCTCTCAACATAAATGAACTCAATCCCCCAATAAAAAGACCATAAGCTGACAGAATGGATGTGAAAATATGATTTCTCATTCTGTTGTGAAAAAGAAACACATATCAGCAATAAAGACAGACATTAACTCAGAGTAAAGAAAAAAATTTTCCAATCAAACAGACCCAGAAGCAAGGGGAGGTAACTGTCCTAATATCTAATAAAATAGACTTGCAACCAAAATTAATCAAATGAGACAAGGCAGGACACTTCATACCCATCAAAGGAAACAACCACTAAGATGATATCTCAGTTCTGAATATCTAGGCCCCAAAAATAACAACACTCACATTTATGAAAGAATCATTGCCCAATTTTAAATGACATATCAAACTCCACATAGGAACAGTGGGAAACTTTAACACCCCACTCTCATCAACTGCAGGTCATCTAAATACAAACTCAATAGAAAGGTAATGAAGTTAACATATGTTATGAATGAGTAAATACCTACAGAGTATTGTACACAAACACAAAGGAATATACTTTTATCACTACACCTCCTGGATCCTTCTCCACAATTGTCCATATAGTTCGGTAAAAAGCAAGCCTCAATAGATCCAGGAAAATAGAAATAACACCATGTGTCTTGTCTAACAACCATGAAATAAAGCTGGAATTCAACAACAGAAGCATCAGAAAGCCTACACACTCATGGAAGCTGAACAACTTTATATTCAATGATCTCTAGGTTAGGGAAGAAATAATGAAATTAAAACATTCTAGAATTCAATGAAAATAAAGGTACAAAATACTCAAATTTATAGGATACAATGAGGCAGTACCAAGAGGATAGTTCATAGCACTAACTGCCTCCTTAAAGAAATTAGAAATTTATTACAGCAGCAATTTAAAAGTACACCTGAAAACTTTAGAGAAATAAAAGCAAGCACAACAAAGAAGAGTATAAGGAAGGAAATAATCAAAGTTAGGGCTGATAACAATCAACTAGCAACAAAGAAATCAGTATGATTAATGAAACCAAGAACTGGTTCCTTCAGAAAACCAAGAAGATAGAGAAACTCTTAGGCAAACTAAAAGATACAGAAACAGTATCCAAATAAACAAAATCAGAAATGTAAAGGGGCACACAATACAAACAATGAGGAAATTCAAAACATCATTAGGTCTTACTTCTAAAACCTGTACTCCAAAATATTGGAAAATTTTAATGTAATGGATGGTTTTCTAGAAATATATTACTTAGCAAAGTTAAATCAAGATCAGGTAAACTATGAACAGCCCTATAACCGTGGAAGAAATAGAAATGGTTACTAAAAGTCTCCCAACCAAAAAACAAAAACCAAAAAACAAAAACCAAATAAATGAATAAATAAATGAATAAATAAAACAACCAAACACCCAGGACCAAATTGTTTTAGTACAGAATTCTACTAGATCTTCTTCCAAAAAAGACCTAATTAAAATACTCCTCAAACTATTCCACAAAATGGAAACAAAATGAACACTGACAAATTCATTTTATGAAGCCACAGTCACCCTGAAAGCTAAAGCACACAAGGACTCAACAAAGAGAACCTCAGACCAATTTCTTTTATGAACATTGATGCAAAAACACTCAATAAAATACTTACAAAATGAATTCTGGAACACATCAAAGACATCATGTACTATTGTCTAGAAGTCTTTCCAGCAATGCAAGGGTGGTTCAATATATGGAAATCCACCAACCTACTCCACCATATAAACAAATTGAAACATGCTAGAGCAGTATGACAATGAAAGTAGATCAAGGGAATACAATTTGGAAAGAAAAAAGTCAAAGTGTTGATATTTGCAAATGACATAATAATATACATGAGAGACCCCACAAATTCTATCACAGACCTCTGCCCACTGATAAAGAATTTCAGCAAAATGTTTGGATACAAAATTAACTAAAAAGAATTAGAAATGTTCTTTTATATAAATAATAAACAGGCCTAAAAAGAAAGTATGGAAACAATGCCCATTACAGTAGCTAAGAATAATATAAAATATCTTGATGTAACTCTAACAAAACAAGTTAAAGTCCTGTATGACAAAAACTTTATATTGCTGAAGAAAGAAATTGACACAGATATCAGAAGATGGAATAATGTCCCACGGTCATGGATTGATAGAATTAACATAATGAAAATAGTCATCTTACCAAAAGCAATTTACAGATTCAATGCAATTTCTACAAAATGTCAACAAAATTCTTTACAGTCATTCACAGAGCAATTCTCAACATCATATGGAAAAATAGAAACCCAGGATAGCTGAAACAATCCTGGATAATAAAAGAACTTCTGGAGGCATCATCATTCCTGACCTCAAATTGTACTCTAGAGAAATAGTAATAGACTGCCATATCTAGGGATCCATACCATCTGCAGACACCAAACACAGACACAATTGTTGATGCCAAGAAGCACTTTCTGACAGGAACCTGGTATAGCTGTCCCTTGAGAGGCTTTGTCAGAGTCTGACCAATATAGATGCAGATTCATACAGCCAAACATCGAACTGAGCAGGCAAACCACAATGGAGGAGTTGGGGAAGGACTGAAGGAGCTGAAGTGATTTGCAACCCCATAGGATGAACAACAATATCAACAAACTAGACCCCCTAAAGCTCTTAGGGCCTAAACCACCAACCAAAGAATACTCATTGAGGGACCTATGGCTCTGTCTGCACAGGTAGCAGAGGATGGCCTTGTCTGGAGTTGATGGGAGAGGAGTTTCTTGGTCCTGTGGAGGTTTGATGACCCAACATAGGCAAATGCTAGCGTGCTGAGATGAGAGTGAATAGGAAAGGGAGTACCTTCATAGAAACAGGGGGGACAAGGGAGGGGATAGAGAGTTTGTGAAGGGGAAACTGGGAAGGGGAATATAATTTGAAATATAAATAAATAAAATAACCAATAAAAAACACTGCATGGTATGGTACAAGAAAATACAGAATGATCAGTGGAAACAAATTGAAGACCCTGAAATAAGTCCTTTCTTTTCTGGACCCTAGACTTTCAACAAAGAAACACAAAACCATACAATAGAAAAAAGAAAACATCTTTGCAAATGGTCCTGGTCTAACTGGATGATTGTATATGGAAAAATGAAAATAGATCCATATGTATCACTCTGTATAATATTCAAGCTCAAGTAGATCAAAGACTTCAAAATATAAAACTTGATACACTAAATTTAATTGAACAAATAGATGCAAATATCCTTGAACCCATTGCTACAGGAGTCAACTTCCTGAACATCATACCAGTGACTCAGGTTTTAAGATCGACAATTGATCAACAGCAGAAGCTGTAGTCAGGTCAGACTTTATAAGTAAAAATTGCATTTGTTAAGCCTATGCATAATTCCATCTCTTCTACCACAGGCACTTTGTAAGCCCTTTACACAACACACGAAGTGGCAAAAGAAAAATGATTACTATGAACAAAATGGATTACATTAACCACGTTATTTCTGATCTTTTTCTCTGCTGAATTCATCTTTTGATGAAAGATCATATAGGACTGTGATGGTTATTTACTGGTGGTCAACTTGACTATGTCTGGAATGAACTATAATCCAGACATGGAGGGCATACCTGTGATCCAGACCTTGAGGCTGAAAAACACAGGCTTCTGACCCAAATATTGATATGGGGGTGACACATACTTTTGATTATCTTGAGGCATAGTGGCTATGAAAAGCTTAGGCTTGGGCAAGGTAGTACATGCCTTTAATTCCAGGAGACTGAAGCAAGTAGATTTCTGACAGAGCATGTTTGAAATACAGGTGTGGTCACATGCATGTTTAATCATTTCCATGCCTTCTGCTGGAGGCCTACAGAAAGACATAGGAAGAAGAAAGGCTCACTCATCTTCACATGCTTGCAATTACTTGTCAGAATATCTGTTGGAACTTACATCTTCAAGATTCCAGCTTATACAGAAGTCCAGCTGAAACACCTAGTGTTGTGAGACTAGACAACTACTAGATTTTTGGACTTCTTGTTCACAGCTGCTCATTGTTGGAATACTTGAACTGTAGACTATACGTAATTATAATACTTCTCCTAAATATTTAGAGACATTCGTCAAGTTTTGTGACTCTAGAGAACCCTGATTAATACAAGGACAGAAGCATCTTTCAATCCTTTTTCTACTTATAAAGATCTGTCCATATAATTCTTACCGAAAAGTTTTTCTTGCCAACTTTCCAATCATCCTCCTTTCAAGTCCTTGAACATCCAGGAAATCTGTTGGCTACAGACCGTGAATGAGTAAATCATAACACATTTCTTTATTTTTACTTCTACTCAAAATTTATAATCATGTGTACTGCCTGACGTTATGTCCACTGGAATGATTTAACTTCACAATGTCTTTCACAGTTGGTCCAGAAAGAGGTATTATGTCTTAGTTAGGGTTTCTACTGCTGTGAGAAACACTACAATGTATTTTTTTTCTCTTAGCCTAGTTCTACTCTTTGTATCTTGTATTCCTTGTCAGATTCCCAGGACTCATGCACTATTAACATCCTGGGGTCTCCAGGCTTTACTTTAACAGCTTCAAGCAACTGCTGCTCTGGGTCTCTTTTTATAGCAGGGCCTTAGTGTAGGCACTGCCCTATGAAACATTTCCTAGTTACAGGGATGCTTCCTAACTATAGATGAAGGCCCCTATAATTGCTTCACTAATATATTCTTCATAACTAAAACCACTACCATGTAAATGACAAAAACAAGTAAGGCTGCCTGCTTCAACTAGAGCCTGATGCCCCTAAATAACATGTAAAGCAGCTTTCCTTTTTTTTACTTTTTAGAAAAATAATATTTCTTTAATGATTTAGGAGTTTGGCAGGTTGGAGTCTGTCCTTGAGGGCACTGTTTCTTTTATTCCAGTGTAGATTTGGCATTTTCTCTTAGCATGGACCTTTGCTTCAAACTTCAATTTCTTGCTGCACTTTTTTTCTTTTATTTATTCACTTGACATTCAGATCACCATTCCCTGTTCTGGTCTTCCTTCCCACAGTTCCTGCCTGTATTCCTGATCTTTTTCTCATCTGAAAAATTAGAACCCCCCAGAACTCCCCAATCTTGCACACCAAGTCTCTGAAAGACTAGGCACTTCTCCCACTGAGGCCAGACCAGAGAGCTGAGTTAGGGGAACAGTGCTACAGACAGGAAACAACTTTAGAGATAGCCACTGCTTCCATTGTTCTGGATGCACATGAAGACTGAGCTGTACATCTGCTACATATATGTGAGGAGGGACTCACAAACAAAGTGCCTGTGGTGGAAGAGATGGAATTATGCATGGGTTTCACAACATGCAATTTTTACTTATCAAGTCTGACCTGATTACAGCTGCTGCTAAGTGCTAGATACAACATCAGAAATGATAAAATGTGAGACATCATGTTGACCAGCTAGAGACATGGAGGATATTGACTACATAGGATCACTCATTATAATGAATGGGAAAAACTTTGTCCATATTTGAATAAAATATCCTCTTGAAAGATTTACCTGTTCTCAGTATAATACTTCAGCAAAAACTAACATATATAAACTTACAAAATGCCTTATTCAGAATCATGTTATTCTACTTAGAATTTTTTCACAAACACACAAGTATGCCAGTGAACACATGCTACTGAAACCCATTCATCTTATCATGTTCTACATCATCCTGAAGCAGCTGACTTCAGGTTGTAGGATGTTGAAATGGCCTTTTGAAGACACTCCTTGCACCAATTATGTGTCAGTAGCTTGGAGAGCTCAGGCAGGGTTTTCCAGAAGGTAGTGTAAAATTTGACTCAGCTTCCAGTATATGGTACTATTTCTCTTATAGCTAAAATTCACAGGTCAAGGAATCCCAAAATAAAAATGAAATGAAAATGAGTATGATTCTATTCATTACCCATGGCTTACGACTGGGAAAAATTATACTTACTGTTCTCATAAGCTTAAGCTCTGATGGCAGAGAAGATTTGGCTTTAAAGGGAGATACAACTAGCATATCAGTAAACTAGAAGGATGACTTCCCACTGGTCATTTTGGCTTATGATGCCCTTAAACCAAAATGCTAAGGAAGGAATAATAGTGTTAGGACAGATGAATGATACAGATTAACAATGGGAAATTGGATGGCTTTTCCACAAATAAAGGTAAAAAAAAAATTATAAAAGGAGTAAAGGAGAATCTTTAGGCTATCTCATGGTTCTACCATGTTTTGTAACTAATGTCAGTAGAGAACTACAGCACAATCCAAGGTGACAAATGGCCCAGACCATTAATAAATGAAAGTATGAGTCAGTCCTCTAGAAACATAAAACAGTACCTGCTAAGGCTCCTTTTAAAACATTAAAAACACAGATATCATATATATGTGTATACATATATGTATATATATATATACATATATGTCTATGTGTATGAAAATATTAAACTAAATCTCTTTACAATATAAACCAATGCTCAAATATTTTGATACAACTATCATCTTCATAGATAAATTAAGATAAAGCTAGGCAATTTTACGTGAATTATAATAAATACGTCAAAAAATTTCATGCCAAAGCTTAAATTTCACTTTAAATACATCTACATATTACATCAATTAGACTGCTATTCCCCTTATAATTCTGTTATCAACTATTCTGACTCATAATCAATAATTTCTATATAGTTTTGATATGCCATTTTAAATAGTTAACTTATAATTAAAATTTTAAAAATGTGTGTGCAGCAATTTCATCATACTACTTTTAATCAAGTATGGGTTTGTAAGATATGATACAAGATATTTATGGTATGAAGCATAAGAAACATAAGCCAGAACACACAGGATATAAAAACTGCTATATATTTCTTCTTTATTTTATAATTGGAATAAAATAATTAAAAGTTTATATATGACATAATGATATCCAAACTCATTCTGAGGGCTGAAAGTAGAGGGTTGTGTTTTTAAGATGTGTGGATGCCTCAGTTCCACTTAGAAGGAGTAACAAAATACTCAAGAGACCAAATATGGAGACAAAGTGTGGGACAGAAACTGAAGGAGGGGCCGTCTGGAAAACATTCCACCTGGGTATCCATCCCATGTGCAATCACCAAAAGTAGACACTTATGTGGATGTCAGAAAGTGCATGTTGGCAAGAGCCTGGTATAGCTGTCTCCTTAGAGGTCTGCCAGAGTCTGACGCATTCAGAGGCAGATGCTCACAGCTAACCACTGATCTGATCAAGGGTTTCCCAATGGAGAAGTTAGAGAGAAGACTGAAGGAGATGAAAGGGTTTGTGGCCCCATGAGGAGAGCAAGAATACCAACCAACCAGAGCTCCCCAGGGTCTAAACCACCAGCCTGAGAGCACATAGGGAGGGACCCATGAGTCCATATGTACATATAGGGGAGGATGGCCTTGAAGGGCATAGGTGGGAGAGGTGATCCTTGGTCCCATGAAGGCTGAACACCGAGTTGGGGGGAATTCGAGGGTGGGGAGGGGAGAGTGAGGAGGTATACGGGGGCACATCCTCATAGACGCATGAGGAGGAGTTGGGATGGGATAGGAGCTTTCTGGGTGGTGGGGGGAATGGGGTAAGGGGATAAAATCTAAAATGTAAATATAATATCCAATGAAAAAAAGAAAACAAAGTATATTGATTTCATGACAACTGTGAATAATCGTTTCATATACATAAAGTATAAAATTATATTTGGATATATATATATTATAAATGTAAATGGTGCCATACAAGTACATATATATGTATATATGTATATGTATGTATATATATATATGTAGATAGATAGATAGATAGATAGATAGACAGATAGATAGATAGATAGAGTGAACCTAAAATGAAAGAGTACATTTAGAACAGAGGAAAATGATGTATAACATACAACCATGTTAGAGGTTTCTTCTAATATATTTAAAAAGGAAGGTTTGTTTCTAGTTGTTTTAAAATTTTAAATAGTTTATTTAAGCATTCCTAAGAAACAAACTAATACACTAATTTCATCAGAAAAAAAATTTCAACTTAAGACTGAATCTACCTCTAATTACTAAGTCAATTGAAAGAAGAATTAATTAAAAATGGGGCAGCAAATTAGCATTGGTTTAATCTTCCTAAATTCATTGGCCTAAGATAGTTATCCACATATACTTATACCCTTAGAATACTGTCAAAATGAAATTTTATGAACTCTAGAAAATAATAGTCTCTAACTCAGAGAGTACTGTATTTACTAAACATAGTCTTTAGACCAATGGTACTCTTGTATCTAGTAAATAATCTTAAGTCTTTAATCTTAAGTCTTTAAATATTGGCTTCTAACCTATATCATGTATTGCTAAATCATGAGACTAATTGCATTCTTAAACACTTACCTAATCTCCCACTAGGTTTAGTATTTACAATCATTAAAATAGGGTTTTTTTGCATGCATATAGTATCACTCAAATGAAAACCATTAAGTATTTCTGTGCAACATTTCATTAACTTTCACAATTTCCTAGGGAACAATATGATTTGTGCTGAATTGAAGGTAGAACATTGCCACTTATATGTTCTAATCTTTTCTACATCTAAATCAACAAGTTAGTAATACTAAATAAATTTTAGAGTACAATGAAAATATAAATAAAATTCACAAAGAAATGAAGTTAAGTAAGACAAGGGGAAGTGTGTTGAAGTAAGTTCAGTTTGTGGAAATACATATGAAAAAGATGAGAATTTCACTTCACCTGAACAGCTAAAGCAGCATTTATTTAACCTGAGAGGTGATGTTTCAATATCTGGCTGTATGGTAATAAGGATGCCAGAACAAGAAAAACAGTGATCAGAATTTGAGAGATAAAGAGTACATGCTTTATCCCTCATGGATGGAGTTTTATTAGCTAGAGATAGATAAGGGAGGATGGTATTTATTACTGACATAATGTGAAATCTGAGTTCTCTAGTGTAACTGTTTTTGAAAATGTAAGATCTGCTGTCTCTTTTTGTAACTGTCAGATGTAGTTTCCAAAAGTGAGGCTCAATAGCTTTACCACTGCAATCTCTAGGAGTCTGACTGCCTAGACTTTAAGCTCAGTTTATGGCCCTTATTGTTTGGGAGTATGGTTGGGTATCTTTTATACAAAATCTTTTATATATAAAATGTATAATTAGTTTGAACTAGTTATCTGTTATCTCTTGTACAAGAAGAGTAATGTCAGTTTTCAGGATATTTAGAATTTTTCAAAGATCATGGCTTTCATTCCATCCCACATAGTAGCAGTGATATTGTCCAAAAGGTATTTCTGTAAATTTTTACAAGATAAAGAAATAATATAAGAATATTAGTATGAGAGAGATAAGGAGGAAAGTGGTAAACCTAGGGAAAAAGCAAGATGGAAGGTAACTGAGAGACCATTCATAGAAAAAATTGAGATATTTTGTACCTTTGAGCCTTGTATCAAATCAGTCTGTGTTTGTTGGTGGTTTAAAAACATTTTTTCTCCAGTTGGAGTGCCCACATTGTTCTGTGAGTGAGAGTTAGGAGGTCTAGCCATCTGTGGTTTTGAATCATCTCTGAGGCTACAAAATTAACTTGGTCTTGAAGGGTGTCCAATTGTTCTGATATTGTTTCAAGGTGTTTTGTGAGTTGGTAAGATAAACAAGCTAATTGATGCAAAGATACATGTAGCCCTGTTGACTGTATCCCAAACTCAGAGAAAGTGAGTTTATAGTAACAGGAAGATATACATAGTTCTCTCTGCTTTTACTAGAGTTCAGATTCTCATGGAGAGTTGGATATTTGGATATTTGTGAGAAATAATGAGAGCAAAACTAGTGTTTAAGTACCCAACCAACTTGATGTACATATGTGGGCACTTGATCCTCAAGCTGAGAACATTCCTGTCTTGTAGGGGAGACATGGACAAAGGTTTAAGGTGGTTGGTGGCTCAGAGTACCTCACCATTTATGTTGTAATAGAATACACTATAGCAAAGTGGTAAATGATTGAGACTTGACTATAAAATATTCATCTGTTGTAAGGTTTTGCTGAAGTTAGTGGAAGGTATTGATTTCTAAGAAATATGGATAAGATGTATACATGTTTAGAAACTGTTAAAAGTGGTGGAATCCCATGTGCACAGGGAAGCTTTATGTCTTGGAAGACTTTTCTAGCCTTGGGAGATTGCTTTCTCTCCACTTCCCAACAGTAAGGTATACCTGGGGAAAATACAGGTATAGTAAAGTTAGGAGTACTAGCAAGAGGGGCACATTCTAAACATCCATGTGATGTAGAAAATTTTGGTGTTACTTGGGAAAAAACATGAGGCAGGTAAAGTTTAATTAATGTGGCAGAAAGTTAGCAAGTAGGATAGATATAGGGAAATGTGTTATATAGACACATAAAGATCTTGATACATGATGGTTACATGTGTTTGTTAAGGTCTTTTTATTAGATGCTGAGTTAAAGAGGTTCAATGTTTAGAGTTGGAAGAATGAATGCACCATGGTTTACTGTTTTGACAATTCCAGAACTCTCCCTTCTTTACTTAAACTCAAAATAAATAGTATGCTTCCTTTGTCTTCTGGTATAGATTCCATTTAAGAAGATTCATTATGAGTGAAATGAAAATCTAAATGGAAATAAGCCAAGTAGAGAAAAGTAAAAAATAATCATTATGGGCTTTTTGAAAAGGGTGGAGAAAGATTCAACTAGCAGGGGATACAAGAGGGATGTGTTCCTTTAAAAGTTGTGTTTTCAGAGAGAGTATGACTGTGATAGTCTAGAATAGTGAATGTGGGGGATATAGTTGATTTGGGAGGGAATATGTATTCTGAATGAGCCAGCTTTTGCCATAAGAGTAATGATGTAACAATCAGAGAAAATAAGTTGCTAATAGCTAGTAATAGCAAGACAGAGGATAGCTAGGGTGATTGTTTGAGCTAGAATTCAGCCTCTGTGAAACACATTGGCTCAACTAATAGAGAGCATTGAGGCTGCTATTATTATTATTATTATTATTATTATTATTATTATTATTATTATTATTGTCATTATCATGAAGAGTATGTCACGTCAATCCCAACTTCCAAATGTTACCTGTTTAATTACTTTTGATTCATGACTCATTGGCCACCATGTTTATTTGATAATTCAGTGTCTAGTAAGTAGGAATTGGAGGGGTGTGAGATAAAGTTGTGAAATATAGGAAATAAAGTACCAGTGTGAAGAACTCTATCAGTTTGAGGTAAAGAGGAAAAATTACCCTAAAATGAGAGGTTATCAGTGGTGTTCAGAACTCCATCAAAGGTTGGTATTGTTTTTGAGATAAACCAGAAAACCTGTTGGTAGTTGGTGCTGTATAAGAGGCATCAAACAAAGCTTTCTCTAGTTTCAGAGCATGTCTGAAAAGTCAGAGAAAGGAAGAAAGTCTTTGTGTTGTGAACACACTCACACATAAAACAAAACCACAGGTTATTTTGGAGGCATTTGAGTGACAGTGTTCCGGGAACATGGAGAACATGGATATAAGATAACCCCAAGCTCCAATGTTACACTTTGAAATAAATTACATGTTTTATAGAACAAACAAAATAACCAAAACAAATTTAAATACATTGATTAATGTATCTGAGAGGTGGTTACAGCAAGATATAGGAAGTTTTTCTCAAGATGCTACCTGATGATATGCTTAGCTTTTGAGATGGTAAAGACAGTAGAAATACTAAATTAACAGATTGCAAGTGCTTAAATCTATTAGTCACAGGATTTTAGTTCTGACACTCAGAAGGGCATGGAATAATTGTCCTAAACACTAATGATAGCCCAAGATAAAGAAATTAGCCTCAGGGTTGTTACCATCACATTTTCTTTATAGTACTGAAGTTCTAACGAATCAATCAGGCTGCAGACAGAGCTTCTTTCTAGTTTTCATTTACAAGTTTCTACTGTTTGCCAAACATTGTATTTTGTTTATGCAGCAGGACCATAGTATTATTTATTAAATGTTACAAGATCTTTCATAGTTAGAAAGTTTCATTTCTGGATTGTGATGTGGAAGTGACTGAGTAGCTGACACAACAGCAGTTTTCGAAAAAGAAGATTAGCTTGTAAAGGCCAATGAGAAAGAAATTGTACCTTCCTCTACTCATCTTTCCTGCTTGCTGATACCTCTGAAATAACCAAAGTTTCTTCAAGCAGCCTGCTATCCCAGAAAGACCTTTGTTCTCTCTTGAACTCTCTGGTCAATATCACTGGACTTGTTGCTACTGAAAAATACAGACCTGTGGATTCTGAAACATACAGCTCTGCAGATCCATAACCATACAGCCTAAGAATACTGTACATCAGAAGTCTACCACACCAGAACCATTAAGGTTAATCCCTCTACCCATTACCTACTAGAAGAGGAACATACAGGGACCAAAGCCATCCAGATAGCTAAAGGCACCTGAAAGAACACAATCAATATAGCAGAGCAATATGAGACCTTCAGAGCTCAGCTACCATACTACAGACAATCCTGGAGATCCTAGCACAACCAAATTGTAACAAAATGACTTTAAATCCAAACATAAAGATGATAAGGCCTTTAAAGAGGAAGTGAATAAATCCCTTAAAGAAATACAGGAAGATACCAATAAATAAGTGAAGGGGAAAATATTCAAGACATGAAAGTTGAAATAGAAGCAATAAAGAAAAACCAAACTAAGGGAATCCTGGAGATGGAAAACCAAGGGAAGAGAACAGGAACAACAGAGGCAAAAGAATACATGAGATGGAAGAGAGAATCTCAGGTGTAGAAGATACAATAGAATAAATTGATACATCAGTTGAAGAAAATCTTAAAATTAAAAATCTCCAGACACAGAATATCCAGAACATTTGGGATAGCATGAAAAGACTTTACCTAAGAATAATAAGAATAGAAGCTGCTGAAGAGTCCCATCACCAAAGCCCAGAAAATATCTTCATCAATATTGTAAAAGAAAACTTTCCCAACCTAAAAACAGAGAGGCTTAAACACATTCCAGAAATGTGTAGATCACCAATTAGATTGGAAATAGGAAGAAAATATTCCCACCATACAATAAACACAAAATTTACAGGAAAAAAATAATACTAAAACATCAAGGGAATAAGGCCAGGTAACATGCAAAAGGCAGACCTATCAGAATTACACCTGAGTTCTCAACAGAGTCCCCACTTTCCTTTCACATTTTCCTATTGTCAGCCTAGGAGGGCAAAGTTACCTTTCTCACTAGGCCCCACACTTAGATTCATTTTTAGTAGTGTACCTCTCAATCATTTTCTTTTAGTGGTGCTGACATGTCCTGTCCCCTTATTGGGAAGGGATCTTTTAGCTCAATTAGGAACCTCTATTTCCTTTGCTCCTCCATTTGCCTAAACCCAAGCTTGCCACCACTTCTTCTTCTCCTTCTTCTCCTTCTTCTAGCCAGTCAACCGACTAACACTAACATGTTACTTTCTTTATCAGCTTCTCAGGTAGAACCCCAAATTTTGGACCTCCAGAACCCCTCTGTTGCTACACATCATTCTCCTGTTATCATCCAGTTACTGAACTCTACCAGGTACATCACCCTAGCTCAATACTCTCTATCTCCAGAGCCTCTAGGGACTTAAGCCCATCATTTCTGACCTCTTAAGGACAAAACACCTTCACCCACCTCTTTCTCCTTTAACACTCCTATACTAGCAGTTAAAAAATCTAATGGTTCTAGTCTAAGATTTAGATTCCTGCCTGAAATTACTTCTTTGTTCTAGACTAATGTCAGAATCCTGCCTGAATCCTTCTTTCTTGTCCTTGGTCAACATCATATTCCTGCCAAACAGCCCATTTACTTGTCCATGGCCCATGTCAGATTCTTGCCAAGCAGCCCGAAAAGCTCTCCACCTCTCTCCCCATCTATTGTATTGCTAGTCCCTCAACCTAGAACTGACCTTTATACTTGCATGTAATTAAAATGGTATAAAAGCAAAAAGAAGGAGGGGCATGAGATAGGGGCTTTCTAGGAAGAGGAAATGGGAAAAGGGGATATGTGGAACGTTAATAAATAAAATATCCAATAAAAAAGAAATCTAATGATAACTATCACCTGGTTCAAGACCTCAGACACATTAATTCTGCAGTGTTTCTCCTCCATCTTGTTGTAGCTAACCCTTATACATTTCTTTCTACTATCCCCTTGGGGACTTCCCATTTCTCAGTCTTAGATCTCAAGGATACATTTTGCTCTATCCCTCTAGATGCTCAGTCACAGACCATATTTGTCTTTACCTGGGCAGATCCTGACACCCAATTCTCTATCCTACTTACCTGGACTGTTCTAACTCAGGAATTATGGGACAAACCATAGCTATTTGGCCAGGTCCTGCCTTCTGACTTTCTCTCTCTCCCTAAATCTAAGATTGTGCTTTACATAGATTACATCCTTCTCCGCAGCCTGTCTCTAGATATTAGCCAAGCTGAGACTTCTGATCTTCTAAATTTCCTTTCCAGTCAAGGCTACAGGGTCTCACTTTCTAAAGTTCAACTGTACACTACTCAGGTCACCTATTTTGGACTATTACCTTAGATAGAAAGAATCTGATTCAGTCTCTAACTGTTTCTTCTACAAAGGAAGGGATTTTATCATTCCCAGGAATAGCTAGTTTTTATGTTCTTGGGATCCTTCCTTTTCGCCCTTTTCTCACCCCTTACATGAAGCAGCATTAGGATCCACCCATGAACCTCTTCCCAAATCTGTTACCAAGCCCTTTCAAAGGCTCCAACAGGCTCTCTTTAAGGCCCCAGCCTTACATCACCTTGACCTGACTCATTCTTTTTCCCCTCTATATAATTGAAAAATAGGGATTTGCCCTTGGAGTCTTAGGTCACTAACTGGGACTCTCTATTGCACCTGTACTGTACTTGTCAAAAATCTAGATTTAATCATCCACGGATGGACACCTTGTATTGATACCTTAGCAGCTGCTGACTCCTTATTTGAGAGTCAAAAAAAACTAAACTTGGAATCACCTATAACTGTCTTCTTTTCTCATAACCTGTCACAGCTTGGAACTTACAAAGGTTTACAGACTCTACCTCCGTCCTGGGTTCATTCTCTTAAGGTAACACTAATATAAGATTCCACACTTACCTTCCAATCATGCCCACCTCGATATTTCCAATCTTCTTCCTCGACCAAATACTAACCACTCACTATTTCACTTTTGCACTGAAACTTTGGAGGAACTATTACCTCATCCTTTATACATACAGGAGGGCACATTGCCTCAAGCCATCTATATGAAGGGCCCAGAACAGCTGTCTATGCCATAGTGTCAGACACTGAGGTGGTGGAGGCACAAGCCTTTCCTGCTCACACCACTAATCAAGAGACTGAACTAATAGCCCTTACCTGTGCCTTTCAACTGGCACAGAGACAATCCCTCAACATCTACACATATTCCAAATATGCTTTCCATATCTTCTGTCACATGCTGCTGTCTGGAAGGAGCTCGGGTTACTTATCACTAAAGGGTGATCAGTAACTAATGTAAACCAAATTATGGCTATGATAAAGGCCTTCCATGTCCCCACAGCTATTGGGATTGTCCACTGCATATCCCACCAGATAGATGAATCTATTTTTTCCAAGGGAAACAACTGAGCCAACAAGGCATTTAGAGCTGTGGACCTTAGGGGCCTAGAATTGTCTGCCCCTCCTCAGTGCATCCTTATATTGCAACCCACATCTCCACCCCCACCACTGACACTCATCAAACTCTGTCCTATCTTCATCAACTCTTTCTTCCTAACAGTGAAATGTTGTCTTATTTTGTTAAGACCCAAATGCAACCTACTCCTAAGGACATAAGTTTCTTAAAATCTATCACTGCTTCTTGCAAAATCTGTCAAATGTCAGACTCCAACTCAAAGTTCTAATCAGAGCAATTAGTAAACTAAAGGAGGTCAAAGGATACAAATTAGAAAGGAAGAATTCAAGATATCACTATTTGCAGATGATATAATAGTATACTTAAGTGATCCCCAAAATTCCACCAGAGAACTCCTACATCTGAAAAACAACTTCAGGAAAGTGGCTGGATATAAAATTAACTCAATCAAATCAGTAACCTATCTCTACACAAGTATAAATGGGATGAAAAAGAAATTAAGGAAACAAAATTTTTCATAATCGTCACAAATAATACAAAATATGTTGGTATAACTCTAACCAATCAAGTGAATGATCTGTATGACAAGATCTTCAAGTTTTTGAAGAAATCAAAGATAACCTCAGAAGATAGAAACATCTCCCATGCTCATGAATGCACAGAATTAACACAGTAAAAGTGGCCATCTTAGCTAAAGCAATCTACAGATTCAATGTAATCCCCATCAAAATTATAACTCAACTCTTCACAGTGATAGAAAGTGCAATTCTCAATTTCATCTGAAATAAATATATCCCAGGAGAGCAAAAGCAATTATCAACAATAAAACAACTTTTTGGAGAATCACCATTCCTGACCTCAAGCTGTCCTACAGAGCAAAGGTGATAAAATCCACATGGTATTGGTACACAGACAGAGATAGATCAATGGATTAGAATTGAGGCCTCAGAAATAAACCTATAAACCTGATCTTTGACAAAGAATCCAAAATCATATAGTGGAAAAAAGACAGCATTTTCAGCACATGGTGCTGGTCTACTTGGCCATCTGTATTTAGAGGAATGCAAATTTATCCATTTGTATCTTCTTGTACAAAGCTCAAGTCAAAGTTGATCAATAGCCTCCAAAATAAAACTAGATCTGCTGAATCTAATAGACAAGACAATTGGAAAAATGCTTGAACACATCCGCACAGGGGAAAAATTCCTGAATAGAATACAATGGCTTGGGTTCTAAGATCAATAATTGACAAATGTTATCTCATGAACCTGAAATTTTTCTGTAAGGCAAAGGGCAGTATCAATAGGAGAAAATGACAACTTACAGATTGGGAAAAGATCTTTACCAACACTACATCCTATAGAGGAATAATAACCAAAATATACAAAGAACATAAGAAGTTAAACTCCAGAGAATCAAATAACCCTATAAAAATGAGGGTACAAAAGGATGCTGATATTCTACCTTACACTATCAGAATGACTAAGACCAAAAGCTCAGGTGCCAGCAGATGCTGGCCAGGATTTGAAAAAAAGAGCAACACTCTCCCATTGCTAGTGGGATTGCAAGCTGGGTACAAACAATTTGGAAACCAATTTGGTGGTTCTTCAGAACATTAGAAATAATTCTACCTGAAAACTCAAATACTGAGCATATACTGAAAAGATGCTCCAACATATAACAAGGAAACATGCTCTACCATGTTCATAGAAGAGTTATTTATAATAGCCAGAAACTGGAAAAAATCCAGATGTCCCACAATGAAAGAATAAATACAGAATATGTGGTTTGTTTATACAATAGAATACTATTCAGCTATTAAGAAAGAGGGCAACACGAGTTTTGCAGGCAAATGGATGGAACTATAAAATATCATCCTGAGTGAGGTAACTCACTCAAAAGGGTATAATATGTGCTCATTGATAAGTCGGCATTAGCCCTAAATCTCAATATATCCACAATATTACTCAGAGATCATATTAAGCTTAACAAGAAGGAAGGCTAAAGTGTCAATGGTACAAACTTACTTAGAACATGAAACAAAATTATCACAGGAGGGAAAGGGAGGAAGGGACCTTGGTAAGAGAGAGGAGAGGGACAAAATAAAGGGTGTGGGGTAGGAATAGGTATGGGAAGAAACAGGAGAGAAGTCCAGAATTACCAGGAAAATGAGTAGAAATAAATAGCTGAAGGAGGTGGGAAACATGGGAAAACACTAGAGTATCCCAGACACCCACCAGGGATTTGAAATGGCATAGTTGATGATTACATTGTTCTGGAGTTAGTCACCTAGACTTTATCTCTTGGCTTTTGTGACTCCATCTTTTAAAATCCCAATGTTTTATAAATAAAGTGAGGATAATAGTTATTCTCTCTCATGGCTACTATAAAATTTAAAACAATAACACTGTATATCTGTTAAAGTCAGGATTTAGTATATATTAGTAGTGCTAGTAAAAGTCAGGGTACTTTACTATTTTCAAAAGATATGCTGGCATAAATCTTTAGGCAAACAAATGTGTAACTATTTAAGACATAGTTAACTAAGAAGTAGTCTTGGTAATGGCACCAAAAATATGAAGGAAGATAAAGTACCCACATAGAAGAAGTCAAACTTGATTAAATAGTAGGGCCTAATACTTGCTTGGACATGGAGGGATAAATCTTGACTTTTTAGTAAGATCAATTGTAATATAGAAAAATAACGCCAAAAAAGGAGATAGTAATTCTGAACTTTATTTCACATTAAGGTTAAACTGGTATTGGCACAATATAGGAGACAAGGTATGACATTTCTGTTTGTTTTAAAGAAAGAAGGGTAAAAAAATAATTACAACTTGAAAGTATTATGAAGTGTGGGGAGCCAACAGAAGGCAACTATGATCCTTGCAGCCATCTTGAGCCATATACCCTGACAAGAGACTTGATTACAATAGCCTACAACACACTCTGATAACATCTTGTTTTAGATACCCAGGATTTTCCCTTGGGTGTGTGAGACTTAAAGGTGCGTGACTTAAGGGTGTCAGATTCCTTTATCAATAGTTATATGTTCACATGTGTAACACAATTTTGGGGTTATTTGGATTACACACACACACACACACACACACACACACGCACGCACACACACACGTTTTGGAGTTCTTTGTATATTTTTTGGTATTAGTCCTATATTGGATGTGGAGTTTGTAAAAATTTTTTCATTTTATCGTATTCACAGTGTCCTTCCTACAATCCATGGAACACCCCTGTGTTCACTACCAAAAAAAAGAGCTTAGGGGGATAGAGACTAGTACAAGATTTGAGGACAATTAGTAAAACCATGTGTTTTAGGCTCTCCCATATCTAAGCTATCCCTTTCAATTTCCCTCTATTGGCAAGAGACATAAAAGTCTGCTTTTGTTCTGTTCCTCTCCACCCCAGAGACTGTAAAAAGTAGCCCCTCTCAAAATACAATTTATTCTGCCCATTATGTTTTTATAAAAAGAAATCTCCCTCACCTCAATATGCCTGCTAAACTCCCCCCTTTCCTTCTCTTAAAACTTAACTCTTACCACTCTCTAGAGCCTTTTAGGTAACCTTAACCGGCTTTGACCCTGGCTTCCTCTTCCCATAAGCAAAGTACCCTTCTACCCCTTTAACCTCTTAAAAGGGGATAAAAGGCCCTTCTTTATGAGAACACTAACTCTGAAGCAATTCACGCTCAAACTTCTGTTAAGAAGAGGTTAAAAACATTGCTACTACCAGATATGACCCAATAATTCTCATACAGGTTCTTATCATTAATTCATTCCATACACTTCTTGGAGCCCCATACCAAGCCCAGGAGGTAATGGAAGGGTTCAACACCTGTGTGGGTGGTGCACCAGAATTCTAAATCATGAGGATGCACTCACTAATATGATTTAAAATGGAAGAGACAAAGACCTAAAACCTTTATGGAACCTGATATTCTCATCACCTGTTTTACACTCTCTGATATCCAATGGCTAATCAAAAATCACTCTACTTTGCTATTAGCTCAATACAATTCCCAGGACAAATTGATAAAAATTACCCTAATTAAAATGGTTTTCTGCTCTCCCTCTGTTGTGATGGCTGCCCCCACGTTTTTATTTTATTTATTTATTTATTGTCAAAAATGCTAATAATTGGAGCCCCTCAGTATTTACTGATGGGGGAGAGAAGCTGCATTGATAATATACTAATTCCACCAAGGATAAATTCCCTATTGTCAGCTTCAGAGAGTTGCCCTATCATCCACCCCAGTATGAAGAAATATATGTATCTATTTAGCCATAAAGGAAGTCAATAGTCCATTTAACAATATTTTAGATGGTGTATACACTGTCAATTTGCTCCCTGGCTATGAAAATCCTTTGTCAAATTAGATGCCAACCCACTTTCCTTTCTACTCATACATGTTTCTACCTTCTTACATGAAAGAGCTTCTCCTCTCTACATCCAGCATGCTCACAGTCACCTGACAGGTCTAATATCTAAGAAAAATGCCCTCTATGATCAAACCACCTTGATAGGAACATTCATAGCCTCCAGCAAACATCCAGAGTGATTCCTGCACAAACACAAATATAAAGGGGATTCACATCTGCTTCCTCCACATGCCTCTTGCTCAACTCTAAAAGACAACAAAATCATGTTCCTCTTATGTAGCCCATGTTACTACACCAGCTTTATAGACCATGGACATTAACCCCTGGGGTCTCAAACCCAATGCAATATGTCAAAATGATGTCACCCATATTCCTCAGACAAAAATTATGTTTTTGTTATCACAGATACATACTCACATTTTATATGGGCTATTGCCCATATTCGAGAAAACTCCAAAAGGTTAATTCACCATATGCTCTCTCTACTTTTGCTTTCATGGACATGACTCAACAAACAAAACTGATCACTAGCCCCCAATTCAAAACCTTCTGCTCACAATGAGAAATAATCCCCCATTTAGAAATTCCCCATAACTTTCAGGGTCAAGGAATAATAGAAATAATATACACTAAAAACCCAATTTCTAAAACGAAAGGCAAACACACCTGTAACATATAATTAATGACAACTCTGACTTTTTAAAATATATTTAACATTTACAAGATCTCCAAATAAACTCTTACCCCCCTTCTACTGGCGCATACCTGAAATAACCCCTCTTATACTTGTGCAATGATGTGATGCCTTGGATGGTATTTGGAAGGGACCAGACCCCCTCCTTATAAGGGTAAGGGGTTTTGTTTGGGTTTTCCAACAAGATCAGACTAGACATATCTGGGTTCCTGCTGACCCCACTGACCAAGAAGATGTTTTGCTTCTTGATGACAGATCAAAAAGAGAGAAGGCAGAGGAGATACCAACACCAAAGAAACGAGATCTTCTGGAAGGACATCCATGACCTGGTTACTGCTGCTCAGGATATGTGCCTTCTACAAGCTTCCCTTTCCTCTATTCTTACAGCTGTTTTTGTCATTCTTCACTCTGACTCGGTTACTGCCTTTCCAATACTCACTACTAGGGATTCTTTGCCAAGAAGCCCTATAATGGACACAATATCATAGAAATTCAGGATTGCTCACTTGAAGAATGTCTGACCAGGATTGAGATCCCCTAAACCAGGATCCATCTCCACTACCCCTAGTCCTTTCTTCTGCTTTCCTTACCAAAGTTAGGTGAAAGGCTCCAGAAGGCCTTCACATATGGATGTTTCAGATATTGGAGTTGCAGAATTGAGTCTACCAGCTTCATCAGCACCATGCTCACCAACCTTAAAATTCATTTATGGCTTTCTGTCAGTGATCCACATTATAAACACTGGTGAATAGGAGGAGTCATGGGTAAGCTCTACCCTAATGGCTATGCCAAGTACCCTGTAGCTGATTTGCATGTTTCTGGCCAGCTTGTTCCTGCTTCTAAATCAGTCTTTACCCATGTTAATCTAATTCGTCAGAAAAATCAGTCTCAGATGGTTCTCCCCTTCCTGGCTACATCACAACCAATATGCAGCTGACCGCTTTAACCACACACCTCAACTCCACCCAATATCTTCTCTGTGCTTTTCTTTCCAAACAGCTATGGACATTTGTTCTCATTAACATTTCTCTCATGAACTCCATGAATCCTTACTCACAAAGAAATCACAACACATTCTTCTCTTTAATCTATTTCTCCCCCTTTGCCTTGTAGAACACTCCTTAAAACCAAAATTCCACATGTATCTATTACATCACCATCACTGTACCAATAGTAACTAATTCTCCTGCTCTTCTCAGGTGCAAAGACACTACAGGTTCCTGAATTAATCCCCCCTTTTAAGGTCCCTGCACTCCCATAAAGATTGTTCCTCGGGTTTATCTCTATGAACCTGAAGAACTCGCCTTACAGCTGGGAGGACACAAAAAGAAGAGGGAGATCTTCATCCCTCTGCTCATTGGACTGGGTCTTGCTGTCTCATTGGGCACAGCAGAAGCCATTGGAGCAAAGCTCATCCAAACACTATCTGGCCAGTAAATTCCAAGACAAACTTGACCAGCCAATGGCTTCTAGTGCAGAAAGCCTTGAGTCCCTTCAATGCCAAATAATATTACCAGGAGTTGTTCTCCAAAACTGGAGGGCCCTGCACTTACTGACTTGCTGAACAAGGAGGGACTTGTGTTTTGGAGAAGAATGTTGCTTCTATGTCAATAAATCTGTGCTAGTAGAACAAAACATATACATGTTCAAAGATCTCTGGGGACATCTCCAGGCAGGGATATCTCCAGGGGTATCTCTATGCTTCCAATACCCTAATCCATGGTACTCAAACCCTTGGTAGGTTAGCTTCTTCACCTTCTTGGCACCATACTAGCCATTGGAGTCCTGCTTCTCTTGGCACCCCGCCTCATTCAGTTACTAAACAGCAGATGAGTAACATTGCAACGATCACTACCGATGAAATTTAGATTCAATTCCAAACCATTCCCAACATAGGAGACACTCCAATGACACCTCTTCTTTATAAACACAAAACGGAAGAGTTGTGTGGCAAGGTAGGATTCGGGCCACCTTCCTGCCTAACTCTAACTGCTCTGGAACACAACCATGACACTCGTTAAAGGGACTATGACAATCAGTCATATACTGAAAACACCTGGAGTCCTTTCCCATGATAATAGAGTATCACTAGCATCTCAAACTGAGCAAATGATAATCATCTACCCCTTGATCCCACCCTATTCCTAAATGTTGATAAAGTCCCTATCCACATGAAATAAAGTACATAAGGTAGGCATCAGAGGGAGTTTCTTCTTCACACTAGACTGACTTTTTAATGTTCTCTATCCAACTCCAGTGGTGCCTTCAACAATAGAGTCTTAATTATCTATTTATGATGAATAACCAAATAATGGCAATAACCTATGTTGTGGGTATTTTGGGACCTTCACTGAGAAATAATTGTTAGGAAGATATCCTGCACTTTGTACTGAGATATGTACTTAGTTTTGTCAGATTTGAGGTTATTTTTAGAGAAATATATGTTTATACAGAACCCCAGGTTACTATTTTATACAGTGAAAAGAGACAAGTGGCTTTACCAAAACCCATCACAGGGGTTTCAAATGAAATATCTCCCAATTCAAACTTACTAATTTGAGTGGTGTTTCCTGTAATTTAGTAACTTCAAAATAGATACACTCATGTTAAATGAAACTCTTTTGATTCAAAAGTCAAAAATAGAATGAAATATATGTCAGCATAAATTATTTGGTTGATTTTCTAAAGTCTTTTTTACCTGAAAGCCTAATAAATTAAATATTATTCTTCTATGTTCAAATGAAAGACAGTTATTGCCTTTGTTACTTTTCTAAAAATTAAATATTATAAATAAAAACAATACTATGTAATTTCCAAACACAATTTGACCTTTTACAAAATGAAAACAATTCAAATCTTCATATTTATTTTGCATAAATATTTGATGCATAAAATGAATTGGCCAATTGATTGATATCACTATACTTGGAAAGAATGCTAATTTTTATTTTTATTTTATTTTTATTTACTGATAGCATCATGTTGTACAAAGTAGTGGTTGCTGTTTGAATAATGCCTGTCTTAATATTACTACAAACACTTATCTATTACCTCATGAAATTCTATTGTTAATTTCATGATGCAAATAGAAGTACTTCTGCTTCAGAGGTAAGCAAAGTAAAGGGTAAAGAGTTAAGTAAGTCAAGGAGGGTTACAAGCTAAGACATGGTTAAACTAGACCTAAAGCTATGTGTTTTTGAGAAAATTAACTTCCAAGGGATTCATGTCCTTTCTTTCTGTTCTCCCCATAAACTTGTCTTTTGCCTTCCAGATTACAAATCTGAATTCTTGGTAGTGCTGCTAAAAGCAAAGTAAAGTTTAAAATTATTGGTTTTAAAATTGCATTTGTTTTAAAAAAATTCTTTCCTCCATATTATTTATTTATTTTTGATTACTATTTTTTCCAAGGAATTGTTCTGTACCTTTTCTTCTTATTTGTAAATATTCACCTCCTTAAAAATTAAAAAATAATGTGAAATAATTTGTCTTTTAAATGACTTACTTTTTTAAATAGTAAAATATTTTTCTGTGAAATTGTAACAATTGGAAAATGTCACCTCCTTTTCATTCACTATTCCATTTTTTTTCATAATATAGAGACATTTAGTTCATCTCCTTTCTGGATGAACTATTCTGTGATAATATGTATTATCATTTTGTTCTGTAGAAAAGGAAACATTTCCTATACTTACAAGTGTTTGTGATTTAAGTTAGTTAACACATTCTGTTCATGATGTAGAGTGAAAAATTATAAATGCCATTTTATGAAATATGTGTAGATTTTTCGCCTTAGACCTGAGCAGAAAAGTGCAGGTTTACAAACTGTAACTATCAAAAGCTTCTTCTAAAGAGTATTTCCATTCAAGTGTGGAATGCATTAATCACACAGAGGAGAAGCCCTTAGAGTAAACCAAATAAAAAGTTCACTTAAAGATCTTTATCTTCTTAGGAATAGTATTTCTTCCTTTTGCTTTAAACAATTTCCCAGTAGATGGAATACACCAAAATATATGGTGTTTCTTTACAGGTCACCTTTAATTTTCTAAGAAAGACTATTGAAATGTCTACATTTTTCACTGAAAGCATCTTCCTCTGGGAAAAGAACAAAACATGGTAAGAGCTTTGAAGATAGAAGGAGGAGAAGGAGGTGGAGGAGGAAGTTGAGACACCTGACACCTACTGCTTTCCCCTTTTCCTATTGGAACATTCAAAGAACACAGCATGTAATCCCCATCAGAGCTACAGGCCAGTTTCACTTTTCTTCTCAGATTTTGTCTCTTGATTCTTAATGTTTCAGCGTTAAGCTCAATTTGATTAATTAAAGTATTCTTTTAATTACAATTAGTTCAGAGCAATAAATAATAACAATTCTCCAAAATTATTTACTGTATCATGTTGCTTCTGTAGTTCCAATCCTTTGTCACAGGTCTGCATTTTACATTTCCCATTCATTTTATTTTAGAAAACCAATTGAATATTTGTATGCAATGATGAAAAAATTATTTATAAATATGCCTAGTCATGCAAGAACATATGAAATAATTTTGTTTTACATTTAATAGTTAGAAAATAAGTGATTGTACATATTGCACCCCAGCTTCTGTGCATTCATGTAGTACTTCCTGAAGATGATATCTGTTTGTGGTGTGTGATAATGGAAGATACTGGCAGATATTCCTTCAGTTATTGTACCAATATTTTATCTTCCTTTGCAGCAAAATAAATATAGCATGATAGAATAAATAGTTGTCTTGTGATCAATGTTCATACTTATAAACATTCATTCTTCCTATATTATAGGCTTCTGAATGTTATATGATCATTTTCCACGTGTCGTATGTAAAAATACGTGTTGTATTTTACAGAACTTACCTGAGAGCCATTCTTTCAGTCTTGTAGATTCATAAATCTCTTAGCATTGCTCAGAGAAGCTACTTAAATAATCTTAATATTTCCAATTAATTCTTTTGCTTGTTACTGGAATAAAGCCAACTTTATAAATTCTATGGGTAAATTTAAGCACTATGGTGACTGGGAATTGGGCCATGAGGAAAATGATTTGAGTAATAGTGAATTGTCTAATTTACATATTAATTAAACTTATTCTGTATCTGTATTAAATATCTTAAAATATTCATAGAATATTGATTTTCAAAAACCAAAAATTTATTGATGAAATAGAGTACCATTCCATGTTTAACATATTGTCTATTGTTAAATTTAAGTTAGACATTAGCCAAAATCATGCTTGTATAATTTGTCCACCCTAAAAAGGTAAGCATTGTAATTATTTTTAGGCATATTTGGTACTATTGGTTTTCATGCCAAATATCATATTATTGCAGGAAAAAATGCACAAAAACAATCATTGACAATGCTGGTGAGAGGTCCTTCTCGTTCATAGCAAACACCTGCTGCCATTTCCAACTGTCACCTCCTTCTCAGGAGTCTAGGATACCTACTGTGTTTCCCAAATGATATCTCCCCCTCGTTGGCCACCCACTGTTTGTGCCAACTGCCTCATTTTTCTTCTCCTCCTTCTCTGAAGAAGCAACCTGCTGTCAAAATAATATTTAAAAAGCTAAAATTTTGGCTGGAATATATCTTCTCTATTTATGCAAGATGTAATTCCTGGCATTTAGTAACTCAAGAATATTTTCATATTCAATGCCTTTTCATCATAAACTTTTATAATAGGTAATTGGCATTTAAAGTAGGTAATTTTGCTAAAGAATGCCCATATTTTATTTAGCTTTCAAAAAATATTTTATTGTTGATTATACAAGTACTAAACTTCAAAACTAAGAAAATTAGGAGAACACAGATGTAGTCTAGATATAAACATCACTAATATTGATGCTATTTTCATTCAGCAACAGACATTAGTTGAAACATTAGGTATAGATTAAATATAAAACCAAAAGCATTCATCTACTAAGAGTGAAAAGAGGAAAGAACTCAATTTTCAAAGAGTTTAATGTAATAAAATCTTTGGGCAAACTATCACTGAATTTTGTTTATACTTCCAGATTCCTTAATTATTGTCACATTTATAGTAACTTAATATTGATTTTGAAATAAAGTAGTATATTACCGTTTATGTAAAATTCTAGATAAAATACAAGATGGCACATAACAGAAGAGGTGTTTTATGTCACTGTCTGGATAAAATTTTGAAACAGATAGAGGTATCATATGAACAATGTGATAATATGAATAATGAACAAATCATTTTACAATGAATCACAGGTCTCTTTAACATCATCCAAATTCTTGTCCTCCCTAGATAATCCAGCTCTTTTTCAAGGGATCTAGCACTTTAGGTACTCCTGCCTTATTTGTATAATTTTTTTCAATCTGACAGATCTAAACTAAGTCTTGAATACAGTTCACTAAGGTAGTCTGGCTACTCTTGCCTCTGCCACAAACAATTTCTATGTTATGAAGAAAATGATGAGGATAATACTAAACTTGAGAAGGGAATTCAATAAAGAAAAGCATTGAACAGGGTCCAATCTGAACTTAAAATAGAACTGAAAGACCCAATAACTCAGCCAGAAAACTGAAAGGAAAGCCTTACAAGTAGAATAAAGCAAACAGAATCTAGATAAACACAATTGAATAATAAATCAGAAGATCTTCCAAATAGACAAGGAATACAAAAATTTAAAAACAAAAACACATACATACACAAGAAAGTAATATCCAGTAAATGTAGGATACCACAAAACAGCTAAACCTTCAAAATATAGACAACATTGAAGAGGATGAATCTCAAGTCTGTGGCATAGATCAGACCTTACAGAAGATCACAGAAGAAATCTTTTACAAATAAAGAAAGACATACCAATTCACACTTCAGAAGCATACTGAACATCAAGTAGAAAACCAGAAAAGAAAGTCTCCACAAGTTATGTTATTTAAAGAAATGAGTATGTTTAAAATAAATTTTATTGAATGCTACTGTAGGAAGAAAAAAATTCCGAAAAGAAAATGCAAGTCACATATATAAAGAACAGCGTACCAGAACAACAGCTGAGTTTTCAGTGATTGAAGACATTTATTAACATTAATCTGTGAAGAGTAGGGTATTTCAGTACACCAATTTACTTAATAAATATGTTAACTGGATAACAAAAAAAGAAAAAAACAAAAACAAAAGAACAATAAAAAATTAAACAACATAATGCATCAAATGGAATTTACAAATATCTACAGAATAGTCTAATGAAACATCAAAGAATACATATAAAATTCAACATCATATAAAAACTTTTCTAGTATAGAGTATATTTTGGAATACAAGATAATTCTTTAAGTGTTAAAAATGACTAAAATCATCCCTTGTATATTATATATTCACTTGTTCAAATTTTTTGATCTCTCAACTCAAGAAGGTCCAAAAGAATGTAATGTCTTGTACACACACACACACACACACACACACACACACACACACACATATATATATTTGATTTGACTATAAGAAGATTATATTGAGTTGGAGAGATGGTTCAGCTGATAATAGCACTGATGCACTGAGTGCTCTTCCAGAAGTCCTGAGTTCAATTTCAATTCAAATTCACAATTTCAATTCAAATTCACAATTTCAATACAAATTCACACCAGAGAGCAATGTAATCCCCTCTCAATTCATGCCCTTTCAGGGTTAATTAATAAATATGTTCAAGACCGTATGTTCCTCAAGGGCCAGCTCTTCATGCACATCCAATTTATTTCCCATTCACCATTGATAATTGTAAAAGTACTTCAAAAATTCGAACGAGGTTCCCAAACACCTCATATACTTTTATACATATTAGGTTCCCAAACACCTCTATGTGGTTTTCACAGCTTTTATTAATAGAGATAAGAAATACAAATAAGAAAATCTCAAATGTAAGAGCCAATTACTGGCCTTCCAAGAAAAGACAAGTAAGCCTTATGAAATCAGGCTTCTTAAAACCCCTAAATATCTCTTTGAGACTGTGTTATATTACAGTGAGTCATCAGGCAATATTGCAATCTGGGCCTTTCTCTAAGCTCTGCCTCAATTGCTGACAATCAGGAGGAAAATGAACTGTTCCCAGGAGAGACATCATCCCAGAGAGGAGTGCATTGATTCCCGTGTCCCACAAAGCATACTGTCAATGATGGACTAAGGAGGCCTGGGTTTAGCAGAGGCTACAACCTTTAGAAAACAGTATAAACCCAGGATAACTGAGGTTTTGTCTGTCTATCTAGGATTTAATTGACACTGGGTTCTATCTTTTTGCTCTAAAAATTTTCAGAACCCTTTCTCTCACCCATTGTGGGAGTAAAATGGACTATGCAAAAAACAAGAAGACCTTAGCATTCTAGAGTACTATTTTAAAACTAACACTCATTACTTTAGTTTATGTTTCTTCTTTCTTGACAAACACAACTTTCAGTATGGGACCACTTAAAACATGTGGAGCTACTCATCTTGCTACCCGTAGATAAAAAAGATAAAGTCTGGAGAAACGATATAGCAGTTAAGAGCACTGGCTACACTTCAAGAGGTCTTGAGTTCAATTCCCAGTGAACACATGGTATCTCACAACCATCTGTAATGGAATCTGTTGCCCTCTTCTGGTGTGTCTGAAGAAAATGGGAGTGTACTCATATTAAATAATTAAATCTTTTACAAAAAGAATGAAAATAATATGATTTAATCAGCTAATATACCAAGCACCCCTCACTCCAAAGCATAGCACATCAAAGACTTTATTCTGATTAAAAGATTAAGACCATATTTAGATATTTCTAACTTGCTCCTAGTCTAGGGAACTTGAAGTAGTTAACTTTCATAAAGCACCCAGAGCATTTTTATGTGGAGTTTTAAAATGATCAATAATACTCAATTTTAATATTACTGACAATCAAGTACCCAAGTAACTAAACATTTCTTTCAATTTTATGTTTCTTAATATTTCTAGTTAAGAATTTAAAACAATTTGTGACATTTAGTATTTCATGTATTACTGATGAAATAATAGTCTTTTTTGGTGTTAATGATGTTACATATGAAGATGCTATTTCATTTCATTAGAGTATATCATTTTTTATGACCATCATCTTACCATAAACCCCAAAGCTTATGGAAAACTAATATTTAAAAGATTCAATTTTAATTGTCTTTGTAAATACATATATGTATACAAATTCACAAATACATGCATGTATACACACATATACAAATTCTCATTATTCATTATAATGTAATGTAAATTCAACTTTAACTCTATGTAGTCTAGATGGAGATGTCCAAAGGTTTCAAGTAATTCTTTTTGTTCAAATTATGGAAAAGACATCAGTCTCTAAGAACAACAGCATTCATGATGTTTTATACCTTAAGTACTAATGCTTATTGATTTAATTAGTATTTAAAATGTCATATAGTTTAATTAGATCAAATTTTAAAATTAATTAAGCAATAATTGCATTTTACAGGAAAGCAGTGGAAGGGCCTTAATAAAATGAGTATTTCTATGGCCCTGTCTTTAATCAATTAAATGAATGTAAGATGGAAAACTATTGATCTATACTTAAACTATGTAATTTTTTTATTATTTTAAGTACATCATTCTATCATTGGTTACTTTCATTCCATTATACCAAATTGTGTTAATTACTTAATTTCTTGCCTAGTTATACCATTACATGTGTCATATGGATATTATGTCAGATACAAAAGTGATAAAAATTCATAATTTGACCATTATAGCTAATAGTTTTGAGATGATCCAGGGATTTCTTTTTTAATTAATTAATTTATTTATTTTAATTAATTAATTTATTATTTATTTTAAGTATTCACTTCACATCCTGCTCACTAGTACTCTTCCTTTAACCCCCTCCTAAAATTCTTCCCCAAGCCACAGCCCCTGTTTCCTCTCAGCAGTGGAACCACACTTGAATATCCTCAACCCTGGCACTTCAAGTCTCTGCATGGATAGGTGCATCCTATCCCAATGAGGCCAGAGAAGACAGCCCAGTTATGAGAACATAACTCACTTATAGGCAACAGCTCTTGGGATAGCCCACAAGCTCCTGATTTTTAAGACCCACATGAAGCCCAAGCTGCACATCATGTACATATGTAAAAGGAGGCCTTGGTCCACATCCTGTATGTTCATGGGTTCATTGTTCAGTCTCTGAAACTCCTAAGGGCCAGGTGTGTTGACTTTGTTGGTTTTTCTGTCAAAATCCTATCCCTTTGGGGGCTGCAATCCTTCCTCCTATTCTTCCATAAGAGTTCCCAAGCTCCATTCCCTATTTGGCAGTGGGTGTCTGTAACTGTCTGAGTCAGTGTCTGGGTGGGGCCTCTCAGAGAACAAACATGCTAGGTTCCTGTCAGCAAGCATTAATCATTAATAGTGTATCATTAATAGTATTAAGAATTAGTAACTGTCCATGTGATGGGTCTGACTTTGGGCTGGATATTGGTTGGCCATTCCTTCAGTCTCTGCTCCAATGCCCATGGATGCATTCTTGTTGACAGAATAAAGTTTGGGTTGAAAATTGTATGGGTGGGTTGTTGTCTCTAATTTTCCACTGGGATTCCAGCCTGGCTACAGGAAGTCACCTTTTCTGTTGCAGCCCAAGCTGTCCCACGTTTGGGGGACAAAATGTCAAGGACCAATCTGTCAATGTTGGGACCCGCACTGCCAAAAGCCTTGGGGGCTAAATTGTTAGAGCCGGCACTGCCCCAAGCTGCTCCAGTACATGGGTGGTGGTTCAGCAAGAGAGAGAATGACTCAAAAAATGGAGACCAGACAGTGTGATTTAATCCCGTTTATTCTTAGTCTCTCTTCCTAGTCCAAGTCCCAAGTCTTGAGCTCCTAGTCCCTAGTTCCTAGTCCCTAGTGCCTCCAAGTTCCAAGTTACTTCTTCCAAGTGCTAAGTGCCTAATGTCTAATTCCAAGTTCTTCCTCCAAGGGCCAAGTGCCTAATACCTAATAATCTTCTTCCTCAATGCCTAATTCCTACTCCAAGTTGTCCTGAACTCTTCTGTCTGCCTCTAGCCTTTTATATGTCTCACTTCTAAGCCACACCTTTAAGTCATGCCTTTAAGTCATGATCTAAATCTGATCTCTAAGTCACGCCCTTAAGTCACACACCTTTAAGTCTCACACACCCAAGGGAAGATCCTGGGTATTTGATAACATCTAAAAGATGTTATCAGAGTGTGCTCAGCTGTTGTAGGCTAATGTAATCAAATCTCTTTTCAGAGTATATGGCTCAAGATGGCTGCAAGGATGATAGTTGCCTTCTGTTGGCTCCCCACACTCTTCAGGTTCCATGTCCCCAGGGTAGTGAGTCAAACCAATGAGTCTTAGGTGCCTCCCTTATCACAAGTCTCTGTCTCATCCTGAGGGTATATTGCACCTCCTCATCCCTTTCAGTTGAATATTTTCACTCATTCTCATGACCATCAAACAATCTCTTCTATCACTCCACTCTCTTGATCCTGAACACCCCATTCCACACTCCATGCTCCCTCCCTCCCAGTTCTCTCTCAATATCTGCTTCTTATGACTATTTTATTCCTATTTCCAAGTGAGATTCAAGCATCCTCACTTGTTCCTTTTTTGTGTTTAACTTCTTTGGATCTGTGGAATATAGCATGAATGAACTGTACTGTATTGCTAATATCCACTTATAAGAGAGTATATGCCATGCATGTCTTATTGAGGCCAAGTTACCTCACACAACAGCCATTAATTTGTCTTTAAAGTTAATTATGTCTTTGCTTTTAATACCTGAATAGTATTCCATTGTGTACAGGTACAACATTTTCTTTATCCGTTCTTCAGTTGAGAAACATCTAGGTTGTTTCCAGTTTCTGTGTATTATGTATAAAGCTGTTTATAAAGTCTTTTATTCCTTTTTTATTTCTTCCCTGACTCACAAACCATTGAGTAGAAAGTTGTCCAGTTTCCATGAGTGTTTAGGCTTTCTTGTATTTCTTTAGTTGTTGAAGTCCAGCTTTAGTCCTTGGCAGTCTGATAAGATACAAGGCACTATTTCAATTTGCTTGTATCCATTGGTGTTGTATTTTAATTGAAGGACAGACCACACTGAGACAATACAATTTTACTTGGGGCTTATTGTGGAGAAGGAGGGGCAAAGGTAGCAGCAAAGACAAAGGGCAGAGAGAGAGAGAGAGGTCAGAGGGGTCTGCCTTTTATTTGGACTGTGACTTAGCCAGGGTTAGGTTTAGGGGCTAGCAGGTAAATGTAGGAGGTGAGCCAAGTGGATTCTGGGAATGTATGGCAGTTGCCATGGACACAGATGTGCTGGTCACTGTCACCTAATTGTGATGTCACTGGGTTCAGAGTCAATCTGCCTTTCTGGTTCCTGATACCAACATACCTCCCTTTTTCTTATTATAAAGAGAAGGGAAATGGGAGAGGGGAAAGCCAATGGTTAAAAGGGAATGAGGGCATCATGTCTCTTAATCTGCTTCCTGCCATCTAGGGATGTCATCCATTTTCGGGTGTAGCAGACTTTCACCATTGGGGTCCACTTGGTAAATGTTTACATCAGGTCCCTCTGTGGACAGTGACTCCTTTGTGGACATTGATTGGTAATCCTGTAACAGTAACTGATTAATAGTTTGGTTAGAATTTTTTTAATTTGTCATTGAAGGAATGTAGAAACAAGATTGATTAGGCAGGAAATTAGTAATAACACCAGGAAGATGTCCAGGAGAAGTGTTACAATCAGGAGGCTCTAATTCCATATAGGGTTAGTACAAATCCCAGAACTAGAGGTCTCACATTCCCTGAAATTCTGTATGTTTGATTCTAGCTCCTGGATTTTATTTCTCACTATTCCTGATTGGTTGACATAGAAACAGCATTCTTCTTGGAGGAACAGGCAAAGACCACCTTCTTTAGCTGTCAGGACCTCTAGCCTCAGTTGGTTCTGAAGCACCACAGTTGCCAAAGAGTTGATCTGTTTCTGGATAGTAAGCATGGTTTCAACAACTTTTTGAAAAATGCTTTCAAACTTGGAAATGAACTCATTTATTTGGTCATGGAAGTTCTTACATTTCATCCCTGCATTTCCAGTACCAACACCTATGGCTATTCCAGCACTGTCCAAGGGTTGCACAACCTGAACTGCCCCCTTATGTTGGGCAGCTATCATATTTACAACTGGGATTGGCAGGGGCTCCTTTCCCTGGATTACTTCTAGTTCAGGGAGAAGGAGTACTAAGGTAAACTCTTGACCAGCTGGTGGAAAGGGGATGATATACCAGAGTGCCACAAAGAATTGACATGTTTTAGACTGCAGGACATTGTGACAGAGATGAGGTGTCAAGGGTTCTGATTCTATTGCAGTCTATGGAGCTCAGAGTCCCTACCCCACTTCTATACTGGTGTTCAGAGCATGGCTGTTACTTTCCTGTTCTTGATCAGAAGTTTCATTATTTTTTTCATCTTCACATAATTCTTTTATTAATTTTCTGTGTATGCTATGTGAATTGTTCAAATAACTGGTAAGATCAAATATTGTTGGTATTGCATTATCTCAAAGAACTGTCCAATGAGGCCTCTCCCAATTACTTCACAAATATCTGCTTCAATTAATATTGAGAAATAAAATAACCTGATTGTTCTTTATATTGAGAAATAAAATAACCTGATCCCACAGGTCCCCCCTTTTAATTTTTTTTCAAAAGGGAAGGCTGGGAAAACTTATGGAAACAGTACATGCCTCAGATTGGAACAAAGGACCCCAGCCTCCCTTTCCTGTCTTTGGATACTCAACAGCCATTGGTTGAGCTCCTGTCTTAGGATGGTGAGGCCTCCCTTTTTAGGGGCAAGGGTCTTGAAGTTTTCTCTTACCAGCCATTGACTATCCTGCTTAGCATGTAAGTTAGGGGATAATCCTCATTAGTCTTGATGACAGAAGTTTTAGAATCCTCTACTTCCAGCCTGTAATAATGGACCTGTATGGTTTTCATTTGAATAGCGTCTATCTATTGTCATAAAAAAGCCATCAGTTTGTTGAACAGCATGAACCCGAGAGACAAGAGACTTAACAATGCCCAAATAGTCAGTATAACAGCAACACTCTTTTTTAAGGGCAACATATAACTCCCTCTATCAGAGGAGTAAACAGTATGAGCCTCTTCTATTCTGTTTACAAATGTGTTATAGCAGAATCTAAATCAATAGAGATACAGAATTCATCATAGTTTTGATCTTAAGAAAACAAGTAGGGAAATCCCTGTTCCTGCTCCATTCAATCTCAAACCCAAAAAAACAACTATAGTAACTGTGGAAGTGGGTTTTCTCCTGGGTCTAAACAACGTTTCCCACTAAATCATAAGTTGGGGATACAAGATTCCACTAGAGCCACCTTGGAGGTACAGGGGGTGATGTCTCCTTTCACAATGAGGACTTCACAAGTCAGGTTTGCTGGTTGATCTCTTCCAGTTTGAAGGCAATTGAGAAGCATCTTCATGTTTTCTGCAAAGAAAAAATATGCTTCTCAGGGGTTTCTCCTTCCTGGATTTATTATTGTTGTCTATTTGTTTAATCAGTCTCTCTGGCAGCCAGTGTGCAGCATCTGCAGTTCGGTAATATATGCAGACAGAACCTCTTCCTCAGATAAACACTGGATCTGGCCCATTCCAGGTTCCAGTTAATGGGTCTTTACATTAGACAGAGGACTGTTGCAAAATTCTTTTTGGTATCTGTATGCCAGAATCTATCTGCAGCAGATTTTCCTTCAGAATCCAAAGTTAAAAAATTTAAAATAAAGAGCATGTGATGAAGGATATTTCTGGGGGATCCCTTGGTAGGATACTATTCCCCCTTTTTATTTTTTTTTCAAATTGACATTTAATGGTTCGATGTACCCTTTCTACCATACCTTGGCCCTGTGGATTATGTGGAATACCCATTTCATGTAGTATTCCCATTTTTTTATAGAACTGGTGGAAACTGGAGCTTGTATAACCTGGGCCATTGTCAGTCTTTATCTGTTTAGGCATATCCAATATGGCAATTGTAGCAAGCATATGAGTGATCACATGCTTGCTTGTTTCTCCAGATTGTAATGTTGCATAAATGAAACCACTGTATGTATCTACGCACACATGTATGTATTTTTGATTGCCAAATTCATTATAATGAGTAACATCCATTTGCCATAGACTGGTTGGTATCAGTGCCTTTGGATTTACACCCAAATGAGGAACTGGTACTAGTTTAACACATGATTGACTTTGTTTAACAATTTGTCTAACTTGTTCTCTGGTAATTTTAAACATATTTTTTAAAGTTTCAGAATTAAGGTGATGTAACTTATGAGCCTTTATGGCCTGATCTAAGTTAGATTGTGAATCTGATAAAGCCACTTTAGTGGGTAAGGCCTGAGGTCCCATTTCTGGGGTTAATACTGTGTGGGTGGCAGAACTGAGGTCTCATCCTGCACTTCCTGGTGTGGCTCAACTAAGTTCTGAAAGGGATTGGTGTTCTCTGGTAAGAAACCTACTGCTCCATAAGCCTGTTTTGGCTTGCTTTGGTTTGGGGCCTGGCTATGGAAAAGGGTGTTTCCTAGTGAGTCTCTTTTGGATCTACATTCACTAGCCCAATGCCTTCCACATTTGCAAAGTGGGCAGAGCCCATGCTGTTTTCTGGGCTGTCTCTGGGTTAACCCATTTTCTGCCTCACAATTTCTTGCAAAGTGTCTAGGCTTGCCACATTTAAAACAGGCCTTTTTATTTCTACTTGCCAAAAATCTCTTACTGATTGTTCTTGCATGGTAGCCACCATAGCTAAGCCCTTTTGGTAAGAGGGCCCTATGTCAGAACAGAGTCTGATATACCCTGGAAGGTCTGTCTTTTTTTTTTTTTTTTTTTTTTGTAGGGTTTAATGGCCGCTTGGCAGGCAGGATTGACATTTTCATATGCAAGTTGTTTCACATAATGTAAACCTGTCTCTGCATTACCAAAAATCCTCCCTGCTGTTGTCATTAATCAATGAACAAAATCAGAAAATCGTTCATCAGGCCCTTGTCTGACTGTTATTAAAGATGCACCAGGGTCTCCATTTGCCAGGAGCTTATGCCAAGCCTTTATGGCTGCATTTTGAATTTGAGCAAATAACCCTGTGTCTTATTGCATCTGGTTATCACTAGAAGCAAATTGCCCTTCTCCTACTAAGGCATCAAAGGACCAACTATTGCCTACCTGATTGTTTCTCCTAGGTGTTTCTTTACAATTCTCATGATACTCTGATTTCTAAATAAGATAGTCACCACTGCCAAGAACTGCTCTCACTAATGTATTCCAATCACCAGGAGTCAGCCATTCCTCTGTGGCAGAGTCTAAAATTGCAAGAGTAAAGGGAGCAGTGGCACTGTATTGTGATACTAAATTTTTTAATTCTTTAATAATTTGAAAATTAAACCCTGTGTGATGTCTCCAAGCAACCCCTTGATTGTCTCTGGTCTCTGATACAGGGAAAGCCTCAGCATCTCCCTTCTCTGAATGATCTGTGGCTAATCTTAAGCAAGATGATAGGGGCTGCCTGGTTGAGGAACACAAGGAGCTGGGGGATTTTTGCAGCTTACCTCTTGAGACATCTTCCCTATCTTTAATTTTTGTAGCTGATTAATTAAGTCCTGATACTCTTTTCTAACTCGATTTGTTGTTTAAGAACAAATATTTTCCTGTAACTCCTATCTGGGATCTATAACCACCATCTCCATTGGGGGAGCACTTGGAGGTGGAGGTGTATAGGGAGGGGGTCTTCGGGAAGAGGGCCATTCAGGGTCATAATGTTTGGCTGCCTATTGCTCTAGGTCAGCACAATCTGGCCCTGACAAATCATCATCAACCTTTGGTTGTATTTTAGATTCTAATTTCAGATAAATACATTCCTTTCTATTTTTAACATGAAAGACAGCATTCAAACAATGAAACAAAAGGAGACAGTTCACACATGTGAGCAGCAAACAACAAAACAAAAACAGAGAGTTGAGTTTAGTCTGACTTATTTCTTGCCCCATTTTCATTAACATATCTTACCTTTCCCACCATGACAGATTCCCTCAGTGATCACCTTCGTTTCACTTCTGAATTTTTGGCAGATCCTTCCAGTAAAGTCCTTCACTGGGTCTCTCATTCTTGCTGCCCCACGTTGGGCACCAGAAATGTTGCAGCCTGAGCTGGCACACATTAGGTGCCAAAAATGTTGAGAACCATGCTACCCTATTTTGGGGGCCAAAAATGTTATGGACTGCTCTGTCAATGTTGGAACCCACACTGCCAAAAGCCTTGGGGGGCTAAATTTTTAGAGCCCTCACTGTACCAAGCTGCTCTGGTCCCTGGGTCGGAGTTCAGCAAGAGAGAAAGTGAGGACAGACTCGAAGAATGGAGCCCAGACAGAGTGTGAATCAATCCCATTTATTCTTCAGTCTCTCTTCTTCTCTCCAAGTCCCTAGTTCCTAGTCTAAGTTTCAAGTCTCAAGTTCCTATCCCTAGTGCCTCCAAGTTCTAAGCTTCTTTCTCCAAGTGCTAAGTGACTAATAATTAATAATAATTTCTTCTGTCTTCCTCTCACCTTTCATATGTCTCACTCCTAAACCACGCCTTTGAGTCAGGCATTTACTCATGCTCTTAGATCTTATCTCTAAATCTGATCTCTAAGTCACACCCTTCAGTCACACACCTTTAAGTCTCACACACTCAAGGGAAAATCCTGGGTATCTAAAACAAGATGTTATCAGAGTGTGTTGTAGGCTATTGTAATCAAGTCTCTTGTCAGGGTATATGGCTCAAGATGGCTGAAAGGATCATAGTTGCCTTCTGTTGGCTCCCCACACTTCATAATACTTTCAAGTTGTAATTATTTTTTTACCCTTCTTTCTTTAAAACAAACAGAAATGTCATACCTTGTCTCCTATATTGTGCCAATACCAGTTTAACCTTAATGTGAAATAAAGTTCAGAATTACTATCTCCTTTTTTGGCGTTATTTTTCTATATTACAATTGATCTTACTAAAAAGTCAAGATTTATCCCTCCATGTCCAAGCAAGTATTAGGCCCTACTATTTAATCAAGTTTGACTTCTTCTATGTGGGTACTTTATCTTCCTTCATATTTTTGGTGCCATTACCAAGACTACTTCTTAGTTAACTATGTCTTAAATAGTTACACATTTGTTTGCCTAAAGATTTATGCCAGCATATCTTTTGAAAATAGTAAAGTACCCTGACTTTTACTAGCACTACTAATATATACTAAATCCTGACTTTAACAGATATACAGTGTTATTGTTTTAAATTTTATAGTAGCCATGAGAGAGAATAACTATTATCCTCACTTTATTTATAAAACATTGGGATTTTAAAAGATGGAGTCACAAAAGCCAAGAGATAAAGTCTAGGTGACTAACTCCAGAACAATGTAATCATCAACTATGCCATTTTCATAGAAAATTATTTAAGCATGGAGATTCTAGCAACTACAGGACAACTTTTATTATATCTCAAGATGTATACCTAATAAAAGATTAACATGTATTGACTCATTTTAAGTAATTTACGTAAGTTATTTATGTAAGTAATTTATGTGAGTTATTATATATATATAATTATTATATATAATATATAATATATATAATAATATAATATATATTATATATTATAATATATATTATAATATATTCGTGTGTAGTCAAAGACAGAAGCTATTCAAAAAACAAAGTATCATTAGAGGTTAAAAGTACAATTCCAAAGCAACTAAACATTAAATCTAAGCTAGTAACTGGAGATAGAAAAAGGAAAAGACAAAGGAAAATGCCATGCTGTTTTAGTTAAGCAGGTCTGTTCATCAAACATGTAAAAGAGAAGGAGCCATATGGAGGTGAAACATTTAGAGACAGAAAAATGAAGCTCACAGTGCCAGAGAAAACTTAGGTTCTGGTACTCACTCTAAAGAAAAAGTAAAAATGAAAAAGTTGAAATCAGAAATTTAGGCAGACTCCAAAGCACCTCATGACAACTCATAGGAACTATGTTTATGGGGTAAGAATTCTATGAAGTAAAATATAGCACCTGATTTAGAAATAAATTCTTCCACTTATTTTTTTAGTATTATATAAACTGAGACAGCACTTAGTGGGGTACTTCTGTCTCTGTGAGGGGTGATCCCCTGGCCACATGATTAACTGACATACCTGAATTTCTTTTATGTTTTGCATAGTTTGGAATGTTATAATTCTACTCTACCCTAAAGACTTAACCATAAAGCCATTTAAGTAACAGAATAAATTTGTGAAATAAATGTAATTTAGATTTATCATAAAAATTACAACATTCAGTTCTAAAGATGTTCTATATGATATTACCTTGTGTCTGACTGGCGATTTAGTTTCAACCTGCATGTATAGCCTTAGGCAAGGGTGCTCATTTAGGAGAAAATATGATATCAGAGATCACTAACCAGAGCGATTAAAAACACTACTTTGCCTCTTGAAATTTAAGGCCAGTTGGGTCCCAGGGGTCAGTGAAACATCTTCCAAAATGTCCATTAGCCCTGTTAAGTCATTTGTCTCTTGCTAAGGAATGTCTAGGAGACTCCAGTAGTTGGCCATTAAACACTGTCCATTTTTACAAGAAGTTAAGATCCCTCAGTGTTTACAATAAAAGCCAGAGTCAAGCAAGTCTTTTTCTTTTTATCAAATAATGACAAAAAAATGACAAAATGGAAAGAATCCATAGGCTCGTTCTACATCAATGTAACCCCAGAGGAGCACATTCTCTACTAGACCTGGCAATAAAAGTAACAAATGTTAATTTTAGCTACCTCTGTGAATTTAAACACTGAATAGTTAAGTATAAGATTAAAATAATGGGTATGAAGCAGAGGTATACAGAGAAACCCTGTCTTGAAAAACCAAAAAAATGACCACCCCCCAAAAATAATGGGTGTGGTTCTTTAACAGGAATCACAATACCAACACATTAGCTTTATCACAATATGGGGTGTTATTATGAAACCTCTTCATAATAATAATTCTCTTACTAATAATAAATATCTGCACAAATATAGGGCATGACAACCTTGATTCAAGTTAACTCTTCAACACCTACCTGTAACCCAAAGTGGCAGGACTACAATTATTTTAACCCAAACACTGAATAGTGGTTAAATACCCCCAGTGCCCCCTCTCTCTTTTGCTCCCTCCTCATGTCTAAGATGCATCTAATAGGGACTTTAACCTGTGATTCTAGCCAGTACAACACATATCAAACTACATGAAAGGGGATCTTACATTGATTATGACAGGACTGAGACAGGCTGATTCCATAACAGTGTTGGATGCTAAGATTCAACCCAGGGTATGCACTTCTGCAGAAGCACTCACAGACAGCAGATTCAATGCAATAACAAGAGGTTTATTGATAACCAGTGCACTGGGGTTCCCTCACACACAGGAAAGAGGAACCCCAAGCTAAACCTAAGTGCAGTTTTTATACAGTTTAAGTGGTGGACTAGAGAAACAGTGACTAAACACAATATGATTGGCAGAACAGTGTGACTTTTAAACTGATTGGTCTTTGGAGAATGGGGTGGCAAAGACCTCTCTTGTCCTTAAGTGTCAAGGGTTGGTCCATTCTGCAGAATGTCTACATGCTCTTGGCCTTCTCCACCTGCAGCTGGGTTCCCTTCCCTCTGGTCTGAGGAATGTTAATCAGCCTCTCCCTTCTTCCTCTGAATGTTACTCCAGCATGTGTCCTCTGACTAAGGATTGTGCTCCTCCCAGGAGGATTCAGTTCTCTTTCTCTTTGTTTCTTAGCTAGCCTTTCTTGGACTTTGGCCATGGAATCTTTGATTACTCTTGAATGATCTATATAAAAAACAACATTTTTCTTTTAAGGCTGTACACAACCCACCTGGAAGGAAAGGAGATCTAATCCCCTTCAGTTCTGCATGGCTATCTCAGAAAGAGAGGCCAAGGACTGTCATTTAGAGATTGAATCTTCCGTAGCCTGAATATCTACATCTATAGCCTCTCTAAATCCCAGGTAGTACTCAGGCTGTAAAGCTAGGTCTGTTCCTCTGGTGGCAACTCCTGAAGCCACTCCCAAGCCCAAGAGGACTGGGAGAGTCATGCTAACAGATTCTCTCTTGGGCCTGAAGAGTCTTCCTTCCCAGGCATTAAAGAGATAATTTTCAGCATGATTTATTAGCCTAGGCACTAGCTGGACCATGACACAGAAGTCTTGGGCTTGGTTCAGGACCCTGGAATTAACACAGGGGATGAGTCCTGTTTACATGCCCACCAACCATCTTCAGGGGGAAGGGGGAGTATGTAACTTACACTGTTTTCCTGTACTACATGGATGGTGGCATTGCACAAGTTAGAGGAGTGTGAGACCTTTCCCAGGCAAAGCCCTAATCCAGAGATTGTTGTCAACATGATCTTGTCACCTTGAGAGGTCCAGCGGCAGCTTGAGGGTGAATTAGAGGTTGAGTAATTACTTATGAGCCCTATAGCCTCATAGTAAGGCAGGATTGTATCATACAGATCCTGGAAGCCTGAGTGTCCTTTGGGTTAGTAGAATTTAGTACCTCATAAGCCTGCTCTATCATCTGGACCAATTTGGGCTTCTCTCATCTGAACTCAACTGAGTCTCCTCTGCCATAGATCTCTCGGCCCGGAGAGCCATGGGTTGAGAAAACCTGGTAGGTGTCAACTTTTGGGGGACATGAGGGTTGCCCAAGATGGCTAGTCTAGGCCTTCCCACCTGGAATAGGATCACAGTCCAGACCATGAGTACCTCAGGTAGAATCATGTTAGTCAGCTTTAATCTGTCTTTGGATCCTTATTTTGAGTTGGTTTTGAGTGTCTTGGACTGTCCAGTTGGGCAATGGTCCCTCTGGAGCTGGTTTCATATGTGAGGCATGAATCCAGGCCAATATTCTATCAACCTTCACAGCAGTGAGAGTGGTCAGCAACACCACAGATGGTCTCTTCCAGGTTGGTTCTAGAGTTTGTGCTCAGTGCCACTGGATGTAGACTGCATCTCCAACCTGGAACCTATGAGACATTTCTGGAGTCCCTGGTTCATAGGTGTGGGCCAACTGGCTCCACATGTTTTTCTGCACTGCCTGAAGTCCCCTTAACCTAACATACAAATTACTGTTACTATAACAAGTGGGTCCAATAACCTCTCCTAAGGTGGTCAGAGGAGCAGGTGCCCCATACAAAATCCCAAAAGAAGTTAGGTTAAACCTTGAAGCAGTGTTTCTAACCCTAAAAAGAGCCAGAGGAAGGAGCACCACCCAGTCTGTACCTCCAATCTCCATGGACAATTTAGTCAACGATATATATATATTGCATTTTTTACCTACCTGAGCTTTGGAGTCTGTAAATGTAATGAAGTTTCCAATCAATCCCCAGGTATTTGCCCAATTCCTGACTTACCTGGGCAATGAAGGCAGACCCCTTATCTGAGCAGATTATCTTAGGCACCCAAACTGTCGAAAGATTTCTTCTAGGATCATTTTCGATACCACCATTGCCGTTTCTTTTTTTGTTGGAAAACCCTCTACCCAGCCAGAGAAGGTGTAGTGTAGAATGTAAGTCCAATGTCCTCCAGTTTATCTCACGTAGGGCTTGTACCAGTCAGTAGTCATTGGTACCTGGCTTCCTTACTGTGAGCAGGGATGTGTTCCATGCCTATTGACACATTTTAAGTATCCCCAGATCTAGAAACCTGAGGACATGAGGTCTAATTCCATCTCGGGCTTCTTTACTCATTGAATACTGATAGACTGTTACCATGGTGGCTAAGGCTTTCAGCTCTACATGGACCACCAGCTGGTTCTTAGCCTCACCCATGCCTGCAATTTCTGCCCATGCCTGAGGCAACTGGTTCAATCACCAGTCCATATCTTTGGGATTCTCTTCTGGGTGGTAAAAGAAGTAGTATTTATCTCTGAGTTTTACAGTCAACACTTGTAACACATTTCCTTGTCTGTCTTTTACTTGGGGGCCCTCTGGAAGGAAATGAACCTGGGCTTCAATTTTTGCAAACAGTTTCCTGCCCAGGAGAGGGTAAGGGTATTGTAGAATGACTAAGAATGAGTGGGACACCCAGCCCACACCGAGGTCCACTGTCCTTCAGGTGATCCATGAATATTGTTTATTGCCAGTAGCTCTCTGGACCCACGACCTCTTGGCAGACAATGGGTCTATGGTTCATGAAATGACTGAATGTTGGACCCCAGGGTCCAACAGGAATCGTGTGGGTTTCCCCTCTACTTTCAGGGTTACCCTGGGCTTGGGCTGGGAGTCCAAGCTGTGTACTGCCTAGCCATTGTCTTCACCCAGGGCCAGTATTTTGTGGCCTCAAGCTTTTTCTCAGGCTTGGCAGTGTCCATCCCCCCTTTTTTTCAGGCAATCTTGTGCCCAGTGCCCTTTTTCTTTGCAATAGGTATACTGATCCTTATCTAAAGGCCTCCTTCAGTTTCCTGGTACTCCCTTGCCTGGCCCTCAACACTCCCTAACTACTGTGGCCAAGATTCTAGTCAAGTTTTCTTCTTTTCTCTTTTCCTTCTCCAGTTCCCCAGCTTCCTGCTCTTTCTGCTTTCTCTCTTCTTTTTCTTCCCCAGTCTCTCTGTTATAGAACACCTTTTCAGCTACCTGCACCAGATCTCTCAAAAACGTGTCCTGTAATCCATCTAACTTCTGCAGCTTTTTCTTAATATCATTGGCAGATCAGTCAATAAAGGCTACCATCATTGTTGCTTTATGCTTATCAGACATAGTGTCATATGGCATGAACCAGCAAAATGCCTCCATCAGCCATTCTAGGAAGGCTGAAGGTGATTCAGTAGGCCCTTGTACCATTTCTCTTATCTTAGCCAAATTAGTGGGGCACCATGCTGCTCTCTGGAACCCTGCCATTAGAGTCTGGCAGCAGACATTCAGGTGCTCCCTACCTTCAGGCATGTTGAAGACCCAATCGGATCTGGTCAGTAGGAACCCAGCATCTATTTCAATGGTGAGTTTATAAGCAGTGGGGGAGGGGTCTGCCCTGCCATGTGGCAGCTGTTTTGCCACATGCTGGCTGGGTGTTCTAGCAGAGAGGACCACTGTATATCCTTTTATTTTTCTTTTTGAAATGTAGAGAAGGAGAGAAAAGGCCAACTTTGAAGAAGAGCTTAGAGGAAGAAACATAGAGGCTTGATAAGAGAGTCAGCATCAGAGGTAAAGGGATGGTGAGGAAGCAAGCAGGGTGCTGGCCCTGCTGCTTCAGGCAAGCCAGGTGAACTAAGTAGTTGTAGCTGGCCGCAAATGATGGAGGAGGACGGAAAGAAGCCTACAGTAGCAGGTGACACGCTAAAGACTGAACCCTGGGGGAGATAAGTTAGGGACTAGAGCATGGAGCCAGTGTTCCTGAGAAGCTAGCAGGAAGCACATGAAAGACTGAAGTCCGTGCTCCTGAGATGTCAAAACAAAAGGGGACTCTCTCACCCAAAAGAAAGAGTCTTAGAATGAGGGTTGCAACAGGTGCTGTGGCCTGAAAGACAGCTGTTAGCTGTGAAGGAGCCCTCTCTGTGGAGCTGTAGAATGGGAAAAGTGGAGGCTAGGGAGTCACCGTCACCTTGCCCTTTAGCTGGAGAGCACATGGAGAAGGAGAGAGAGAGAGAGAGAGAGAGAGAGAGAGAGAGAGAGAGAGAGAGAGAGAGAAAAGTAGAGAAGCTGACCAGGAACATGTGGAGAGAGAAAGAAAGGGGCCTAGTCTTTTTGAACTAGGCAGTGTAGAGTGAAAAATTATAAAGACCATTTTGTGAAATATATGCAGGCTTTTTCTTTGCCCTTGGACCAGAGCAGAAAGAGTGCAGATTCTAGAACTTGGAACTGGATGTAAGAATTCAGGCCTTTACTGCTACTGCCCCTGGATACATTCACGGAAGAGCAACATTCCTCAGGCCTCAGGGAGGGGGACCCGCCTGTGGGTGGGGAAGACCCCCCCGGAAGAAGAACTCATTCCTGATCACAGAAAGGGATGCAAATCATCTGGGTGGTTCCAAGAAGTAGCTAACTTTCCACTGTTATTGGTTATCCCCCCTCCCCAAGGTTTTCCCAGTGTTGCAGCCTGCTGATGTTCAAAATTTGTAAAACAACCAATCATGTGTAACCATGCGAAAATGCAACCAATCATGTGTAACCATGTGAAAATTCTTCCCTTTCCCTATCCTGTGCTATAAGAAAAGCCCCTTAGCTTGTTGGCTTTTTGTCAAAATTTTGTTCCTGTATGGACAAGCAGTTTTGACCTTGGCTAGCCAACTCTCCCCAATAAACCTCTGCTGATTGCATCCAGGTATTGTTTCTTGTGATTTTTGGGTGGCAGTGATTTTCCGAGACTTGAGGAAGGGTCTCCAGAGTTTGGAGTTCTTCAACAGCAGCTAGTGGCCAAGAGTCAAAGTTAGTGGGGTGGGAAGTGTCTGTCCTATGGTCAAAAATAGATTGTCAGTCTAACACCACAAACAACGAACAACACAAACAAATTACACAAACAAAATCAGACACAGATGCACTGCCATGAGAGAGTGACAGCCACAGCACCAGGCAGCAGTAGCTGCAAACAGACCACCTTCAGAGGGAGGAGGACTATTCCCAGTCCTCTCTGGCAGAAGGAAGAGGATTGTTCCCAACCTTACCTCTCAGACAGACAGACTCAGGAACATCCTCCAGAGTCTTGTGGCCTGCGATGTGCCTGCACATGTACTTCACTGCTTCCACTATCAACAAATTCCCTCTCAGAACATGAGACCGGACCCTATCCCAGGGTTGCAAACAGACTGCTTTCCTTGGCTTGCCCATTACACAGACAGTCACCCCTGCCATGGGCACAGACACTTCGAAGAGATAAAACACACAGACCTGCTCGAGCTAACTTCTGATCCCTGAGGTCTGAGAGAGTGTATCTCAGTGGAACCTCCAAATGTTGGACTCTAAGGTCCAATCCTGGGAATGTGCTCCCAAAGAAGTACTCACAGATAGCGGATTCAATCAATAACAAGAGATTTATTGATAGCCAGTGCACTGGGGTTCCCTCACACACACGCAAGAGGAACCCCAAGCTAAACCTAAATGCAGTTTTTATACAGTTTAAAAGGTGGACTAGAGAAATAGTGACTAAACACAATATGACTGCAGAACAGTGTGACTTTTAAACTGATTGGTGTAGAGTGAAAAATTATAAAGGCCATTTTATGAAATATGTGTAGACTTTTTGCCTTAGACCTGAGCAGGAAAAGTGCAGATTCCAGAACAAGGAACTGAAAATAAGATTTCAGGCGTTCACTTTCCCTGGGCACATTCCTGGTGGAGGACATTATTCCCTGAATCAAAGCTCAGGCAGTAGGCCGGCCTATGGGTGGAAAAGGCCCAAGGCAGGAAGGCATTCCTGACCACAGATAAAAGATGCAAGGCACCTAGGTGGGACTATAGCAGAAAGAAGTAAAGATAGTTAATCTGAAATAGTTGATAAATGACAGGGTGGGACACAGTGACATGGTAAACCATTCAGGGTGGGTTTCTCTGGAATGTTTCACTATTCTTATGTTATGTATCCTTGGCAACCCTTCACCCCCTCCCCACTCCTCTGGTTTGTGGTTTTTCCCTTTAAAACCCTCCACAGACTGGATGTTGTGGTTGAACCCCACTCCTGTGCGAGTGCATGGTGAGACCTCTGGCTGCCAGGTTTCTTCCCTAATAAACCTCTGCTGATTGCATCCAGGTATGGTTTCTTGTGATCTTTGGGTGATCGTGATTTCCTGAGACGTGAGGAAGGGTCTCCCGAGTATGGGGGTCTTCAATTGGTCTTTGGGAATGGGGTGGCAAGACCTCTCCGGTCTGTAAGTGGCAAGGGTTGATCCATCCTGCAGAATGTGTCTACATATTCTGGGGTTTCCCCACCTGCAGGTGGGTTCCCTTTCCTCTGGTCTGAGGAATGTTAATCAGCCTCTCCCTTCTTCCTCTGAATGTTAATCCAGCATGTGTCCTCTGACTAAGGATTGTGCTCCTCCCAGGAAGTGTCCTGGGGGAGTTAATTTTCAAGTTTAAACCAAAATCTGAGATTCTTTCAATTTTACATTTAAACAGAGACCTGAAATTCCTACAACAGCCTTCAAATTGGCTGTTCAGGGACAAGGCCTGAATCTCTGTTTCCCAGAACTATGCAAGTCCAGGCAAGTCAGTTACTGGAAAAATCCCAGGCCAATCAAAATCCACCCTACCTAGAGAAGCTGCCCTATCACCAGGCCTGAGGCGGTTAGATGGCCATGTTAGATGTCCAACTGCAGCTCAGAACAGACTACTCCAGACCACACAGTTCCAAGGGGGGAAGTTTATTCAGAAGATAAGGCAAAAGTGGGGGGAAGAAGATGGAAGAAGATAGAAGAAGATGGAAGAAGAGAGGAAGAACAAAAGTAGAGGCTGGCCATGACCACATGGAGAGAGAGGAAGAGAAGGGGGATAGGGAGTGGGACAGAGATGCTAGAGGCAAGAGAGTAAGAGGGTAACAGATTAAGAGAGAGAGGAGGGGGCAAGCAGCCCCTTTTATAGTGGACCAGGCCTACCTGGCTGTTGCCAGGTAACTGTGGGGAGGAGCATACCTGGCTGTTTCCAGGTAACTGTAGAGGTAGAGCTTAGACAGAATACTAACATTCGCCTGTTTTGGTTTAATTAAAAAAAAAAATTAGAAAGAGGTGATGGTGAAGCAGGAATAGAGTCATTGTGATATCTGGCTACTTCTGCTGGCATTGAGAGCGACATGTGTCTAGGGGAAACCTAGAAGAATGCGTATGGGGGATGTTTGTCCAGCCTTAGGAGATTTGGCTGTTTCCTGCTGTCCAGGGTCTATGGAACCCATCTGAGGATATGTCAGAATGAACAGGTCCAGTAGAAGCAGCTGTGTATGTGATAGGAGGTGGAGCATATGGAGGTTGATTCACTGGAGCTGTTCTGGATGTGCCTGGACTTGACAAGATGTAGGAAATAAGATAAAGTACATTTGTAGGATAGAAAATTTTTTCTAAGATGTATATTTGAAACCCAGAAGGATCTCACCTTTTGGAATAGGTAGTAAGTGGAAACTTTAGGCAGATGTACTTATCTGGATGTCATCTATTTGGTCTGTGAGGTAGACCTGAGTGGGTTTCCTGTAGTTTATAAGTTTACAAAAGAGATAACAGCATGAGTAAACAACACAAGCAGTCTTTAAGATGAACCTCTGTTGTATCTTATAGTGGAATGTTTTATTAGAGGTAGAGTTAGCCAAGTTTATAGGAACTCAGATAATATTAGAACAGTGGCAAGAAGAGGAAATATGAAGCATTTAATTGATGGCAACCGAGTTTAGATAATGAGGTAACAGATAATATCTGTGAAAGCTTAGCTGTCAATGTAGTCAGAAGTCTGAGAAAGAGTAAATAATAATCTACCAGTTATATATTATTTTTAAAAATGACAGAGTCCAGTAGCCAACAGTTCCTGTGGTCTCCATAGTCTCTTGGGCGAAGTCAGTTTGGCTTCCAAGTGCAGAAGACACAGGGCTTTTTCTTTGTGGAATGGATAAGTGTGACATGAGAAATGACTTACAATTGGTTTAGCCAAGTCATTTGACTCAGACCATCCAGTTTGGTCCACTGCTTTAGTGACAATATCATCCCATTCAATCCAGGCTATATCTTCTAGGTGTCCAAGTCTTCTGAAACAATTTTGGTTCAACTGTTAGAGGCTTTGGGAATTCTGTGGGCCATAAACTTAAATATAGTATTAGCAGACTTCTGACAAGATTGAGAGCCATAAGTATTGGTTGTAATTGAATAGAATTTAATAGCAGTAGTAAAAATCTATTAAGACAGGAAAGAAAGAATCTTAAGTAACTTTGGCAGGTTGTGTACTTAGAGAAAAGCACATTTTCTTTTGTATTAGCAAAGAAATATTTGGCTAGGACCAGAATAAGAAAGCTGGCAAGAGTGGCATACTATCATACAGCTGGCAGGTTGGGGCTGTGGGCCACAGGTCATGATCTGTGTTGTGCTATGTGTCTGCAGCTGAGAGCATAGGTACTGTGTGTCATTTCCCCACAGTGGTGGCAGGACCGGACTTCCTACTGGCTAGAAGTTATTGCCCAGTGCCTCTGGTGGCTAAGGAGTCTGCAGTGGGCAAGCAAAAGCAGGTGCAAGTATCACAGCAATGTTCATGTTAGCTGCTCTTGTGGTGGAAGGCACTGCTAACACTCACTTTACAGGTCCCAGGGAAGGGAGGGAAAGAGAGGGCTTCCCTCTAGTGCACAGGCAGTCAAGCCCTTTGTGCAGGTGGTTGCACACATGGGGAGGCAAGTCTCAGAGAGCGTCCCTGGCAGAATGTAAGGAGTAGATCCAGAGCAGAGCTATGAACAAGAGGGAAAGGGGGCCAGCAGGGTCCTGGACCTGCTGCTTTGGGCAAACTGGATGAACTAAATGGCTGCAGCTGGCTGAAAATAACAGAGGAGGTGAAGGTGGGGAAGGGGGAAAGCAGGGTGGCAGACCCACTGCTTTTCAGGCAAACTAGCTGAACTAAGTGGTCGCAACTGGCCACAAATCACCAAATAATGGAGGAGGAGGGAAAGAGGCCTATGCTAGCAGGTGGCCACGAAAGACTGACCCCCAGGGGAGACACACTAGGGACTAGAGCTTGGAGCCAGTGCTCCTGAGAAAGAACAGTCTGTCCAGGCGTGGCCTGGGGTACTCAGCTGGGAAAAACTGTCTTGAGAGGGGAAATGTCTCACCCAGGGAGAGGAGTCATAGGAGGAGTGTCAGGGGAGGGCAGGGTTAGCTCTGAGCTCAAGAAATCGTTTCTGGGACAATGTGGATGGTTACTCTGATCAGTGACAGATGGGGGAGCTTACCAGTTCTAGGCTACGTTAGTGAGTGTGAATATTCTTTGGTAGCTGGTCTGATGGAAACCTGCAGATTTCTATGTCCAAATCAAAGCACCAATGAAGTGTTTATAAAAAGATAAAGAGATAAAGAGAATATGTTCTGTGGGTGGGTGGTGAGATATGGGGGAAGGGGATGTCGCAGTGGGCCCATGCCAAGGCATCTCTTCCCCATGAGGGACTAGCTACACACCAGTATATTATCAAATAGTTTATTGAGGGCATGAGGAGAGGAGCCAGCGGGGTAGTAGAGGCAGAGAGAGAAAGAGTAGAGAAGTAGAGGAGCAGAGAAGTAGAGGCCGGCCATGACCACGTGGAGAGAGAGGAAGAGAAGAGGGAGGGGCAAGGGGACAGAGGATCTAGAGGCAAGAGATCAAGAGAGTAAGAGAGAGAGGAGGGGGCAAGCATCCCCTTTTATAGTGGGCCAGGCCTACCTGGCTGTTGCCAGGTAATTGTGGGGAGGAGCATACCTGACTGTTGCCAGGTAATTGTGGAGATGGAGTTTAGACAGACTACTAACAATTGTGGCTGGCTGGAGGCCTGAGTCAAGCACAGGACTAAGAAACAGGGCAGCAGCAGTTTTCAGGCTTCCCAGCATCAGTTTCCAGTCCCCATTCCACAGAAAAGGCTCTGAAATGTACCCAGAGCCAGAGACAATTCCAAAGACCCACAAGCACACACCCATAGAGATTGAGCCAATCAATTAAGATAATGGTTACCTCCTCACCCTGGAATTTCCCTAATGTGCTTTATATTGGCCCTATGAGTTCACCTGGGCATTTTTATCTTGTTAAATTGTGGACCCCCACATGATGGTTTTCTGCAGAATAAAATGTTCTTTGCTTTTGCGATAATATTTGAGATTGGGGTATTATGCTTTGGTAAAACATGGAAATTTACAATCACTTAGGAGTCCAGTCATGATGCCAAATGGAAAAATAAAGCAAAACATAAAGGATGGATATTTTTGTGAGGCCATTAAGAAATTCTAATGGACTTTGATGGCACATTTGAAAGTATACTTATTTTTTAACAAATGGAAAACATTTAAAATTAAAGAAATTATTTTCAGAATTTCATACAAATTATGTTGATATTTTTCACCAACTTAACTCCTTCTATATCACCTCCTATTTTAACAATGAACTTTCTGATCATTCTTTTTAAGTTCATAAAATAAAATTTAAATTGATCAAATGCTCTTTGTCTTGGTAGGGACAGAATGTGTGTGTGTGTGTGTGTGTGTGTGTGTGTGTGTGTGTGTGTGTATGTGTGTGTCTGTGTGTGGTACAATTTGCTCTTGTGGTATATCACTTCCCAAATATCTGAGGAAATAAACAATGATTTCCATAGTGACTGCACAAGTTTGTATACCCACCAGCAAAGAAGAAGTTTTCTCCTTGATCCATATTATAACTAGCATGAACTGTCACTTGTGTTATTGATCTTAGCCTGTCTGACAAAAGTAAATGTTATCCAAATTTAGTTTGCAATTACATGTCAGTTTCACTTACCTGATGGTTAAGGATGTCGAACATTTCTTTAAATATTTCTCAGATATTTCAAATTACTTTCTTGAGAATTCTATTTACTTTGGTAGCCCATTTTTATTTTCAATTTTTTGTTAGATATTTTCCTTATTTACATATCATATGTTATCCCATTTTTTTGTTTTCCCTCTGAAAGGCCCTTATCCCCTCCCCTCCCCTTGCTTCTATCAGGGTGTTTTCCCACCCACCCACTAACTCCCTCTAGCCAGTCATGGCATTCCTCTACCCTGGGGCATTGAGTCATAAAAGGACCAAGGACCTCTCCTCCCATTGATGACCAGCAAGGCCATCCTCTGTGACATATAAAGCTGGAGCCATGGCTTACTGTTGTGGCCCGAGCTGCCCCACGCTTGAGGGCCAAAATGTCACGGACCAATCTGTTAATGTTGGAACCCGCACTGCCAAAAGCTTTGGGGGCTAAATTGTTAGAGCCCGCACTGCCCCAAGCTGCTCTGGTCCACAGGTCAGGGTTCAGCAAGAGAGAGAGGATGGACTCGAAGAATGGAGACCAGAGTGCGATTCAATCCCGTTTATTCTTCAGTCTCTCTTCCTAGTCCAAGTTCCATGTCTTGAGTTCCTCGTCCCCAGTTCCTAGTCCATAGTCTTAGGTCCTAATTCCTAGTTCTAGTTGCCAATCTCTTTCCCAGTTCCAAGTTCTTTCTCCAAGTGCCAAGTGCCCAAAACCTAATAATCCTTTCTTCTGTCTGCCTCTCTTCTTTTATATGTCTTACTTCTAAGCCATGCCTAAGCTACTTCTCTTTTTTCCAAAAAGTCATCTCCTGTGCCAAATGCATTTCACGACATTCCCTAATATATTTTCTCTCATTTTCAGTGTTTTTGGTTTTATGTAGAGGTCTGTGATGACTTGTAATTGAATTTTCTACAAAGTAAAAAATTATATTATTTTGGATTCTTCTACACGTGTAAATAGTTAGAGAAATAATATTTGTGGAAGATGCTTTCATTCATGTTATATTTTGGCTTATTTGTTAAATATATGATATCTATAGGAGTTTGAATTCATGTCTTATTGTTAGTTTGATTCCATTTTTCAAATGGTCTCCTTTTAATACCATGTAGCTTTTATTGCCATAAATTTGTATACAGCTTAAATTCAGGAATTGTGATACATCTAGCAGTTACTTTATTGTTCTATGTTGTTTTAGTGATCCTGGCTTTATTGTTATCCCATGCATTAGGGGACCGTGTTATCCCATGTTATTTAATTTTCTAGAAGTGATAGTGAGAAATGTTCTTATCTGTGAAAAGTATTCGTATACCTCTGTCTTTATGTCATCTTTATTTAGGGTGTCTCCTAATTTTTCTGAGATAGCCAATCACTTTTGTGTTTAAATAGCATGTTCAAATTATGAAGTTGGTTAAAGTAGATGGCTGCATGCTGAAGAATGCAAATCCATATTTATTACTTTGCACTACTCAATATCAAATGGAACAGTTACTGTAATATAAGCAAATATACCCCGATTCTGAAAAAAAAAAAAAAAAGAAATAATCTTGAACTCACTGGGTAAAGAGAACAGCACACTGATTACACCATCACAAAGATGCAAAAATTTATCTTTGAACTTCATGCAACTGAAAAACTTCTGTATGGCAAGGGAAATTATGCTTTAGACAAAGTAAGAGGATACAGAATTGAAAAAGATCATTTACATTTATATACTTTCAATGCAGGGTTAATATCTTAAATATACAAAAAACTAAAATACCTGAGCCTGGAGCAAACAAATAACTTAAATAAAATTGGCTAGACTACTGAACACAGTTTTCTGATAAAACTAAGAAAAACGCCTGAGACACACTGAAAAAAAAAATAGTAAAACATTCAATAATATTTCTATAATATTCTGCCTGAAAAGTTCAAAACAAGCCTACTTGGATTTTATCTTATAACCAACTAAATAGCAAATATCAAAAAAAATCATAGATTGCTGGTAATAATGTGGGTAGTGGGGAATACACATCCATTGGTGCTAGTAGTGCAAAGTTCTATAGATACTATCAAAATCATGGTGGTATTTCTCTCCAAGACTCTGTGTATATTTATCTCAAGTCAATCCTAATTCACTGTTAGGCATATATGCAAAGGTCTCTACATGTTACCACAGAAGCAGTTGATCAATCATATTCATAGTCACTCTGTGAATAGTAACTAGAAATTGGATTGGATGTAGATGATGTTCCTCAACATGAGAATGGTCAGAGACAATGTGATGTAATTATGCATTGGGCTATTATTCATGTATTAAAATACATGATGAAATGTGTGTGTACAATTATGGAACTAAAAACTCATTCAAAGTAAAGTAATCAAGAATTTTCAAGAAAAATATTGTTCATTTTCTCTTATGTGAGCTTTTGTTGGGTTAATGTGTGTCCCACATCTGCCCTGCCACAAGGTTAGGGCCACTAGGTTCAAGATATTTGACTACACTTTTCCCATGCCAGTTCCTGGTGGGGGTCTGGCTATGGGGAGCCACCAGAACCCAGCTCAGTGGGTCGAGAGTGCAGTCTGAGGTCCAGGGAAACAGCTGGAGTTGGGTGGGGGGGTCCCTAGGCCAAAAAGTCTCTTGGGTCTTCAGGCTTTGCTGGCAGCCTCAAAAGAGCCAAAAACAAAGTGCAGGCATACAGGCTGGAATTGCCTGCTGCCAAAGGGGGAAAGGAGAAAGAAGCTCCTGCTGTATAAGGCAGGGATGATAGTTCTTGGCTTGTTGCTTTGGTCATTTTGCTTGGATTGGTGGTCTTAGTGCCTGGGAACACAGAGAGGTCTTCTTTAGGAGATTATTCAGCAGCTTTGTAGGTGAAGGCCTGCTCCACTGTTCCCCACAGTGGATACTGATGCCAAAAAACACTCCATGGTCTTAAGATGTTTATTGTCATAGCAGAAAGTAGATGAGAATCTGTACCCTCATATCTCAGGGTGGGCCTGAGATTAAATATTTTTTGCAGAAAAGAAAGTCTGGGAAGAAATGCTTAATTGGCTACATCCCTCTGCCCTTTAGGTACCTCATTAATGTCGAGATCCGTCTTGAAGCTGTAGCCTGTAGTCATACCTTCTACCTTTGGAGAAGCCAGTAGGGGTGTTGCCCTATGCAACTAAAAGACACAAATCTATGGAGGGCTGCGGCCTCATGTCAGGAGCCTGGAGTCTGGGAGCATGGCAAAGTGCCTGCTTTCCCTTGAAGGGGACCCTGCAGGGTCACCTGAGGGGTCTTCGGTGGTTTCTAGCCTCTGCTCAACCAGAAACCAGGCTGCATTTCATGGTCTTACAAGTTTTTATGCTTCCAGTAAGCATGCAACAATTGAAACAAGTGTTTATCATAATTTAAGTATAGAATGAGAAGCAATATTGAACTTAAGAATCTCCAAAGCATCTTGAAGATTAGTTTGATTCTTCATCCCAGGACCATTCTTCAAGCTGTGAGACTCAGACACTCACACTTTTTAAAAATTATTTTACCTTTATACAACTAAAATATATGTTTTTATCATGTTAACCTCTTTCCTCATTCATTCACCCACATCCCTAAATACATGTTTGTTTCTTCTGTTTTTAATCCCTAAATACCAACTTTGTGCTTCCCAAATATTTTTGCATATGTAGTCTTCAATTGGAGAATATTATAGTTACCAGTCTACACTAAAATTGTCTTTCTCTCTCCCAACAGCTCTCATCACGCTTTCATTGGGAAAGTTAGCCATTAAAGATTAAGCAAAATGATTCACCTAGCTCTATAAACTTAATGGAAGCACTAGTTGTGGCAGTTATAATGTGTTTCCAATATACTTATATAAATGACTCCAGAAATCTATCAATAGATTTATTTGTATAATTTGTGCATATAGTGGGAAATGAAAGTCATTGAATAATAGCTGGAAAAAGAAGGAAAAGAAAAACAAAGACAAGAAGCCATACAAATACAAATCCTAGGCAGAGATTCAGGAGTAAAGCAGATTATATTGTCAGAATGCAGAGTACCTTCACAAATTCAGGTCAGACAAAGCCAGAGCATGAAGAGAGGAGGTAGGTATGAAGTTCTATCCATAGTTAACTGATAGGTTCTTGGCTAACATCTCTACTTACAGACATATTTGTCATGATACTGTTATACCAGTGGTCACATTTTAAAATCAGATCAGAATTTGAGCAGGCAGATTCCACTGTAGGTAAGATGACTGATGCTTTGTATATCATATTCTTGTATTAGAGAAACAAAAGATTCATCATAGAGAAGAAAGAATGGGAGAAGAAGAGGGAGACAAAGAAGGACAAGGGACAGTGTTAAAAATAAGGACAGAGAGAGATTGATGTCCAGTTAGTTCAGAATTGAATTCTCTACGTTCTTCTGGCAAAGCTTGGGATCCTCAGCAATGGGGGCTTATTAGCTAATTGTTCTGGTGTGCAACAAAATGCAAGAGTAATAACCTATGTTGTTGTGGGTTGGTTACACTTAGGATTCCCAAAACAATAATTTATAAGCAGGTAACTTGTTACTTGCATTGAGATTTTTATTTAATAACACATGTCTTCTGGGAATAACATTGTGGAGGTTAATTCTATTCAAACTTTTAAAAAGATTTCATTTCCATTATGCTTACAAACTAGTAGGTCTTCCTGGAGCTTTAAAATTTATTCGCAGTTTTAGTTAACCCACTCTTTGTTTGCTCATTTTCTTTCTTATTTCTTTCCATGTTTAATCATTTTACTCTCAATACTCTGCTGTCTTCTTTTGTATTGATGAACAGTAAAGACTCTTTGTTTTTCACTCTTATTGACTAGCTTGATTACATTCCTTGTCATTGTAAATAGTTCTGGAAATCTGGCAAGAAGTAATTTTTGAAGGCTTGTAATCACTGCATATACTCTTTCTTTCATAATAAACTTGGGAAATAAAACCATGTGTTATGATTAAATTCATAGCTTATATTTTAAATAATTCAATTGGAACCATATTCTTCTAATTATGCTTCCTCAGCTTAGATGTTAGTTGCAAATATCTACTCATGTTTCTTACTTTCAAAACACTTAAATCTGTGTGCAAGCAAAAATCCTTAGTCTGAAACATTTCTCAAATGAATAGTATCTTATTTTAGAAGAATACATGAAATTGATGTGTAGTATTCACCTCAGGAGCCTAAAGAGAAATATTTGATTTCTTTTCATATCTGGTATTGTTAATTTCTCTTTAGTGTGTTTTATCTATGCTTATGTATTAGATACACTGTATTTAAGATCCATATTCTTAACATATTTTTATATGCAGTGCAAATATGTAGGATGTTTCTTTTCCCACTAAAACACAGCATTTTGATTGTCAACTAATAAGTACTTTTGAAATAGGTACATTGAAATATGTTAATTTTTATGTATACAGTCTTAATATAAAATCTATGGTTTAAAACATTATTTAATTTATTCTCATGTTAGAAAAGGAGCTAGGACAATTATTTAAAATGTTTATACCAGTCTGTATGAAGAAATTAAAAACATGTAGGAATTAATAAATTAATATAACTAGGGCTATAAAATATTTGCTTATTTTAGAAGCATTTCAAGGAATATTTATACCAGTTTACATAAAATAGAAAACCTTATAATGCTTTTAAAATTAAAATAGTCAGTTAAAATACAATTGAATGGCATATACAAAATAAGTGATTTGAAAAACTGATATAGTTATAATTACAACTGGTAAGACTTAAAGTATTTATCTCAACCAATAACTGAATATGTTCACAGCATAATCAGATTCTTTGAACTTTTAGACACTATTGGATTGGAGAGGTCTTGTCTACCTCAGTTATTTTTTGGTTTTGATGCTTTTGTACTGGTCACAAGATTATTTAATACAATATTGTAAAATTTAAAATCTATTATAAGTAAAAGAAAGTAATTTTAAACTTGGAAATAAAAACTAAAAACGTACCTGTAGATCATTCTTTTCAGAAAAATAAAATACAGTAGAATATTTCTTAGGCACTCACATGACTCATATGCACAATTTCTTGACTGTCATGACTCGGATAAAGAAGACTGTATATAAATGAATACTGCCTCTGTCAATGATAATATCTATATAAGCTAGAAAATTAATACTACAACAGTAACTATGAAATACTATATCAAAAAGATATTTTTCTCTCCTAAAATACATTTTCAAAACTTTCTTTTGGATGTAAGTCTTCCTCCCATCCTTTTTCACTTTAAAGTACAAAAGAAGAGTCTTTATATTTGGTTTTATCTCAGTTGCCTTTCCAAAGAAAATAAAATATAGGAATGTTGAAAAGGTATTAATGTAACAATAATAATATTTATAATTCAAATGTAATGAAATATAATTTTTGTGATATTAGTTGTAAGGATACAAGTAGATGTGTGAGAATGATCATTTTAGATCAGGATAAATAGATATGTATTTAAAAATATGTGTCAAGTACATTTTCCCATAAACTTAATATTTGAAAAATGTGATTTATCAAATGCAATTGCTTAAGAAAATCTGTCAACTTTGCATGGGATAACTATCATTATTAAACTTTTTTCTAGAAAATTTCTTTTAATTGGTACTTCTTCTAACATCAATATCTGACATATACAATAATATTTCTAAAGAATTTAAATTAATTAAGATGAAAGCATTAATTTCAAAATAGGTCTTATGTTACTACCATGCCACAATGAATTTGAAATGTCATTTAGATTTGAGGCCATTTCCCCTTATATAAGTAAATTTCTCTATTGTGTATGTATGAATTATGGGAAAAACAAATGATCAGTTCTCGTTTCTTAACTAGCATCATTATTAGAACATATCTACACCAGGCTGAAAGGATGAAGTAAAGGACAGAATGCATTGTACCTGCAGAATCCTGGTATGGTTGGGAGATCTGGAGGGGCTGAGAGAGACGAAAGCATTCTCTGAGGATTTTAGTGTTACAGTTCTTTTATACCACACTTAGTAAAACAACTCTTTTAGATGATCTTCAGTAAAGCATCTTGTGTAAATATAGTTTATTCAGGGTAAGTAGGGCTTAATATGAATCTCAGAAAGTGTGAATGACTTTTGAGGTCAATGTAAATCATTAGCTGGAGTTCAAAGTACTGGGAATGTCTCATTTGCATGAAGAGGAATTCCAGGAATCCCTGATACTTATTGTCTAGGTTCTTATTGGTAAAGAGAAAGTCCAACCTACAGGTTTGACAAGAACTATGAGACCTTCCTCAGATAGTGTGTGGGTTGGGCTCCCCAGATAAAATCAGGCAGAGAATAGGAATTCAGGAAAGTGAGTCCCCCATTTTGCTCAGAGAAACTACCTGAACTGTGGTTGACTATAATCTGAAATATCAGGTTTTCCTCAGAATTGACAAATTGCATTACTTGAGTTTAGAAATGAGATTTAAATATCAATTACAAAACTATATAAACTAAAACTAAATCAGATTAATTCAACCCTTAAAAATATATATATGTGTGTGTGTGTGTGTGTGTGTGTGTGTGTATGTGTCACATTATATCAACTGAATAGGTTATATTTAGGAACATAGATTTATACACATATATGCATACAAAAAGTTGATTTCAAAAAGGCCATGAATTTGAAGGAGACTAGAGAGATGTATCTGAGAAATTTTGGAGGGATAAAAGATATTAATAGTATTGTAACTAAAATATAACTTTTAAAAAAGATGCATGTGGTTTGGTAGAAATGTTACATTGGTATAATGAAATGTATATCAAATTTATTTCATTAACATTAAGATAGTTTGTTTTGAAAAAGACAACAGAAGCAAAAAGAAAAGGCAGCATACTAGCTAAGTCAGTATTTACAATCACAATTCCACAAAATATTGAATATCTAAGGAATTCCCCACAAGATTTTGTTTAAAATGAATATGTTTTGCTACTCACTCTGATAAGCTTCTCAAAAACATTTTAATCTTTATTTTAGACATTTAAAAAACTTACTTTGGTATGCTATGAACCTCCCAGGATATGTTATCAGAATAAAGGAAAGTCTAATTTGTATATCAATGTTGAGATAGTTTTTCAAATTTCCAACATTCTATTTCATATTGCTGCATTGTAATAAAATGTAAATGTACTAATAATTAATCTTCCTTTAAGTCTTTTGCCATCAATATTCCTTTAGAAACAAGCAAGACAAACCTTTGTTTCCTCAAATACTCCTGCAAAATAGTCTTATTTACCAAAATAAAAGAGTCTACTGATTCATAATTTGCAGTTTCACTAAACAAGATGAGAAGCTTTAAAAATAAAAGTAAAGATTATTGGAAATCTATTTTTCCCATTATTTTTTCCAATGCAAATTATTAAGGATGAAGAATGCAATGACTTTTAGATAATATTCTACAATGCAAGTCAATATACATATGAAAAAGTGAAAAAAATTTGTGACTTATAGAGAGACTGGAGCTACCTAAACCTATGGAGTAAAAAAGTAATATATGTTAGGAAATTCGTTGTAAATAAAAAAATGGAAATGTGATCAAACAAGGAGATTCTGTAAACAAAGCACTTTTTTTTTCTTCTAAAATTTTATTCTTTGTTATTTTAAGATAAATAAAATTCAGGAAGATATCACCTAATATTTTTGTATACTACTCAAAACTTATGTCTGTGTTACAGTTTATAATTTAGTAGCATAAAATATATAAAATGTCATTCAGTATGCATTGAAATATACTTTATAGCTGTATACTGTTGTTTTAATATATATATTATTTGTTTGATTTATAATTTAATTATAATCACATAGTTTCCCTTGTTTTATTTTGTCTGCTGTCATGCTGTTCCAGCTACCTCTCAAAACTTTTGAAATACTTTTCTTTAATTATATAATATTTTAGTTGTAAATATCAAATATGAATTAAATATATATACATATATCATATATAATTTGGTATGTGCATGTGTGTTTGTATGTCTGTGTTTGTGTAGATTTAACCAGCAAAATTTATTTTTCCTTCATGTATATTATTTTAAGGGTAACCATATGAGATTGGATAACTCATCACAGGCTTCATCCCTGATTAAGACTAATGCTCATTCTCTTACGAGCTTTTAATTATCTATAGCCCTTTATAAAAGGGTAATATCCCAGCAACTTGCCCTCATTAGTGTATGTTATTTCACAGATGTAATTTCCATGCTATTTCTAGAAGACACAAGCTTGTACCATAATTTAAGTCTCTGTGATTCTTAATTGTGTCTTCTGAAATATTCCTAAAGCTTTGCATGTAGGGGTGATGCAGACTTATGATGTAACTTTGAGTGTTTTAATATATTTAATATAATTTTAAACATACTAGAGCTTATCTAAATATGTTTGATCACTAGACAGGAAGATAAATAGGTTTTCTCTTTTAAATGTTTTAAAATAAATTTACCCTTTACATTTTATTTTTAATGCCAATAGGATAATGAGATTTGGATTCTCTATCTTCTCTATCTACACTTTAGAAGATGTACATAACAAAGTAATAGATAGGAAAAACATTTTCGAAATACAGACTATGATTAAACCTTGTCTTTGCTACATTTTTACTTGTTATAGTTAAATGACCTAATCACTGCATATCCATATTTGCCCCCAAATTTAGTAATATAAATTTTCTCATAGTATTTTGGAATGTATATAAAGCAATTTTTTGCTTACATGTCTTAATAATGTAGTTCATTATGCACAAATATCTAATAAGTGATTGGCAATAGGGGTTAATATAAACTATTATTATGTTAATATAAGCATACATATACATATGAAAAGCTTGGAAAAATACAATTATTTTATTTATGGTTTCATCTTTGAAAAGGAATGTTAACAGGGAAATGCTGAAAAATGGGTAAAATGAAAATATTTAATAAACAATATAATGTATTCAATATCTATGAGACAGGCTTAAAGCTATTAAATTGTAACTATTTTTGGATTCAGGTCTTAGCATCAATTATTACAGACTTAATCAAAAAACTTCATTCATCAGCATGTTGCCATTTCCTGTGAATAATCATTAAGACTTGTATGTTCTCCAATTATCTATCAAATGAAGAACTTAAGGCCATATACATATATATGTGTGTGTGTGTGTGTGTGTGTGTGTGTGTGTGTGTGTGTGTGTATTTGTGCATGTTTTTACAACATCAAAACAAACATATAAGCCTGGAAGCTACATAACTGCATAATGTTAATAAAGTAATCTTTAGTTTTCTCATTTCTAAAATAAGATTAAATTTATTGGGAGAAATTTTCCCTAAAGTGCTCACATTAATTTTAATTTGTTACCAAATTTGATGAACAAATACTTAATTACTTTTATAAAATAAAAATACCTTCACATATTTAATACTAACATAGCAATATTAATAGTTAGGGTAAAGAGGATGTTGGGCAAAACTGTACTATTGGGTATACTCTCCTAGATAGAAAAGTATAGTCCAATCAACAAAAATATATGCTGCTGTAGATGAAATTTGGTTAATAAAATATGTCTTTAACAAAGTTTCTGTGTGGATAGATGAAAAACTATACTATTTTCTTTTCAACCCACTTTGAGTAAGAAAAAGTAATTTTGAAACTGTAAAATCTGTAGAAAAATGACACCAATATATAGACAAAGCAGCAGCCTACAGACTGGAGAATAAACTTTATCAGCTACATATTTGATTGTGAGGTAATATCAAAAATAAATAAAGAACTCAAAATAGTAGATATTAAGTGAATAAGCAATATTTTTAAAAAAATAAAGAACATATATAAAATTGGAATTCTCAAAAGAGAAAACCTGAATGACTCAGAAAACCTGAATGAATGTTCAATGTTCTAATCCATCATGGTAATGTAAATCAAAACTTCTTCAAGATCCCATCTTATACCTATCAGATGGCTAAGATCTAAAACATGAGTAACTTTCTGTTTATTAAGATGTGGAGTAGGAGGACCACTCATGGGTTGCTCATGGGACTGCAAACTCATATAGCCAGTACAAAAACTAGTGTGCAGTTCCATAGGAAGATGGGGATTACTGAACCTAAATATTCAACTATATTATTCTTGGGCATATGCAAAGCTTGTTTCATACTGGAGCAGAGACATTTTTCAATGATGTTTATTGCTGTTCAAGTTATACTAGCCACTAATTGGAAATAACCTAAATATCCCCCATAGAAGAAAAGATGAAGAAAATGAGGTATATTTACAAAGTGAAGTATTACTCATACCTTTAAAAAATACAACCACAAAATGTGTAGGTAAATGAAGGAACCTTATGGAATTTAATTCAGCAGCATGGTTTCCCTGGAAATAATTTACAACCAAAGACATTCTAGGTTTATATGATCAGTCAGATTACAGACAAACACATATTACAGTGTGATCTGGCTTAAATACAGATACAGGCTTAAAATACACCTTTAATGCCAAACAATAAAGATGATTTTAGATTATAGACAGAAGCAGCCAAGTTTCAAAGTTACAACTAATTGAGTGGCAGACAATGTGATGAATCAAAAAAGGATTAGACCGAATGAGTCTGAGATAGGATATACTTAATTCACAGAAGAGCACAGGTAATAGAGGCTATTGAAGAGGAGAAAGGGGGAAAGGTGGTTTGTGTATTGCTGTTTGACTGGGACAGTATTATAGTACAGGTTGCAGAAAGAACAAGCTAGACACAGGTGAATATAAAATGAGTGAGAGAATGAGAATCAGCCTGAAGATTAGTATAATGCCAATGTTAGTATTCTGCTAATGAACAATCAAATGAAAAGCTAAGAGAAGCCAAATTTAATCAGTAAAAGCTTAGAGAAGAGTTTGAGCCATAACAGCTGAGTTGAACCAGCCAGTCAGAGTACAGAAAGCAGTAAAAAGGGTGAGCTTATTGAGCTGTAAGCCTCTGAACAGACAATTACATCTGGCAAATAAGTTATTTTACATAATCAGAAAAACAAAACAAAACAAAAAACCTTTCTGAGTGAGTTATCTCAGACTCAGAAAGAAAAAATATGGTTTGTATATGTTGATATCTGTTGTTAAGTCAATGATAAGCAATGTCAAATACATAGAGCCATAGAAGGTAAATATCAACTAAGTTAAGTAGGTGGGATCAGATAAATCTCTTTTGAAAGAGAAAGACAATAGATAGTTATGTATAGATTGTGGTGCTGGAATTGGACGATCAAGTTGGGGTAGGAAGAAAGAGTAGGAAAAGGATACAGGGAGAAACAACTGAAATTAAGTGTCATTTAAGGAATAGTATGGAAACCTAATAACACTAGAAAATTCCTAAAATATATACATATATAAGGGAGATCTAACAGAAGTTGCAAAATAATGGAGGAGACACAGTACCAACTGGCAATCTCTTGTCAACAAATAAAGCTTCCTGTACTGGGGTTGTTACATTCAATTGAGTTGTTGACCAGACAAACTTGTGGAAATCAACCTAAATCCCAAGCTGTTGCCAAAACAATAGTTTGCTCTCCACAAACTGATAACAGGGCTGAAGACAAACCCTAAACACCTCCCTGAATATGGAGAAGTCTAGCTGTGCTGATATAAAACCTTTATCTCTAGTTTCTAATATCTTTGTTAAAGGAAGGTAACTTACATGCTACAAAAACAGGTATGTGAACACCAGTGTGACTACAAAACATTTGATCTACAAATGTGTCCTGCCTGCAAGATATGTTGGAGCAATGGTGGCATAAATCTTACAGGAATAACCAACCACTATGTGATTTGAATTGTGAGACACTGCACAAGATGGAACCCATTCCTGCCGCTGTGTAAGTGAATGAGAACCTGTGACTAGATAGCCCTGTGTCTTAGTTATGGTTTGACTGTAGCCAGGAGAAAGTTTCTCTTTCACACTGTGCTTTAAAGTCCAACCCCACAGTGATGCACTTCCTCCCACAAGGCCATACCTACTCTAACAAGGTCATACCTGCTAATAGTGCCACTTTCCAAAGAGCCAAGCATATTTAAACCACAACATTCCATGCCCTGGCCTCCATAAACTTGTTTAAACACATGAGGCTATTGGGGCCATGCCTAGCCACAGCATCATGCAAAATATATTTTGTCAAACTTCATAAGTCCCCATAGTCTTTAAGTCTCAATAATCTTTTTTTTTTTTTTTTGGTTTTTTGAGACAGGGTTTCTCTGTGTAGCCCTGGCTGTCCTGGAACTCACTCTGTAGACAGGCTGGCCTCGAACTCAGAAATCCTCCTGCCTCTGCCTCCCAAGTGCTGGGATTAAAGGCATGTGCCACCACCGCCCGGCTCAATAATTTTTAAAAGTAAAAAATAAAATAAAAGCAGATAACATACTGCTAACATCAAAGGATATATGTCACCATGCCAAAACATCATAGTGAGTAAATACTGGACCAAAGCAAGACTAAAATCAGCAGGGCAAAGTCCAAACTGCGTCTCCACATCTGATGTTCTCCTCTTTTCAGATTTGTAGACTGCAACAAAATTCTTTCTCTTGGGCTGTTTCCACAACCTATTAGCAGCTTTTCTCAGTAGGTATTCCGTGGCTCTGGACTCTTGAACATTTTGGGGTCTCCAAGGCAACATTAACATTAAAGCTTCTTGTTCCAATACCTGGATTCCACCCATGATCTTCTTGACTCTTCGAAAGGGCATGGGTCAGATCTCCAACTCTGCCCCCCCCCCATAGTTCTACAAAGTCTCATTGACTCTACTACACTCTTGCTACTTCCTACTCTTGGTTATTTTACTGTGATCCTGGTATCTCCAAAACACTGAAATATTTTTATTGCAACTAGGCTTTACCAATACTTTCTCATAGGCTTCCTTCATGGTACCAAGCCTCAAATTTTTTGTGTAACCCTTTCAGGCCTGGGTCTTCAAGTGTAACTGAGGCTCCATCTTCACAAATGGACTTTCCTGGCCTAGCTTTCCTACATTACACATTCATGCCTTCAAACTCAGTATTACCTAGGTGACTCTTATAAATTAACAAGTATAGCTGCAGCACAAGGTCCAAACTTGATTGTCCCTGAAACTCAGCTTCTTTGTGTTCTCTGAAAAGACTTCTCTGAAGACTTTACCTCAGTGATGTTGGTCTCTTTTGAATCATGGCTAATTTTGTAGCTCCAGCTAATCAACATCAGTAGTCCCAGTAATACCTTCTATTGGCTCTAAAACCAGAGAAACATGGCTGAAGCTGCTAAGTTTTGGTGCTTGATAGGGCTAAAATATGCCCCCTTGTTCTATTATATCCTTCACAGCCTAAACTTGGCTGTCTTGGAATATGCTTCTTTCTCCTGAGTTCTGTGATTAAAGACATGTACTACCACACCTGGAAGTAAGCTTTTCTTTACTTGAAACTTGATCAGTACACAATTGTCCTGGAACACAGAGATCTGCTTGCCTGGGATTAAAGGCATGTTACTACCATGCATGGACCTAAGCTTTTCATGATCACTACTCCTCAATCATATATCTGTGTCTTCCAGCCTTAAGATCTGTATCATATTTGTATCACAGGTTTACCCTCAATTTCTGAACTGCAGTTCATTCCAGATTAAAAATCTGAATGAACCAGAAATCAGGTAATATTGCCTAACATGCTATCACTATTTTTAATAATTCCTAACATGATTTAACTATCCCTTGTTCAAGTGCAAAATCATAAAGTTAGCTGGGAGGGATCTTACCTCAAGGTCATCACTCCTTTATTTCCAGTTAATATCCTTAAACAAAAATTACCTTCAGTCAACTTGCTGGTGCCCTTTACACTTTGAACCACACATACTATATTTTTTTCTTTCTACAATTGCTACAGTTAATAAAAAACACTCTTTCTGAGAGTAAACTACAGCATAGAGTCTAAACTGGGTTGTTTTGAAACATGCTTTTCCAATGCAATTAATTTGACTCTCTTTACCTTAGTTTCAGGGTGACTCTTTGGACAAGAGCAAAAATCAGCCACATATTTTTTCACCAAAATATCACAAGAACAGTCTCTTGTCCACATACTAAAATTCGTCACCTCTGAAACCTCTATAGACAGCCTCCCACAGTTGAAATCACCCTCAGCAAAAATATCTTCCATATTCCTACCAGGATAGCCCATGAGGCACCACTTAAAGCCTTCCACAGCTTCCCAAATCCAAAGTTCCAACATCTACATTCTTCCAAACAAAAAAATCATCATACATATCATAACAATACCCCACTCCCTAGAACCAAATTAGATAGGGTTTGAATGTTATGAGGAGACACCAGACCCAAGAAACTCTTATAAAGGCAAAGATTTAATTAGAGCTGGCTTAGAGGTTTAGTCCATTATCATCAGGATAGTAAGCATGGCAGTGTCCAGGAAGACATCATGCTAGAGAAGGGGCTGAAATTTCTGCATGTTGATCTTAACTGACTCTTCTGAACTGTGTAGAGCTGCAAAGCCCAACCCACAGTGATGGACTTCCTCCAATAAGGTCATACCTGTACTAACAAGGCCATAAATCCTAACAGTGCTACTTCCCATGGGCCAAGAATATTTAAACCACCACAGACTGGTACATAAGAAAAAAATAATACTATTCATAAAAATGTAGCAATAAAATGACTCCTGATGACAATCTCTTATACTCATAGTTTAGTACTGTTCTCAACCAATATCTGAAAATTTTTCTTCTCCAACAGATGGGAATATCAGAGCCAGAGTGTAGGTATGGAGAATATCAAGAAAAAAAGATCCTCTCAACCAACATGATCAAAGAAGATAGAAACTCCCAGAGACTGAGACATCACTCATGGGGTTTGCAGAGGTCTATACTAGGTCTTCTGCATATATATTATGACTTCCAGTTTAGAAGATAGTAATGATTATAAGACTCAATTGCTTCATATTATTTATAGTGGATGATCTATTTGCAATCTATTTTAATTAAAATTAGAAATTTGTTTTATTGAAATTTATGTGAGAAGTTTTTTTGTTTAGTGAAACATTTCTATCTACTCAGTTTATACTGAAAGATAATAGAATACATCTATTTTATACTAAAAATTCTGGTAATTTCTTACCAAAAGAGTAGTGCATTTATTACTTAACTTCTAATTAACTCAAGTAGTTCTTATGTTTTAGTAATTAGTGACTTTGAGATAGCAATTAAAAATAAACATGATAAAGAAAGAAGCCACATACATTTGTTTGTTTACAGTAATTTATACTGGCATTTTCAGCAGATTTTATTCATAATATTTATTTGGGATTCAATTTTAAAGTATGCATTTGTGTATATCCATGAATATTTTTATTTCATGTGATAGTATACACTCAGGTTTCTTTTTTCATTTATCACTAAAACATAAATATACTAAAATGCAATTCTCAAGAATATATATATATATATATATATTCATCTGTCATCCAGAACTTTTTATGAATAACAATCATCACATATGATCAGTTCTTTTACAATAAATGATGTAGAATTTACCTATGCAGTGATGTGAATGGTTGGTCTTTCATTAATTGAATACCTTCACCTTGTTAGAACAAATGTCTTCTTAGGATAGACTTTGAGGTTTCAAAACCACATACCAAGCTCTGTTGTACCCCTCCTTCTTTTCTCTTCTCTTCTCTTCTCTTCTCTTCTCTTCTCTTCTCTTCTCTTCTCTTCTCTTCTCCTCTCCTCTCCTCTCCTCTTCTCTTCTCTCCCCTTTATTCTCACTCTTTTTCTCCTTCCCTCTCTCCCTCCTTCCCTCCCCTCCCCCTCTCTGCTTATCTATCTATCTATCTATCTATCTATCTATCTATCTATCTATCTATCATCTATCTATCTCTCTACCTCTGAACAAGATACTTACATATCCATGTAAGGGGTTGCTATTTTCTGAGGTGAAGAAGATGACTATTATCTTTGCTGTTACTTAGGATAATCCTGGTTTACACAGTAACTCTAAAAATGTTTTGGGTCAAAAAACTAAGACTTTTATAGTTGTGAAAATGAAGAATAAATGGTAAATTCATATTTGGTGAATAATAGCAAAGTGCCTCTTTATTAATACTGACCATTACAATTGTTTTAACATCCACATGTTAATGTGTAGGCATGAGTATTGGCTTTCTAGATAAATTCTTGGAAGGATATATAACTTTTTAAATAGTTAACATATTCTCATTTCAGTCAATTAATGAGACTCAAGGAAATCACAATAAAAGTTACAACCACCAATTATACATTAAATAATACAGTCATTCTTCTGCTATTATTTTATTTTTCAGTAGAAATTATTGCTCTACAGGTTAATGCTTCTATCAATTTAACCACTGGATTAAATTTATTTGTATTTTACTTGAATGGTAATTATCTATTTTAAGCTGAATTTTAAACTGTCATTTTTAAGTTCTTCATAAGTCTTTCACACATACATACACAAACAGATATATGAACAAATCTTAGTTATTTAATAATATACTTAGTTTAGTATAAAAACATTAAACTTGGTTTAGTGTTTTAGAAAATGTCATGCTGTTATATCATTATCTGACAAGAAAGTACATTAAAATTAAATCAAAGGCTTTATGAGACCCTTTATTTCCCATATAGATTTAATTTTATGACTGATAACTATAATTTAGTAAGATCAGAGCACTCAAATGACATGGTTATTTGTCTGACTTGTCACTTTATGAGAAGTAGGCAACTGTGAAATAATATACATGCTAGTGTCGTCAAACAGACTTGGCAGGCTATATATATATATGGGATGAAAGGGGTTATAGAAGGTTATGAGGGGAAGGAGGAAGAGACTATTAATGAAACTATATATTTCAACTCAACATTACTTAATTAAAATTGTTTTAAGATAGATTGTTATGGGATGCAATCAAGAACATGGGACCCATAATGTTACTGTATTTCTAATTGAGAACTTTGCCATGCTAATTATTTCCCAGTTAGTTATTAGTACTTTATTTTGAATGGTGGGTGATTCCCTGGCTTCTTGAAAGTTCCAGATGCTTGTAAGTAAGTCAAACACTTAAAGTATAAGATTAGAATCGTGTATTGTGTATTTCCTGAACAGTTCCACTATTGTTATTCTCATTTCTATATTTCCAGAAATTCTTAACAGGCTGTTTAATTTACCTTAACTTGTGTTTAATTCCATTATATTAACACTATAGGTATCTTGTTCCACATTTTTCAGGAGTTTGCTGTTGATATATTGTCAGTGTTTTAGAATTATATAGAAATCCAAAACTGGTTTGTAACCAAAATTCTACTTACATATTGTTCAGAAAGAAATAAAAGAGTATATACAGAGAGTAGTTTTTCTTTACAACATTCTTTCTGGAGCTAAAATGAATATAGATGCAATCTTTGTGGGTGGTGTGTACACACTAAAAGATAGAGTATTTCTGAGCAAAGTGAGAGGACATAGAATAACTTAAAGCTCCTATCTCATAAACATAGCAAGCAAAAACTCAAAATGGATCATGTTTTAAGCTCACAGTCCACCATGACTACAGTAATACTAGATTAGGGCCAAATTGGACACTTGTGTGGATTGTTGATTCTTGTATTTGACATCAAGTTCAAGACTGATCACACCCAGCAACAGGCTTGGCTAGCTTTAATAGAAATCCCAAGACAAGTGTTGATAGCTTCCTCTAGTACTCCAGACATTCAGAGGCTGTATTCACAACAAGCCTGAAGATTTTTATGGATCTCGAGAATTAAATCTCATGAGGCTAATGTGGAAAACAGAACTTCAGCATCCTGGGGTGATAGTAATTTAATTCAAACCTTTTCACCATTAGTCTTATACTACTTCATGGTACAGAAGTTTTCAGCTTGCTTTGACTCTACTGAAAATACAAGCTTGCTCTACATGGAATAAATTCTGTGCTTGATTCTCTGGAAATCTGAGAGCCTTTTCTATACATATTTACATGCTGATAACACAGGTTTTCACCATCGTGAGACAGAAAAATTCTTGTTATATCTTTCTTAGTTCTCTGTTTCTTTTCCTCTATGTGGAATACTTGAAGTTGAGGTAGTGGTTTGCCACAGTTTACATTTTCTTTTTTTCCATCTTCAAAGTTTCAATTTGTAGTTATGTTTTTATATAATAAATGCAATGTACTCTAGCCTTTTACCAGGTTTTATAAGTTTTGTTGCTGGTTATTTGTTTTGTTTTTAAATTTTTTATTGGATATTTTATGTATTCACAATACAGATGTCATCCCCTTTCCCAAATTCCTCTCCCTAGAACCCCCATCTCATCCCTCCTCCTCATTTATGTTTTTATACCATTTTAATTACATGCATGTATTAAGGTCAGTTCTAGGTTGAGGGTCTAGCAATACAATAAATACAGATAGTCAAGGAACAAGCAAACAATAAGCACAAATAGTCAAAGAAAAAGCAAGGCATTAAACAAAATTCTATGAACACTCCTGTGATCACTGTTTCTAAGGGCTTATCAAGATAACTAAAGTATCTGAGCCTACTTTCCTGTCCTAGCCCAAGGTCATTTTCATATCTAAAGCCTACTTTTTTGTTCTAGCCTAAAATTTAGATTCCTGCCTAAAATTACTTCTTTGTTGTAGCCTAAAATTTAGTTCCCTGTCTGAAATTACTTCTCTGTTCTAGCCCAATGTCAGATTCCTGCCTGAATCCTACTTCCTTGTCCTTGACCAATGTCATATTTCTATCAAGCAGCCCATCTCCTTGTCCTTGGCCCATGTCAGATTCTTTCCAAGCAGCCCAAAAAGGTTCTCCACCTCTCCCCCTTTTTTATTGGTAGCACACACCTGTAGGATTTGCTGAAGGTTTTTTGGTATTTAAATATATGCTTATCTTTGTTTATCTGTGTCAGGATCATTCCCTCCTACGAACATTTTTAAATTGTATTATTGTTCAAAATTTCTGATTTTATTAATGATCTATTTAAAGTTACTACTATATTAGTATGCTAACTATATTCATTTAAAAATTAACCTGATTAAAATACTCTTGAGAAAGATTTATTTAAATTTTAAGGTAGATGTGTTGTCATATTAATATAAATGATTTGAAATACAAATTACCAATGATGATTTTAGATTATGAAAGAACTCTATCTGTGTGAGTGTTGATATTACTGTGTGGCATGGGATTAATTGACAGATGTTTATTTATCTATTTATTTATTTCAAGGAAAACAATATTTTAAAAGTGGTCTTTATTTGTGATGAAGTGTGGTTTAGTTGATAAACTCTAAAAATAGTAAGAAAACCATTTTGGATTTTAGTTTCCTTTTATCTGTTCATTCTTTAAGTTATTTAAGTTATTATTTTATCATTTTCTGGATAGTCTACATTTAATACAATTCTGTTTCTAAGTGAATTAATTGGTTGATATTCATAATTTTACATAATCATATAACTTCTATCTTATTCCATGTGTAAAGCTTTTCACTCATTAGAAGTTTGTTTATTTTCCATTTCATATTTTATAGCCCTCTCCTCCTCTTGACTCTACAAGAACATGATTGATTTTATTTTTATTATAAATTTTCTACAATATTCTATGCAGTCATATTCTTCATATTAATGTTTTAGTCAATAAAGACTGAAGATTTACAGCACTCAAGCCATACAATTGCAATGGAGGAAAACATTCATATCACTTGTTTAAGAACAATTATTTTAAGATAAGACAAGACATTATTTATGTTTGTTGTAAGACAGGTATACACATAGCTGCTGTATACATGATAACTTACATGAAAATACAACACAAAGTGTTTCTTAAAGGTTAATTTGTGATTTTTTACTTGTTTGTGTATGAACAACAATGTAGTTTCTTTCATTGTTTTAAGGAAGACTAATTTTGAAAAACGTGTTTATTTTAGGACAGTATGCTGTGCTATACTGACATCAGTCTCATGGATGTCATAGTTGCTATATCTCTAGATCACAGAAAGAAGACTTATTTTCTGACTTGTTATCAAAATTTATGTAAGAATAAGTTATCTTCTGACAACAATAAAATCAATGAGATACATCCTTCTCTAAAAATATCCCAGTCACTTGGTAACATAAAATATATACATTGAATTGTGCCATATATATTCATTTGTGTTAAATTTCCACTTTTTATAAAATAGTATTTGAGGAACCATTTGTGTGTATTCATATTTTCATTTTTACACACAATAACATACACTTTGAGCATGTTGTATTTTTTCTTTCATAATCCCTGAATGAATTCTGAATGGATTTCAATTTGTAACTTCCGTAATGAATGAATACTGGGACTTCATGACAGTTTTAAAACTTTATAAAACCAGACCCCTCAAACCTCCTAGAGACTAAACAACCAACCAAAGAGTACACAAGTGGGGGACATGGGACACATGGCTCCAGCTAGATATGTGCCAGAGAATTGCCTTATCTGGCATTACTGGGAGGGGAGATCCTTGGTCCTGTGGAGGCTCCCACAATAGAGGAATGCTATAGCATATGACAGCAAGAGTAGGTGGGTGGGTAAGGGAGCACCCTCATAGAGGCAGGGGGAGGAGGATGGATTATAGTATTTGTGAGAAAATAACTGGGAAGGAGGATAACATTTGAAATGTAAGTAAATAAAATAACCAATAAAAATGAAAAAAATATATTCAGCAGACTTACAGAAAATATTGCAGTATCACTTCCCAGTGTTATTTTCATTTGAGTTTGGAAAATGTCTAATATTGACTCTAGAAAATGAGTCAGGAAGTCTTTCTTGTTTTTTTCCCTCCAAAGGACTTGCCTAAAATTGGTTTAAATCTTAATGCTTGGTTGAATTTACAAGCCAGTGAAACCAGAAAAACCTGAAGTTTTCTGATTGAAAATGGTTTTATTTGAAGTATAATTAAGTAATCCAAATAAAGCTTACTTTTTGTAATTTGTGTTTCTTAAATTTTCTATATTGTTTTTGTCACATATATTTGTATAAATTTTCATGCTAACTTTTAAAATATTTTAATGTTTGTGAATATGCATTTTCTATCATTTTTAAAATGAAATTGCATTTATTTGTGTGTGTGTATTGTTGTGTATGTGTGCGTGCATGTGTGTGTCTGTGTGTGTCTGTGTGTGTGTGTGTAGAAGTACTCATGTTGTAACATGTGTGAAAATCAAAGAGCTCCTTTTGGAGTTTGAATTCTCTCATTCTAGTCAGGAATTGAATAAAAGGTATTAATTAACATGGCAGAAAATAATTTTATCCATTATTCAGTCAAAAGATCCCATTGACCTTTCATCTCATTTTATGTTAGTTGATAAAGCAGTCTTTTGAAAATATTAACAAGTTTATATCTTATCATTTTATTATTTCAAATAATCTGCTTTGTGTAGTTAAATTTGTCCTATTATCACTTTACTTCTCTATAGTAGTCTTTTAAATCTGCAATTAATTTATACTTCAAAGCCACTCTCATAAATAAAAAAACATGACTCATGTTTAAGAGCTGTATTTTTTCTAGTAAAGGTATTAACAATTTTATTTTCTCAACATTAATTTTAACCATTTAAGAGATACTTGAGGATTCAGAAAACCCACTAAAAGAATGTGAAATGATGTACTGAAAATCGTATAATACATATGTACCTAAGCTTAAAATATGTTCAACTAATCTAAAGAAAGACAAGAATGAAAATTTTAGGGAACAGAAGGAACAATTTTTAAAACTGATAAATTTTCAGCATTGATAAAACTGCAGACTTAAGCCTTTAGGCAACTATAAACTACACTAAGTAAATTACATAAATTAAGAAAAACTCTTTCCAGTAGGGGCCCAGGAACGAAGCAGACCCCGGACAGCAGCTCTGCCCCCAATCACACAGAACCCAGAGAAAGTAGGCTTCCAGGTGCTCTAACTCAGGCAGTATCTTAGGTCAGCAGACAGCAATGTCCTCCCCAAACAGGGAGTAACTGGGACCCAAAAGGACCCAGGAAGTCACTCCTGGCCCAGAGCACTGGTTCCTTGCACTCTGGGCCAGAGCACTGAGCAGATCTTGGGTGGCAACTCTGCCCCCAATACCTAAGAACCCAGAGGAAGCAGGGCTTCCAGAGCTCTAACCTGGGTAATATCCTGTCTGTGCCTGAGCACTGAGCAGATTTTGGGCCCCAGCTCTTACCCCAGTAGTTACACCCACCCCACACAGTTCTGATACAACCAAGATAATAGGAAAGACAGGCTCCAGTCAGAGACAGGGCAGGTAGCACTAAGGAGATCCAGATGGCAAAAGGCAAGCGCAAGAACATAAGCATCAGCAACCCAGGGTACTTGGCATCATTAGAACCTTGTTTTCCCACACAAGAAAGTCCTAAATTCCCCATATTACTAGGAAAACAAGATTCAGATTTAAAATCATTTCTTATGAGGATGACAGAGGATCTTAAGAAGGACATTGATAACACTCTCAAAGAATTTGAGGAGAACACAGGTAAACAGGTAGAAGCCCTTAAAGTAGAAACTCAAAAATCCCTCAAAGAATTATAAGAGAACACAACCAAACAGGTCAAGGAATTGAACAAAACCATCCAGGATATAAAAATGGAAGTAAAAACAATCAAGAAATCACAAAGGGAGACTACCCTGGAGATAGAAAACCTAGGAAAGAAATCAGGAGTAATAGACACAAGCATCACCAACAGAATACAAGAGATAGAAGAGAGAATCTTAGGTGCAGAATATATATTTCATATAATTGAAATATTAGTCACTAGGTAATGAGACTTTTTGACAGGATTAGAAGGGTTAAGATATGTGTCTTTCTTGAAGCAAGTGTGCCACTGGGGTTAGGCTTTGCCTGTATATCAAGATGTACCTCTCAGCTAGTTTTCCAGCACAATGCCCTAATACATATCTCCATGCTCTCACCATGATGATAACATACTAACCTTTGAAACTGTAATACAGCTCTCAATTAATTGCTTTCTCTTATAAGGGTTATATTGGTCAAGATGTTTCTTTATAGCAATAGAACAGGGATGAAGAGATGTATCATGGAAAATTGAGTCATTTAAGTGTTGGCTTCAATTAGGAATGCATTGTTTCTTTCATATATCAAAGAAAGAATAAAGAATATTTCTTTAAACATAGTCATGTATGCACTGGTTATCATTAGGACAATTTAATTTTATTATTAGAAAGACTGTGAATAATTCCATGTTTAATAAATATTGGATTTTATAACATTGTCACTATATTCTTACAGTGATATTCTTTTTTAAAAAGTATTAATTCACTTGCTATCTCTACAGGACATCACTTCAAATTGTACAAATAAAATCAACTCTTTGTTTGTTGCTTTTATGATTTATTTATTTATTGCTAGATATTTTATTTACATTTCAGATGCCACTCCCTTTCCCCATTTCCCCTTCTTAGAAAACACCTATCCCATCCCCCTTCTCCTTTTTGCTTTTATACAATATTTTTAATGTTAATCAAAGGCTTTGTAAGTTTGGTAATGCTCAATAACAAGATGCCCATACAATCTGAAGTGTAACCCAATACTGAACCTAAATATATCAACTATCTTTGACTGGCAGAGACATGTGAACATCTGCCTCCATCTCTCTATCTCTCTCTCTCTCTCTCTAGCTCTACCTCTCTCTCTCTCTCATCACCTAGCTCCTCCTTCTCTTCTTCTCCTCTTCCTCTCCATATCTCTCCCACCTTAGCTCCTCCTATATTTTACCCTTCCTATTAAAACAAACCTTTTCTCTTAAAATAAATTAGAGCATAACTATACCATTTTGTGTCAGTAAGGCACAAGATAGAGCTAATACTCAATCCATCATTATGTTGACTAACCAGAACCTCTGTCATCTCTCCTAACTAAAAGTCTTAGTTCTGAACCTGGCTTTTTTCTTGGCTTTAGAATGAATGCAGGTGAAAACCATCCTTTTGAATCTTTTTTCTTAAAGTAAAAAGACAGAATTAGTTATGAGACTGTAAGTCTTCAACAAGAATGATGTCAGAAATCCAGAATGACTGAGTTAACTGAAATTATGAGAAGCACTAAATATAATATCTAAAACTTAGTCTATTTATAGAGACAGCTGAACACCTGGAAAGCCCCTATACTACAAAAGTTGGAGCATCTGGTATTTAGCCTTCTGGCTCAGGATCGTCTGACAAACCTAGTGATGCAGAATTATTAAGAAATGATTACTATGGAAGTAATAATGGAAGATATAATCAGTTGACTGTGATGCAAGTGTGTCCTTTTCTGGACAGTGATAGGTCTGTAGATGAAAAGAGGCAATTCTTACCTAGTGGCTGTCTCACCACAACTGTAGTAACTCTAAACATGCACAATTTCTTCTTAGAATCTAAGACAAAAAGCTGTAAGAAGCAGACATGTCTATAATCAAAATGAATATTAATACAGAAATGTTTGTAACGTCTATTCTGTGGACTTCTAACGTTTTGAAAACCAACTATCCATTTAAGGCAATCTGGGCTGTTGTCTGTTAACCTCTCTCAGCTATTTCTAAATAAAATATAGAAAACACCCAAAAATAACTAAGAGTCATAAATTTGCTATAGGCCCTTAACTCACAGGCTAACAATCCCAAATCAGTTAGAAAAGTTAAAGAAGGACTGGGTCTAGGCCTTGTATTCCTAAATGTGTTATATAGGCACAATGTCTATGATAGTAACAATATTAATCTCACTTTTCCATCAATAAGAAGCTCATACCAATGAAAACCTTAAATTTGAAACCAAAGTAAATTTTGTACCATTTAACAAATTATAACTTCATCTTAATAACAATTATACATATTTCTACCAATAGGTTATGGCTATGTAATAAATCCTAGCTAATCCTCCTTGTTCCAACAAAACCACTCCTTTTCCCTAGAAAGACAGCCCAATATTAACCACCTTAGTCCCCAAGCCTAGGGAATAGGGGTGCCGATTCTTCATTAACTTCTTCAAGTTGATTATGGGCATTGAGATGTTAGAAGAGGTGCAGGGGGAAGAGTAAATTGATAAACCTCTGACACTGTGTCTTCACTGCATCCAGCTGGAATTTAGGACATCAGAGTTTTGAGCAGGTCTGATCAGCTTACTTATGAGTAGATATATCAGAGCTGTATGTTCTGCAATGTACAATTCTCAAAACAAATTTTAGTATCAAGAAAATTTTTTGTTTGAATTCTGGTATCTAGTCTTCTGGCTGCCTGCCTCTGTCATGTCTAATCCATATAATTCTGGGAGTTTCTATGAGGGTGTGCTCCCACTGTGGGGCAGTGGGCTGTGAGAAGCAGCTGGGTTCTTGGTCGAGCATGAGCTTGTCCAAACACAGCATCTGACTGGAGACTTCCAGGACAAGCTTGACCAGGAAATTGCCTCTACTAAGGACAGCCTTGAGTCTCTTCAAACCAGATAACCTCTTTAGCAGGAGTTGTTCTTAAAAACTTGAGGGCCCTGGAATTGTTGACTGCTGAACAGGGGGAGACTTGTGTTTTTCTTGGGGAGGAATGCTGCTTCTATGTCAATGAATCTGGGCTGGTAGAACAAGTTATACAAATGCCTATAGAGCTCTGGGGGAACCTTCGTGTATGCTATATTCCCAACACCCCTTCCCCTTGGTACTCTATCCCCTTGATGGCTTGGATTCTTCCCCTCCTTGGCTCCATACTAGCCATTGGAGCCTTGATTCTCTTGGCACACTGACTCATTCAGTTTCTAAAGCAACAGATAGTAACATTGCAAAGGTAACTACCAATCAGGTCTTGGTTCAGTATTAAACTGTTCCCAAAATAGGAGACCCTCATTGTGATGACACCTCTCCTTTATAAAAGAAAAAGGGGGAATTGTGGGGTGGTGGGCTGTGAGAAACAGCTGGTTGCTTGGTCAAGCATGAGCGTGGAACCCAGAACCCTATTGGATAGCAGGAATTCAGTTCGGCTCCCAGGCCTTGGTTTTTTTTTCATTTAGCTTCAACCATCCAACAACCTCTCCCACAGAGAGGTCTATGACTATCAGACATGCAGAAAAGTGCCTCAGGTTCTCCCACATACAGATGAGGTATCTCCAAGCTCTCTGACCAAGCCAATAGGCATTATCTGCTGCCAGACCCTAACCCACCCTGAATCTGTATAGAAGGGCTCTATTTAGGGGAAGTAAAGTGCTCAAGAATCATCCTGGTGTCCGAGAGTTTTTGTCACAAGAGCTGTAACATGTAAAGAGAGATATGCTCTCCCGTAAATTGCCTAGGACACCAAGCTGCCTCCTTACCAGCTAGGCAGCTACTTATTGGCCCAGCACTGGCCTGGAGTGGCTCAACAAGGAGAAACAGGTGCAGCACAGCGGCAGCTAGCAAGCAGAGGGATCAAGAAATCTCAGAGTTTGGAGGCACCCTAGGGAGAGCACAGATCGCAGAGCAGAAGATAGGAGAACCCGCTCACAGCCCTAGGCCTTAGAAGCACATCTGGCAGTCGAGAGCCCCCCAGAGGGCACCTGGCAGCCAGACCCTGCCCCTGCAGAGAACCACTCCTCTTCCGCCTCTGGCCTGGATATCCGTGGCTTGAGCAGTCTCCCAGCTGATCTGCTCCCCTCTGGAAACTGAGTTTGGAGGCACCCTAGGGAAGGCACAGACCGCAGAGCTGCAGAGGCACCCAAGAGAGGTCAAAGACCCTAGAGCTGCAGGCATCCTAGTGAAGACACGGCCCTCAGAGCAGCAGAGCAGGGAACACCATATCTCGAAGCATCATAGAGGAGCAACTACATTCAGAACAGCAAAAACCTAGCTGGTCTACCACTGTGGAGACTCCATATCCTGAAATATCCTAGAAGAGCCACTGAACCCAGAGCAGTTGGAGCTCAGGATCATAGAGTCATCCATACCCCGAGGAGTTCTGATAAAACCAAGATAACTGAAAAGGCAGACTCCAGTCAGAACCAGTGAGTAGAACTACAGCTAACCAAATGGTGAAAGGCAAGCACAGGAATGTAAACAACAGAAACCAAAGTTACTTGGCATCACCAGAACCCTGTTGCCCCACCATAACAAGTCCTGATCATCACATCACACCAGAAAAGCAGGACCCAGAATTAAAATCACTTCTCATGATTATGTTAGAGGACTTTAAGAAGGCCATAAATAACACTCTCAAAGAATTTGAGGAGAACACAGGTAAACAGGTAGAAGCCCTTAAAGAAATGCAAGAAAACACAACCAAACAGATGAAGGAATTAAACAAAACTGTCCAGGATTTAAAAATGGAAGTAGAAGCAATAAAGAAATCTCAAAAGGAGACTACTCTGGAGATAGAAAACCTAAGAAAAAGACCAGAGGTCATAGATGCAAGCATTACCAACAGAATACTAGAGATAGAAGAGAGAATCTCATGTGCAGAAGACACCATGGAAAACATTGACACAACTGTCATAGAAAATGCAAAATGCAAAAAGCTCCTAACCCAAAACATCCAGGAAATCCAGGACACAATAAGAAGACCAAACCTAAGGATAATAGGTATAGATGGGGGTGAAGACTCCCAACTTAAAGGGCCAGTAAATATCTTCAATAAAATTATAGAGGAAAACTTCCCTAACCTAAAAAAAGAGATGTCCATAAATATACAAGAAGCCTACAGAACTCTAAATAGACTAGACCAGAAAAGAAATACCTCTCGTCACATAATAATCAAAACATCAAATATACAAAACAAAGAAAAAATACTAAAAACAGTAAGGGAAAAAGGTGAAGTAACATATAAAGGAAGACCTATAAGAATTACACCAGACTTCTCACAAGAGACTATAAAAGCCAGAAGATCCTGGACTGATATCATACAGGCCCTAAGAGAACACAAATGCCAGCCCAGAGTACCTTACCCAGCAAAACTCTCAATTAATATTGATGGAGAAACCAAAATGTTCCATGACAAATCTAAATTTACACAATATCTTACCACAAATCCAGCCCTTCAAAGGATAATTGGTGGAAAACTCCAAAACAAGGAGGGAAACTACAACCTAGAAAAAGCAAGAAAGTAATCTTCTAACAACCCTAAAAGAAGGTAGCTATACAAACATAACACAACTGCCAATAACAAAAATAACAGGAAACAACATTCATTTTTCCTTAATATCTCTTAATATCAATGGACTCAATTCTCCAATAAAAAGACATAAACTATCAGATTGGATACATAAACAGGACCCAACATTTTGCTGCATACAGGAAACGCACCTTTGTGAAAAAGACAGACACTACCTCAGAGTAAAAGCTTGGAAAACAATCTTCCAAGCAAATGGCCCCAAGAAACAAGCTGGAGTAGCAATTCTAGTATCAAATAAACTAGTTTTTCAACCAAAAGTAATCAAAAAAATAAAGAAGGACACTTCATATTCATCAAAGAAAAAGTGCACCAAGAGGATCTTGCAATTCTGAACATCTATGCTCCAAATGCAAGGGCATCCACATACATAAAAGAAACTTTACGAAAGCTTAAAGCATACATTGCACCTCACACAATAATAGTGGGAGATTTCAACACCCCACTCTCAGTTATGGACACATGGTGGAAACAGAAACTAAACTGAGACACAATGACACGAACAGAAGTTATGAACCAATTGGACTTAACTGACATCTATAGAACATTCCATCCTAAAACAAAAGAATATACCTTTTTCTCCGCACCTCATGGTACCTTCTCCAAAATAGACCATATAATTGGTCACAAAACAGGCCTCAACAGACACAAAAAGACTGAAATAATCCTTTGTACCCTATCAGACCACCATGGACTAAGACTTGTCTTTGACTTGGACAAAAACAACAGAAAGCCCACATACACGTGGAAACTGAACAATACTCTACTCAACGATAACTTGGTCAAGAAAGAAATAAAGAAAGAAATTAAAGACTTTTTAGATTTAAATGAAAATGAGGATGCAGCATACCAAAATTTGTGGGACTCCATGAAATCAGTACTAAGAGGAAAAATCATAGCTCTAAGTGTCCACAAAAAGAAAATGGAAAGAAGGGATGTTAGCCCCAAATCTAGGATTAGCAAAGACTCAACCAGCAGACCACATGAACCTCATGAAGAAGGAAGACCAAGAGGGGATGCCTCAGTTCTACTTAGAACAAGTAACAAAAATGCTCAAGGGAGCAAATATGGAAACAAAACATGGGACAGAAAATGAAGGAGGGGCCATCAGGAGACCTCTCCACCTCAGTATTCATCCCATGTACCTAAGTTAAACACTGTTGTGGATGGCTGGAAGTGCATAATCTGAGGAACATGATATAGATGTCTCCTTAGAGGTCTGCCAAAGACTAACACACTCAGAGGACGATGCTCACAGTTAACCACTGATATGATCAGGGGTTTCCCAATAGAGAACTTAGAGAGAGGACTGAAGGAGCAGAAAGGGAAAAAAAAAAAGAAATCTCCCCCCCACCCCCCACCACGTATACTCTGTGACCTTTGGCCTGGACCTCCCACAACAGGCAGAGCCATAGACCTACAGAGAGTGGAGATGCAGGCCAGAGGCAGCACCAAGACAGTAAGGAACCCTCCATGCTGTCACCCTGTCTGCAGCTGGGAGATAGTCATGGGACACCCTCCAGAAAAAGGGACCTACATCCCACCATCCTCCCATTCCTGCCTCCCTGCTCTTAAACTCCCCAACACTAGGGAATCCAAACTTTCAAGCACCAAGGCATTCCATTTCCACTGATGCATAACCCATTATCCTGTCCTCCCTCCTCCAACTACTATGAGTGTGTGCTCCCACCATCCTTCCATTCCTGCCCCCTGCTCTCAAAATTTCCCAACACTAGATAATCCAAAGTTTCAGGCACCAAGGCCTTCCACTTCCACTGATGACTGGCAAGGCCACCCTCAATTACCTATACAGGTGGAGCCATGAGTCCCTCCCTTTGTGTTCTTACCTTGGAGATTTTAGAATGGCTACTCCAGCTTCTTTCTTAGGACTATTTGCTTGAAAAATTGGTTTCCAGCCATTTACTCTAAGGTAGAATCTGTCTTTGTCACTGAGGTGGGTTTCCTGTATGCAGGAAAATTCTGGGTCCTGTTAAAGTATCCAGTCAATTAGCCTATGTCTTTTCATTGGGAAAGTGAGTCCATTGATGTTAAGAGATATTAAGGAACAGTGATTGTTGCTTCCTGTATTTTCTGTTATTAGAGGTGGAATTATCTTTGTGTGGCTATCTTCTTTTGGATTCCTTGGAAGAGGATTACTTTCTTGCTCTTTCTAGGGTATAATTTCCCTCCTTGTATTGGAGCCTTGCTGCTATTATCCTTTGTAATGTTGGGTTTGTGGAAAGATATTGTATAAATTTGTTTTTTTTTTTCATGGAATACATTGGCTTCTCTATTTATGGTAATTGAGAGTTTTGCTGGGTATAGTGGCCTGGGCTGTCATTTGTGTTCTCTTAGGGTCTGTATGACATCTGTCCAGCATCTTCTAGGTTTTATAGTATCTGGTGAGAAGTCTGGGGTAATTCTGATAGGTCTGTCTTCAAATGTTACTTGGCCTTTTCCCCTTACTGCATTTAATATTCTTTCTTTGTTTTGTGCACTTGGTGTTTTATTATGGGATGGGAGGTATTTCTTTTCTGGTCTAGACTATTTGGTGTTCTATAGGCTTCTTGTATGTTTATGAGCATTTTGTTCTTTAGATTAGGGAAGCTTTCTTTCTTCTATAATTTTGTTGAAGATATTTATTGGCCCTTTAAGTTGGGAATCTTCACTCTTATCTATACCTATTTTCCTTAGTTGGTCTTCTCATTGTGTCCTGAATTTCCTGGATATTCTGTGTTAAGACCTTTTTGCATTTTGCATTTTCATTGATAGTTGTGTCAATATTTTCTATGGTATCTTCTGAACCTGAGGTCCTCCCTTTTATCTCTTGTATTCTGTTGGGGATGCTTGAGTCTATGACACCTGATTTCTTTCTTAGGTTTTCTAACTCCAGGGTAGTCTCCCTTTGTGATTTCTTGATTGTTTCTATTTCCATTTTTATGTCCTGGATGGTTTTGTTCAATTCCTTGACCTGTTTATTTGTGTTCTCTTGTAATTCTTTAAGGGACTTTTGTGTTTCATCTTTGAGGGCTTCTACCTATTTACCTGTGTTCTCCTCAAATTCTTTGAGAGTGTTATTAATGTCCTTCTTAAGGTCTTCTATCATCATCTTGAGAAGTGATTTTTAAATCTGAATCTGGTTTTCCTAGTGATATGGGGATTTCAGGACTTTTTTGTGGGAGAACTAGGTTCTAATGATGCTAAGTACCCCGGGTTGCTGATGTTTATGTTTTTGTGCTTGCCTTTTGCCATCTGTATCTCCTTAGTGCTACCACCTGTCCTGTCTCTGACTGGAGCATGTCTTTCTTATTATCATGGTTGTATCAGAACTGTGTGGGTTGAGTATTACTAATGTGGTTAGAGCTGGAGTCCAAGATCTGCTCAGTGCTCAGGTACAGACAGGAAGGAATCAGTGCTCTGGGCCAGGAGTGACTTCCTAGATCTTAGTAGATCCCAGTTACTCCCTGTTTGGTGGGAGTTGCTGCCTCCTTACCTATGATACTGCCTGAGTTAGAGCTCCTGGGAGGCCCACTTCCTCTGGGTTCTGTGAGATTGGAGGCAGAGCTTCCACCTGGGATCTGCTCAGTGCTTGGGCCCAGACTGGAAGCAAGTTCAATCTTATTATATGAGATACCACTGGGATTAAAACTAAAAATTTTAATTAACATTTAAAATATTTAGTCCTTTTTTTGCTTTTATACCATTTTAATTATATGCAAATTTTAAAATAATTTCTAGGTTGAGGAACTAGCAATACAATAGATGCAAAAAGTCAAGCAACAAACAAAACCATAAACACAAATAGTCATAGAACAACAGAGTCTATAAACAAAGTCCCATGATAACTCCCATGATCATTGTTTCCAAGGGCTTATCAGGATGGCCAAATTATCTGAGCCTACATCCCTGTCCTTGCCCAAATTCATTTTCATCCCTAAAGCCTACTTCTTTGTTCTTGCTTAAGATTTAGATTCCTGCCTGAAATTACTTCTTTTTTACAGCCTAAAGTCAGATTCCTGCCTGAAGCCCATTTCCTTGTCCTTAGCAAATGTCAGATTCCTGTGAATCAGTCCCAAAAGCTCCCCACATCCCCACCCCCCGTTTTATTTCATAAACAAGTCTGAACCTATCTTAGGTCATTCTGAAAAGAATGTATTACTTACCTGTTGTAGAATATGCATTATCAAAAGCAATGCACTTCTCTCTTAGGTAGGTAAGGCTCTGTGCAGAATCTTATTTGTCCTTGGCATGTAAGCTTGTTAAATTAATAACTCTGTCTGGAGATCTATTTTCAGTTTTAAGACATGTCCTGTGACTGCCAGCATGTTGATGTTGTTAAAGACAAGCTTTAACATGAAGGGCAGTAAGAAAAATATTCCCAGGACAAAAAGGATTAACATGATCAAGCCATATAATCCATTCTTGAAGCTTGAACAAAATGGAAATACTGACCTGGTTTCATGGATAATTTAATCTGCAGTATCTGCTGCATCAAATCTCAGTATAGCAGCAATCCTTAATTCATAATCTCAGTATGCAAAGTTAAAACATACAGAGATGTGTTATGTCAAATACCCTTCCAGTGTCTTTAAACTTTTTCTAATTATAATGGCTATCATTGTAAATATTAGAAGTAACACAAATACATTGGTATTTGGACTGACACTCAGGATATCTCCTTATTCTTAAACTCTGAACCTCATTCCAACAATTTGAATATGATAAAGAGCATCCATTAGTTGTTCCAAATGCCTGTCTAAATCCTCATGCATACTCAACACACTAATAACTTTTTTTGCTAAATGATTAACAAAAGTACCTGTCTTAACTTCTTGTGTCAAAGCAATTGCAGAAGCAGTGGTGCTAGCAATTAATGAAATTAAAGCTGTTATACCAGCAATAATCAAGCCCACTACCCATTTGCTTCTGCTTCAAGCCTGACTCATTTCTGCCAGTACTTAAAAGCTTTTTTTAAGAATACCAAGTTCTTGTAATACCAAGGGCAATAAAACAAAAGTTGATTGATAGACCCATATCACAGACATGTTAGATTTCAACACACTAACACAATGAGAAAGCTTACAATCAATACAACTTACATTATATACTGTAGAATAAAATAAGTAATTTTAACATGACAATAAAAGAGCCTTAACACATGCACTAACACTTGTTTGATATCCAGAAACCGCCCCAACATTATCTCTTGATATCTATCATAACATAGTAGAGAACTATGGCTAACTTCCAAATATGTCTCTGAAAATGCCCAGAACCAGCCTTCCAAATGAAGACTGTTATTTTAATATTGTATTGATTTCTAGACCAGTCCATGATTGAGTCCAAATAACTGGTCACATTTAAGAAAAATACAAGAATCATTATAACTTCTCTTTTTGCTTCTCTGGCCCACAAGGTTTAAAATCTTGAGGCAAGTCAACTTGTCCTGTTTGGGATATAGGCAAGCAAATGTGGGTCAGGAGCATATGTCCATTTCAGCTTCCAAGTCACCATATTCAGGGCACTCAGCAAACTCACAGGTCAGTATCATTCTTTGTCCCAGCACCAGCATGTCTCCCCCATGACTCTGGTAGCCACCATGCTCCTTTAGCTTCCTGCAGAGAAAACACAAACATGTCCTCTTCTCCATATTAAATACTTGATCGTGATCATGCCATATGCCAGTAAGTGGATCCTAACTTTTCACCTATTGATAAGTATGCCTAGTTGTAGGGTGCCATAGACACTCAGTGGAAAGTTCTTTGCCATCCAATTTTTTTAAAAAAAGTTAAAATTAAAAGAACAAATTCAAATATATTTGATTCAAATATATTTGTAATATATAGAGATATATCTCACTGCTTCTAAGAGAATATATTTTTATTTTTATTATTAGAAATAGTTTTTTATTCTTTAATCTTTTAACAATCCAGTCATTATCCCCTTCCTGGTGGTATACCCTCTCACAGTTTCTCATCTCATACCACTACCCTGCACCCAAGAAGATGTGCCCATCCTCCAGATTTCCACTCCACCAGACCTCCCCATATGCTGGGTCCTCAAGTCTCTCAAGGGTTAGGTACATCTTCTCATACTGGGGCTAGACCAGCTAGTCCTCTGTGGTATATGTGTTGGGGCCCTCATATCAGCTGGTGTATGCTATCTGAATGGTGGTTCAGTGTCTCCAAGATCTCGGGGATATAGGTTTGTTGAGATTACTGCTATTCCTATGGGATCACTCTCCTCCTCAGCTTCTTCTAGCATCTCCCTAATCTCACCACAGGGGTCCCCAGCTTCTGTTCATTGGTTGGGTGTAAGTATCTGCATCTGACTCTTTCAGCTCATAGTTGAGCCTTTCAGAGGGCAGCCATGGTAGTCTCCTGCCTTTAAGCATATCAAATAATCAGCAATAATGTGAGGCCCTTCCAATGGATCCCAACTTGGGCCAGACATTGGACCAAATTTCCTTCAGTCCCTTCACCACTTTTGTCTCTGTAATTCTTTAGACAGAAACAATTCTGAGTCAGAATTTTTGACTGAAGGCTGCCAACCCCATCCAATTACTTGATATACTGTCTTTCTACTTGAGGTGGACTCTACAAGTTCCCTCTCCATACTGTAGGGCATTCCATTTAAGGTCCCTCCATTTGAGACCTAACAGTCTCTCAACTCTCAGGTCTTTGGTACATTCTTGAATGTTCCCCCACCTCCCACTTCACAAGTATGTATTTTAATTGTCCAAAATCAGAAATATGAGTAACATCTACTAGCTATAATTTATTTGGTATGAGTCCTTGAGGATTAACTCTATTATGTGGTACAGATAGAAGTTGAGGAGATTCATGACAAGTCTTTACAATTTAAGGTTGCCTCTTTCCGTTCTTTCTGCTGGCCCTCCAGGCTTAAGTGCTGTTTCTTCCAGTCCCCAATACCTGATCATGTTCTCCCTTTCTCCACACTTTACCCTCTCTTCCCCAGATCCCTCCTTTCCTCTCCCCCACCATGATTGCTTTCTTCTCCCTCCACAGTGGGATTGAGGCATTCTTACATAGACCATTCAGCTTGTTAACTTTCTTGAGTTCTGGGGATTGTATCCTGGGTATTCTGTAGGGGTTTTTTGGCTAATATAAACTTTTTAGTGAGTACATTCCATGCATGTTCTTTTGGGTTTGAGTTACCTCACTTGGTATGATATATTCTAGTTCTATCCTCTTGCCTGCTAAACTCATGATGTCCTCAATAGTTGAGTGGTATTCTATCGTGCAAATGGATACATTTTCTGTATCCATTCTTCTCTTTTGTGTTATCAAGGTTGTTTCCAGCTTTCAGTTATCAGAAGTAAAGCTGCTATAAATGTAGTGGAACATGTGCCTCTGTGGCATAATGGAGCATCTCTTGGATATATGCCTAATGTGGTATAGCCCAGTCTTCAGGTTGATCTATTTTCAATTTTCTGAAAAATCTCTAGATTTATTTCCAAAGTGGTTGTACCAGTTTGCAATCTCATCAGCAATGGAGGAGTGTTCCTCTTTCTCCACATCCTCACCAACATATAGTATTACCTGAGTTTTTGATCTTAGCCATTCTGATTGATATAATGCGGAATCTCAGGGTCATTTTGATTTGTATTTCGCTGATCACTAAGGACTTTGAACATTTCTTTAATTGTTTCTCAGCTTTAATAGACTCCCCTGTTGTGAATTCTGTTTAGGTTTATACACCTTTATTTTGATTGAATTGTTTAGATTTTTGGTTGTTAGCACCTTGAATTCTTTATATATTTTGGATATTAGCCATGTCATGGATGTTGTGTTAGTGAACATTTTCCCCAGTCAGTAGTTGCTTATTTGTCCTATTGCCTATGTCCTTTGCCTTACAGAAGCTTTCCAGTGTCATGAGATCCCATTTACCAATCCTTGATATTAGAACACAAACCATTGGAGTCCCGTTTAGGAAATTTTCCCCTGTGCCAATGAGTTTGAGGCTTTTTCTCACTTTCTCTTCTCTTAGATTCAGTATGTCTGGTTTTATGTTGAGGTCTTTGATCCATTTGGACTTGAAGCTTGTGCAAAGTGATAAATATGGATCTATTTGCATTTTTCTACATGCAGTGTGTTAGTTAGGCCAGAACATTTTATTGAAGATGCTTTCTTTCTCCCACTGTATAGTTTTGGCTTCTTTGTCAAAGATCAACTGTTCATAAGTGTGTGGTTTTGTTTCTGGGTCTTCAATTCTATTTCATTGATCAACCTGTCTAACTCTACAAACCCCACCCTGTTTTTATCACTATTTCTCTGAATTATAGCTTGAGATCATGGATGGGGTTTCTTCCAGACATTCTGTTTTTTTGCTATTCTGGGTTTTTTAGTTTTCCAAATGATATTGGAAATTGTTTTTTTCATGTCTTTGAAGAATTGTGTTAAAATTTTGGTGGAAATTTCACTGAATCTGTAGACACCTTTTGGTAGGATGGCCATTTTTATGATGTTAATTCTACCAAGTCATGAGCATGGGAGGTCGTTCCATTTTCTGAGGTCTTAAATTTTTTTCTTAAGAGACTTGAAACTTCATGATTTATGATTTCTCCCTTTTTGATAGCTGAGCTATATTCCATTGTGTAAATATTGTGTTCTTTATTTATTTACTGCCTGACATCTTGGTTTTTTTCCAATTTCTTGCTATTATATATAGAGAAGCAGTGAAAATAGTGGAGCAATTATCTCTGGATTAGGATTCAGAGAGTCCCTTTCTTATAAAGTAAAAAGTAAAGAAAAATTCCAAAATAATTATATATTTTTCGGAATTATTTCTATTTTTTTTGTTTTGACATGTGTATGTATATACTGTTATAAGAGTACCTACATATTTTTTTATTTTAAAAATTAATTTTAGATTCCTGAAGTTCACATGGTCATACCGTTTATTTTCAATCAGTTTTCTAACTTATCCACCTCTCACTACTACCAATATCCTTTTTCTTCACAACTATTAATCATTCTATTATTTTCTGTCTTACCTGTTTGTCAAAGTTTTGTGCAGAGAGAAAACTGACTTTATGTCTCCCAATAGGCTTTTCATTCAGTGGTACAACTTTGTGCATACATTTCTTCTTCTATATTTGGACTTTTCCTGTTTGAACATTGCAAAATTTTTGTCCATGATATAATTACCATGATGTCCTATGTTTATATGCCCTGCTATGTTTCAAAGTTATCCTGAGTATTGAACAGTACAAATTGAACTTAATGATTTAACAAAAATTAAGAACTATATTTTCATATGTGTAGCAGACACATATATCTACCATATATCATTTTAGATAAACAAATGTTACATTTTAACTTTTGTTTTGCAAACACACACACACACACACACACACACACACACACACATATATATATATATATATATATATATATATATATATATATATATACATATATATTCCTTTTTTTGGATATTGTCTTTATTTACATTTCAAATGTTATCCCCTTTCCTGGTTTCCCCTCCTGAAATTGCCTATTCCATTCCCCTTCCCCTGCTTATTGGTTTCTGTACCATGTAGGGTTTTTTTTGTTGGTTTTTTTTTCCTATTGCTCTGTAGTATAGCTTGAGGTAAGGGATGGTGATTCCTCTGGAAGGTCTTTTATTATTCATTATTGTTTTTGTTATCATGGGATTTTTATTTTTTCATATGAAGTTCTTGAGAATTGCTTTTTCAAGGTCTATGAAAATTGTTTGGGATTTTGACCAAGCCTATTTATTCAATCAACAGGGTCTTAAGAGAGTGAGGATTAAAGTAAGAAAAGACAATTAGACAGGATTATAGTATGACTTGAAAAAAGTTCATTTTTCCCAGTCTGCTTTTATACCATTCTAGATACATACAAAGAATAGGGTCAGTTTTAAGGCATAAACAAATAGTTAAGGAACAAACAAGGCATAAAAAAGGTCCTATGGTCATTGTATTCAGGGACTTATCAAAATGATCAAGATACAATAAACACATTCCTCAGCTGTATTTATCTTTAGCCTAATTCCTTGCTGTAGCCCAACATCAGTTTCTCCCTGAGCCTTGTATTTAGTCATAGCCCAATATAAATATTCTTGCCAATATTCTTGAAGTCGTACCAAGAACTCTCCAAAGAATTTTGACTGGGATTGCATTGATTGTTGTAGATTGTTTTTGGTAGCATGGCCATTTCACTATGCTAATTCTACCTATCCATGAGGATGGGAGATTGTTCTATCTTCTGATATCTTCTTCAATTTTTTCTTTGGGGACTTGAAGTTCTTGTCATTTAAACCTTTCACTTGCTTGGATAGTGTTTCATCAAGATATTTATATTATTTGCAGTTATTGTAAAGGAGGTTGTTTGCCCAATTTCTTTCTTTGCTTATTTGTCATTGGTATGAAGAAAGGCTACTGATTTCTTTGAGTTAATTTTGTATTCAGTCACTTTGATGAAGGTATTTATGAGCTGTAGTAGTCTTCTGGTAGATTTTTTTTGAAAAACTTGGGTATACCAACCACCCACAAAATTTTTAACCCAAACTTCATCCTATCTACAAGAAATGCTGTCATAGGGAATAAAGCAGAAACCAGGGAAATGGCCAACCAGTAACATGCCAAACTTGAGACACATCCCATGGGCAATCACCAATCTCTAATACTATAAATTATATATATTAGGTTATGCTTGCAGAGGGGAGTATAGCATGGATGTCATCTGAGAGGCTTCCTCCAACAACTGACTCAGGGATATACAGATACCTTCAATCAAACAGTGGATGGAGGGTAGAGACTCTTAGGGAAGTAGGGGAAGGATTTCCGGCTGAAGATGATATGAACTCAACAGGAAGACCAACAGAATCAATTAACCTGTACTCTTTAGGCTCTCAGTAACTGAACCACCAACCAAAGATCGTACACTGACTAGATCTAGGCCTTTCTGCATATATGCAGCACAGGTGCAGCTTGTTCTTCCTGTGGGTCCCAAACAACAGTAGAGAGGCAGCCATCTCAAAAGCTTTTGCTTGTAAGTAGATCATATTCTTCTTGATAGGCATTCTTGTCTGGCATCGGTGGGGGAGGATCACCTAGCCTTGCAGATGCTTGATGTGTCAGGTTGGGGGGGGGGACCAACAGTGGCCCCACACATTCGGAGGAAAATGGAGGGATGTAGGGGTGAATTGTTGGAGGGGTAACTGGGATGTGGCAGTGTTTTGGATGTAAAGTGTATAAGTTAACACATACATACATATGTACATACATACATACATACACACATACATACATAGGCCTTGCTTGTATTGATGATTTATTGCCTATGGTATTGTTTCTTTCTATTTTTTTTGAAGAGAAATAAATAGTGCTTTCTAGAAAAATAGCTTCTTTAAATTTCAAGATGACACCATGCTCATTTGAATCTGCTCATACTACATAAAATCTAAATTGACCATATAGGACTAAAACAATTTCAAAATATGTTACAGAAATTACTCTTTGGAAAGAAAGATTAATACCTCTCATATACATTCCAAGTTTTAGAAATTCTATGTCCTTTCTTTAAATATTTTAACTCCATATTAAAATTAAATTATATAATATCATACAAATAACTAATCAAAGTTAAATTATGTCATTTAACTGATTTTAAAATTATTACTCATTTTTTATTTTAGGACTTTCTTTTTTTGATTATTTTTTATTAGATATTTTATTTACACTTCAGATGGCATCCCCTATCCCCATTCCCCCTACCCCCCTTAGGAAACCCATATCCCATGCCCCCTTTTCCTTTTTGCATTTATACATTTTTTTAAAAGAATGTTAATCATAGGCTTTATAAGTTTGGAATTGTTCAATCAGAGGTGTAACCCACTGACCGAACTAGATATAACAACTATCTTTGACTGGTGGAGATACATGAATATCTGCCTCCCTGTCTCCCCCCTCTTTCTCTCTTTCATCACCTAGCTTCTCCTCTCCTTCTTCTTCTCCTCTTCTTACTCCTTTTCTTCCTCTCAGTACTCCTCCTACCTTAGCTCCTCCTACACATCACCCTTCCTGTTAAAATGAAACTTTTCTCTCAAAATACAATTAGAGCATAATTATGCCAATTTGTACCAGTGAGGTACAGGATAGTCCTAGTACCCAGTCCATCCTTTTGTTGACTAACCAGCTCCTCTGTCATCTATTCTAACTAGAACATTTAGTTCTGAACCTGGCTTTAAGATGAATATCAACTGACGACCATCCACTCAAATCTTTTCTCTTAAGGTCAATAGCTATATGTTTTCAGCCAAATCAGAAATCCAGAATGACTGAGTTAACTATAATTGTGGGAAGCACAAATCGTAGTTTCTAAAACTTAGCCAATTTATAGAGACCTCTGACCACCTGGACACTCGCTCTACTTCAAAACGTTGGAGCATCTGTTCTTCTGCCTTCTGGTCCAGGATCTTCTGACAGACCCTAGTGCTGCAGAATTATTAAGGGCTGATTACTCTGTCTAGGCAGATATAATCAGTTGACTATTCTGCAAGTGTGTCCTTTTCTGGAAAGTAATTTGTCTGTAGAAGGAAAGTGGCAATTCTTGCCTAGTGGCTGTCTCACCACAACTGGAGTAACTCCAAGGATGCTCAATTTCTTCTTAGAATTTAATATAGGAAGCTGTCTGGGGCAGACAGGTCTCTAATGAAAATGAACATTAATACTGAAATGTTTGTCATGTCAATTCTAAGGATTTCTGATGTTTTGAAAACCAGCTATCCATGTAAGGTAATCTGGACTGTTGCCTGTTAACTCCACTCAGCTATTTCTACATAAAACATAGAGAACACCCTTATAATAAACTCCAAGTCATGAATTTGCTATAGTCCCTTAACTCACAGGACTTTCTAGTGACTTCCCCCAGTTCTCCATCCCCAACTGCTACACACCTCCCTTCAATTCCCAACCCTCTGTACTTCTACCCTCTCTCCTACCATACCTGATCCTGCCCTCTTTTTCCCTCCCCTCCTCTTTCCCTCCATGTACCCTTCTCCCTCTATCTCCCACGATTATTTTGATAATATATAGGTAGGACTAAAGCATCCACATTTTGGGTTTCCTTCTTCTTGAGCTCCATATGGTCTGTGAGTTATAATGTGGGTATTCTGAGCTTTTTACCTAATATTCACTTATCACTGAGTACATACCATGTGTGTTATTTTGTGACTGGGTTATCTCACTCAGGATATTTCCTAGTTTTATCCATTTGCCTATGAAAGCACAGGAATAGTTTACAAAGTTGCTATAGGTAAAACAATTCTTTTAGATCACTTTTTTACTAGTGAACATAATGATCAAAATATACACTAAATTAAATCAAATCAATTGATGCATTGTATTATTTTAAATGGAAAGGTGAAGTTGGATAATGTTTTATAACATGCTACAATGCAAAGCACAAATAATAAAATTATAAAATTTTATCTAATTTACTTTTTATCTAATTGCTGACCTATGGTATTTTACGTAGATTTTCTGAAGTCTTTTTCTCCTAGTCTCTGTCTCCATTTCTCTGCCTTTTCTTCCTTCTAATTGTCATCTTAAATTACTAGTATTGTTTTCCAAAGTAAATACATAAGTATATGTATTTCTTAGATCTCAAGGTATATTTCAACATTATATAATGTTCACATATTATTAAAGTCATGCCTACATAAATGCTTACCATTTCTTCATATTAAAATCTTCTGACAGGCCATTGAAAACTGTTATATATTCAGCTCCTACAGTGTAAAATTACCCCAAAATTCATTAATCTTACCTAACTATAATATTTCATTCCTTGGCTAAGCGTTCTTTGTCCCTCCCTTTGCTCTTAATAGTCTGTTTGCTAATCATTTATGACTTTAACATACTTAGATTCCATAGATTCCATATAAGAGAGAGAAAATGTATCATGTATTTTAATATTAATATATGTCTATTAATCTATCTATCTATCTATCTATCTATCTATCTATCTATCTACTGAAGCAGGGTCTTACTGTATTTGTGGCTTGCCTGAAACTCACTTTGTAGACCAGGCTGCCCTCAAACTCCCAACAATGCCCAACTGTTGTCACCTTTATCACCTTGTTTTTATATTATTTCTTTAACATAATTATTTTTAGCCTCATTCACATTATCACTCAATATATTTTTGTACATTTAACAGCTAAATTATATTCCACAATGGTGTCTATGTTGCAGGAGTACTCAGGACTTCCTATTTTATTTTGCTTGCATTATTGAAAGGACTTGCATGATTGAGGAGAGTTTATTAGTTTGTGGGAAAAAGCAGCAAGTTGCAAACAACTACTGGTAGGAGGGAAATGGAAAAAAAACTCACAGTGTTCAAGTTAGGTTTAGAAGTTAGAAATAGCAAAAAGAGCTCAGAGTGTGATGAAAATTTGACTTTGGAGAATCTGATTCCAGATTCTGTGTCCTGAGACAAAGAGTGCATCAAAAGTATGTGGTTAGAAATAAATATATAGACAGGTGTTTTAAAAAGGAAATGAAGAAAAAAGAAAGAAAAAGAAAATACTGTGGAGAATAGGAGTAAGCTGTGTGAGCAGGGAGGCAAATCCAAAAAACATTTGGCCACAAGATATAAAAGTATAAAAGGACAACCAAGCCTTCCTTTGCCCTTCAGGGACTTTCTTCATGCACATTTTGTTCCTTATTTGAAGCTCAGTAAGGAATAGCCTTCCTGTGTTACTCAGCAATTTGTTTTTTTGCATATGTTAATATTGATGTTTCATTCTCCATACCCTGTTTTCTTGCCTCATGTATGCATGATTCTGTATCTATTTATTGATTTATAAACACTTAGCTATTTCTAACTTTTGAGTACTGGGAACATTTCAACCACAGATAGAGCAATTGCAGATGTCTGACATTTTGATTTAACTTCACTTGGTTACATAGCCAGTAGTGGAAATGTTGGATTTTACAATAGTCTAATTCTAGTCATTTTTTAAGACTCTACATACTGTTTTTCATAATGGTCAGTCTACCTTCTTGTCCTTAACAGTATATTAATGGTCCCATTTCTCCATATTCTTTCTTTCACTTGGTTTAATAATTATTATTTTTCTTTTTATGATAGTTGTAATAGCTATTATGAGAGGACAGTTTTTTGCAGTTTTGATTTTCATTTCTCTTATCAAGTTTGTTAAGTATAATTCTCATACATTCATGAATCATTAGAATTACTTTATTTTGAGAAATTTTTCCTTAGGTCTACTGCCTAGTTCAAATAAGATTAATTTCTTATGGAGTTATTAAAATAGCTAATATAGTTCTGATAGTAATGCCTTGTTAGATCTATTCTTTAGAAATTTTCTTATTCAGAAGACTGAATTCTCTCCTTATCATCTTTGAGGTTCAGAAGGTTGCCTTATAATGTGAATTCCAATTTGTCTAAATTTGCTTTGTTTGCTAATTTTGAGTTGTTTTAGATTTCTCAATTCAACTTTTTCTTTGACAATTTCACACACATATATAGTACAGTCTATTTACATATATGCCTAATCTCTTATTTTCCCCCTACACTGGTTGAAAGTACCAGTTTTGTGCAGGCTCAGTGTATGTAACCACAATTACTATGAGTTTATGAAATCAATGGTTGTGTAATGCTAAATAGATGACAATTTGTCAAATTTTTCCTTATTTTCTGGCTCTTTTATTTTTCTAACCCCTTTCTATAATGTTCATTGAGCCTAAAAAGTAAGATAAACACCCTGGTGAGGGTTTAGAACTCAAACATCACTTACTATCTGTATCTTGATCATCCATGGATTTGTGTATTTATTGATGATGACTACTATTTCTCTCATCAAAGATGAAAGTAGAATAACCCATAAGCAGAAACATAATTATTTATGAGGCATTATTGTTCCAAGTCCATTTATTTAGTGAAAAGTATTCAGGTTCACTCTTCTAGGGCCGATATCATTCCAGTCATGTGTTTTTGTCCCAGTTTACTGTATGAGGCATACATTCATTCTTTTGGTGAAGAACTCAGGTTATCCTGAAAGCCTTTTGAGTATTTACCCCAACATTCTTTACCATTTCCAATTTCCTAAACTCTTTTCTGCATGAATTGTCCTGGCAGTTCTATAGTTTCAGGCATTGTATTAGTCCTTAATCCATTTAAAACTGATTCTATACAATTAGAAATAAAGAAATAGATTTGACATTTTAGATAAATCATATATATATGTGTGTGTGTGTGTGTGTGTGTGTGTGTGTGTGTGTGTGTGTATGTGTGTGTGTGTGTTTCTAGCACCATTTATCTAAAAATCTTTCTTCAAAGTATGATCTCAATAACTATTCAAAAGATCCACTATGTTTAACTCTAGGATCTCCCATTTACTCCTCTGTTGCTTTTGTGCTAGTGTCACACATTTTTTTTATTTTTATTTTAAAGAGGATATTTTTGGATATAAAACCTTACAGGTTTCATTATTAATTTTTCTTAAAATTATTTTGTTTATTCATGTTTTGTTTCTTACTTTTTTGGCCAGGTTGTATGTTTCCAAATAATTTAAAGATTGCATTTTTATAGCTAATCTATTCAGTGGCTGAAGTTAGTAATATCACTCAAATCTTTTAAAAACAAGTCTACAAAACCTAAGTATTTGCACAAATGGCATGTATTATTGTCATGTTTAAACTTTAGGTGTTTTAATTTTTTATACATTGCAAAGAAATCATTTTTAAGTACCAATTTTTTATATATTTTTACATTTTTGTGATTTTTATATTCTACTTTTGTTAATACCTAAAATCATAGCACTTTATCTTATACAGCCATTATTTTCTTTATCTTAAAATTGAAATATATATACATAAACACTTGCCAACATTTTTGTGAATATTTATTTATATTTCAGATGTAACTCCCTTTCCCCATTTCATCTCAACCCCAAAATCACTTGTCCCATCCTTCTGCTTCTATGAGGATTTACCCCCACCAACCCTCCCATTCCCACTTTCTCACCCAAGATTTCCCCACACTGGGGCATCGAGCCTTCACTGGACCAAGGACTTCCTCACCCACCTATGCCTGACACTGTCATCCTCCTTTACATATACAACTGGGGTCATGGGTCCCTCCCTATGTGCTCCCAGGCTGGTGGTTTAGACACTAGTAGCTCTGGTTGGTTGGTATTGTTCTCCCCATGGGGCCACACAACCTGTCAGCTCCTTCAGTTTTCTCTCACACTCCTCCATTGGGAACCCCACAATCAGTTCAATGGTTAGATGTGAGCATCCATCTCTGCATGTTTCAGACTCTGGCAGACCTCTATGGGACAGATATATCAGGATCCTGTCAACATGAACTTCCTGGCATCCACATAAGCTTCTACCTTTGGTGACTGCACAAGAGATGGATACCCAGGTGGATCAGTCTCTGGACATCCCTTCCTTCAGTTTTTGTCCTGTGCTTTGCTCCCATGAGGATTTTGTTACTCCTTCTAAGAAGAGCCAAAGCACCCACACTTTGGTCTTCCTTGTTCATGAGCTTAATGTGTTCTGTGAGTTATATTTTGGATATTGTGAGCCTCTGGGCTAATATCCAGTTATCAGTGAGTACATACCATGTGTGTTCTTTTGTGATTAGGTTACTTCACTCAGGATGGTATTTTCTAGTTCCATCCATTTACCTAAGTATTTCTGATTCATTATTTTTAATAGCTGAGTAACCCTCCATTGTGTAAATGTACCATATTTTCTGTATCTATTCCTCTGTTGAAGAACATCTGGGTTCTTTCCAGCTTCTGGCTATTATAAATAAAGTTGCTATGAACACAGTGGAGCACGTGTCCTTGTTATATTTTGGATTATCTGCTGAGTATACACCCAAGAGAGATATAGCTGAGTCCTCAGGTAATACTGTGTCCAATTTTCTGAGGAATTGCCAGATTGATTTCCAGAGTGGTTGTTTCGGCTTGCAATCCCACCAACAATGGAGGAGTGTTCCTCTTTCTCCACATCCTTGCCAACATCTGCTATCACCTGAGTTTTTGATCTTGGCAATTCTGACTGGTATGAGGTTGTATCTCAGGGTTGTTTTCATTTGCATTTCCCTGATGATTAACAATAGTGTACATTTCTTTAGGTGCTTCTCAGCCATCGAGTTTCCTCAATTGAGAATTCTTTGTTTAGCGATGTACCCAAGTTTTAATAGGGTTATTTGGTTGTCCGGAGTCTAACTTCTTGAGTTCTTTGTATATATTGGATATTAGCTCTCTATCAGATGTAGGATTGGTAAAGATCTGTTCCAAAGATGTTGGCTCCTAGTTTTGTTCATACTTTGTATAGATCTTTTTGTTTCTATTTTGTTTATTTTAGGCCTGCTGTTTACTCCTCTTGGGCATATTTGCTTCTTTTTGTTCTAGAGCTTTCAGGTGTGCTGTCAAGTTGCTAGTGTATGCTCTTTCCAGTTTCTTTTTGTAGGCACGTAGAGCTACGAGTTTTCCTTTCAGTACTGCTTTCAAGAAATTCCACAAGTTTTGGTATGATGTGCTCTCATTTTAATTAAATTCTAAAATATCTTTAATTTCTTTCTTTATATCTTTCTTGACCAAATCATCATTAAGTAGAGCATTGTTCTGTTTTCACATGTATGTGAGCTTTACACTGTTTTGTCATTATTAAAGACTAGCTGTAGTTCGTGGTGATCTGATAGGATGCAAGGGATTATTTCAATCTTTTTGTATCTGCTGAGGACTGTTTTGTGACCAATTATATGGTCTATATTGGAGAAGGTACCATGAGGCGCTGAGAAAAAGGTATATTCTTTTGTTTTAGGATTAAATGTTCTATAGATGTCTGTTAAATCCATTTGGTTCATAACTTCTGTTAATTTTACTGTGTCTCTGTTTAGTTTCTGTTTCTATGATTTGTCCATTGCTGACAGTGGGGTGTTGAAATCCCCCACTATTATTGTGTGAGGTGTAATGTGTGCTTTGAGCTTTATTAATTTTTTTTATGTATGTGGGTGGCCTTGCATTTGGAGCATAGATGTTCAGAATTGAGAATTCATCTTGGTAGACTTTTCCTTTGATAAGTATGCAATGTCCTTCTGTATATTTTTTTTATTACCTTTAGTAGAAATTCGGTTTTATTTGATATTAGAATGACTACTCCAGCTTGTTTCTTGGGACTATTTGCTTTGAAAATTGGTTTCCAGCCTTTTACACTGAGGTAGTGTCTGTTTTTGTTACTGAGGTTCATTTCTTGTATGCAGCAAAATTCTGGGTCCTATTTACATATCCATGCTATTAGTCTACTTGTTTTTATTGGGGAACTGAGTCTATTGATATTAATTTATATTAAGAAAAAAATAATTGTTGCTTCCTCTTATTTTTGTTATTAGAGGTGGAATTATGTTTGTGTAACTATCTTCTTTTGGGGTTGTCGGAAGATTACTTTCTTGCTTTTTCTAGGTTGTAGTTTCCCTCCTTGTGTTAGAGTTTTCCATAAATTATTTTTTGAAGTATTGAATTTGTGGGAAGATATTATATAAATTTGGTTTTGTCATGGAATATCTTACTTTTTCATCTATGATAATTGAGAGTTTTGCTGGGTATAGTAATCTGGGCTGGTATTTGTGTTCTATTAGGCTATGCATGATATCTGTCCAGGATCTTCTGGCTTTTGTAGTCTCTGGTGAAAACTCTTGAGTAATTTTTATAGGTCTGTCTTTATATGTTATTTTACCTTTTCCCCTTTGCTTTTAGTAATTTTCTTTGCTTTGTGCATTTGATGGTTTGATTATTATGTGATAGGAGGAATTTCTTTTCTAGCCTATTTGGGGTTCTGTAGGCTTCTTGTATGTTCATGGATGTCTCCTTTAGGGAAGTTTTCCTCTATAATTTTCTTAAAGATATTTATTGGCCCTTATAGTTGGGAATCTTCCCTCTCATCTATAACTATTATCCATAGGTTTGGTCTTCTCATTGCATCCTGGATTTCCTGGATGTTTGAGGTTAGGAGCTTTTTGCATTTTGCATTTTTTTGCAAGTTGTGTCAATATTTTCCATTTTATCTTCTGCACATGAAATTCTCTCTTCTATCACTTTTATTCTGTTGGTGATGCTTGTATCTACGACTCCTGATTTATTTCCTGGGTTTTCTATCTCCAGGGTAGTCTCCCTTTGAGATTTCTTTGTTGTTCCTTCTTCCATTTTTAGATCCTGGATGGTTTTGTTTAATTCTTTGGTTGTATTTTATTGCAGTTCTTTAAGGAATTTTTGTGTTTCTTCCTTAATGACTTCTACTTGTTTACCTGTGTTCTCTTGTACATCTTTAAGGGAGGAATTTATGTACTTAAAGTCCTCTATCATTATCATGAAAAGCAATTTTAATTCCTGATTTTTCAGTGTGATATGGTGTCTAGGGTTTGCAATGATGGAAGAACTGTGTTCTGATTATGCCAAGTCACTTTGGTTTCTCTTGCACTTGCCTTTTGCCATCTGGTTAACTCTAGTGCTACCTGCACTTACTGTTTCTGACTGGAGCCTGTCTTTCCAGTTATCTTGCTTGTGTCAGAACTCCTCAGAGTCCAGATGTCTCTGTGATCCTGTGATGTGGAGGTACTAGGTGGAAGAACTGCTGGGACTCAGGCCACCTTTGTGATCCTGAAATTCTGCTGCTCTGAGTGCAGTGGTTCCTTTTCTACTCTGAGTGCACTGGTTTATCTAGGATGGCTCAGGATATGGTGTCTTCACAGGATCATACCAGCTAGGTGTCTGCCCAAGCCAAAAGAACCAAGTGAGGAGTAGAAGGGGAGTGGTATTCGAGAGGGGCTGGGTTTGGGCTGCTGATGGGTCCTGAGAGCCCCAGGCTCCTAGTTGTAGCAATAAGGAATATGGTAGTGGGAGAGGGTTCTTAGCCACTACTCTGATAGCAGTGGTTCCTGTAGGATGGCTTAGGACATGGTGTCTTCACAGGAGCAGACCAGCTATGTGTCTGCCCAAGCCAAAAGACCTTGCTGATATTAATAAATGAACACTCAAGGCCAATGTCCTCTGAAGAATATGTTATTCAAATTATTGAACATTTTCCATGATGAATATATTAATTCATAACTAGAAAAGAACATAGAAGTAGCATTGACTTTAATGAACTGATAAATGATATGTTAATTGTTTTCTTTTTACCTTAATATATACATACATATACATAAACACTCACATATATTCTACACATCATGATTTTGTGATATATATATATGTATATATATATAATTCTTTTAAGTCAAATAAAAATAAAATATAAAATTAGCACATCATTGAGATAATAGAGTTAACATTCTGATTCAAACTTACATTGAAAACTGTTAGACGTTCTTAGGAATCAGGGAAATGCAAATTAAAACTATTTTAAGACTTCATCTTACCTCAATCTGAAGGACTATGATTGAAAGAATACAGATAAATGTTGGCATGGATGTGATGAGTGGGAATTATTTATTCACTGCTACTAAAACTAAAAACTGGTCGAGGTAGTATGGAAATTAGTATGGCAGTTCTTTAAGTACTAGAAATGTATCTTTCACAAGATTCATCTATACCAGTCTTTGGCATATACTATAAAAGACTCAGTATCTTAATATAAGGATACTTAACTCACCCATGTTCTTTGATGTTCTTTTCATAATAAGCTGGAAATTAACTAGATATCCATCAATTAATACATGGGTAATATATATATATGGTATATTTCCACAATGGAATATTTCTTAGCTATTTCAAAAAAGAAATGATAAAATCTGAAGCTAAAATGACAGAGGAAGGATGAATCATCCTCAGTAAGATAACCTAGAAAAAAAGTGCAAGTAGATATTAGTTTTTAAAACCTATAGTTTGTATATTTAATTAAGAATACTCATAGAGGTAAGGAAATTACCATAGGCTTATAGGAAATGGCATTCAAGAGAAGGAAGAAATAATATGCTAGCATAAAATGTTACAAAAGAAAAATGAAACAAAAAGATGTAAATTTTGGTAATATGAGTGTAGAAGAAAGAAACTGGAAGAATAAATAACACTGTGATATTTCAAATCTGTTGTATTTATTACTACTGTAAAATCTTTGTAAAATGTATCTATGCACATACATAAAATGAGTTAGAATTGAGTTATCATACAGTTGGGCAATAACAACCCATGAGGCTAACAAATAAAAGACCAAGTTATAGGAATGAGTTACTTTATTGGACTTTTCTTTTACAAATATAGTTAAAAAATTCCCCAAAGTTTACAGGCTCTGCCTCCCAAGATTCAGTGATAATTGTAAAAGGGGGAAAGACAATGTTTAAGAGCAAGTGGTGGTCAACAGCTAAAAGGAAATCCTATCTTTTGGATAAAACAGAGCAGCTAACTTATGAACTCAATGGTTATGAAGACATATGTAAGACCTGCTCAAACTCAAGCCACACCAAATCTCAGTATGAAGAGAACAGTTGGGCCTAAAATTATACCATCTAGATGGGAAGCTATTGACAATTATTGGCTTCTAGGAAAGAAAGGGTAAATTTTATCTAAGATTATAGTCCCTAATAAGCCAAGTCCACACATCCAAGATTATTTGAGTAGTATTAATTGACCTTGAATCAAGATGAAAATACAGAGGTGGGTGGCTCTGCCAAGTGGTGAGATAAAGGGTAAATATGGGCAAAACAGGTAGCATAACACTCTCAAACTATGGATAAAAAGTAAATTAAATATGCTATTTCAAATGACTACTTTGAGTTAATAGAAAAGTGCAGAAGATTCATGCATTATATCTAACTGTACACTTTTATGTGGTATTATGACTATAAAATCAGTTTGTAGTTCATATTAGTGCTATAGGGAAGTCCTTTATATAGACATAAAACATGACCTACACTAACTCTAAGACAAATAAAGTGTGATAAAAATGAAAAATTAGGAAATTGAGAAACGGGGTCAGCTAAGCGGCTCACTACATGAACTAAGTCAGGAATGTTACAGACCAAATCAATTATATTGCTTTAAATTGTAGAATGCCTCTTAAATAACAGATGCTATAAAATTTGTCACTAATTTTAAATCTCTACATAATTTGTTTGATATCATGGATCATGCCATAATATTAAGCTTATATGAAGGTAAACTAAATAATAAAATAAAAATGATAGATACCTTTATGTAAAATGTTTTAAGATTTTTGGATTTCCCACTTAATTTTACAGCTTTGTTTTTCAGATTTGTATTTGAATTTCTTGTGTCTTTTCCTAACTTTGTCCATACCAAGCAGTGGAAAGATACTAAAAAAAAAAAAAATATTTCAAGCATATGGAAAACACATTTTTGTTCTGGAGTATTAAGACTACACATCTATGTGATGAAGAGTGTTTTGAGGCCAGAATGAGCTAGTGTTTATGGGTGAGGGACACAGTGTCTTAATGTGCAAACCAGACCCATTCCACAGGGACACTTATTTCATGGAAATGTTTCTTTCAAATCTGGCACTCTGTCATTCAGGGAAGGTTTCCAGCCTAAACATTTGCTGGGTGTCAAGAGAAAACAAAACAAAACAAAAACGCAGTCTGTCAGTTTATTGCCTTCAGCAAAAGAAAAAAAAAAAAAAACAGCTGGAACTCATTGGATAGCTATGGTCATATTGCTGCTAGAAAGGGTAAAAAGACTAACTTCCCAGATAGAAACAGAGACAGAGACCACGAGTCTAAGTTTCTGCATGCTGCTTCCAGGCTGCTCTGGAAGTTCCTCTGGGTATAAACTGAAGGAGCAGCTCGTATAAATGTTGCCCCATTTTCTAACACTCCCCAGAACAGCTTTAGCGTTTCTTGTAAACACAAATCTCAGAAAAATATGACTTGCTTTTCAAGCTCAGGAGGTCAGATCTAGGCATGAGTTAGGTAATGTAAGCAGCATTGGAGATAGCTTGTTCTGCAGAAGTTACAGAGTTTCTTGTTAAGAGGTTTGTTTTTTTTATTTCAATTTAAATGGTTCTTTTTATTTTAATTTTTTTAATAGTTTTAATGAAAAAGGCAACACTTTAAATGTATTTAAACTACAGTGTTAATGGCAATGAAATTTCTTTTTGTATTGATAGGAGATTACTTGGCATATAAAAATCTCACAGGTCTGAAAGGCACAAAAGATGTTGATGAAAGCTAATAGAGGACAGAACCAGAACAGAAATAATATCTAATGGAAAAAAAGCAGTACCAAAGTTAAATGCATCTATTACCTAACTTTGATATAATAAATCATTTAAAAGAAAACTTCCCAAGAGTTTTTTGGAAAGCTAAAAATACAATAACTGCATTAAAAATTGTGCATATCATTTTGAATTAAAATGAGATTTACTTCAATGGACATGTCATTAAATAAACATGATATTTTATAGATGATATTCTATTAATGATAATTGAGCCTGTTCACTATAAGCAAAAAAAAATGAAATAGATGTGTGCATATATACATTCTAACTACCAGGGATGTGAAGTTAGACCTCTTCAGTAGAAATGGAAGAAACCAGAGCTTAAAGCTCAGTCTTTGATCCAAGGCTAGCATAAACTCAGGAGTTATTTCTATAACTTCAACTCACATATTTGAAATAAGACTATATTTTATTAAAAAGAAGAGTCTGAAAATTATATTTGCTACCTTTCAGTCATATGAAAATGAACATTGCTGTTATTATAGTCTGACACTTTTTTAACTATCACAATAGAAAAATATTGAAGGAGTCCCACCAATATGGATATCTTAGAACGATTAAATGTTTTAGACAATATTCAGGAAAAGTAAGGCTTGAGGATTTCTTCCTATAGCCATAGACATAGTTATTACATAATATTCCTTTATGAAAATATTAATTTGCATTGTTACTTGACTTTTAATAGTTAATATGTATTTTAAATTTTTAAAAAGTTATTTTGTTTTAAAATTCCAAATTCTTATTTCTTCCATGAAATAGAATTATGAAAATAAATTTAAAGATATACATATAAAGTCCTCTGGGACATGCCAAGCTGCCGTGAACAGATTACTATCCCTGAAAGACCTCCATGTACCCATTATCACACCTCCCACCATCATCAGACCTCCAGCTATTGAATCATACAGGTTAATTCCTCTTCCCTGGTAACTGAGTCCTTTGAGCCAAACCAATCACTTCTAAGCAGTCTGCTGGCCCAGGGGAACATTCCACTTTCATGAGAACTATGGCTCCTGAAACAGAGAGGCCTAAGCATCCTGCGTCATAAGTACCTGCAAATCCAGAACCATACAACAACACAAGGAGACCCAGCAGAGGCCTGCTGCAGCAGGACCATTGAGATTAACCTTCCTTTTGAATATCTACTACAACATGAATATCCAGGCTTCAAGTTAACCAGATAGCTAAAGGATCTTGAAAGAACACAAAATCCAATGATATATTATACCTTCAGACCACAGCTGCTCTAAAACAGCCAGCTATGGGTATCTGAATACAACTCAAGCACAATAAAATGACTTAAATCCAATCTTATAAAGACAATAGAAACCCTTAAAGAGGAAATGAATAAGTCCTTTAAAGAAATTCAAGGAAAATACAATCAAATAGGTAGAGGATTTAAAAAGGAAACAAATAAATTTCTTAAAGACATACAGGAAAATAAAATTAAACAGGTGACAGAAATAAATAAAACTCCAAGACATGAAAGTGCAAATGAAAGAATTTTAAAAAATAAAGAAATAAACCCAAACTGAGGAAAACCTGGAGTGGAAACCTAAGGAAAAAATAGGAACAACAGATGCAAGCATTACCAACAGAATAAAGTAGATGGAAGAGAGAATCTCAGATGTAGAAGATACAATAGAACAAATGGATGCATCAGTGAAAGAAAATGTTAAATCTAAATAATTCCTGACAGAAAACATCCAGGAAAGCTAGGATACTAAGAAAACACCTAACCTAAGAATAATAAAAATAGAAGAAGGTGAAGAGTCATAGCCCCAAGGTACAGAAAGTAGTTTTATCAAAATCATAGAAGAAAACTTTTCCAAACTAAATAAAGAAGTGACTATATACATACAAGAAGCTTATAGAATACCAACTAAAGTGGAACAGAAAAAAAATTCTCTTGCTCATAATAGTCAAAACACAAAATCTACAGAACAAATAAATAATATTAAAAGCAACAAAGGAAGACTTATAAAAATCACACCTGACTTCTCGATAGAGTTTCTAAAAGCTAGAAGGGCCTGGACAGATACCTTGCAACTTCTAAAAAACAAGAAATCTCAAATTAAGCTGGTATACTAATCAAAACTCTATCATCCTAGATAGAGAAGACAAGATATTTCAATACATCCAAATTAAAACTGTATCTATAGAGAAATCCATCTGTACAGAAAATTCTAGAAGGAACATACCAGCTCAAGAAGGATAACTACAGCTGGACAGTGGTGGCACACTCCTTTAATCCCAGCACTTGGGAGGCAGAGGCAGGTTGGTTTCTGAGTTCAAGGCTAGCCTGGTCTACAAAGTGAGTTCCAGGAGAGCCAAGGCTATACAGAGAGACCCTGTCTCAAAAAAAACCAAAAAAATAAAAAATTTTAAAAAAGGATAAATACAGCTAACAAAACAAAGGAAATACGTAATTCCATACCAGCACATAAATGTATACATATGTATTCTCTCTCTCTCTCTCTCTCTCTCTCTCTCTCTCTCTCTCTCTCTCTCTTTCTCTCTCACACACACACACATATATACCATCAACATCAAAATAACAGGAAATAACAGTTATTGCTTATTAATATCTCTCGATATCAATGTACTTAATTCCCTAAGAAAAAGACATAAGACAACAGAATGGATGTGAAGCAGAAACTATCATTCTGCTACACAAAAGAAACATATCTCAGTATTAAAGATGTATATTATTTCATAGTTAAGAGGTAGGAAAAGAGTTTAACAGGCAAATGAATCCAAGAAACAAGCTTAAGTACCTTTGCAATATTGAGTAAAATAGGATTTCAAGCAAAATCAATCAAAAGAGAGAGAAGCATATTTGATATTCATCAAAGGAAAAACCTACTAAGATGATATCTCAGTTCTGATCATCTTTCCCCCAATCATAAGGACATTCACATTTATAAAAAAATCAATATAGCTTAAATCACACATTGAACCATGCACATTTATAGTGGGGGACTTCATCCTGTGCTCACAAAATAACATGTCCAAAAGACAAAACAATAAAATAAAAGGGAAATAATGAAACTAACAGATACTATGAATCAAATGGACCTAACAGACAACTATAGAACGTTTCACCAAAACACATAAGAACATATCTTCTTTTCAACATCTTATGGATCCTGTTCCAAAATTGACTATATAGTTGGTATCAAAGTAAGCTTCAGTAAGTATAAGAGAATTAAAATAATGCCTTATGAGATTTTTTAATTTTAATATTAATTTATTTTTAATCTTTAATTTTTTTTGCAGTCCAGACTTTATCCCCTCTTGGTCTACCCTTCTATTTTTCAACATCCTATACCTCCTCCCTCTCCACCTGTTTCCAAGAGGATTCCCCCCCAGACCAGATTTTATGAGATCATCATGGATTAAAGCTGGACTTTGACAACAACAACAACAAGACACCTGAAAATTTTCACACCCATAGAATTAAACAGTTCTCTACTCAATGATCTCTGGGTCAGGGAAAAAAAGAAAGAAAGAAATTAAATTGTGTGTAGAATTCTATGAACATGAATGCACAACATACACAAAATTTGTGGTATACAATGTTAGCAGTGCTACAAGAAAAGTTCATAGTACTAGGTGCCTCGATGAAGAAATTAGAAAGTTCTCATACCAGCAATTTTAAAGTACACTTGAAAAAAAAAGAAAGAAAAGAATAAAATAGTACACTCGAAACTTCTAGAAAAAAAGAAGCATACACACCAAAGACAAGTAAAATGCAGAAAATAATTGAAATCCTGAATGGAAAATAATCATTCAGAAATAAGGAAGATAATAGAAAAAGTCAACTTTCAAGAGCTGGTTCTTTAAGAAAATCAACAAGATAGACCTTAGTAAAACTAACCAAGAGACAGAAGGTATAAAAAAAAAAAATCAGTAATGACAAGAGAAACGTAACAACAGATTGTGAGGAAATTCAAAGAATCATAAGGTCTTACTTCAAAAGTCTGTACTCTACAAAATTGGAAAATATTAACAAAATAGACAAATTTCTAGGCATACGATACTTACCAAAGTTAAATCAAGTTTACATAAGTTATGCAATCAGCCCCATAGCCACTAAAGCAGTCATTAAATGTCTCCCAACCAAAAAAAAGCCCAGTGCAAGATTTTTTTAGTCCCAAGTTCTATCAGACTTTCAATGAAAATCTAATACCAATACTCATCAAACAATTCCACAAATAGAAACAGAAGGAACCCTGTCAACCTCATTCTATTTGCCCACAGTCACACTGATACCTAATCCACACAAAGAATCAAAAAAGAAAGAAAACTTCAGATCAAGTTTTCTTATGAACCTTGATGTAAAAATACTTACAAACCAAATCCAAGAACAAATCAAAACCCTCATTAACCATGATCAAGTAGGCTTCTTGCTAGGAATACAGGGATAGTTCAATATATGAAAATCCATCAATGTAATGCACCATATAAACAAACTGAAAGAAAAAAAAATCACATGATCAACTTATTAGATGTTGAAAAACTTTGACAAAATTGAACACCTCTTCACGCAGTAAGTAGTTGAGAATTCAGTGATACAGGGCCCATGCCTAAATATAATCAAAGCAATATATGGAAATCCATATCAGTAGCCCTCTTTTATGTAAATGTTCAATAGGGCCAAGAAGGAAATTACAGAAATAACATCATTTACAATAGTCATAAGTAATATAAACTATATTGATAGAATCCTAATCAAGTATGTGGAAGATCTATATGAGAAGAACTTCAAGTCCGTAAGAAAGAAATGGAAGATAATGTCAGTAGTTATAAGATCACTCATTATCTTGTGATTGTGTTATCTCACTCAGAATGATATTTTCTAGTGTTATCCATTTGGCTAAGAATTTTGTGAATTCATTGTCTTTAATAGCTGAGTAATACCCCATTGTGTAAATGTACAACATTTTCTGTACCCATTTCTCTGTTGAAAGACATCTGGGTTCTTCCCAACTTCTGGCTATTATAAATAAGGGCAACATGAACATAGTGGAACATGTGCCCATATTATATGTTGGAACATCTAAATACTGAGACAAAGTGTGGGTCAGAAACTGAAGGAAGGGCCGTCCAGAGACTGCTTCCCCTGAGTATCCATCCCATATGCAATCACCAAAGGCAGGCAAAGATGTGGATGCCAGAAAGTGCATGCTGACAGGAGCCTGATATAGCTGTCTCTTTAGAGGTCTTCCAGAGCCTGACATATACAGATGTAGATGCTCACAGCTAACCATTGAACTGATCATAGGGTTCCCAATAGAAGAGTTAGAAGACTGAAGGAGATGAAGGTGTGTGTAGCCTCAGGGGAAAAGCAACAATATCAACCAACCAGAGCTCCCAGGGTCTAAACCACCAGCATGGGAGCACAAAGGGAGAATCTCATGGCTCCAGCTGTATATGTACGGGAGGATGGCTTTGTCTGGCATGGGTGGGAGAGGAAGTCCTTGGTCCACTAAAGTCTGGATGCCCCATTGTGGGAAAATTTGAGGGTAGGGTGGTGGGAATGGGTGGATGGGTAAGGGCACATCCTCATAGAAGCAGAAGGAAGGGATATGGGATAAGGCATTTCTGGTTGGGTGGGAAATGGGAAAAGGAGATAATCTCTGAAATGTAAATAAAATATCCAATAATAATAATAATAAAGATCATCCATTTTTATGGATAGACAGAATTAATGGTCATCTTATGAGTGCAATCTACAAAATCAGTGCAATCCCCATAAAATTACAACACAAAATTTTATATACCTTGGAAGAGCAATTTTCAACTTTATATGGAAAACCAAAAAACCCAGGATAGCCAAAATAATACTGAACAATAAAAGAACATCCAGAGGAATTACCATACCAGACCTCAAGATGTACTATAGAGCAATAGAAATGAAAACTGTGTGATTTTCATAAAAAACAGATATCTTCATCAGTAGAATCAAATCAGAGAGCAAGAAATAAACCCACACACCTATGGCACTTGAATTATGATAAAGAAGCCAAAACCCTAAAATAGAATAAAGAAACCATCTTCCACAAATGGTTTTGGTCTAACTGGATATCCAAATATAGACTAATACAAATTAACATATTTAACACCCTACATAAAACTCAAGTCAAAGTGGACCAAGGACCTCAGCATAAAATTGGATCCATTAAATCTCATAGAAGAGAAATGGAGAAGTATCCTTGAATGCATTGGCACAGGCAACAATTTCCTGAACATGACATTAATGGCTCAGGTTCTAAAATAACCAACTCATGAATGGAACCATATGAAACTGCAAAGCTTTGGTAAAGCAAAGGACCTTGTCAGTAGGACAAAACAGCCTACAGATTGGGGAAAAACTCTCCACCAATCTGACAGAGAGCTAATATCAAAATTGTACAAAGAACTCATAAAGTTAGATATCAACAACCCAAATAAATTAATTAAAAAATGTGATACAGAGCTAAACAGAATTCTCAATAGAGGAATCTTGAGTAGCCAAGAAGCCCTTAAAGAATTTTTTAAAGTCCTTAGTCATCAGGGAAATGTAAATTAAAACTACTCTGAATTTCCATCTTACAGGCATCAGAATGGCTAATATCAAATACCTATATTGTATTCCACAGACACAAAGAAGTTAAACTAGAAAGAAGGTACAAGCAAGGATGCTTGAATTTCACATAGAAGGAGAAAAATATTTCTAAGAGGCAGATGGAATAAAGGAACTGTGTGGGAACTGCAAAGTTTGAAGGAGTGTTCAACCAGTATCCAACCCAACTTTAGATCCATTCATGCTCATGTACCAATTATTGACACTCTTTATTTCTACTATGCTTGTAGACATGAACCTAGCATGGTTGTCCTCTGAGAGCCTCCACTCAGCAGCTGACTCAGACACATACAGATACCCACAACCAAACAGTGGATGGAACTTCAGGACTCTTATAGAAAAATAGGGGGAAAGATGGCAGGCTGTGAAGAAAATAGAATATCCACAGGAAGTCAGAATCAACTAACTTGAACCCTTGGGACTCTTAAAGACTGAACCACCAACCAAAGAACATACATGGACTGGACATAGTCCTCTCCACATGTATGTAGCAGAGGTGCAGCTTCTTCTTCATGTAGAACCCAAACAACTGGAGCAGGAACTATTCCAATAAACTGTTACCTGTATGTAGAATATGTTTTTCTACCTGGGCTGTCTTGTCTGACTCTCAGAAACTTTAAGGGTTAGAGTGGTTAGTTACCCAGAGGGGATCCCAAGTGCTCAGAGGAGAATAGGATGAGGATTAGATTGCTGGAGGTGGTGATTAGGAGGAGACACTGAAAGATCAAAAGCGAATAAATAAAAAGTAAAATTAAATTAAATTAAAAGATATGTACATAAAATATTAAGAACAATTTTGAAGTCACTTTGTTGCTGTAATTATTTAAATTGGCCGCTGGTTGAGCCAACTAAGCTGCACTGGATCTGCCTAGCTCAACTGCCATGTTCCACAGCCAGAGGCTACATGTTTGTCACAGCTAGAAACAGGTAGCCAGAAACATCAGACCTGCCATCCACGAGACACTAGCATGGGAAATGGATCTGCCAGTCTTCTATGCTGTTTCCACAAGACTGGGCATTGCCCAGACCCTCCTGCCATCCACGTGGGCACAATAGAAAAATGAGATTCTAATGCTTAAACATTAATCAAAGGCTTTATATATTTGGTAATGCTCAATAACAAGATGCCCACACAATTAGAGGTGTAACCCAATACCCAACCTAGATATATTTTGACTGTTAGAGACAAGTGCATGTCCCCTACCATTTGCCCTCTCCCCTCATCTCTCTCCCCTAGCCCCTCTTCTTTCTTCTCCTCTATCTCTCCTTATTCCTCTTTTTCTTCTCACTCCTCCTCTTCCTCTCCTTACTCCTCCCACCTTAGTTCGTCCTACATGTCTCTGTGTGTGTGTGTGTGTGTGTAGGTAGGTAGAGAGATATATAATAAATAGAAAGAAAGAAAGAAAGATAGATAGATAGATAGATAGATAGATAGATAGATAGATAGATAGATAGATCATAGAAGAAAATTAGGCTATACAATGATAAAAACTATCACATATCTGTTTTTCTCAAGATAATATAATTTTTTTCATTCTAAGTTAATCATAAAAGCTTATGAAATCTCTATAAAATATAGCAGGGTAATTGGAGAGATGGCATAACAGTGAGGAATGCTTATGTTTCTTCCAGAGGTCTTAAGTTTGCTTCCCAATATACTTGTCAGATGGCTTGTAACTCTCTACTTTTATTGTCTTCTAAAGTTGACAGTACAAATGCAGTCCTATCTATCTATCTATCTATCTATCTATCTATCTATCTATCTTTTTCTCTCTCACACACACACATACACACATACACACAGTACAATATTTTACTAACTTGAAAACATAAATTTTATAAAAATAACCAAGAATAAAGTTGTAAAAACATGTAATTGTAGAAATTTTAAGTACTATATTTTCTTTTCTTTAGTATAGAATAAAGTTTATTCAGGGCATGGGTAGGAGAGTCAAGAGGATAACAGAGACAGAGAATGGCAGAGAAATGTAGGGAGAGAGACAGAAACAGACAGAGAGAGACAGAAGAGGAGAGGAGAGGGGAGGGGAGGGGAGGGGAGGGGAGGGGAGGGGAGGGGAGGGGAGGGGAGAGGAGAGGAGAGGAGAGGAGAGGAGAGGAGAGGAGAGGAGAGGAGAGAAGAGAAGAGAAGAGAAGAGAAGAGAAGAGAAGAAGAAAAGTAGAGGCCAGCCATGAACACATGGGGGGAGGGAATGGGTAAAGGTGAGAAAGTGAAGAGCAAGGAAGCAAGAAAGGAGCAAGAGGGCAAGAACAAGTACTTTATTTGAAAATTCATTGTTTTTAAATTTTATTTCAAATATAAATTAAAAATATTATTTAAAATTAAATTTTGGTCTATAAATATCTCTTGTATTATCTTCATGTGTCTTTTTGCCTATGTTAAAAAAATCAGACATGTAGCTGGTAGATTTTGATTGAGGATTTAAGATCATAACTAAAGTAATAGCTTCATTACTTGGAAGCTAATATCCTGGTTAAACACTCTAATGTTCCTTTTTACACATAAAAATAGTCATGTTTATGATTATCATTTAGAAGTTAACAAAAATAATAAAATATACTAAGACATATCTCAAATCATTATACCCTGAGAATTTCACATATAAAATTTTAATTCTCTTCATATTCTGTCATTTATATGTTATTAGTAAGCCACCTGTCCTCAGATTTAGAGAAGCAACAGTAAAATAAGAGAAACATTTTGAAAAATTTCCGATGAGAGAAGTTTGGACAACAACACAATTATAAAATGTACACAATATCCTCATCACAGCAGAAACAGGTAAAACAATGACTGTCTACATGTGTCTATGTAAGTTTGAAGGAATTCACTTTATTACCAAAAATTGACATCTCATTATTAGGTGGTGGGCTTCTTTCTTATGAAGGCCAATAGCATGCCTAGAGCTGTTTTGTAAGTTTATTTAATTATCTGTAAGCAACAGCACAAACTGTCTAGCACTCCAGGTGTCTACAGTGTGATTATTCTTTGATTGGTCACCATAAATTCTGTAGTGTTATTTCTTACCAGAAACACTCCATCCTATGATATAGGAAGCAGGGACACTGCTTTGTAGCATAGGCATGATGTAGAGTCCATTTAGTTGGAGTCTCTCAAAAACATTATAAAAATCATAACTTCTCATATAAAGGAAGGAAATTACTTCTCCACTTGGGAAATATGCAGTCTCTAATTCCCAAAACAGCATACTAGATGTTATTTCTGCTTAGTATTAAGAAGTAAAACATGTTCCAGCCTTTTCTTTATTTCATAGGTATGGTTACATCTATTGATTCCTACAGTTCTGTAAAATATTCAAGAGTTTGCTGAAATTAGGGTGAATCAAGAGAAGACATTTTGAGAAAGGGATATATAGAAATATATGAAAACTCCCAGGATTCAACATAAAAATATTTAACTGCAACAATTTAAAATTAAAGTTATGCATTCATGCAATTCCAGGGTAATAAATTATCAAATATTTAAACATCCATAAGTTCATTCATTTTACTTTTTCAGAACTAAAAATTTTTGACATAGTAATGTTTATAATATTCTAAATGTGTCTTATAGAGTTTCTTAGTTTGTGTATCTATTACTGTGAAGAGATATTATTCTAAAGAAAATTGTTTAATTGTAGGGGCTTACACTTTCAGAGGTTTAATCCATTATCATTATGGAGAAAAATATAGTCGTATGTAGGCAGAAATAGTGACTTATAGAGCTGTGAGTGATACATCTTAATCTGCAAGTAGCAGAAGACTCTCATGCTAGGCCTAGCTTAACCATATAAGACCTCAAAGCCCAGATTTACAGTGACAAACTTCCTTCAACAAAACCAAAAGTTCTCCAACAAGGACATCCCCTAATAATGCCACTTCTTATGGGCCAAGCATTCAAACACATAAGTCTTGTGGGGCCATTTTTATTCAATCCACCACACAGAGACTTACTGGACATTTCTTAATCATTTGTAGTGATTAATAACTCATTGGTATAGTGGATTGATATAACATTTGCATAATATATAGAAAGTTAAGATATTTCAGACAAGATGAAATGTTGAAGAGTGATAGCTTTAGGATAATACCATACAATTTTATATCCCTTGTAAATGTGAAGGTTTCAATCAAACTTTCCAAAAGGGATGTAAAAACAGCATTTCACATATATAACATGATTATAAATTATTTTATGTCATCATGTCAAATATGTCACATGTATTACAACTTCTAATAGGATAACAAATAGATGTAGTTTATGTTTTCTGGTGTCATCATTCAAAATAGACTTTGCCTTGTAGAAGTCAGAATCATTAACCATGTGTGTTTAAGAACAATCTCTAAATTTTGTATCATGATACAATATTGATTTTTGTATTTATTATCTACTTTGCTGAAGCTCTAGTAGATTCAGTGAAGAGATTTTGACTTGTCCTTGCAACCTCCTGAAATATTACACACACACACACCCCAACAACAACAGTAACAAAAACAACAAGAAAACAATAACAACAACAACAACTACTACAAAACAAAGCATCATGGAAACCATAGTATGTCATAGTGTACTCCACAATATTTCCCTCTGTCCATGCATCTTCATTTACCAATGTATACTGCAATGAGTCTGGCTCAAGATCTCTGGCTTCTATGACACTATCAATATTGTTTCTTCATTTGGACTCATCTCAATTATCCTTGTTGTCCTGTGTCTTGGTGATATTGAAGCTTTGGAACAGCAGGACTGACTGGGCATTTCAAGCATCCCAGCCATTCTTAAATGATATAGGTTTTGGGAATGGCTATCTGAGAGTCCAGGATCTGGGCCTTTGGATCTGGGTGGTAGCAGAGTTGATCAGAGCACTGGCTCTCCCTTATCACCACCACCAGGGTAAGCTCTTCAGCAGTGTTCTGGCTAGACCACTCAATGCCACCAGTAGCAGAAGGCAGGTATAGCTTTTCTGGTCTCATGTCCTCAGGGCCAGGTGACCTTCACCCAAGTCTCCAGAGCAAACTCCACTGTTCTGCCTAATCATGTTAAGGGGCACAGTCTTCCAAATATTGCAGATTATGAGGGTCTGGACCAGCTTCCTCACACTCACACCCTCAGGGCTGGCTTACCTTTCCCTTCAACATCAGTACCATCTTTACTGTGTTGCCTGGGTGAGGTGCAGGACATAGAACTTCTGAGTGCTGCAATTCTCAAGGGACAAGGCCAGCTATGTACTCTCATGACACTAGAATCAATAATCCTGAATGCCTTAGGAGGTGAAGGAATAGTGCCTTATGTCTATGCCACATTACAGCAGATAAGGCTCTCATCCAAGGTGCGGGGTGATCCGTACTGCTTTACAAATGTCAGCCCTAGTGTAAAGGGGAGGTGCAAGTCTTTTCTCCTGAGTGCTGAGCAGAAGAGATACAGGGCAAGCTCTCTTACACTCACACCCTCGCAGCTGGCTCACCTGCATCCCTACTACCAGAATCCACTTTGGGGTGAATTCTAGGTGAGTTTCAGGGCCCCCTCACCCAAGTGTTCCATTTGGTGATGTCCAAGGCTAGTTTTCAAAAGCTCATTACTTTGTGACCACCTTTACTGTACTTCCTGGGCAAGGTGCAGGGATCGGTATGCTATCTAGAGTGGTACTAGATATGATAGATTGTGTCAAGTCTCTATATCCACCACATTCAGTGAGAGGCAGAGCCAATTATGTATAACCCCTGGATATCAGGTGGTTCACAGAGGCTGAGCTGACTAGGGACATTCTCATGATCTATCATGGTAATATGAGCTATAAATGTCAACAGTGACCTCTGCCAATATTTTGTCACTAACGTACGCATGGCCCTCAGTGGCATCTCAGGATGAAACCTTACCAGGTGGAAGGGCTGATCACTCAAATCAGGCTACTTCTCTCCACCATGGAGTCTCCAGTTTCATCTTTCATTATAATGCTCAAAATGCTCCACTTCTCTTTCTCTCCCATCTTAGGACCACAAATTTACACATTGTGGTGGTTTCAGCTGCAGGCTGCCTTTGCAGCTGGTGGGGCCTATGGCTGAAATGTGGCAAGTTGGTAAACTAGTGTTTATGGCTACCTGTGTTGTACACTAGAGGGTAGGTCTCTGATGGCATGGCATTCTTCAAGTGTCTGTCATCCTCCTTAAACACTAACCTGAGTGTATTTTATTCTATTTTATTTTAATGAGTCTGTACCATAACAGCTTTGCCCAATAAGCCAAGTATCAAGCTAGGATGAACAAAGGACTAAAATCTGCTCTAACTGTGATTGATAGAAGAAACTTTGCCTATTGCCATGGGGGCCTGTTTGTTTTCTAAAGAGAAAAACTAATGATGGGTTTGGATTTGATTGGTAAGGAAGACCTGGAAAAAGTTAGGGAAGGAGAAACCTGGATCTGAATGTATTGTACGAAAAACATATATCTTCACTAAAAAAATAAAAGAAAACCATATGTTTGTAAATAAAAACAAAGCAAAGCCTTTAAAATCATTCTGTAAACATTACATGTATTTTCATATTTTAGAGTTCTGAATTTACTTTAAAATCCATAAGACATTTGCATTATTTTTGAAGATTTATCATAATTTCAGGTTAAGTGTTTATGTTTGTGAGAATGTGCTAGTGTAACCTCAGGTGACTCTAGAGTCCAAACAGGGTGAATTATTCCTTGCACCTGAAATCATAGGTAGGTCTGCTCTGCCAGATATGGGTAAAAACTAGCAAGATGTGCTATTAAATGCTAAATTATTACTCCAGACAAACATTTAAGTACCAAACATCATATTACATCAATAGATATATTTTCATTCTTTGGTTCATGTAATTCATACATGTATTATTAATTTTCCATCTGTAGTTAACATTTCTATATTTGAAAAAATTTTAGTATTGAACTTTTAAAGATAATCTATATTGTTACTTTTTGCATAAATATTTCTAAAAATATTTTAGTTTACATTGTACTTTCAGTCAATAGATATTGATGTTTTTATTTATTATGACAATGATGTTTATTCCATATTTGAAATGAAAGAAAAATTATTTTCTAAGGCATATTTACCATTTAATTTTACCATCAGCAATTAGTAAAAATGTTCCCCATTACTCAATAATTGATATTGTCTTTGTATATATTGTCATCTTAAAAACTGTAAAGAAATAACTTCATGGTTTTAATTTGTATAGTATTGCTGAATAATGGCATTGAACGTATTGTCTTGTGCTTATCAGCCATTATTAAATGTTTTTTATCAAATATTTGTTCAAGTTTTACATTAGATCATGGGTTGTTTGTGTTTGGTTATATTGTTATTTATTATTGTGGATGTTAGGTATTATTATAAAATTATTTAAATATTATTTCATTATTTTATTTTTCTATTTTTAGATGAAAAAGACATTTCTACATCATGTAGTGCTCATATTTATTTTCTGTGTAGATAGTTTTTATTTCTGCTGACTGTGTATTAAGTACTATTACAAAATTGCTGTATAACACAGTAATCATTTCAAGAATTTCCACATTGTTTAACGGAGTCTACACTGTTTTTATATTTAAACCAGCAAGTAATGAAGCTTTAAATGTATCCATTTCCTCAATAGTAATTATTGCTTTCTTTTTGTTTATATTTATGCCCAAACATGTATGTTTGATTACATTTTGAATTTCTGTTTTTCCAAATTGCTGATATTGTATAATTTTGCATATGCTTTGTGGTGGTTTGATTGAAACTTACCCACATAGGCTCATAGGGAGTGGCACTATTGGCTTTGATGCAGTAGATGAGGCCTTATTGGAGAAATTTTGTCACTGGGGATGGGCTTTGTGTTTTAAAGTGCTCAGGCCTGGCCCAGTGTCACTCTCTTTTCTGTTGCTTGCTGATAAAGTTGTAGAACACTCAGCTCCTTCTTCACTACCATATTTACCTGCATGCTACCTTGTTTCTTACCATGAAGATAATGGATAAACCTCTGAGTCTATAAGCCAACACCAATTAAACATTTTATTTTATGATAGTTGCCATAGTCATGGGGTCTCCTCACAGCATGAAAACACTAAGATAGAAGTTGGTACCAGGAAGTGGAGTACTTCTGTGATAGGTTTAATCATGCTTCTGTTGGGAGGAATGTAGGCTATGCGATTTTGGAATAGGAAAGAAGTTGAATGTCTTAAGTAGGAATTGATGGGCCATATTAGTAGGAACATGGTTCTGAAAGTGATTTAAACTGTGAGATCCAGTTCAAGAGTTTTCAGAGGAGAATATTAGTATGCAGTACAGAGACCTTTCTTGTGTATTTTGTTGAAGAATATGGCCACTTTCTGACTTTGTCCAATAAAAATCTTCTTGAGGCTAAATTGAGGTTATAAATTAATAGCTTTGGCAGAAGAGATATCCAGATAACCTAGTGGAGATTGTGTTGTTTGGTTACTAGTTGCTATACCAATGCAGATTGAAAAAAATAAAAAGAACTTTCCTTAAATGGAATAGAGAGAATGGTGACCTCATAAAAACATTCTACCCAGCTGAGATTCTAAAGTGAAAAAAGTATTTAGAATGCCTTATGTTGTTGCATGTTTTTAATTCAAGCACTTAAGAGGGAGGCAAAGGCAGGAATATATCTGAGTTTCAGACTAGCCTGGTTTATGATGCAAGTTCCAAGACAACCAACCTCATAAGCAGTGAAATTACCCATTGAAAACAGAAGCTGGTGGACATGTATTTGAATGAAGGGGCATATTCCAGCTCCAGCATTCAGAAGAACTTTGGAGTTTCATCCATGTGGTTCTGGCTTTAGAGTCAAGGACTCAATAAAGAAGCTATGAAATCTCTCTCTAGGACTAAAGAAAATTGATGAAGCCAGGAGTGTGTCAAGTGTGTCCCTAAATGAAAGCCATTGTGTGACATGTGAGAAAATGAAATCTGAATTGATTTGGAGACCCCAGTATGGTAGAGATGGCTGAGTTGTGGAATATCTGCTAAGGAGAGCTGTTAACAAAGAATTAAACCAGCCCAGGAGAGAAGAGTGTTTCAGTCAATGAAGCTCAAAGGAGTTGGAGATCTGAATATTTGAAAACACGGAGAGGCAGACTTTAGAGTAGGCCAGATGATCTTCAGCCTTGCTATGTTTCAATATTTTCTTCTTACACTCCCTTTCCTTACTTTATAAATGGTAACATATACTTTTTGCCAGTGTATGTTAGATGAACAATTTATAAAATAAAGGAATATATCCTTACCCTACCTATCATCCATGAGAAATTTAAAAAAAATAAAATTTGCAAAGAAAAATATTATATATGTTCACAATCTGTAACATTTTTGAAAATACATGCCTAGTATAAAAAAGTACATGGTATGATATAGTACCAAAAAGAAGACAAAACAGAAACTCGAGAACACTAAAGATATAATTGTTATCAAATATGTTTTAAAAATTTTTTTAATATTAAAAAATTAATAAATATTTAATATTTAATACGTATACTAATATAATACATAAATATATGAAGATACATATACAAATATAAAATGGAAGTATATAAATATACAAATATAAATAAATATATATAAATTTATAAAAATAAATATAAAACTATGTGTGTGTATATCTCTGTGTGTGTGTGTACTATAATCCTGGCTGTGTATGTAGCCCAGTTTTAGAGAATCCTTCAGGCATTCATGAAGCCCTAACTGGATCCTGAGCACAGTAGAAACACCAGGAGACAGCACACACACCTGTGATCTCAGCATTGATGGAAGAAGAAGGATCAGAATTTCACTGACTACAACAGAATTTCAGTCAGTGAGTGACCCATCTCTCTGCCCCCAAATGGGTATGGGGTATCTTACACTCCCTCAGTTGGTGATGATTCAGAAGTCTTATTCCAGATATATCTGTGATGTTGTCCTCAGTATCTCTTGGAAGACTCATGGTTGGTTTATGTATTTGGTTTGTGGGAATGAAAACACCTTCAAAATTTACAAATGCTCAGGAAATACTTGCTTGGACAGCATAATACCCTCTAATTGCCAGATAAAAAAGTTTCATACCCAGTTTCCCATCTTACACAACTTCCACACTTCAGGCCCCTCTGTGGATAATTTAGTAACCAGCGAAAGTTAGATCAGGCTATGGAGAAGCGTGGCTTCAGCTCTTTAAAGATCTCTTCTCACCAAGCAGCCTTGGCCAGTCTTGAACTCTCTGTAGACCATGCTGCTGTATAATACAGATTCACCTGCCTCGTGGCTGGAGAGATGACTTAGCAGTTACGAGCACTGGACACTCTTTTAGATGACCTTTCTTTCAATTTCCATCACCTACTGCTGCTTACAACTCTCTGTAACATCAGTTCCAGGGGATCTGATATCCTCACACAGACATATATAAGATAGTTCAGCAAGTGAAGGTGTTTGTCACCTAGCCTGGCATGTACAGGAGGAAAGAATGAGGACTCTACAATCATGCACTCTGTGGCATGAGCTTCCACATATATAAAAGAAAAAAAACCAACAGATCCATCCACCTCTGCCTCCCCAGCAGTGACACTACAGATATACACCAGCATACCTTGCACTCTCTAAATTTTTGGGAGCAGAGTCTATGAGCTAGTTTGTTTCTTTCAGCTAGTAAACATTGATTTAAAAGATATTAGTTGATGGCATCAAGGAAGTATAACAAAAGCCAAGTGTCCCTTCTGTTCTTGCTCCATGAACTCCTGGTTTCTAAATGTATTCTCCTTCCTGGAGTACAGTTTATTCTTCTGTAAATCAAGAAGGTTGGCCCAGGTATCAATGTCCTTTAACTCTCCAGCCATTTCAAAAGCTACTGTGTTCCCCAGACCTAGAGTCATACCTCAAGTGAGGATTATTTCTGCAGCTTGGAAAACAGCCCAGAGTACACTACTAGTGCTCCCATTTAGTTAACACATCATGTAGTCTGTTTATATTAGTGAGTAGATGCTCTCTAATAGGTGAATTAGAGAACTGGGGAACTCAATTTTCACACAGAACTGGTGAGAGTGTGGACAGGAGATAAGGGTGGAATTACAAGAGAGATTTGTCTTCATCCATAAATAGCTCTGGAAGAGTCAATGGGCAGCAGAGCAGGAGAAGGAGAGACTAACAAGAAGTAACTTTCCCTCAAGTACAGGTAAGTAGGAATGTCTATAGCCTTATGCTGAACAGAAAGAATCAGGATAATGCTCCATACAGTTTCTGTACCATGTAGAATTACATTGGAGATGGTGTGGGGATGAATGTGGGACATTAGAAAGATGAAGATTGAGTCCCTAGACATTAAGGGTTGAGAACATCCAACAGAGTACTCCATATATTTGGAAGGTGGATCTTGGTTTAAATGGAATAATGGACTTTCATAGATTAGCTATTAAAGCCTTCTAACTTCTAAGTAAAGTTAATATGAGAAATAAATAAGAACTCTGTAGTAGAAATAGTTTGGTACTCTTGGATTAGGCCCTATTTATTTAGACTTTTGTCTATAAGTACTATGTAATATTACATAATATGGAATTGGGACCAGGGAGGTGAGGACATAGACAAATTAGCAGTGCTGTTCATTGACTTCTTTGGTTTGTGACTTAGAAAATTCTATAAGTCATAGCTTATATGCAGGGTGGCTACATACATTTGAGGCAAGGTAGCCAAGGGCAGGAGGAACTAAATTTTGCTTTGGATCGAGTTTTGGGGATGGGAAGGGAGTGATCAGTCAGGAAAAATTAGCAATTTTAGAACATCCATTTAAGCCTGACTGCCCAAGTTAAAATTGTATCATACTCTGTCCAAACCTGCATCACATTCTCTTAGTTTGCTGTATACATTCTTGTTTGTCTCCCCTCTGTTCATGTGTTCCGTTATGCAGGGTAAGATTGAACTCTATGATTTTTATGTTTTGTAAACAAATATTTATATCCTAGATAAATGCATGCTACATGATACTGCAGAATCATATGTATTCTGTTGAAGATAGTAAATATATGAAATTACTAAAATTTTAGTATTATATTAGAATTTATTATAATGAACTATAATTTTATAAATATATGATATCAAAGTTTTATAAACATATTGCTTTTTTAAGATTTATAAATATTGTTTTAGCTATGTGTGTCTGTGTATGGTGTGTGTGTGTGTGTGTGTGTGTATAAACAGAGGTGTTTGAGAAATGTTTGGGGCTTCTGAATCTCGAACAGCAATAGTAGTTGTGAGCCATTCAACATGGGTGCTTGGAAACTCTCAGGTTTTCTGTAAGAGCAGTTGGCACGCTTGAACAGTGAGCCATCACAGCAGCCTGGTGTTAATGTTCTAGTGAGAGTGGTACTTGTTCACACTCCCTCAGCCTCGCTCTATGAGTGCTACCAGTGGAACTAAAATGAACAACTTCCAAACCCTTGTCTTTGACATCTATGGGACAATGTGTTTAGATGCAATGCTTCACATTTTACTCAGTCTGTGTTGGTAATGATGAACTTGATTGAGGCTTAGGGACCAACCATTGTGGCTACTGATCAAGAAGACCCTGCAGTCAACTACAGGGCAACTGCACCTCCATTAGAAGAATCCTTCTTGCTTAGGGTTCTACCAGGGGAACAGACTCTTCTCTCTGATTTCAACTTTTCTCTGTTTACTATCTTCCTTGTTCTGAGACCAGGAATGAGACTGAAGGATATCAGGGAAGGACCAGCAAAGAGGAGTGTATTGGAGGACAGTGGTTCTCAGCAGAGAGGCCTATGTGATTTAAACAGTCTGGATAAGAGAACTTCTCAGATATAGTGTGGTAAGGGCCACAGACAACCAGAGTGTCTCCTCATTGTCCTGCAGGTAACCATCATGATGTCCCCTCAAGTCATCATTTCAGGTCTCCTACTCCTTCTCTCAGGTAAGTGAGAAAAGTGAAAACTGGGGTAGGGGATACCTGGGAGGATGGAGGTTCAGACAAATACATTCCCTAGGGGGCAGAATTACAGGTGAGCAAAGAACCAGGATGAAACTGTAGCCCCAGAGGTATTTCCTAACCTATGTGAGTTAAAATATAAAATCCATAAGGTGTCAGGCAATATGTTTTAAAAGAAGTTATAGTTAGTTTTCAAAAAATAGATTAGATAAGACAGTTTGTTCAGTGTTATCAACCATATAATAAATTATTATATTGAAAATTTGATAAGTAAAACCACAGTAACTAAAATTGTGACATAAATATGAGATTAATGTAAGTACACCATTGTAGAATGCTTGCTTAGTATGTGCAAGATATTAGACTGATCCTCAGTACCACAACAAAAGAAATATTAAAATGCAAATATAAGACCACACATTACAGAGAAAATTATTAGTGCTGTTGAAAAAAATGACAGTATTTAGGATTTCTTACAGTTGTACTTTTGAATGATTTAGCAAATACATCCTACTCAGTTAAATTTTAATTTTGTAAAATATAAAATTTATATTAAAATTATTTTTGTTCCTTTTATTGAAAATAAATTTTTACAAACAATATATTCTGATTATGGTTCTTTCTTTTTGTGTTTCTTCCTGTTCCTCCCATTGGGTTTCACCTTCTTTCTGTTTCTCATTAGAAAACAAAGAGACAGCAGCCAAGTCAAGAACAAGTTCAAGAGGAAAAAAATTCCCAACTGGCAGCCAATGAGGAGGTGGGTTGGGGGCACTGAAGTGAGTCCCAGATGATCACCAATCCAGTCCAAAGAGACGCAGACAAACAGCTAGACTGAGATTACTCCCTCCAGGTAACACACAGTTCTGGCATGAACTAGCCTGAGATAATCACCAGTCTAGTGCCACATAGGCCCAGGAAGGTCGACAATTCCTGAGATGAAATCTAACCATTGCCACATTCTGTGAGCAGAGCTTAATACTCCTGACACCATTCCAGCAATATGCTCTGCCCAGAAGTTTCAGGTATGACTTCTGTTGTAGTTGACAGTTAACATCTTCTCTAAGTTCCTTGCTATCCATGCCAACATTCTGGTTTCCTGAATGAAAAACACACACATGCAGCCCTATTTTTTTAATATGTCTTGAACAAATCTATAGCTGCACCACTTCTTAAGCTCTATGCAACTAATATATTTCCCTCTGATACTCCTGAGTTAATACTTACTTAAATCTATATTTTATCTTTGTTGCCCCAGACCTAGACCCTTAACACTCCTGGGCCATGATCAACTACTCTTACATGATTCTTATGTTCTCTTATCTGTACCTTTTAGGCCTGGTGTTTGTTCCTTCCTTAGCATGACATCTCTCCCTTCCTGCTCCTTCCTCAGTCCCTAGCCCAGGAATTCAAAGTTTTGCCTATGTCTCCTTGCTCAGATATTGGCCACCAGCAACTTTACTAATCAAAACCAACTGGGGGCAAGGACCCTCAGTGTCTTGTGTGTAGATTCTCGTACTATGTTGGAGACCTAATAAATGAAATACAAACATTAGACCAAATCCACAACAGGTGCCATCACATGGATTGGGGCTTAACTCTAATCAGGTAGTGGTTGTTTAGTTTTAAATTATTTGCCTCACCATTACACTATTATTTTCTGCAGACAAGATTCCACTGTAGCTTGTAGCAAGGTTGAAACTTATCTTTCTTCTTTGGTTCTTTATTGATAACATGCAGAGTGTGTTCTGGTTATAAGAACACTAACCAATAAGGGGTGAATGTTCTAGTTAGGCAGCCAATTTTACATGTTCAAAGTAGTGTGTGTGTGTGTGTGTGTGTGTGTGTGTGTGTGTGTGTAATTCAGCAATAGAAACTTGCATCAGTTGTTTTGTTAAAAGCAACCATAAGACATGGCAACAACATAGGTTGTTTGATATTCCCCTGATAATTCTTTGGCCAATAATTATGGGAACCCATTTCCAGTACTGGTAGGTTTATTTGGTAACAACAAAGTCTCAGATGGATTTGTCTCCTCTGTTATTTGTGATTTCATTTAGATCACCTTCACATACATATATATTTTAAGAAACTTCTACATTATTAGCTTTCCATAGTACCACTCAGATGGTCCGTATAGTGCCCTATTCCATCCTGATTCTTCTATTCTACTAGGACAATGGGCTGCCTTTCCCATCTAAAACTATTTGTTCTGTTTCTCATTCCTAGGAAAATATATCTGTGCACCCTACTATTCAACCTAACCTATACATAACCTTTATGGTTCTATGGATGTTAGCTTTCATATCAATGAAATTAACATCTAATATCAACATATAAGTGAATGCATTATACATTTTCCCTTGGTATGCACTACCTCAAAAAGGATGAATTTTTCTTTAATTCCACACATGTGGCTAAAATTTCATGACTTCATTTTTTAATGGCTGAGTAATATTTTATTGTGTAAATGTTCCACAGATTTTTATGTTGAAGAACATCTAGTTGTTTCTAATTTATGGCTATTATTAAGAGAACATTCATGAACATGATTCAGAAAATGTTTCTGTGGTAGGTGGAAATGTTCTTTGAGGAAATGCTTAAGAGTGATAGCAAGAACTTGATTTCGATAGATTCCCACATCTTGCGAAACCACCATATTGAGTTTCAAAGTGGCTGTAAAAATTTGAAGTCTCACTACGACTAACTTTATTGATCTTAGGAATGTTAATAGGTATAAGGCAAATACTTAAAATAGTTTTATATTTTTGTTTTTGTGATAACTAGAGTGGTTGAAAGTTTCTTTGTTCCTCACTCATTTGAGTTTCCTCTATTGACAAATTTTAGTTAGGTATGCACCCAATATTTAATTGGATTATTATTTTTCTTCAGAGAGAGAGAGAGAGAGAGAGAGAGAGAGAGAGAGAACTTTATATATTGTGGATATTTCTCTTTTGTTTTCTATGAATCATTCTAGATAGTCTCAATAATGGTGTACTTTGTTGTACAGAAGTTTTCAGTTTCAGTGGTCTCATTTATTAATTTGCAGTCTAAATGCCTATGCTATCAGTGTTCTATACAGATATTTTTCCTATGCAGTCGAGTTCAATGAGTTCAATGGTATCCCCCATGGCACAGCCATATCTAATGCATAAAGAAAAAGTCATAAAGCTAGCCCAGATACTTGACAAATATCTAGCAAAGCTGACCTAAATGATACAATCAGCCTGATGCCATTCTTCACTGGATTGATAAGAAACATTTTATGAATCATTTATGTTTACTTCAGAGGTACTGTTTCTAAATTTCCCATGGAAAATCTTGACCATTTTATCCCTTCTGCTTTTAGGGATAAATCCTTATCTAGCTGTACTTGAAGGACTTCCTTATATTCTGGCAGTTCTGACTCAAATAAAGATACCAGAGATCTTTTTAAGAAGTTTTGACTCCCAAAATATTCTTGGAGCATATATTCCATTAATCACCCAGGAAATTTTCAGCATATCAGGTTAAAGCCTCTACTTACTATACATTCAGGCAGTAACATGGCAAATAAGATTGGGGGTTGCATATGATATGCCCCTCCAGAAGAAGCTACCACAAAAAAGTTAGAGCTGAAGTTACCACTTAACCTGAAATTAGAGCTAGGGCTGGAGTTACTTCTGTTCTACGCAGGAGCTTATACTGATGGAGAAAAGAATAGTGTAGACAAATCATAAAATAATGAGGTGTTAAGACCACCTATTCTTAGAAAAGAAAGCTTAGAAAAGTTAGCTTCTTAGAAAAGAGCACTGTGTTATTGTATAACCAAGGAAGAAAAGAATCTCAACATCCAACATACAAATAAATTCTATAAAAATATAAACATTGTATTATGGCAGAAATTGAATAATAACTATAACAGGTTTGGTTTGAAGATTATTCTTGGGGCTATGATAATTGACACTCTTACCATTAAGATTTTAATATTGTATTCATTGAGACATGACAATTTGCTCAGGCTGGATTAGAGATATTATCTATGTCTAGTGCCATTGAAACCAGAGGGTTGTTAAATATTGGATTATGGGGTTGATTTGAAAAAAATATTACAAAAGATAACTGTTCTGTCCTGGTTTATCAATGATGACTAATTTTATAATCAATCAGGAATTAAAACATTTGTCTGGAAACAAAGATGATATGTGTAGGAAGCCACGGTTAGCGGTGATACATCCGCCATTCCAAAATGGCGTGGGCATCCTGTCCTCCCACTAGTAAACAACTGACTGCACAGGTGCAAAAGGCAAAAAGCGCGCCAAATCACTGCCCATCCTGGGGCGTATTATGGGTAATGAGTGAACAGCCAATCAGAAGTGAACATGTCACTCTAGGATGTATTTAAGCTGTGCCTCTTCCGGTCTTTCCGTCTTTTCCGCTTCTGCTTATACAAGAAGTAAAGCCTCGCTGTAGTATTACCCGATCACTGCCTCCGTGTCTTTTTCATGGGCGAAGGGGACTCAGGAGGCGCGTGGAACATCTGGTGCCGAAACCCGGGAATTTCAAGGTGCCACGGAGAGACCCCCCAAGTTTTGGGGCGGGTTAAAAGACTACAGGAACGAGGTACATCTTTGGAAGATATGCCTGGGGTGGAAGCGTTTGTTGCAAGCGTACTTTCACTTACCCCCACCGCTCCACTAGCTAGCCTCTTGTTTGCGTTGCTTTTGCTTTCAGCTATTAGTGCAAGTCAAGAGGTTTCAGGAGAGTGCCACTCTAGCATACCAGAACCAGAGCATGTTAGCCGGCATCAGGCCAAAGTGTCTGGAGATCAGGCCAAAGTGCCTGGAGAAACAGATAAGGCCAAAGAGCCTGGAGAAAGGAAAGAGTACTCAAAAGGAACAAGGGCTACTGCAGAGCTCATTAAGCTTAAGGACCCTCCACCGGCTGATGGAGAGAGAGTGGAGGTCAATAGGACTCCCCTTCACCCCATTAAGGAGCTTGAGGCCATAGACCTTAGCAGGTCCGAAGAAGACCTAACGCTAGGAGAGGAACAGGAGGCAGCCACCTATGCAAAAAATAACCATTCTGAGATAAGACTAAGAAAGACCTTGAGCCACTCATCCCAGCCCCATCGCCCTCGGCTGGCGCCGGCAGCTCGGTCAGGCTCAAGTTTCCCCTGCCATGCTTCCCGGCTCAGGCTGTGGGAACAGAGGCGCTGCGACGAGGCCTGGGCAAGAATGGTTACAGGGGCATCTGCGCTCTGCTATCTGCGGCTGCTTGCAGCCCGGCAGAGTGAGAGCAAGGGAGCTTGGCGCAAAAGACCGGCAGAGGAGGGAGACAGTCTGCACTGGGAAGCGGCCTCCTGCTGGTGGGCACACAGGGAGTGCCCCACGAGCTTAGAGCAAGCAATGCCATTAATTGAACAGATGATCTTTGAAAATGCCACAGCTGAATGTCGTGCAGCCATTGTCCCTCGTAGGAACAAGAGGCTACAAGATTGGCAGAGAGCCTGTTGTGGCCCAGGGAGGGGAGCTGTGTTTGTGTTTATTACACAGGTGAAGACAATCCAATCTGGGTCCCTATGCGGCTGGTGCAGATTGTGAAGAATGAAGCTAGATTGCAAGATTACGGTTCTGATTCTTCTGATACTGATGTTCGATTTGGGGATAAGTATACCACTATGGGCCATAGTTAGATCTTGGCCTGTTCCCATGCCAGTACATTCAAATTCTGCAGTGCTGCCATTGTTTACAGCTATTGAGTGTTACTTGGATGCCCCATGCTCACGGCACATCTGCCAGCAGCCTGAGTTATATAATGCTACAAATTTTCCATTAAATTTTACACTTTGTTTTGTGGCAGCAAAACTTTATAGCATAAAGGTAATCTACTTGGTGTTGATTTTAGAAAAAATAGATTGCTTACATCGTTAAAGATTGGTTTTGTTTCTCAAAATTATGGTTATACTCTAATATTACAAAAGAGGCTTAAAAACATAGTTAAACTGCCAATATTCCATTGGCTACAGTAGGTAGTTCAACCGAGAGTTTGAAAATTTTTGATTTGCCTATGTTTATAGAGAAAAGATACAACACGTGTCTTTTAAAGTTTACAGTTTAAATTTAAGGTTTAAAGTTAAAGTTAAGGTCAAAATCACACAATTCAGGACTAGCCAAGCCTCAGAGAACAGGCTGGAGGGAGGCTACATTTACATTTGAATTGAGACAATACAGACTGAGCTGCAGAAGCCCAGGTGCTAAGCATCCCTTTTGTTCTGGGTCTTCAGACCAGATCCTAGAAATGTGCTTACCAGAATTCGTCTCTTGTCTTCATTGTTTCTTGTGAGAAGAGGGATAAATCTAGGACCCAATGACTTTACAACAGTCTGTGGGCTAAAAGTTATGATTATGCTGGAGAAATTAAAATTATGTCTACTTCCCTCCATGAGTATAACTGTACCTGCTGATAAAATATGGTTCAAATTGTTTTAATTCCTTTATATTCAAAGTTGTTAAAAATGAGATGCTTTGGATTCCTCTAATGTATGTAACAATTATTAGAGAATAAGGTTGGCTTTTATCCGACATTCTCATTGAACAAAAAAAGATTGGTTATTAAATTAATCTAAAATAAAGTTCAAATTTAAGATTTATACAGCCTAACTTGCCTACTCCAGCTGCCATTTCAGTAAATGCTTATTGAATTATTATAGATATAAAAGATGTTTTTATACCATCCCTTTACATTTCTGGTAAAGGTGAGAGGTTTACAGGCAGTAAATTTATTCATAATTTTTAAGAGCCCATGAAGCGATATTTGTTAAAAATAATTGCTTCAGAAAATAGTTAATCGTTTTACATTTTATATATATAAATATTGTTGCTTTAATACAAAAAATTAAGAGGTTAAATCTTTTAGTGTATATTATTCATTGTGTGATACTTTATTAGTGGATTTCTCTAAAGAAGTTTTCTACAAGCCATTGCTCCAATATAACGAGCTTTAAAAATTTCTTGGACTACTTGTTGCTCCAGAAAGGATTCAAAGGCAGTGTCTTTTCAATATTTGAGACAAGTTGGGGCTAGAGAGATGGCTCAGCCATTAAAGGCTAGATTTACAATTTAAAATATAAAGGCTGAATTCCCAGAAACCACATGGTGGCTCACAACCATTTGTGGTGGGGATCTAACGCCATCTTCTGACTTGTGAGTGTACATACAAAAAGAAAATGATCTTTTAATCTTGATTTGCTCTTAGTGATTTATAAAAGTTGTTTAGAGATATTAATTGGCTAAAACCTCATCTTAAGCTTACCATAGGAGGATTTAAACCTCTGTTTGATATTTTCAAAGGGATGCAAGTCCTAATTCCCCTTGACAATTAACTATAAAGGAGAGATAGCTTTGCTGAAAATAAAATAAACTGTTAGTTATCAACAGATAATTCCACTGTTTAGAATGTTAAAAAGGTGTATCTGCCTTTGTCTTGTTAAATGATATATTTCATGAAATACAAAATGTTTCAGCTACATGATCTAATATCTCTAGCCATTTGGATAACATTAAAATTAATAAGGTGTTTAGGAATGCATCTGCACAACCAGTGTCAGTGTGTGTGGACCCCCCATTTTTCTTTATGTTATCCAACTTTCAAAATAATTCTGATATCCTGGATTGTAAGAATGTTACATGCCTTTTAGCACAATGCTGGAATGGATCACTAGACCTAGCCTTGGTTGTGCATGTGCCTACCTTTGTGCCCATCCCAGTAGAAGTTGATCCTGAAACTTTCCCTACTACATCATTATTGAGACATAAAAGAGACCTTGGCATTGCTGCAGCCATTGTCGCTGCTATTACCATCTCTGCAGCTGCAACTGTGACAGCTGACACAGGCATGGTTAATAAAGTTACAGCAGCTACTGTCGTTAATCAAATTTCAGAAAAGACCTCTGAGGCTTTGACCATTCCACAGAAAGTGGATGCATAATTGGCATCAGACATCCTGTTGGTCAATCAGAGAGTTGATTTGCTCCAAGCCATGTGGAATAGCTCACAGATGTGGTTCAAATGAGCTGCGTGTCAGCAACCCCACATCTAGGTATTATACCTCTGAGATTTATGAATGATACATTTATTCAAAGCCATAATCTTTCTGCTTATTTAAAAGGGAGTTGGACTGGGGAGTTGGACCAGATGCAGCAGCAATTGCAGATCCAGATTTCGAGCCTTGATGGAACACGAGTGGACACCGTTACCCATGGCGATTTTACTTCTTGGCTTACCTCTTCCTTTTTCCTTCTTTCTTAAAGGGTAGGGATAGGCCTGTTTGGTACAGCCCTACGTTGTGGATTGGTGTTCATGATGGTTGGTCTGTAAGCTCAGAACCCAGCAAAAATGTGACAAGGCCGCTATCGCCCAAGCACTCGTAGCCTTGAGCAAGGACCTCCCCCTGAAATTTGGCTATCTAGGCTAAGAAAGTAGCCGATGACTGAGACCCTCAGTCAATGCACCCCAAGGGTTCAGCCCATTGCACTGGGTCGATGAGAGGTCTAAGTCTAGCCAGCCCTTGCCTGAATAACTGTGGTACCTGAATATCTAGAGGTGTTTGCGAGTGGGTACTCGACAGGGAATGTTCCACGAGTGTGGATAGATTTCCCGAAAGTATGCCTGATTGCACAAAGGTTTGATGCCAAGAAACCTCCCCTGGTGGCGCCCCAGGGTGGAGCCCCCCTTTCCCCGTCAAAAGGCATCGAGATGGGTATGGGAAGTAAACCCATTACAATATCTCATTTTGCACAGGGGATCAGGCCTCTGCTTTCCCTCACTGTGTTGGTGCCGTGCTTGATAGGCAAAAGGCTGTTCCATATTAATAATTTAAACAGGGGGAGATGTAGGAAGCCGCTGTTAGTGGTGATACATCCGCCATTCCAAGATGGTGTGGGCATCCTGTCCTCCCACTAGTCAACAAGTGACTGCGCAGGTGCAAAAGGCAAAAAGCACGCCAAATCACTGCCCATCCCGGGGCGTATTATGGGTAATGAGTGAACAGCCAATCAGAAGTGAACACGTCACTCTAGGGTGTATTTAGGCTGTGCCTCTTCCAGTCTTTCAGTCTTTTCCGCTTCTGCTTATACAAGAAGTAAAGCCTCGCTGTAGTATTACCCGATCACTGCCTCTGTGTCTTTTTCGCGGGCGAAGGGGACTGGGGAGGCGCGTGGAACAGATATGATCTCTGTTTTGTAACAACATGAATTTATCCCTGCATACTGAGTTCTAAATAAATAAAACAAGCACCATGACTGTCAGTCAGTCAGGCTTCAAGATTCCCTGACCACTATGTCTGACTCACTCCTCCCTCACTGACTCCTTATTTCCTGTGTGGGAGCTGACCATCACCAGGGCTGGGCCTCAGCATACCCAATTTCTTTTCTATCAAATTTAGTATATCTGGATTTATGTTGATATCATTGATCCATTTATAGTTGAGTTCTGTTTCAGGAAATATGTATAGATCTATTTGGATTCTTCTACGTGCAACCATCCAATATGACTTGCACCATTTGTTGAAGAAGATATATTTTAATTACAATGAATATTTTGGGCTTCATAATCAAAACATATGTGTCTATAGTATGTGGATTGGTTTTTCAAGTTTCAGTCCTATTACATTGACCAACAAGTCTGTTTATACATCAATAGCACACAGTTTTTCTTTCTATATCTCTGTTGTACAATTTAGATAGGAGATGGTGCATCTTATGGCAGTTTTATTATCCAATATTACTTTAGCTATTCTTTGTTTTCTGTGTTTTCATGTAAAACTCATATTATCTTTTCAATTTTGTGAAGAATTATGTTGAAAATTTGATGATAATTGCACTAAATCTGTAAATCACTTTTGTTATGATGGCCATTTTTACTACCAATCCATAATTATGGAAGATCTTTCCATCTCCTGGTATCTTCTTCAATTTCTTTAATTCCTTAAAGTTTTGATTATAAAAGAATTTCAGTTTGTTACCTAGAGATATATCATGATACTTATTTGAGTCAATTTTTGAGGCTATTTTAAAGGCAGTTGTATCTATGGTTTCTTCCTCAATCTATTTGTAGTTTTTGTACAGAATGTATACTTATTTTGTGAATCAATGTGCCTATCTTCTTTGCTGAAAGTATTTATCAACTGTAGGTGTTCTTCATTGCAACCTTAGGGTCACTTAGGTATATGAAGATATGATCTGAAAAAATAATTTGTTAATGCTGTTTTTTCTACTTGTATCATTTTGACCTTCTTTTGTCATATTAATGTTCTAGCTAAGACTTCAAGCAGTATGCTTTGAATATATAAGAAACAATAGACAACCCTGTACTGTTCCTGATTTTAATGAAATTGCTGTGAGTTTCTCTTCATTTAAGTTGATGTAGGTTATGAGCTTTCTGTAAACTGCCTTCATTGTGCTTTGGTATGTCCTTTGCTTCTCTAATCTCCCCTAGATTTTATCATGACAGGGTTCTGGAATTTGTCAAATGCCTTTTCTGTATCTAATGAAATGATCATGCATTTTTTTGTCAATTAGTAGGTTATAATGGTAGATTACATTTATTGATTTTGTATATTAAATCATCTGTGAATCTGTGGCATGAAGCCTACTTGATCATGGGCGATGATCTTTTTGATATAATCTTGAATTCAGTTAGCAAATATTGAATTTTTTACATCAATATTCATAATGAAAATTGTTCTGTAACTCTCTTTGTTAGGCCTTGTTGTGCTTTAGGTATCATGGTAACTGTAATTACATAAAATAGATGTAGCAATAGTCTTTCTGTTTCTTCTTTGTGCAAAATTTTTATGAGTTACTGAATAAAATCATTTTTGAAAGTATGATAGCTTTTTGTTATAACAACATCTTGCCTTGGGATTTGATTTCTTGGGGAGTTAGAATTGAGGTAATTTCATTTACTCCTATTTTGCTGTGGGGTATAGATATATTACAAATGTTTATCTGATCTCGATTTACCTTTGGTACACGGTATGTATTGAATGAAAATATCCATTTCTTTTAGGTTTTACAATTTGGTGGAGTACAGTTTATTTTTTAAATTATGTCCTCATGGTTCTGTGAATTTTAGCTATGATGTTTATTTCTCTTTTTGCTTCTCCAAATGTATTAATTTGGATCTTCTTTCTTTGTCTTTTGGTGTGTTTGGTTTATTTAGTGTCAATCTTACTTGTTTGGTCAAAGATTCAACTTTTTTTCATTGGTGTTTTATATCTTTTATTGTTGTTGTTGCTGTTATTGCTTCTTTTTTTTATTTTTTTACTGATTTCAACCTCACTTTTGGTTGTTTCTGGTTGTCTACTTCATTTTGGGTGTAATTTCTTTATTTGGTCTTACAGCTTTCAAGTGTGCTGTTTAGTTATTTGTATGAAGTTACTCTTATTTTTAAATAGGCACTTAGTGCTATGAGCTTGTCTCTCAGAATCTTCCTTATTGTGTTCCATAATTTAGAGTATATTGTGTTTTCATTTTCACTAAATTATAGAAAGTATTTAATTTTTTCTTAATTTCTGTCTTGATTTTAATAATTAATTTTTCATTCTGTGGTTAATTTTTTTAGTTCTTATGAATTTGAAAGCTTTATGTTGTATCCATTGTTATTGATATCCAGCTTTAACCCATGGGTGTCAGATAGGATGCAGGTAGTTTTCTCAGTTTGCTTATAATTATTTAAGCTTGCATTATGTTTATCTATGCAGTCAATTTTGAAAAAAATCCTATAATATGCTGAAAAAAAGGTATATTTATGTGTATGTGTTTTTATATGTGTTTGTGTGTGCATGTGTGTACAAGCACTCTAAAAAGAGTTCCAATGCATGAGTGTATACTGCAAATATAAAATTAATTTAAAAATATTTAAGTGAATATTAAAATTCAAAAAATTTACATAAATAAAAATTATTCTTCCTTTAAAATATATGCTATTTTTTGAAGTTTATCTCTCTAGAAATTAAAATTTTTCAAAATTATTAAATTAATAAGAGTTGAAAAATATTTAATTTTACTTACTGAACTTAAATTAAAATAATATAATTAAAGATTATAGCAACAAATTTCTAATGTAGCCCACAATATTTTTAATAGCTTCTTGAAGAAGTATTGGAGAAAAACCAATTCTGTTAACTTGTGGATGAGCTATAAGCATCAAAAGAAAATTTGTGAGTTGTGTTTACATTTCCAAAGAATCAGTCAAAGCATATTTCAGTGCTTCTTTCTGTTTCCTATCCAAGTACAAATATTAGAACAATGCCATATAAAAAGTTGTAATCAATAATGGATATCATAATAACAATGGACAGATTGCAATGAAAAGTACAGATTTATTTTACACAACAACAGAAGAATGTTTAACAGAACATTGTCTACTATTTAAATATATATATAAGATCACATAAGTATATATTTTCAAATATAGTTATATCTATTGATAAATTTCAAAATATTTATTGTTTTCTTTTTCAGCATTTAGTGACTACTTCAAATATAAATATTTCTGAGTGGATAATTAAGCACATGCCTCAGAGAATAGTTGTTAAAGTGATTTATTTGGCGATAACGATCACAGCCTATTTACCTCAATACTGGAAAACATCCAAATAAATGTCTGAGGTCTTTAAGGCTCATACTGCACCACATAAATAAACTCAAAAAAAAAAAAACCACATGATCATCTCACTAGATGCTGAGAAAGCATTTGACAAAATACAACATCCCTTCATGTTAAAAGTCTTGGAAAGATTAGGAATTCAAGGTCCATACCTAAACATAGTAAAAGCAATATACAGCAAGCCAGTAGCCAACATCAAACTAAATGGAGAGAAACTTGAAGCAATCCCACTAAGATCAGGGACCAGACAAGGCTGCCCACTCTCACCCTACCTATTCAATATAGTACTGGAATTCCTAGCTAGAGCAATTAGACAACAAAAGGAAGTCAAAGGGATACAGATAGGAAAGGAAGAAGTCAAAATTTCACTATTTGCAGATGATATGATAGTATACTTAAGTGACCCTAAAACTTCCACCAGGGAACTCCTAAACCTGATAGACAACTTTATCAACGTGGCTGGATATAAAATCAACTCAAACAAATCAGTAGCCTTTCTATATTCAAACAATAAAGAGGCTGAGAATGAAAATATGGAAATGACACCCTTCACAATAGTTACAAATAAAATAAAATATCTTGGAGTGAATATAACTAAGCAAGTGAAAGATCTGTATGACAAGAACTTCAAGTCTCTGAAGAAAGAAATCGAAGAAGACCTCAGAAGATGGAAAGATCTCCCATGCTCCTGGATTGGCAGGATTAATATGGTAAAAATGGCCATCTTACCAAAAGCAATCAATAGATTCAATGCAATCCCCATCAAAATTCCAAACCAATTCTTCATATATATAAATAGAGCAATTTGCAAATTTATTTGGAACAACAAAAAACCCAGGATAGTGAGAACTATTCTCCACAACAGAAGAACTTCTGGGGAAATCACCATCCCTGACCTCAACCTATACTACAGGGCAATAGTAATCAAAACTGCATGATATTGATACAGAGACAGGCATGAAGATCAATGGAACAGAACTGAAGATCCAGAAATAAGCCCCCATACCTATGGTCACTTGATTGTTCACAAAGGAGCTAAAACCATCCAGTGGAAAAAGGACAGCATTTTCAGCAAATGATGCTGGTTCAACTGGAGGTCAACATGTAGAAGGATGCAAATCAATCCATTCCTATCTCCTTGTACAAAGCTCAAATCCAAGTGGATAAAAGACCTTAACTTAAAACCAGATACACTGGAACTAATAGAAGAGAAGGTGGGAAAGACCCTCGAATACCTAGGAACAGGGGAAAAGTTCCTGAACAGAACACTAATAGCTTATGCTCTAAGATCAATAATTGACAAATGGGACCTCATCAAATTGCAACGCTTCTGTAAGGCAAAACATATTGTCAATAAGACAAATCGGCAACCAACAGATTGGGAAAAGATCCTAACCAATCCTACATCAGATAGAGGGCTAATATCCAAGGTATACAAAAACTCAAGAAATTATACTCCAGACAACTACATAACCCTATTAAAAATGGGGTACAGAGCTAAACAAAGAATTATCAACAGAGCAAACTCGAATGGCTGAGAAGCACCTTAAGAAATGCTCCACATCCTTAGTCATCAGGTAAATGCAAATCAAAACAACCCTGAGACACCACCTCACACCAATAAGAATGGCTAAGATCAAAAACTCAGGTGATAGTAGATGCTGTTGAGGATGTGGAGAAAGAGGAACACTCCTCCATTGTTGGTGGGATTGCAAGCTGGTACAACCACTCTGGAAATCAGTCTGTAGGTTCCTCAGAAAACTGGACATACCATTAACTGATTATCCAGCTATAGCACTCCTGGGCATATATCCAGAAGATGTTCCAACATATAATAAAGACATATGCTCCACTATGTTCATAGCAGCCTTATTTATAATAGCCAGAAGCTGGAAAGAACCAAGATGTCCCTCAACAGAGGAATGGATACAAAAAATGTGGTACATCTACACAATGGAGTATTACTCAACTATTAAAAATAATGAATTCAAGAAATATTTAGGTAAATGGATGGTTCTAGAAATTATCATCTTGAGTGAGTTAACACAATCCCAAAAGAACACACAGGGTATTTACTCACTGTTTAGTGGATGTTAGCCCAAAAGCTTGGATTAGTGAAGACTCAACCTGCAGACCACATGAAGCTCATGAAGAAGGAAGACCAAGAGGGAATGCCTCAGTTCTACTTAAAACGAGTAACAAAAATGCTCAAGGAAGCAAATATGGAAAAAAAACATGGGATAGAAACTGAAGGATGGGCAATCAGGAGACCATTTCACCTGGGTATTCATCCCATGTACAGCCACCTAAGCTAAACACTGTTGTGGATGGCTGGAAGTGCATAATGTGAGGAACATAATATAGCTGTCTCCTTAGAGGTCTGCCAAAGACGAACACACTCAGAGGACGATGCTCACAGTTAACCAATGATATGATCAGGGGTCTCCCAATGGAGAACTTAGAGAGAGGACTGAAGGAGCAGAAAGGGTTTGTGATCCCAGGAGGAAAGCAACAATACCAAACAATCAGATCCCCCCAGGGTCTAAACCACCAGCCTGGGAACACATAGGGAGGGACCCAAGACTCCAGAGGTATATGTAGGGGAGGATGGCCTTGTCGGGCATAGGTGGGAGAGGAATTTCTTGGTCCCATAAAAAAATATACACAGAGTGTGTGGGAGGGAATGTGAGGGGGGGAGGGGATAGAGGGGGGGTAGGTGCGATCACTGCCTCATAGAAGCATGAGGAGGAGGATGGGATAGGAGGTTTCTGGGTGGTGAGAGGAAGTGGGGTAAGAGGATAAAATCTGAAATGTAAATATTACAACCAATTTTAAAAAGGGAAAAAAAGTTGTTATAACCAACATCTTTAAAAAAATGTCAGCCTTCTTGGAGGGGGGGGAATTTTTTTTCCTTGATACTAAAACTTGTTCTGAGAATTGTATATTGCAGAATACACAGCCTTGGTGTATCTACTCATCAAGCATACTGAGCAGACCTGCCCAAACCTCAAATGTCCTGGAATTCCATCTGGATTCAGAGAAGACACAGCATCAGAGGCTTATCAACTTACTCTTCCCCCCACCCCTCTTCTAATATCTCAAGGCCTGTAATCAGCTTGAAGAAGTTAAAGAAGAGTCAGCGACCCTATTCCCTGGGCTTGGGGACTAATGTGGTTAATAATGGTCTGTCTTTCTAGGGAAAAGTAGTGGTTTTGTTGGAACAGGGAGGATTAGCTACAACTTATTGCATACCCATAACCTATTGGTAGAAATCTGTATAATTATTATCAAGATGAATTTATAATTTCTTAAAATGGTACAAAATTTACTTTGATTTCAAATTTAACGTTTTCATTGGTATGAGCTTCTTATTAATATAAAAGTGAGATGAATATTGATACTCTCATGGGCATTGTGCCTGTATAACACATTTAGGAATACAAGGCCTAGACCCAGTCCTTCTTTAACTTTTTAAACTGATTTGGGACGGTTTACCTATGAGTTAAGGGACTATAGCAAATTCATGGCTTTGAGTTCATTGTTAGGATGTTTCCCATATTTTATTTAGAAATAGCTGAGAGGAGGGTACAGACAACAGTCCAGGTTACCTTACATGGATAGTTGGTTTTCAAAATATCAGAAGTCCATAGAGTTGATGCTACAATTATTTATATATTAATGTCCATTCCGATTAGAGACCTGTTTGCTCCTGGCAGCTTCCTGTCGTGGATTCTAAGAAGAAATTGAGCATCCTTGGAGTTACTCCAGTTGTGTGGTGACAGCCACTGGGCAAGAATTGCCTCTTTCCATCTACAGACAAATTACTGTCCAGAAAAGGACACACATGCAGAATAGTTGACTGATTATATCTGCGTAGACAGAGTAATCAGCCCTTAATAATCCTGCATCACTAAGGTCTTTCAGATGATTCTGGGCCAGAAGGCTGAAGATTTGATGCTTGAACGTTCAGTAGTATAGGGGCTTTTCAGGTGTTCAGCGGTCTCTATAAATTGGCATATTTTTAGAAGCTATGTTTAGTGCTTCCCCTAACTTCAGTTATCTCAGTCATTCTAGATTTCTGAAGGGGTTGAAGACCTATAGTCTTATAGCCAATCCTGGGTATTTACTTTGAGAGAAAAGATCTGAGTAGATGATTTTCAGCTGACATTCATTCTAAAGGAAAAAAAAAAAAAAAAAGCCAGGATCAAAACTAAGTGTTTTAGTTAGAAGAGATGACAGAGGTTCTTGTTAGTCAACAAAATGATGGACTGGGTATTAGGACTATCTTGTACCTCACTGGTACAATTAGGAATAAGTATGATCTAATTGTATTTTGAGAGAAAAGTTTTACTTTAACAGGAAGAGTGATATGTAGGAGGAGCTAAGTGGGAAGGGGTACTGAGAGGAAGAGATGGAGTAAGGAGAGAAGATGAAGGAGAGGAGAAGCTAGGTGATGAGAGGGGAGGGGGCATGGAGGCAGATGTTCACATGTCTCCACCAGTCAAAGATATTTTTTTTATATCTAGGTTTTGTATTTTGTTACACCTCTGATTGAGCATTACCAAACTTATAATTCCTTTGATTAACATTGAAAAAAATTGTATAAAAGCAAAAAGAAAAGGGGGGCATGGGAGAGGGGTTTTCCAGGGAGTGGAAACTGGGAAAGGGGATGGCATCTTAAATGTAATTAAAATATAAAATAAACTTAAAAAAAGAAAAAAAGAACATTTAAAATCTATTCTTATCAATTTCCCAATAGATAGTACATTGCTATTACATATGGTCTTTATACTGTTTTAAAAAAAGGAAAATTATTGTTGAACTTTCTGTTCTACAGTAAGTCTTGATGATATTCAATTGGAATTGTTTAATAAATTTAATGCTCAGAGTTTAAGAGCTATATAGACAGAGATTCCTTTTTAATTCTGAAGGGTATTTCAGACTACATTGATTCTTACTCATTGGAGGGACAGAACCAAAGCAGGCAGTTCTTTCTAGAATAGTATCTATTGAACAGTGAAAGTAGAACAACTGCCAACATCAGAGGATTATAAAAAGAATAAGTATGCAAAAAAAGCCCCGAGAACTGATTATGTTATGAGCCCAGAGAAGCCACTGGAATAAGGCTTCATTACATATTAAGGACCAAAATTCTTTACTGTTTCAAGTATACATCACATATGGACAAAATGATTATTCACAAAATTTTATACTCAACACATTAACATTATGTTGGAATAGAGTAAACTTATTTTGCAAATGAGAAGCTTTTGCAATTTAAGGCATAATCTAGATAGAATAATATAGATTAAATGTATTCCAAATGTTGACATGGTAGAAATTTAACCTTCAAATATACCTAATGTTAGTATGTGGATGTAGAACATTTGAACACCCATTAGGTCATGATGGTAGGGTTTATATGACAATATTGGTGGCTTTATAAGAAGCCGAAGAGTTATTCAAACCATTATAATACTACGTTCCCATTATTTGAGTCACATTTTCTTACATTACAATGTAGTATGAAGGCTTCCATCAGATGTAGTACCTTTATATTGGTGTCCAAGTTCTACTCAATTCTTCTTTTTAAAGGTAGAGTAAAACATTTTAATGGCTTTTAGTTTTATTAATTTCAACTTATTTTAATAATCTGAAAATATGTTTGGTATACATGATGTAAAACATAAATTTATTTTCACTATTTTGTAATGGGATAATCAGTTTTATTAGTGAAAATTATTGAGCAGATTAACTCTTTCTTGAATGTATACATTTGTTTTTTTGTGAAGTCTAGCTAATCAAGTAAGCCTTAGCTTATTGATGGACTCAATCCTGTTTCACTGATCTATATGTGTATGTTTAGGCCAGTATCATTATCATAGTTTTACTTAGTTGTCATAGTTTCTCATTATAGCTTAAAATCAAGAAGTGTACTCGCCAACTAATTATTGTTTGTTAACAGTAATTGATTACTTTGACTAATGTTAGTTTCTATTTTTTGAAGAGTTTAATGATTATTTATTCCTAATGTAAAAATATCCATTGAAATTTGTTTCACATTGTATTGAATCTGCAGATTACCTGTGTACTAGGGAACTATTAAGAATGTTAATTATTTTAATGGTGATTATGACATAATATTAACTATTCTAATCCATTAATATTAGATTTTGTCCTTTTTGATTGGGTACTTTATTTATTTACATTTATTTATTTATTTATTTATTTACATGCTTTTCACTTTCCAGGTTTTCCCTCCATAAGCCCCCTATTCCATTCCCCATCCCCCTCCTTCTATAGGTTGTTCCCATACCCACCCACCCACCCACTCATGCCTCCCTGCCCAGGCATTCCTCTACACTGAGGCATTGAGACTTTATAGGACCAAGAGCTTCTCTTCCTATCAATGCTTAACAGGGCCATTCTCTGCTGCATATGTGGCTTGAGCCATTAATCCCTCCATGTGTGTTTTTGGTTGGTGGTCCCTGGGAGCTCTGGAGAGTATGGTTGGTTGATATTGTTGTTCTTCCTATGGGGTTGCAAACCCTTTCAGCTTCTTCAGTCCGTTCTCTAACTCCTTCATTAGGGACACTGTGCTCAGTTCAATGGTTGGATGCTACCATATGCCTCTGTATTTGTAAGTATCTAGCAAAGCCTCTCAGGAGACAGCTATATCAGGCTCCTGTCAGCATGTAATTCTTGGCATCCACAATAGTGTCTGGGTTTGGTGACTGTATATGGGATAGATCCCCAGAATGGGAGCAATCTCTGGATGGCCTTATTTTGGTATCAGCTCCACACTTTGTCTCCATATTTGCTCTTGTGAGTATTCTGTTCTCCCTTCTAAGAAACACTGAAGCATCTACACTTTGGCTCGTCTTCTTTCTTCTTGAACTTCATGTGGTCTGTGAATTGTATCTTGAGTAGTCAAAGCTTTTGGCTTACTATCCACTTATCCAATGAGTGCAAGACCATGTGTGTTCTTTTGTGATTGATTACCTCAGTCAGGATGATATTTAACTATGAAGATTCCATCCATAAATTTCTTCAACAAATGGATGGAATCTTAGTTTTTAGTGTATGTGACTGTCACTGTCTGTATTTAATGTCTTCCTGAGTATATTATTGCTGATTACTTTAAGATATACTACTACATCAAACTAATCTGTCTTGGCAGAAGTAATCTAAAACCATACCTGAGCAGCCCTGGAGCCAAGTTTAAAAGGACATTTCAGCTTTATCTGTAAGTCTGATTTCAGTATGGTCTCTGAAGTAGCCCTAGATTATGTGGCTCTTGTTGAAGACTTGAGAGGATAATTTGGGTAGTAAAATAGGAAAGGGAAAAGAAGATTATATTCAAATCTACAGGGAGATATAAATCATTTTGTGTATGGAAGTAGTGTTATGACTAGTGAACCTGCCACCTGTATGAATGTGGCTTTACAAATGGTTCACTTTCGCTAAAGGCTCCATAGTATTTTCATAAATTCAATTCTGAATTACTAGGCTCATAAAAAGCAATTTTGTGTTTAGATAGCTGTGAAGTCATTCTTACAGTGGATGATATGAGAAAGAACCCACCTGTCCAATGATAATACCATTTTTATTTTTTTTCTGAATGAATTGGCTTTATTTTAATATAATAAAATACCCTAGACACAAACTAACAATTTTTAGGTTATATTTTATTTCAGATTGTTCATCTGTTAGTAATTGCTCTTCTTTTCTTCATTTGATTTCTCTAGTATTAGTATTATCTGATTTAAAACAGTACTGTAAAATCTTTCTGTATTTTCTGGGGCTACACTTAATTTCTATAACTACTAAAATAAAATACCAAAGATTGGCTGTCTTAAATAAGAGCAGAAGTCCAAGATCAACATATAAAAGTGTTGACTTATTCTGAGATAAAGGTACTTGACTTGCTGAGAGCCATTTTATTTTTTCCCAACTTTTGGCATGACATGCTCTCTGTCCACAAATGCTAACAATATCTTCCTGTATTACCAAGTTTTTAATCTCCCTTCAGGGCATCATTCAGGATGCATTGGATCCACATTAATGACCTCATTCTGAGGAAATTAGCAGGTTTTGTTATTTTGTTTTGAACACAGCCAACACTCATACTAAATTTATTTATTTGGAAAATTATATGCTGTAGTAACAATCATGGGTCAATGAAATTACTAAGTACAGTGATATAAAACTTAAAAAGGAATTTGGGAAACGCTCTAATAATATAGTGCATGGCACAAAACCATAAGAACTAGATTCTGGTTCCCTAGAACCCACATAAAAGGGAATATATGGTGGTGAACTTCTATAACTTTAATTCTGGAAAGGAAGAAACAGGGATATCACTAAATCTTGATAGCCAGCCAATCTAGGTAATTAGAAAATGGTGAGATCATTGTGAAACATTCTGTCAAAATAAGTTAAAGAATGACCGAGTAAGGCATTCAAAGTTGAACTCTGTTGTATGCAAACCCCTGCATGTACAAAACTACATATACACACTTAAATGAACATGTACACATACACAAAAGAAACTGTTGAAATAACTTTTGATATACAGTCATTAGTCACTGTTTGTAAATTAATTGAACCAAGGGTGAGAGAAATGGCTCAGAGGTTAAAAGCATTACTGTTTTTGCTGAGTACTAGGGTGTGATCTTCATCACCCAGCTATAATTCCATTTCCAGAGAAGTTCATACCCTATTCTGAATTTTATAGGCAACCGACACACAATCCCAAACACAAACTGATACATCCAAATGCAAAAGAATTGTACACAAAAAATAAGTAAAATCTTTTTTTAAATGACCCCAGTGTCCTAATTCATAAAATAAATAATACTTCATATGCAGGAAAAATTTGAGGACTCAATAGAAGTAATTTGAAGTAATATACTTCAAATAGTGTCTGACCTTCTATAAATCAGTCTGTATCTTAGCTATTAGGTTTAATATTTTTAGTAGTTCATATGAACCTGTAGACTGGCTGGTTTCAGGAACCAGCAGAGAGGAACTGCACCCTGCCCGCATTGATCAGTACAGCCTGCTGATGTTCAAAAAAGTAAAACAACCAATTGTGTGCACCTGCGCAAAATTTTCCCCTTTCACCACCCAGTGCATATAAAAATCCTAGACCCCTAAGCTGGGGGGTCAGCCCCTCTATCTCCTATGTGAGATATGGAGATATGGGCTGGCCCAGAGCTCTGATATTAAACTGCCTCATGTGTTTGCAGCAAGCCGGTCTCTCATGAGTTTTTGGGTGAGCGCCATCCTGAGACTTGAGTGGGAATCCCCCTTTGGGTTTTTTCATTTGGTTCCCTGACTGGGAAGCTCATCTAGGATTTGGGCGACCACCCAGGACTCCCGAAGACCCCTTGGAGATACGTTTATATCTGTGTGAGTGGGGTGTGCTTCGGTGCGGCACCACTGTTTTTGTGTTCTGGTTTCTGGTTTCTCGTTTCTGGCAGCTGCTGCTGTGATTCATGAGAATCGAGTGGCTCAAGGAGGCAGACATGCTTAAGGCCCTCAGGCTGTAACCGTGGGAGACTTCCCATGTGTAGGATGAAGGAGACAGAGTGATCCTTAGAAATGGGAGGGTGTGGATGCCTACCCCTTTGGAACTCGAATTTAGCTGGTTGTTTAAGTCCAGACGCAGATGAGTGTGTTTGGATGTGATAGTGTCCTGTGTCTTCATATTGTTTTTGTGTTTCTTATTCTTTAATGGGACAGACTGTGATGATGCCTCCCTGCCACTGCCATGGCAGAGAGAGCCAAGCCTAGCACACTGCAGCCTCCGTCCCTCCATAGTCGCAAAGGCGTGGAGGGAGAGACACATCCTTGGCCTCCCACCTGCAATCGATGGAAAACATGGGAGACGAGAGGTGAGCATGAGCTAGCAGCAGGGGACAGGTGGTGAAGCATCAGTGGTGAGTGCAGGCAGCTCTGGCATTCTCCGGTTGGTTGTGAGAGATTGATCGGTACCTTTATAGACTACATCCAAGATGACGGCCAGCCTGGGAACTACATCTCCCAGCAGGCCATGTGGATCTTATGACTATATCCAAAATGGCAGCCATCCCTGTCTCCGCAGCTCTGACAGTGTGGCTAGACAGGCGGTTTTCTGACAGTCTTTCTATGTCCTGACTGTGTAATTTAGTCTCTGTGCTGCCCGTGGTAGGGGTGAGCTGTCTGTATTGTTTGTTCTATATGTTCTTAGACTCTGACTGACATTTTCTTTGTTTTTGTTTGGACCGAAACTACTGTGTAAAACATCCTGAGTTAAAAAGAGATAACATGACCACCAGCAGAGAAAGAGATAAAGCCTCCCACCAGCTGCCTATGAAGATACATAGGGCCCAGGTGATTAAAAACCTGGCAGAGGAACCATGGCAGATTGACAAACAGCCCCAGCAAGATTATTCACCTGAGAGTTATAATTATATATTTTTATTTAAGAAATAGTGAGTGAATAGTGCTGAGATTTTGAAAATGAAAAAAAGTGAATAGCACTGAGACAAGTCACATAATGTGACTCCAGCTTAATTCTGAACCAACAAAGCTGCTTGCAGACAGGTCAGACACGTTGCCTACTACAAAAAGAGCCAAAAGAATAGGCCTCCATTTTAGTACAGATACAAATTTATACTATAAAGTAAGTTAGTTATCAAAGCAATAGATAGGCCAGGATCCCTCAGGCACCTAGATCTAGTGCCAGATAAAAGCCTTTCTTCTGCAAGACCCTTGTAGGTTCTGGTCTTCAGGAGTGAAGAGCAAGAGAAGATACTAGAAAAAGAATGTTCCCTCAGACATGGGGACCCCATCAATTGATCAGGCAGTGGTCAACAGTGGGTTACTTCTGACCAGATGTGACTGAGACCTTCATGTGACTGAAGGTAAGGGACACCTTGTTGCGGCCTGCAGCAACAGCTGAAAGGTTCACCTGCAAGAGAGGCTGAGAATAGGGAAACGGGAGGGAAGAGATGAAGCCAAGACAAAGTTCTCTGATCAAGGCTCGAAGTTTAATAATTTGCTTTCACATATAAAGGGGAAGGCCCACACCCCAGAGTCTCTTCTGGGTTCAGCCTAGGGGCTGCACAAGGAGATAGCAGTCCAGAAGGTGTCAACCCAGCTCAGCAGGCAGTCCATTCTTCTTATCTCAGGTAGTAGGCTCCAAGGCGCCAAGGCTGGTAATGCAGTGCATCTCCTAGGTCCTACTGTTGCTTGGTCTATTGTGGTAAATGACTTTGCAGCCCTGCTCAGGCCTGGGGGAAGGGCACAACACCTGAAGGCCCAAGTCAGATCCCATTGGCAGATCTTGAGAGAGCTACATGAGACCTCACTAATTTTGACCAAGGAACATGAGGTTAAGCAGGGATCAGATGAGTTGCCCACAGCCTTTCTAGACTAGCTCACAGAGATATTCTCTCAGTATAGGCAAGGCTTCAGAGGCTAGAGAGACTACAAGATAAGTCATTAAAGGATTTAGTATACGTTGCTGAGAAAATATACTATATCAGGGAGAAACAAAAACAGTAGAGAAAGGAAAAGAAAGAAGATTAAAGGTCTAGTGTAAGTTGCTGAGAAAGTCTACAAAAAAAAAGGTAAAGAAAAAGAAAGGAGACAGGAAAAGAATTTACAGAAAAGTTTGGCTATAGTGGTTAAGAAAAAGCAGAGAAGAGAGACTCCAATCAAAGAGAGATAAACTCCTTTAAAAAGACCAGAGTGCACATTACAAGGAAAGGAGCCAGCTGCAGGGTTCAAGAGGGCTCTAACAAATAGAAGCCAGGGTCAGGAAATCCCACACCTTGAGAAAAACACCCCAAATGGTGAAGGTATTAGCTCTGTGTGAAGATAGTGATTGAGATGGAAGGGGCTTGGAGCCACCCAACTCTTGATAGACACAGGGTCCTCCTCCAAGTAGATGGGCCAAAATGTATTCATGGACTACCTGAAAAATGGTGGACCAAGAGATGGACTGGGTATCCCATTCATTATGGTCATCCTAGGCTGTCCCTACCCTCTGTCCAGTTGAGACTTACTCCCCAGGATGGGGGCCCAGATACTCTTACTACCCGATGGGCTGCAACTAACTGACAAGAACTCATGGGTAGAGAAAAGGCTTCTCCTACCGACCCTGGCCAGGAACCGAGACAACCTGCTTTATAGACGGGAGCAGTTTTCTACAACACAAATGTCATCTGGGTGGACTCCCCACCCCTGGGCTCATTGGTGCAGAGAGCAACCTTGGAACTTGGGGCTGACAAGAAAATCAACATCTGCATGGACAGCAGGTATGCCTTTGCCAAAGCCCATGTCCTCAGGTTTATATCCCAAGAGAGAGGACTACTCACATCAGAAGCTCAGATCTCTTAAAAATCCTGATGAAGCCAACATCTGTGAGTACTCATTGCCCAGGACACCAGAAGGGAGGAGACTCAGTGGCCTGAGACAATAACCAGAGAGATCAAGTGGCTTGATACAGGAGCCTGTCCTGATTATGGGCCTAAGAGATGGCCTCACTTAAAACACAGAGTAAAAGAAGAAACTCAGATTGCTAACCATCCTGCCAACTACTATCTAGAGAAAAAGTGGCAATGGTGCACACAAGAAGGGAGAACTATACTCCCCAGAAAACAAAAGACTTACTAGACTATACAGATAGACTCTTGAGATATGAGTGCAACCAAGCAGTCAAGATATCTAAAGCACATAATAGATCTGAGGTTTTGGGCCAGAGAAATAATAAGACAGTGTAAGTTATGCCAGCAAGCAAAGGCCTATGAAACTTAGAGTAAAAAAAAAATACCTAGGAGAAAACAGCCTAGAATAGAGATCTTCCCGAGGTTTCAAGGGTCTGAGATAATTAGATCAGATAACAGTCTTATTTTTGTTTCTAAGGTAAGTCAGGAATTGTCAGAGATATTAGAGACTAATTAAAAGCTCCATTGTTCATACTGTTTCCAAAGCTCAGGACAGGTAGAGAGAATAAACAGAACCCTAAAACTAAATTGCCCTCGGGAACTGGCACTGGCTGGAGAGTGTCCCTTTTCCCTGTTCCACACCCAGACTGTCTCTCTTGTGTGAGAAATGATTTTTTAGGCTACTAAGAGACTGTTCCTGGTGCTGTTGACCATCTGACCTCCTTGAAGTTCACCAACACCTGTGCCTGATGCCAACTGGAGACAAGCCAGACACCTTAACAACCCCCTCAAGCTCAAGGTCACCTGCTGTTCTACAAGGCCAAAGAGCAGCAGGTCTTGACTCCTGGGATATCTCCACCCTAGAGGCACATGGATAATGCAGCCTTAGAGGGTGGGGCTTAGGGATCATACATCCAAAATTAAATGACAGCTTGTGATTCCAAGATTGAAATCAAATGTGAATCTAAAGTTATATAGATTTGTCCCTTTTACAATGTCTATTTATTATATATGTGATTATATGTGTATATAGACAACTGTGTGCCACAAGATATATATAAAAATCAGAGGGCAACTTTAGAAGTGTGTTTAAAGAAAATAGAAACTTTTTGAGCCCCCTAGACAATAAAATAGAGCCCAAGGACCCCTGCTAACAGATATTTAGTGCCTGAGATTGACAAATGGTGAGCTTGCAGTTCAAGATTAACCCTTTATATATATAATTTGTCCTTGATGAGGCCAAAGATTATTGTGTACTTGTACAGCTGGTCCCACGGGTTTATTATCACCCTGCTGATACCCTTGAAAATGAGTTCGAGATGCGCCTAAGATGCTTCCACAGAGAGCCCATCTCCTTGACCTTGGCTGTCATACTAAGACTAGGAGAGGCTACAGGTATGAGAACAGGCACCGAGGCACTAATACAGACCCCTCATTATTTCCATGAATTAAGAATGGCCATAGAATTTGACCTATTTACTATTTTTTAAGGTGGTTTATACACTGCTCTTAGAAGAAAATATTGTTTTTATATAGACCATTCAGTGGTGATTAGAGACTCTGTGAACAAACTCAGAGAGAGATTAGACCAAAGACAGAGAGAAACAAAACAAAACTGGTTTAAAAATTGATTTAATAGATTCCCGTGGATAACTACCTTGCTATTCTCCCTCGCTGGACCCCATATAATTTTGCTTTTACTTTTGACCATAGGTCCTTATATTTTAAATAGATTAAAGACTTTTGTTAGAGAAAGAACAAGTGTTGTTCAGATTTTAATGCTACGCCAACAATATCGAACATTAGGTCAATAAAATAAAAGTTATGATGAAGTTTTCTAATTAAAGCTTACATTAGAAGAAGTGGGGCAGGGTTTATAAAATCTAAGTTTTTATGGTTAAAAACTGTCAATTAGAAGAAATGTAGGATATAGATTGAAAAATTATAAAATTCATTTTACAAATTGTATATAGGCTTTTCTCTAAGCCTCAGTTTAAAGGACATGGAAAATTTTCTCTGAAGCAAGCTAAAAATATAGACTGGCCAGTTTCAGGAACCAGAAGAGAGAAACTGCACCCTGCCCTCATCGACTGGTATAGCCTACTAATGTTCAAAAAAGTAAAACAATCAATCGTGTGCACCCGCATGAAAGTTCCCTTTTCCCCACACTGTGCATATAAAAATCCTAGACCCCTGAGCTGGGGGGTCAGTCCCTCTATCTCCTATGTGAGATATGGAGATATGGGCTGGCCCAGAGCTCTGATATTAAACTGCCTCATGTGCTTACAGCAAGCCAGTCTCTCGTGAGTTTTTGGGTGGGTGCCGTCCTGAGACTTGAGTGGGAATACCCCTTTGGGTTTTTTTAGACCCTGATAAATTGAAATAACATAATAAATTATAAATAATTGGGGTGGAAGAGATCTGATTATAGAAAGTATCTAAATAAATGGACAAATTCAGAACCATTTTCCTTAGGAAATATAAATACACATGTAAATGAAATTAGTTCAAACTAAACAGTTTGTGTGCTGGGAAACTTTATATTAACTTGATGTAAGTTATAGCCATTCTGGAACAGGGAACCTCCATTTAGAAAATGCCCACACTAGATTGCCTCGTGGTTAAGCTTGTGGAACATTTGATTTGATTGATGCCTGACATGGAAGGACCTGGCTCACTGTTAGTGGTCCTAGATGAAACAAAGAAAGCAGAATGAACAAGATATGCAGTGCAAACCTGGAATCATTCCTCCATGGTCTTTATATCAGGTCCTGCCTCCTGCTCTCTGGCTGGTTTGATTTTCTTCCCTGACTTCTGTGGAAATTAAACTAAAAGTTGTTAAAACAAAAATAAACCCTTTCTCCCTAAGGTTAATTTTGGATACAACTTTATGTGTTGACCCCAAAGAAATACTTATCTAAGTAATGGTCTTTCGGGAACAAAGAATCCTCATGCTATTCTTATCTTAGAGTGGTTTCTTTTAAATACATTTGTATTTTTGTAAGTTGGAGATCTTTAAAATTGTAAATCAGGTTTCAATTATATATCATCTTTTATAATGTTAATTTAGACAAATATTAGGCTTGCAAAGAAGTCTCTCCAACTTCCAATATATTGTTTGCAATACTAGTAATTTTTTTAGAAATCCTAAAATTCATATGAAAATACAAAATTAAGAGAGTTTCAGAAAAAGTGTTTAATGAAAATAAAAATTGTCATTCCTGTCATATTCTCTAAATAGCGTTTCTCTTAAAAATGTGATAAAGATATTCAGGAAAAAATGTCGTATTAGAAGCTGCCTTATTATTTCCAAGTGAAGGAATTAGGAAAGAATACAGTATATATAATTTCTATTAGAGTGACCGTTAAAAAATCAAATCTACCAAGAATTTTCTCCAAAGTAGTCAAGCCTCTTCTGAACCATGCTATACTGCTTTCAGTGAGGTTGAATAGACAGAGGAGATAGGGAGATGCCCACCAGAAGTGATACATCTTCCACAAGCACAGGAAAATGTGACAGTCTGGGTTTCAGAATGCAACCGCAATCTGAGTACAGTGGGTGACAAGTGCCAGAAGGAGCAGATTAGGATCTTGAGATGGAGGAAGAAGCACAAAGAAGGAATATGAAGCTGACATTCTTCAAGTGCTCAGCTTGAATTGCCCTAATATCATTCTCACTACTACCTGCATGGGTTACATGAAAATACAGGAAATAAATATCTGATCTTGGTTCAATCTCCTTGAGAAGGTCTCTGAAAGGAGATGTCCCATTAACAAAGATAAACATAGGTAAGTAGTCCTTCAACAACCTTACAAATCCCTGTCACAAAAAGCTTGTAGAAAGACCAAATGATTCCCCAAACACCATTGAGATAATTGTAACAGGCAGACAGTGAGCAGACAGGGAATCCAAGTGCAAAGTACACTTCTCAGATGGAAAAATCTATGTTTTGGGAAGGACACATTAAATTAACTTAGTTGAATATGTTTAAAAACTTCTGGCCCTACTGTGGATACTGGTACAAAAGACAACTGAGGGGGACTGAGAAACATAACAACATTTAAGGAGAAATCCTAATAATATACTACCACCTATTTCATTTTATTTTTAATTTTCTTTATATTATTAATTTTAATTGTATTATACTTTGATAAATTAACTTTTTAGTTTTTGTCTTAGTATGCATTTTATTTAAATAGGTATTTGGGATGGTCCTTCTCTTCTATCAGTTCTATAAAAATTTCTCTACTATGTTTCACATCTCTTACTCCTTTATTATTCAATTATAAACATTCTTTCTATGTTATCATTATTTCTTCATGTAGTTATCAACACAATATGATTACATCCATATTGCTATAAAATGAGCCAGTGAGGTAAGATGATCCAGCAGGTAAAGATATATATTACCAAGGCTGAAGGGCTGAGTTTAAGATATATAGTCCACATATTGGGAGGAGACAACTAACAGTTACATATTGTCCTCTGATTTTTACATTACTATCCCTACAATCCTACCACATAAATAAATAGGAGAAAAATGTGAAAACTTTAAAATATAGGAATATTTTGTAAAATCAGTACCCTAATTAGACAATCTTAGAACTTTACTGAGAACACAGGTGCTGTACATAGGTGTCTTATGTTGCAAGTTAAGAGATAAAGTGTTTTAAAGTCATTGTACCTATAAGAATAGCTTCTTTCTCTATTAAAATTTGGTAATTTAAATTACAAGTTTGGATATCAAATTATTTTCTAGAGTTATAATTTCACTGGCATATAAATAGTCAGCAAGGGAAATTTAATATAAGATTCAACAATGAATCTACACATGTATAGCTGCCTAATTTTTAATATATATATATATATATATATATATAATGTATTTTTAATGGGCAAATGTAGTTGATGATGACATGAAAGCATATTTAGGTGTCTTGATATCAAATGTTTCAATATAGAAGCAGTTTTTGTGAAGGCATATAGTAACAGAATTGTAAATAAAGTATAGATTGACAGAAATTTCAAGTATCCATGCTACAGAAATATAAAGGAATCTTTTCTATAAGCCTTAGGTATTCTCTAATAAAATTCTTAGCTTTTGTTTTGGTAAAATGTAGTAGCCTTCTAAGTTAACAGATTCCAAAAGGGTTTTTTTTTCCTATTAGTCACAGTATTTTATTTCTGAAACATAGCTTGGCAAGGAATGGGTATTCATAGAGTTAAGGCTAGCCCTTCATGAAATAATTAGCCTTTAGACCGAAAGCATTCTGACCTGGGCACATCACTGTAGTTCTAATCTGTGAATTAGTCTTTACAGATACAGCTTCTTACCAGAAAATCTCATTCATACCAGTTTTTTTCTTTATTCTATGACTTATATCCTTGAAATTGTGCTGTTCAGAGTTAAGGAACCCTCTGACTTTAATATATTGAATATACATAATCCTTCTTAGATATATTCAGAGGCTTGTCTCTCAGGTATCTCTACATCCTTTTAAGTTGACAATATTAACAATCATGACTTTCCCTTTAGGCAATTTAACATTTAAGACATATTCATCCTCTTCCTGTATCCAAAAGTTTATCTGGGGCTCAGGAGGTTATCTACATTTTTTAGCACCTATATCTTCTATCTTGTGATGGCTTCATTCTATGCATGCAAGACTCTAACTGATGTCTCTTTTTGATAACTCCAACACTCTGGGGCTGTCAATGCAATGGAGACTTCATCTTTAAAACTGCCTAAAGTGACCTCTCAGGACTTTTCTGTAGAATATCAACCATGTTATATACTGGCTTGCCTCAGTGGACTATCTGAATTGTAATATAAGACTCGATGTTCCTTTAGATCTTGCAGCTGTCATACCTGCAAAACTAGTACAATGTAAGAAAAATTTCAGTTATTGCTTTGAGCTTGTAGAAAAACCTGACCAAATGTGGGTGTTAGTTGCTGGTACCTCTATGTACTGACCCTGAGAAAACACTTTCCTAAGATAAGAGTTATAGGAAAAAGTATTCCCCTCAGTATTATTATTTTAAATACTTTCCTTTCAAATTAATTTACATTTTCCCCAACTTGAGCCTTTGGTGGATGTTACCAAGCATGCCCTTGAAAGTTTGACTAATGTTGTGTTAAAAGTATAAATATCACAGACCACAGGAAACTCAAAAAGAAGGTAGACCAAAGTGTGGATGTTTTGGTCCTTCTTAGAACAGGGAACAAAGTACTCATGGGAGGACATAAGGAAAGAAAGTGTGGGGTAGTGTGGGGCAGTGGGCTTTGAGAAGCAACTGGGTGCCTGGTCAAGCATAGGCCTCGAACAAACCCCAGATCCTAATCAGACAGCAGGTGTTCAGCTCTGCTCCCAGGCCCTGGTTCTTTTCATTTAGCTTCAGCTCTCCACAGCCCCTCCCACAAAGAGGTCTATGGCCATTAGTCATGAGGAACAGTTCCCCAGGCTCTCCAACATGTAGATGAGGTATCTCCAAGCTCTCAGACCAAGCCAATAGGTGTTACCTGCTGCCAGACTGTGACCCACCCTAAAACTTTATGAAAGAGCTCTATTCAGGAGAAATAAAGGTGTGCGAGAATCATCCTATTGTCCAAGAGTTTCTGTTGCAAGAGCTGTAACACTTGGGAAGAGATGTACTTTCCTGAAGCGCCTTCAGGAACCTCCCCTCCTTGCCAGCTTCTTATTGGCTTAGCCTGGGCCAGCTCAACGCTGAGAGACAGGTGCAGTACCTGGGAGTGACTAGGCAGTGACAGTAGAAACATAAGCAGAGGCTGCAGAGGAAGGAGGTGATCTCCTCTCTCCACTTGCACTCTGTTACCTTGGCCCTGACCCCCACAGCAGGCTGAGCCATGAGATGCCTTCCCGAACAGGAACCCACAAAGCAGTGACTGAAGGAAAAACCTTCCAGAAACTGCCCCACTTGGGTATCTATTCCATATACAGTCACCAAACATAGATACTATAGTTGATTTCAAGAAGTGCATGCTGACAGGAGCCTGATATTGCTATCTCCTGAGAGGCTCTGCCAGAGCCTGGCAAATACAGAGGCAGATGCTCACAGCCACCCTGTAGACTGAGCATGGGGGCCTCAATGGAGGACTTAGAGAAAGGACTTAAGGAACTGAATAGGTTTGCAACCCCATAGGAAGAACAACAATATCAACCAACCAGACGCCCAACCCACAGAGCTCCCATGGACTAAATCACCAACCAAAGAGTACATACATGGAGGGACCCATGGCTCCAGCCACATATGTAGCAGAGGATGGCCTTGTTGGGCATCAATAGGAGGAGATGCCCCTGGTCCTGTGAAAACCTGATGTCCCAGTGTAGGGGAATGCCAGGGTGGAAGGTGGAAGGTGGGAATGGTGGGTAGGTATGGAAACACCCTCATAGAAGCAGGAGGAGGGAGATGAAATAGGGGGTTCCCAAGGGGTGAACTGTGATAGAGGATACCATTTGAAATGTAAATTAAAAATATCTAATAAAAATAAAAAACATAATAAGTATAAATATAATATAAAATATAGCAATTTTAAAATGTTAATAATAATGGGAATGACTCGTGATTCTAGCTAGTGTCTTCTTTGGAATAATAATAAAAATATTTTTAAGTGAACATGGAAATACAAGAACAATTGGTAGCCAAAAATATAGAGAGAAGAAAGAATAGCTTTGAGGTTATCACAATATCTGACAACAAATTAAACTGTAGATTAATACCAACAAAACCAACATTGGCTTGGCACACAACATGTATGTAATTTAATGAAATAGAATAGAAAACTGGAAATATACTAATTTTGATAATGTTAATATATTTAGAGATATGTATTGGAAAATATAGCCCATTCAACAAATGATTCTGGTAAAACTGGATATTGACATATTTTGGCATAATTACTATTATAAAAAATAGTTACACTATTTAAACAGAAATATAAATTGATAATGGATCTATCTATGTCTTCAATATATCAAATGGAAACATAGGCTACACTATTGTAAGATATATAGCTAGGAAATAACTTTCTGAAAATTGATGCAATAGGTCAGGAAATAATATGAAAAAATGTCAAAAGGAATTAAATGAAATTAAATAAAACTTTGGTACAACAAATTAAACAGTTTCAGGAGTAAAATACTACCCTAAAGAATAGAAGAATAATTTTGTCAGCTATGCATCAGACAAGGTAATAATATGTATGTTACATAATGAACTCTAAAAATAAATTTTAATAACTATCTAATCAGTATAAGAGTCAAAGATCTGAATACAGAAATCTGAATAAAGAAATACAAATATAAAAATTGAAATGATGTTGATCAATTGTATCTTTCAGGACACTGAAAATTAATCCTTTGTCAGTCTACCTTGACCTACACAGAATTACTATTATTAAGCCAATAAATGTCAAGCATGCTTCAAAAATTTACCAAAATAGGAACTCTTATTCATCACTTGCAGAAATGTAATTCTGTGCAACTGCTATGGAATCTTTATGAATATTCTTCAAAAACCTGAAAGTAATCATGATTTCATTTCCAAACCTTGAAAAGTTAACTAAGTTTGTCATACCAAGCATAATGCAATGCTTGTGTGAGTCTTAAGTTAAGCTGAATTCTTTTTAACCACCAAGATATTCACCTCACTGTAGCACCCTTAGTCTTATGATGCTATGCTGATGATTAAGTGGTTCATAGGAATCATAATAGCATTGTTGGTGTTCTCCTTCCACTTCCTGTACAAATTCCATTTATGTCAGTTTCAGCTCAAGAATTTTTAGGGCCTGTTTCTGAGATATATGGTAGCTTTATTAATAAGGAGTTACCTTCCACCTCTGAGGAGTTGAACCAAGATCAACAGAACAGATTGTATATTTTGGGAGATTCTTAGATAGCCATGAACAACAACTCAAAAGAGGGCTTCTCATGTCTTGTTTTAAAAGTTAATTAAAATTATATATGTATATTTGTATACAGAATTACATGTGTTGTAATAGTTTCCCCTTAGGTAGCCTGCCCAATATCTTCCTGAAACAACAAAAAAAGTAGAACTGAGGCACAAAGGCTCCATGTGGGCACCATTTTGACCTCTTTACTTTAAAAGAGTTTTGTGGATGTTGTCCTTGGCAATTGTGCCTTGATGTTACTTTGTTGAGAACAACCCATTTTAATAGCATCATCCTAGGGCATTTGGGGTTCTCCATAGAACCCCTTCGGCCAACAATTCAACTAAATTTAAAACAAGTCACATTAATGAGGGTCTTATGTGACTAAAAGATAGTCAGTTCATATACCAGATCACACATAACTAGGTGTCTGCACTGAGATCCCCCTCATAGATATTAGGAAGTTTATACTGCACTAGGATTCCACATCATTTAACAAACACTTCCCAATTTCACCCATCGATTCCTGAAATCTTTCTTTATTCCTTTCCCAATCTTATGCCTTCTATTTCCATCCCAACCTGTTCTTAACCACCAGTAACATCTATTCAATTTCCCTTCTCCAGGAAACCCATATGTCCTTCAGAGAGTCCTCCTCTTTAACTAACCTCTCTGTCTCTATGGATTAATAACTGGCTATTATTTAATTAACAGGTAAGATGCACTTAAAAGTGAACATATACAATATGCATTTTTCCTGGTCTGGGTTACCTCACTCAGGATGAGGTTTTTTCTACTTTTATCCATTTGCTTTCCAATTTCAGAATGCCAATTCCTTTATCAGCTGAGTAATACTCCATTATGTAAATAATACCATAATTTCTGTATCTATTATGCTCTTGAAGGATGTCCAAGTTGTTTTCTGTTTGAGGCTATTATAAATATAGCTGCTATGATCATGGATGAGCAAGTGTCCTTGTGGGAGAATGAAGCATCCTTTGAGTATATGCCCAAGACTATTATAACTGGATCTTGAGGTAGATCATTTTCTAATATTTAGAGGAACTGGAGTATTGATTTTCATAGTGGATTTACATGTTTGTACTCCCATCAGCAAAGGATGATTACACCTCTTGTTCTATACCACCCCCACAGCATAAGCTTTCACTTGTGTTATTGAGTTTATAAACTGGACAGAAATAAGGTAGAATCTCAGTGTTGTTTTGATGTGCGCTTCCCTAATGGCTAAGGATGGTGAACATTTCTGTAAGTGTGTCTTAGCCATTTGAGATTACTGTATTAAGACTTTGCCATTAATATCTGTAAGCAATTATTTAAACTGGAGCATTTTATGTTTTGATATCTAGTTTTTGAGATCTCTTTACATTGTAGATATTAGTACTCTGTCAAATGTGGCATTTGTAAAACTCTTCTCCCATTCTTTAAGCTGCCACTTTGTTCAATAGTTGCCATTTCTCTTATTAGAAAGTTTTCAGTCCTACCTAGTTCTATGTACTCAAAAACTATTAGCCACTTTCTCTTCCCTCTGATTTAGTGTATCTGATTTTATGTTGATGTACTTGGATTTGAGTTTTGTGCAAGTTGCTAAGTATAGGTCGACATTCTTCTACGTGCAGATATCTTGTTTGACAGGCACTATTTTATTTGTTGAAGATGCTGTCACTTTTCCATTGTATTTCTGCTGTTGTTAAAAAAACAGGTGACTATAAATTTGTGGATTTATGTCTCAATGTTTGATTTTATTGACCAATGAATCTGTTCTTAGACCAATAGCACGCAATTTTATCAATATAGCTCTGTAGTACAGCTTGATATAAGAGATGGTGATACCTCCAGCAATTCTTCTATTGTTCAGAATGGTGTTACCTATACTGGGATTTGTGTTTTTCCACATGCTGTTGAGAATTGTCCTTTAAAGTTTTTTTGTGTTGAATCAGATTTCTTTTGGCAGAATGACTTGTGAGTTTTATATTTAATCCTATCAATACATGAGAATGGGAGACTTTTCCATGTTTTGATATCATCTTCAATTTCTGTTTTCAAAAATTTGAAGAGTTTTTTCATAAAAATTTTTTACTTGCTTGGGTATAATTACTCCAATATATTTCATATTATTTGAGACTATTGTGGCAGGGGTTACTACTCTGATTTCTTCCTTAGTCTATCATTTGCCATTTTTATATAAGATAGCCAGTGATTTTTTTAAATAATCTTGTGACTAGCTATAAGAGTTACTTCAAGAATTTTTAGGGTTGTTCATGCACATTACCATATAATCTGCAATTAATGATCCTTTATTTTTCTTTCTAATTGTATTTACTTGATCTCTGCCAGTTGTATTATCACTTTAGCTAAAATTTCAATACAATATTAAACAGAAAAGGAGAGAGTGGTAAAATGTATTTTGTTCCTGGGTTTAGTGAAATTGCTTTGAGATTTTCTCCATTTAATTTAATGTTGGCCACAATCTTGCTGTAAATTGTCTTAGTTGTGATTAAGTATGTCCCTTTTATTCATAATCTTTGGAAATCATTCTGGAGGCTTCTCAGACAATTTAAAATAGATCTACCTGAAGACCAGGCTATATTACTCTTGGGCATATGCCCCAAAAGATGCCCCACCATATAACAGGGGCACATTCTCCACTATGTCTATAGCACCCTTATCTGTGATAACCCTTATCTGTGAAGCTGGAAAAAACTCACATGAACAAATGGATACAGAAAATGTGGTTTATTTATATAAAAGAATTCTATTTTGGTGTTCTCAACCCTTAAAGTGCTCCTTTTTCAATATCTACTTCTTTTGAGTGTAATAACTTCTATTTATTCTAGAGCTTTTAGGTGTGCTCTTAAGTTGCTATTATAACATCTTTCCATATTTTTAATGTTGCCACATAGTGTTATGATCTTTCCCCTTAGCACAATGTTTATTGTGTACCCATATGTATGGGGATTTTGTATATTAATTTACATTGAATTCTAAAAACTTTAATTTCTTTATATGCTTCTTGATCCATTTTCATTCACTAGAGTGTTGCTCGGTTTCCATGAGCATGTAAGCTTTCTGTTGTTTCTGTCATTGTTGATACATAGTTTAAACCCTGAAACTCTGATAGGACTAATGGAGATATTGAATTTTCTTGTCCCTATAGAGACATATTTTTTGTCAGAGTATATGTTCAGTTTTGTAGAAAGATCTGTGAGGTGCTGAGAAGAAGGTATATTCTTTTTTATTTGGTTGAGATGTTCTTTAATTACATGCTACTGTCATTCTGTTTAAAACATCACTTAACTCATCCTTTTTGCATTGATTTTGTCTTCATGGCCTGTGCTTTGGTGAGAGTGTTTTACTAAATTCTCTCATTATTGGTATTTGAAGGTGAATATATGGTTTATGCTGTAATACTGTTTCTTTTGAAACAATGAAATTTCTTTTGCTTGTGGCATAGATGTTGAGAATTTATATGATGTTTTTGTGTATTTCTCCTCTGGTGAATGTGAAACATCCTTCACTATGTCTTTTGATTAATTTTGATTTGAAGGCTATTTTGTTAGACCCTAAAATGCTTATATCAGCTTGCTTTTTAGTTGTCTTTGACTTTAATATCCTTTCTAACCCTTTATCCAAAATTCAATGTCTATTCTTGATTTTGAGGTGTGTTTATTTGATGTTACAGAAGGACAAATACTGCTTTGCATCTATTCTGTTAGTGTCTTTTAATTGGGTAACTGAGAACACTGATTCTGAAAGATATCAGTGACCAATTATTATTGATTCCTGTTATTTTTCTTGCTATGACTGTGACATGTTTTTGTTTGTGTGTGTGTGTTTGTGTGTGTATGTATGTGTTTTTGTATATACATGCATATGAACACACATGCATATGTATACATGCATTTTTCTTCTTTTGTATTTGCTGATGTGAGATTATTTCATGTGTTCTCATGGGTGTACTTAATTTACTTAGGTTGAAGTTTTTCTTCTGCTATTGTGTTTCTCAACCTTCCTAACACTACAGGTTTTTAATACAATTACTCATGCTGTAGTAAGCCCCAACCATAAAATTATTTTTATTTGCTTAATAACTGTAATTTTGTTGCTGTCATAAATTTTAGTGTAAATAATATTGAACATATAGAATTATCAAAGGAGTTGCAACCCAAGGGATGAGCATCAAAATCTAGCTCCTTGTATCCATCTAGATTGTGTATATATATTGTTTCAAATTCACTTTATCAAAGAATATTTTATTTTCTCCACCTATGATGATGGAAACTTTTCCAGGGTATCATAGTCTTGTTGGTATCTGCCTTCCCTTATAGTCTGAATCATATCTGTCCATGACTTTCTGGCTCTTAGAGTCAATATGTATAATACATTAATATAATATAATATAATATAATATAATATAATATAATATAATATAATATATATTATAGTTCTGATTATAATGTCACTAGGAGCCTTTCAATTCTGGTCTATTCCATTTGATGTTCTGTATTCTCTTTTATACTTTTATAGACATCTCTGTTTTTAGGATATTTTTTCTATGATTTTGTTAACAACTCCTTTGAGCCTTTTAGCTGAAATTATTCTGTTTCCTCTACTTTCATTATATTTAGGTTTGGTCTGTTAATAGTGTCTTATATTACCTGAATGTTTTTTTTTTCTCATAAAATGTTTAGATTTTAATTTTCATTGTCCATGTATATACTTCTTCCATTGTAACTTCAATCCAGAGATTCTCTGTTTCTACTCTTGTATTCTGTTGGTGAATCTATATTCTGAAGTTCCTGTTCAAATTCCTAAACTTTTTATTTTCAGAGAAGGCATGGACATAAAGGAAGGAGGGCTGCAGCTTGGATGATCCTAAGGGATTTGCTCTATTAGGGGAACAGAGAGCACTTATTCATCTTTCATTTCTTCCCAACCCACTCCTATGGCAATGGTTCCATTTATATTTCCTAGTTTGTGTAATTACTATAAGCTATGTATACACATCTAAAGATTTGAAGATAGGAGCCTCCAATAATTTCTCAGTTACCTTGTTAGAAATTACTTTTTCTCATTTCACACAATTACTTAAACAATTCATGTTTTCATTTTCCTTTATAGTAGAATAGTATTCTATTTTGTACATTTACAACATTTTCATTATCAATTCATTGTTTGTAGAATGTTTATGTGGTTTTCTTATTTTTTCTCCTGTGAATAGAGCACTAATGAAAATGGCTAAGTGAGTAGGATCTATAGAGGAAGAATCAAAACTTTAGGGCATATATAGTAGAGCTGAGTTTTGTGTTAACTTCATTTATATTCTTGGAAAAAATTTCCACATTGATTTAAATTATTGCTAAAACAATTTATATGTCTTATAAACAGTGGTTAATGGCTCCATTTTCCAGAATTTCACTCCTGCTTTTGTGGTTGTTTTATTTATGTTTACCATTCTAAGGTAAGATGAAATTGAAATTTTATTTGCATTTCCATAATTGCTAAGAAAAATGAAGAATTTTTAAGATAGTGAAGTCATAGTTATTGGAAGAATGTACAACCACTAATTTTTAAAGGACTTTAATCCCCAATAGCAATCTATAACCATTTTTCCTAATGTTTAAATATAAATGAAGTCTTCATCTCCATCAATGTAATTTCTATTGCAGCAGATAGAAATGTCTACAGAAAACCAAAACCAATTTAATATTGAGAGTTGTGGAATTCTATACCAATAGGCATATCTACAAAATACTCACTCATATAAGTCAAGAAACACTGTGGAAAAGGGGTGGGAACATTGTAAAAGTCAGAGGATGAAGGAGTTTACTGTGAAATTATATCTCCTAGTAAAAACTAAAGCTATGTCCATAAATTCTCATTAATCTAATTATCCAAACTTAAGTTGAACATGAATGACATCAGTTAACATACAAAATTGAACAGAAAAGACCACATAAGAAAAGTTGTGAACAAGAAAAGTGGCTTTCTTCAAAGAAGAGCATACCAGCCGTGTTGTCCAAAGTCAGTTAGCCATAAAAACATTCATTCTGGTATCATTATAGAGACTGAATAAGTTTATTTGTGTGTGTGTGTGTGTGTGTGTGTGTGTGTGTGTGTGTGTGTGTGAATTAATATATGTATGCCATAGCAATGAGTGGAAAAGAATCCATTAGTTTGATATAAATAGGGAGGGATATATGTGAGTGTTCAGAAGTATAAATGGCAGGGAGACATTTTGTAATTAAATTACAGCATCAAAAAATTTTTTTATATTCTGAAAGTAGATCTGTCACAAAATCCATTAATACCACTCCCTGTTGTATATGACATATCAACATCTTACCAAAATATCTACACATCTATTATTGTTGCAGAAAATTGGGTTGGGTTGGAGTTGGGAACAGCCTTGTGGAGACAGGAGGTGGGTTGGAGGTATGGGATGTAGAAAAGTTGGAGGGTAAACAAAATGGGAAACAAAATCTTGAGTATAAAACTTAAATAATTGATTAATCAAAAACTTGCTACAGAATTAGGATAGAAATACTCTAGCATATGAGTAGATCTATCTATCTATCTATCTATCTATCTATCTATCTATCTAGAATTACATTCAGCTAGCTACATGCAAGAATAAAATCATCACACTTGCATGAAAAATAAATGGAAACTAGAGATTGCTATGCAAATTGAAATAAGCTAACCACATATAGACAACTGTTACATGTTTATTTTATTTTCAAAATTTTTATTTAAGTTTATATATACATATGTATCTGTTTATATTTTTAGTACATAACTTTAACTAGTGAACTGTATGTAAGATAAGAGCAACATATCTTAAGAAGGAAGAAGAGGAATAATCAGGAACGAAGTTCATTAGACTTGCAATAAGTAGTGGATGATATTTGAGAGTCAAGAAATTGCTAAGACAGAAGTATAGGGGATTAAGAATGAAACTGTACCAAAAATTCCTCAGTAAGAATACATATAATATAATTTTATTCCTAAGTTTATTAAAAAATAAAAAATAAAAGAAACAGCATAGAACACACATGGAATATATATATATGTATATGTATGTATATATATGTGTGTGTGTCATATTAATATTTATATATCCACATATATGTGTGTGTTTATATATATATATGTGTGTGTGTGTGTGTATGTTTTAACTTTAGAAGCTGTATTTTGTTTTATGTCTTAGTAAATACTTAGGAACCATATTAAAAACCTGTAAAGGCAAGTAAAGTAAAAATTGCTACAATGTATTTTTAAAATCCATTTTCAGTTATTACTAAGAAAGTATTCACTTTCATCAAATATTACTAGTAAAATAAGTAATAAAATGTATATAAATTGCTTTTTTATATTATTTATTAACAATTTGCCTTTAAGTAAAAAATAATAAATAACTAAATTATCCTCATTATCTCAAAACAATCAACTATATTCTATAATGGTACAATCACACTGATTTCATTATGCATCAAAAAGTAGAATGTGTTACAGTTTATTGCTCAATAATTCATATATTTTTGAATGTGTGAGAGACAGACTGACTACCGTCTATACTTGGGAAGGCACTGACAAATGAAGTTGGCTAAAGGTAAGAGGTAATTTTCTTCAGAGATGTGTTCAGTAGAAGGCCAAAACTATGGTATAGTGGATGGTCCCATACCTATACATGTATGAGCATCACAACTTAGATTTAAGAAGTTAAAAAAGAGGATGTAACATGGAGAAGAGAACATGGAATAAAATAATCCCAAAGGATTTGGAAAGAATCAATAGGGGTAAATATGAACAAATCACAGTGTATATGGGGATGAATTTATGAAGTAATAAATAAAATGTCTGTAGATATTTGTCACTAAATTTAGTTAATTTGCTTAGAGCTTTGTCATAAATTTGGCCTACTATCTTACTCTATAAACCAGTGGAACTGGCAAGAGCTAAGGCCTAGTAATTAGAAATTGGAAAAGAGTAGACACCATTTTCAGAAGAAATTAAGTCTCATCAAATAGAAATGGGTTATTTCTGGAAATATTGAATTGGTACTTATAAGAGCATTATGTTTACAAGTGAGGCATTCCTTATATTTGGTCTTATGTTTATTTGTACAATCACATTTGATATCATTGTACAATTCCATTTATATTATACTTCAGTATATAGCTGTCCTTGCTTTAAATTTGCAATTAAAATCTAGGAAAACAAAACAAAATACACTTTGTTTTTCTTTTAAAGCACCAATTCATAATAGCACATAATGGAAGAACGTTGAGCAGCTAATTTTACTTCTATCAAACAATTTGAATTCTTAAATAGAATTTTTAAAATATTCTTTAACAAATGCAAATATATTATTAATAAATAAGAAGATATAAAAATTACATATATTATTACAAAGAAATGAATTTTGGTGAGATATATTATTGAAAATCTGTATTTGAAATTTCAAAATAATTTTATTTATTATTACTGCAAAATTTTGCATTCACTTGATCTGGCAGCTATCAGGAGATGAAAGAAATAAAATAACTAAGCTCACTTTCATCACAAGACTATAATTGCTTTGGATAAGAATAAAAAGGCTAAGGTTGCTTAGGCCATCTGTATTTTAAACATCTATTTAAATATTATATGATTCCTGCTTTAAACTTAATAATTTTCTATAATGAAACACAGAAATAGCAAAGTATGATTCATATAAATTACATACAGTATTATAACATTTAAAGTAGAGAAATGAGAGCTATACAAATTGCAAGAAACATATGATAGGGCTTTGGAGAATATTTTGCAAGGTTCTTAAATTGTCCTTTAGCAACAAACCTAAAATAATTCTTGCCTCATTTTATCTGTGTAAAATCTGTGAATAAAATTGACAAACAAAGCAATTAATACGAGTTTTTGGCACGAAGGTAATTTTGGACTTTTACTTTGTAGCTTGACAGATGTTCACTCACTTGAGTTTATTTATTTATTTATTTATTTATTTATGATTTATTTATTTATAGAATATATTATTTATTTACAATTTAGATGTCATCCTATTTCTCCTTCCCAGAAACCCCCTATTCTATCCCCTCTCCTCTTTTTTGCTTTTATACCACTTTAATTACATGCAAGTATTAAGGTCAGTACTGGGTTGATGAAATATCAATACAATAGATGTGAATACTCAAGGAACAAGCAAGATAATAAACACAAATACTCAAAGAACAAGCAAGGCAATAAACAATGTTCCATGAACACTCCTGTGATCACTGTTTCTATGGGCTTATCAGGATGACCAAAATATCTGAGCCTATTTCCCTGTCCTAGCCTGTTGGGGGCCGACTTTTAGCAGAAAGCAGCTATCAGCTTTGCAGCCATCTTGAGCCATATACCCTGACATGAGACTTGAATTACAATAGCCTACAAGAGCTGAGAACACTCTGATAATCTTGGTTTAGATACCTTGAGATTAAAGGTGCGTGAGATTAAAGGTGTGTGACTTAGAAGTATAGAAGTATAGAGATCAGAGTTAGAGACAAGACCTAAGGCCATGATTAAAGGTGTAACTTAGAGGCGTGGCTTAGAAGTAAGACATAAAATATGCAGAGGCAGATAGTAGGATTCAGACATTAGGGAGACTATAGAAGACAGAACCAGACATTAGACGGAGATCAGAGAATTTTGGGGATTATCAGAGACGAATCTCAGACATTAGGTAAAATCTGGCCTCACCCTCGCTCTTGCTGAAACCTGACCTGCAGACCGGAGCAGAAGCTTGGGCCGGGATACAGTGGTCACCCAAACGTGGGTCGGCCCGGGCCTCAACATTTTGCCTGGGCTTCAACATTTATTTTGGCCGCCCCAACTTGGGGCTAGTGCAGTCCCCAACACTAGCACAAAGTCATTTTCATGTCTGAAGCCTACTTTTTTGTTCTAGCCTAATATTTAGATTCCTGCCAGAAACTCTTTGTTTTAGCCTAATTTTTAGATTCCTGCCTAAAATTTCTTCTTTGTTGCAGCCTAATATCAAATTCCAGCTTGAAGCCCACTTCCTTGTCCTTGGTCAATGTCAGATTCTTGTCAATAAGCCCCAAAAGCTCTTTGCCTCTCCACCTTTTTTATTGCATAAACAATACTGAGTTTATCTTAGATCATTCTGACAAGAATGCTTTCCTTATCTGGAATATGAATTATCCAAAGCAATGCACTTCTGTCTTAGATTGGTCTCTGTGCAAAATCTTACCCGCCCTTGGCTAGCCAGCCTGTTAAAATAATAACTCTGTTTGGGACTCCATTTTAAATGTCAAGGCATGTACTGTGGCTGTCAATGTGTTGATGTTGTTAAAGACAAGATTTACCATGATGGCCAGGAATAAAACTATTCCCAGAATAAAAAGGGCTAGCATGAGCAATCTATATATGCTCTACTTGAAGCTTGACCAAAATAGAAATACTGACCTCAAGACATGGGTAATTTTATCAGCAGTATATGACACATCAACACTCAGCAGACCAACATTCTTTAAATTCATAACCTCACTATGTAAAGTTAAAACATGCAGAGAGGTGTTAGATTTATGTCAAATACAGTGAAAGTGTCTTTAAACTTTTTCCTAATTATAATGGTTATCACTACATTTTAGAACTAACACAAATCCAATGGTATTTGACATGACAGGAGAGATGGATCCTTACTCTTAAACTCTGAACCTTCTTCCAATAATTTGTATAGTATAAAGAGCATCAATTTGTTGTTCCAAATGCCTATATAAATCCTCTTGCATATTCAACAGATTAGTAACATTTTTTTGCTAAATGATTAACAAAAGTAGCTGTCTTAACTTCTTGTGTCAAAGCAATTGTAAAAGTAGTGGTGCTACCAATTAATGTAATTAAAGCTGTTATACCAGCAATAATCAAGCCCACTACCCTCTTGCTTCTGTTTAAAGCCTAACTCACTTTTTCCAGTACTTGCAAACTTTTTTTCAGAATACCAAGGTTCTGTAATACTCAAGGAAATAAAATAAAAAATGGTTGATAGACCTCCATAACTAACATGCCAGTTTTCAACACAGTAACACAATTAGAAAGTGAACAATCTATGCAACTTACATTAAATACTATAGATGAGACAAAAGTAATTTTAACTTGACGATTACAAAAGTCTTAACACATGAAGTAACACTTGTTTGAAATCCAGATCCTGTCCCAACTTTATTTCTTGCTAACATAACATCATAGGGAACTGTAGCTAACTTCCAAATATGTCTCTGGAAATATCCAGAACCAGCATTCCAAATGAAGACTGTTATTTCCAATATTGGATTGACTTCTAGACAAGTCCATGATTGAGTCCTAATAACTAGTAACATTTAAAAAAATACAAGTTTCATTATAGCTTCTCTTTAATTCTCTGTTCCAAAAGGTTTAAAAACTTGAGGCAAAGATGTTTTTCTCATCTGGGATATAGAAAAGCAAAGGTGGGTCAGGAACATATGTCCCATACATCTTCCCAGTCACCATATTCAGGGCATTCAGAAAGCTCACAGGTCAGTGTGATTCTTTGTCCCATCATCAATATATCTCCCCAATCACTCTGGCTGACACCATGCTCATTCAGCATCCTTCATAAAAACACAAACATGCCCTCTTCCTTTTATTAAATACCTGATTGGGATCATGCCATACACCAGTACTTGACTCCTTTCCTTTCACCAAGGCATAAGTATGCCTAGTTATAGATTGCCATAAATACTCAGCAGAAAGTTCCTTGGCAACCAAATTTAAAATAAAATAAAAAGAACATGATTTAAATAAATTTATGGTGTACAGGGATATATCTCCCCCTTTTTTATTTTGTAAAGATATTGTTTTAAACTACCATGTGCCCCTTCTACAGTAACTTGTTCTTGTGGATTATAAGGAATACCAGTAATATGAGTAACATTAAATTGCTGAAAAAAGTCTCAAATGCTCAACTGCAAAGTTCCATTATCTTCTTTTTAATTTATTGAATATTTTATTTATTTACATTTCTGATGTTATTTATCCCTTTTCTCTATTTTCCTGTCTAGAAACTCTTTATCCCTTCCCCATTCCTGCTACATCTGAGGGTGTACCCCAACCCATTCACATTTTCTCCCTCCCTGCCCTCAGATTCCACTACACTGGGAAATTCAGCATTCACTGGACCAAGGACCTCCTCTTTTACCAGGCCATTACAAGGTCATTTTCCACTACATATACAACTGGAGCCATGAGTCACTCCAAGCATGTTCCACGGCTGGAGGTTTACACTCTAGAAGCTCTGGTTGTTTGATATTGTCTCTCTTCCAATGAGGCTACAAGTCTCTTCAGCTCTTCAGTATTCTCTCTATCTCCTCCATTGGGGACAACATGATCATCTCAATGGTTAGCTGTGAGCATCTGCCTCTGGTAGAGGCTCACAGGAGACAGGTGTATCAGGCTCTGGTCAGAATGCACTTCCTGGTATCCACAAATGTGCCTGAGTATGGTGATCTAGGAGATGGATCCACAGGTAGGGCAATCTCCAGAGGGCCCCTCCTCCAGTCTCTACTCCACACTTTGTATCCTTACTTGCTCCTATGAGTATTTTGTTACTCCTTCAATGATGGAAGTACCCACACTTTGGTATTCCTTTTCTTGAGCTTCATGTAGTCTGTGACTTATATTTTAGGTATTATGAGCTGTTGGTCTAATATGCACTTATCAGTGAGTACATACCATGTATGTTCTTTTATGATTGGGTTACTTCACTCAGGATGATATTTTCTAGTTTCATCCATTTGCTTAAAAATTTCATGTATTCATTGTTTTTAATAGCAGAGTAGAACTCCGTTGTGTAAGTGTAACATATTTTCTATTTCCATTTCTCTGTTTAAGGACATCTGGGTTCTTTCCAGCTTCTGGAAATTATAAATAATGCTACTATGAACATAGTGGACCATGTTTCCTTGTTATATATTGGAGAATCTTTTGGGTAAAGGTACAATAGTGGTATAGCTAGGTCCTCAGGTAATACTATGTAAAACTTTCTGAGGAACCACCAGACTTATTTCCAGAGTGGTTTTACCAACTTACAATCCCATCAACAATAGAGGAGTGTTCCTCTTTTTTCATATCCTTGTCAGAATCTGCTATCACCTGTGCTTTTGATTTTACCATTCTGACTGGTGTGGGGTAGAATCTCAGGTTTGTTTTGATTTGCATTTCTCTGATGACTAAGGCTGTTGAACATTTCTTTGGGTGATTTTTTTTATCATTTGAGTTTCCTCAGTTGAGAACTGTTTGTTGAGCTCTATATCCCATTTTAATAGGGTTAGTTGATTGTCTGAAGTCTAATTTCTTGAGTTCTTTGTATAGATTAGATAGTAGCACACTATCAGATATAAGATTGGTAAAGACATTTTCCGATCTGTTGTTTGACATGTTGTGCTACTCACAATGTCCTTTGCCTTACAAAAGCTTTGCAGTTTTATGAGGTCTCAATTGGCAATTCTTGATCTTAAAGCATAAGCCATAGGTGTTCTATTCAGGAATACTTCCCCTGTGCACATGTGTTCGAGGCTCTTCCCCAGTTTCTGTTCTATCAGATTCAGTGTATCTGATTTTATGTGGATGTCCTTTATCAACTTGGACTTGAGCTTTGTACAAGGAGATAAGAATGGATCTACTTGCATTCATCTACATGTTGACTTCCAGTCGAACCAGCACCATTTGTTGAAAATGTTGACTTTTTTCCACTGTATGATTTTAGCATCTTTGTCAAAGAACATAGGTATGTGGGTTCATTTCTGGGTCATCAATTTTATTCCATTGATCTTCTTGCCTATCTCTGTACCAATAATATGCATTTTTAATAGCTATTGCTCTGTAGTACAGCTTTAGGTCAGGGATGGTGTTTCCTCCAGAAGATGTTTTATTGCTAAGAATAGTTTGACTATCCTGGGTTTTTTATTATTACAAATGAATTTGAGAATTTGCTCATTATAACTCTGTTAAGAATTGACTTGGGATTTTGTGGATAGCAATGAATCTGTAGAATTCTTTTGGCAAGACAGACATTTTTAAAATTTTAATCCTGCTAATCCATGAGCATGGGAGATCTTTCCATCTTCTGAGATCTTTGATTTCTTTCTTCAGAGACTTGAAGTACTTGTCATACAAATCTTTACTTGTTTGGTTAGATTCACACTAAAGAATTTTATATTATTTGTGACTATTGTGAAGCCTTTCATTTCCTTGATTTCTTTCTTAGCCTGTTTATCCTTTGGGTAGAGGAAAGCTATATATTTGTTTGGGTTAATTTTATATCTAGCTACTTTGCTGAAGTTGTTTATAAGGTTTAGGAGTTCTCTGGTGGAAGTTTTGGGGTCACTTAAGTACATTAGCCTATCATCTGCAAATAGTGATATTTTGACTTCTTACTTTCCAATTTGTATCCCTTTGAACAACTTTTCTTGTCTAAGTGCTCTGGCTAAGACTTCAAGTACTATAGTGAATAGATAGGGAGAGAGTTAGGCAGCTTTGTCTAGTCCCTGATTTTAGTGGGATTGCATGAAGTTTCTCTCCATTTAGTTTGATGTTGGCCACTGGTTTGATGTATATTGTTTTTAATATATGTATTATGGGCCACAAATTCCTCATCTTTCCAAGGCTTTTACCATGAATGGGTTTTGAATCTTACAAATGCTTTCTCAGAATTTAGTGAGATGATTATTTGGTGTTTTTCTTGAAATTTCTTTATATAGTGGATTACATTGATGGATTTCCATATATTGAACAATCCCTGCGTTCCTGGGATAAAGCTTACTTGATCATGATGGATGGTTGTTTTGATATGCTCTTTGATTCAGTTTGCAAGAACTTTATTGAGTACTTTTGCATCAATATTCATAAGGGAAATTGGTCTGAAGTTCTTTTGTTTTGTTGTGTCTTTGTGTGATTTATGTATGAGCATAATTGTGGCTTCATTGAATGAACTCTGTAGCATTTTTTTTCTGTTTCTGTTTTGTGAAATAATTTAAAAAGAATTGGTATTAGGTCTTCATGGAAGGTCTGATAGAATTCTGCACTAAATCCAACTGGTCAATTATTTATTTACTTATTTATTTTGGTGGTGAGACTGTTATTGACTGCTGCTATTTCTTTAGAGGTTATGGGATTGTATAGGTGGTTTATCTGATCTTGATTTAACTTTGGTACCTGCTATCTGTCTAGAATATTGTCCATTTCATTCAGATTTTCCAGTTTTGTTTGAATCTTTTGTAATAGGATCTGATGATCTTTTTAAAATTTTCTTGGTTTCTGTTGTTATATTTGCTTTTTACATCCTGATTTTATTAATTTGGACACTGTCTTTGTTCCGTCTGGTTAGTCTAGTTAAGGGTTTTTCTATCTTGTTGATTTTCTCAAATCAACAAGAAAATTCTGAGAAAGCAAAGTTCTTTTTTTTTTCTTACTTCATTGATTTCAACACTGAGTTTGGTTATTTCTTGTCATCTGTTTCTCTGGGGTGCATACCCTACTTTTTTTCTTCTAAAGTTTTCAGAAGTGCTTTCAAGATGTTAGTGTACGCTCTCTCCAGTTTCTTTTTTGTAGGCACTTAGAGCTATGAGTTTTCCTCTTAGCAATGCTTTCATTGTGTCCCATAAGTTTTTGTATGATGTGCATTCAATTTCATTTAATTCAAAAACTTTTTAATTTCTTTTTTTATTTGTTCCTTGACCAAATTATCATTTAGTAGAAAAACGTTCAGTTTCCATTTATATGTTTGCTTTCTGTTTCTTTTGTTGTTATTGATGACTAGCCTTAGTCATCAATAGGTGATCTGATAGGATGCATGGGATTATTTCAATCTTTTTGTATCTGTCAAGTTCTGCTTTGTGACCAATTATATGGTCTATTTTGGAGAAGGTACCATGAGATGCAAAGAAGAAGGTACATCCTTTTGTTTTAGGATGAAATGTTCTATAGATATCTGTGAAATCCATTTGGTTCATAACTTCTGTTATTTTCAGTTTGTCTCTGTTTAGTTTCCATTTCCATTATCTGTCTATTGATGAGAGTGTAGTGTTAAAGTCTCCCATTATTATTGTGTGAGGTACAATGTGTGCTTTGAGCTTTAGTAAAGGTTTTTTTTTTTTTTTTTTATGAATGTGGGTACCCTTGCCTTTGGAGCATAGATATTCAGAATTGAGAGTTCAGACTGGTAGATATTTTATAATTATGAAAAGTCCTTCCTTATGTTTTTTATAATGTTTGGTTGAAAGTCGATTTTATTCAATATTCAAATGGCTCCTTCAGCATGTTTCTTGGGACTATTTGCCTGGATATACATGCAATTAAGTGCTGAGTCCTGTTTACACATCCAGTCCATTTGTCTATGTCTTTTTATTGGGGATTTGAGTCCATTGATGTTAAGAGATATTAAGGAGAAATGATTGTTGCTTTCTCTTATTGTTATTAGAGACAGAATTATGTTTGTGTAGCTATCTTTTGGGTTTTTTGGAAGAAGATTACTTTCTTGCCTGTTCTAAGGTATAGTTTCCTTCCTTGTGTTAGGAGTTTTCCATTTATTATCCTTTGTAGGGCTAGATTTGTGAAATGGAAAGATATTGTCTAAATTTGGTTTACTCATGGAATATCTTTGTTTCTCCTTTAGTGGTAATTGAGAGTTTTTCTGGGTATTGTAGCTTGGGATGCCAATTGTGTTCTCTTAGGGTCTGTATGGCATCTGTCCAGGAGCTTCTGGCTTTCATAGTCCCTGGTGAGAAGTCTTTTTAATTCTGATAGGTCTGCCTTTATAAGTTACTTGACCTTTTTCCCTTACTGCTTTTAATAGTCTTTCTTTGTTTTGTGCATCTGATGTTTTGATTAGTATGTGATGTGAAGATTTTTTTTATCTAGTCTATTTGGATTTCTATAGGCTTCCTGTATGTTCATGGGAATCTCTTTTTTTTAGGTTAGGGAAGTTTTCCTCTACAATTTTGTTGAAGATATTTACTGGCCCTTTAAGTTGAGAATCATTGCTTTCTTCTATAACTATTATCCTTAAGTTATGTCTTCTCATTGTGTCCTTGATTTCCTGGCTGTTTTAGGTTAGGAGTTTTTTTTTTGCATTTTGCACTTTCTTTAACAGTTATGTTAATGTTATTTATTGTATCTTCTTCACCTGATATTCTCTCTTCTATCTATTTTATTCTGTTGGTGATGCTTGCATCTATGACTCTTCATCTATTTCCTATGTTTTCTATCTACAGGGTAGTCTTTCTTTATGATTTTTTAATTGTTTCTCCTTCCATTTTTAGATCATGGTTTGTTTTGTTCCATTCCTTCACCTGTTTGTTGTGTTTTCTTGTAATTCTTTCAGTGAATTTTGTGTTTCCTATTTAATAGCGTCTACCTGTTACCTGTGCTCTCCTGTGTTTCTTTAAGGTAGTTATTCATGTCCTTTATAAAGTCATCTATCATCATCATGAGAAGTGATTTTAAATTTGCCTTGCCTTTCTGGTGTGATAGGATATCTAGGACGTGCTATAGTGGGAGAATTGGGTTCTGATAATGCCAAGTAACCTTAGTTTCTTTTGCTTACATTGTTGCTCTTGCCTTTTGCCCTCTGGTTATCTCTAACTCTGTCTGCACTCCCTGTCTCTGACTATAGTCTGTCACTTATGTTATCTTTGTTGTGTCAGACCTTCTCAGAGTCCAGCTGTCTCTATGATCCAGTTATCTTGAGTGTCAGAGCACATGGGAGTCAGGCTCCCTCTGCAATCCTGTAATCCTATGATCCTGGGTGTGTTAGAGTTCTTGAGAGTCCAGCTTATTCTATGATCTTGTCTGTTTTAGATCTCCTGGGAGTTCAGCTTCCTCTGGTTATTGTGAGATTGGTTACAGAGGTAGCTCTCATGGTCTGCTCAGTGCACCAGTTCAGAATGGAAGGAATCCATGACAGTGGGTCAGGGTATGGTGTCTTCACAAAAGCAGATCAACTAGAAGTCTACTGTTCTGTGTGCCATGGATCCTCAACTGCTCTGAATGAAACAGATTTTCTGGGATGAGTTTGAATATGGTGTATTCCCTGGAGCTGACCAGCTATGTGTCTGCTTAAGCAAGATGAGCCAGAAAGAAGGGGTGGAAGGGGAGTGGGATTTAGGAGGGCAGATTTTTGGTGGGTGGTGAGTCCCTAGTAGGCCACTGGTTTCCCAGCTGTAGCTCTGGGACTTCTTGTGGGAGGGATTTTACCAACTGCTCTGAGGATAACAGATCCTCTAGGATGGGTCTGAATGTGGTGTCTTCCCAGTAGCAGACCAGCTATGAGTCTGCCCAGTATCTCACTTGAGTTTAAATTTAAGCCACTATCACCAGTAGCAGACCAGCTATGAGTCTGCCCCAGTATCTCACTTGAGTTTAAATTTAAGCCACTATCAACCATGAAATCAGGTAGATACATCATATTCTGCATTCTCACACTTATAATTGTTTTACCTTTCTTCCATTAGCAATAACCAGTATGAGGGAAATTTACTTAAAAAAAGCTAAATGGAAGTCCAGTTTGAATCATTCTTCAGCATTAGCAGTTGAACATGCCCAAGCACCAGCCCACGGATTGCATGTATTCCATCATAGTTATATAAATTAGGTCTACCAAATTAATGGATGACAGTATTATGTCACAATATGAAAGGGTTGAAAAAACCTGAGTGGTCTCAATATATGTAATTAAAAAGAAAATCTTATACATTTAAAGATTACAGTGCATTAGTGGAAGTGGACAGCCTTGGTACCTGAAAGTTTGGATTCCCTAGTGTTGGGAAATTTCAAGAGCCTGGAGGTGGGAATGAGAGGATGGTGGGAGCACACCCTCATAGTAATTGGAGGAAAGTGGATGGGGGATGGGGTTAGGCATCAGTGGAAGTGGAAGGCCTTAGTGCATGAATGTTTGAGTTCCCTAATGTTGGGGAATTTGAGAGCAGGGAGGCAAAAATGTGAGGATGGTGGGAGCACACTTTCAGACAAACTCCCAGAATTATATGCATTAGACATTACAGAGGCAGGCTGCCAGAAGACTAGATTCCAGAATTCAAACAACGAATTATCTTGATACTAAAATATGTTGGGAGAATTGTATATTGCAGAATACACAGCCTCAGTGTATCTACTCATCAAGTGAGCTGAGTAGACCTGCTTGAACCTCTGATGTCCTGGAATTCCAGCTGGATGCGGTGAAGATACAGCATTAGAGGCTTATCAATTTACCTTTCTTCCTGCCCCTCTTCTAATATCTCAATGCCCATAATCAGCTTGAAGAAGTTAATGAAGATTCAGCACCCCTATTCCCTGGGCTTGGGGACTGAGTTGGTTATTATTGGGCTGCCTTTATAGGGAAAAGTAGTGGTTTTGTGGAACAGGGTGGGTTAGCTAGGATTTATTGCAAAGCCATAACGTACTGGTAGAAATAAGTATAATTGTTATTAAGATAAAGTTATAATTTCTTAAATGGTTCAAAATTTACTTTGATTTCAAATTTAAGGTTTTCATTGGTACGAGCTTCTTATTGATATTGAAGTGAGATGAATATTGTTACTCTCATAGGCATTGTGCCTATATAACACATTTAGGAATACAAGGCTTAGACCCAGTCCTTTAACTTTTTTAACTGACTTGAGATGGTTAGCCTGTTAGTTAATGGCCTATAACAAATTCATGGCTCTGAGTTTACTGTTAGGGTGTTTTCTATATTTTATTTAAAATAGCTGAGAGGAATTAACAGACAACAACCCAGATTGCCTTAAATGGTTAGTTGGTTTTCAAAACGTTAGAAGTCCACAGAATAGATGTTACAAACATTTATGTATTAATGTTCATTTTGATAATAGACCTGTCTGCTCCTGACAGCTTCCTGTATTGGATTCTAAGTAGAAATTGTGCATGTTTGGAGTTACTCCAGTTGTGGTGAGACAGCCACTTGGCAAGAATTGCCTCTTTTCATCTACAGACAAATCATTGTCCAGAAAAGGACACACTTGCGGAATAGTTGACTGATTATATCTGCCAATACAGAGTAATTAGCCCTTAATAATTCTGCATCACTAGGTCTGTCAGATGATCCTGGGCCAGAAGGCTGAAGATCAGATGCTCCAACGTTTTGTAATACAGGGACTGTCTGGGTGTTCAGTGAAGTCTAAAAGTTGGCTAAGTTTTAGAAGCTATGCTTTGTGCTTCCCATAATTTCAGTTAACTCAGTCATTCTGGATTTCTGACGGGGTTGAAATCTTATAATCTCATAGCCAATCCTAGCTATTTGCTTTGAATGAAAAGGTTTGAGAGGATGGTTTTCAGCTGACATTCTTTCTAAATCCAAGAAAAAAAAGCCAGGTTCAGAACTAAGTGTTTTATTTAGGAGGGATGACAGAGGTTCTGTTTAGTCAACAAAATGATGGACTAGGTATTAGGTCTATCTTGTACCTTACTGACCAAAATTGGTATAGTTATGCTCTAATTATATTTTAAGAGAAAAGTTTTATTTTAACAGCAAGGGTGATATGTAGGAGGAGCTAAGATTGGAGGAGTAAGGAGAGGAGGAGGAGAAGAAGAGGAGGAGCTAGGTGACAAGATGGGGGGAACATGGAGGCAGATGTTCATGTGTCCCTCTGTCAGTCAAAGATAGGTGGTATATCTAGTTTGGCTATTGGGTTACACTTCTAATTGTATGGGCATCTTGTTATTGAGCATTACCAAACTTATAAAGCCTTTGATTAACATTTAAAAAGTTGTATAAAAGTAAAAATAGAAGCAGGGATGGGATAGGGGTTTTCTAGGGAAGAGAAAGGGGGAAAGTTGATGGCATCTGAAATGTAAATAAAATGTCCAATAAAGATTTTCACATCTCAATTAAAATGATTACAGTGATTTATAGGACAAGTACCAGAAAGAAAAGAAAAAGTCTAAATGAAGTCTTCAGTATCCTATAATAAAATAAACTATATATAATTTATAGTTTGAATTTTGTCAAATATATTTGAATAGAGATATATTTGAAAAAATATGTTTAGTTACACAACTTCTACTTCATCTAATGTTCATTTTTTTATAATAAAATATTTATTGCATAGGATACATATGTATATGCATATGTGGAAATAGATTAGGGGAGTATAAAAGGATGTATGGAAATAATGAATTTGTAGAACAACAAAAATTGGGCTACATTCTTTCCTGGAACTATTTTAGCATTCTTCAAATCACTGAAAACTAACTAGAATAGTTCTTAGGTAGAACTATGAAAACCTCATTAAATAGAAGACATTGACAGTGATGCCACCCCCATTTTTTTAAATCAAAAATGTCTTGCAGATCGAATCACAGACATTAAAGGCAAAGAATATGAATTTCAACCATGTCTCTAAACACAGTTATTAACACATCTTGCACCATGTTAAAATTTAAATTTAAAAATGATTCTTGAAAACCACTATATGTAATGAATGACTTATTAGACAACATCTTATTCTCTACTTCTCAGCATGTTCAACTCTGAAAATATATGCAAATTATTCCCTTTCAACCTTTAAATCCGAATGAGAAGCACATCTTGAATTATCATAGGAGACTAACAAATTACAATGGTGTTCACTTAAATGAATACCTGTTAAAGAGCTAAGACACTTTAGTTCTATGGTTATTCTATAAGTCAACCAACACACACACACACACACACACACACACACACACAGAGAGAGAGAGAGAGAGAGAGAGAGAGAGAGAGAGAGAATACACATATAAGCATTTTTAAATGAATGTTGAAAATACAAATGCTTTGACAATACACATAAATTCAGATGAAAAGTAAGAAGCACATGACTTGATATAATAACAAAACAATTTATAGCTGTGTATAGCATGTATTTAAAATTAGCCTTACCTTTTTATGATAGATCTGCCAAATAATTTTCCTAAATGGGTTAAAAATAGGTTAAGAAAAATTTCAAGTTTGTGTGTAAAAAGAAAAGTATATCAGTAATTTAACCAATTTTGTAAAAATAAAAGCCCAATTGAATTTTCTGTATGTTTGTTGGACCCCTTATAGAGCCATCATATCTGTATTTCTGTTTACTACCTATGTAGCACTATTAAAAATACTTTTTGAAAGCTTTGAAAATATATGTTGTGGTTTATTGTTTGCTATTTTTATGTTCTAAGAAGTAAAGGCCACCTTCTTGAAATATCATTGTGAAAAATGTATTTGTTCATTTAAAATTTTGTGGATATATATCTAAAAAATTCTAGAATAGCAATCCACATCTTCTCTGTATAAGCAAGAAATTTGATTCAAAAATATCTGGCTCATATTAAATTAAGAATTTAAATTAAGAATTGATTTAAGTTAAGTCCTACATATTATTCATAGTAGAGTTTACAATATACCAACATTTAACGATGTTTCCTGAAATAATTAAAAAAATGTTTCTGTTTGCAACTTCCTTTTTGTTATAGAATCAAATTAATCAAAATGTTCATTTTTGACTTGTAAAAAAAATCAGTGATTTGAAGGAAAATTAACATTTTGTTGTATTCTATTTCTTTTTCTGCTAGATGATAATTAGTTAAAAGTAAAACTTACCCATTATATTCTTATATATTTAAGAATTATTTCAAGATGACTTTTTTGTTTGATCTATTTTTTATCATAAAGCAAATGATATGTTTGTTATTGACCACATAGCTGATATTGACATCAGACCATATAAAGTGATGGGACTACAATAACTATGCTACTGAACAATTAAGAGAATATATACAAAGAAAATCTCGACGTCAAGAAACAAAAGCTGAAATAATAAATAAAAAATAATAAATCTGTTAAGCTATATAATTAATGCAATGGCAACTACTCTTAACTACAAAACCAAAAACAGAGAATATGTATTCAAGTGTGACTATTCAGACTGTATTTTATCACTTTACATATAGCAATGAAGAAAGATTGTGACTTTGAAAATTGAAACTACTATTTATTACAGTAATTTGCTCTTAATTGAGAAATATATTTAGAAGGTTAACAGAGAAATGGTTTGTAAAATTTATATTTTAAGAATTAAGTTTTTTATAAGGTACCAAAATGATAGTAAAATTAATCAAAGGTAGGAAAACATTGGGGGTTTTTTTCTTTTAAAGTTTGGAGATTCTGTATGTAAATTCTTGCTTCTGTGGCTCAAAGAATATTGTACTGGCTGGTATTTTATCAACTTGATACATTAGAGTTATCTAAAATAACTGAACCTTAATTGAGAAAAGATATTTCAGTGAGATATTGCTGTAAGGCATGTTCTTGATTAGTTATTGATGGTGGAAGGCCCAGACCATTGTGAGTGGTACCATCCCTGGGCTGGTGGTGTGCCCTTGGTTCTCTAACAAATCAGACCTGAAAATATTATTTTTTATTAAACCTATTTCTAGATTTTTTGGATATTTTATTTATTTACATTTCAGATCTCATCTACTTTTCCCATTCCAACCCCTCAAGAAACCCTCTATCCCTTCTTCTCATTTTTGCTTTTATACCATTTTAATTACATGCAAATATTTAGATCAGTTCTATGTTGAGGAAATAGCAATATAGTAGATGCAAATACTCAAGGAACAAGCAAGAAAATGAACACAAATAGTCAAAAAACAAGCAAAGCTATAAACAAAGTTGCATGATCATTCCCATGATTACTGTTTCTAAGTGCTTATCAGGGTGACTAAAATATCTGAGCCTACTTCCCTGTCCTATCCAAAGTCATTTTCATGTATAAAGCCTACTTCTTTGTTTTAGCCTAAGATTTTGATTCCTACCTGGAATTACTTCTTTGTTCTAGCCTAATGCCAGAGTCCTACCTGAAGCCCATTTCCTTGTCCTTGGCCAATGTCATAGTCTTGCCAATCAGCCCCAAAAGCTCTCCACCTCTACCTTCTTTTCTCCCCCTTTTTATTTCATAAACAAGACTGAACCTGTCTTAGGTCGTTTATATAAGAATGCCTTTCTTACCTGTCATGGAATATGCATTATCCAAAGCAGTGCATTTATGTCTTAGGTTGGTAAGTCTCTGTGCAGAATCTTACCTGTCCTTGACTTGCCAGTCTGTTAAATTAATAACTCTATTTGGGGTCCATTTTCAGTTTCAAGCCATGTACTTTTTTAAAATATTTCCCAAGATAAACACTTTAATAAAATTATGCCTTTTTGTTTTCTGAAAATGTATAGCTATTTGTCATCTATATGGTATAAAATGGTTTATTGTATTTTGCATTCCATTTTTATAAATTATAATATTGCACACTCTAAATTGTTCTTTAGTTATGCATAACTTGTGTAGTATGATGCTTTTGAAATGATATGCAGCAATTTCACATTCATTTTTTCTTTAAGTGTTTATAGGAGCTCAAGATACAAGACTCTTTCCAGCACAGACATAAGTATGACTATTCTTTGTATATGCAATACAAGTAAATTCTAGCATTTTTAAAAAATGAAAACCCAATGTATACAGAAAGGAACAGAATAAAAATCATTTACATTCTGACAAACAAGCTGGGCAGTATTGGCATACTCTTTTAATCCCACCACTTGGGAGGCAGAGGCAGGTGTATTTCTGATTTCATGGTTGATCTGTCCCTCTTCTAGGCAGCTCAGCTGGTCTCTGCTTCTTTCATGCTGCTTCCTCTGAGCTTCTTCTAAGTAGCTGAACTTTCTTGAGAATCTATTTTGCAGCTCACCTTTTCTGAGAGTTTAGCAGCTCAGCTCTCAATTAGTTTCACTATCTTCTTTGCACATTGCCTTGTCTAGAAGTGTCTTACAGCTGGCTCTGTTGTTTGTATATTTATGTGGAGGGAGGCTTCTAGTGTATCATTTACTTTCAGGGACTTCCTGAAGCTACATTGAATTGTTAATTCCTATCTCAATGAGCTTCCCTAAAAGATAGGGAACTTTAATTCTTTTATAACATCTGGCTGTTTCAACTTCCTACAAACACCTTGTTTTAAAATATTCTGTTTTTTTACCTGTGCATATTCTGTCTTAAAAAGTTTTTTTGAAGATGTTTTAATCCCAAAGGAAACTCTCACACAATAGTGATACAATATGATAAATGATTAGTAGTGCAAAAGTGAAATGTAGAGTGCTGTGTACCATTTAAAAACTTAAAAACATAGAATGATTCATTCATTTAACAGTAACTGTAACACACTCATCATGGGATTTTTCTTAAAGATGGGAATATACTGTTCCCTCACCCTTCTCAAAGAACCTCTATTTTATCAGAGAAAAAGATGAAAATAGTAAATAATACATAATGTTGGATGGTGAAGAAAAAGATATCAGACTAGAGAAAGCCATGGGAAGCAAGCCAGTAGGCAGCACACCTCCATAGATTCTGCATCAGCTCCTGCTTCCAAGTCCTTCCCTTGTTTGAACTTCTATTCTGTCTTTTTTCAGTGATGAACAGTACTGTGGAAGTGTAACTCAATTAAATTCATTTCTCCACAATTTACTTTGGTCATTGTTTTTCATCACAACAATAGTAACTAGGACAAAAGTATAACTTTTACTTATTTTCATAATTTTTTACATTTTCAAAATTGTATATACTTTTGAAATTTTTATTTAGTTATGAATCTTCTGGTAGTAGCAGAACTTTTTAAAACTGTACATGTTGCTTCTTTTTGCGCTTTATAAGCACTAGGCACACAGAGTATACATACATCTATGCAACACCACATCCATATGTGTACAACAAAAATAAATATTAGAAACTGTTATTAGCTTAAATACTGTAAAATAAAGAACGAAATATTCTTGTTTTGTATCAGTTGATTTTGGGAACTTTATTTTTACAAGCTATTGTGGATTTAATAAGTTATGCATAGCAAACTTATATCCAAGTCATAAAATCTAATAATTAATAAGTGAAAATAAATAATTGCAGAAGTGTATAAGAGGAAATGGATGAGCACAAGAAAAGTGTGCCTTCTGGACCCATCAGGGCAGATTCACACATAAACTCATAGAAGTTGTGATAACAAACAAAAGACCAATGCATGTCCAAGTCAGAACAAATCCAAGCATGGAGAATGGTAAGCATAAAGGTCACCTTTGGTCAAGGAACTATTTTCAATTCTTAGTTGCTATGGTGAGGAGAAGCCATTTCCTATATGAATGTAGTCCCATACTCCTGTGTAAGATACAGTATCTGAGAACACCTAGATATTACAAAAAGTAACACAAATTTGTATGGATGGGAAATAGAAGGTAGGTCTGGGAAAATTTGGCAAAGTAGGTGAATATAATCATTACATGCTGTACAAAATTCTCAATTAATTAATAAAAAATACTTTCAAATTTTATCCATAAAATATACAATTTATATAATATATCAAAGCATTGATAGATAATTTTTGATGGATTTTATGATTTTTGTAACTCATAAATATAATATTATTTATTTTAAGACAATTTAAATAAAAAAGAAAGATTTAATGTTCCTGTCAAATTGGAACAGATATCTCATAATTGGCATTTTGTTTATATTTGAAAGAAAAAAATTTTTAGCACAATAACCAAAATTAAGTAAAACAATTCAATATCTATTAAAGAAAACATATGAGAAAAAATGGGATTCAGCATTTTTTGCAAGAACTATCTTGATTGATATATATATATATATATATATATATATATATATATATATATATATATATATATTCAATCAGTGAAGGAACCCAGGACAGAACTACAGACAGAGCAGGAACCTGGAGGCAGGAGCTGATGCAGAAGCCATTGAAATGTACTGCTTACTGGCTTGTTCCTCGTGCCTTATTCAGCCTCATTTCTTATAGAAACTAAGAACAATGACCCAGAGATCACTTCTCCCACAGTAGGCTGGATCTACCCTCATCAATAACTACCTGAGAAAATGCCTTCTTGCTTGATAATGTGGAGGCATTTCTCAATTGTGGTTCCCTCCATTCAGATAGGTCTAACTTGTTTAAAGTTGTCTTATTAGCTAGTACAAATGACACTGTGTCAACTTGATACATGAACAAACCATTGTTAAGCCACAACTTTTCCTTTCTTGTTTCATACATATTGATGTAAACATAAAAGTATAAAGGATCTAAATTTTAAATTTTCTGTACTTTTTAATTTTTTCTCTCTCACAAACCAAAATTATTTTTAAAATTCAAAGTCTCTCAACTAGGGGCTCCTGTACTTACTTACTTTCAGAGAGAATAACCAGGTCAAATTTGAGCAAAGCAAAACCGAACTTCAAAATCAATGTCCAATTTGCTAGGTTTCACAAACTATTTTCTGAACTACATCAAGAATCTTAGGTCACTTCCCCAGATATGCCCTTTGTAGCAGATACAGATTGTCTTGTGGATTCTGGTTGGCAGTACCTGCATTGTTGCAGCTTTTCTTGATGGTCATTCTGTGATACAATCATTTTGAAAATTACTGAAGTGTCTTGCTGTAACTGGACTGCACTTTCAACAATAGACTTTTCTAGGTTCTCTTAAAGTACCCCAGTCCTTCTACACAATGACAAACCTCAGTTATCATCTATGACCCCTTCATGTCTTTAAAACCAGTACCACCTGTGTGACTCTTAAACTACCAAATTTGGCCAAGAGTACATTGTACAACCTTGGCCACATTTGGGAATACAGAAACTGTGTGATGCTACTTAGGAAACTCTTCCCAGAAGATTTCACCTCAATGGTGCTTGCCATTTTTTTAATCACAGAAAATTTTCAGCTACAAGTGGCCAACTTTGAGTATCCCAGAAAAGCAAAGGCTTCAATTTTATAGTTCTGGTATCTTGTTAATCACAGATGAGTTTTTAGCCCCAATTATCCAGAAGCATTGAATCTTAACTTAAAACAACAAATTGTTTCAATAGTATTTCAATTTGTATCTGACACTTTACAAGTTAGTCCTCTAACTTTTACATTGCTCTTAGCATTCTTCTCTTCCAAACACAGCACTGCTCACTAATCTATGAACATTCAATGTCTTTCTTTTTAATACAGAGTTCCAAAAGCCCTTCCACAATCCTTCCCAATACAACATGGTCAGATCATTTAGAACAATAACTCACAATCCCAGTACCAACTTATCTTACTGATTGTAAGTGCAGCCAGTACTTAGTGTAGGAATTCATGACAGGAACTCACAAAGGGAAGAAACCTGGAGGCAAGAGTTGATGCAGAATCCATCGAGGTGTGTTGATTACTGACTTGTTCATCTTTGGTATTTACAGACCCTAAGACTGTCATCCAGAGATAACACCACCTACAATAGGCTGGGCCAACCTTCATCAGTCACTATTCAAGTAAATGCCTTCTGGCTAGATTCTATGGAGATACTTTCTCAATTGAGGTTTGCTCCAATCAGATAATTCTAGCTTGTGTTAATTTAACATGGTACTAGCCATTCCAATGATATAACACAAAAAAATATAGATTGAAAAACAATGATCTTAGTGTAGTAATACTAAAGATTACATTTATAAATGAATTGATATACTCAGAGACAAACAATATTTGCAATGAAACATCACTTTAACTTTCTGTATTTTTAATTCCTTTTAAGTAAATATTCATTTATTTGATAAAACTATTAGAGTTACTGTGACTATAGTACTAATTGTTTATTGATACTATACTAGAAAGAATTGGTTTTACCTGACCTATAAAATGATTATTTTCAATAGAATATTAACTCAATTAAATAAAAATTTAAAAATAAATGATTGCTTTGCTTGGGGAATTATAATGAAGTATACTAATTGTGTTTAAAGTATTTTCCAAAATAATTTTATGATGGTTAATCTATATGTAAAATTTTACACTAACAATCTTCATTTTATTTGCAATCATTTTAATGTGATTAGATTACTAATATGTATTATAATATATTCTAAACAAGTTTAAGACTGGTTTATTTGATTAGAATATAATTCTGACAGTCTGTATTACTGTGAAATTGTAGAAGAAATATAACTCTAAAGCCCATATCATGTTACAAAATATTTTGATTGGCATAACCACCTATAAGTCAAGTCAAATTGTATGTTAATACAAAAGCTCTTACAGGTGAGAAAATGATTTTATCTATACCTATAGATTCCTACAATTTTGTGAGCTTGGAAGATATAGAAAACAAAATATTTATTTTTTATAATACTTACTATAGAACAAATAGAATTACAGTTTATTAATAAAATGTGAAAATGTTGCTACTATAACTGACATAAAATCTGTTCTAAATATAAAAAGTATACTTCATTGCATTCTTAACCAACACATCATAGAAACCTCTGGGATAACAAGAAATGTTTAAGAATGATAAAAACAGTTAGATATTTTTCCTAATGTTAAAAATATATTTGTTTGTTTGTTGTTTTAAGGAATGGCCTCATATATGTTGACATATATGAGGAGGCTTCACTGTTTTTAAAGATGTCCAGAAGCTTGTTCTGTAGCCAAAACTTACCTCAGTATTATTATTTCTCTGCCTTGGTACCACAATGTTTGGATTAAATGGGGAAACAATCACATGCAGGTTAAGTGTATATGTTTAATTTAGTAAAATTAAGTAATTCCTCATCATATTGAAAAAAATATTAGTAGTTGTTAAGAATTTAAACTTATCAGTAATGTATCATCATGTTTTATAGGCATGTAGCATCTTTTCAAATTACAACAAAGTAAAAGCCATCTCTGAATATGTCCACATGTAGAAGAATGCAAATAGATCTTTATTTAACACCCTGAACAATACTAAACTACAAATCAAAGATCTAAACTTAAAACCAAATATACTGAATCTGATAGAAGATAAAGTGGAGAATAACCTTGAGCTTTTTGGCACCAAAGATTTTCTGAAAAGAGCACTGATATCATAGGCAATAGGATCAACGATGAGAAAATCAGACCTTGTGAGACTGAAAAGCATTTATTTATTTATTTATTTATTTATTTATTTTATTTTTAATTATATTGTTTATTTATTCATGTGCACAATGATATTGTGAACAGTGACCTTCTAAGTATTGATAAAAGCACAGTATAACACACTAAAAAATTGATTATATTTTATTTTCTTTTTTTCTTATACCCATTACAATTCTTTTATTTTATTTTATATTTTATTTACATTTAAGATGCCATCCCCTTCCCCTATTTCCCCTCCCTAGAAAACACCTGTCCCATGCCCCCCTTTCCTTTTTTCTTTTATACAATTTTTTTAAATGTTAATCAAAGGATTTATAACTTTGGTAATGCTCAATCAGAAGTGTAACCCAATACCCAACCTAGATATATAAACTATCTTTGACTGGTGGAGACATGTGAACATCTGCCTCCATGCCCCCCCCCCCACTTTCTCTCTCTCATCACCTAGCTTCACCCTTCCTGTTAAAATAAAACTTTTCTCTCAAAATGCAATAGTTATTCCTAATTATACCAGTGAGGTACAAGATAGTCCTAATACTCAGTCCATCATTTTGTTGACTAACCAGAACCTCTGTCATCTCTGCTAACTAAAACACTTACTTTTGATCCTGGTTTATTTTTGGCTTTAGAATGAATGTCAGCTGAAAACTGTCTACTCAGATCTTTTCTCTTAAAGTAAATAGCCAGGATTGGCCATGAGACTATAGGTCTTCACCCTGTCAGAAATCCAGAATGACTGAGTTAACTGAAGTTATGGGAAGCACTAAACATAGATTCTAAACTTAACCAATTTATAGAGACTGCTGAACACCCGAAAATCCCCTATACTACTGAACGCTGGAGCATCAAAACTTCAGCCTTCTGGCCCAGAGTCATCTGACAAACCTTAGTGATGCAGGATTATTAAGGGCTTATTACTCTGTCTACGCAGATATAATCAGTCAACTATTCTGCATGTGTGTCCTTTTCTGGACAGTAATTTGTCTGTAAATAGAAAGAGGCAATTCTTGCCTAGTGGCTGTCACCACACAACTGGAGTAACTCCAAGGATGCTCAATTTCTTCTTAGAATTCATGACAGAAGCTGTAAGGAGCAAACAAGTCTATAATCAGAATGGACATTAATATATAAATATTTGTAGTGTCAATTCTATGGACTTCTGATATTTTGAAAAGCAGCTATCCATGTAAGGTAATCTGGACTGTTGTCTGTTCCCTCCTCTCAGTTATTTCTAAATAAAATATGGGAAAACTCCTAACAATAAGCTCAAAGCCATGAAATTGCTATAGTCCCTTAACGCATAAGTTAACCATCCCAAATCAGTTAAAAAGTTAAAGAAAGACTGGGTCTAGGCCTTGTGTTCCTAAATGTGTTATACAGGCACAATGCCCATGAGAGTATCAATATTCATCTCACTTTTATATTAATAAGAGGCTCATACCAATGAAAACCTTAAATTTGAAATCAAAGTAAATTTTGTACCATTTAATAAATTATAATTTCATCTTGATAATAATTATACAGATTTCTACCAATAGGTTATGGCTATGCAGTAAGTCCTAGCTAATCCTCCCTGTTCCAACAAAACCACTACTTTTCCCTAGAAAGACAGACCATTATTAACCACATTAGTCTCCAAGCCCAGGGAATAGGGTCGCTGACTCTTCTTTAACTTCTTCAAGCTGATTACAGGCCTTGAGATATTAGAAGAGGGGTGGGGGGAAGAGTAAGTTGATAAGCCTCTGATGCTGTGTCTTCACTGAATCCAGATGGAATTCCAGGACATCGGAGGTTTGGGCAGGTCTGCTCAGTATTCTTGATGAGTAGATATACCAAGGCTGTGTATTCTGCAATATACAATTCTCAGAGCAATTCTAGTATCAAGAAATAAAAAGTTTTTCCCCCCTAGGGGGCTGACATTTTTTAAAAGATGTTGGTTCTAACAACTTTTCTTTCTTTTCCCTTTTAAAAATTGGTTGTAATATTTACATTTCAGATTTTATCCCCTTACCCCACTTCCTCTCACCACCCAGAAACCTCCTATCCCATCCCCCTCCTCATGCTTCTATGAGGCAGTGACCGCAACTACCACCCCCACTATCCCCTCCCCACCCTCACATTCCCCCCCACTCTGTGTTTATTTTTTTATGGGACCAAGAAATTCCTCTCCCACCTATGCCTGAAAAGGCCATCCTCCCCTACATATATCACTGGAGTCTTGGGTCCCTCTCTATGTGTTCCCAGGCTGGTGGTTTAGACCCTGGGGGGCTCTGGTTGTTTGGTATTGTTGCTTTCCTCCTGGGGTCACAAACCCTTTCTGCTCCTTTAGTCCTCTCTCTAAGTTCTCCATTGGGAAACCCCTGATCATATCAGTGGTTAACTGTGAGCATCGTCCTCTGAGTGTGGCAGACCTCTAAGAAGACAGCTATATCATGTTTCTCATATTATGCACTTCCAGCCATTCACAACAGTGTTTAGATTAGGTGGCTGTACATGGGATGAATATCCAGATGGAATGGTCTCCTGATGGCCTCCCTTCAGTTTCTGTCCCATGTTTTGTTTCCATATTTGCTCCCTTGAGTATTTTTTTACTCGTTCTAAATAGAACTGAGGCATCCCCTCTTGGTCTTCTTTCTTCATGAGCTTCATGTGGTCTGCCTGTTGAGTCTTCACTAATCCAAGCTTTTGGGCTAACATCCGCTTAACAGTGAGTAAAGACCCTCTGTGTTCTTTTGGGATTGGGTTAACTCACTCAAGATGATAATTTCTAGATCAATCCATTTACTTAAAAAATTCTTGAATTCATTATTTTTAATAGCTGAGTAATAATCCATTTTGTAGATGTACCCAATTTTTTGTATCCATTCCTCTGTTGAGGGACATCTTGGTTCTTACCAGCTTCTAGCTATTATAAATAAGGCTGCTATGAACATAGTGGAGCATATGTCTTTATTATAGGTTGGAACATCTTCTGGATATATGCCCAGGAGTGCTACAGCTCGATAATCAAGTAATGGTATGTCCAGTTTTCTGAGAAAACTCCAGACTAATTTCCAGAGTGGTTGTACCAGCTTGCAATCCCACCAACAATGGAGTAGTGTTCCTCTTTCTCCACATCCTCACCAGCATCTATTATCACCTGAGTTTTTGATCTTAGCCATTCTGATTGGTGTGAGGTGGTGTCTCAGGGTTGTTTTTATTTGCATTTCCCTGATGACTAAGGATATGGAGCATTTCGTAAGGTGCTTCTCAGCCATTCAAGTTTCCTCTTTTGAGAATTCTTTGTTTAGCTCTGTACCCCAATTTTAATAGGGTTATATGGTTGTCTGGAGTATAATTTCTTGAGTGCTTTGTATATCTTGGATATTAGCCCTCTATCTGATGTAGGATTGGTTAGGATCTTTTCCCAATCTGTTGGTTGCCGATTTGTCTTATTGACAATGTCCTTTGCCTTACAGAAGCTTTGTAATTTGATGAGGTCCCATTTGTCAATTCTTGATCTTAGAGCATAAGCCATTGGTTGTCTGTTCAGGAACTTTTTCCCTGTGCCTAGGTATTCGAGGGTCTTTCCCACCTTCTCTTCTATTAGTTCCAGTGTATCTGGTTTTAAGTTAAGGTCTTTTATACACTTGGATTTGAGCTTTGTACAAGGAGATATGCATGGATTGATTTGCATTCTTCTACATGGTGACCTCCAGTTGAACCAGCACCATTTGCTGAAAATGCTGTCCTTTTTCCACTGGATGGTTTTAGCTCCTTTGTCAAAGATCAAGTGACCATAGGTATGTGGGCTCATTTCTGGATCTTCAGTTCTATTTCATCTATCTTCATGCCTGTCTTCCTATTTGTATCTCTTTGAATTCCTTTTGTTGTCTAGTCACTCTAGCTAGGACTTCCAGTAATATATTGATTAGGTAGTGTGAGAGTAGGCAGCCTTGTCTCGTCCCTAATCTTAGTGGAATTACTTCAAGTTTCTCTCCATTTAGTTTGATGTTGGCTACTAGCTTGCTGTATATTGCTTTTACTATGTTTAGGTATGGACCTTGAATTCCTCATCTTTCCAAGACTTTTAACATGAAGGGACGTTGAATTTTGTCAAATGCTTTCTCAGCATCTAGTGAGATGATCATATGTTTTTTTTTTCTTTGAGTTTATTTATATAGTGGATTACATTGATGGATTTCCGAATATTGAACCATCCCTGCATTCCTGGGATAAAGCCTACTTGATCTTGATGGATGATTGCTTTGATGTGTTGTTGTATTCGGTTTGCAAGAATTTTATTGAGTATTTTTGCATCAGTATTCATAAAAGAGATTGGTCTGTAGTTCTCTTTCTTTGTTTTGTCTTTGTGAGGCTTAGGTATGATCGTAATTGTAGCTTCATAGAACAAATTGGGTACTGTTCCTTCCATTTCTATTCTGTGGAATAATTTGAAGAGAATTGTTATTAGGTCTTCCTGGAAGGTCTTATAGAATTCTGCACTAAAACCATCTGGCCCCGGACTTTTTTTGGAGGGGAGATTTTTAATGACTGCTTCTATTTCTTTAGGGGTTATATGACTGTTTAGATGGTTTATCTGCTCCTCATTTATCTTTGGTAGCTGGTATCTATACAGAAAATTGTCCATTTCATCCAGATTTTCCAATTTTGTTGAATATAGACCTTTGTAGTAGGATCTGACGATTTTTTTAATTTCCTCTGTTTCTGTTGTTATGTCTTCCTGTTCAGTTCTGATTTTATTCATTTGAGTACTGTCTCTGTGCCCTTTGGTTAGTCTGGCTAAGGGTTTGTCTATCTTGTTGATTTTCTCAAAGAACCAGCTCCTGGTTTTGTTGATATTTTGTATAGTTCTTTTTGTTTCAACTTGGTTGATTTCAGCCCTGAGTTTGTTTATTTCCTGCCATCTACTCCTCTTGGGTATATTAGCTTATTTTTGTTCTAACTCTTTCAGGTGTGCTGTCAATTTATTAATGTATGTTCTTTCCATTTTTTTGTGGGCAATTAAAGCTATGATTTTTCCTGTTAGTACTGCTTTCATGGAGTCCCACAAATTTTGATATGATGTATCCTCATTTTCATTTAAATCTAAAAAGTCTTTAATTTCTTTCTTTATTTCTTCCTTGACCAAGTTATCATTGAGTAGAGCATTGTTCACTTTCCACGTGTATGTGGGCTTTCCGTTGTTTTTGTCCAAGTCAAGGACATGTCTTAGTTCATGGTGGTCTGATAAGGTACAAGGGATTATTTCAATTTTTTTGTATCTGTTGAGGCCCGTTTTGTAACCAATTATATGGCCTATTTTGGAGAAGGTACCATGAGGTGCTGATAAAAAGTATATTCTTTTGTTTTAGGATGGAATGTTCTATAGATGTCAGTTAAGTCCAATTGGTTCATAACTTCTGTTCGTTTCATTGTGTCTCGGTTTAGTTTCTGTTTCCATGATCTGTCCATAGCTGAGATTGGGGTGTTGAAATCTCCCACTATTATCGTGTGAGGTGCAATGTATTCTTTAAGCTTTATGTATGTGGGTGCCCTTGCCTTTGGAGCATAGATGTTCAGAATTGCAAGTTCCTCTTGGTACATTTTTTCTTTGATGAATATCTTTTTCTTTATCTTTTTTGATTACTTTTGGTTGAAAACAATTTTATTTTATACTAGAATTGCTACTCCAGATTGTTTCTTGGGGCCATTTGCTTGGAAGATTGTTTTCCAACCTTTTACTCTGAGGTAGTGTCTGTCTTTTTCACAAAGGTGCGTTTCTTGTATTCAGCAAAATATTGGGTCCTGTTTATGTATCCAATCTGATAGTCTATGTCTTTTTATTGGAGAATTGAGTCCATTGATATTAAGAGATATTAAGGAAAAATTAATGTTGTTTTCTATTATTTTTGTTATTATCAGTGGAGTTATGTTTGTAAATCTACCTTCTTTTAAGGTTGTTGGAAGATTACTTTCTTGCTTTTTCTAAGTTGTAGTTTCCCTCCTTGTTTTGGAGTTTTCCACCAATTATCCATTGAAAGGCTGGATTTGTGGTAAGATATTGTGAAATTTGGATTTGTCATGGAATATTTCGGTTTTTCCATCAATATTGATTAAGAGTTTCCCTGGGTAAAGTAGTCTGGGCTGGCATTTGTGTTCTCTTAGGGCCTGTATGATATCAGTCCAGGATCTTCTGGCTTTTATAGTCTCTGGTGAGAAGTCTGGTGTAATTTTTATAGGTCTGCCTGTATATGTTACTTTACCATTTTCCCTTACTGCTTTTAGTATTCTTTTCTTTGTTTTGTATATTTGATGTTTTGATTATTATGTGACGAGAGGTATTTCTTTTCTGGTCTAGTCTATTTGGGGTTCTGTAGGCTTCTTGTATATTTAAGGACATCTCTTTCTTTAGGTTAGGGAAGTTTTCCTCTATAATTTTGTTGAAGATATTTACTGGCCCTTTAAGTTGGGAGTCTTCATCCTCATTTATACCTAATATCCTTAGGTTTGGTCTTCTCATTGTGTCCTGGATTTCCTGAATGTTTTGGGTTAGGAGATTTTTGCATTTTGCATTTTCTTTGACAGTTGTGTCAATGTTTTCCATGGTATCTTCTGCACATGAGATTCTCTCTTCTATCTCTTGTATTCTGTTGGTGATGCTTGCATCTGTGACCTCTGGTCATTTTCTTAGGTTTCTATCTCCAGAGTAGTCTCCTTTTGAGATATCTTTATTGCTTCTACTTCCATTTTTAGATCCTGGACAGTTTTATTTAATTCCTTCATCTGTTTGGTTGAGTTTTCTTTCATTTCTTTAAGGGCTTCTACCTGTTTACCTGTGTTCTTCTCAAATTCTTTGAGACTGTTATTTATGACCTTCTTAAAGTCCTCTAACATTATCATGAGAAGTGATTTTAATTCTGAGTCCTGCTTTTCTGGTGTAATGTGGTGTTCAGGACTTGTTATGGTAGGGGAACTGGGTTCTGGTGATGCCAAGTAACTTTGGTTTCTGTTGTTTACATTCCTGGGCTTGACTTTTGCCATTTGGTTAGCTGTAGTTCTACTCACACTCACTGGTTCTGACTGGAGTCTGCCTTTCCAGTTATCTTGGTTGTATCAGAACTCCTCGGGGTATGGATGACTCTATGATCCTGAGCTCCAGCTGCTCTGGGTTCAGTGGCTCCTCTAGGATATTTCAGGATATGGAGTCTCCACAGTGGTAGACCAGCTAGGTGTTTGCTGTTCTGAATGTAGTTGCTCCTCTATGATGCTTCGAGATATGGTGTTCCCTGCTCTACTGGTCTGAGGGCCGTGTCCTCACTAGGATGCCTGCAGCTCTAGGGTCCTTGACCTCTCTTGGGTGCCTCTGCAGCTCTGCAGTCTGTGCCTTCCCTAGGGTGCCTCTGGACTCAGGTTCCAGAGGGGAGCAGATTGGCTGTGTGACTGATCACGCCACCAGTATCCAGGCCAGAGGCAGAAGGGGAGTGGTTCTCTGCAGGGGCAGGGTCTGGCTGCCAGGTGCCCTCTGGGAGGCTCTCTACTGCCAGTTGTGCTTCTAAGGCCTAGGGATGTGGGCAGGTTCTCCTACCTTCTGTTCTGTGATCCATGCCCTCCCTAAGGTGCCTCCGGACTCAGTTTCCAGGGGGGAGCAGATTGGCTGGAAGACAGCTCGAGCCACCAGTATCCAGGCCAGAGCGAAAAGCTTTTATAAGTCAAAGAACATAAGAGGAGCCTACAGAATGTGAAAAGAGTTTTATGAAATCTATATCTAAATAGAGAGCTGATATAAAAATATATAAAGAAATCACAAGAAATACATATCAAAATAATAATTCAATTAAAAATGTGGTATAGATCTAAATGATTATTCTAATTACAGGAATTCAAATGCATGAAAAATATATAAAGAAAAATTCAACAATCATATCCATTAAAAATATAAGTCAAAACTGCTTTGAGATTCCATCTTATATGTATGAGAATGACTAAGATCAATAACACAAATGGTAGTTTATATTTGCAAGGATGTTGAATAATGGCAAAATTCTTCCATTGGTGGGAGTGCAAAACTTTACAGTCACTGTAGTAATCAGTATTATTTCTCAGAAAGATGGAAATGAATCTACTTTAAGATCCAACTATGTCATTTTTGAGCATATACTCAATGAAAACTTCATCCTACCACAGGCATATTTCTTCAAGCAATATAAATAGCCATAGATTTGAAAATCCTAGATGTCCTTCGACAGAAAATAATGGATAAAGAAAATATGGTACATTTACATAATGAAGTATTACTCATTTGTTATAAAAAATAACATACCAAAATTTGCAGGTAAATGGATGGAAATTTAAAAAATAAATAGAAAAACAAAAACAGCAACACGCATGTGGTAATCTAGAACAAGAATGATAAATGTTATGTATTTGCTTATATTTGTACATTAAATAAATGATAACAAAGATATAATTCTTATATTCACAGAGGTTAGACATAAAGGAAAGGACTAGTGGGGGACACATTTCTCTCCCTTAGCTTTACTAAAGAAGGTAAGTACTACATAAATATTGCCATTTTTATAATACCACAATTAAACCAGACTTTATATCTTACATCAACTTAATGAAAAGTATAGTTTTCACAGAGAGCAGTAAAAAGCAGAGAAATCCTGCCTTTTCCAATGTACTTTGCCCATCTGCATGCAGGGTGGTAAATTTGAAAGGGATCAAAGCAAAGGACACTGTCTTTGTTCTAGGATACCTTAGTTCACCCATTGTCCTGGATTAGGACTTAAAGTAGATGTGAAATCTGCGCATATTTGGCCTTTTGGACAAGACCTAATGGTAAAAGGCTTATGTCCCTGCCCTAATAACAGTAAGACTACACACAACCATGTCCAGGCTACAGTAGACATGTGCTTCTAAGTAGTAGTGAACAATAGAGTTAAAAGGTTGATATTTAGCAAAAAAAAAAAATTGAATAGGCCTTTTAGAGACATCAAGGGCTCAAACTGTTAAAGCTTGCTTAAGAAAGCTTAACGATTCCTTATGGCAGTAACCCATGAGAATTGTGGTCTTGTGATAACACCTAAGCTCCTTTAGACAATTAAAATTTAATGGTCATACAAGGTAAATGGGGCATTGTGGAAAAAAAAAAACATAAGCTTGAAAAGGGCAGCTACCCTTTTTTTCAATTAGAGAAAAATGGCAGGGTGACATGCATATGGCATAGTACAAATGACCAGAGATTTTCTGTGCCTTTGTTGAACACAGTGCACACACATGTACATAAAATATAAAATAAGATTTTGCTCAACTTCCCTTAATACCTTGTGTATTTTAATTTGTATAAAAGGAAGTACTCTCACCCCAACCATGCACTCTCTTCAGCCACACCCTATGCCATCCTCATCATCCCCACAACCCCAAATCCCTGCTTCGTGAGGTATCAAGTCTCTACATGATTAGATACATTCTTTTCCCTGTGAGGCTAGACAAGGCAGACATCTGCTACATTTGTGCCAGGAACAGAGGGTGGCACAGACCAGCCCATGTATGCTGTTTGGTTGATGGCTTAGACTCTTGGAGCTCCAAGGGGTCCAGGTTAATTGTTACTGTTGGTCATCCTAAGGGGTTGCCATTCCATTAAGCTCTTTCAATTTTTCCAATAATTATTCCATAATTGTCCCTGATCTCAGTCAAGTGGTTGGCTGTAAATATCTGTACCTGTCTCAGCTGCTAATAGAGTTTCACAGAGGATAGTCATTCTAGGCTTCTGTCTGCAAGTACAACATGGCATCTGTAATAATGTCAGGGTTTGATGCCTGCATGTGGGATAGATGCCAAGTTGAGCCTGTCACTGGATGGCCTTTCCTTCAGAGGCTCTGCTCCATTTTTGTCCTGTATTTCTTTTATTCAGGAACAATTCTAGGTCTAAATTTTTGAAAGGAGATTAGTAATCCCATCTCTCCATTGGGAGTTATGTCTATCTACTGGAGGTGGTCTGTCCAATTTCTATCTCCCCACTTTTGGGCATTTTGGCTACAGTCATCCCTATTCAGTCCTGGTAACCTCTCCCATCTCAGTTCTCTGGAACTTTCTAGATGTTTTCCCTGCCCTCCACTCTCTGCAGCTTCATATTTCTGTTCATTATCCTGACCCCTCTGGGCTTGTTTCTTGTCTCCTCCAATACCTGATCCTGTTCATTTTTCCCTCCTCTTCCCCTCTTCCACAAAGATCAATCCCTCCTTCATTCTGCCTCTGATGATTATTTGTTCCCCTTTCTAAGTGGACTTGAAGCATCCTCATTAGGGCCTTCTATCTTGTTAAACTTGTTAGTATCTGGAGGTTATAACATGCATATTCTGAACTTCTTGGCTAATATCCACTAATCAGTGAATACACACCATGCATGTCCTTTGGGGTTTGGGGTACATTTTCTCTACATATCCTTTAAGGGATTTTTTCTGCATCTAGACATTTTAAAGTAAGGAGTTAGCCAAAATATGATGGGAAAAACTCAGACAACATTGAACTCCTTACTGATTTTATAGAATAAATTAAATATCTTTAAAAAGTATGTTTCTGCAATGGAGATATTATATCATCTCTAGTTGTTACTCTAAGAGTGACATTTCTTTTTATTTAATATAATAACAGATGTGGATGTAAAGAATGAAGAAAAGTTCTGGTGCCATATTGGTCATATAAATAAGAGTTTTTTCTATAATAATAATTGTTTAGTTTATGCATTTTAATACTTACTACTGTGCATATATAGTTGGCAGTAATAAGTAGATTTTAAAATAAGGAGTTTCTTAAGCTGTTTCTGAGGGAATGATATATTTTATAGGAAGAATCAGTGAAAATGAAATTTTGAAAACACCTTTTGTTTCATTTCATATAAAATATCATAATCCCCTGGAACTACCTATACTGCTACTGAATTTTATACCTTATGTTTCATCATTGGTTGTCAGGTAAATGAAATGGAGAATGCTAAGCCAATGTGCTTATGTTCTGCATAAATAACTATTGATTGCAATGTCACACACACACACACACACACACACACACACACACACACACACACTGTGTGATTTGAGTATGCCTAGCCAGGGAATGGCACTATTAGGAGGTGTGGCCTTTTCGAGTTGGTATGTCACTGTGAGCTTGGACTTCGAGGCCCTCACCCTAGCTGCCTGAAAATCAGACATCTCCTAGCTTCTTTCAGAACAAGAAGTGGAACTCTCAGCTTTTCCAGCCCCATGTCTTCCAGGATAATTCCATGCTCCCATCTTTATAATAATGGACTAAAACTCTGAAACTTTAAGCCAGCCCCAATTAAATGTCCTTATAAGAGTTGCATTGTCATGGTGTCTGTTTACCACAGTAAAACCCTAACTAAGACATATATGTATATGTACTTATATATAACTTACATATATACACATATAAATTCATTCATACATATATACATAGGTGTGTATGTGTATGTGCGCACTCTGAATTGGAGGTCTTAGTTTATAAGATACATTTTTCTAGATTGTTCTAGTTTTCTTTTTTGGATGAATTAAAAATAATCAAGATATACTTGGAAGAAAAGGGGCTCACTTAGTTTAAAACCTCTATGTATTAGGCTATAATTAAAAAGAAAAAAAAAACTAGGACAGGTGCTTAAGCAGTAATCTGAAAACACAATTGTAAAACACAGTGTTGGAATAAAATTGGCTCATGTTCATCTGGATTTTTTGCATAACCCAAATGCACCATATTGAATATGGTATATTTCACAGAATTCTGGACCATTCTACATCAAATATTTATCAAGAAAAAGTACCATAGATCTGCCATCAGGACATTCTAATGGAAACAGTTGTTTAATTCAGGCTCTTCACACATATATCTAGTTTTATGTCAAGTTGACAAAAACAATCTAGAACACAGTTGTTAAAAACACTATTATATGATAAAGATAGTTAACATACTGATATATGTTAAAATTCTAGGAACAAATGTATTAAAAGTAACATTTTTCTTTTTAAAAATTTTTTATTGGATATTTTATTTACATTTCAGATGCCATTCCCTTTCCCCCTTTCTTCTCCCTAGAAAACCCCTATCCCATTCCCACTTCTATTTTTTACTTTTATACAACTTTTTAAATGTTAATCAAAGGCTTTATAAGTTTGGTAATGCTCAATAACAAGATGCCCATACAATTAGAAGTGTAACCCAATAGCCAAACTAGATATACCAACTATCTTTGACTGACAGAGGGACACATGAACATCTGCCTCCGTGTTCCCCCCATCTTGTCACCTAGCTCCTCCTCTCCTTCTCCTCCTCCTCTCCTTATTCCTCCCACCTTAGCTCCTCCTACATATCACCCTTCCTGTTAAAATAAAACTTTTCTCTTAAAATAAAATTAGAGCATAACTGTACCAATTTTGGTCAGTAAGGTACAAGATAGACCTAATACCTAGTCCATCATTTTGTTGACTAAACAGAACTTCTGTCATCCCTCCTAACAAAAAGTCTTAGTTCTGAACATGGCTTTTTTTCTTGGCTTTAGAATGAATGTCAGCTGAAAACCATCCTCTCAAACCTTTTCACTCAAAGTAAATAGCCAGGACTGGCTATGAGACTATAAGATTTCAACCCTGTCAGAAATCCAGAATGACTGAGTTAACTGAAATTATGGGAAGCACAAAGCATAGCTTCTAAAACTTAGCCAACTTTTAGACTTCACTGAACACCTAGACAGTCCCTGTATTACAAAACATTGGAGCATCTCATTTTCAGCCTTCTGGCCCAGGATCATCTGACAGACCTTAGTGATGCAGAATTATTAAGGGCTGATTACTCTGTATTGGCAGATATAATCAGTAGACTATTCCACAAGTGTGTCCTTTTCTGGACAGTGATTTGTCTGTAGATGAAAAGAGGCAATTCTTGCCTAGTGGCTGTCTCACCACAACTGGAGTAACTCCAATGATGCTCAATTTCTTCTTAGAATTCAAAACAGGAAGCTGTTAGGAGTAGACAGGTTTCTCATCAAAATGAACATTAATAAAGAAGTATTTGATACATCCATTCTGTGGACTTCTGAGGTTTTGAAAACCAACTATCCATGTAAGGCAATCTGGACTGTTGTCTGTTAACTCCTCTCAGCTATTTCTATATAAAATATAGAAAACACCCTAACAATAAACTCCAAGCCATGAATTTGCTAAAGGCCATTAACTAACAGGCTAACCATCTCAAATCAGTTTAAAAAGTTTAAGAAGGACTGGGTCTAACTAAGGCTTGTATTCTTGAATGTGTTATACAGGCACAATGCCTATGAAAGTAACAATATTCATCTCATTTTTATATCAATAAGAAGCTCGTACCAATGAAAACCTTAAATTTGAAATCAAAGTAAATTTTGTATTATTTAAGAAATTATAACTTCATCTTAATAACAATTATATATATTTCTACCAGTAGATTATGGCTATGCAATAAATCCTAGATAATCCTCCCTGTTCCAACAAAACTACTACTTTTCCCTAGAAAGACAGCCCAATATTAACCACCTTAGTCCCCAAGCCCAAGGAATAGGGGCGTCGACACTTCATTAACTTCTTTAAGCTGATTATGGGCATTGAGATATTAGAAGAGGGGCAGAAAAAAGGGTAAATTGATAAGCCTTTGATGCTGCATCTCCACTGCATCCAGCTGGAATTCCAGGACATCAGAGGTTCGAGCAGGTCTACTCAGCTCACTTGATGAGTAGATACACAAGGCTGTGTAATCTGCAGTATACCATTCTCAAAACAAATATTAGTATCAAGATAATTTTTTGTTTGAATTCTGGAATCTAGCCTTCTGGCGGCCTGCGTCTGTCATGTCTAATGCATATAATTCTGGGAGTTTCTCTGAGAGTGTGCTTCCACCATCCTCTCATTTTTGCCTTCCTGCTCTCAATTTCCCCAACACTAGGGAATTCAAAATTTCAGGCACCATGGCTGTCCACTTCCACTGATGCCTGGCAAGGCCACCCTCAGCTACCTATATAGGTGGAGCCATGAGTCTCTCCCTTTTTGTTCTCGGGCTGGAGATTTTAGAATGGCTACTCCAGCCAGTTTCTTAGAACCATCTGCTTGAAAAATTGTTTTCCAGCCTTTTACTCTAAGGTAAATCTGTGTTTGTCACTGAGGTGGGTTTCCTGTATGCATCAAAATTATGGGTCATGTTTACATATGCAGTCAATTAGCCTATATCTTTTAATTGGGGAATTGAGTCCTTTGATGTTAAGAGATATTAAGGAGCAGTGATTGTGGCTTCCTGTTATTTTTGTTATTATAGGTGGAATTATCTTTGTGTGGCTATCTTCTTTTGGCTTTGTTGGAAGAGGATTATTTTTTCTTCTTTCTAGGGTATAATTTTCCTCCTTGTATTGGAGCTTTCCCACTATTATCCTTTGTAATGCTGGGTTTGTGGAAAGATATTATGTAAATTTGATTTTGTCTTGGAATATCTTTGTTTCTCCATCTATGGTAATTGTGAGTTTTGCTGGGTATAATACCCTGGGCTGGCATTTATATTTTTTTAGGGTCTGTATTACATCTTTCCAGTATTTTCTAGCTTTTATAGTATCTGTTGAGAATTCTGGTGTAATTCTGATAAGTCTGTCTTTATATGTTACTTGCCCTTTTTCCCTTACTGCATTTAATATTCTTTCTTTTTTGTGCATTTGGTGTTTTGTTTATTATGTGACAAGTGGTATTTCTTTTCTGGTCTAGTCTATTTGGTGTTCTATATGCTTATTGTATGTTTATAGGCATTTTTTTCTTTAGATTAAGGAAGTTTTCTTCTATAATTTTTTTAAAGGTAGACATTGTATATGCATATATATATATATATATATACATGTATACATGTTTATACATACATGTATACATGTATAAATATATTGTTGCATAATAAAAATATCTGCTTGAACCAACATGACAGCAAAGGAGGATGCAATAATGACCTCAATTAAGAAAATTACAAGAACCATGTCTTTAAATACTAAAAGCAACATATTCAACAATTAAACAAGAAAAATATAGATTCAAGAATTTTACATGTATAAATATCATTTTATAACAGACATTGAGCATACAGTTGTCAACTGGATGTATAAGTTAGTCAATATCTCTATCTATCTATCATCTATCTATCTATCTATCTTTGTTTTTTTATTGGATATTTTATTTACATTTCAGATGCCATCCCCTTTCCCCAATTCCCATCCCTAGAAAACTCCTATCCCATGCCCCATTTTCCTTTTTGCTTTTATACAATTTTATTAAAAATGTTAATCAAAGGCTTTATAAGTTTGGTAATGCTCAATCAGAAGTGTAACCTAATACCCAACTGAGATATATCAACTATCTTTGACTGGTGGAGACACGTGAACATATGCCTCCATGTCCCCCCCTTCTCTCTCTTTCTCTCTCTCTCATCACCTAGCTTTTCCTTTCCTTTTTCTCCTCCTCTCCATACTCCTTCTCTTCCTCTCACCTTAGCTCCTCCTACATATCATCCTTCCTGTTAAAATAAACTTTTCTCTCAAAAATACAATTAGATCATAATTATACCAATTTGTACCAGTGAGGTAAAAGATAGTCCTAATACTCAGTTCATCATTTTGTTGACTAACCAGAACCTATGTCATCTCTCCTAACTAAAACACTTAGTTCTGAACCTGTCTTTTTTCTTGGCTTTAAAATGAATGTCAGCTGAAAACCATACACTCAAATCTTTTGGTGGGGGAAATGGGGTAAGGGGATAAAATTTGAAATGTAAATATAATATCCAATAAAAAAAGAAGGAAAAAAAAGAAAAGTTGTTAGAACCAACATCTTTAATAAAATATCAGCCCTCTTAAAACATTATCTTGATACTAAAATTTGTTTTGAGAATTATATATTGCAGAATACACAGCCTTGGTGTATCTACTCATCAGGCAAGTTGATCAGACCTGCTCAAATTTGTGATTTCCTGGAATTTCATCTGGATGAAGTGAAGACACAGTGTCAGAGGCTTAATCAATTTACTCTTCCTCCTGCCCCTCTTCTAATATCTCAACACCCATAATCAGCTTGAAGAAGTTAATGAAGAGTCAGCACCACTATGCTCTGGGCTTGGGGACTGGGGTGGTTAATATTGGGCTGTCTTTCTAGGAAAAATTAGTGATTCTGTTGGAACAGGGAGGATTAGCTAGGATTTATTTCATAGCCATAACCTAGTGGTAGAAATCTCTAAAATTGTTATCAAGATGAAGTTATAATTTCTTAAATTGTACAAAATTTACTTTGACTTCAAATTTAAGGTTTTCATTGGTACGAGCTTCTTATTGATATAAAAGTGAGATGAATATTGTAAATCTCATAGGCTTTGTGCCTATATAACACATTTAGGAACAAGGCTTAGACCCAGTCCTTCTTTAACATTTTTAACTAATTTGAGATGGCTACTCTGTGAGTTAAGGGCCTAAAGCAAATGCATGGCTTGTAGTTTATTGCTAGGGTGTTTTCTATATTTTATTTAGAAATAGCTAAGAGAAATTAAAGGACAACAGTCCACTTTACCTTACATGGATAGTTGGTTTTCAAAACCTCAGAAGTCCACAGAATTGACATTACAAACATTTCTGAATTAATGTTCATTTTCATTAGAGACCTGTCAGCTCCTGACAGCTTCCTATATTGAGTTCTAAGAAGAAACTGAACATATTTGGAGTTACTCCAGTTGTGGTGAGACAGCCACTAGGCAAGAATTGCCTCTTTCCATCTACAGACAAATTACTGTTCAGAAAAGGACACACTTGCAGAATAGTCGGCTGATTTTATCTGCCTAGACAGAGTCATCAGCCCTTAATAATTCTGCATCACTAAGGTCTGTCAGATGATTCTGGGCCAGAAGGCTGAAGATTTGATGCTCCAACGTTTGGTAGTATAGGGGCTTTTCAGGTGTTCAGCGGTCTCTATAAATTGGCTAAGATTTAGAAGTTATGCTTTGTGCTTCCCATAATTTCAGTTAACTCAGTCATTCTGGATTTCTGATGGGGTTGAAAACTTATATTCTCATAGCCAATCCTGGCCATTTACTTTGAGAGAAAAGATTTGAGTGGATGGTTTTCTTCTATAATTTTGTTGAAGATATTTATTGGCCCTTTAAGATGGGAATCTTCACTCTCATCTATACCTATTATCCTTAAATTTGGTTTTCTCATTTTGTCCTGGATTTCCTGGATGTTTTGTGTTAAGAACTTCTGTTTTTTTGTTTTTGTTTTTGTTTGTTTTTTTTTTTTTTTTGCATTTTTTTTGACAGTTGTGACAATATTTTTATAGGTATCTTCTGTACCTGAGATTCTCACTTCTATCTCTTGTATTCTGTTAGATGATGTTTGCATCTATGACTCCTGATTTTTTTCCTAGACTTTCTATCCCCAGTTTAGTCTCCCTTTGTGATTTCTTTATTATTTCTACTTGCATTTTTATGTTCTGGATGGTTTTCTTCAATTCCTTCACCTGTTTTGTTGTGTTCTCTTGTAATTCTTCAAGGGATTTTCATGCTTCCTTTTTAAGGGCTTCTACCTGTTTACCTGTTTTCTTCTCAAATTCTTTGAGAGTGTTATTTATGTCCTTCTTAAAGTTCTTTATCATCATCATGAGAAGTCATTTTAAATCTGAAACTTGCTTTCCTTGTGATATGGGAAATTCAGGACTGTCTTTTGTGGGAGAACTAGATTCTAATGATGGCAAGTACCCTGGGTTGCTGATGCTTATGTTCTGGTGCTTGCCTTTTGCCATCTGGATTTCATTAGTACTACCTGCCCTGTCTCTGACTGGAGCCTGTCTTTCCAATTTTTTTGGTTGCATCAGAACTGTGTGGAGTGGGTGTTACTACTGGGGTTAGAGCTGGGTCCAAAAATCTGCTCAGTGCTCAGGCCCAGACTGGAAGGAACCAGTGTTCTGGGCTAGAAGTTACTTCCTGGGTCCTAGTGGGTCCCAGTTACTCCCTATTTGGGGCTGGTGTTGCTTTCTTCTTATCTAAGATATTGCCTTGGTTAGAGCTCCTGGAAGGCCCACTTCCTCTGGGTTCTGTGAGACTGGGGGCAGAGCTGCCACCTGGGATCTGTTCAGTGCTCGGGCCCAGTAAAAGTAACTTTTATTCACTAGGTATAATTGTTATCTCACAGGCTTTAGTCCTCCATCTGCTCAACTAGACCTACTCCTGGAATCTTCCAGCCTCTGCACAATCCAATCTACGTCTATAATATTTTCAGCATCTAAGACTTATTGCTAAATTACCTCAACCTTTCTAGCTCTTTCTGAATTCTGTCTGGCTAGTTTGAGTAAGATTTTTCTGGCCCAAATACCTCTCTTGCCTGACATTTTTAACTGGATTTTTTTCAGCTTTGCCTTGAATTGCTCTGCTTAGCCTCAAACTAATTCTGGCTATTTTCTCTAATCTTATCACTTCTTATTCTCTTTCTTAAACTGTTTTTGCATGGAATGAAGAACTTAACCCTACTGCAGTCCATTCAACTAAACTGAAATGAAGTTAAATGAAATCCATTATATTGCCTAAATTTAATGCAACTTAACTGAACTGCACTAAACTACACTCAGCTGATGATCTGACTCTATTCCTGACTCACTCTGGGTTTGTATTTAAGTATCCTCTCTTTCCTGACTGTTCTTGTAAGACTTTTGCATATCCTATTTCTGACACATTCTATCAAATCTTTCTCTGATTCATTTTGTTTTCTTCCTCTCAATTAGATGTTACTTTCAAACATGGCTGCTTCCTTCTACAAACCAACTTATCTTCATTGTCTGGAATTAAAAGTGTATACTAAGAGAGTGTCTATATTCCAGCCAGAGGAATTAAAGAAATTTTATTTTAGGATGATCCCACAAATCTAGACATTCTATGAATGTAATACAAAAGAGAAAGAAGGAGAGAGGAAGAGAGTGAGCAATGATAAAATGGAATGACTGCAAGTGGAGGGAGGATCACTATGGAAACCAGAAATGTTAAACACACAGGGCTGTCTCCACAAAGGAGGAAGTAAATACATGTTTTCTATTCAGAATACTGGGAGTAGTTGTTGTTAATGACCTAGATGTACCTTATTGCTTTCTGTTCCCTATGCTATCTCAATCATGGACTGAACTAATTCACAGGCCTTTATGTTATAGAATATCTCTTCTTGATCAAATGTTCTTTGCAATCAGTTTCCTCCTTGATTATCTGGGATTTATTACACAAGGAAAGTTCTATACCCCCCCACAGACCCTATTAAATTGTGCTGTGTTTACCTATGCTGACAATATGCTGACTGGTGTTGACATCCCTAAAAGTTTTACCAAGCACCAATTAAGTTGGCCTGAACTGAGTATTTTTTTTCTATACTCTGAAGAGTGTTTTCATTTCTGAGATGCTTTCTGGGATAAAAGAGAACACACACACACACACACACACACACACACACACAGAGAGAGAGAGAGAGAGAGAGACAGAGAGAGAGAGAAAGAGAGAGAGAGAGAGAGTCAGGTTTTCTTAACCATATGACATCTTGTAGTTCAAGTACATGCCACAAGTAGAACTCTTAACAAAAACTAGCTTGGTAATATAAAATGTACTCAATGGATAAAGAGGGAGAAAAAACAAATCTCAAAGTTTGGTAGGAATCAATGGTAAGTTCAAAAGGGGTAATGGGAGTATATAGGATAGGGAGAAATATGTTTAAAAATCATTATATAAAATTATCAAAAATTAATAAAACTGTTGCTAAAACAACACATAGTGAATTACTACATAACTATTATAATGCTGAAAATAAGAAATGGACAAAATGCTACTGGGGTGAAAGACTAAATTTTAATTCATTGAACATATGAATGAAGTTTGTAAAGCTACTTTGTAACATGTTTCCATCTTTCTTTATATTAAAGCAATTATTATTTTTAGAATTTATCCAAATATGCAGAATGCACGATCCATGAATATTTTAAAGATACCTTAATAATGTTTGCTCAAACTGGTATGAATAAGTAGATAATCAATAGATAAATGAATAAATAAATTAGGTACATTCAAATAATTGAATTTCGTATAGACACCAAAATAATGGCTGATTCTCTTCTACAAATAGTAAATAAGTCTATAGTAAGACAAGATATAGTAAGAAGGTTCAGTGACAGGCCCAAAATGGGATCCAGCTCAACTGGAGGACCAAGGCCTTGACACTGTTACTGATGCTGTGTTATGCTTGCAGACAGGATCCTAGCATGACTGCCCTCTGAGAGGCCCAACAAGCAGCTGAAAAAGTCAGATGCAGATACTAACACTCAACCAATGAATGAAAGCTGGGAACCCATGTGGTTTATTTGTAAAAATCAAAATAAAGCTAAGGAGTGTGGTGGCCCCATAGGAAGATCAGCAGTCTCTACTAGCCTGGACTCCTGAGATCTCTTAGACACTAAGCCACCAACCAGGCAGCCTACACTACCTGGTATGAGGCCACTGACACATATAGAGCAGACAACTGCAGGGTCTGGCACCAGTGAGATAATATGCACCTAACACTCTAGAGACTGGAAAACACAAGGAATGGGGAGGCCTGGTGAAGTGGGTGGAGGGGACCGGGAAGGGAAGACCAGGAGAGGGATGAAGTCTGGACTATAAAATAGAATTAAAGAATAAAAAATAAATACAATTTTAAGAAGACAAGACATAGTTTCAAATCAATGGATACATTAATATCTCATTTGAGAAATTATTGTTACTTCATTATTTTCATTAAATTTTACTAACATTTAAAACTAAAAATCTAGGATACCTTTCCTCTTTTGATATAGGTGATATAGGTGATAGATGATTATTTTAAAGATAGAATGTGATTTTTTAGAAAAACTATAGTTAAATCACAGTTAAATCCAATTTTCTGAGGAACATCCAGAAAGATTGCAAGAGTGGTTATACCAGCTTGCAATCCCACCAGCAATGGAGGAGTGTTCCTTTTTCTCCATATCATTTCCAGCATCTGCTGTTACCTGAATTTTTTTATCTTAGCCATTATGACTGGTGTGAGGTGGAATCTCAGGATCATTTTGATTTGCATTTCCCTGATGACTAAAGATGTTGAACATTTCTTTATATACTTCTTGGCCATTCTCTATTTATCAGTTGAGAATTATTTGCTTAGCCCTGTACCCCATGTTTAATAGGGTTATTTGATTGTCTGAAGACTAATTCCTTGAGTTCTATGTATATATTGGATAATAGCCCTCTGGCAGATGTAGGATTGGTAAAGAGCTTTCCACAATCTATTGGTTGCTGTTTTGACCTATTGACAGTGTGCTTTGCCTTACAGAATCTTTGCAATTTTATGAGGTCCCATTTGTCAATTCTTGATCTTAGAGCATAAGCTACTAGTGTTCTGTTCAGGAACTTTACACCTCTGCAAATATATTCAGGGCTCTTCCTCACTTTCTCTTCTATTAGCTTCAGTGTATCTGGTTTTATGTGGAGGTCCTTGATAAACTTGGACCTGAGCTTTGTACAAGGAGAGAAAAATGGATCAATTTGCATTCTTCAAGGAGAGAAGAATGGATCATTTTTCATTCTTCTATATGCTGACCTCAAGTTGATCCAGCACCATTTTTTGAAAATGCTGTCTTTTTTCCACTGGATGGTTTTAGCTTTTTTTCCAAAGATAAAGTGACCATAGGTGTGTAAGTTTATTTTTGGGTCTTCAATTCTATTTCACTGATCTTCCCACCTGACTCTATACCAATACCATGCAGTTTTTATCACTATTGCTCTGTAGTATGGCTTGAGGTCGGGTATGGTGATTCCCCCAGAAAATCTTTTATTTTTAAGAATTGTCTTCACTATCTTGGGTTTTTTGTTATTCCAAATGAATTTGCAAATTGCTCTTTGTAACTACTCAGGTATCAAAAACAATGAATTCATGAAATTCTTAGGCAAATGAATGGAATTATAAAATTTCATCCTGAGTGAGATAACCCAATCACAAAAGAACACATATGGTATGCACTCACCTATAAGAGACTATTACCACCAAAGTTCGAAATACCCAAGATAAAACTCTCAGATTACATGAAGCTCAAGAAGAAAGATGTGTGTGGGAATGTGAGGGCAGAGAGGCAGAAGTAGGCGGGTGGGTGGAGGCACACCATCATAGAAGCAGGATGAGGGGGATGGGATAGGAGGTTTCTTGAGAGGAAATGAGAAAAGGGGTTAACATATGAAATGTAAATAAATAATATATCCAATAAAAAAATTTAAAAAGGAAAAATAAAATTTTTTAACCTATGTATATGTTAGATATATATGATTTATACATATATATGATTATATGTATATATATAATATATATATGTGTAATTGATTTGTTTGTAAACTTACATTGTAATGTTAATATTTTGAGTTTTATTTGGCTAAGGTTTCATTATCAAGCAACATTTTTCCCTTTATTTTGTAATGTGTATATGAGCCTTGTTGTGTGCCAGGGGGTTTTCTTCTCCTTTGGTTGCTTTGAGCAATTATTGAAAGCCATTAATGGCCAGGCAGTGGTGGCGCACGCCTTTAATTCGAGCACTTGGGAGGCAGAGGCAGGTGGATTTCTGAGTTTGAGGCCAACCTGGTCTACAGAGTGAGTTCCAGGACAGCCAAGGCTGACAGAGAAACCCTGTCTCAAAAAACAAAAACAAACAAACAAAAAGAATGCCATTAATGTTTCTATTCAATATTCCTGACACTCTGTACTTTTCTCCTGCTTTGTAGCAGTGGGAAATGTAGAAAAGGGAGTAACCACTAGGTCGTTCCAGACACCAGGAAAGCAAGAGGCTCCCAGAACCCAATGGGGGTAACTTTAGCATAAATATCCAACAATGGGGAGATGGAACCTGTAGAGAACATCTTCAGTAAGAAGGCACAGCCCCCAGTTGAGGGAAGAGGCTACCCACCTATCTCAAAATATTTAACCCAGAATTGTTCCTGTCCAATGGAAAGACAGAGAAAAAATAGAACAGAGACTGAAGGAAAGGCTATACAAAGACTGCCTCACATAGAGATCTATCCCATCTATAGACATCAAACCCTGACACTATTGCTGATGCCAAGATGTTCTTGCTGACAGAAGCCTGGTATGGCTGTCGTTTGAGGGTTCTGCCAGCATCTGACAAATACAGATGCATATACTCACATCCAACGATTGGAGTGAGCCTCAGGACACAAATGAAAGAGCTAGGGGAAGGAATGAGGAGTTGAAGGAGATTGTAACCACATAGGAAAAACAATATCAGTTAACCAAGGGCCAGCCTGTGTGTTTTTTGATTAGTGGTTCACTTGGAGAGCCACAATGGCCCAGGTTAGTTGACACTGTGTGTCTTCCAGAGGAGTTCTTATCCCCTTTGAGGATGGACTGGAATCCTTCAGTCTTCTTCCATAAGAATCCCCAAGCTCCTGTCTTGCTATATCCTAAGAGGCTCTACTTGAACCTGACCAATTCAGATGTGGATGCTTGCAGCCAACCATCAGACTGAGCACAGGACTTCAGTGTTGGAGTTAGGAGGACTGAAGGAGCTGAAACCTAATAGGACTGAAGGAGTTTGCAACCTAATAGGAAGAACAACAATATCAACCAACCAGATGTACCAGAGCTCCCAGGGACTAAACCACCAACCAAAAAGTAGACATGGGGTGACCTATGGCTTTATCTGCATGTGTAGCAGAGGTTGGCCTTATCTGGTATTAATGGGAGGGGATGCCATTGGTCCAGTGAAGTCTTGATGCCCCAGCATAGGGGAATGCTAGGGTGGTGAGGTGGGTGTGGCTAGGGGTAGGGAATGCACCCTTGTAGAAGCAGGGAGATAGGAAAAAGGATAAGGGGTTGCAAAGGATAAACAAGGAAAGGGAGATAACATTTGAAATGTAATTAAATAAATTAACTAATTGTAAGACAAACAAATTCACAAGCTTCATCTAATATTTGGCTATTGGTGCCTGCATCTGTCTAAGTCAGCTACTGGATGGATAGAACACTTCAGAAGATATCCATGCTTGGCTCCTGTCTGTAAGCATAACTGAGTATCATTAATTGTATAATGCATTGGTTCTTGCCCATGGGATGGGTCTCAAGTTATGCTGGTTATTTGTTTGTCATTGCCTCAGTCTCTGCTCCATACCTTGTGTCTGCATTTCTTGAAGACAAGAAAAATTTTGGATTGAAGGTTTTGTGAGTGGGTTGGTGTCTCTTATGCTCCCTTGGGGTTCCTGCTTGGCTACAGAATGTATTTTCTTAAAGTTCCTTATCCTCAATGTTGTGAGTCACAGCTAAGTTCACCTTCATTAATTCTTGAGCACCTTCCTTTTCAAAGTGCTCTGACTTGTCCTGAAGAGGGCCCTATTTCCCTGCTCTTGTCAGTTTTAGATTTCCATTCATTTTCATAGCCATCTGGCCATCTCTCCTGTCCCTCCTCAGACCTGATCCTTAAAACCTCCCGTTTCCTTACTGACCTCATCTCCCTTTGGTTCCCCCCTCAAATCTTCCTCTTATGATTATTTTATTCTCTCATTCTATGTGATATTCAAGCATCCTCACTTATGCCTTCCTTCTTGTTCAGCTTCTCTAGGTCTGTGGAGTATAGCATGGTACTTGTATTTTATGAATAATATCTACTTGTGAGTACATACCATGCATGTCCTTTGGCGACTGAGTTATCTCATTCAAGATAATAGTCTCAAGTTCTATACATATGCCTGCAAAATACTTGATGTCTTTGTTTTGAATACCTGAATAGTATTCCATTATGGTATTCCTGGTACTCTGAGAAACTGCCATATTGATTTCCATAGTAGTTGTACAAGTTTGCACTCCCACCATCAATGAAGGAGTGTTCCCCATGCTTTACATCTTCATTAGCATCTCTTGAGTTTTTGTTCTTGGACACTCTGATGTGTATAAGATGGAACCTAGGTGTTGTTTTGATTTCCATTTCCCTGATGACTAAGGACTTTGAACATTTCTTTAGGTACATCTCAGCCATTCAAGATTCCTTATTGAAGATTCTATTTTTAGCTCTCTACCCTGTTTTTTAATTAGGTTACTTGGGTTGTAGGTATCTACATACTTGAGTTCTTTGTATATTTTGGGTATTAGTCTTCTATCAGATTTAGGGTTGGTAAAGATTCTTTTCCAGTCTATAGGCTTCTCTTTTGTCTTATTGACAGTGCTGTTTGCCTTGAAGTTTCATAAGGTCCCATTTATCAATTGTTGATCTTAGTGCCTGAACCACAGTGTTATGCTCAGCAAATTATATCCTGTACCAATGCACTCAATTGAATTTCCCACTTTTTATTCTTTGAAATTTAGTATATCTAGTTTTATGTTGAGGTCTTTGATCTTCTTGAACTTGAATTTTGTGCAGGGTGATAAGTATGGATCTATTTTCCCTCTTCAACAAGTAGACTCTCAGTTACTCTAGCACCATTTGCTGAAGATGTTTTCATGTTTCCATTGTATGGCTTTGGTTTATTTTTATCAAAATTCTGGTGTCCATGTGTATGTTGGTTTATTTCTGGGTCTTAGATTCAATTTTATTAATCAGTGTGTCTCTTTTATACCAATTTTCATTACTGTGGCTCTATAGTACAACTTGAGGTAAAAAATAGTGATTCTTTCCAAAGTTCCGTTATTATATATAATTTTTTTCTATCCTGAGTTTTTGTTTTTCTATATGAATTTGAGAATTGTGATTTCAAGATCTATAAAAGATGTGTTGAAATTTTGACAAAAATTGCAATGAATCTGTAGACTGCCTTCATAAGATGGCCATAATCACTATACTCATCCTAACTATTCATCAACATGGTAGATCTTTCAATCTTCTGATATCATCTTCAATTTCTTCTTCAAGGACTTGAAGTTGTCATACAGATCTAATCAAACCTTATCCTTGTTTGGTTAAAGTTACACCAAAATATTTTATAATATTTATGGCAATTGTAAAATGTATCCTTTCTCAAATTTCTTAATCATCCTGTTTATTATTTGTAGAAAGAAGGTCTACTAATGTATTTGAGTAAATTTTATAATCAGCCTCTTTGCTGAAGGTGTTTATCAGATCTAGGTGTTTGGTAGTAGATCTCCATTTGTTTTCTTATTGCACTGGCTAGAACTTCAAGTAATATATTGAATAGAGATTGAACGAGTAGGGAGGCTTGTCTTGTCCCTGATTTTAGTTGAACTGTTTTAAGTTTTTCTCCATTTAGTTTGATGTTGGCTATATGCTTGCTGTATATTGCTTTGATTATGTTTGGATGTGTACACTCTGTCCATGATCTCTCTAATACTTTTAACATAAAAGGATGTTAGATTTTATCAAAGGCTTTCAGCATCTAATGAGATCATTTGCAGTTTGGTTTGTTTGTTTGTTTTGTTTTCATTCTCTATGTTTATATTATGGTTAAGTGGATTCCTGAATCCCTGGATAAAGCCTACTTTATCAGGATACATGATGCCGTTGATGTTCCTAGATGTATTAGGTTTTCAAGAATTGAATATTTGTGCATTAATGTTCATAAGAAAACTTGGTCTAAAGTACTATTTCTATGATGAGTCTTTGTGTAGTTTAGGTATGAGGGTGACTGTGGCCTCATCAGATAATTTTGGCAGTACTCCTTCTGTTTCTCTATTTTATGTAATATTTTGAAGAGTATTAGTATTAGCTTTCTTTGAAAGTTTAGTAGAATTCTGCACAAAAACCAATAAGCCCTGGGCTTTGTATTTTTTATTTAATTTTATTTATTTATTTATTTATTTATTTATTTATTTATTTATTATTTTGTTAGAAAATATTTAATTACTGCTTCTTTTTCTTTTTTTCTAAATTTTGTCTTTTTATTTTGTGAGAAAGATCTTACTATACAATCACAGACAGCCCTTAACTTGCAGAGATCCATCTACTTCTACCGTCCCCAGTGCTAGGATTAAATGTGTGTACTACCAAACGCAGCTTGATCTGCTTATAGAGAATTGGGGATGGGGGGGCATTTTAATGACTGCTTCTTTTGGTAAAGTGGTTATAGGTGTGTTTAAATTGTTTACCTGATCTTGACTTGACTTTGGCAAGTGATATCTTTCTAGAAAATCATCCATTTGTTGAGATTTTCCAACTTTGTTGACCTTTTGAAGCAAGACCTAATGATTCATTGTATTTTCTCATTGTCTGTTGTTATGTCTCCCTTTTTATTTCTAATATTTCTGATATTGTCTCTCTGTCATTTGGTTAATTTGTCTAAGGTTTTGTCTATTTTGTAGATTTTTCTCAAAGAATAAGCTCTTGGTTTCCTTAATTATTGTATCATTTTCTTTAATTCTAAGTTACTGATTTCAGCTCTGATTTTCATTATTTCCAATCTTCTACTCCTCTTTAATGTGCTTGCTTGGTTTCTTCCTAGAGCCTTCATGTGTACTTTTAATTTCCTACTATGAGAACTTTCTAATTCTTTTTGGAAGCACTTAGTGCTATGAAATTTCTTCTTTTTCCTATTTCATTGTGTTCCGTTAATTTGGATATGTTATACCTTCATTTTCACTTAATTCTAGAAATTCTTTCATTTCTTTCTTTATCTCTTTCCTGATCCAGAGATCATTGAGTAGAAAGTTCTTCAATTTCCATGTGTGTGTAGGCTTTCTGGTATTTCTCTTGTTTAAATCCAGCCTTAATCCAAAGTGGCCTAATAAGATATAAGACTTTATTTCAATTGTCTTGTACCTTTTGAGGCTTGCTTAGTGACTGACTATATTGTTACTTTTAGAGAAGGATCCATGAGTTGCTGAGAAGAAAGTGTATTGGTTTGTGTTTGGGTGAAATATTCTATAGACTTTTTTTAGGTCTATTTGATTCATAATGTCTGTTCGTTTTGTTACTTCTCTGTTTAATTTTTTGTCTAGATGACCTGTTAGTTCTTAGGCATTGGATGATGAAGACTCCAACTCTTTTTTTATTATTATTTTTATTGGATATTTTATTTACATTTCAGATATCATCCCTTACCCCATTTCTCCCGCACCCGCCCAAGAGCCCCATATCCCATACCTTCTCCTCCTGCATCTATGAGGTGTGATTATCTCCCACCTCCCCACTCTCAAATTCCCCCACACTCTGCATCCAGCCTTCATGGAACCAAGGATGTCCTCTCCCACCTATGCCCAGCAAGGCTATCCTCCCTTACATATACAGCTGGAGCCCTAGGTCCCTCCCTATGTGCTCCCAGGCTGGTGGTTTAGATTCTGGGATCTCTGGTTGGTTGGTTGGTATTGTTGCTCTACTCATGGGGTCACAAACCCTTGCAGCTCCTTCAGTCTTCTCTCTAACTCCTCCACTGGGAAACTTTTGATGAGTTTAATGGCTAGCTGTGAGCTTCCACCTCTGAATATGTCTGACTCTTTGAGTCTTTGAGACTTCTAAAGAGACAGCTATATCAGGCTCCTGTCAGCTTGCACTTTTGATATTCACATCCGTGTATACCTTTGGTGACTGCACATGGGATGGATACCCAGGTGGGGCAGTCTCCAGATGGCCCCTCCTTCAGTTTCTATCCCATACTTTCTCTCCATATTTGCTCCTTTGAGAAAATTTTGTTACTCCTTCTAAGATGGACTGAAGCACCCACATGTGGGCTTCCTTCTTCATGAGCTTCATGTGGTTTGTGAGTTTAATCTTGAATATTTCAAGCTTCTGGGCTAATATCCAAATATCAATTAGTGAATACCATGTGTGTTCTTTTGTGATTGTGTTACCTCACTCAGGATGATATTTTCTAGTTCCATACAATTACCTAAGAATTTCTCAAATTCATTTTTTATTAGCTGAATAATACTCCATTGTGTAAACATACCACATTTTTTGTATCCATTATGGGTTGAAGGATATCTGGTTTTTTCCAGCTTCTGGCTATTATAAATAAGGCTGCTATGAACATAGTGGAGCTTATGTTCTTGTTATATGTTGGAGCATCTTCTGGGTATATGTCCAGGAGTGGTATAGCTGAGTCTTCACTTCAGTTAATGATATATTAAATTTGGTGAGGAACTGCTAGACTGATTTCCAGAGTGGTTGTACCAGCTTGCAATCCCACCAACAATGGAGGAGTATTCCTGTTTTTCTACATCCTCGCCAGCATCTGCTATCACCTGATTTTTTAACCTTAGCCATTCTGACTGGTGTGAGGTGGAATCTCAGGGTTGTTTTGCTTTTAATTTTCCTGATGACTTAGGATGTGGAACATTTCTTTAGGTGCTTCTCTGCCATTTGAGTTTCCTCAGTTGAGAATTCTTTGTTTACCTCTGTACCCCATTTTTACTAGGGTTATTTGATTGTCTCCAGTCTAATTTCTTAAGTTTTTGTACATATTGGATATTAGCCCTCTATCAGATGTAAGATTGTTAAAGATATTTTCCCAATCTGTTGGTTGCCATTTTGTAATACTGAAACTGTCCTTTGCCTTACAGAAGTTTTGCAATTTGATGAGGTCCCATTTGTCAACTCTTGCTCTTAGAGCATGAGCCATTGGTGTTCTGTTCAGGAACTTTTCCACTGTGCCTAAGTATTTGAGGGTCTTCCCCACCTTCTCTTCAATTAGTTTCAGTGTATCTGGTTTTATGTGAAGGTCCTTTATCTACTTAGACTTGACCTTTGTACAAGGAGATACAAATGGATTGATTTGCATTCTTCTACATGATGACCTAGAATTGAACCAGAACCACTTGTTGAAAATACTGTCCTTTTTCCACTGTATGGTTTGAGCCCCTTTTTCAAAGATAAAGTGACCATAGGTGTATGGATTCATTTCCTGATCTTCAATTCTATTCCACTGATCTTCTTCCCTGTCTCTGTACCAATACCATACAATTTTTTTCACTATTGCTCTATAGTACAGTTTGAGGTCAGGGATTGTGATTACGCTAGAAGTTCTTTCATTGTTGAGAATAATTTTCACTACCCTGGGTTTTTGTTATTCCAAATGAATTTGCATATTGCTCTTTCTAACTCTATAAAGAATTGATTTGGAATTTTGATGGGGATTGCATTGAATCTATAGATTGCTTTTGGTAAGACGGCCATTTTTATTATATTAATCCTGCCAATCCAGGAGCATAGGACATCTTTCGATCTTCTGAGATCTTCTTTGATGTCTTCTTTCACTTGCTGGGTTAAATTGACACCAAGGCATTTTATATTATTTGTGACTATTGTGAAGGGTTTATTTCCCTAATTTCTTTCTCAGCCTTTTTATCCTTTGAGTAAAAAAGGCTATTGATTTGTTTGAGTTGATTTTATATCCAGCCACTTTGCTGAAGTTGTTTAGGAGTTCTCTGGTGGAAGTTTTAGGGTCACTCAAGTATACTATTATATCATCTGCAAATAGTGAAATTTTGACTTCTTCCTTCCATATTTGTATCACTTTGAGTTCCTTTTGTTGTCAAATTGCTCTGGCTAGGACTTCCAGTACTATATTGAATAGGTAGGGTGAGAGTGGGCAGCCTTGTCTGGTCCCTGATCTTAGTGGGATTGCTTCAAGTTTCTCTACATTTAGTTTGATGTTGGCTACTGGCTTGCTGTATATTGCTTTTATTATGTTTAGGTATGGGCCTTGAATTCCTGATCTTTCCAAGACTTTTATCATGAAGGTATGTTGAATTTGTCAAATGCTTTCTCAGCATCTAGTGAGATGATCATGTGGTTATTTTGTTTGAGAATTTTATTGAGTATTTTTGCATTGATATTCATAAGAGAAATTGGTCTGTAGTTCTCCTTCTTTGTTGGGTCTTTGTGAGGCTTAGGTATGAGCGTAATTGAAGCTTCATAGAACAAATTGGGTCTTGTTCCTTCTGTTTCTATTCTGTGGAATAGTTTGAAGAGAATTGGTATTAGGTCTTCCTGGAAGGTCTGGTAGAATTCTGTACTAAAACCATCTGGCCCCGGACTTTTTTTTTGCTGGGGAAGTTTTTAATGACCACTAGATGATATGAAAGCATTTGACAAAGTTCAACATCCCATCATGATAAAAGTTTTAGAAAGATCAGGAATTCAAGGTCCATACCTAAACATAGTAAAAGTAAAATACAGCAAGCCAGTAGCCAACATCAAACTAAATGGAGAGAAACTTGAAGCAATCCCACTAAGATCAGGGACTAGACAAGGCTGCCCACTCTCACACTACCTATTCAATATAGTACTGGAAGTCCTAGCTAGAGCAATTAGGCAACAAAAGGAAGTCAAAGAGATACAAATAGGAAAGGAAGAAGTCAAAATTTCACTATTTGCAGATGATATGATAGTATTCTTGAGTGACCCTAAAACTTCCACCAGAGAACTCCTAAACTTGATAAACAACTTCAGTAAATTGGCTGGATATAAAATCAACTCAAACAAATCAGTAGCCTTCCTATACTCAAAAGATAAACAGGCTAAGAACAAAATTAGGGAAATAACACCCTTCTCAATAGTTACAAATAATATAAAATATCTTGGAGTGAATCTAACCCAGCAAGTGAATGATCTGTATGACAAGAACTTCAAGTCTCTGAAGAAAGACATCGAAGAAGATCTCAGAAGATGGAAAGATCTCCCATGCTCCTGGGTTGGCAGGATTAATTTCGTAAAAATGGTCATCTTGCCAAAAGCAATCTATAGATTCAATGAAATCCCCATCAAAATTCCAAATCAATGCTTCATAGAGATAGAAAGAGCAGTTTGCAAATTTATTTGGAACAGCAAAAAACCCAGGATAGTGAGAACTATTCTCAACAACAAGAGAACTTCTGGGGGAATCACTGTCCCTGACCTCAAAGTATACTACAGGGCAATAGTAATAAAAACTGCATGGTGTTGGTACATAGACAGGCAGGAAGATCAATGGAATAGAATTGAAGATCCAGAAATGAGCTCACATACCTATGGTCACTTGATCTTTGACAAAGGAGCTAAAACCATCCAGTGGAAAAAGGACAGCATTTCATCAAATGGTGCTGTTTCAACTGGAGGTCACCATGTAGAAGGATGCAAATCAATCCATTCATATCTCCTTGTACAAAGCTCAAATTCAAGTGTATAAAAGACCTTCACTTAAAACCAGATACACTGAAACTAATAGAAGAGAAGGTGGGAAAGACCCTCGAATACCTAGGCATGGGGGAAAAGTTCCTGAACAGAACACCAATGGCTTATGCTCTAAGATCAAGAATTGACAAATGGGACCTCATCAAATTACAAAGCTTCTGTAAGGCAAAGGATATTGTCAATAAGACAAAACAGCAACCAATATATTGGGGAAAAGATCTTAACCAATCCTACATCCGATAGATGGCTAATATCCAAGATATACAAAGAACTCAAGAAATTATACTCCAGACAACCATATAACCCTATTTAAAATGGGGTACAGAGCTAAACAAAGAATTCTCAACAGAGGAAACTCGAATGGCTGAGAAGCAACTTAAGAAATGCTCAACATCCTTAGTCATCAGGGAAATGCAAATCAAAACAAACCTGAGATACCAATTCACACCAGTCAGAATGGCTAAGATCAAAAACTCGGGTGATAGTAGGTACTGTCGAGGATGTGGAGAAAAGTGGAACACTCCTCCATTGTTGGTAGGTTTGCAAGCTGGTACAACCACTCTGGAAATCAGTCTGGCGGTTCCTACGAAAACTGGACATAGCATTAACTGAGGATCCAGCTATACCACTCCTGGGCATATACCCAGAGGATGCTCCAATGTATAATAAGGACATATGCTCCACTATGCTCACAGCAGCCTTATTTATAATAGCCAGAAGCTGAAAAGAACCAAGGTGTCCCTCAACAGAAGAATGAATACAAAAAAATGTCGTACATCTACACAATGGAGTATTACTCAGCTATTAAAAATAATGAATTTGAGAAATTTTTATGTAAATGGATGGATCTAGAAATTATCATCCTGAGTGAGTTAACCCAATCACAAAAAAACCCACATGGTATTTACTCACTGTTAAGCAGATGTTAGCCCAAAAGCTTGAAATAGCGAAGACTCAACCTACAGACCACATGAAGCTCATGAAGAAGGAAGACCAAGAGGGGATGCCTCAGTTCTACTTAGAACGAGTAACAAAAATAATCAAGGGAGCAAATATAGGAACAAAACATGGGACAGAAACTGAAGGAGGGGCCACCAGGAGACCATTCCACCTGGGTATCCATCCCATGTACAGTCACCTAAGCTAGACACTGATGTGAATGGCTGGAAGTGCATGCTGTCAAGAATATGATATAGCTGTCTACTTAGAGGTCTGCCCAAGACTAACATATTCAGAGGACGATGCTCACAGCTAACCACCGATATGATCAAGGGTTTCCCAATGGAGAACGTAGAGAGAAGACTGAAAGAGCAGAAAGTGTTTGTGACCCCAGGAAGAAAGCAACAATACCAAACAACCCGAGCCCCCCAGGGTCTAAACCACAAGCCTGGGAGCACATAAGGAGGGACCCATGATTCCAGCAGTATATGTAGGGGGAGGATGACCTTGTCAGGCATAAGTGGGAAAGGGGTTTCTTGGTCCCATAAAAAAAGAACACAGAGTCGGGGGGATGTGAGGGTGGGGAGGGGGTAGTGGAAGTGTAGGTGCTGGCACTGCCTCATAGAAACATGAGGAGGTGGGGATGAGTCAGTGCCCCTATTCCCTGGGCTTGGGTACTAAGGTGGTTAATATTGGTCTGTCTTTCTAGGGAAAAGTAGTGGTTTTGTTGGAACAGGGAGGATTATCTAGGACTTATTACATAGCCATAGCCTATTGGTAGAAATCTGTATAATTAATATCAAGATGAAGTTATAATTTATTAAATGGTACAAAATTTATCTTGATTTCAAATTTAAGGTTTTCATTGGTATGAGCTTCTCATTGATATAAACGTGAGATGAATATTGATACTCTCATGGGCATTGTGCCTGTATAACACATTTAGGAATACAAGGCTTAGACCCAGTTCTTCTTTAACTTCTTTAACTGATTTGGGATGGTTAGCCTATAAGTTAAGGGACTATAGCAAATTCAGGGCTTTGAGTTTATTGTTAGGTTGTTTCCATATTTTATTTAGAAATAGCTGAGAGGAGTTAACAGACAACATTCCAGTTTACCTTACATGGATAGTTGGTTTTCAAAACGTCAGAAGTCCATAGAATTGAGGTTACAAATATTTCTATATTAATGTTCATTTTGATTAGAGACCTGTCTGCTCCTGACAGCTTCCTGTCATGGATTCTAAGAAGAAATTGAGCATCCTTGGAGATACTCCAGTTGTGCGGTGACAGCCACTAGGCAAGAATTACCTCTTTCCATCTACAGATAAATTACTGTCCAGAAAAGGACATACTTGTAGAATAGTCGACTGATTATATCTGCCTAGACAGAGTAATCATCCCTTAATAATTCTGCATCACTAAGGTCTGTCAGATGATTCTGGGCCAGAAGGCTGAAGATTTGATGCTCCAAGGTTCGGTTGTATAGGTGCTTTCCAGGTGTTCAGCGGTCTCTATAAATTGGCTATGTTTTAGAAGCTATGCTTTGTGCTTCCCATAATTTCAGTTAACTCAGTCATTCTGGATTTCTGATGGGGTTGATGACCTATAGTCTCATAGCCAATCCTGGCTATTTACTTTGAGAGAAAAGATCTGAATGGATGGTTTTCATCTGACATTCATTCTAAAGCCAAGAAAAAAAGCCAGGTTCAAAATTAAGTGCTTTAGTTAGGACAGATGACAGAAGTTCTGGTTAGTCAACAAAATGATGGACTGGGTATTAGGACTATCTTGTACCTCACTGGTACAATTAGGAATAACTATGCTCTAATTACATTTTGAGAGGAAAGTTTTATTTTAACAGGAAGGTTGGAGCTAAATGATTAGAGAGAGAAAGAGGGAGAAGGGGGGGCATGGAGGCAGATGTTTACGTGTTTCCACCAGTCAAAGATAGTTTATATATCTAGGTTGGGTATTGGGTTACACTTCTGATTGAGCATTACCAAACTTATAAAGCCTTTGATTAACATTTTTAAAAAATGTATAAAAGCAAAAAGGAAAAGGGGGCATAGGATAGGTGTTTTCTAGGGAGGGAAAATGGGGAAAGGGGATGGCATCTGAAATGTAAATAAAATATAAAAAAACAAAAAAACCAAACCAAAACAAAAACCCCAAGGCCATCATGAAATTTTCAGGGAAATGGATGGAATTATAAAATAATATCTTAAGTGAAGTAGCAGAGATAAAAAGCACATGCATTCTATATACTCAGTTATAGGTGATTATTAACCATACAGTACAGAATATCAGGCTACATTCCACAGCCTGAAATAAGGTAATAACAAAATATACTGCTTAAATCTTACTCAGAAGGGCAAATAACACAGTCTTTGAAGGTAAATGGAGGGCTGAAAATTGGTGGGAGTGGGTATGTGGAACCAAATATAGGTGGGATCTCATACAGTGAGAACCGGGAAAATGGCTGTCAGAAGAGTGAGTGGAAATTGGCAAAGGGCAGAGGGGGGTCATCTCTAGGTCATACCAGAGACCCGGAATAGAAGAAGCTCCAAAAAGTGTAAGAAATGACCCTAAGTTGAGATTCTTAGCTTTGAGGGATACAGAGCCTGAAGGGATCAACTCCTGTAATAAGGCAAGACTCCCAGTGGAAGAAAAGAACAGTATTCTACCCATAAATCCTATGACCCAAAATTTGTCCTGACTGCAAAAAGTGCAAGGGTGAAGATGGAACACAGACTGGGGAAGTGACCAACTAGTGACTGGCCCAACTTGAGTTCCATCCTATGTACATGAACCAATTCTGGAGACTAATAATGATACACTGGTATGCTTTCAGACAGAAGCCTAGTATAATTGTCTTCTGAGAGACTCCACACAGTAGCTGACTGAAACAGATGCAGAGAACCACAGCAAAACATTAGAGGAAGTTCAGGAACTCTTATGGAAGTGTTAGGGGGAGGACTAAGAAACCAAGAAGAAATAGGAACTCCACAAGAAGAACACAGTGTCAGCTAACTTGAAGCTGTGGGGTTCCCAGAGAATGACTCACCAACCAAAGAAAATAAAGGGCAGAACCTATGTGGCCTGCACATATGTAGCAGATGTGTATTTTGATTTTCATGTGGGTCCCCCAATAACTCGAGTGGGGGCTGTCACTGACTCTGTTGCCTGCTTGTGGAACTTGTTTTCCTAGCTGGGCTGTCTTTTCTGGCTACAGTTAGAGAGGATGTGCCTAGTCCTTCAATGACTTGAAACAAATGGATGGAACTGGAAAATATTCTAAGTGAAGTAACCCAGATCCAGAAAGACATGTATGAAAGTAACCTAGCCTAAATATCTCCTGAGAGGACTCATCTAACAGCAGATGTAAACAGAGGCAGAGGCCCACAGCCACATATAACAGGAAACTCAAGAGAGTCTTGGAGAAGAGTGGAGAAGAAGAGTGAAGAAGAAGCTGGAGTGCCAATGACCAGCATTGACTTGGAGAGGGGTTTTGAGAGAAGGGGTGTCTGGGAGCGGCGATCAGAATGACTTGAAGCTAAATCATGGATCCAAGCTGACTATTTGTGTTCTGCTTGACACTGATTTTTCAATCCGCTTCTCTCTGTTCTGTTTTCTTTCTATATTCCCTCTATATTTCTATTTTCTGCTTGCTTGCTCTTTAAGAGAGCTTTCTGTCCATTTCATGATTTCTTGTATGTGTGTCCATTCTCCAAGCAGTTCTCTCTTTTTAACCTAAAAAGTTCTCTGGATAGCTCATCCTCTGCAGAACACAGATCTAGTTTTTTGTTTTGTTTTGTTTTGTTTATTACACATATCAATCCAGTCATTTACTGTAGGTTTTCCTTCTGATTATCTTATGGATCAACATCTCATGACCCCAGCACTTTGATTCTAAGGACACAGCAAGGATACATATTTTTTCTTAAAATTGCAAGTGTTCAGAGATCAGACTGCCATTAAGCACAGAAGATAAACTAGTAAGGTGAGACCTTGCCCTGAAATTACAATTTCCACCACATCTAGGCCTGGACTCTTTGTGTCCTAGGCTGACGATGAACTCAGGAATCTGCCTTCATTTTTATCTGCCTATTATTGTATCTTTCTCACAAGCTCTCTACAAATAGAGCTAAGTCTGTCCCTTAGGATTCATGAAGCCCTTCATAATTTGTATTGCATTCTTATATTTTTGCATAGTTGAGAAAGTACATATTTTCGAATTCATGTATTTAGAGCTTTTCCCCATAGCCTTAAAATCTGTCCTGAAGGTTCCAGTGTTTACCATTTTGCTGAGACACAGCCACACGCTTGACTCCTGGATTCATGCTATTTCTAATTATCATGGAATCATTCACCTTAACAGGGAGGACACTCCTTGGAACGAACGAATGCTCCACTGCTAGTAGGTCCAGAAAATATGTACATTATTAGAAAAACAAACATTATGCCCACAACAGCCATCGACACTATTGGTGGGTAACATGGGGCCTTGTTCCAATGGCAAGAACCATGTCATTCTGCCCCCACAAAGACCATGTCAGGCTCTGAACTGGAGGTGTCAAGGACACCACAAGAAGACATACAGAATCTACTAACCTTGGTCCATGGGGACTCACAGAGATGGAACCACCAACCAAAGACCATGGAGAAGCTGGACCTAGGCTTTCTAAACATTTGGAGCAGATGTGCAGCTTACTCTTCATGTAGGACCCCTAATAATTGAAGTGAAGGCTATCTCTGACTCTGCTGCCTGCCTTTGGATCCCTTTCCCTTAACTTGACTGCCTGGGTCGGCCTCAGTGGAAAATGATATGATATCCCAGGGCATGGTAGTCCTGAAAAGGGGTTTCCCCTTCTCTGAGGAGAAGAAAAGAGAGTTATGTGGAGAGATATTTTTAAGGGTGGTACTGCAAGTGAAGGTGGGAGAGGGGCTGTCTACAATTAGGATATAACGTGAATGAATAAATAGAAAAATTAAATAAATAGAAAAATAAAGAAACAAAACAATACAAAACAAACAAACAAAAAACCTGGAAGATTCTTAATGGTCCCTTCCCAATTTCTATTGAAGAAATAAACAATAACTGGAAAGAGATTGTTCTGCCAATTTGTCAAACTACTGAAGAAGAGAGGAGGCTGTATAGATTGTTGAGTAGCATGACAGTTGCACAGGGAATTCCAGGAATGCAGCTTTTGTGAACCATCATCATTTTAGTACTGGTATGTGGCATATGAAGAATCTTCTGTTATCCCTCTTCCTGTAAAAATAATGATCCTTCTCTATAGTTTAGTTAGTAATTGTAGCAAAATTCTTATGGGATCACAAATTTGGCCTTTGGACCAATCAAAAATTTGGTTTATATAATATGGGATTGCTTTCCTTTGTGAGTATATATACATGTCTCCATAGATAATGTTGAAATTTTGAATACAATATGATAAGAATATTAATGGGATGAATACTTGCTGTTCAACCTTATACATTTTAGAACTTTATTTTATCATTCAAGTCAAATTTGTCCTTGGCTATCACATTTATGGCTAAAGCACTAGATGTTGGAGTCATAATGTTCAAAAAAATAAAATATAACTGTATGTGAAAATATTTCGCTATGGGAAAGTACTTTAAATTATGTTGAATGGCTCCTCACAGAGAGAGCACTGTACTGCAGACAGTCCAATCTCAACAAATTTAATATCAAAGAATACTATTTCATCTGTTTCTTTAAATAACAACATTGCTGTCAAATAGAACAATACCACAACATAATTCCACAAAGCAAAGTCATAAAAAGTTCACATCAGATTAGTCAAGAACACAAAAAGATGCTATGCATCTTTGTAAGAGTCATTTTCATAAAAGTTATGAGCTCAGTGGAATGAGGCTTTTTTTTTTTTTATTAAAACAGCTTTGTTATTTATTTACTCCTGGATGTTTCTATGTTTAGTTATGCCTTACTCTTATCTTTTTTCTAGAGAATCTCATACCTTATACTACATTACTTTAAATAACTAATTTCTGATTACTTTTCTTTTATGAGGTCCTAGAGAAAGACTCTGGGTTATGTATGTTGTATGCAAGAGCTAATACTAAATTAAATCCCTCAGCCTTACCTTTAATTTTAAAAGATTTTTCCTTTCTTCCTTTTCCTACTTTTTTACTACATAGCTATTGATAACATATAAATAATAATATAATATACAATAATTATTCCAGGTGTTTTAATAACAAATAACATGAATCACTGAGTAGAATTAACATTATTGAAAAAATAAATAATGAATACAGTTAATGCAATAAAAATTGGAAAATAAATCTAGATCATTAATGGAAAGGTTCTCTGGAATTGTAATATAGACTGCAAAAACTAAATTTATGGTAAACAAAGTAATTATGTTAAGATACATACATATTATAATAGGAAGAACTAGAATTTACTAAAACAAGAATATAAAGAAAGAACGAACAAAACTATGAAACAGTAAATTTAGTTTTTATTCTTTTTATAAGAAAAACTTATGAAATACTATATTTAATATCCTATTTCTGTAATTGTTAAACGTGAATTTATTCTCTTTATTATACAGTAAAATAAAATAAGAAGCTAGAGCAATTGCGATGTTTTATCAATGTTTAAAGAAAAGAATAAGTAAATCTATTTGTATCTGTTACTTGTGATATTTTAAAACTTTGAAGCAATCTTAATCTTACAGATATATGTTAAACTACAACTTACCCTTTCTCTGGTTCCATTGTGCATGCAATGATAAATGGCCATGACCTCTTCAATACTGCTTCAAACATGTGTATAAACATTCTTAGTATAAATAAGAATATTAATAAATTAGATATATCAAATGTATATATCAAAATTATAAAATTCATACAATAGTATAAGACCATATTATCTCAAAAATTCCTTGAAGGTTTGTTAATTAACAAAATAATGCATTTTAGATTTGATGAGTCTGTTTCAGAATATTATACACATTTATTTTAGATAAAATATTCATTTTTTCTGTCATTTTAGAATACGCTCACACCTTTCTTCCAATATCCTTTCTTGACACATTTCAAGAGTAAAGAATAATTACATTTTATTATATACTTTCTTTGAGTTTGATTGATGTTTTTTACTGGAATCAATCCACATATTATTGGCAGTAATAATTTAAAATTACTACTATTTATTCTCATTTTTTCTAATGAAGTGACATGAAATTTTAATTGGCATTGTAGTAATGATATTCACTTTAATAAATTTGCCAATAATATTTCAAGAAAAAATGTTTAATTGTGAACTTTTAGGGTTTTTTTTGGTATTGTAGATAGGATATATATATATATATATATATATATATATATATATATATATATAATCTATCACTGATCAAGCATGTAGAATTTTATAAATATGATTTTGGTAGTTCACAATAGATTTAGTGGCTTAAGATGTACTACTGAAATGAGACATGGTGGGGTATATCTTTAAATCAAATCCAGGGAAGCAGGCAGAAGCAGGTGGCGTTTAAGAATTCAAGTCCACTTTGGCAACTCAAACCTAGATAGTGTGACAATGTCTCCAAAATATATGGTTCTGAAATAATATATTCCAGTTCAAAAATTGCTGTTTATAATTCTTGGTCCAATAATTCAATTGATACTGATTTGGATAATACAAGCCCCTTCAAATTGCTTTGCATGTTACATAGACTCTGCTTCCATCATTTCATGAGTGTGTTTTTCCCTGAAAAAAAAAGTGTCTGAAGCTTGTCCTGAAATCTCCATGTCCAATATCTGTATTAAAATATTGACAGGATATTTTTGTTTCCTTTAATGAAGAATGATATTTAGTTGTATATAACTGAAACACAGATGTTATTTGAATCTAAAACATATATAAACACTACTCAGGTTATTGTAATGTTTTATTCCTTCTGACAGTTGCAATCTCCTGGTTTTTGTAGAAAACACATTGATAATTATCCTAAATATATTTTTTTGGTTAACTACCTCACCATGTGTAACCAATCTCCTTCTCATCTTATATCATTACTACTGTAAACACTGTCAAAATTGCTGATTTAATATTTGCGCACAGCTGAGTAAGTCTATTATTGGCATTTCTCCTACAATAGCCTGCAAGGCCCTTTCAGCACCATTAATGATTACCAGCATTAAATGATTTTTTTTCTCAACCCTAAATTCATATCTCAGTTTCCAGTAACCAAAGTGTGTAGTACAATGGAGAATTACAATCTATTTCTGGGGGACAACCAAGATCAATAGAAATTGCCTATATTGTTTGGAGACATCAGCAACTTCCCCAAGAGACCAATATTTCATAGTAAAAAATACTTGATCCTGAACTGGATTTTTCTATAACTTATGGCCTCTGGAAGCAACATTTTTGACACATTAATTACTTCTGTTGAAACTGTTTTCATTCGTTTTTTTTTTTTTAAAGTGTTATTTATTTTTATTTCATATGTATGAATATTTGTACTCATGTATCCATATGTACCATTGTATGGTGGGTATCTCAGAGGGACAGATGAGGGTGTCATAGCCCTTGGAACTGGAACTGTAGACAGTTGTGAGCCATCCTGTGGGTTCTGGGAACTAAATTCAGATCTTTTGAAAGAGCAGTAAATGCCGTTATCTAATGAAAAATTTCTGGAGCCCCTATTATTTTTCAAGAGAGTACTTGAAGTAGATAACAAAGTCATAGATTTTAATGTGTTTTTCATACATTCTTTATTTTGGGTATCTCTGCTCAATTTCATTTGTTCTCTCTTTTCATCACATAACCATCTATTAAAGATTCCCACCGACTTTGAAACTCACATAATCTTTTTTCAATATTGTTCATTGATCCTTTCAAAGTTAGCACATTTTGTATATATTCATGAATCATGTTTTGAACAAAAGTTTTCCATTCTATGTTTCTGGAATGGATTACAATAGTAAAATTTACCCACTTCCAGAGGTGATGCAGTTGTAGTTGCTGTGTCACTTGTGCATCAGTAGGTGGCAAACAGGACAGCATCAGAGTGAGAGCTGCTCATCTACTGCAGCACTCAGGAGAGTGGGCCCTAGATCTTGCCTGGTCAGCTTGGTAGAGCTGGCCATGGCTGTAGAAGTTGTAGGAGAGCTGACCCAAGAGCATGTGTATTGACGAGACAGCTGTGACTTCTGTGACCTGTGTGGTGGCATTTATGAGAAGGGAGAGATACACTCCTTCCCTTTAGACTTCTACACCTGTAGCAGCTGAGAGGCTGGACTTTTCTGGGTTATAAGAGCAGGAGAACTTACCGTGTGAGAGTGGTCCTTATACCTCACCTGAGCAACAGGGAAGAGCTTGCACTTGTTGTGGGGGTCCCAGGTGATCTGGGCTGTTGTAGTTAGGGTTTCTATGACTGTAAAGAGAGACAATGACCAAGGCAATTCTTGTAAAAGAGAACATTTAATTCAGGCTGGCTTACGGGTTCAGAGTTTCTGTCCATTATCATCAAGGCAGAAGCACAGCAACATCCAGGCAGACATGGTGAAGGAGAAACTGAGAGTCCTTCTACATCTTGTTCTGGGGGCATACAAAAGACTGGCTTCCTGGGGAAGCTAAGAGGAAGCTCTCAAAGCCCATCCCCCACTGTGACATACTTCCTTCAACAAGACCACACATACTCCAACAAGGCTACACCTCCTAATAGTGCCACTCCATGGGACAAGCATATTAAAACCACCTCACTGGTCCTAGGGCATTAGAGTGGAAGAGCTTTCCACACACCTTGCCTGCTGCAGCATAGGAAAGGTAGCCCTAATGTCATGGAGTGCAGATGAGCTAGTCCCTAGAGCATGAGAGTGCTCAGAGGAGAAGTGGCTCTGCCACTTTCTGGCTGATGCATTGGATGGGAGAGCTTACCCTGGAGGTGTCAACCTGGTGGAGTGACCAGCTCAGAAATATCTCAGGCCCAGATCCATGGCTTTGAATTGGCCCAACCCAACACCTACCCCATTGATGAACTTGTGAAGGGTGTGTAGTGGGTAATCTTTCAGACTCAAAGCTACAGTGTGAGGCAAGTGAACCGTGACAACAGACCAGAGAACTTTTAAGGTTGAAGGAGCCCAAAACTCATGAATCTCAGAATTGAGAATAGTAGGAGTGGGGTCAACTCCTTGCCTAACTCTACCTGCTCTAAAACACAGTAACCACAACTCCTCACAGAGAGGACCAGAGCAATCAGTCACAAAGTATGAATACTTGAAGTTCTCCACACTAATGAGGAATTTAGATGGGCCCCGAATATTAAGCCAATGAGCTTCCCTTCCTAGGCATTCCTTTCTACAAAATGTATTTAATCCTTAAGATGAATATATTAACAGTCAAAATCAAAGGTGAATCTGATTTTTCATCAAGAATTGCTGTGGAGGGGAGGCCTTCATCATAAAGCACAGCAACTAAATTTCCCAGGGAAGGCTTTCTCACTTCCAGCCACTCTGTACTCTCAGGACTCATTTGGAATAAAACTGGGAACCAAATCAGGTTCTACCCTTGTTTCTAGCCTTCTCCTCCTTCTCTGCCACATGGACACCCTAAGGCAAGAGTGACCCCAAATTCTTAACTCCAAGATGTATGTCAGTGTGTCCACAGACTCTGCTGTTTACCACACCCAGAAAAAAATGGACTGAGGAATTCAATTTTGCACTGTACTTTGCCTCCCCTGAACAGCATGCCAGCAGTGCACCTGGCACCTCAAGAGTGGAAACAGATATGCACCCAAGCACTATAGGATTTATCTGACAGAAGACAGCAACAGGATGTCTGAAGAGAGTCACAGTGTAATTCCAGTCTTGATAGTCTAACAAAAGCCAGAGGCCTCTAATGAGACCAATGACCCATTGCATTGAATGTTTGAAAGCAAAGAAGTGTAAACAAAATAGTATATTGTAGGGTGCACTGTGACACACTACAGCTTTCACAAGAAGGTTTTATTTCTTTGTTTGTGGAAAGGTGCCAAGTCTATGACAGGATGGGGAGAGAGGTGGGACTGTGGTGCATGTGAAATTCACACAAATAAATAAATAAATAAAAGTTAAAAATAAATTAAAACACAGGCACAGTGTCCAGAGATTAGCCAGTGCCTACAAGAGGAATAAAGAGATCTCACCAAAAAGGAGAAATCTGGTCAAAAACAGTGTTCCTATTCAAGTATCATTCTAAAGGTATCATTAAATGTATCAAAATACATTTTACATATTCTATCTTTTGATATGAAACACTGAACATGTAAATGTGACCTATGATATTCTTGATAATATATAATTTTTATATTATACTAAATAATCAGCCAAAAATATAGTTACCATTTTCCTTGATAGTTGAAGTTAAAGTGACTTAATACCAAGTGGAAAATACTTGGGGAAAGGGTGAAGACTCCAGTGGCAGCAACCAGATGAGTCAGCTTTTCTTTGTTGCTTTCTGATGTTGCTTTACTGACTTTCTTTCTCTAGGGGAAAATAACTGCCTACAGCTGCTTACAAATGGGAACTTAAAAACTACTTTCTCATTTGTAGGGGTATTTTGCCTAGCTTGATCTTATTTTTTTGCAATCATCAACAGCTACCATTAAATGGTGATGTTTTACTAGCATTTACAGTTACCCTGTCACCATTACATGTTTATTTGTGCAATGGCATTGTCACATATATAATTTACTACTTCAAAGGAAACCTACTAAAGCTCTGCTTATTAGTTATAATGAGACTGATTATTATCTAATGACTGACAATTATTTTTTGCTTGTATATTATTATTAAGTTGCGTTTATTCATTTTTCTAATGCATTCTTTCCTGTTGTTACTATGACTAGGTACTCATTATTTATCAATTAAAATTGTATTATTTCCTGTCTTCCCAGCCATCTCTGTTTCTGATTTTGAGTTTCTGTTGAAGTTTCTTACCCCATTTTATAAAAAATGTATAGCATAATGTTTGATACATTATATTCATTTTAAAGAATAATTTCTTTATTCTTCTCACATTTGGACTAAAGCCTCCCTTATTACCTCCTCAACTTCTTTATCATTAAAATCTACTGTTTCTCCTTTTTCCTGCAGGAAATAGGCTTCACAGTGATTTCAACAGACATGGCATAAGTTGAAATAAGACTAGGCATAAGCGATCATATCAAGGCTGGATTAGGAAACTGAGGAGGAAAAGGTCCTATGAGGAAGCAAGAGAGTCAGAGATACTCCTCCCACTGTTAAGAGTCCAATAAATCTTCATGCTTATCAACCACAGTATATAATCAGACGATGGAGTGTAGACCCATGCAGGCTGTACGGTAGTAGATTCAATCTTTGTGAGCCCCTATGAGACCTATTTAGTTGATTCTCTTGGCCATGTTCTCCTGGTTTTCACAATCCCTCTAGCTCTTACAAGTCTTCTTTCCCATATTATGGACAGTTTCATGAGGTCTGCCTAACATTTGAGTATGCATCTCTGATTCTGCTTCCTTCATCTTCTGGAGGAAGCCCCTTTGATGATGATTAGGCCAGGTACCAATCTCTTAATACTGTGTGTGTGTGTGTGTGTGTGTGTGTGTGTGTGTGTGTGTGTGTGTGATGTGTGTGTGTGTGATATGTGAGTGTGTGTATGTGTGTTTGTGTGTGCATGTGTTTGTATGTGTGTGTGTGTATGTGTGTGTGTTGCTTTGTCTCTCTTGTTTACTTCTACCCTATGTCTCTGGATCCAGTGTAAGGCATTACTCAGCTTTTAGAAAAAATATGGCATCAAGAAATTTGAAGACAAATGGATGAAACTAGAGCAAAATCATTCTGAGTGAGGAATCACATAGACTCAGAAAGACAAACATAGTATGTACACATTTACAATTGGATATTGAGGATATTACTTATTAAGAAAAGGATAACCACACTACAATCTATAAATCAAGAAAATATAGATAAACAGGAATGGTCTAGAAGGCATGCAGGAGAGGGTAAATAGAATAGATTTTGTGGATGAACTGTGGTAGGGGATGGGAATAAGAAAGATCAAGTCAGGAAGGAAGTGACAGGGGGAGTGAGTGTGGGGAAAAATTAGTGGGATATATTGGCATTTACTGGAAGCTGTGGAGCCTAGTGAAATGGAAACTTCCTGTAACCTATAAGTACAGGAATGACTTTTATTCACCTGAAGGAGTTGTTATCTCAATGACTTACAACCTCTTTCTGTTAACTTAAGCATAGTCCTGGAAGCTTCCAGGCTACATATGTTATCTAGGTCTAGAATATTTTCAGCTTCTGACACTTACTGCTGAATAAGCTCTATACTTACTAGTTTTTTTCTGATCTTTGGCTGGCTGATTCAGTTCAGCTCTTCTGACTCAAACTCCTCCTCATGCTGATTGATTCTATGTGGCTTCTCTCTCTCTCAGCCTCTCCTGAGTTGATCTGCCTGACCTAAAACTGAGTCTGGCGTTCTATTCTAATCTAGCTTCTTTACATTCTCTGGCTCATTCTGTCTTTGCCAGTGTCTAGTTTGTTAGTTCTCTGCAACCTGTCTCCGTACAACTCTCCTACTAAAACTGTCTCATTTCTTTTTTTTCTGCACTGCCAGCTTAAATAGCTTCCTATTTTCTCTTCTCATGAGAGCTGGGGATATCCTATTTTGTCAGATCATTCTCTGGTTTGTTTCTGTCTTCCACTCAATTAGACATCACTTTCAAACATGGATGCTTCCTTCTACAAACTAACTGTACCTCATTGTTCGGTATTAAAGGTGTGTACTAATGGCATATCTGTATTTCAGCTAGAGGGATTAAGTGTGCGTGCTAAGTAAGGGTGAGCCACATCATAACTAGAAATAGGGTTTTTCAGTAAACAATAAAATCGTGGGGGTCATGGTGTGATCAAATATCTTGCAGCATATGAGGTGACCCTAGCAAGTACTCCTAGTAATAGATGATATGGGTTCTGAACTGGTTATCCTCTGTAACTATGCTATACTCACATTCGTTGGACCAGAACATCAACCAAGACACACAAACTTATGAAACACAACCTGTCCAGACTGCAAGAAGCACTGGGGCAATGATAACACAAAGCTTGTGTGAGTGGATATAACAATACAATTTTGTTTCAATTAGAGATTATTCAGACAGGATGGAAACATTTGGACTATAACAGGCATAGCAAATTAATTGATTATTCTATCTGATTATTTTTGACGTAAGCTTCCTTCACATTTCACTTGAACATGGTCTCCATAAAATTCTGCTTATAGTATTGTTTTAATTTAGTAATGTCATTTTCTGATTCTGAACATTTTAACCAGTATCATTTTTAAAGACATTTTCTAAATTGTCTGGTTACATCTTACTCGGTAAGTATTTATATTCAATATTTTAAAATATCCACATAATTTTTAATCTTGCTTTATTATATTCTACATTCATGTCTCTTCTTGTCTGAGTTTTGTAATCTTTTAAAATATATCTTTCAAGAGAAATAATTCTTCATTTTCAAGCTATAGATTACTTAAATCATTCATTTAATTTCTTATGTTATTGGTGGAACATTATTTCAGCAAGATTGAATTTTTAGATTTTAACTTGTTTTATTTCAGAACTATATGAAGTCTGCATAATGCACTTATACAAATTATGGTGCAGCATTAGCTGTGCATTTACCATGGCAAACTATTTAGACAAACAAATCAAATGAGAAATTACAGGTGCAACGACATGTTGAAGAAGACCTGGCTAATTCATGTTACCTTTCTTACCTTATTGTCATCAGAAAACATAAAAAAGATGCAGAGTTGGAGAGACATACAAGGAGAAAAAGAAAATGTCAAAAGAATGATAAGCCGATTAGGGTAAAAATCCCTGTGACTTATTTCCTGCAAGCAGGTACTGTCTTTGTTTCTAGTGCTTAACAGCAGCTTTCTAGTTTACTACTTATATGTCGTTTAGTATACCACATTTATGAGATATTTACAATTCAAATCTGATACCTGTACAATCACCAGGTTCTACACACATTATGAGAAAACCATCATTAACATGACTCTTCAATATCCTGAACTTCATTGAAATGCACATGACTATATTTGCTTGTAACTAGAACCATAAAGCGATACTCATGTAGAACTGCATAAAAACCCAATAAAATATACCAGTGTATATTTTATACATTGCATATGATGTATGGGCTAACATGATTTTGTTTATTTTCATTAAATTCAAAGATTTTTATTGAGTAAAAGTGGTAACTGTGGTGTTTATATGTAAAATTTTGACTATGTTTGTTTAGAATTCATACACTCCAACTCTAATTTCAAATTGTATTCTTCAAATTTCATTTGTAAAACTTTTTACAATCAATATGGTGCTCAGAAAGAAAATCTATACATGTGACAAATTATCTAGAATCTATTTGATTTCAATATTCTTAAACTAATAATACAGAATACCATATATATTTTAGTTCATTATTAATTATTCCATTCATTTACATCTCAAATGATATCCCATTACAATGTTAACCATCCACAATCCCCTCATCCTACATCTGTCCTCTTCCCCACTCAATTTTGCCTCTATGATTGTGCTCCCACACACACCTACCCTCTCCTACCCCACCACTACAGCATCCCCCTATGATGGGACATCAAATTTCCACAGAACCAAGGTCTTCTCCTCCCATTGTTGTGAGAATGACATATATTTAAATGAGCTATACAAAAATATAAAGACATATAGCAACAAGAAATTGAACTAATAAAACTGTCAGTATGAAATGTGACCAATGACTGAAGTCATTCTTTAATGGAATTACAATTATATATCTTTATACTTTAATATAATCTCAAATAGTTATTTATCTCTACCTGTATATAAGGTATAATTAAGTTAACTGAATAATGTTAATCTTTATTGTGACCCTGATGTGAATGCATACTACAAGGTCCTTTTCAGTTTTTGGTTCACTATAAAATTTCTATTAAACTTATATCCTCATGTATGGTATCATATCTGTGGGATCAAATCCATTTTAATTTATAAACATGATATTTCAATTGGACATACAGAAGAGACATTTCAATCATTTGATAAGTTTATATTCAATATATAATCCTTAACAAATACAAAGTAAAATATAACAGGAGATATACTTTAATAATTTACCACATTTTAGTTTCCCTTAATGTATACTATAACATGAAACCACATTATATATTTTTATTTGTTGAAACAAATTGTGAAAGTATTACCTAGTTTTAGTAAATATTTATGAATTTATAACAATGTGTTCTTGTATTATAGCAGTCTATAGACACATTATAGTTTACTATGTTATACATAATATATTATTGCCTATTTTTAAAATCTTCAGGAGACAGAGGAGAAGATTGGTTTTTTTAACTAGGTCATAATACATTGCTGTAATTCTGTAGACCTTAACAATATTATTCAAGGTATACAATCTTGCTGAAATATCACTTCTCATTTGCTGCTTTTGGTTAGCCCTCTTTAATTATTTATTATGTGTACTTATGGTTGTGAGTAAATTTTAGACTTTCTAAATGTAATCACCAAAATATAGTACATGGGATGTAAGATATTATTAACATATTTAAAATTAATAAATTTGTAAACAAGAGAATAAAGTTGTTTGAATGATTGAAGTATTATAGACTCAGTATTTAAGAGATGGTACTGTTTCAACTAATTCATTTTTTAATCTCTTTTGACATCTTCTTTGAAATTTTACTAGTAATTAACTTCTGTGTTAAACATGTATCACCAATTTTGATATGTTATTGGTTACTATAGTAACTGTTTAAAAAGCAATTATATCGATTGCAATTTAAATCTTTTACAAGCATTACAACTGCCAAAATTGTAAGAAATTTTGGATTCCTGTTTTATAAAGGAAAATCAAAATTAATGTTGTTGTATTTGCTCACTAATATATGACATATACTCTAATAATGTTATATTACCTCAGTATTCATGAGTATCTAAATTGAATTAATGTAAGATGGTACCTGTTTCTGTGGTTTAAATTTTTTATTGTGTCCATATATTAGCCTTTCTTTTGGAAGATTTAATTACATTTATTTCTTTTGCTTTTTATTCTATATTTTTCCTCTTAATTTCTGCTTAATCTATACATAATCACACACACATACACACATACTAACACACCTTTAATAATATGACAATTTTATAGTACTTTGAAAAGTAAATTTAAGATAAAATCAAATATTAATACACATTAAAGGACAAGAATTTAATAGATAATTGGGATCCAAGAGTTTCTTTACAAATCATCTGAACACTGATCTCAGTTAGACAAGAAGAGTTTTTTGAGCATATGCCACAGGACTAATAAATAAAGGCCATGGTTAAGTGTCAGAAGCTGTGGGGAGCCAATAGAAGGAGTTATCATCCTTGCAGCCATCTTGAGTCTTATACCCTGACAAGAGACTTGTTTACAATAGCCTACAACAGCTGAGCCCACTCTGATAACATCTTGTTTTAGATACCCAGGATTTTCCCTTGGGTGCGTGAGACTTAAAGGTATGACTTAAAGGTGTAATTTAGAGATAAGACTTAAAGGTGTGACTTAAAGGCATGATTTAAAGGTGTGGCTTAGACGTGAGACATATAAAAGGCAAGAGGCAGACAGAAGAAATTATTAGACACTTGTACTTGGAAGAGTACTTGAGACTTGAGACTTGAGGCAGGTAACTTGGAACTGGGAAAGAGACTAGCAACTTAGAATTAGGATTAGCACTTGAGAATTATTACAGCTGGAACTGAGATTAGGACCTGAGACTTGGTACTAGGAAGTAGGGACTTGGAGAGAAGAAGAGAGACTGAAGAATAAATGAGATTGAATCACACTCTGTCTGGTCTCCATTCTTCATGTCCATCCTCACTCTCTCTCTTGCTGAACCCTGACCTGCTGACTGTGGCAGCTTGGGGCAGTGCAGGCTCTAACAGTTTAGCCCCCAAGGCTTTTGACAGTGCGGTTCCCAACACTGATAGAGAGGTCCCCAACATTTTGGCCCCCAAACGTGAGGAAGCTTGCCTGCAACAAGAAGGGGAACTATTAGTTAAGATGTTACAGGGCTTTTTATGCTTCAGATCTATGAACATCTGTGTCAAGTTATTCCAACAATCAAGATTTAAGGATAGCAGATTTCCTTAGTTACATGTATTTGTTGTAGACTTATCCTACTCCAATTGGTTAGGGTATTCAACTATGTCAAGGTACTTCCCTTGTCTAACATTCATGTCTTAACTTGCCAACCAGAATGTCAGTTACCCACATACATGTCTCTTTCTCTCACATAGGATGTCGGTTTCCAGGAAGGTTTGGGAAATTTAAACTTACTTGACTTTTACTAAAAATGGAAGTTTATTCTAAATATATGTAGGTGTCTCTCTTATGTGAAGGTTCATTCCAGTGGCAGCCTATAAAGGCAAATGCTATAAAAGCTTATAAACACTTACAAGAAGTAATACTGTATGGTTTTTTTGAGTCCATGCTTATTGTGAATAACTATATCAGGCAGTTAGGCTTATGTTGTGATTAGTTTCTAACAGCACCAAATATAACAGAATATGCAATCAACTTGAGTGTGAAAAACTTTCCGAGTAATAGCAGAAACAACATATGAGAATGTGTTCTTATAATATCATTAAAAGTATAAAATAGCAGGCTATCTGACTTACCGTTACCTAGGCTTGACCTAGGCATTCATCTAGGCCTTAATATTTTATCTAGGATTTAACATTGATATTTTAGACCCATATAAGACATTAATCTCCTAAATAATCCATTATTTATATTTTTATTAGTATTTATGATAGTTTTGTAAGTTTTTCACTGAAGGAAATTTTAAGAAGAGCAAGTACACAAAGATTAACTGGGATTTTATGACTTGTCTTTAAAAAAGTAGTGTTCTTGTGGATGGCTATACTCTTTATACTATAAAAATAGAATAACAAGATCACCAGTAATAATTCTGTACATATCTTGGTAAAATTATATTTATATTTTATTTAAAACTATATAATATAGTCACTTCCTCACAACAAAGTTTATTAAATTCATTATCTGAATAACTGTGGGTCTTTCTTTGTGTTTATTTCAGAAGATCGTCAGTTTTTTGTTACCATTTTATTACATAATATCATAAGTGCAATTAAAATTATATTTAGAAACAAAGGAACTGAGAATACACAGGAGGATTTTTGACCTGTAAGTCAAAATTTCTGATTATAACAAATTTACTTAATTATTTTTTAGTCATACATTTCTGAAAAACAACTTTATTTGTGAGTACAGATGTCTTCATCTATAAAAATAATAGATATGATTAGATTATTTCAAGACTATTTAGAATTATAAGAGCAACACTTATAGAATAAGACACAGAAGTATATTATATCTATTTCAAAAGTACATTGATTCTAAATGAGGTAAATATTGCAATTGGTGTTTTAATGATATTTAATATTACAAGGTTATAATAAACATATATGTCATAAGTTCAAAGTGTTTAATCTTAGAAATGAAATGGGAAATAAATACTCATTTCATTCCCTAAATATTTTGTCATTTCCTGGTGAATTACTTGCTGCAAAAATTTATACATTTCATTTACAAGAATATATTACCATAGTATCATGATAAAATTATCAAAGGAGAAAGTATAAAGTACTTCAAGATAAATTAATATATGAATCAAAATGCTGTGCTGTGTAATCAATAACAGTCCAATCACAAAAAAGAGTGAATATTTATAATATAAACGTCGTTAAAATAGAGACCGTAAAACAATTTGATTTAATATAAATATTATTTATATTAATTAATAAGTTAATTAATATTAATATATGTGATTCTAAAAATATAACATTCCATGAATGAATTTCTAAATAAAAATCAAAATAACAACAAGTAAAACAAGAATTGAAAGGTATGTATATACTTATTTAAAAAAATGAAAAACAGTAGAACACACGGAAATTTTCTCAGAAATAGAATGTGATTCATCATATTAAAATCATTAATATAATACTGCATAGCAAAATCTTATTTGGAAAACTACATGATCAATAAATTCAGAAAATTATTTAACAAAATAATATTTCATGGTAGTAATATTCAAAATACTGTAAATAAATAGAAAAAAATCTACTTGATGAGCCACAAGTGACATCAAACTAACTCATGCTGAAATAAATCATTCTCCTGAAAATCAAAAAAAATGAAGTGCTGTATACATTATCACAAATATTTATGTCATTTATTTTATGGTTCTAGTCAGAGCATTAAGGTTAAAATTTTTAAAATGCCATCAAGACTGAACTGGAACACAAATTTATGTAAATATACAAACAATTTGATACATGGAAAATATCCTAAATTTCAGAACAGAGAAAATGGATAATTCATAAATAAACTTCATGACAGTATCAAAGATAATCTATTGGAAAATAAATAGAATATAAGAAGTCTAAAATGAATAATCAACAAAAACACTATGGAAAGAAATAATCAGTAGTTATCCAAAATTAATAAAATACATATTGAATGAACAAATAATTTAATAGTAAATAATACCATTATACTAATTAAAATAAAGTATGTAATTTCTCATTAGTGTGGGGAGTTCTTAGTGAGAGACATTCTTAGCAGTGGTGACTATCTTATTTGGAAATCAGAGTATCATAAGAATTGTAAAGAAACTGCTAGAAGAAACATTCAGGCAGGCAATGGTTGGTCCTTTGATGTTTTAGTAGAAGAAGGGCAATTTGCTTCTAGTGATAACCAGATGCAATATGACCCAGGCTTATTTGCTCAAATTCAAAATGCAGCCATGGAGACTTGGCGTAAACTCCCAGCAAAAGAGGACCCTAGTGTGTCCTTAACAGCAGTCAGGCAAGGACATGATGAATGATTTTCTGATTTTGTTCATTGATTAATAACAACAGCAGGGAGGATTTTTGGTAATGCAGAGGCAGGTGTAGATTATGGGAAACAACTTGCATTTGAAAATGCCAATCTTGCCTGCCAAGCTGCCATTAGACCCTACAGGAAAAAGACAGACCTTACTGGGTATATCAGACTCTGTTCTGATATAGGTCCCTCTTACCAACAGGGCTTAGCTATGGCGGCTGCCATGCAAGGATAATCTGTAAGAGATTTTTTGGCTAGTAGAAACCAAAAGGCTTGTTTTAAATGTGGCAAGCCTGGACACTTGTGTAGGAAGCCATGGTCAGCGGTGATATATGTGCCATTCCAAGATGGCGCGGGCATCATGTCCTCCACAAGTAAATAACTAACTGCGCAGGTGCAAAAAGGCAACAGCACGCCAAAAGTCACTGCCCATCCAGGGGCGTATTATGGGTAATGAGTGAACAGCCATCAGAAGTGAACACGTCACTCTAGGGTGTATTTAAGCTGTGCCTCTTCCTGTCTTTGCCCCTTCTACGGTCTTTCACTTCTGCTGATACAAGATTAAATGCTCACTGTGGTAACCACCCGAATTCTGCCTCTCGTGTCTCTCTTCCACGGGCGAAAGGGGACACAAGAGGTGCGCGGAACACACTTGGCAAGAGATTGAAAGGCAGAAAATGAGTTAACCCAGAGACATCCCAGAAAACAGCATGGGCTTTGCCCACTTTGCAAATGTGGAAGGCATTGGGCTCGTGAATGTAGGTCCAAAAGAGATACACAAGGAAACACCCTTTCCCATAATCAGGGAAATGGGAACATGGGCTAGCTCCAGGCCCCGAACAAACACAAGCCAAAACAAGCTTGTGGAGCAGTCAGTTTCATACCAACAAACAAAAATCCCTTTCAAAAACTAAGTTGAGCAACACCAGGAAGTGCAGGACTAGACCTCAGTTCTGACACCCACATAGTATTAACCCCAGAAATGGGACCTGAGGCCTTATCCACCGAAGTGGCTTTATCAGATTCTCAATCTAATTTGGACCAAGCCATAAAGGCTCATGAGTTACATCACCTTAATTCTAAAACTTTAAAAATTATGTATAAAATTACCATAGAACAAGCTAAACAAATTGTTAAACAATGTCAATCATGTGTTACACTTTTACCAGTTCCTCATTTGGGCATATATCCGAAGGGACTGATGCCAAACAGTATTTGGCAAATGGATGTTACTCATTATAATGAATTTGGCAATCAAAAATATATACATGTATGTGTAGATATATACAGTGGTTTTATCTATGCAACATTACAATCTGGAGAAACAAGCAAACATGTGATCACTCATATGCTTTCTGCAATTGCTGTATTGGATGTGCCTAAACAGATAAAGACTGCCAATGGCCCAGGTTATACAAGCTCCAGTTTTCTTCAATTCTGTGAAAACGTGGGGATACTACATAAAACAGGGATTCCATATAATCCCACGGCCAAGGTATGGTAGAAAGAATACATCGAACCATTAAATGTCAATTTGAAAAAATTAAAAAGGGCGAATGGTACCCTACCAAAGGATCCTCCAGAAATATCCTTCATCACACGCTTTTTATTTTAAACTTTTTAAATTTTGGATTCTGAAGGAAAATCCGCTGCAGATAGATTCTGGCATCCTGATACCAAAAAAATATTTTGCAACAGTCTTCTGCAAAGACCCATTAACTGGAACCTGGAATGGGCCAGATCCAGTGCTTATCTGGAGAAGAGGTTCTGTCTGCATATATTCCCAAACTGCAGATGCCACAAGCTGGCTGCCAGAGAGACTGATTAAACAGATAGAAAAACAATAATAAATCCAGGGAGGAGTAACCCCCCTGAGGAGTGCATTTTTTTTTCTTCACAGGAAACATGAAGATGCTTCTTAATTGCCTTCAAACTGGAACAGATCAACCAGCAAACCTGACTTGATAAGTCCCCAGTGTGGAAGGAGACATCACCACCCATAGCTCCAGGGTATGGTTCCCCATCTTATTATTTATTGGAGAACATTGCTTAGACCCAGGAGAAAACCCATTACCACAGTTACTATAGTTGTTTTTTGGGTTTGAGATTGACTAGAGCAGGAACAGGGATTTTCTTACTTGTTTTGTTTAGATCAAAGCTATGATCAGTTCTGTATTTCTATAGATGTAGATTCTGCTATAACACATCTGTAACAGAATAGAAGAGGCTTATACTTTTTACTCCTCTAATAGAGGGAGTTATGTGTTGCCCTTAAAAAAGTGTTGCTGTTATACTGACTATTTCAGGCATTGTTAAGTCTCTTGTCTCCTGGGTCCATGATGTTCAACAAACTGATAGCTTTTGTACAACAACAGATAGACACTATTCAAATGAAACCCATACAGGTCCATTATTACAGGCTGGAAGTAGGGGATTGTAAAACCTCTGTCATCAAGTCTAACGAGGATTATCCCTCTAAAATATGGGCTAAGCCAGATAGTCAAAGATGGGTAAGAGAACACTTCAAGACCCTTGCCCCTAAAAAGGGAGGCCTTGGGTGTGTGAGACTTAAAGGTGTGTGACTTAAGGATATGACTTAGAGATCAGATTTAGAGATAAGGCCTAAGGACATGACTTAAAGGCAAGGCTTAGAAATGAGACATATAAAAGGTGAGAGGCAGACAGAAGAAGTGAGTAGGAATTAGGCATTGAGGAAGGCACTTGGACTAGAGAACTTGGAAGAAGAATTATTAGGTAGTAGACACTTGGCACTTGGAAGAAGAACTTGGAACTTGGAGGCACTAGGGACTAGGAACTAGGGACTAGGAACTCAAAACTTGGGACTTAGACTAGGAAGAGAGACTGAAGAATAAACGGGATTGAATCACACTCGGTCTGGTCTCCATTCCTCGAGTCTGTCCTCACTCTCTCTCTTGATGAACCCTGTCATACAGACTGGAACAGTGTGGGCTCTAACAATTTAGCTCCCAAAGCTTTTGGCAGTGCCAGTTCCAACATTGACAGAGCGGTCCTCCACATTTTGGCCTCCAAACATGGGGTAGCTCATGATACAACACATTAGTATCCCAACAATTATCTTTGAAATAATAACAAGTTATAATTGTCCACCAAATCTAATTGATGAGACATTTTCACTGAAGATTCTATAAACCTCAATAGCAAAATACAAGGATGTAATGATTGGGAAGCTCTTCCCGGAAAGCTGTCTTTAATAGTGATAGAAGGTAATATATAATTTGACAGGGGAAAATAATCTTACTTAGGTGTAAAATATATAATCTACAATATCACCATGCAAACAAAATGTGTTCACTGGTACAAGAGTGACAAAATATTCTGGGAGTAAATAACTATTCTGTGATCAGACATATGTTTTAAAAGAGAGAACTAAAATCTGTTAAAAATCCATAGTTGATAAGGTATTAGGCCTCATGGAGAACATAATCCTTTCTTTCCTAAGCTGTTAGGGCATTAAGCACTTCTAAATATGTTTCTATGCTTATAGATAATAGAGATATTCATAACCAACTTTCAACCAAAATTAATCAAACAGAGGAGGATGTATACTTTATGCTTTTCAATGAAAAACCCCACCAAGATGACATCTTAATTCTGAAAATCTATGCCCAAAGTATAAGAGCATAAACATTTATAAAAGAAATGTAGCAAAAGCTTAAATTACACATCAAATGCCACATTAGTAGTACAAGATATCAATACCTCACACTCACCAAGGGACAGGTCATTGAGACACAACTGAAAAAGAGATAATGAAACTACTTAAAGTTATGACTCAAATGGACCTAACAGATATCTACAGAACAATTCACCAAAACACAAAAGTATATACCTTCTTTTAATCACCCCACAAAACTGTTTCCAAAATGACCATATAGTCAGTCACAAAGGAAGAGCTTAAACACATGAAAAACTGAAATAATGGTTATCAGTCAACCAGGGACTAAAGCTGGAGTTCTACAACAACAGAAACAAAGCCTACAAACTAATGGAAACTGAACAAATCTCTAGTCAATGATGACTGGTTAAGGGGGGAAATATAGTAAGAAAAAAATGACTTTCTAGAAGTTAATAAAAATGTAGGCACAACATACTCAAACTTGTGGAACACAATGACAGCAGTGTTAAGAATTTCATAGAACATAAAGAAATTGGAAAGAGCTCAAAATTGCAATATAAGAACACAATTAAAACTTCTAGGGGGAAAACACAAAAGAGATGTAAACAAACAAGTAATAAACAAGTAAATAATCAAAATCAGAGCTAAAACAAGAAAACAATAGAAAGAATGAATGAAACCAAGAGTTGGTTCTCTGAGAAAATCAACAAGATATACAAACCCAGAGCAAACTAACTAAAACACAGACAGTACATAAATAAAAAAATTCAGAAATGAAAAGGAAAACACAACAACAGACAGTGAGGACATTCAAAGAATCATTAGGTTTAACTTCAAAAACTTATACTATAAAAAACTGAAAATATATACACCAAATGGATGACTTTCTAGATGATAGAGATCACTTAACAAAGTTAAATCAAGATCATGTAAACTCTTTTAAAAGTCCTACAACTCCTAAGGAACTAGACGTTGTCCCAATTTTAAAAAACAAAATAAAACCTCCGGGACCAGAAAGTGTCCATGCAGAATTCTACTAGAATTTGAATGAATAGCTAATACCAATTTTTCTCAAACTGTTCCACAAAAGTGAAACAGAAGAAACATTGGCAAAGACATTCTATGAGGCCACAGACACCCTGATACTTAAACCATATAAAGGCTCAACAAAAAGAGAACTTCAGACCAATTTTCTTTATAAACATTGATGCAAAAATATTCTCAAAAGAATCTAAGAACACATCAAAAACATCATCCACCATGATCAAGTAGGCTTCATCTCTTAGATGTAAGGGGGTTCAATATATAAAAATCCATTAATGTAACCCACCACATAAATACATTCAAAGAAAAAAAACCCACTTGATTATTTCATTAAATGCTGAAAATCTTTTGATAGAATCCAATATCTCTTCATGTTAAAATTCTTGTAGATATCATTGTTACAAGATATATGCACAAACACAGTAAAGGCAATACACAGTAAGCCAATAGGAAACATGAAATTAATTAGAAAGCAACTTAAATCTATTCCAATAAAACCAGGAACAAGGCAAAGCTATCTACTCACTCCATATCTCATTGATATAGTATGTTAAGTTTTTTCTAGAGCCATAAAACAGCTAAAATAATTCAAAGGTATAGAAATTTAAAAGGAAGAAATTAAAGTATCACTATTAATAGATTGTATGATAGAATATATAAATCACCCCAAAACTTTTCCAAAGAATTCTCCAGTTAGTAAACACCTTCAAAAAATAGATGAATATGAACCTAACTAAAAATAACTCAGTAGTCCTTTTTTACACAAGCAACAACAATCTGGGAAAGAAATTAGAAAAATAGCATTCTTTACAAAAGCCACAAATAATAGAAGGCATCTTGAAGTGTTGCAGACTGAGCTGCCCCAAGTTTGGGGGCCAAAATGTCTCAGACCGCTCTGTCAATGTTGGAACCTGCACTGCCAAAAGCCTTGGGGTCTAACTTGTTAGCCCGCATTGCCCCAAGCTACTCCGGTCTGAGGGTCAGGGTTCAGCAAGAGAGAGAGTGAGGACAGATGGGAAGAATGGAGACCAGAGTGTGATTCAATCCCGTTTACTCTTCAGTCTCTTTTCTTCTCTCCAAGTCCCAAGTCTTGAGTTCCTAGTCCCTAGTTCCTAGTCCCTAGTGCCTCCAAGTTCCAAGTTACTTCTTCCAAGTGCTAAGTGCCTAATGTCTAATTCCAAGTTTTTCCTCCAAGTGCCAAGTGCCTCCTACCTAATAATTGAATTCTTCCGAGTTATCTAGTCCAAGTGTCTTCTTCCTCAATGCCTAATTCCTACTCCAAGTTGTACTGTAAATTGTTCTCTCTAACCTAATTCCTAGTTCCAAGTTGTACTCCTAGTTGTACTCTTCCCAATGTCTAATGTCTACTCCTACTCCTAGTGTCTAAATCTCTGTTACTCCAAATTGTTCTGAACTCTCCTGTCTGCCTCTCGCCTTTTATATGTCTCATTTCTAAGCCACGCCTCTAAGTCACACCTTTAATCATGCCCTTAGGTCTTGTCTCTAAATCTTATCTCTAAGTCACACCCTTAAGTCACACACCTTTAAGTCTCTCACACCCAAGGGAAAATCCTGGGTATCTAAAGCAAGATGTTATCAGAGTGTGCTCAGCTGTTGTAGGCTGATATAATGAAGTCTCTTATCAGGGTATATGGCTGAAGATGGCTCCAAGGATGATATCTGCCTTCTGTCGGCTCCCCACATTGAAGTAACTTTATCCAAACATGTAAAAGACCTCTATTATAAGATCTTCTAGTTGCTAAAGAATGAAATTGAGTAAAATATAAGAATATTGTAAGATCTCTCATGCTCATGGCTCTGTAGGATTAACATAGAAAAAATGTCTTTTTCTTACCAATAGTATCTACAAATTCAATGCACTTCTCATAAATTTTCCAACACAAGTCTTTATAGACATTGAAAGAGCAATTTCCAACTTCATATGGTGTGGGAAGCCATGGCAAGGCTTTGCTCTTGGCAAACATTCACCCTTGGCTCTCCTATCTACTATTCTTCTTTCTGCTTACCTTCCATGATTCACTTGTCAGTTCTCAGAACTTCAAACAAGGCCTCATAGCAACCCACCTTACTTAACCTTCATCCTGATATCTAGATTTAGACAACATCCTGCTAGATAGATGTTTTTAGAACTCCTGGTAATGGAAAGGCTTTGTAAGAATAACTTAGTTAGACCCCACAGCTGCAGCTAGCTTCCTCTACCTGCAAAGCCCTCTTTCCTTTCCTACCCTTCCCTATATCCTGTTTTTAGGGTATATAACTGGTGTGAACGATAAAAATTTTGCCAGCTTGATCAGACCTCTTGACTTGCTGAGCCTCCTTATTTTCTCTCGCATCTCAGTCCGCTCCACAGGGTCTAAAGGTCCCACTTGATTGTCCAGCTGGCCTGGACAATATGGAAAAACAAAAAAGTCCAGGATAGCTATAAATATCCTGTACAATAAAAGTACATCTAGAAGTATCACCATTTCTGATTTTACACTACACCACAGAGCATTAATAATAAAAACCACATGGTATTGGTATATATACAGACAGGCTGATGAATGGAATAGAAACAAAGATGGTTACTATTTAACAAGGTAGCCAAAACCATACAATAAAAAGAGGAAAGCAGCTTCTACAAATAATACTGGACTAAGGATGTCAATCTATAGAAGAATAAAAATAGACATATCTACCACCCCGCACAAACTCAAGTCCAATTGGATCAATGACCTCAATATAAACCTGGACACATTGTATCTAGTAGAAGAGATACTAGGAACTGGCTTGAATTAATTGGCACAGGAGACAAATTCCTGAACAGTACCCCAATGGCTTTGGCACAATGATCGTCATTTAATAAATTGGAACTCATGAAATAGAAATATGTATGCAAGTGTAAGGACACCATCAATAGAATAAAACAACAGTCTACAGAATGTGAAAAAATCTTCATTAACTTTACATTTGACAAAGGATTAGCTTGCAAGATATATAAAGAATCTAAAAATTTTGACATCCACAATCTCAAATTAAATAACCCAATTAAATATGAGGAACAGTGTTAAAGAGAGAATTCTCAATAGAGGAATCTTGAATGACAAAGAAGCTCTTAAAGAAATGTTAAATGTCCTTGGTGATCAGGGAAATACAAATCAAAACAACTATGCAATTCAATGTTATACCTGTCAGAATGGTTAATGTCAAAACCTCACACAACAGCACATGCTAGGGAGGATGTGGAACAATGGAAACACTCCTCTACTAGTGTTGAGAGTGCAAACTTGTACAATAATTTTTGTAAATCAATCTGACAGTTTCTCAGAAAACTGGTAATAGTTCTACTCAAAAGAATCACCAGTATTCCACAAAGGCACTTGCTCAACTTTGTTCATAGCAGCTTTATGGTTAATAGCCAGAAACTAGAAACAACCTAGATGTTCCTCAACTGAAAAACGGATTTAAAAGGGGGAGGGGGTTATATCTACACATTAGAATACTCTTTAGCTATTAAAAACAAAGACATTGTCAGGCAGTGGTGGTGCACATCTTTAATCCCAGCTCTTGGGAGGCAGAGACAGGTGGATTTCTGAGTTCAAGGCCAGCCTGGTCTACAGAGTGAGTCCATGACAGCCAGGACTACACAGAGAAACCCTGTCTCAAAAAAAAACAAAAACTAAAACAAAAACAAAACAAAACAAAAAATATAAAACCAAAGACATCATGAATTTTGCAGGTAAATGGATGGAACTTGAGAATATCTTCCTGAGTGAGGAAACCCAGAATCAGAAAGATGCATATAATATGTATTCACTTATCAGTAGACATCAGCTGTAAGTTTAATAATCATGCTACAATCCACAGACCCAAAGAAACTGGGTAATAAATAGAGGCCAAGTGATAAGGCATGAGTTTCACTCAGAAGAAGAAACAAAATAATAATTGTAGATGAATGAAGACAGAGAAGTGGGTAGGAGAGGTGAACTGAGATGGCAGTCAGGTATGGGGTGGTGGGTTGTGTCAGAAAGGTCAGGAGTGAGAAAGGAATTTGTTGGGAGCATCATCATGTCTAACTGGAGTCCAGGGGACTAGAAGACTATGGGGTATCACTGGGGGTGACTATAGTGGATTTTTCTACTAAGATTCACCCCAATATTTGTCCTGCATTCAAGATAAACTGGATAAGGAATCAGTAAAGACTGAAGGAACAAACAACCAATGGTTGCCCCAACTTGAGAAACATCCCATGTTAGAGATACAACCACTGGCATTATTAATGATATCTTGCTATGCCTGCAGACTGGAGCCTAGAATAACTGTCTTCTGAGAGGCTTCATCTAGCAGTGGACAGAAATCAATGCAGAGACCCAAACACACATCAGGTTGAGCTTGGGCCTGGGAGTCATGTGGAAGAGTGTGGGGTAGATTTGAGCGAGTCAGAAGGGTCAAGGACAAAATAAGAGGACGAGCAGAGTCAGGTAAACTGTGCACATGGTGGCTCACAGAGACTGAACCACCAAGCAAAGAGCATGCAGGGGCTAAAACTAGTTCCACTACCTATTTATAGCAGACATGCTGCTTAGTCTTCATATGAGTCCCCTAACAATTGGAGAAAGAACTTTCTATGATTCTGTTATCTGTCATTGGACTCCCTTCTTCTACATGGACTACCTAGTTGGGCCTCAGCTGGAAAAGATGTACCTAGCCCTTCTTTGTTGAGATGTCCGAGGGCATAATAGTACCCAAGGGGTTCTTTTATATCTTTATGATAAGGAGATGGGGTAACATGAACAGGGATTTGTAAGGATAAGAATGGGAGAAAGGAAAATCAGGATATAAAATAAAAATAAAGAAAACAGAGGGCTAATATTATATATGTAAACATATTAGAAATCTTTAATAATTGATATTAACTTAATAAATATTTTATTGGTCATTTATCTTCATTGTTATGTTAAAACCTGTGCTTGATCATTCAAATCATCTTTTTATTCTAATACACCTGAAATGGAGGAAATACATGTACTTTTGTCAATGAATTAAAATAAAGGGTTCTTTAATAATCTAACCTTATATTCTAACATAAAAAATGTACTATTGACCTACATAACTTTTTTGAATCTTCAGAAGCACATCCTGATTTAAAAATGCTAACCTCATGGATGCTGCATTATTCATTTCTAAATGACAGTATTACTGAAAAGAGATTAGTAATCTCCAGAGATTTTTTTCTGCTGAATTAGGTTTTAATGGCATCTCATTTCAACAAATACAAGAAGACTTTGTAGCTACTCAGTAACTTTTTATTTCTTCTCAATTTTTGTATTTTGATTATAATGTCTTTAACTGAATCACCATATTTTTTAAAATAAAAAAGTACTATAATACTTGGATATACATGTATATATATATATGTATACACATATATATACATACATATGTATATATATATGTGTATATATATATTGTTAGATAATATGAATATATATTGTTAGATAATATAAATTCAGTCAGTGGAGTTATTGATTGGCATTTTTAATTTCCTATAACCCACTCCTTATTTAAAACAAAAAACTAAAAATATTTATTGTATTCTGCACAGGAATAAAACTGCTTAAAGGACACAACCGATGACACAATGATGTACTTATTCTTAACATGATCACAGAAGAAATGCATTTTAAAAAGTATTTATAATACTAGTAACAAAAATTAAAAGCAACACAATTGTCTATCTACTGCAAAATCAAAATGTAGCACAATTATTGATAGATAACATGAAAGATAAATCAGGGAAATAAAAAATAAATTAATCTCATCTTTACTCAATTCAAAGATATTTTGATAATTTATAGCAATCAATGTTTACTAAATTTTCTGCTTAATTTTTCATTACTGATGTATAACAAGAAAATTTTTTGATTGTTTGTTTGGTTTTCTTTTTTATGTGGACTCCTTACACTCTTAGTTTGCTGATCTTCTTTAGCAGTAATGTCATCCTTTAATTAAATTATTTTACTTTGACATTATATGGATTGTATTTTTTTTCCTCTTGCCTACCAGCCCCAAAGATTCATGATAGAATTGCTTTTTGTTATTTTGAGAATGGTTCCAGTAATATCACCTTTTAAAAATGCTTTTTTTTCTGTATTTATTTCTCAAAAATTAAAAAAAACAATAGAATCTTTGAAACATACATTTTGCAGGAGATAACATCTGATGACATTAATCAGATAAACACAGTACTTATAGTTTGAATTTATTAAACAAGAAAGCAGAGCATTCTTGAAAATTGACTGAAAAGGACACGTTTTTAATTATATAAAATGCTGTATGAAGTAGTGCTTATATTAATATGCTTGACTATATCATAGCACAATGTATACTCATGTAATTACATGCTGTTTAATAAATTTATTTGATGTTATAAGTGCAATATTTTAAAGAAGGTTTCTTTATACAAAATCTGATTGTTTTAAACTTTAGTTTTCTTAGGAGTAGTATTTATTTATTTAGTATAATAATACTAAACTAAGCATGGGTCATTAAAAGGTTTCAACATTCATCAAGATTCATCAATGTATCGAAGTATATAATAATATATTTCTTATAATTATTTGCATATCTTCCGAATTTTTGGACTGTGAAATATAAAAGAGCAAAGTATTTCTCATGTTGATGTTTTTTCTTTCAGAAGCAATGATATTTACTGGAACACAAGAGATGTTGTTTATGTTATGTCTCAAATCTAAGGAATTGAGATTTATTCACTGTCAATATTTTAAACTACACTATATACTTGAAAATATGTCTTGGACACTGAAATATTTCTAGAGTTTGTGCTGCTTTACTAACTTAAAAATCTAATATTCATACTCATATATATGTATTTTCTATGAATAACTGCTTGTGTTATTTAATAACTGAATGTGATCTTAGTATTGGTTACATATTATTGATATGGAGGAAGGAATTCTTTTTAATATTTTATTGGTTATTTTGCTTATTTACATTTCAAATGTTATCCCCCTTCCAGGTTTCCCCTCCAAAAACCCCTACTCCAGCACTATCACCTCAGTATTCCCCTACACTGGGGCATCTAGCCTTCCTAGGACCAAGGACCATACCTCCAATTTATGCCACATAAGGCCATCCTTTGCTACATATGCATCTGGGGCCATGGGTGCTCCTTGTTTGGTGGTTTACTCCCTGGGAGCTCAGGGGTCTCCTTGGTTGATATTATTGTTCATCCTATGGGGTGACAAACCCCTTCAGCTTTTTCACTCCTTCTCCTAATTCTTCCATTATGGTCCCCATGCTCAGTCTGATGGTTTGCTACAAGCATTCACCTCTGTATTTGGCAGGCTCTAGCTGAGCCTCTCAGGAGATATCCATATCAGGCTCTAGTCAGTGAGCACTTCTTGTCACCAGCAATAGTGTTGGGGTTTGGTGTCTGCATATGGGATGGATCACCAGGTGGGGCAGTCTCTGTATGACCTTTCCTTCAGTCTTGGCTCCACTCTTTTCCCCTGTATTTCCTTTAGACAGGAGCAACAGAAGAAACATTAACTAATTCACTCTATAAAGCCACAATTACACTTCTACCAAAACCAGACAAAGACCCAACAATGAAACAGAAATTTAGACCAATTTTCTTTATAAATATTGATGCAAAGGTACTCAGTAGAATTCTCACAAACTGAATCCAACAACACATCAAAATGAACAATCACCATAATCAAGTAGGCTTCACCCCAGGGATTCAGGGAGGTTTAATATACTGAAATCCATCAATGTAATCCACTATATAAACAAAATAAAAGGAAATAAAAACACATGATCATCTCATTAGATGTTGAAAAAGCATTTGACAAAATTCAACACCCCTTCATGGTAAAATCTTGTAAAAAACAAGAATTCAAGGCTCATAACTAAACATACCAAAGTAATATACAGCAAACTAATAGACGACATCAAACTAAATGGAAAAATCTTTGAAGCAATCCCACTAAAATCAGGCTAGAAAAGGCTGGCCCCCATCACCCTATCTATTCAATATAGTACTTGAAGTTTAAGCCAGAGCAATTAGACAACAAAAGGATATCAAAGTGATACAAATTGAAAAGGAAGAAGTCAAAATATCACTATTTGCAGATGATATGATAGTATACTTAAGTGGCCCCATAAATTTCACCAGAGAACTCCTTCAGCTGAGGAAGCAATTTTAAAAATTCTGTTTCTTTTTCTTCAAATAAATCTTTTTGAACTGACATCAAATTGTTTTTTCTCAATGTTCTTATAGTATATAAATCTTGCTCAAAATATTTCACTGGTTTATACTCTTGTGTTTTATAAAAGTTAGAGAGAAGAAAGATGTTTGGTTGATGTGCATTCAGTGGTGAGGGAACCTAGTTCCTCTGCACACTCATGCTGAGGCATCACTTCCACCTAAGGGACCAGCCACACAATGGTGTAATATAGAATAGAGTTTATTCGGGGCATTGTAAGGGAAGTTGAGAGGGTAGTAGAGACAGAGAAATGCAGAGAGAGAGAGAGAGAGAGAGAATCATGGAGGTAGATGTTTGTGTGTCTCTGCCAGTCAAAGATAGTTGAGATAGTTGATATATCTAGGTTGGATATTGGGTTACACTTCTGATTGTATGGCCATCTTCTTATTGAACATTACCAAACTTATAAAGACTTTGATTTACATTTTAAAAATTGTATAAAAGCAAAAAGGAGAAGGGGCGATGGGATAGGGGTTTTCTAGAGAGGGGAAATGTGAAAAGGGGATGGCATCTGAAATGTAAATAAAATATCCAGTAAAAAAAAGAAAAGCAAAAAATGAAAAGAAAAAGAAAAGTGGGAGTAGTAGGTTCTGCACTAGGTTCCAAAACTTTACCAACCATCAACAGTTCATTAGGTTTGAAGTACAAGGCATGTGTTTCCTCCTATTTAGCTGTTCATAGGTACAATTAGACAGTTATTTTTTACCCCAAGTCAAAATTGCCAGTAGTGTACTACTGGGGACATATTGTAAAGATTAACTTTGTTGTCTTAGGTAGTCTGCACTAATTGATAGGAAAACTGATTTTTCTATTGGCAGCTTGACTAATATCTTTCTGTACTGTGATAGCTAGTTTTTATCTTTTAAAATTTTAACATTCATTTTAACTTAACTGTTTCTAACTTTACATAAAAAAAAACCCAACAACAACACTGTCACAATAAATCTTTATCTATCCCAACAGATTTTCAATCAACTCAAGACTGCCAACTGCTCCAAACCCACGTAGGTATTTCTGACAGAATTTCAAACAGACCTGACCTTCTGTATCCTAAAGTGCAAGGAGTATAAACAACATTGGACTTCCACCTTATACCCCGCAGAATTGCTAAGGTCTTTAATATAATTGACAGCTCATGGTGGAAAGGATGTGAAGCAAGAGAACACTGCTTCATTGCTAATAGCAGTGTAAACTTGTATAGTCATTTTGTAAATTAACATGGTGGTTTCTCAGAAAATTTTGAACCTACCTCAAGATCCATTCCGGGCACATACCCAAAGGATGCTTCTCCCTACTGCAAGGACACTTGTTCAAATATGTTCACAGCACTTTTATTTGCAATAGCCAAAAACTGGAATCAACCAAGATATATGTTGTCTGAAAAATGTGTGGTTTTTAAAATCCTGAGTGAGACATGGAGGACAGTGAGGGAAGCTTCCAAACCCCCCTAATAATACAAGTACATATGTCTACTGGCATATCGAGTTACACCATATAGAAGATCCTAGCAAACTAGGGGAACACCAGAATGAGACCAAATCAGGGCAGTGGCTTCCCCCCACCACCACCACATTAAAGAAATTCTCTGGGTGCTGACTGCCTGGCAACTCCCCAAAATGCCTACTCCAGAGATAGTGTTAATTCTCCATTTGTCCAATGGAACATGCTGTCACAGAGCATGAAATAGAGCCACACCATTTGCTAGATGTTCATTTGAAACAACATCAAATATGTCATCCCCAAGTTCTATGTTGCCATTATATGCATGACAAACTAATTGGCCACTGTGACCTTGTTTGTTAAGAACCTTTATGCAACAACTGACACAGATCCGCTTTGATGCAGAATTATAGGTCTCACATGATAAGATTGAGACCCAACAACTGTTCCTCTTTCTTAGGCACATTATTACTCAACACTATACTAAATTTCAAAAGCTACAATTTGAATTCTTTATGCCAGCTACCCTAGCCTCACTTAAGATGTTCCTGGGGAACTTTTCCTGGGTACTTACCTTCTGACCTCTCACTACTGAACAGCTTATCCTTCTGGTTTTCTTACTTTAAGAGTGGGAGTTGGCTAGAATCCTGGTGATGAAGACAATAAAGGAGAACTGAAATAGAGTAAATGAGGCCATTAATAATGTGAGTCTGGGTGGCTACAATCCTATCATTAAGGTGCAGGACCCATCTTTGCCAACTAAAGTATTTCCCATGAGGGCCTTTTTTCAGCACCCTCTTGGCACTCATCTATTGGGTGCACATTGCTTATTCAACAGCGCTTACTATAATGACAGTTTTGGATAATTTATTCATACCAACAGTCACAGTTATAAACACCTTCCAGCTGATGGTGCCCCAGATGTTATAGTATTTCCAGTGGCTAAGGACATCCTTGGCTTGGCTCTAGCCTACAGTAAGCCCACAATAATTATGCCTATGTTTTGGTGACTATGTATGTATCCTTGCAGAATATAAAAGCAGTACTCTAATAGCACTGTTCTATCGATGTTGCCCCAAATGCCTAAATGCCTTAAAAGGCAACTTATATTTTCACCCTTCATTCATGCTGCATAAATACTTACTGATTCTTCCAAAAGATGCATGCCTGACTGAGCAAGAGTACTGAAGAGTGTAGTGCTACTAATATTGTATCATGTAACATAATTTTGGCTCAAAATACATATTTATAATAAAAGGAGGGACGTGTCTACTTAGGTTCCCCTACCTCTGTCATAAGTGACAGCAAGTAGGGGTCATAAGGTTATTGTGAGATGTCTAACTGTGGAAGTGAGGAAAGTCTCTGGCTCCTTTGCTTGCTTTCAGGAGCCTTTTCTTACCACTGGACTGCTTTGTACAGCCTTGATGTAAAAATGTGTGACTAGTGGTAATGTAACTTGTTATAACATATTTTCTTGGTGACTCTGGGAGGCCTGCCATATCCTGAAGAGATGTGGAGCTAGAGAGGACCTAGGGGAAATGGTATAGGTGAGAGAATTGGGTGAGAGTAGAGAGACTGCAGTTGGGATGTTATACATAAGAGAATAATAAATAAAGTAAAATAAAAATATTTGTATTGTAAAATGTTTAGCTTAATATATGTTTTAAAATATTGTACATTGTTTAGACTACTGAAAACATATACTTGTATAGTTTACTATATTTTAGATACAAGTAATATTTGCATTTTACATTCTCTTTTAAAATTAAATGTTAATATGTTATTGTGCTCTGGATAATAGACTATGAGAAATGATTTGTGGAAATCCTAAAGGATTTTCAGAATATTTTTCCACATGTGACAATCTGAACTCATTATGTGTAAGCCAAAAATATATTTTAAATTTTAATTACTGTGCCTAAGAAACCCATGAAACAAAAATGCCTCTTACCTATAAACCACTTACCCAATTACAGATTCTTCCTGACATATTGGAGGCTGATGTTTATGGGAGAGGACAAGCCACATGTTTTTGCTTACTCTTATAATTAGGGTTTTAGTGCTATGAAGAGATACCATTACTAGTGCAACTCTTATAAAGCAAACATTGAATCAGGGCTGGTTTACAGTTTTGGAGGTTTAGTTCATTATCATCATGTCAAAAATTATAGTAGCATTCAGTCAGGCATGGTGTTAAAAAGGAACTGAGAGTTCTATATTTTGATCCTAAGGCAATCAGAAGATTGTCCCACCCTGGATGAAGCTTAATTTTAGGACCTCAGACCCCATTCCCACCGTGACACATTTCCTTTAACAAGGCCACAGCTATTCTAAAAAGGACACACCTCCTAATAATGTCACTCTCCGTAAACCAAGAAGGAACCATGCTCATGTAGACCAACACATGAGTCTATGGGGGACCAAACTTACTCAAACCCTCACCCTCTACTAAACAAGTGGGTTTGACCTATCTGTACTAGATATGCATGATAACATGTAAGCAGCATGAACTCAGGCAGGAAATATATCAAAATGTATGTTTACTTTTCATTGAATCAGATAGAAAATGCCATGAATTTTGGCTTTTGCCATATTGAGCCTCTTACATATGACACTTGACAGTTGATGGAATTGTTTGGAAAGAATTACGAAGTGTGGTTTGTTGAAGGAGGTATGGCTCTTCGGGAGGGCTTTAAGATTTTAAAAGTCTGTGCCAGTACTTGTGAGTTATTTCTGTCACACATTGTAGATAAAGATAAGTAAATTCTCAGCTATTGCTTGAGCACCATGTGCTCATGATAGACTCATTCCATGCTCAGTGTCATGATGATAATGAACCATATAAACCCTCTGAAACTATGTGACTCAAATGAATCATGTTTTTTGTTTGTTTGTTTGTTTGTTTTGTTTGTTTTGGGTTTTTTGGTTTTTTTCAAATTGGCTTCATCAAGGCATTTTTATAAAAATAAAAAAAAATAAGCAAGAAAGACTTTGGTACAAGAAAGTGGCCTATTGTTGAGATAGAGCTTACCATGCTTTGTTTCTTTGCATGTTCATTTTTTTTTTTAATGTATAATAGTTTGTAATTTGAAGGAGGAAAGAAGTTGAGCACTTAAAGACAGGTATAATAAAAAATTCTATTAGGAGCTTAAAATAAAATAATGCTGAACGCAATGTAGATTATGGCGACCTAATTCAAGTGGCTTCAGAAAAGAAGATTAGGAACTATGTTAAAGACTATCCTTGAGACAGTTTACCAAAAATATGAGTGCTTCCTCCGCTGAACTTAAAAAATTACCTGAGGCAAAATTTTACATAATAGATTCGTTTAATTAGCAAGGTTTTCAAAATAACCAATAGTGACACTGTTCATGTCTACAATGAAGAAGAGAAAGTAGGACTAAAAGCAATATAAAATGCTCCATTTGAGGAGAGAAATAACACTAGGACATATAATGTTAGATAGAAAGCATCTGCTAAACGAGATATGAAATTTAAAGTAAAGCCTGATCTAAAACAGAAATTGAGAGAAGTATGTCTTTGGGGAAAGACTTCACCCCAAAATACTTACAATTTGAAAACAAACCAACAAAACCAAGCAAAACAAAAAAACTAGAGAATTTTCTGTTCCTAATGAGCAGCAGCTAATGTGTTGTAAAGAATAATCAAGCATGGCATGGCTCTATACCAAGCAGGCTACCAAATTTTGCAATGTTCACCTGATTTTAGAGTAAAAAAAGATACAAAAATAAGGGACCATAACATTTTTCTTCCATAGTTAAGAGGAGCTGCTTAGATTAGGCAGTTGTCATAGGAATCCCTGTGGGGAATGGTTAGCTTACATGTGGTCATGGGTTTGGGTTCTTGAATCTTAGTGGGCTTTTGTGATTCCCATGTCTCCAAGGAGACTGGAGCTTGAGAACCTCAACTGAGTTCACTCTGCATGCAGCACTGGGTGGGTGCTACAGTCCCTGCCCAGCAGGGGTGGTTTTTACTCAGTCTGAATTTCTGCAGGGGCACAGAGCTCTTAGATTGGGGATACCCAAGCCAGGAGGTGGCCAGGGATTGACTGGTCTCAAGCCTTTGTGCTCTCAGACACCATTGAGAGGCTGCAGAAGGACAAAGACTGGGGGAAGGGGCTTGTGGGTGCACAACTGGCCGGCCGGCCCACAGCTGAGAGAAATGAGGCAGGGGAGAGAAGAGGCCTTGGCAGAGCCCCGCAGGAGAGACTCGGTTACTGTACTTGCTTAGCAGACTCGGGGGCCAGGCTAGCTTGCTTGATTGAAATGGTGGACCCCATCGCTGGAATGCAGAGAGATCCTACAGGCCAGAAGTTAGGTGCAGCAGCTAAGGGTATACTAGCTCATTAAAGGCCTTCACCATGTTTCCCCATGGTGGGCCCCCCAAAACATAAGGAAGTCCAGGGTTCCAAAAGGTTTTATTTTCATGGTGGATGGTAGATGACACATCCCTGTGAAACTCAGGACAGACCTGAGTTAAATAGGGAGGGAGGGTTAAGGAGGGAGGGATTGGGAAAGAATGTTTAATTGGTTATACCCTCTGTCTTTCAGATATCTCATTAGTATGTAAATCTCTTGAGGTTGAGGCATGTAGTCATACCATCTACCTGTGCTTTTTGGGAGGGGCTGCATTGCCCTATGTGACTGGATGGTGCAGGTCAATGGAGATCTATGCCACGTGTCAGGATCCTGGATTCTGGGAGTGTGGCAAAATAGAAGCCCATCACCCATGCCTGTTGGGTCTCTGGGCTACTTCCAGCCAGTGCTTCTACCAAAACCAGCCATCCTATCATGGTCTGACAATTTCCTCTTTTCTTTTATAAAGGGAGGGGTGTCACGGTTTCATCTGTAGTAAAAATTTTGGATGAGCAAGTCAAAAGAAAACACTACACAGGCCAGAGGGGATAGCAGAATTAAGTCACAGGGAAAGGGGAGTTGAGGTAGGGGGTTGGGAAGGCAGGGAATCATTGAGCCAATTAATTACAGGTTGTATAGTTTGAGGGTAATAACATCTGATTAATCTAGCTAGACATTATGTTTTCCTTACTAACATGTAACTTTTAGCTATTTGACTTTGGCAAGAAAGTTCATCTGTAGCTGGAAGGTCTGGTTCTGTCTGTAGGACTCAATGTGCATCTCTGTATTTTGGCATGTGTCTTTGCAGTTTGGCATGTCTCTGGAGTTTAGCATGTGGCTCTGGGTCTCAGTATATCTCTAGAGTCTTCAATCAGAAGGTGTGGCTGGAAGAAGGCAGCTGGTCATCCTAGGCAGGTTCCAGGAGGTGGTGTTGTCTTTGCTGGACTTGCAGAAGCACCTATAGGATAGTCACATCAGGGAAGCAGCACCCTGGCAGGGGGGTGTCTGCAAAGGGTGGATAGCCAGTATTAAGCTACTCTGAAGCAAACACATCATGGTCTCTTGTTAATATCCTAGAAAGGCAAAGGTATTTGAGAAAAGTTAGTCTTAGAAGTTACCTTTGAGTATGTTTTGGATGGCTGAGGAAGAAGAACATCATGTTAATTATGTATCTCAGATAGGCAGCAACAGTTTGTAAAAGAAAATAGTTGTTAATTAAGGATTGAAAAACCCTTATGATCAGCATAGTTGATCTAACCCATGGAAGTAGATTATTCAACTTTTGAACCTTAAAGAAATCTTGAAAAGTTGAAAAAAATGTTGGACATATATCACGAGTGCTAGAGAGAAAGGGAAACTTCTAAACAAAAAGCAAAAATAAAAAATTTGTGTTGAAAAGCATGAACATTGTTGCAGGTATTTCTGTTGGGGAGAAAAAGTATTAAGGGCAAGTTTAGAGGCAGTGGGTGGTGGGAACTGCTCTGCCATGTGCTGACTGGGTGTTCTAGCAGAGGATTCCCCATTTGTTTTTCTTAGAAATCCTATATGTAGAGGAGAAGAGGCCAAACTTGAAGAAAGAAACATAGGGGCTTGATAGGAGAGTCAGAGTCAGAGTCAGAAAGAGTGAGATTCTGTGTGAAAGAATAAGCCATGGCAGAGACATGTGGAAGCTGGCTTGGAGCCAGCAGCAGCTTCTAGGAGAAGCTAGCAAGTGGTGAACAGTTTTTCCAGGCCCAGACTGACATTTCTAGCCACAAGAAAGAAACTGTGAGAAACACAGGGGCAGAAGGAGCAGCAGAGTGTTGGCCCTGCTGCTTCAGGCAAGTCAGTTGAACTAAGTAGTTGCAGCCTGTCACAAATGATGGAGAAGGAGGGCAAAAGCCTATGCTAATCTAGCAGGCAGCCTGCAAAAGACTGACCCCCTGGGGGAAAATCTCTGGGAACAAGAGTCAGTGCTCCTGAGAAGCTAGCAGGTGGCATGTGAAAGAGGGGAAGAGAGTGGAGATTAGGATGCCATTTTGTTGAGTTGGAGAACACATGGGGAGAGAGAGAGAGAGAGAGAGAGAGAGAGAGAGAGAGAGAGAGAGAGACCTAGTCTTATTGAACTAGGCAAGAGCTAGTGCTAACTAAGAATCAGAGAAAAGACGATAGCTAGGAACACATGGAGAGAGAAAGAGAGGGAAAGGTGGACAGAGAGACCTAGTCTTTTGAGCTAAGCTGGATTTAATCATTATTCCATGGAGAGGTTCTTTGTGTGGGTGTCCTAGGCGGTTACTCTTGAATCTTGCTCTGTCTGCATCCTCCAACACATGCAGGGAATGATTAGCTCACACATGGGCGTGGGTTCTTGAATCTTGTTGGGTAGTGTTGTTCCCAAGTGTCCGCCATGGATGATTCGGCTGGAACTGCAGCTCAGCATGGCAGCAGTGCCAGAATTTGACTGAGTTGGTTCTGCGAGCAGCCCTGGGTGGGTACTAGTAGGACCCCATCTGGCGTGGGGAGTTCTCACTCAGTCTGAGGTTCTGAAGGAAGTCAGGGCTCTCAAGTTGGGTTCCAGGAGGCATTTGTGGACTCACTGGTCTCAAGCTCTTGGGCTCCCAGACGCCTCTGGAAGCCATGGAATAGTTGAGACTGGGTACGTGTGAGCATGTGCAGCATTAAAGGCCTTCTCCATGGTTTCTCCATGGTGGGCCCCCAAAAGACACGATGGAGTCCAGGGTTCCAAGAGCTTTATTGACATGGTGGATGATAGATGGTCTGGATGTACACCTATGAAACTCAGGGCATACCTGAGTTTAATAGGGAGGGAGAAGGGAGAAGGGTCTGGGGAAGAATGCCTAATTGGTTATGCCCTCTGTCCTTCAGGTATCTCATTAGTATGCAAATCTCTTGAGGCTGAGGCATGTAGTCACATGCTCTACCTGTGCTCTTTGGGAGGGGCTGCATTGCCCTACATGACTGAATGGTGCAGGTCAATGGAGATCTATGCCACGTGTCAGGATCCTGGATTCTGGGAGGGCAGTGGAATAGATGCCTGTCCCTCACAAGCAATGGACACTTGTTGGGTCTTTGGACTATTTTCAGCCAGTGCTTCTACCAAAACCAGCCCTCCTATCATGGTCCCACAAATCCCTTCACAGAGACCCTGAAAGGCCATTGTTTGAAACTCTGAAAGTGAAGTCTGGATTGTGTTAGAGACATGAAGATGCCAGAGGTGTCAGAGCTATGGGGTATCTGCCAATGAGAGCTGAAAACAAAGAATAGAACCTGACTAAGAAAGAGAAGTAAAGTCTGGAAACCTGTAAGGGAGAAATCATCCAAACTTTTTGACATTAGACACATACTATGGGATTTAGAGATTTCCCTGCTGGATGTCAGTATTGGTGTTACAATTAAGAAATCATCTTAAACTTCTGAAAAAAATTGGCTATTGGACTTTCAAACAGTGTTGAGACTGCAGGTGACTATTTGGATATTTTGAAGTTGGACCAAATGTATTTTTCATTATGATATCACCACAAAACTATAAAAGACAGGGAGTAGAATTTGGTAATCTGAATGAGAATGGCCCAGATAGGCTCATATATTTGAAATTTTAGTACCCAGTTGAGTTAACTGTTTGGCAAAGTTCAGAAGGTATGGCCTTAATGGTGGAGGTTTTCAAACAATGGAGGGGACAGTGGTTTAAATATGGTTGGCCTAGGCAGTGGCACTATTTGTAGGTGTGGCCTTGTTAGAGTAGCTTTGGTCTTGTTGAAGGAAGTGTGTCACTGTCAACATGGGCTTTAAGACACTCTTCCTACTTTCCTGGAAGCCAGGTTTCACTTAGAGGCCTTCAGATGGAGATGGAGAACTCTCCGGCACTCATGCACCATGCCTGTCTGGATGCCATTATCCTCCCATCTTGATGATACTGTACTGAACCTATAAGCCAGCCTTAAGTAAATATTGTTTTTATAAATGTTATATTGGTCATGGTGTCTATTCAGAGTATTAAAATCTAAACTAAAACAAAGGTCATTGAGGTTTCAAAAACTCATTCTATTTTCAGCTAGTTTTGTCTCCCTCAAGCTGCATTACTTTGTAGGTATAGAGAAAAGAAATTGGAGGGCATTTGGATGCTATTTCTATTTGATAGCTTCTGGGAGAGGAAGAGCCATTATTTCCTGAAGGCATGGCTATTGATAACTCAACCACCTTCCAATGGATCATTCCACATCATGAGAATCAGCTAGCACAAATTGTACTTGGTGATTTATGAAAAATAGGAAAACAGGAAGTTGACAATAGGTACTTTTAGGGGCATTTGCAGAGGAATGTTTGTGAATATGATTAAAAGATTTTGCACATAAGAAAATTTCCAATAATTAGTAAAGCTATCATATAATTGTTACTGTAAAAAATATTCCATTAACAGGTATATTTGTGTATTCTTAGTACCAAATGACCAATATAGAGAAAGAATTAATAGAAATTTTCATGAATATACAGAAGTTTTCAAAATTTAAGTAGACTTTTACAGAATACTAAATGGGGATGAGATAGCATCTTTTCTTCTCTTTTAGAGGTTTTTGATGCTGTGTATGAGTCTATCTACTTTCAAATATTTATTTGTCTGTTAATTTATCAATATGTCTATGGCACCCGAATTAAAAGATATGTTTTTGAATGACAGTACTGTAAAAAACATATACTTCTACTGTAAACTACAGTTTGTATTTTAAATTTTTATATATTTTAGGCAAATAATACAATGTACAATAAATCCTCTCTAATGACTAGGCAGGAGCAATAAGCTGTGGGTCACATCAGAAAGTAATCAAGATTTGAAGCAACTGACATTGTGCTTTGTACAGTTATTCAAATGTGATATTGTTCATATGTATATTAAAATTATTTCAAATTATATTTTTATTTATCAATAAAAAGTGCTCTACTTTTACCTGCCTTAAAAATTTGTACCGTTTTATATTTTCTTATGGTCCCTCCTACATTCTCAACTATCTAGAACTACTTTGAGTCAATGACTTTAATGAAAACCTCACTGAAGTTCAAAAGAAAACTAAAATATAATTTTATTTAAGACATAATATATATGGATTTTGGTGTTCCAATTTATTTGAGTTTGAAAATTGATATAGATAAAAAATAAATGTTAAATCAAAAAACATATTAATATCATCCTCTCATTTTGTTATATAAAATATTTGAAATTTTAAAAATAAAATCTGTATAAACTTTAATATTTATTGTGAAATGAAACTTCTATGAGCAAACATTAGATGACATTTTACTGTGTTTAATATTAAGAAAGTAAAACACATTAAATTATATTATTTCACCAAGCCACCCACATGAATGACTTTAAAACTTTTTAACTTTAACTTTCAGGCATTTGTTAATTACATTTACTTTTTAAAAAATAATTACAAAAATACTGTGTATTGGGGGGATGAAACAAACAAATAAATATAAAAAGAAAAATATAATCCTTTTAAATATTATCATTCTAGTAAGCTCTAAATGTATCTCAAAAAATATCTATGTCACCCACAATTTTAAAAATTGCATGATGAAAACAATTACATTCCTATTGGTCATCCCTATCTACTTATGTCATTTTTTATTATTAAATTAACTGTTTGACCTAGAATTGCAATTAGTTTTCCAAAATTTCTTTTCAAGGGCTTTCTTTAGAAATTTCTTAGTTGGTTGAATATTGTAGGTTACTGGCATATGTTCCTTGCAAGGGCACACTTCCAGGAAGGAAAAAGGCAAAGTGGAGAGTTATAAGGTACTGCCAGAATAATTAACAAGAATACACTACTATATTAGGAAAGATTAATGTTTCCCAGAGAAAATTTAATATCATGATAAAAGCTGTTATAGTACAGGATATGTGAAATTACAATTTTTAGTAAAATTATTTATTCTTGCATCACATTTTGCTAATAGTCATCACCTTTTGCTAATTACTTGTTTTTCCTTTGACTATTCTTCCATGTCTTTTCCTAGTAACTAGTATTTTCCCAAAATACACATAATTAAAACAAACAAACAAACAAACAATTCTCATATCTTAATGATGAGAGAAAATTTGGACTTGATTATATTGCATTGATTAAAGTATTCATAGGTTATGTGTCATATTACTTCACTGATTAAACACAAACTTGGCAACAATATGTTGGAAGAGAAGAAAGCATCAATTTAACAGAGATATGACATGTTAGAGTAGTCTAAAGGGTCTTGTGAATTTTACAGGGCAAACAAAACTCCCTAATGGCTTCTAGAAAGTAGTCTTACTGATAATATTACATGACTTTAATAACGTTAATAAATCTAGAAGAAATTTAAGCTTAGTTTTCAAAATTTTAAACTACTATTCTTCAAATATTCTGTATGTATGATATTAAGGTCTGAGTGAAATAATGTACTAATCTATTTGTGACTGTAGCAAATTTCAGTAGTACAAAACTAAATAAGGGTTTTTGTGATTATCCAAAAATGTAGCATATTCACAAATTCATTGCCATCATAAGAAAACTAATCATTTACCTGTGAAGTTAGAGCAGTAGTCTCGACTCCATCTTTTTATAAAAAATCAAATTCGATGAGAGTTTAAGAACGCATTGATGTCCAGAAGTATTTTAGTAAGATATTACACTGTTAGGTGAAAAGAAGTATGGCCCCTTGGGGTTTAGGCTAGGTATCACATGCCTTTACATTCAGTATTTTAGAGGTAGAAACAGACTGATTACCAAGGTTTGAGGCCAGTCCAGCCTTCATAGTAAGTTCCAGAACAGAAATAGGTATGTAGTGAGTTCCAATCTAAAACAAAACAAAACAAAATAAAACAAAAATGTCCTGTTGATTTGGAGACTAAAGCAGAAAACACATGCTGGCTTTCTTTTTATGAATTGTTGAGCTAGTTTCCAGAGTTTGATTCATAAATCCCATCCTGGAGGTTCACAATCACTCATGATTCCATCTATAGGATATCTGACAACATCTTCTGGCTTCAGTGGGCACCTAAACTCATGTCCCCATACCCTTACTCAGACAAATATATATGTAATTAAAAATAAAATAATATGCCTGGGTTGAAAATAACACACATGTGATAAAAAATTGATATTTTTGTATCTGTTGCTCTTCAGTTTTTGTTCTCAGTGCTGAGAAGTACTCAAAATGCATAGAACTGCTTTCATAGATTCTAGATTTTATAGATTTGACACATGCCACAGTAACAAAATCAGAGTTAAGATTTCTCATACTCTTCTAGACACTTACTACATTCCATCAAGAGTTGAACTTTACTTTATCTTTAATATTAGCATATATTTTACTTTTTCTCAACAAATAGAATGTAAGCCCTATCATACTATATGACATCTAAAATAAACTATGAATCTTTTTCTTCCTTGTTCTCCCTTTATTATGCCATTATATTCTTTGTTTATTATATATTGTGTTGTAAGGGACTCTATACTATACAGAATATACATGTATAGGTATAAATTCATCTAGCTTTCCATATCAACTGCAAAATATGTGTTAGCAATATTTCAAATAATCCTACCCACAAAACTCATGAACACATGCCATTATACCTACCCCTTACTAGGACAAAGGGTAGGTAAACTAAAGTAAATATTTTACATAGTAGATGAGTTTGAATAAAATAAATGTGTTTCAATTTATATAATTTTAGTATTACTTGAAAATATGATCATAGTAACTGGAATGTCTGAGAGTTTGGAAATGTAGCCATTAGTACATTTTCTTATTATGACACCAATAGAGTTGTGTATAAGCACAAATTAACTTTAAGCATCTCTTAGGATTTTGTATCTTCAAATAAGCTATGTTTAGTATTAAAAATTCTATATATGCATTTTCAGAAAGTAAATTTAAATAAAATATCCAATAAAAAATTAATTCAATAAGAAAAGAAAAGCAACCACCTAGGAAAAAGAAAGTAAATTTCACCGTATAACTGAACAACTATAACTGTGTATGTGTAGATGAACACATGCACATGAATATTATATATATACACATATAGATATAATATTTTGATATTATACATGTTAAAGTTTAGGTAACTATACATAAGAAGGATAGATATTTTTTATTGAATGTCACTTGTCTTCATTTACTTTTTATTGTGATGGTAAAACCATGACCAGACAAAACTTGAGAACTGAAGAGTTTATTCAATATTTACAGGTTTCAGTTCATATCAGGGGATGCCAGAACAGAAAATCAAGGCAGAAAACTACATTCAGACACTGAAGCAGAGACTGTGGTAGCATGTTTCTTACCAACCTGCTCCCTATTACTTGATAAGGAATTTTTCTTCGAATTGATGACCACTTGCAGCAATCTGGCAATGACTACAGTGGGCTTTGACATCCCATGTCAATCATTAATTTTAAAAATGCCCCACTGATTTGTCTATAGGCCAAGCTTATGGAAACATTTTCTTAGTTAATGTTTTCTTTCTCCATATGACTCTAGCTTGTATGAAATTGACAGAAAAAATGTAAGCAGCATTTTAGTATTCAATAACTAAAATTTGTTCTAAGAATATATATGAATATTTATTTATTCATATTTTGGGGGACAACACCTCACTCTGTATCCTAGGATGTCTTAGAATACTCTATATCGCACATGCTGGCTTCAAAATAAGTATAGTTCTCTTATCAGCATGATACATGTTGAAATAGTTGGTGCATTGTACCATAGATTAAATGGGTTTAATTTTATGTGAAATTTTTGTCAGGTTCTTCCTTATATTAAAAAATTCTCTACTAAATTATTCTATTCTATAAACACGGTCTTCACAAAATTTAAAATAAGTTATAATAAATATCAGATGAAATACTTAAAACTAGAAATTAATAACTTCCAATGTATACTTTCTGCTTTCTTTTACACTTGTCAATTACTTGGACCAAATTGATAAATAAAAAAATTTCATGATTTTTGTTACTGTTGGCTAAGTCTGTATGATTTTTCTTAGTTTCTGCTTATTATCTGTGATTGGATGAGAAATTCTATCTTACTATGACATGTTTCCAACCCTATATATACAGATACTATTATAACACTATATCTATATGTCAAAAGATAACTTTTCTTTATGGTAAAAATAATTATTTTTAATTGCTCTTCATTATTATTGGCATAATTTATATTCCTTATATCATTGCGGTAAAAGCAAAAGTGGCAACTGGATTAAAGGAAGTAACTTACACTTTCAAGGTAGATAGATAGTCTACCATTACAAAAAATGCATAGCAGCAGGAGCAGGAGGTGTTTATTAATGTGGATAAGAGTCAAGAATAGAATAATGGGGCCTGGGCCAGACCTCTGCCAGGCCGACTGGTGAGTGTACCCCGGATTCCGCCAGACACATTCTGGGGGATCCATAGAACCCATAGCCAGCGCTAGCACTCCCCTGCCACCGCGTGCCCCTCTTCTGGTCTGAGGCCTGTTGGTGAGTGCACCTCGGTTACTGCTGCCAGACACATTCTGGGAGCTCCACAGATCCCACAACCAGCTTTAGGTAGGAAAACCCACATACTACCCTGAACTCATAGTTGGGTACCCTGAGTGCTCAGAATCCAGCAGATACCCCCCCCCCGCCCCTGCCGGCCAGCACCCCCCTTTGGCCCATCTCCCGGGTCTGAGGCCTAGACCAGACCTCTGCCAGGTCTGCAGTTGAGTGGACCCCGGATTCTGCCTGAGACATACTGGAAGGTCCACTCAACCCAGAGCCACAGAGGAACAACTGAACTCAGAGTGTCAAACAACATATCCTGAGATATCCAAGAGGAGACACTGCACCCAGAACAGCAGACAAATAGCTGGACTGCTACCTTGGAGGCACCATATCCTGAGGCATCCTAGAGATACCACCATAATCAGTGCAGCTGGAAAAAATCATAGAGACATCTGGACCCCTAGAAGACCAAACACAAGCGAGACAACGGGAAAGGCAGGCTTCAATCAGAGACAGAAGCACAGGTAGCACTAGATTTAACCAGATGGCAAAAGGCAGGCGCAAGAACTTAAGCAACAGAAACCAAAGTTACATGGCATCATCAGAACCCAGTTCCCCCATCATAGCAAGCCCTGAACACCCCATCACTCCAGAAAAGCAGGATTCAGAATTAAAATTACTTCTCATGATGATGATAGAGGACTTTAAGAAAGACATAAATAACACTCTCAAAGAACAGATAGAAACCCTTAAAGAGGAAACACAAAAATCCCTTAAGGAATTGCAAGAAAATGCAACCAAACGGGAGAAGGAATTAAACAAAGCAATGCAGGATCTAAAAATGGAAGTAGAAACAATAAAGAAATCACAAAGGGAGAACACCCTGGAGATAGAAAACTTAAAAAAACGATCAGGAGTCATAGACACAAGTATTACCAACAGAATACAGGAGATGGAAGAGAGAATATCATGTGCAGAAGATACCATGGAAAACATTGACACAACTGTCAAAGAAAATGCAAAATACAAAAAGCTACTAACCCAAAATATACAAGAAATCCAAGACACAATGAGAAGGCCAAACCTAAGGATAATAGGAATAGATGAGGGGGAAGACTCCCAACTTAAGGACCAGTAAATATCCTCAACAAAATTATAGAGGCAAACTTCCCTAACCTAAAGAAAGAGCTTTCCATAAATATACAAGAAGCCTACAGAACTCCAAATAGTTTAGACCAGAAAAGAAATATTTCCCGCCACATAATAGTCAAAACATCAAATGTACAAAACAAAGAAAAAATACTAAAAGCAGTAGGGGGAAAAGGCAAAGTAACATATAAAGGCAGACCTATAAGAATTACACCAGACTTCTCACCAGAGACCATAAAAGCCAGAAAATCCTGGACTGATATCATACAGACCCTAAAAGAACATAAATGTCAGCCCAGACTACTATACCCAGCAAAACTGTCAATCATTATTGATGGAGAAACCAAAATATTCCATGACAAATCCAAATTTACACAGTATCTCAACACAAACCCAGCACTTCAAAGGATAATTGGTGGAAAACTCCATCACAAGGAGGGAAACTACAACCTAGAAAAAGCAGGAAAGTAATATTCTAAAAACTGTAAAAGAAGGTAGCTACACAAACATATCTCCACTGCCAATAACAAAAATGACAGGAAACAACACTCATTTTTCCTTAATATCTCTTAATATCAATAGACTCAATTCTCCAATAAAAAGACATACACTATCAGACTGGATACGTAAACAGGACCCAACATTTTGCTGCATTCAGGAAACGCACCTCTGTGGAAAGGACAGACACTACCTCAGAGTAAAAGGTTGGAAAACAATCTTCCAAGCAAATGGTCCCAAGAAACAAGCTGGAGTAGCGATTCTAATATCAAATAAAATCAGCTTTCAACCAGAAGAAATCAAAAAAGATAAAGAAGGACACTTCATATTCATCAAAGGAAAAATGTACCAAGAGGAACTTGCAATTCTCAACATCTATGCCCCAAATGTAAGGGCACCCACATATATAAAAGACACTTTACTAAAGCTTAAAGCATACATTGCACCCTACACAATAATAGTGGGAGATTTCAACACCCCACTCTCAGCTATGGACAGATCATGGAAACAGAAACTAAATCGAGACACAATGAAACTAACAGAAGTTATGAAGCAATTGGACCTAACTGACATCTATAGAACATTTCATCCTAAGAAAAAAGAATATACCTTCTTCTCAGCACCTCATGGTACCTTCTCCAAAATAGACCATATAATTGGTCACAAAACAGGCCTCAACAGGTACAAAAAGATTGAAATAATCCCTAGTACCTTATCAGACCACCATGGGTTAAGACTTGTCTTTGACATAGACAAAAACAACAGAAAGCCCACATACACTTGGCAACTGAACAATGCTCTACTCAATGATGACTTGGTCAAGGAAGAAATTAAGAAAGAAATTAAAGACTTTTTAGATCTAAATGAAAATGAGGACACATCATACACATGTGGGACTCATTGAAAGCAGTACTAAGAGGAAAAATCATAGCTCTAAGTGCTCACAAAAAGAAAGTGGAAAGAGCATACATTAACAACTTGACAGCAAACCTGAAAGCATTAGAACAAAAAGAAGCTAGTATACCCAAGAGGAGTAGACGGCAGGAAATAATCAAACTCAGGGCTGAAATCAACCAAGTCGAAACAAAAAGAACTATACAAAATATCAACAAAACAAAACAAAAAAAGAACCAGGAGCTGGTTCTTTGAGAAAATCAACAAGATAGACAAACCCTTAGCCAGACTAACCAAAGGGCGCAGAGACAGCATTCAAATTAATAAAATCAGAACTGAAAAGGGAGACATAACAACAGAAACAGAGGAAATTAAAAAAATTATCAGATCCTACTACAAAGGCCTATACTCAACAAAATTGGAAAATGTGGAGGAAATGGACAATTTTCTAGATAGATACCAGGTACCAAAGTTAAACGAGGAACAGATAAACCACCTAAACAGTCCCATAATGCCTAAAGAAATAGACACAGTCATTAAAAATCTTCCCACCAAAAAATGTCCGGGGCCAGATGGTTTCAGTGCAGAATTCTTTCAGACCTTTAAGGAAGACCTAATACCAATCCTCTTCAACTTATTCCATCGAATAGAAACAGAAGGAACACTACCCAATTCATTCTATGAAGCTACCATTACACTCATACCTAAACCACAGAAAGACCCAACAAAGAAAGAGAACTACAGACCAATCTCTCTTATGAATATTGATGCAAAAATACTCAATAAAATTCTCGCAAACCGAATCCAACAACACATCAAAACAATTATCCATCAAGATCAAGTAGGCTTTATCCCAGGAATGCAGGGATGGTTCAATATTCGGAAATCCATCAATGTAATCCACTACATAAATAAACTCAAAGAGAAAAACCACATGGTCATCTCACTGGATGCTGAGAAAGCATTTGACAAAATTCAACATCCCTTCATGTTAAAAGTCTTGGAAAGATCAGGAATACAAGGCCCATATCTTAACATAGTAAAAGCAATATACAGCAAGCCAGTAGCCAACATCAAACTAAATGGAGAGAAACTTGAAGCAATCCCACTAAGATCAGGGACTAGGCAAGGCTGCCCACTCTCACCTTACCTATTCAATATAGTACTGGAAGTCTTAGCCAGAGCAATTAGAGAACAAAAGGAAGTCAAAGGGATACAGATAGGAAAGGAAGAAGTCAAAATTTCACTATTTGCAGATGATATGATAGTATACTTAAGTGAACCTAAAACTTCCACCAGAGAACTCCTAAACCTGATAAACAACTTTAGCAATGTGGCTGGATATAAAATCAACTCAAACAAATCAGTAGCCTTCCTCTATTCAAAGGATAAACAGGCAGAGAAAGAAATTAGGGAAATGACACCCTTCAAAATAGCCACAAATAAAATAAATTACCTTGGAGTGACTCTAACAAAGCAAGTGAAAGATCTGTATGACAAGAACTTCAAGTCTTTGAAGAAAGAAATTGAAGAAGATCTCAGAAGATGGAAAGATCTCCCATGCTCCTGGATTGGCAGGATTAACTTAGTAAAAATGGCTATCCTGCCAAAAACAATCTACAAATTCAATGCAATACCCATCAAAATTCCAAATCAATTCTTCATAGAGATAGAAAGAGCAATTTACAAATTCATTTGGAATAACAAAAACCTAGGATAGCAAGAACTATTCTCAACAATAAAAGAACCTCTGGGGGAATCACCATTCCGGACCTCAAACTGTACTACAGAGCAGTAGTGATAAAAACTGCATGGTATTGGTACAGAGACAGACAGGATGATCAATGGAATAGAATTGAAGACCCAGAAATGAACCCGCACACCTATGGTCACTTGATCTTTGACAAGGGAGCTAAATCCATCCAGTGGAAAAAGGACAGCATTTTCAACAAGTGGTGCTGGCTCAACTGGAGGTCAACATATAGAAGAATGCAAATTAATCCATTCTTATCCCCCTGCACAAAGCTCAACTCCAAGTGGATAAAGGACCTTCACATAAAGCCAGATACACTGAAACTATTAGAATAGGAGTTGGGGAAGACCCTCGAATACCTAGGCACAGGGGAAAAGTTCCTGAACAGAATACCAATGGCTTATGCTCTAAGATCAAGAATCGACAAATGGGACCTCATCAAATTGCAAAGCTTCTGTAAGGCAAAGGACACTGTCAACATGACAAAACGGCAATCAACAGATTGGGAAAAGATCATTACCAGTCCTACATCCGATAGGGGGCTAACATCAAATATTTACAAAGAACGCAAGAAATTAGACACCAAACAACAAAATAACCCTATTAAAAAATGGAGTACAGAGCTAAACAAAGAATTCTCAACTGAGGAAACTCGAATGGCCGAGAAGCACCTTAAGAAATGTTCAACATCCTTAGTCATCAGGGAAATGCAAATCAAAACAACACTGAGATACCACCTCACACCAGTCAGAATGGATAAGATCAAAAACTCAGGTGATAGTAGATGCTGGCGAGGATGTGAAGAAAGAGGAACACTCCTTCATTGTTGGTGGGGTTGCAAGCTGGTACAACCACTTTGGAAGTCAGTCTGGTGGTTCCTCAGAAAATTGGATATAGCACTACCTGAGGACCCATCTATACCACTCCTGGGCATATACCCAGAAAATGCCCCAACAAATAACAAAGACATATGCTCCACTATGTTCATAGCAGCCTTGTTTATAATAGCCAGAAGCTGGAAAGAACCCAGATGCCCTTCAACAGAGGAATGGATACAAAAAATGTGGTACATTTACACAATGGAATATTACTCAGCTATTAAAAATAATGAATTTGGGAAATTCTTAGGTAAATGGATGGAACTAGAAAATATCATCCTGAGTGAGGTAACCCAATCACAAAAGAACACACATGGTATTTACTCACTGATAAGCGGAGATTAGCCCAAAAATCTGAAACAACAAAGATTCAACTACCAGACGACATGAAACTCATGAAGAAGAAAGAACAAGTAAGGATGCCTAGGTCTTTCTTAGAAGGAGTAACTAAATACCCAAGGGAGCAAATATGGAGACAAAGTGTGGGACAGAAGCTGAAGGGGGGGTTGTAGGGAGACCATTCCATCTGGGTATTCATTCCATGGGCAGTCACCAAAAATAGACGCTGATAGGGATGTCAGGATGGGAAAGCTGACAGCAGCCAGATAAGGCTATCTCCTTAGAGGTCCCCCAGAGTCGGACATACCCAGAGACAGATACCCATAGCTATCCATTAATCTGATCAAAGGTTCCCAATGGAGGAGTTAGAGAGTAAATAGAAGGAACCTTAAGGGCTGGTGGCCCCGTGAGGAGAGCAACAATACCAACCAGCCAGAGCTCCCCAGAGTCTAAACCACCAGCCTAGGAGCACATATGGAGAGACACATGACTCCAGCTGTATATGTAGGGGAGGATGGCCTTGTCAGCCATAGGTGGGAGACAAGATCATTGGTACCCTGAAGGCTGAGCACGGGGGGGGGGGGGAATCTGAGGGGGGAGGGGGGCTGGGAGTAGGTGGGTAAACACCTTCCCAGAGGCAGGAGGAGGGGGGATGGGATAAGGGGTTCCTGGGTGGTGGGGGAAATATGGTAAGGGGATAAAATTTGAAATGTAAATATTATATCCAATTAAAGAGGGGAAAAAATAGAAAAGTGGTTAGAACCAACATTCTTAATAAAATGTCAGCCCTCTTTTTTTTTAAAAAAAACTATCTTGATACTAAAAGTTGCTTTGAGAATTGTATATTGCAGAATGATCAGCCTTGGTGTATCTACTCAACAAGCAAGCTGGGCAGACCTGCTCAAACCTCTGAGGTCCGGGAATTCCATCTGGAGGCAGCGAAGACACAGCATCAGTGGATTGTCAACTTGCTCTCCCCCCCCCCCCCCACTCCTCTTCTAATATCTCAATGCCCATAATCAGCTTGAAGAAGCTAATGATGAGTCAGCGCCCCTATTCCCTGGGCATGGGGACTAAGGTGGTAAATGTTGGGCTGTCTCTCTAGGGAAAAGTAGAGGTTTTGTCGGAATAGAGAGGATTAGCTAGGGTTTATTGCATAGCCATAACCTATTAGTAGAAATCTGTATAATTAATATCAAGATAAAGATATAAATTCTTAAATGGCACCAATTTACTTTGTTTACAAACTTTAAGATTTTCATTGGCATGAGCTTCTTAGTGATATAAGAGTGAGATGAATATTGTTACTCCCCTAGGCACTGTACCAGTATAACACATTTAGGAATACAAAGCTTAGACCCAGTCCTTCTTTAACTTTTTTAACTGATTTGAGATGGTCAGCCTGTGAGTTAAGGGACTATAGCAAATTCATGGCTTGGAGTTTATTATTAAGGGTGTTCTCTATGTTTTATTTAGAAATAGCTGAGTGGAGTTAACAGGCAACAGTCCAGATTACCTTACATGGATAGCTGGTTTTCAAAACATCAGAAATCCTTAGAATTGACATGACAAACATTTCAGTATTAATGTTCATTTTCATTAGAGACCTGTCTGCTCCGGGCAGCTTCCTATATTGAATTCTAGGAAGAAATTGAGCATCCTTGGAGTTACTCCAGTTGTGGTGAGACAGCCACTAGGCAAGAATTGCCACTTTCCTTCTACAGACAAATTACTGTCCAGAAAACGACACACTTTCAGAATAGTCGATTGATTATATCTGCCTAGACAGAGTAATCAGCCCTTAATAATTCTGCAGCACTAAGGTCTGTCAGATGATCCTGGGCCAGAAGGCAGAAGAACAGATGCTCCAACGTTTTGAAGTAGAGCGAGTGTCCAGGTGTTCAGAGGTCTCTATAAATTGGCTAAGTTTTAGAAACTATGATTTGTGCTTCCCACAATTATAGTTAACTCAGTCATTCTGGATTTCTGATGGGGTTGAAAACATAGCTATTGACCTTAAGAGAAAAGACTTGAGTGGATGGTCGTCAGCTGACATTCATCCTAAAGCCAGGTTCAGAACTACATGTTTTAGTTAGAATAGATGACAGAGGAGCTGGTTAGTCAACAAAAGGATGGACTGGGTATTAGGACTATCCTGTACCTCACTGGTACAAATTGGCATAATTATGTTCTAATTGTATTTTGAGAGAAAAGTTTCATTTTAACAGGAAAGGTGATGTGTAGGAGGAGCTAAGGTAGGAGGAGTACTGAGAGGAAGAAAAGGAGTAAGAAGAGGAGAAGAAAAAGAGAGGAGAAGCTAGGTGAAGAAAGAGAGAAAGAGGGGGAAGACAGGGAGGCAGAGGTTCAAGTATCTCCACCAGTCAAAGATAGTTGTTATATCTAGGTTGGTCAGTGGGTTACACCTCTGATTGAACAATTCCAAACTTATAAAGCCTATGATTAACATTATTTTTAAAAAATGTATAAATGCAAAAAGGAAAAGGGGGCTTGGGATAGGGGCTTCCTAAGGGGGGTGGGGGGTGGGGGAATGGAAAAAATGGATGCCATCTGAAGTGTAAATAAAATATCTAATAAAAAAATTTTAAAAAAAGCATAGAATAATGAATCATTGTGTTCAGCTTATTTTCTTTCTACTTCTAATTCTTTCTAGAAGTATAGCTCATAAATTGTACTTATCAGAGTTAAGGAATGTCCTCTCATCTCTTAAACATAATTAATAAATCCATCAGCAATATGTGGAGATACTTGTCTCCAATGCTGTTTTAAATCCTGTCATGTTGACAAGCCATATTATCTGTCATTTAGAATAATGTCTATTGTTAAACATTTTATGTGTTAGTTCAATACCAAAGCACTTTTAGTGAATCTATATCCAAAGCATGAGAAGGATGCTCAAGAGATACATTCAAACATAATAATATGGTCTTAAATAAATTAAATTTATTAATGTTTTCTCTTGAGAAAATAAAAGAAAATTCAAAATATGATGCAGTTCTAAAGAAAAATAGAGAAGATTTGAACTCAAAAGTATGTCTTTTAGCAAAATAAGAGTCTGTTATTCATGATTTTGATTTCTGTGTTACACATTAAAATTACAGTGTGAATTCATTAAATGAAAATTCTACAAATAATTGACTGATAAATTTTAAATTTTAAGTGATGTTAAGTAGAATGATAAAATCTTATACTGTCCTGGTACATATTATTTGGTATGCTATTTGGTATGGGAATCATCTCTTTCAACAATACATTCATTCTTTATTACATTGGTATCAGTATTATAGTATAGAGTTTTAATTAAATATGGTATATAGTGATAATAATAAAGCAATGAATAGTGGTATTGTTAATTTTATTATAATGCATTAATCTTACTCTTACTTTAGTGTTTATGTGATTGTAAATTTCTCATTTGACTTCTCTATATACCTTATGATATGCTTATATATATGCTTTTGCATGTGGAGAAACACTAATCGTATAGTTAGCTAGCAATGATTAGATGGTATAAATCAATCATATATATATATGTATATATATATATATATATATATATATATATATGTATATGTATAGTATAGCACTGAATAAGGTCATCTTTTAATATATATATATATATATATATATATATATATATATATATATATATACACACACACAGTGACATGTCACTTGTTAAATAATACTGTTGCATGACTTGAATAAAAATATACTTATACATTTCACTTAGAGATTTTATTTTTTAAAGAAGATAGATAATAATTTTAGAATGAGAAAAATATGGTACTATGATTTCATGTGTTTATATATTGGCAAGTTGTCAAAAAGGTACATATTTTTGTTTTGTTTAAAATGAGGTCTATCAGTCAGCAGGCAATTTTACCATTGAAATTAGGTAGATCATATGAATTTGAAATGACTCAAAACTGGAAATGTAGTAGAGTTAATAGAAAATGGACCATAGGTTGCAGATCCAGTGCTAATGTGCCATAAACTTCTTTTTTTTAGATATTACAAAATGAACATCCATATGACCTCTGCAATTTGAAAGAAATAATCTTGTAAATTTTCATGTCACAACTTTTAAGTTCTTGATTTGTTGTTTTTCTGTGATAAATATGAAACATAAAGCTTATTCAAATTCAGGGTGTAAAGCACAGAGTAAATTTATTAGCATCAATAATGTTTTATGTGACTGTGGTCATGTGACAGGCTTATGAACCTCTTTAAATTTCTCCCGGAATTTCTAATTATTTATACATTTATAAACTGGTGGTATACAGCTGAATGATATTGTATATAAGGGGAAATATGTCATAATTTTTATATTAAGATTTTATTTTTATTGCATATTTTAATTCTTATTTAAAGCACTTAAAACCCTAGTCTACTTGTTTACCCTCAGCCAAGATAGAGATATTCAATTTCTTATATTTCATTAGAGCAACACTCAGTGTGTGAAAAGATTCTAGCCAATGAGGTACCTATGTAGGCAGTAATCTCTGGGGAAGAGAATCCATTGATAATGAAAGGCAATGCCCTAGCAAGAATCTCTTTATCCTTTCAACTTTTGCCCTTTTGCTAGTCTAACTGGTTTGGAAGCCAGCCAGTCTTCTATGACCACTGGTTACTCTTGAGCTTGAAAGCTTCCACATTGTAAGATCAGCTGAACTGAAAGTTGGAAAGATCCTGGCTCCCTGTTGGTATTAGTTTGGTTCATGCACAACTCCAAACTTACTTCTACTGAGTTTCTTTTCATGTCATAAAAATAAATCATTCCTTGTTTAGAAAAAAAATTTTTAAGTTTGTTATTACATGTACTTAAGCACACATGAGACTGTCACAAGAAATTTAAAATTTTCTAAGTCAAGGCTGCTTTAATGTAAATATGGTTTAGGAACTATCAAGTGAAAACAATCCTTTTAACAGTTGTGTACTCTAAAGCTCTCAGCATCAATATTAAGTCTTCAGAATGACACAAATGTGTTTAATGGAACTGTGGTTTTAAATGGTGAGAGCACATTTAATTGTAGTTTGATATATGGGATAAACACTGAAGTTTTACATATTAAATAGTTCAATATATTTTTTGAAATATATATATATATATATATATATATATATATATATGAAATAGATACTGTACAATTTACACAATTTACAAAGAACACATTTCTGGTGGTCCATTTCAATTTGAATACTGATCCTTAGGTAGGATTGCTATAAAGTACAGCATAACATAAAATGGAGAAATGGAGTTTAATGTTGCAATGTAAATAATTAAAGGTATTATAAACACTTACACTTTTAAGGACTTTTAAACATTATATATGTAAATAGCCATACTGTTTTTACAAATTACATAGAAGACTTTATATCTATTTTAAGAGTTTTATAAAAGACAAGACTTTGTCAAGTTCTTATGTCAGCAAAACAAGAGGCCAGTTATTCTTAATGAGAGAAAAGACATCAAGAGTGGTAATGTATAATAAAATTTATGAGGAACATGATAACTTAACCTAATATACCTAAAAGAAGGAATCCACTATTTTTACATTACCACACATATTGTGGACAAATTTTTGATTAATAAATGTTAAAATTTGTATTGACCCTGTAGCATAAGTTGTATATGAGCAAGTTCCCTTTGTGGTAGTAAATACAAGCAAATATGCCATTGAAGGACAGATTTATAATAAAGTTTTAATATAGATTTTAACTAAAATAAGTTACATATTGATTTTATTTTCTTCTGACCTTTTCTGGGCTGTGTATCTAAGGATACGCACTGTTATACTGGATTTTCTGTATCCAGTAAATCTTCTACAAGTAATTTAATTAAAATGTTATCTGAAATATATATATATATATACATATATATATATGTATATATATATATATGTATATATATATATATATATATTGATTGAATGAACACTGGGATGAACTTGATCTGTGGAGACCTTTTAAAGAAAGTTTTTATATTTTTATTTATTTTGATATGATATATTAGAGATTAATTCAAGGATATTTTTGTAATATTTGACTAATATAATGTTTCAAGCAACTTCTATGAAATTTAAACTTCAATAATAAAATAAATTGCATTGGTTAACCTTGAAACCCTATTATGAAAAACATGTTAATAATCTTAAGGGAATGTTATACCTTAAATTCTTTAAGTTCCATAGGAAAAAAATAATGTCCCAAATAATCAAATTGCTAAAGTATAATATTCTGTATATGTGTCATTTCACATGAATATTGTCTACATTACTGGTTAAGGAAGTCTGTAATTTGTAGTGATTTCACTTATTATGTAGGTCTTTTAAAAATGACAATCAAGTCTTTAATGAGGAACAAAGATACATAAATTTACTTAACACAGCTGTAAAAAATAATTTTTTTCACCAAAAATTGTTTGATGATTACCACAATTTGAACCAATAATATCCTTCTTTAGGTTATTTTTGAGAGAAAATATATTTTATGAGAAAATAACTAATAAAGGCTTTATTCATTAAAAATGTTCTAAGGTGAAAATAAAATAAGGTACCTTAAAAAATTCCCATAGGAAGACTATCATAATTACTGTGATTTTTTATTACAAATCAGTCAAAGGTAACATTCAGATTTTTCTAATTTGTTTGTACCATTTTCATGATTTTAGAGTTCTGATATATAAGTAACAAAATAAAATTGCAAGAAGTACCACATTTAATTTAATTTAATGTCAATGAAATAAATTTATATAAACACACATGCTAAATGATATTTTCAAGATGAGAAAATCCAGATGTGATACTAATTTCCTATTAGTCTGTAAAAAGAAAACAGAGACTTGCAATTCAAAGATCACTTCTTTAGTTAGTTATGTGTATGTGATAGAACACTCTATCCTGGTGGATAAGTCTGTGAGTTAGAGAAATTCTTCTATGGAGTGAATCTAGCAAAGGAAAGGAGAACACAAGCAAGGGCAATGTTCTGAAAGGTTACACACTACTACATCAAGGGAGACAGTTTTTAATTTAGTAGCAAGGAGTGACTTGAAAGGACTAGTGTCAATGAAAATTGTAAAGGTCTCCCTCAAGAGGTTGGTGTCTTTTATGTGAACCACAGGAGATTTATGGGGGAGGACAGTAGTTTGGAAAATTGTCTGGTAGACATTTGAAAGAGTGTAGAGTTTGCAGGATGTTAAAGATGTCTCTATGGTATCTGTCGATCGATAAGGCACAGAGGGCCTGTCAAGACTTTTGTTATCCTGCTGTGAGAAAAGAAAAAAGCTAAGGTCACTGTCATCAGTATATATGAGCACATGCTGTAGATCTGAAGTGCCCTTTTCCAGAAGAAGTGAGCAAAGATATTGCTAACACAATCTTAAAAACAGTAATCATAAGATAAAATTAGCAAAAAATATATTACACTAGTTATCTTTTTATCTTTATTCCACAGAAGATGCTATGAGTAAAATAGGGCAGGACTGGCTAAGTGGTCCAAAATATTATAAATTAGTATAAAAATTTGCATGAGAATTAGTATATAACAGAAATTCTTCAAGAGTATAAAAATAAGGGCCAGAGCCACACACTAGCTTGTAAAAATGTTTGTTTTATAAGAGTGATGATCTGAGTTCAAAACCTTAAGCCTTCAGTAGAGGAAATATCTGGCTCAGAAGGCTTTCTTCTGTCCTCCACAAATGCACTATGATGCATGCATGAACATACTCACACACAACATTATTTTTATAATATCAAACTATAATATCATTTATGTAAAAGAAAAACATGTACCTTTTCAAATGTTATAGTTTTCAAAGAAATACCAGTAGGAAGGTAAACTTATGAAAATGTAGTTGCAGAAATGATTAGTAAACATATGGGCTATATATTTTTTAACTGTCGAGTTCAAGTGAAGATCAAGTGTTATCAAGTTTTAGTGAAAAAGCATTAAATGTAGAAATAAAATGCATCGTAGGCAATGATATGGATTGTATAACTAACAGGAGATCCAAAACATCACAAGAAAAAAAAGGCATGTATTCAACATAAGAACTTTACATCAAAGAAAATATGTTTAAATAGGAAGTGATATTTAAATGCCCAATGAATGTATCCATGAGTAGGTATATCAATAATGACATTGTGTCCCTGATGTTATAAATGAATAAATGCACACTGTTGAATTTGAACTCAAGAACCTCTATAAAGATTAAATATTATATGGAAACACTTTTTTTTTGGTTTTTTGAGACAGGGTTTCTCTGTGTAGCCTTGTCTGTCCTGGAACTTACTCTGTAGACCAGGCTAGCCTTGAAATCAGAAATCTGCCTGCCTCCCTAGTGCTGGGATTAAAGGCATGTGCCACCACTGCCCAGCAAGAAACACTTAATACTCAAATGGAATTTGCTTTTCGGGTGGAGATGGAAAACTGGTAATTAGAATTAGCTATACTTATTTTTATTATATGGAACTTTCAGTGTTTTTCCTCCTTAAAAAATAAAACTAGAATGATACAGGAAATCACTAATAGTACATATATCTGTTTTATATTGATATATTATGTATTATGATATTTATTATATTTTTAATTACTATTTCAAGTATGACATAATGTTTAAAAGATTTGTAAATAGAATTTTCAAATAGAATAGGGACAGAGGACCTCCTTTTAAAATAAATGAGAAAGTTTAACATATGTCCCAGACTGTCAATGATGACTATTTTTTTCTGTCAACTTGGCTATTTCTGAAAGTAATAAAGAGTCCAACTCTCTGAGTACAACTGTGAAAGATTTTTAGTTATCTAGATCATTTAGTAAGATGGCTCACCTGAAATCCAGATCACTTGATGTGCAAATACACACCTTTAATTAACATCATTTTATATGAGAAGACCCATCCTAAATATGGGCCACAAGTTCTAGGAGGGGTTTATATAAAGCACAAGAAAGAATGACACTTTATCTTTTTTCATGCTTCCATTTGCCATTACTTTACTAGAATTAAAGACTACTTCTTTGGGATTCTGGTGTCTACTGAAGAATAACTGAAACATCCAGGATTCTAGACTGAGAAACTACTGGATTATTGGTTCTTATTTTAGGATACAGTCATTGATGGAGTAGTTAGTCCATAGCCTGTATGGCACTGTAATAAAACCCATATATATATATATATATATATATATATATATATATATATATATATATTAATCATATCTGTATGTTTCACTAAAATTTCTGACTGTGAACTCACTACATAGCCTAGAATGAACCTGAACCCTTTATCCATCTCCTTCTGCCCCCTGAGTCAGAGAATTTCAGACATGTTTAACACCATAGACAACTTTGAAATTTTATTTTTAGTATAATTTATTTAAATGCTATGATAAGACTAGAATGTTCAAAGAAGACAAAATTATACAATGGGAAAAATAACCTATCTTCAGCACATAGTGCTGGTCTAACTGAAAATGTGGTTGTGGAAAAATGCAATTGCATCCACATTTAACACTCTGCACAAAACTCAAGTGCAAGTGAATCAATGCTCTCAACATAAAACTGGATACACTAAATTGTACAGAAGAGAAAATGGGGATTAACCTTGAATACATTGAAAAATGATATGACTTTCTGAACAGAACACTTATAGTGTGGGGACTAAGACCAACAATTAATAAATGAGATCTCATAGAACTGAAAAGCTTCTGATAGGCAAAGGACACTAGCAATAGGAGAAAATGGCATCCAACTCTACAACTAACAGATAGCTAATATGTAAAATATATTAATAACACAAGAAACTAGACCCAAAAAACCAAATCCAACTAAAAAATGAGGTATAGATTAAGACAGAAGGGTCCACAGAAGGGCACTTAAAATTACGTTCAACATCTGTAGTCATCTGGGAACTGAAGATCAAAATAACTCTGAAATTTCATCTTATACCTGTCAGAATAGTTATGCTCACAAACAAAAAAGGCATTTCATGCTGGAAATATTGAAAGAGAACATTTCCACTGTTAGTTGGGGTAAAAACTATTATAGCCACTGTGGAAATCAATATTATAGTTACTCAGAAAACTGGGACTAGAAATACCACAAGACATAGTCAACCCAGTTCTGGGTATATATCCAAACAGTGATATACCCTACCAAAAGGGAACTTGCTAAACTATGTTCATAGTAGCATTAATCATAACAGCCAGGAACTGGAAGCAACCTAGATATTCCTCAAAATAATATAAGGTAAAGAAATTGAGGTATGTTTATTCAATCGAGTATTACTCAACTATTAAAAAAAAGTAACAACATTAAATTTGCAGGAAAATGGACAGAACTAGAAAAAATCATCCTGAGTGATGTTACTCAGACCCAGAAAAACAAACTTGGTATTAGCTCATTTATAAGTGGCCATTAGCTGTAAAGAACAACAATGCTACAATCCACTCTATTGCTTGGATATAGATTCTGAACTGGCCATCTCTTATAACCAAGACTTACAGTTGAGGGATTGGGACATGAAGCCAGACATTTAATCTTTGGCCTACAATTTTTCCTGACTATAGATGCACTGGGGTAATAGAGGTGCAGATGTTGGGGCAGGGGTGACTAACCAAAGAGGAGGTGCCTACACGTGATTCTGCTTGTAGAATCAAGACCCAAAAGCTTGGTAGCCCAGAGAATAGGATAAAACCAAACATGACTGGCAAAAATGTCAATGAAATGATGCCTAATGATGCTCTGCTATACTCATAGATGAGTGCCTAGCCCAAATGTCATCAGAGAGACTTTATCCAACAACTGAAGGAAAGAGACCCAGAAACCCACAACCAAATATTAGGTGGAACTTGGAAAATCCTGCACAAGAGGAGGAAGAAGGATTGTAGGATCCAGAAGGATACCACAAGAAATCCCACAGGATAAAGTAACTTGGACTCATAGAAGCTCAGAGAAACTGAACTGACATCTAGGGAACCTGCATTAGATTGACCTAGGCTTTCTGCATATATGTTAGAGTTATGTAGCATATGTAGTCTTTTTTGTTGTACTAATATTGGGAGGAGGGGATGTCTTTGGCTCTTTCACCACCATTTGTGATCCTCTTTCTAATAGTTGGTTGTCTTCTCCAGCTTTAAAACAAAGGGGGCTTGCCTAGTCTTAATATAACTTAATATGCCATGGCTGCTTAAATATAAATGAAAGGCTTGTCATTTTCTGAATAGAAACAGAGAAGAAGTGGGGTGTGGGAGAGTACAGGCAGTGGGTAAAAACTGAGAGAAAAGGAGGGAGCAGAAACTTTGGTCAGTACAAACATAAGGAAAAAAACTAATAAAAGAATAAACTATCCAAAGGTCCAGGAGGAAAAGATGGCAGAATGGTTAAGAGATTCTTTCTATGTTGGAGTGAAAGATAATGATGGCATCTTTTTAAACACGACACATAGGAAGGTATAGGAATATATGAGCTTTAGAATATGTTTTGAAGATAAGCACAGTTGCTTTGCAGATGAAGTAAATTTGGATGATTACAGGAAAGATAGTTTAGTATTTTTCTAAACATATTAAATACTTGAATGAATAACAATTCCATTTATTGAGGTTAAGAATTCTATCTGACAGAAAATTTGAGAGAAAATCAGAAGTTTTCTATAAAATTTGAATGAATAAACCATACATAAGTCATGAATTTGTGTATGCAGATGAACTAGTGCTATTGATATTAGGACAGTTTCTGGCTGAAAATATAAAATTTGGAAGCCATGGCTCTGGGCTGTATTAGGTCATGGTACTGAATTAGATTACCTGTTATGTAACTATAGGTAAAGTTATCCTAAAACTTTTTACTTAGATAATTAATGGCTTAGGAAAGCATTTAAAATAAATATCAAATATTATAAAATAAAAACCAGCATTAAACCAAGTGTAGACAATTAGAGATAGATCATACATAATACCAGGCCACCATAATAAGCTTTATGTCAAACCATGTATGTAATTGTTAGTTCTTCAAATTTAACGAAAAATGCAAATTTCAGTTTATGAACTCTGCATTTAATGATAAGCCAAGCAGAAAAAGAGCAAAACAAATGCACATAAAGATTACAGAAAACCAGTCAAACAGATATTCTCTATTTGGACAATAATGATATGATTTATAATGGCATTGTTTGAAAATAATAAATAAGTAAATAATTGGTAACTATATTAACTTTGTACATAGCTAGAAATAAATGTGGAAAGTGTCAGAGAGTATAAAAAAAGAGTAGATAGCAAATTTGCTCATTAAAACCATTCTTTGTGGTTGTACACTTTTGTAATTTTGAATGTATGAGAAAAGCTACTTCATTAAAATCTGAAAAAAATTCTGAAAAGAAAATAATACCATAGCATATTAGTTAGCTTACTAAAAAAATTCTGAAAAGAAAATAATACCATAGCATATTAGTTAGCTTACTATGAATATATTACCTAGTGACTGAGAATCCCAGCTTAGAAAGCAGAGTTAGAGAACATTTCCTCTGAGCAGATTCTATTAAAAATACATTTAAAGAATTCTGTAAACAACTGTATGACTCAGAAAATAATGATTGCCTAAAATTGATTTATTTTTCAGTTTCTTGCCCCTGCCTTTGTAAAAAAAAATGATTTAAGCCAAAACCCAATTTATCCACAGGAAATTATCAAAGACTGAAATAGAAAAGCCTCTTTTCAAATATCATGTCACTCTGACTAATACATTCTGAAAATCTGAAGAAGCTCTAAGAAGCTGACAGATTTGAAAAGATCATGCTATTGACGTCATTAGTTTCTTTTTCACTTAAACTTGTAAGGTTTCCAAGTCACCTCAGACTTCAAAATGTTGAGTGACTCACTCCTTTAAGAAACTATGATTTATTTTGTTAGTACAATATATGTATTCATATATATATGAAGATAATATGGGCATATGGTTTACAAATGATATAAAGGACTTTAATTTCCAAGTTTTGAAAGTTACATATGTAGTATTACAGTACATCATGGGATTCTGCACTAAGACAAATTATTAAATGATAGTGAATTGTACATAAACAGATAAGAATACATTTAGATTAGCAAATGTCAATAAACATTATATTATAAAAAGCTAAGGCAGAGATGTTGAAATTGTCCTGCAAAATCAGCAGCTATTTAGTAGGCTGTATCATGATGAAAACAAGTTCAAGGAAAGTCTGGGCAACTTAGTAGGCCCTTGTCTCAATAGAAAAATCCTAGTAATGATGGGATTATATAGTTCTATTCTTGTTTTCTTCTTTACTATATATAAAAACCTCAATTTGATCAGTGACATTGCCAAAACATGATAGAAATTAATGCCTATATTATTGTTTTCTTCAAAGGCTTTCTAAAAAATAGTTTTAGTTTTGAAAAATGAAATTAATATAAAGAGAGAAAGTATTTACCTCTAGGTATAGTTAAAAATTTTATATGAATAAGTGTTTTTACATACATGTATACATGTATTTATAAACACTGTGAGTTATGTATTTATAAATAAAGTTATTTTACATGAAGTTCTCCTTTGAAGAGCCATAAGGTGTTGAATAAATATCCAATGTCGCAAGTTGTCTGAAAGAAATGTCCTGGAGTACTCCCCCTAAACAAAAAATACTACAAGCTATTCCTAGTACTGTTATACTCTTGGTTGTCCACCAGAACTCTTTGTTAAGACAGTATATCAGAGGATACTACATAACTTGGTCAGCAGACCTGGACGAATCAAACTGATTTTGACAAGAAACCTTCCAATTTTAAACTAGATATGATAGCAGAAGTTTCAATGAAGGATGCTGAAAGAGACAAGACATCACCTGCCTTAATGAATTGTGGACCTCACATACTACAACAAGAAGCAACCTGGCAAGACATTTCTATGTGTAGACTAGTAGAATGAGTGTTATAACAGTGAACAACTACATTTTCATTGGATGTGGAACTTGCTGTATATGAGGAAACACATGATTTTACCTTATCTGGACAAGAATTTATAACTGGGTAGTTTTTATACCCTATTGGTGAGTCTACTATATTTATTTGCTAAATGAGCTAAATACCCAATGTCCCTAAATATTTGTATTTATCTCACCATAGATGAGTGAAGCTCTGATAACCCATCATACAATTTTCTTTGCTCAAAAATAATGGTTAATGCAGAAACTCACACTTAATCAAAATTCAGAGAATTAGCACCTGTGGATTCATTGGTTCTAAGCAACAAATAGGAACTGTATATCACAAGTCTACCTCACAAGGCTCAGGTAACATCATGATGGATGCCAAAATACTTTAAGAACCAGAAGTTAGACTAGCTAAAGGGAAAGCAGTATCTTTTAGACATGAAAACATATTTGGGTTAATAAATTTCGGTCAGTTGTGGTTGAATGTACAATATCTGACAAGTGTGAGTCCACCACCATTCTATCACAGATGGTGAGGAATCACAAGAATCAGCTCTAAGTAAAGAACTATTGAAATTTGATGGATTATAGAGAAGGAAGGAACCTTTCTTTAAGGTTGATAATGAGACAGAATGAATAGAGTCTACTTGATCCCAAAGCAGTATGTTAATGGGTAGCACAATGGGATTCAATATACTATCAAAAAAAAGGACTTGAAGTTGTGAAAATGTGGTGAGTTCATAGAGGGACTCAAGAGTAGTTAATGGAAGTATTATATGATGAATATAATCAACTTACATTGAAAGCATATAAAACATTATCAATAATAATTGTAGTAATAATAAAATTAAAAGCAAATTCACACAATTTAAACTTAAAAGTTTAAAATAAACAATTTAATATCATTTCATAAATCTACACTATTCTATACTAAGATATCTGCTTAGTTTTAAAAATTTTCATCACTCTAAAGAAAGCCCTTTAAAATCATTAGGCCACTCCTTTCCATTTCTTCTTTTTCCCCAGCTTTCACTGGTTCACCCAACATTCTACTTTGTGCTTGAGCAGCAATGTCTGTTCAAGGTTTTTTATAAATTTTCATACAAATAAATCATAAAATTTGTGACCTCTTATGGCTGAATTTCAATATCTGTGTGATATGTTAGAAATTTATAGAATAGTATCAACTCTTCTTTTTTAAATTCTGTATGTAAAAGTAAAGATATGTGAAACAAGGGCCTTTAATACTTTAGACTAAACAACATGAATATTGAATATTAGTTGATTTTTAGTGTTCAGCATTATTAGACAATATTTGCAAATGTTATGCATATTTATTATAACTTGATAAATAATTTATTAATTAAACAAAACTTGTCCTAGTGCATGAAAACAAGCAAATAAAGTTATTAACTACGGCTTTATATCTGAATTTTTGAAACATTGTACCTAGCATTTTATAGTCAAACACAAAGGTTTGACTTAATGTAGTATATTAGGGCATGCAATCCAATCAACTGTAGAAATCTCCAGTTACTGAAAATCGGAAAACTTAATACTATACAATGCCAATGATTGTGTAATCCTATCTAAGTGGATCAGTATGATTTCCCATAAAATTATGCTCCTCTCAATTCAGTTAATACTTTAGAATTCACTATATTCTAAATACAATCACTATTTTTTAGGTTGTTTCATGAAATAGCCAACTTTAGCGTATAATGCAGACTATATTCTGAGGGCATTCTATAAGCAAAGATCATTCAAGTTTAAGTAGAATACAATTACAAGTGGAATGTCACATGAGTTTAGGCTGCATAAAGTTATAAGGGCAACTTGTGTTTGTAAGCATCATCTGAATGATGATGATGGTAGTGGTGATGGTGGTGGTGGTTATGATGATGATGAAGATAGACTTTGGATAATCTAAAATAAACCCGTTCCTATTTATTACACGTGTGAAGGGTTAAAAAAGCCAATTTCAAGTGAAACACATGTTTGGGGAAATAGAGATTAGAAGTCATTTTTTAAAGTTTTCTCAAAAGTTCTCAAAATTATTACGTGGATTCATTTATGGACTATGTTTCCAACATGCTATTGGTAATATTTTTCAAAAAAGTTACCATAACAACTTGAAGTATCCCTCTTTTTATATTTTACACTGTTGCTTTTTTTAAAAAAAAAAAGTTATACTATTATTTCCCAGCAGGGAGCCTACATGATTTCAATAAGTTAATATTACTGGGTCTGTAAATTTTTTAAACTATTCAGTATATTGAATGGCATTAGCTCTTAGGAGCAGAACATTTTCATATTTTTACATATCTACTGAAGTATGATATCACTCCATGTTATCATTTATCAATAAGCTGAAAATTTTAAAAAGCTATAATTTGTGTTAAACAAAAGGAGACATTAAGTGCCTGACATCAGAAAGACTATCATGTAACATTTTAATCTGTACTATATCTACTTTCATTTTAGAAACTTATAAAAGCAATGTTTTCCTTGGAGTTCAAATGTAGCTTCAGAGCTCTTCTCAATATATCATTTTAAGGAGCAATTTACAATATGTAAAATAAATTATAAGAGATGAACAGTCTTTTCTACCTACATTATAAAGACTGTCTTTTATGTATAACTTTATTTGATAGCTGATTTTGCCTGTGACCCACCTGCAGGCTGTTTTCAGTTTTCTTTGATTTGTTTACTATATACAAAGTGCTAGTGGTTGTTGTCTCACAGTAGCACTCATGTTTATGGACATTGATGAAGTAATATTTTAAATGTTTGATATTTTCCTACTTCTTAATAGTATACTTATTTCCATGTTCTGCTATGTTAAAATAAATATTTCCTCAACAATGATTTTTTCAGGGTGCAGAATTACTCCTAATCTCTTAGCACTTAGTAAAAACTTTTCAATATTAATTTCATAGAAAAAGGTAATTCTAAGAAAAACTACTTTCATTCTTGTTAGAAACTAGTACAACCTGAGTAATTGATGAAAATAAATTGATAGCATATAACATATTTTTCTAGACAATGTAGGTACATTAAGAATAGAAATGTTAAGATCACTAAATAATTTTTAACTCTACTTTTATCAATGTGAAGAAAATGAGGTCAATATTATTTAAAATAATATGTAAAATTACCCACTATATTAGTTGATCATAATTTGGGATCTAACTTTCTAACAACATTCATAATAGCCAAAATGGATAACTAACACATGAGTTTTTGACTAACTTAAATAATGCAAAACTCAGGTGACAGCATATGTTGACAAGGATGTGGAGAATGATGAACACTTCTCAGTTACTGGTGGGATTGAAAACTGGTACAACCACTCTGGAAATAAATCTGGAGGTTGCTCAGAAAATTGAAAATAGATCTACCTGAAGACAAAGCTATTTCACTCCTGGGCATATGTTGGACCCGTCTCTAGCTGGGTCCCACAAAGGCTCTGGCTTGGCAGAAGATAGGATGCAAACAGCCGCTGTCTCTGTCACTGTCACTGCCCCTGCCCGCGAGTGGTCGGTGGCAGAGCACCAGATTGGAAGGTCTGCTGCTGCCTGTTGCCCTCTCTGTAGCATAGAGCCTGCGGGTTCTGAAGTGTTACTGCTCTTTTCTAAGCCGGGAAGTGCCAGCTAGGTAGCAGGGAAAGAGAGTAGATCTCTTTCCCAGTGTTAACAGCTCTGGAGCCGGCTAGCTGGTGAAGAGGGGAGGGTCCACGACAGAAGCTCTCAGACAACAGGATGATTCTTGTGTGCTTTACTTCTCAATTAAGCTCAATATATACAGTTTGGGGTACGTGAAGGTTTTAGCAGCAGGTGATCCCATTGGCTTAGTCTGAGGTTTTGGGGATGCCTCATATGCATGTAAGGAGAGCCTGGGGCACTATTCCTACATGACCTGATGGTCATAGACCTCTCAACCTCTCTCTGTGGGAGGGGCTGTGAAGGGCGGAAGCTGAGAGAGCCAGGGGACCAGGAACAGAGCTGAATGCCTGCTGTCCCAAAGGGTCTCCTGGGTTCAGAAGCTCGTTCGACCAGGCGCCTGGTTGTCTCTCATAGCTCAGCGCCCCACAGACATATACCTAAAAGATGCCCGATGTTGTCACAAGGGCACATGCTCCACTATGTTCATAATGACCTTATTTGTGATAGCCAGAAGCTAGAAACAACCTAGATTTCCCACAATGGAAGAATGGATACAGAACATGTGAATCATTTACACAATGGAATACTACTCAGATATTAAGAGTAAGGACACCATGAGTTTTGCATGCAAATGGGTGGAACCTCAATGAGGAAACTGAGGTTCAAAAGGACATACATGATATGTACACACTAACAAATGGATATTAGCCAAAACAAATACAGAATACTGAGAACTCAAGAAGGTTATTGAGCTAAAGGACCAAAACGAGAATGTTTCTCTCCAACTTGGGAGGGAGAAGAAACAGAAGGCAGAGGGCAGAGGAAGGTAGTGCATTAGGTGGAAGAGGGAGAGGGGCAGAGAAAAAGGGGAACATGATCAGATATGGAGTAACTAGGCATGAAATCAAAAAGGCCAGCAGAATGAATGGGAATATATAAACTCAGGAGGTAAGAGGAGGTGTGACCCTCTAAAATGTACAAGGGACCCAAGAGGCAAGAAACTCTCATGACTCCAAGGGAGGGACCTTAGATGAAATGCACAACATTGGGGAAAGGGAACTTGTGGAGTCCACCCTCAGTAGAAAGACAGGGCATGTGCTAGAAATAAGTGGTTGTCATCTCACACTCAGGAACTCTGACCCAGAGTTATTACTGTCTGGGAGAACTGCATGGACAAAAATGGAGAGGAAACTGGAGGAAAGGAAGTCCAGGTACCAGTGGTGCGAATTTGGATCAATCTCAATGAAAGGCTCCAAGACCTGACAGTATTATTGATGCTATGGTGTACTTACAGACAGCAGCCTAGCATTGCCACCCTTGGATAGGCCCAACCAGCAGCTTACTGGGACAGAGGCAGATACTTGCATGCAATGGTCTTAAATCTGTGACTTTTGTGTTTGAACAGGGGAAAGTCTAGAAGAGGTTAAGGAAGAGGGCAATTCTATGGGAAGACCAGTATTATCAACAAACCTGGATCTCTGAGATCTTTAAGAAACCAAGCCACCTACTAGGCAGTATATACTAGCTGATATAAGAACCCCAACATATATACAGCAAAGGACTGCATTTTCATGTAGCATGTAACATACATGCTTTCTCTGACAGAATTTGTACATATTTATCTTGGCTATGCTCTATTATATGTTATCCTTTTCTCCATTAGATTTGCCACTGTTTTTTAATGGGCTTTCTCTATATTCTCTAGGGATACATGTAATTATATTTATTATTTTTCAAGGTCTTGGAAACTAAAACAGAATTTTGTATCATCTGCTAACTATAAGTCAAAACAAGAAGAAAGAAGTCTAACAGTCAATTTTTCACAGAAAGAAGAAAAGCTATATTACTAAAATTTCTTTAAAAACCATTGACATCCTAGATGTTCAACATTAATGCAAGTACCACACTGAATGTCCAACTAGAATATTTCAGATTAACTAGAATATGATTTTTTTTTCTCTTTTGTATGTCTTTAATTTCAAATGCACCAAATTTATAGCCAGATGTGGTACACATAGGTGTAATAATGACATTTGGAGGCTGTTATGGGAAGTTTGAGTTCATTCTAGGTTACCTAGTGAGTTTCAAGCCATACTCTACTTCATTATGCCATATCAGTCTCTGCCTCAAAACATGGACTAAACCAATTTTTTTATATTTCATTTTCAATATTACTTTCCTAATTTAAAGTGAAAGTTTATATTTATATGAATGCATTTAATGATCATGATTATAGTGCTATAATCATGAAGTACCAGGATTTGAAGGTATATTTCTGTTATAACTTTGAACAGCATTTTTGTCTTTTGTTCAGTTAGCCTATTAATATTTACCTCTTTTCTTTTTTTTTCTGACTCTTTTCTAGAAAGTTACATGGCATATAATTTTGTATTTAATGTTTCTATTATAAGTCCTGCCTCAATGACTTTGTTTAATTATCCCATTGAGGAAATTCTGTATTCTATTTTAAATAAAAATATATCACACCAATCTAATCAAAAGTTATAATATTCATGTTAATTTTGTTGGGTATTTTTGTTGCTGTTGTTTGGGAAATTCACTATTTATCTCTCATTTGATTATAATTCATGATGTTTCCCCAACCTCAGACTAATGAGTGAAGGGACTATAGGTATCATCAGTTAAACTTGGCCATAATTTTAATCTTAAATGAACAAAAAAAAAATTATAGGTTTTAAGTCAGTGCTGCTATCTAAGTGGGCTTGAAGACAAGGTTCAATTTCTTATCATAGGATACTGTATTCTAGGTTCTTCACTATATGTAAAAGTATGTAATATAAGTTTCAACTCTAATTATCTTTTAAAAACCTTTCTTTGATACATATCAATAATATCCACACAATATAAACAATATCTGAAGTCATGGCCAGTTCAAAAATAATTTTGAAGATACTAAGCATCAATTTACATGTTCTTATTAATAAATATGGAAATAGATCAAAATATCAGAGGAGAGCAAAAGACAGTAGAATTTTTAAAAAATAGGTAAAAAATAAAATACATCCAGATATAGTGGGATTGTATGCTATATCAATACTTGAGATTTGAGAAGGAATATCCCAAGCTAAGTGTCACTTGGTATATCAACCCCCCTCAATGGGAAACCCAATGTATAAAAGTAGCAATATAATACAAAATGAATTCCAAGGGGTATTTTGTGGTGTTTAGTTTTGTTTTGTTTTGGCATGTTTGTCTTATTGTTTGTTTGTTTGTTTTGATTTTTAATATTTTTTTTCTGAGACAGGGTTTCTCTGTGTAGCCCTTGGCTGTCCTGGAACTCACTCTGTAAACCGGGCTGTCCTCGAACTCAAAAATCTGCCTGCCTCTGCCTCCCAAGTGCTGCGATTAAAGGTGTGTGCCACCACTGCCCAGATGATTTTTAATATTTTTTGCTTCTGCTTTTATTTAAGAAATAACATGAACTTGATTGTGTAGAGAGAAGCTGAATGGAGAAGGAAGAGGGAAAAACATGATTAAAATATGTTTTATGCAAAATGTTTAGTTAATAAAGAACAGTTATAAAAATAGGGGTGCAAACTGATACATTTCAACCCTTCACTGATAACATATAATAATTTATTATACAAAATAAATTAATGCTTGTTTTTCTATAAACAGCCTTTCTATGGAAATAAAAATGTTCCATATTTTTCTACTGCAAATAATGATAAAGCTTACATTTAAGAACTTGTCTAAATTTTCCAATGCTGGTCTAGGATCACATAAAATTATGGAATCACAGGCATATAAATATTGATAATAAACCAAGAATTTTCATACAGAAAAGCCATGCCTCTTTTGTAATGGGAGAAGAACATAGAAATATACAAATTTAAATAAGAAAGCTGAATACAGGTTACCAGATGATGTCACACTAGCTTCTTTTCAAAAGGATGGAGGAAAGGGGTAGAAGGAAGAATGAAAAATTAAATAACAGAGGAAAGAAGGAGATGAAGAGCTGAAGAGGTAAGATAAAAGGAATGTTCCTCTTTCTCCATATCCTCTACAGTATTTGTTGTCAACTGAGTTTTTGATCTTAACCGTTCTGATAGATCTAAGGTGAAATCTCAGGGTCATTTTGATTTGTAATCCCCTGATGACTAAGGACTTTGAACATTTCTTTAAGTGCTTATCAGTGATGCAAGATTCCTCAGTTGAAAATTCAATGTTTAGCTATGTGACCCATTTTTCAATAGGATTATTTGATGTTCTGGAGTCTAACTTCTTGAGTTCTTCGTATATTAGGATATTAGCCCTCTATCAGATATGGGATTGATAAAGATCTTTTTCCAACCTATGTGTTGCCATTTAGTCCTATTTATAGTGTCATTTGCCTTATAGAAGCTCTTTAGTTTCATGAGATCCTGTGGGGCAGAAATCTCGCGGGCGGGGGGAAGGGAGGGAGTCCGGCGACAGAGTCTCAGGGCAGTCCGCCACCAGGGCTTCCCGTGCTGCCAGTGGAAGATCCCACATTCACGCAGCTGTCGGTGGGCTGGCCGGCGGCTGCATCGACAAGGTTCCAGGGTTCCAAAAGCTGGGAATCAGATGGAGAGACCATGGACACGTGGAGTCCAGTTTTCCAAAGCTTTTATTGTTCATGGCATGGTGAATGGATGCAGGTGTTGTGCGCTTCCCCCGCCAAAAGCCAGGGGAGACCAGTCTTATAGGGAAGGGAGAAAGGGGAGGGAATAACTTAATTAGCTACGCCCCTGGCCTTTTGATAATTCATTAATATTTAAATCTCTGGAGGTAGAGACTTGTTAATCACGCCCTCTACCTGTCCTACGTGACTGAAATTAACAGGTTAAATGGAGTTACCTTGTCCAAGGCCCAACAAGATCCCACTTGTTAGTTGTTGCTAGTAGAGTCTGAGCCAGTAGATAGACATGGTCTCCAGCTGAGGAATGGGTCCACCCACCCATCTCACTATTTTTGACCCAGAATTGTTCTTGTCTACAGGAGATGCAGGACCACAATAAAAATAGAGCAGAGGATGAAGGAAAGTTCATCCAGAGACCAACCCAACTTGGGATCTACCTCATGCACAGACAGCAAACCACAACACTATTGCTGATGTTGAGATGTGCTTGCAGACAGGAGCCTGGAATGGCTGTCCTCTGAGAGGCTCTACCAGCATCTGAATGAGACAGATGAAGATGCTTACAGATAACTATTGGACTAATCCCAGGGACCCCTATGGAAGACTTAAGGGAAGGACTGAAGGGACTGAAAATGATTGCAACCCTATAGGAAGAACAACAATATCAACTGTTCAGACCCCTCAACTTCCAACGACTAAGCCACCAAATGAAAGAGCATACATTAGCTGGTTCATGGACCCCACTACATATGTAGCAGAGGACAGCCTTGTCTGGCCTCAGTGGGAGGAGATGCACTTGGTCCTGTGGAGGCTTGATGCTCCAGAGAAAGGTAATGTTAGAGGGGTGAGGTTGGAAGTAGGTGGGTGGGTGGGAAAACACCCTCTTAGAGGCAAAGGAGGGGGATTGTGTGAGATGTTTGTGGTGGGACCTGGAAGGAGTACAACATTTGAAATGTAAAGCAATAAAAATTTTAATTAAAAAAAAATTTGAAAAAGAAAGGAAAGAAAATGAGAAGAGCAAAGAGGAGAGGAGACAAATGATCAAACAAAATGAAGAAACACATAGAGCGCTAGAAAAACATGTTATTTGTTCCGTTTTTATGGAAGATATTCTCCCTTCTTCTATCTATAATAGTAGTATATGAAACATGGCAATATAGATACAGTAATTTAATTTAATTAGGCTTCTATTCATATTATTAGGGGAAATTTTACAATTTACATGGCCACACAGAGGCACCAAAGAATGTATTTGTCCACAAGTGTGTTGCCAAAGGACAAAACAGATTTCAACATAGTCCATAACAGAGTCAACAGCAAAATAAAATGTATATGGGGTTTAGAAAAATGAAACACAAACCATGCAAAAAGTTTAACTGTATCAGTATCTCATCCTTAAGCCTATGAATATGTGTTGAATGTTTCCCATTTTCAGTTAGCATACATAAAAGGAAAAAAGCATTATACTGCCTTAACAATGAGAATCAAAAGAAATTACAACAAATATGAATTTACTCTTAACCAACTAGTGAACAATGACATGAATAATTGTGTGCAATAAGAAACTTTGTAAGAAAAGGATGTAAATCAATTTGAATTTATTAAAATATTCTGTTAAAATTAGTCCTTTGATGTTTAATGCTTGACTTTTTTATCTTCAGTCTTCCACTGAATTTTATTCATCAAATTTTAAAAAGTATCAACAATGATGATTGTTGTTATTTAATTGGCAATGTGAATTTGAGGCCTGAAAATGTGAAAAATATTTGTAGTTCAACATAAAGTAGCAACATGAGAATGGAAGATCTGTGGGTATTCTACCATAAAAAAATTCAAAGATTGCTGCACTAATAAGAATTAGAGCCAATTGAGAGTTTGCATCTGCTTGCAGCACTCATGAAGTAGGGAGTTCTATTCTTTGATGTTTATCTATTATCACACCTCTTCTTCTGTTTTGAGAGAAATATACTATAAAACATATAGAGCTCTACCTAAAACTTTGGAATTGACCCAGCTTCAGTTATAAATAAAACCTCCTTTTATCTTTGTATAATGTTACATTAAACCCAAGTGAGATATTTTATAAATTATTAAATATGAGGACTAGAAAGTTGGCTCAGTAGTTGAGAATAATTTTTGCCATTAAACAGGACCAAAGTTTGGATCAGTGTACTCATGTCAGGCAGCTTGTTACCAACTGAGACCCCAGCTACATGAGACTTTGCCACTCTCTGCCACTCCCTGTCTGCTTCTCCTCCTCAGGATAGCCAGGCAGGTGGAGCAACCAGCTAGGCTAGAGGAGGAATGCTTAGCCAGGGCAGAGGACAGGTAAGTGCAATGTAGCACTTTGTTCTGCAGTGAATGCACAGTTAGAGCGCACACAAACTCTCTCTCTCTTTCTCTCTCTCTCTCTCTCTCTCTCTCTCTCTCTCTCTCTCTCTCTCTCTGTCTTTCACACACACACACACACACACACAGAGAGAGAGAGAGAGAGAGAGAGAGAGAGAGAGAGAGAGAGAGAGACCATAAAAGTGAGGACTTTATAAGAGGGTATAGAATATGCTTAATATGAACATATATGAAGATGACAGTCAAAATGTGTTTCAATGTAACAACTGGCTACTGGTGCTGAGTCACAGAAGGCAGGGTAGCATAATGAGGTTGCACCTGATTCTAGAATGTTGGTGGTTCTAAGAGATATGACATTAGCTTTCATGAACCTTAAGGCATATATTTTTTTTTTTTAATTTTGTGAATTCTCATGGAACCCTTTGTCTTTGTCTTCTCTAGCTCCTTTTATAAATAAATACCACTTCTTCATTGAACTCAGAAACTTCCTTTGGCACATTTTTCAACTCAATAATTTCATTACTTATAGACATTTTTCTTCATTGAAGTTCCACTTCTTCCTCACAACTGTTTGCAAAGGACTCAAGAAAACAGACCCAAAATTTCCCTTAACCTTCTCTCTATGTTTTAGTATTAATATTCCATTTCTTGTCCCCACATTGTCTGAGTTTTCAAAAAACAAAATAAACTGCATTTTCAAGACACATGTGTACACTAGATATAAATTACCACTGACTTCAGCTAGAGCACTTAAACCAAGAGGGTCTACTGTTGCTTAGACTTTTTTAAGAATTTCATTTTGAGAAGAAGACTAAGTTGACTCTATCACAGGTTTCAAATTGATAGTTTAGGTAACTAGGTCTAGGTCCAGGCAAGGCCAGGCAAGTAAGTTATTTAAAAAAAAAGGCTTCAGGCAGCTAGTCAGGAACTGACTGGTCATCAAAGGCTTCCCGTTGTCCCCTAAAGGCAGAAGGCAGGATGCCTCTGTGTGGGGAAATTAGAGAGTTAGGAGAAGGGAAGTAGTGGATATGTGGAGGGAAATCTCATAGAAGCAGGAGGACTGGATAGGACTGGGGTGGGGTAATGGGGAAAGTGGATAACATCTGAAATGTAAGTAAGTAGAATATTCAATATAAATACATTAAAAATAAAGATGGAATAAATGATAAAAAAAGAAGGCTGCCCCACCATTTGGCCTAAGGCAAGGACAATTTGTTAATACCAGTTTCCAGACTTCTACAGGAATAATTTCCAGACTTCCCCAGCAATATATTTCACCCTCAGTAATGGTTCTGGAATGTCCATAGAGATGGACCCAACAGATTAAAAGACTGGTCACCAACCCCTGAATTCCTCTAATGTGCTTTAAATCAGGCTTGTAAGCTCACTTAGTTGTATTTCTATCTTGGTAATGGGAAGCCCCACTGGACTTCTCCAGAATAATACATTCTTTGTGTTTACATTTATATACTACTTGAGTCCAGGGTATCATTCTTTGGAAAATCACAGACCCTTACAAGTTAATATCTAGTCTATATATATTTAATTTAAACCAGGATATATTATAAAGCTAAAAATAGCTTCATGACAATACCAAGTTCTGTTTTCAATATAATTGGATAAAATTTGTCCTCCAATATTTAATGGATTGGAATTTGTTCCCCCACTTAATAATGTGCTAGTATTAACTCAAAGAAGAAACTTTAAGAACTTGAGGCTTAGTGAGATTTCATCTGTAACTGAGGATACTGCTCTAGAAAGGGATTTTCTTACTTCTTTTGAAAACAGAGGTATTTCCTATAATAGTGAGTTTACTGAGAAAGCTTTTAGGCTTAATCCTACTAAAACCAAACCAAACCAAACCAAACCAAACCAAACCAAACCAAACCAAACCAAACCCCAACAAAACTAAGAACAGTATAAGTAAAAAAAAAAAAAATGCTGAAAATAGAAAAAAAAATGGTTTTCTCCAGAGCAAAGCTCATCAATATGTTATCTGCATTATCTGTTGTTATTGGAGTACCGTTGGTCATTTCTGAATAATATATCCAGTAACACTGTACAGACATAGAATAATGTATTTAGTAGTTTTTATCATTAGAAATAATTTTTTTTTTTTTTGTGGATGACTAAAAATGTTGAACATTTCTTTAGGTGCTTCTCAGCCATTCAAGTTTTCTCAGTTGTGACTATTTTGTTGAGCTCTGCACCCCATTTTAATAGGGTTATTTGGTTATCTGGAGTCTAATTTCTTGAGTTCTTTGTATATACTGGATATTAGCCCTCTATCAGATGTAGGATTGGTAAAGATCTTTTCCCAGTCTGTTGGTTACCATTTTGTCCTATTGACAGTGTCCTTTGCTTTACAGAAGCTTTGCAATTTTATTAGGTCCCATTTGTCAATTCTTGCTTTTAGAGCATAAGCCATTGATGTTCTGTTGAGGAACTTTTCCCCTGTGCCCATATGTTCAAGGCACTTCCCCACTTTCTCTTCTATTAGTTTCAGTGTTTCTGCTTCTATGTGAGGGACTCAAATTGAAAAGTTAAGGGAAAAGACACTAGGAGCTAAAGGGGCCTTATTTGGCTGCAATGGGAGAGGATGTCCTTGTTCCTGTGAAGGCTTGATGCCCCACTGGAAAGGAATGCTAGGGAGGTGAGGCAGGGGTGGGTAAGTGGAGGAAGGGAACCCTCATAGAAGCAAGATAAGGTGGGATGTGGTAGGGGGTTTGCAGAGAAGAAACCAAAAAGGGGATAACATTTGAAATGTATATATATATAATATCCATTTTTTTAAAAAAAGAAATGTGTTGGGAAAAAATAACATGCAAATATTACTAACCTTTCTGTAGGAAACTGATACAAAGAGAACAAAATCAAGGAAAAAGTTCCAATTTGTATTAGCCTGCAAAAACATCTATTTTGAAATAAACTATCAAAATGTGTTAGACCTTTACAATGAAAAAATTAATAAAGAAATGGATACAGGAAGTGTGGTACATTTACACAATGGAGTTTTACTCAGCTATTAAAAACAATGACTTAATGAAATTCTTAGGTAAATGGATGGAACAAGCATCCACTCTTTGGTCTTCCTTCTTCTTGATCTTTATGTGGTCCATCAGTTGTATTATGGGTATTCTATATTCTTTGCCTAATATCTACTTATCAGTAACTACATACCATGTGTATTCTTTTGTGATTGTTTAAACTCATCTCCTTTGCGACCTGGGAACCTCTTGCCTTTCTGGAATCTGGGACTTTCTAGTGACTACTCCTATTTCTTCCATCACCCACTGCTAAATATTTCTATTTGACTTTCAGACCTTCTGAGGAACCACCAGATTAATTTACAAAGTAGTTTTACCATCTTGCAGTCCCACCAGCAACAAAGAGTGTTTCTCTTTCTCCATGTCCTCACCAGCATCTTTCCCTGATGACTAAGGATGTCAAATATTTGTTTAGGTGTTCTCAGCCATTTGAGATTTCTCAGTTGAAAATTCTGTGTTATAACTGTTGTTCATTTTTAATAAAGTTATTTGGCTTTCTGGAGTCTAACTTCTTGAGTTCTTTGTATATTTTGGATATTAGACTTCTATCAGATGTAGGGTTGGTAGAGATCTCTTCTCAGTTCGTGGCTTGACATTTTGTCCTATTGCCTTTCAGAAGCTTTTCAATTTTATGACACTCCATTTGTTGATTGTTGATCTTAGAGCATGAGCCATTGGTGTTCTGTTCAGTAATTTTCTCCCTGTGACAATATGGTCAGTGCTTTTCTCTACTTTCTTTTTTATTAGGTTCAGTTTATATGATTTTGTCTGGAGGTCCTTGATCAACTTAGACTTGAGCTTTTACAAGGAGATAAGATTAGATCAATTTGCATTCTTCTACATGCTGACAATTTGTTGAAAATGCTCTTTTTTCCCACTGGGTAGTATTGGCTTCATTGTCAAAGATCAAGTGACCATGTGGTTTCATTTCTGGGTCTTCAATTCTGTTCCATTGATCTACCTGACTGTCTCTGTACCAATACCATGTTTTTTTTTTATCACTATTGCTCTGTAGTACAGCTTGAATCAGGGATGATGATTCCCTCAGAAGTTCTTTATTGTTGAGAATAGTTTTTTGCTATCTTGGCATTTTTTATTGTTCTTATTCCTTCAATCTCTCCTCTTACCCACTACCTACAAGAGGTACTTGAAGAGAAACTTATTAGCATATAGAACATGTGGACATTTTCAGCAATAGTTCTTTGGGGAAGAATTTGACCTTCCTTTTATGAAGTTCAGTCCAAAAATGACTCTGCAGCTTCATACCTGTTCTCTAGGCAGGCAGCCAACACACAAAAACCTGGAGCTGCAGTCTAGTCCTCTAGGCAGGCAGAGAGCAGGCATGAACCAGCAGTTGTAATTTAATCTTGAAGAAACTGCAAGGCTTGCCATTAGGCCTGAGGGAATGTCAAACTGCTTCAGGAACCTCATGAGCAGTTCTTGGTTGAGTTTCTCTCAATGTCAGCATTACCACAACTTGAGCCCAACAGTGCTCGATAAGGCAAATCAATAAATGTCTGTCATTATGGAAGAATAGTGAGGTGGAACAAATCAAACCAGTGCTCAGTGCAGTCTCCCATTGGTTGTGTGGTCATATTTATACTACGTCATCTTGGGGCCTTTCATGTGTTTGCTATATCCAAACATCTTTTCACATTTGTCTGCTTCAGGAAAATATTCTTTCACCAGTGTCTGCTTTAGGAAAGCATTCTTTCACTTGTCTGCTTTAGCAAGAAATACTTTCACCTTTGTGCCTCAGTAAACCATCATTTGACATAAATGACTTTCAAAATAAATGATTAGTTTCCACCTAATATCCACCTTCTAAGAATTGTCTTTTTTTCTATCATTAACAGCCTACACACAGTAGAAATAATTGTAAGAGCCATCACATTTTAAATAAATGGTTTATGTATAATAGAGTCAAAAGATAGTCTAAGAAAACAACCTTACATTTCTATCAATATACAATAATTCAAACAAAAAACTTAAATTTCTAGTATACAATAATTAAAATTTTTATCAATTCAATAATTAAATTTTTATCAATATACAATAATTACAGAAAAACTTAAATTTTTAAGATTCAATAGTTCAAGAAGAAATTCTAAATTATTCAAACAAAATGAGTTTATATTTTTATTAATACATGATTATAACCAATAAAAAACTTCCATCCAAGATGATATTAACTATTACAAATCAAATAACCAAACTTATACACCCCCAACTTAAGGGATTAGTAAGAAGGTCTTCACAAATTGCTTTGTACTGAATTAAGATGAAGAATTCTTGTATGGATTCCAAGGAAAAAATGTTTAGTTTGAGAAAATGTAGCTTCAGCATGTGTTGCCTAATCTCTGTGTTTATCCATTTTTTGCATTATTTGTCCAGTTTTTGTATTGTTCTCTGTGTGTCATCAATCATTATGACTAGCACTTTTAAAGTTGATTTGCATGCATATTTTGAAGAAATTAGAAACTGAGACAGTATTTGAATCATCTAGGCTTTTTCCTTTGTGAAGACATTCATGTCTGAACTGATAAGAGGATTTCCCTGGTCAGATCAAATCTTTATAAATTTTGTTGGTAACCATATAGTTTTTCATTATTTATAGATACATAAGTATAACCATGTCCCATCTTATTACTAGTGCAGGTTTCCATTAATGTCAACACACCCTTATAGTATATTGGTTGAACCAGCTACTCAGTTTTTTCAAGGATCCAGTGTCCCCCAATTGCTGTTCCTTTCTCACCAACATTAAAAAAAAAATTGAAAGTTAACAAAGCATTATTTAGTCTGTCCCTAGGGTTTTTCTTCTACCTTTTTAATAAGCATATCTTTTAAGATACTATTGATTGGCTATTTCTATAACTTCTTGTCCTGTGAGATTGTGTGGTATTCCAGTAAAATGCTTTATATTATACTATGCAAATAATTGCTTCATCTTATTTGATACATATGCAAGAGCATTGTCAGTTTTAATTTGTGCATGTACCTCCATAATTGCCATTATTTCCAATAAGTTTATAATTACACACGCAGCCTTTTCGGAACTTAAAGCAGTTTCCCATTAAAAACCTGAGTATGTGTCACTGCTATTGTGTATATACATTTACTTTCCAAATTTTACAAAATGAAAACATTCATCTGCCAGATGTCATTTCATTTGGCACCTGTAATGTTACTACCAGCAGGTAATGGAATTTGATTGTATACAGAAAAGGTAGGGCATATTTTTCTTATTTCTTTGGCTTGTTGTCAAGTGATTTTTTTTTCTTTTAACCTTTCCCAGCAAAGTGCTGGTTTTCATGAAATTTTAAACTTCTTACACATTTTGTATTAGTAATTTGTAAATTTCATTATTTCCTTGAGCTAATGGACCTGGCAAACCTGAATGGAACTGAATGTGGGTTGTATATAATGGATAATGTCTACTTCTGATGGTTTGTTGCAATTGTATGAATAAAAAAGTTATTTGTGAGTTATGTTCAAATTCAACAGTCTCTATAGGTGAAACAACCCTTTCTGTATAAAAAGAATTATTAATTATATTAAGAGGTTCATGGTAATTTAATAATACCATAAAATAGCATACAATTCTGATTTTTGAACTGATGTATATGGTCTTTTGACCACCTTTCCTTTATAATCTGTCTTATAACATGCCATCCCCATCTTTTTGCATCTATATAAAATGTTTGTGCCTCTGGAATTGGTGTTCTCTTGACAATGCATGGAAGAATTCAATTAGTTCTTCTTATAAATTTTATGTATTTGCTTTTAGGATATGTGACCAGTGTTTGTCCTTTCTACAGTGGCTACAATACCCTAGAAACATTTGTGACTTATAGCAACCAGAACCTGCTTTTTCTCTGCTACAATTATTGTATTCTCTAGAGTCAATGTACCTGTTATTTTGAACTCTCAATTTTTTAGCCTTAGAAATTCTTTGGAAGTGACCAAATTCACCACAATTAAAACACTGAGCATTTTGATTCTTGACTTCTTTGTATATATTGGATATTAGCCCTTTATAGGATGTAGGATTGATAATGGTATTTTCCCAATCTGTTGGTTGCTGTTTTGTCTTATTGACAGTGTCCTTTGCCTTACAGAAGCTTTGCAATTTTATCAGGTTCCATTTGTCAATTCTTGATCTTAGAGCATAAGCCATTGGTATTCTGTTCAGGAACTTTTCCCCTGTGCCTAGGTATTCGAGGGTCTTCCCCAACTTTTCTTCTATTAGTTTCAGTATATCTGCTTTTATGTGAAGGTCCTTTATCCACTTGGACTTGGGCTTCGTACAAGGGGATAAGAATGGATTGATTTGCATTCTTTTCCATGCTGACCTCCCGTTAAGCCAGCACCATTTGTTGAAAATGCTGCCCTTTTTCTACTTGATGGTTTTAGCTCCTTTATCAAAGGTCAAGTGACCATATGTCGGGCCGTGGAAGGGTATTGTGGTTCTTGGGTTGTGGTTTTGGCCACGCCCCCAGAACCCAGGCTCCTGACACAAGGTCTGATCTCCATTTAACCTGCACCCTTTAGTCATGTAGGATGCATGTAGAGGGCATGATTAACAGGTCTCCACCTCCAGAGATTAAAATATTAAGGAGTTATCTAAAGTCTGGGGGCATAGCTAATTAAGTTATTCCCACCCCTTTTCTCCCTCGCTATAAAAGCCAGGCTCCCCTGGGTTTTTTGGGGGGAGCGTGAACTATCTACACCCATTCACCACGCCATGAACAATAAAAGCTTTGGAAAACTGGACTCAACTTATCTCCTGGTCTTGCTGCCAGGTTCCCAGCCTTTGGAACCCTGAACGTTCCTGATGCAGCCACCAGCCTGCTTGTGGCAGCTGTGTGAATGTGGGACTCTCCTGGGACCCTGCTGCCTGAACAACCACTGTGGGACCCTGCTGCCAGACTCCACCCACGAGTTTAGTCCCACAACCATAGGTCTGTGGGTTCATTTCTGGATCTTCAATTCTATTCCATTGATCTTCTTCCCTGCCTCTGTACCAATACCATGCAGTTTTTATCACTATTTCTCAGTAGTACAGTTTGAGGTCAGGGATGGTGATTCCCCTAGAAGTTCTTTTGTTGTTGAGGATAGTTCTCACTATCCTGGGTTTTTTGCTATTCCAAATGAATTTGCAAAATGCTCTTTCTATTTCTATGAAGAATTGATTTGGAATTTTGATGAAGATTACATTGTATCTGTAGATTGCTTTTGGCAAGATGGCCATTTTTACTAAGTTAATCATGCCAATCCAGGAACATGGGAGATCCTTCCATCTTCTGAGATCTTCTTCAATATCTTTCTTCAGAGACTTGAAGTTCTTGTCATACAGATCATTCACTTGCTTGGTTAGATTTACTCCAAGATATTTTATATTATTTGTGACTATTGTGAAGGGTGTCATTTCCCTAATTTTTTTCTCATCCTGTTTTATCCTTTGAGTAGAAGAAGGCTACTGATTTGTTTGAGTTGATTTTATATCCAGCCACTTTGCTGAAGTTGTTTATGAGGTTTAGGAGTTCTCTGGTGTAAGTATTAAGGTTAAGTATACTATCATATCATCTGATAGAAGACTTTAAGAAGGACACCCAAACCCTGCCCCTGCAGAATACCACTCCCCTTCTGCCCTTTGCCTGGTCTTTGTGGCTGGAGCAGACACCCATCTGGTCTGTTCCCATGTGGACACAGTATTTCTAGACATCCTAGAGGGAATGCTGAACTCAGAGCGGCAGGTAAGAACAGTTGCCCACTGCCCTATGCACCAGAGCTACACCTGGGAGCAGGGAGCTCTCAGGACCCACCAGGCACCCATACCCTGCCCCTGTGGAATACAACTTTCCTTCTGCCCATTGTCTGGGCCTTGTGGCTGGGGCAGACACATGAGTCTGCCCTCATGAAGACACCCATAGCCTGAGACATCCTAGAGGAGCCACAGCACTCAAAGCAGTGGACACCTTATCCTGAGACATCCTAGAGGAGACACAGCACCCAGAGCAGCGGACACCAAGCTGGTCTGCTACCCTGGAGACACCATATCCTGAGATATCCTAGAGGAACCACTGTACTCAGAGCAGCTGGAGCTCAGGATCACAGGATCACAGAGACATCTGGACCCTGAGTAGTTCTGAAACAAGCAAGATAACTGTAAAGGCAGGCTCCAGTCAGAGACAGTGACTGTAAGTAGCACTAGAGTTAACCAGATGGCAAAAGGCAAACTCAAGAACATAAGCAACAGAAACCAAAGTTACTTGGCATCATCATAATCCAGTTCTTCCACCATAGCAAGTCCTGAACACCCCATCACACTGAAAAAGCAGGATTCAGAATTAAAATCACTTCTCATGATGATGATAGAGGACTTTAAGAAAGAACATAAATAACACTCTCAAAGAATTTGAGAACACATGTAAACAGGTAGAAGCCCTTAAAGAGAAAATACAAAAATCCCTTAATATGATTTTTTTAGAGTTTCATAAGTGATCATTTAATTTACATCATTCCTGCTCTTTGCTTTTTATCCTAAAATATCTCTTCCACCATCTGGAATTCAGGATATCATCTTTATTATTTTATATGTATATAAACACATGTATTTACACATGTGTGTTTATATGCACACACTTGTACACATATGTATGACCCAGCTACACCAATTGTTGTATAAGTCTCTAAGTATTCAACATCTCACTTCACAAATACTGGCTTAGCCATGTTCATTGATGGTCTCTCTCACAACAAGGGCTAGAATATGGAAACAACTTAAATTGACAATTCTTAAACCATAGATCATGACTCTTTTTAGGGTTGAATTATGTACAGTTTGCAACAATGACAATATATCCTGAATATTAGATATTTATATTGTGATTCATAATAGTAGAAAATTATAATTATGAAGTTACAATAAAATAGTTTCATGGTTGTGGGACACCACAACATGATTCACTGTATTAAAATGTTACCACACTAGAAAGGTTGAAAATAACAGGCCAAAATGAATAGATAATGATAATATAGTACAATAAAATTCTACTCAGTTGTAATGAAAATATAATTGTCAAATTGTCTAGTAAATGTTGGAATAGAAATATATTATAAAGAATGAGTGAGATAACTCACAGAGAAAGACAAATGCTTCATGTTCTCTCTATTTTTTACTTTCTAGTTCAGACTACTTAGACATGAATATAATGCAGAGTAACTTCAGGAAACACAAAAGCAAAAGGTATGATTCAGAATGCTCCAGAATAGGGAATGATAGGAATCAGATGTTATGAAGGGGAAAATGAAAAAAATGTGAGATATGTTTAGGTGGGATGTGGAGAAAAAGCTACTAAAAAGGGGACAGTGGAGGAAAGAGTAATATATACCACTAAGTATGTTTGAAATGTATACCAAATAATTTTACTTACTTTGATTATATATACCATATATGAATATTTCATATATGCATATATAGTTCAAGGAAGTTATGCCATTTGGTGCAAACATGATCTCCTCAAGAGAGATGAACTATCTAAAAACATTCAATACAATGCATGAAAAACATTGTACTGACTTGGCAGGAAATACCAAGAAACCCACCAAAACAATATAAAATACTGCTATTTTTCTTTCATTGTTTCCTAGTATAAGGTAATTAAACCCTTTTGCTGGAGATTTCATCAACATTTAAAGGAAGCCATGGACAAATCAAACTGGAACTGATTTGGAAGCTTAATCACTGAGATATGGAGGGAATTCATTCATGACATTGTAATGCTCACTAACTACTTGGGGCTGCAGATGCCATGGACCTCAGGAGAGGGCCTATCCATAGCCATGTCCTAAACAATCATAATATTAAACAGTACTTTTATGTATTTTTGGCAATTTCACATATTTAAATACTGTAGCCCCCTTCCAATTATTTTGGAACTGCTCCTGTCTAAATTACTTTTCTGATGCCATGAAAACATCAAAGTATGCTATAAAATAAAACATTTATATTAGGGCTTATAATTGCAGAAGGTTAGAGGATAAAGCATCAGGGAGTAACATGGCAGCAAGCTTTCATAGTAGTGGAGCAGTAGCTGAGAGCTTACATGTTGATAAAACAATCACAAGATAAAAGTCTGAGAGGTAAGTAAAAATGATGTGCACTTTTTAAATCTTATGTCCACACTCAGTAACATGCTTCTTTTACCAAGGCTATGCCTAGTAATACTTCCCAGTCACATCAACTAGGAAACATATGAGCATATCAAGGCCATTCTAATTTAAACCTTCTGAATTGGAATCGGAAGTGAAGGTTTAATATGTCATGTGATTCAGACTCATGTGGTGTTTTGCTAAGGCAGACTTACATGTTGTTTTGCTGAGGCAAGACCCATGAGAGCACATGTGATGTTTGGAGAGAATATAAATATGCCTCAAATGACCGTGAAAGTAAGCTTGCATAACTTGCTTTGTAACAATTCATTTGTCCCTCTTCTTCTGCTTGGCTTATATTCACTTCATTGAGAAGGATATGGCTGAGAATTTCTTAAAACCTTCTGGCTGCTTCTTGTCACTCCCAGTGATTTGTGCAAATTTGGTAGAGGCTTAGGAGTGTCTTCTGGAACTTGCTATTGCTGCATTTTTGTGATTGGTATGCTGATACTACTGAACTGGACTGCTGGTATCCTACTAAAACAGATCAGAATCAATGCAAGAAACTACTTTTAAATAGGTCCATATCCCTTTGACATATTTTGACCATCTTTTTTCCTCTTCCTTTGGACGATGGGCTGAAAGGGAGGGTCAAAGCATATGAAAGCTCTTATTGTAAGTAGGTTTAAATATATTTAAGCTTACCAGCCCCCACAAACACCAACATGTTTTCTAATCCTAATTTTATGTTACCATTTCCCCAAATATGTCTGTATCTAATTATACTGCCCATATGGTCAAAATATAGGTAATTCATTGCAATATAGGGAACCTATTAAAGGCTACACACACACACACACACACACACAGAGAGAGAGAGAGAGAGAGAGAGAGAGAGAGAGAGAGAGAGAAACTAACTCTACACTAAAGTCTTAATTATAAACTCTCCTTCTTTAAAGAGAATTAATACACTATATAAAGACAACCATTTTGCATTTCAAACATTACTTCTTTGTATTTCTTTTTAACATTCCAGAATCATCTAGGTAAAGACAATTCAATTTCCTGGGATTTTGTTTTTTTTCCTTTGTTTGTTTGTTTGTTGTTATTGTTCTTTCTTCAATCAAGACTACTGTTTTTCCTTCAACCAAAACCATTTATTCCATATCAGCTTAGTACTTAGAATAAAATGTAAATTGCCATGACAGTGTGGTGTTTGTGTATGGCAGTTTGACCAGTTTAGTTTTACAGAGAGAACATGTTAGACAAAGGTGAAAAAAAAAACTATACAGAGAATGAGGAGACAGAAAATTAGAACTTATTGTCAAAGTTAGTTTGAGACCAACCAGAACAATTCAGTGAGAAGTCAAGAGAAGCTGGATTGAATCACTCAGCCTGGAAGCCTAGATTTTATAGAGGCTAGAAGCTTTTAGGCCTAGGTATACAGATAGTTAGACTGGAAAAAAACATGCCTTGTTAATATCCCACGCCATTTATTTGCACATCTTGTGTGTGGTTCTCATCTCATCTCTTCATTAAAACAGGAGGGAGATAAATTTATAGGCAATGCCTATGCATGATAAATGGGTGTGTGAAGCAAGGAGCACATGATGGAGTTTTTTGATTGTATACAGATATGGTATATGTGATGGAAATGTGGAAGGAAGCTGAATTTAATAGAGATTCTTAGAGTCTGGTAAAAACAGACTATCCAGAAATAAAAATCTGACCATTAGTTAAACATTTCTATAGATTGAAATAATGGAGCTAAGGAAGGGCTACTATGTTCAGTTGTTGATTGGGTCATGACTCATAGGTGTAAGTTTTTATCTCAAAGCTGAAACATATCCTGAAGACCCTGGCAGCCAGATGATTTCATCACATGCCACTCTTTACACTCTTCTCTTTTTTGTCATTAAAAAGATATGTTGGCCTGGAGAGATGGCTCAGCAGTTGAGAGGACTGATTGCTCCTTTAAAGGAACTGGGTTTTGTTACCAGTACCCAGATGGCAGCTAACAGCTGTTTACAACTTCTTGATCTAATAAACTCACATAGGCATATATGCATACAAAACACCAATGCATATAATATAATAATAAATAAATTATAAAAATTTTATTTCCTCATGCCATGTTCATACATTGTTTTTGTTAATTCTCCTCTGACTGCTATCCCATGCTTCCCTTTCCTTTCTTTTTATACTATATCCTTCTGCCTTCTGTATAAAAGGAATAAGCTTTAATATAAAAAGGGCATGTGAGAAGAATCCCATAATTAACATAAAAGTGAACACTATGAAGATGAGATATTCTTTATCTAAAATGAAAAACAAATTATGTAGTTGTTTAAATTCCAGTGGACATTGGTATAAAACAAACAAACAAACAAACAAACAAACAAAGTGGAACATTCAAATAAAAAATATCATGGCTTCTGATTGTAGATGATATAAGAGAAGCCTCCTATAGATATTAATGCTCCTTGTCTACCAAATGCAATAGAACCAGAGACATCTTCACTCACTGAAGACAGACTTGCCAGCCCACTTAGCAGAAAAACATCCAAAAACAGGCAACAGTTTAAATAAAACTTATTTTTGAGAAGCCTATGTAAGAAACAGGAATCCATATACAGAATTAGTGGGCATGTAAATATGTAGACTCATTAAGAAAATTGGTACAAAAATCTTTCTGAAAAATTAAAGAGAAGATAGAATAACTCTATGAACCCAAAGTAATCTTTCATATGCATACACATTTTTTCAGTGATTTTAACTTCTATATAAAATTTCATTTTTACATAATTAATCATTTGATTATGAATGAGCAAACATATTTTTATATTCATCACATAGAATAATAATATTATAAGGGGGAAAATTCTGTAGTCTAAAACCACCAAATAGTACATGTCTACTTTCTAAATTGATATGTCTTTTACTGTAATTTAATGCATTTTTCAAAATGCAGGAAATAATTGTTAAATGATCACTCAAAAATTGGACACTTATATAACACCTCTTCTAAATGTCCATAGAACTTAGCACAAAAAGAGTAATAAGATTGTAAAAGTCAAGGGTTTGTGGAGAACAGTGCATCATAGAACTGTGCATTCATGTGTTTATAGTGTCTTAGGTTCCCTAAACAACACATGAGAGGGTCAAGCTAGTTAACATTCTAACATGGGTTGGGTACTATTTCGTGTTTCCCATCACTAATTGGGGAAGTATGGACAGTTGATGAATTGTGAATAAGGTAGTGTCAGTTTCTTTGAGGAGTGAGATTCATGGTGGGTTAATGTCTGCAGTAGATGTTACCAAATGTACAAATGTATGGACAAATCAAACTGTAGTCTACCTTATTAAAAATATAGATATGTATTTGAAAGAAAAGATGGATACAAAGGAAGTAAAATGGTAGAGTGGGGGACAAAGAAAGTGTATTGCATGAAATCTCAAAGATTTTATAAGAAAATATTTTAAAATATGCTTCTTTAGAGTTACAAAAATTTTATTTTGGGCATTTATTAAGAAGAATGTTTTAAGTCAGCTAATTCTGATAACCAATTAAATATGTACTTTGAGATAGTACTGTAAAAAATTCTAACATGATAGCTTTTTGCAAATATTTTTCTTTTACAATCTTAACAACTGTCTTGTATAGCCTCAGTGAGAGAAGATGTGCCTAGCCCTTGAGAGACTTGAGGACCTAGGAAGTCGGGGTGTATGGTGAGGTTGGAGTGAGGGGTGGGGACATCTTCTTGGAAATGGGAGATATGGGATGGGGAGCAGTCCAGGGGCAGACCAAGAGGAGGATGAAGACTGTACTGTAAGAAATGATTAAAGAGTAAATAAAACACCTTAATGGCTTTCTAGGTAAACAAAGAGGCATGATCATAAATTATGAACAGCAGATCAGTTTTGAGTAAAAATTTATCACTATAATCTCCTGAGGGCTATTGTTGCTAAAAAATTATATATATATATATATATATATATATATATATATATATATATATATATATATATTGGTTTTTCGAGACAGGGTTTCTCTGTATAGCCTGGACTGTCCTGGAACTCACTCTGTAGACCAGGCTGGCCTTGAACTCAGAAATCCACCTGCTTCCACCTCTTAAGTGCTGGGATTAAAGGCGTGCACCACTACTGCCCAGCTATGACAATTTTTTTAAATATTTATTTTCTTCTATGGAAGTAAGTCTGACCAAGAAGACTTACTACTATAATATTAGAAATCCACTGACTTTGACTAGCTCATCATTTAGGGGAAAATGTTCATAAAAGAGGTTTGGAAGATGATTTTTGTTATTCTTATTTCTCTGAAGAGATTTTGAACCAGAATAGAAATTAATGATCCATGCAAGTTTATAAATGTGTTATTTTCTGTAATTTTAATTATTATCAAACTCAATATGAAAATAATCATTTAGAATTTTTATATTTAAAGCACAATAAGTGACTATTCTCTATATGCTATAGCAGGAATAAAATTGAACTTGTAAAATTCTTAAAAACTTTTATGCAGTACAATAATCTCTAGGCAATTAAAAATTTATACAAACAAATTTCTTCATAAAAATATGAAAATGATCACAATCTGTTATTGGTTCTTTATGACCATAAAATTAGTAACCTTGTAATGGTTGCTCTTTTTGTCTCCTTTACTAGACATATCATTAAGCATCTAGAAAAAAAATCAAGCTGCCAATATATTGTGCTCATTCTTTTTTGGCTAGGTATAATTAATTGAAACATGACCTTAACTTCAGATGATATAACACATTTTACATATTTCTTGTAACTCTATTTTTCTGTTTTTAATTACATGGTCTTATTATATATCTCAGAATTAGCTTAAACTTTCTTTTTTTGTGCTAGATTTATAGATATAAGATACCACCTAGTATTCTTTTCCTGTTTTACAAATTTTCAGTCATGTCTTTAACAACTGTTTATTTTTTCTCAAACACTTTTCCTTCATGTTAGTTATTATCAAACATTATGTACATCCAAATCGTTGAAGGTCATGTTACAACATAATTGTACCCTCCAATTTTAGAACATGTCGATCTAGGATAGTGCAAAAATGTTTTACCAACATGTTTTCATGAGATATTGCTACAAAAATTTATGAGACCAAATTGGATAAGTTTTAATTAAACTTTTCTCTTTCTTAATCTTTAAAACTATATTATATAAATAAGGAATAGGTAAAAATATTAAGAAACTACAAGATAAGAAAATAATTCATACAACACATTTTAATTGCAATTAAACACAGAAATAGTTTTGTTGTTGTGGTGGTTGTTTTACAATTAATTATGACTACCTGAATTTTTGCCCAAAGCTTAATTCTGGGAATTACCTCATCTATATTTTTAAATTCCTTCAGTAATTTTGGTGTTTTGTCAAGTTGGAATACTTTTTTTTCAGATATATAGAGGTCACAAACCACCCCCCTCCATCACTACCAGAGAGAAATACCATTGCAATCAATGACAATTTTCTAAGATATGTCCTTTCTAGAACTATTTACATTCTCAAAGAAGGAATAAGAAAATCAATATATAGAATCTATAAAATTGTTTATACTATGATACCATAATGCTTCTTTATGAAATGAGTTTAAAACTGACATAGTTTCAGTCTCATTAGATGAAATAGTTATTGAAATTTAATTCTAATAAAACATAACAACTATGTAGGCAAGTACAATAATTGCTTTTAATGTTCAGTACCTGGTAACAAACTTACATTTCTATAAACATAAGATAAACAACATATAAAAAGTATAGCTAGGATGGGGTGGCACATGACTTTAATATCAGCACTTTGGAGGAAGAAGCAGGCAGATCTCTGTCTTCTAGTCCAACCTGGTCTACAGAGTGAGTTCTAGAAGAACTAAGGCTATTACAGAGAACACCAGTCCTGAAAATCAAAAAAACATAAGGAAAAAAGGAAAGATGGAAGGAAGATAGTAAGAAAAAAAGGAAAGAAGGAAGGAATGAAGGAAGAGAGAGAGAGAGAGAGAGAGAGAGAGAGAGAGAGAGAGAGAGAGAGAGAGAGAGAGAGAGAGAGAGGAAGAAGGAAGGAAGGAAGGAAGGAAGGAAGGAAGGAAGGAAGGAAGGAAGGAAGGAAGGAGAAATATAAAAGATATCCTTTTTTTCAGATTCTGGTAAAAAATTCTTTACTAACTAGGGATTTAAAATGAGACAAAGATTTCAAGAACAGTGATATTTTAGTTTAAATATTTTTAATAGACAAAACAGTTTTCTATCAAATCTGATTTACCTTATGCCATTAGGTTTTTCACAATTTTGAAAATCATTCTTGGTTGTCATATATGATGACTTAGGATAGCCCAGAGTTGAGAGAGGATAAATCTTACTGATTCTACTTTCAGAGGCAATTTATGATGGTGAATAAAATGATAATACAAAGAACAACACACAAAAGGCATTGTGAATTCAAAATACCAACAATATTGACATTAATAAAGCATTCTGCTCTAAGGTGTATTATTCAGTAAACTATGTGTTAATCTTATTCCTAAGAGTTTTGAAATATTGCCCTTTTAAATAACATTTTCAGAGAATATATCTCTAGATTCAGAAACATTGTGAGACTTCTGAGTTTTTTACTTCCTCTGCATTAAGGATACTACTTTTAGCATTTTTCAATTTTAATGAGCCTTGGTTTAAAATTTCTCTCTACCATCATTTTATATCAGGGGAAATTGCAACAGAATTCTAGAAAACAAAACCTATGCTACCAAGTTTTAAACACATTTTCAACAAATTTATTTTCTGCTTTCTTTAAATATCTGACTTTTATTTTTAGTACAATAGTGTTAGATAAAATCTACTTATCTTAATCACATTTATAGAGATATTCATATTTTTGAGTCTTTACAATAAAATTGTGAAACTCAGTTTTCTTTGGTAGTGTCAAGGGCACCATTGTTAGTCTTCTAGATCTATCAAAATTTCTATAAATTAGTCACTTGCAGTATTATCTTTTAAAATAAAATTCGTATGAATTATTTTAGCAAATCCACACTGATGACAATATTTAAGTGGTAAATCATGATGTTCATGCACATAATTTCATGTCTTAAGATGACTTAAAATTACACTTGAGGAAGTTCTGAATGTATCTTCTTCCAACATTCCTCATAATACACTTTTAGTTTTAAATACTTAGAATAAACAGTTATTCAACTTTTGTCATATTTTAATTCACAAACCTCATGTAATCATAAAGATAATATGTATGTTATATTTTGTTAAATATATTTTCAAATCTTTATTGTCAATCAACAAAACCATAATAAGTATAGACTCTATGTAATTTATTTATAAAATACCAGGTATTTAATTATAAGAAAATTATTTAGTTATTGAGTATTTAGTGAGAAAATAATTTTACATCTTTTCAAATGTCATTCATAAATTTTACTAACTATATTTTATTTATTAATATAAGACTCTTTAGTATATTTCATATGTTACTGAAGAAATACATAACAGCATAATGTAAAACACATATCTTCTTTTACTCATCATCTTATTTCCTACCAACAAATATACACATATTAATATAATTTATTGAAAAAATATATTATATCCACATAAGCAAATATTTTGAGAGTCCCACTATGTAAGTTTTTGTGCATATGTGTGCCCATGTTTGTCTATAAATATTTAATTTTTGTTTTATTTTATTAAACTTTATCTATATTTATGTAACAAATCTCCCTTTAAAATTTTAAACTTTGAATATCTTTCCATTTTAGTAAGTGGTTTTTAATTTTTTCAATTTTTTTATTAAAAAACTATTTTGTTTTTCTTAGTTATAAATTTGTTATTTACAATGTTTACTGTTCCAATAGTATTAACACAATATATATATATTTGTATTTTAAGTAGATGTAAGAATTTGTCTGTACACTAATGATCATCATGATGAAAATGTACAGTTCAAACATATCTTTTGGTGGCGGGGAATGGGAGCGGAGGCAGCAGCTGCATGGAGGTGGATGCAGCAGTCCCCAGCGTGATGGTCTCTGGAGTGACTCGGAGTGTTTCCTTCGCTCTTCATCCCCTTGTCATCCTCAACATCTCAGACCATTGGATCCGCATGCGCTCCCAGGAGGGGTAGCCTATGCAGGTGATTGAGGCATTAATTGGAAAGCAAGAGGGGCGAAATATCGAAGTGATGAACGCCTTTGAGTGCTGTCCCACACCGTGGAAGAGAAGATTATCATCGACAAAGAATATTAATATACCAAAGAGGAGCAGTTTAAACAGGTTTTCAAGGAGCTGAAGTTTCTGGGTTGGTATACCACAGGGGGGCCACCTGACCCTTCAGACATCCACGGCCATAAGCAGGTTTGCGAGATAATTGAGAGTCCTCTCTTTCTGAAGGTGAACCCTATGACCAAGCACACAGATCTTCCTGTTAGCGTTTTTGAGTCTGTCATCGATATAATCAATGGAGAGGCCACAATGCTGTTTGCTGAACTCACTTACACTCTGGCCACCAAGGAAGCTGAACGGATCGGTGTAGACCATGTGGCCCGCATGACAGCAACAGGCAGTGGGGAGAACTCCACTGTGGCCGAACACCTGATAGCTCAGCATAGTGCTATCAAGATGCTGCACAGCCGTGTGAAGCTCATTCTAGAATACGTCAAGGCTTCGGAAGCAGGCGAGGTTCTCTTCAACCATGAGATCCTGCGGGAGGCCTATGCTCTGTGTCACTGTCTCCTGGTTCTGAGCACTGACAAGTTCAAGACAGATTTTTATGATCAATGCAATGACGTGGGGCTCATGGCCTACCTCGGCACCATCACCAAAACATGCAACACAATGAACCAGTTTGTGAACAAGTTCAACATCCTCTATGACCGACAAGGCATCGGCAGGCAAATTTGGGGACTGTTTCACTGATGAGGGTTCTGGAAGAGATGATGTATGGGGCTCAGGCAACTGTTCATGGGACTGAGCACCACATTCCCCTTAGAGAAACTCATTAATAAAGGAGCAGAGTGGCCCCTTAACAGAAAAAAAAAAAAAACCAAAAAAAACCAACAACAAAAAAACCCAATATGTATAATTTCCCTCCAATTTCTCTTCCCACATATTTGCTTATTTAGCTTATGATTCATGTAGTATAAGGGGAATACATTTTTGGCATTCTTGTCACCATTACCTCTTGCAAATCATCCCCAAACAGGCAATTTAAGAATAGGGCCATTTTGCATAGGTGTCTGTGTGTCTTTTGTAGAAGTGTGTTCAGATTAGTTGCTTTAAATCTGCCTATCAGTAAGCATTGCAGGTCATATGTAAAAGTAGTGATAGTGTTTCATGAGCTTTTGAGATCTACAAAGCACATGGATTTAGAATAATTTGTTCTCTAAAGTATTTTATAATCATCCATTCAATGCATTAACATATACAGGTTCTATAATGCTGGAGTATATAATATAATGGGTACTAGATTAATACATAATCTCATTAATGTGAGTTCTATTCATTTGGTTCCATTGAAAGCAAACCTCAAACCACATTGTAATTAGAGTTTGACCATGTTAGACACCCAAAAAAGAGTCAAAACAGGAAATGTATTACTGACCCTGGTTCCCATTCTTTCATCATAAATGGACACACACACACACACACACACACACACACACTTGAGGGATGATTTTGCTTGAAACATGAGAAGAATTTTAACTTAAGAAAATACTTAAGAGAAGACAAGTAGAGAGAAAAGATTGGTGCTTGAAATAAAAATCTTCAGCTTACTTTTTATGAAGAAGTTTGGGTATTGTGGTGGTTGAAGTACTTACTCTTCTTTCACTAAATTTTCTTCTAGAAAGTAGAGCGGTTTCAAAATTCTTATCCTTTCAATCTTTGAAGATACTCAGCAAACTTTACTAAGTTCTACAGAATTCTGAAATAAAGATCATGAAATCAAAGGATTGATAAAGAATTTATATTTCATCACATGAATAAGGATGTTTTAAAGAGGTATACTCCTTACAATCACTATTTTGTTCTTTGTGACAAAATATTAATTCAACTAATTTCCTCTGTGTTTAGTAATTGTGTAGTCTTAACTGGATTATGTCTGTACTTTGCAAAGTGTCATTACCTTCCTCTATAGAATTTCCTGGAAATGTATTCAGCCTCAGTATTTCTTCCTTGTTTTATGTGAATAATCTCTAAGGAGACCACTAGTATTTTCCATAAAAGTTTAATTTGTAATATATCTCTAAGGAAGCCTCCTCGACACTCTCTTTAATTTCCTTATGACCCATTAGTGTATGAGCCACACTCTGTCATTACCAAAGGCTGTATATGCAAAGTGGAATTAGTACAAACAACAAATCAGTAAGATATTCATCTTATCTCTCTCAGAAACATTTTGTTCCAACACACTGTATGAAGAAATAGCACAAGAACTTGTATTTCATTACTGTATTTTCAATAGACTACAAATTAATGACATCCAATTCTTAAATCTTATAAAAAGTGTCTAAGATCCTTCTCTTTTTTTCTACTTGCTAAAAGTTTTATTCACTAAAAGGTAAATATTACTTATTGCCATCTTCTAAAAAACATACTAGTCAGATAGAAGCAAAGAAGTATTTCCCTCTTAAATTCTATGTGCAGTTTACTGAAAATAAATCCAAGCAATCATTTATTATTTTCTGAAAGTAGTAGTATGACATAGGATGAAATTTATTCCTTATGGCCATCCCAGCTATGCAAATAATATTTTTATAGCCTATTCAAAGACATGACATTGTATATATAATATATTAATCCTTAAAATAGTACAGATGACAGACCTTAAAGTCTGTCTCAAGTACATTATCTCCAGTGCATTAACAGTAATCTCAGGTTTAAATGTAAAAATAATTATTAGTTGGTTCAGAAAAATAGTTTTTTCACCATTTTCATCAAACTTACATGTTTGAATTATAGCCTTTGTGTTAGCATTCCCCATGTTTAGTTGTACGCTAAATTTCATACATAACATGGAGAACATTAGTAGCTGCACAAATAGCTGCTTTAAAGTTGGGAGTCCATAAAAGTCAACTTCCTTCTCCACTAGAGATTTTTTTCTCTTTACTAAAAATGCACTCAAAGTTACTCCACAGTGTAAATGAACACAGTGCAATACTAACCAGCTATTAAGAATAAATACATCTTGAGTTTTCCAGGCAAATGGATGGAACTAGAAAATATCATCCTGAGAGAGGTAACTCAGACCCAAAAGAACATGAATGTTATGTTCTCACTAATAAGTGGATATTCGCAAAAAAGCTCCAAATGTACAGAATACAATTATAGTCCACAGAATACAATTATAGTCCACAGAAATCAAAAAGGTCAAGAAGCTGAAGAGCCCAAGTGAGGATGCCTCAGTTCTAATTAGGAAGAAGAAAAAAGCAAACAGAAGTGAAGCAAGACGGAGGGACCTGGGAGGGAATGTAGGTGGGAATGGGGAAGGATGGATAGGTCAATGTGACCTGGTATTGGGTGAGAGAAAAGAACTGAAGCCCTGAGGTTCAGCAGAATGAAGGGAAACAGGCAACATCAGGAGGTGGGAGGTTGGAGGGACCCTCCAGAATGTACCAGAGACCTCAGGGGTGAGAGATGCTCAGGACTCAAAGGAAGGGACCTTGGATGAAATGACTGACAGTAGGGAGGGGTAGCATACAGAATCTACCTCCAATAGAATGGGATTGTCAACTCACAGTCATAACTCAGACCCATAATTGTTCCTGTCTGAAAGAACTAGAGATGGAAATGGAGACGATCCTGAGGAAAAGAAAGTCCATTGGCAGGCCTAAAGTGGGATTCATCTCAAGGGGGTAGTCCACAAGGCCTGACACTACTACTGATTCTATAGAGCACTCTCAAATAGGGACCTATCATGACTGCCCTCAAAAGATCCAACAAGCAGCTGAAAGAGCCAGATGCTGAGATTCACTCCCAACCAATGGACAGAAGCTGCTGTTGAAATAGGGAAAAGCTAGAAGCTGAAGTGGAGGGTGACCCTGTAGAAGGACCAGCAGTCTCAACTAACCTGGATCTCTGAGGACCCTCAGACACTGAGCCACCAAACTTACAGCATACACCAGCTGATCCAAGTTCCCCAACACATATACAGCAGAGGATTGCTGAGCCTAAGTTTAGTCAAAGAAGATGCACCTAACCCTCAAGAGACTGGAGGCCCCAGAGAGTTTAAAGGGCTGGTGGTGGGGGAACATCCTCTTGGAGGCAGGGGGACAAGGAGGAAGAATGGGATGAGGAACAAATGGAGGTCAAACTGGAAGGGAAATAAATTCTGCAGTGTAAATAAAAATAAATAAATAAATAAATAAATAAATACACAAAAATTTATTCCATAATGGTAGAATGTTTCCTTGACTAAACTTAAAATTATGTGTGTGTGTGTTTTAGTAGACATAAGACAAAAGAATTAGGAACTAAACCAGAAATGGATTTATTACTATTCTCTTATGATTAAGTAATGAATATTTAATTAATTGGTAGATTAAAATTGTTGATTATTTTTAGTTTCCTTAGATATGTGTTTTCTTTGTCTTTTAATTTTTCTTTTATACAGGATCTGTCTTTGTAGTACCAGCAGGCTTAAAACTCATCATCGTAACTATTATGGACTCTCTGATTTGTAGTTTGTCCATTGTCATTTGCCTTTCTATTCACTTACATTCCAATTGTAGATATTTGTAAATTCTTCACAAAAATATAATATCCTATGATTATTTAATTACTGTATTAAGCCTTATTATTTCATATGTGAAAGTGATCATATAATATCCTCCCACACTTCAAGCTTCATTAACTTGTGCCTTTTTTGAAAAGGGAAGTTTTATTTTCATACATTTGTTCTATTTTCCTTTTAAATTGTCATACAGTACATTTTAACTGAATTCTTGGCATTCATCCATCCTCCCATTTTTTTACCACCCAAATGGATTCAAGAATTGTCTCTTAAGCAGTCTGAATAAAAATGAAAGCAAACAAATAAAAATTGTACATGCACACACACACACATACATACATACACAAACACACACTATTGAGTTGATTTACTGCTATATGCATACACATGTGTTTTGGTAGGGCTGGCTAGCCACTTGAGATTTGATAGTCTATCAGAGAAAAAGAGTTATTTCATTCCTCTGCAGGCATTGAATGCCTATAGTTCTTCATGTAGGCCTGGGGCCTTGTGGAATTTCCTCCATCATGATTTGCATAACACTGGGTATGGCCATTATGCGTGTCTTGATCAGAAAATTATAGTTTGAAAATTCCATGATTAGAAGAATCTATTCTGTGTCAGGAGTCTTAGTCCTCTGGCTCTTAGAATTATTCTATGGATTTCTTCAACAGTGTTTCCTGAGCATTTAGTATGGGGTTTGCACTGCAAGTACATTGAATCTAGGACCACAAAGTTATTTATTTCTTAGTGTTTTGACTAGTCTTTTACTTTTGTAGTGTCCCTGACTGTAGAAAAAAAAATCTTTGTTTCTGACAGATGATACCTATTAGCTATCTGTGTATATAAGGATAAATGCTTAGAAAATAGTAAGAATCAACAATGATTTAGAAAAATGACAATTACAATGTTTATTTGTAGGGTCTACAACTCCTCCAGCCATGGGTGTTGGCTATGTTTACAGTACTAGGTATCAATTCTCTCTTACTAATACAAAAGAGATGGTTGTTGATTGCTCTCATTATATTAACTGTCACTATTACATTATTATGAATATCTTGCCAGGTTATCACTTGTTGTGGTTCATAGGCTTATCAGCTGGGTTGTACTATTGATTACTTCCCACTCCCTTGGCAGCTTATGAAGCACCTTCTGATACTATGAAACCTAGTGCTCAGGGAGAAGGCTGAGTATGAGCTGGAGGGAATAAGCCCATAACCTGCATTTTTTATGATCTCTGCTTCAATTTTACTATTTTCAATTTATTCTCTGGGCTTCTTTGTGGTTTAAGATGTTAGCTCTTACTTCTCAACATCCAAGTTCAGCTACATATGTTAACTGTTTCCATAATGTTTCCTCCATTATGGACACTAACATTCAATAAATACAAATAAAACCTTCTTTATGTTGATTCCATTAGTCATTTTGTTTTATTGAACTAATAGAAAATTAAATAAATTTTACATATATATGTAAAAAAAGATATATGAAGATAGAGAGAGAATATGAAGAACACAGATAACATTTCTTTCCTGGATTCAAACATATATTTATTTGAAAACTTATACTTTTAATAGTGAGGATACTCCCTTACATGAGGCAATTCCAATTAAACTCATATATATATATGTATGTGCATATGTATGTATGTATATATATATATATATATGTGTGTGTGTGTGTGTGTTTATATATGGGTGTATTTTTGTAAAGTAAGTCAATATATTCTTAATAATATGTATTTATATACATCAAGAAAATATCTACACTATATTTTCCCTGTTTATCTTTTAGAGATATAATGTCACGTTTAAAATTTTATAAAATTCCTTCGTAAAATTTTTTCTAAAATGCTCTTGAGAAATAATCATCTGAAAAATCTTGAGAATGGACAGACGGCTCAGCATTTATGTCATGAACTTGTTTTTCAGAGAACCTCAGTGTGTTTCCCAATAACCCTGTGGTATACAGCCACCTGCAGCTCCAGGTGCTAGATCATCTGACTCCTATGGCTAACATGGGCACTGTGGTTAAATGCACATACACATATACATACTGACCAAATATGGTGTATTGATACCTAGTAGCCAATTTATTAAAAATGAAAAATAATAAATGATATATTTTGCTTGCATAATGCTATTATGATAAATTACTTTTTAACATTAAGAAACGTTTTTTTTTTCAGAGTTTAAAAAAACAATATCCCAGGACACACAAGCTGTTAATCTCAGCAGCTTCACAGTAGAGGAGAATGTAGAAAAGAAAAGAAAGAAAAAAAATCTATGACACTTAACTTGACAAATAGGTTAGTCATATGGTAAATAAACAGTCAAATAGTAGACAAGGAGGCTTTGGAGAAAGAATAAGGAATCCCAAACTGTTATAGCAGAAATAGAAAGAAAAGGAGAAGATTGACTTTTCTGAACAGGCCAACATATGAACCACAATGGCAATGCTCTATAAGGGACATTATTAATGAGACAGGAATCATTCCTATCTAGAATATTAGGTGTCCACCTAGGTAGGGAACAGATTCTATTTTCCAATCAGGACTTTTTTTCCTAATGGACTCTTTAATGTTACTTTATTATATTCTCCTCTGAAAAGATAACCCTCAAGTCATTTAGGAATCAGATAAGGGATCAACACCACACCAAACCATTCTGGCATCTTTGGCTATTATGACTAATTTTCTATGCTCCCCTGGGTAAGCTCTATTACAGTTCTTTAGTGAGCCACTAATCCAAATGTCACTTACTGTTCCATTATTTTTTCAGATATGATTAGCATATAATAGTAATTGAAATTATAGTTTACAAAACAGGCAGCCCTCATGCAGTATTTTAGTGACTAAAAGCACAAACACTGAGATGACTGTGAGAATAAAGAATTCTGTCTGAAGTTTAACATAAAATTCTAACCATGTTGCTTTCTTCTAGAGACTTTAAACTTACCAGTTGTTTTTTTTAGAAGTTGTTTTACCACATTAAATTATGGCCTTACTTAATTGATGGCAGAGTATAATTTATAAAAACAACATATAATTTGAAAACTACTGTTGTTTATTTATTCCAGAATAAACTCTTTTGATGAATTGCATGTACTTTCTAGGAGTTGTATTTAGTTATATTCTCGACTATTCCATTAAATAGCATTCAAATTTGTACTTAACTCAGTGGATATAACCTGTATGATTTGGTCTTATTTGATACAAAATATGAATTAATGTCTTTTAAAAGGTAAGATACTTTTGGAAATTAACTAGTATCACATGTAATAACTAATAGATTTTTTTAAAAAATCAGTTAAGCTTATTTTTTATAATAATACATGGTGAAATTATATTCCCATTTTTATTTCTAGGTCTAATCCAAACAGCAAAGAAATATATCACATCAATTCATTTCTATGGAAATTCAATCACACTTTCTAAAATGGTACTTAATGCAGGAATACAGCTCTATATTGATTTGATGATGTAGGTACTTCATTCAAATAAATGTGTCTTGCAATTCAAAAAGCCAATCAATCAAGCAAATTAGATAAATTGTTGCAAGAAATGTGCAGAAATCAATGCATAGAAAGCTCTTATGTTTGAAATATTGACCAATCACAGTGTAACACATTCAATTAGATTTTGGGCCTCTCTTCTCAAGTTTACATTGCAATATTGCACTATCATTCATTTGAAATCACGTGAAACTGAGATTGATCTTGCCAACATTTTTCACATAAATGTGTCTGAAAGAAGAGAGGCATCCTAATGCCATCACATCAATTCTGCTCTCATTGCCAGATGTGTATATTTCAGAGAATGGACATGAACCATAACAGAAAACATTCTTTCAGTTTTCTTACCCTTTAAATACTATAAAGTCCTATAAAGCAGCCTGGAGAGACTCAATATCATATAAACTGTTTGAGTTATCAAGAATTTGAAGAAAAAAAAAAAAGAAAGAATATGTAGAGTAACAGAATTGGGAATTGGTAGAAGGGTAACCAGGAAGTAGGCTATCATTTGAAATGTAAATGAATGGAATGATGAATACAAAAATAGAAACATTTATTTCTTTTTATTTTATGTTTATCAGTGTATTACCAGTATACAAGTCTGTGCATGTGTATACCTGGTGTCTAGAGAGACTATATGTAAGCATCAGGTCCATAAAATAGGAGTTAAAGACAATTAGGAGCAACCATGTAGACTGGTAGACCTGAACATAGGTCCCCTAAAAAAGCAGAATGTAATATTAACCACTCAGTCATTTTTCATTCCCTTCATAAATATTTTGACACCTAAAATTATAATGTCTTACCTGAAATGTCACTCAAATAATATAATTTCTTATGTGTGTTATATTTCATATTATTCTAGTCAGCACTCTAGAAATTGTTTCAATACCAGTAATACCATTACCAATAATAGCAGTGTCATTCACATTAGTTCTCACAAGGTAACTAAGGTTGAATTAGAGAACCAGAATGGATGTCCAATTAGAAAAGAATGAATGAAAATGATTCCCATTATTATTTTATTGTAGATTTATACAATGGCAGAGACACCAAGACAAAAAATGAGACTTAAGAAATGTTTTGTTGTTATTTATAATGTTTGGATATTTTAATAATTTTTGAAAGGTTTGATTATTAGTCATCTTGTTAGAATTCAGATTCAAAACAACAACTTCCTTTTGTTAAGAGCATTAAAAGATACTTAGGAAAGTGAGGGAAATAAACTGTGGGTTAATTGCTGATTCTTTAGCATCAGGCTATCTTAACACAGCTATATCTTCATTTTAACTGATAATTAAAGTCTCCTGTATAAGACCAATAGTATGCTTTGTTCTGTAAGTGGTTGTGCATTTCAGTATTGAACACATTTGTATCATAAAATAAGACACAATACTATGTTTGTGAGTGTGATATTGTTTTATCAAAAACCTAAGTAAAAGAAGTTGTATCATTTGACTTTATATAAAATGTATTATTTGTCTTCAAATAAGTAATCCAGTACCATAGAAACAATAACAGAAACATGCAATGTACAATAAACAATTGCACTCTTTAAAATTCCAAGGTTGTATGTATAGGCAATAAAACACACCTGAAAACTCTTTTTCCTGTTTATATCCATATTACATAAAAATAAAATGAACACAATTTAAGGCTTGGATATGAAAAAATAAGAAAAAATAGGTATTTCTCAATTTTATGTGATAAAATTTATATATCCTAACATAAATTTATCATAAGTAAAAGAACATTTAAATAAATCAATGAAAAACTTTCTATTTATAATAAACCTGTATATGCATAGTGGCAGTATTATTTGACACAAAATGTATGTTAAAATGTTGATAATTGATCCCTGGTCAAGTGTATCCATGTGTGTATGTGTGTGTGTGTTGGTTTGTGTGTGTGTATGTGTAAGTGTGTGTGTGCTTCCAGTGAGGTTACTCAGTTTGTTGTTGTAGGTGACTTGTTCCTCCTCTTCACCCCTTTCCTAGGTGGCCTTGATGGGCCTTAGGAAATGAGCAATAATTATGACATCTTAGACACTGTTGTGCACAATACTGACAAGTTTGTTCATCATTAGGAACTGGTGTGAAAATATAGGAATTATATCAAAGGCACTTTCATAATTCATTGGACACAGTCCATCACTCCAAAAAGAGTAGGCATCATGAGCCCAAATCTGAGACAAACCAACAGAGTGCAGATTTGTAGGAAAAGACATTGATGATCTCAAGTAGTGGAAGCATAATGCTCATCTGGAGTAACAAGGAAAAAATAAGAGCTGATAGCATTATTTGTTTGTGATGGAATCACCTCTCTTACTCCCTCATGAGAGATGCAATTAAAAGAAAATAACCCTGAACAGGAGGATGTAATGTCACGTGTCTAACTAAAAACCACCTACCCTTCCTCAGATAATAGCCCCTACACCAGCAACAAGGGCAGCAGTACCATCTCTACTTCCAATCATAGTACAGACTCCATCTCAGAGACAGAGCCTAAAGAGACCCAGAATAGACTGCATGTCTAGACCCTGGGTTCTGGAGGCGTAGCTGAACACCTGCTGCTGTCCCATCAGTGTCTAGGTTTCAAGACCTGTTCCTAACCAAGAATCAAACTATCCTATCATGGTCCCACAATTTTGTATGAATGTACACATAAAAGAAGATCATATCAGAGTGCTGAAAACTCTATAAAGACTGTAAAAAATGTTGCTCAGAATGGTAAACTTTTGGCAAATTCTTAAGTTTTTCATTGTGAGAAACTCCCTAATGATAAAAAAATTTCTTTGTCATCAGAAAATGCAAATCAAATCACCTTGAGATTCCACCTTACACCAATTAGAATGGCTAAGATCCAAACCTCAAGTGACAGCACATGTTGACAAGAATATGGAGAAAGAGGAACACTCCTCCATTGCTTGTGGGAGTGCAAACTGTTGCATTCACTCTGGAAATGAATCTGGAGATTCCTCAGTGTGGGGCTTTGGGCTGTGAGAGGCAGCTGATTACCTGGTCGAGTGCAGGCCTCGAACCCTGGAGACCCTAAAGGGATGGTAGTTGTTCAGCCTAGCTCCTAGGCCCTGGTTACTTTCACTTAGGATTATCCTCTAGAACCCCTCCCAACAAGAGGCTTGTATCATGTAGCACAGGTAGAAGGTGTGACACAAGCCAGAGAACCTCAAGAGATCTCCATATTCATGAGATACCTAAAGGTCAAAATGCATAGCCAATTAAGCATTCTTTCCCAGATCCTTCTCCTACTTGCAAAAGGTATTTAACATCATGCCCACCCTGAAAACACCAGGTACAGTGTGGGGAAGAAATCTCGCGGGCGGGGGGAGGGAGTCCAGCGGCAGGGTCCCAGGGCATCCGGCATCAGGGTCCCGGGCGGGCTTCCCACATCGCCAGCGGAGGATCCCACATTCATACAGCTGCCTCGGGCTGGCGGCTGCATTGGCAAGGTTCCAGGGTTCCAAAAGCTGGGAATCAGGCAGAGAGACCATGCGACATGCGACACATGTCCAGTTTTCCAAAGCTTTATTGTTCATGACATGGTAAATGGATGCAGGTGGTACGTGCTTTCCCCCCACCCCCCAAAGGCCAGGGGAGTCTCATTTTATAGGGAGGGGAAAAGGGGAGGGAATAACTTAATTAGCTACGCCCCTGGCCTTTTGATAATTCATTAATATTTAAATCTCTGGAGGTAGAGACTTGTTAATCACACCCTCTACCTGTGTCCTACGTGACTGAAGGTAACAGGTTAAATGGAGTTACCTTGTCCAAGGCCCAACAGTACAGCTTCATCCATTTTCCACCATGACAATAAACCTTTTTAAATCATGGACTACCTCTCATCTTTGTGGCTCGCCATGGAGAACCATGGAGAATGTCCTCAACTACCAAGTCACTGCCTAATCTCCTGCAGGACCTCTCTATATTCCAGCCAAGGAGGCTGCACAGGTACTCAAGCCAACCGAGGCCTAGCCAAGGGATTCTCCATGACCAAGAGTCTCATTTCCATGCAGGCTGCCACCAGAGCTCATCTTCTCCCTCTCTGCCCTTTTTGGCTGCAGGTTGCTCTAGCCCTTATGCCTAGTCTCAACTCTTCTGTGGCCTCTCAGTGGCTCCTGGGAGCCCAAGGGTCTGAAAGCACTTCATCCCTTCGTGCACGGGGGTTCCCAAACCAAGAGATCTGGCCAACGAGGGACCACAGTCTGGGATCTCCCCACACTCAGAGTGGAGCTCTGTGGCTTCCTATAGCCTGGCGTCTGCCTAGCACCATGAGGAGCTCTGAGCTGTGGTCCCAGCCATCTGGGGCTGCAGACATGCTGGACCCACAACTCAGCCCAATGGGACACATGCCCATACACAAGCCACAGCCCCACACCTTAGGAAATTGGAAATAGATCTACCTGTAGACCCAGGCCTATACCCAAAAGATGCCCTACGATGCCACAGGGGCATGTGTTTCACTATGTTTCACTATGGCAGCCTCATTTGTGATAGCCAAAAGTTAGAAACAATCCATATGTCCCACAATAAAAGAAGGTACACAGAAAATGTAGTTCATTTACACAAAGGAATACTACTAAGCTATTGAGAATGAGGATATTATGAGTTTTGCAGACAAATGGATGAAACTAGAAAATATCATCCTGAGTGAGGAAACTCAGACTCAACAGGACATGCATGGTATGTACACACTAATCAGTTGATATTAGCCAAAAATGTACAGAGTCCCCAAGATACAATCCACAGGACTAAAGAAGGTTAACAAGCCAAAGGGCACAAGTGAGGATACCTCAATCCCACTCGGGAGGGAAAAGAAAGCAATCATGGGGGAGGCCAGAGAGAGAAAGGGAACTGTGTGGGAGAGAGGACAGGAAGGGGAAAGGTGGAAAATGATCAGGTATTGGGGTGGAGTGGAAACGACTGAAGCCCTGAGGGCCTGCAGAAAGAATGGAAGCATCAAGATTTAGGAAGTGGATGTGGCAGGGCTTCTTGAATGTACCAGAGACCTGCAGGTGAGAGTTTCTCAGGACTCAAAGGAAGGTAACTTAGATGAAATGTCCAACAGTGGGGAGAGGGAACTTACAGAGTCCATCTCCAGGAGAAAAATATAGCATCAAGTGGAGGGATGGTATTCCCATCCCACAGTCAAAACTCTTACCCAGAATTGTTCCTGTCTAAAAGAACTGCAGCGACAAAAATGGAGAAGAGATTCAGGGAAAAGAGCCTCATTGACAGGCTCAAATTGGGATCCAGCTTAAGCAGAGACATCAAGGTCTGACATTATTACTGATGTTATGGTGTGCTTACAAACAGGAGACTACCATGGTTGCCCTACAAAAGGCCCAGCAAGCAGCCAAAAAAGTCAGATGCACATACTTATACCTAATCAATGGACAGAAGCTGGGAACACCTGTGGCTGAATTAGGGAAACACTGTTGAAGATGAGTAGGAAGAATACCCCATAGGAAAACCACCAGTCTTAACTATACAGGACCCTCAACATCTCTCAGATACTGAGAAACAAACCAGGTTGCATACATTAGCTAATATGAGGCCCCCAACGCATGTACAGCAGAGAACTGTAAGGTCTGGCATAAGTAAAAAGATGCACCTAACCCTCAAGACAGTTGAAGCCCCAGGGAGTGGGAAGATCTGGTGGGATGTGGGAGGGGGGTTGGGGAACATCGCCTTGGAGACAAGGGAGAAGGAACATCCAAAGAGCAGACCATGAGGAAGATAAGCCTAGACTGTAAAAAAAATGGTTAAAAAAATGAAAGTGAAAAAGAGAGAGAGGGGGCAGGAGGGAGAGGAACTAATTCAGCATGTGAATGTCTGAATAAAAGTTAGTGTGCCAAAGTAAGAGTAAGTGTTACATTCAGGACGGGTAAATAAAAAATATAAGTACAGACCAGAAAAAATAAAATATGCATATACATATAACTGTAGGTATATATATACATATTAATGTCTGAATACATATATATGTGTATATATATATATATATATATAGCTATTTTACAGTAGTATATCAACTGGAGCCTAATGTATGGCAAAGTAAAACTTAAGGTATTTTAATATCACTTTGAAAATTATACTAATTATAATATATTCATTAAAATATTAGTATAATTTAGTATAATATTAGTATAATTTTCAAAGTGATATTAAAATACCTTAAATTTTACTTTATATGATATGAATAATTTATATAAAATTAGTTATAATATAATGTAATTAATGGGATCACTCTGACTGATTCCTAAAGTCCTGCTAAGAGGAAAGTTTATAAAAATTAGTGCCTTCATATATAAATTAGTAAGATCCTATTTTTAATGACAAGAGCCTAGCATAACTGTCATCTAAGAGAGTTCACCCAACAAATGATGGTAACAGATATGGAGACCCACAGTGGAACATTAGGTGATGCTTGGGGTATCCTGTTGAAGAAACAAAGGAAGGAAAGTTTAAAGGAGTCAGAGAAGTAAAGGACAAAACAAGAAAACACACAAACTCAATTAACCTTGGCCCAGGGGGACTCACAGAGCCTGACCCATCAACCACTACGTATGCACTGATCTGACATAGGCCCTATGCACACATGTAAAAATTTCCCAGCTGGGTGTTGATATAGGAATCCCAACAGCAAGAGCAGAGTCTGTCTCTGTCTCTGTTACCTTTGTTTGGATCCCTTTCTTCTAAATGGGTGGCCTTTTTCTAGTCAAAATAGCAGAGCATGTATCAAGCCCTACTGCAACTTTATATGCCAAGTAGGTTTGATATCTATGGGAGGCCTGCCTTTTTCTGAGGAGAAAGTTAGAAGTGGAGATTTGGTGGGGAAAAAAAGTGAGAAGGAGGGACTTGGAAGAGAGGAGGGACTGGAATTGTGATTGAGATGTAAAATAGATCAATATATTACAAAATAATTAATGGAATTATACCAATTGCAGAATAGTTGAAGTAAAATAACAAAATCAAGGAATGAAATAAATTTTTTTCTATGTTTACTAAGCTATTTAAAAATTTGTCATCTTAATAAGTGTTTCAGAAACTGATAAAATATTGTCATTACAAAAATGTGCAAATAATCAGAAAAAAATGAGAAAATAGTACTCAAATAATGCCAAGGAAATGCCAGAATAGCTTTATCAGATTGTACCATTCTCATGCATATAAAAGCACTTATAATTTGCATTAAAAGCAAAAATGTCAACAATTAAAACTTAATTCATGAGTAATTTCAAACTAAGCATTGTACTACCATTGAAAATGATTTAAATAACAAAATTGCTATAGACTACTACATAAAGTAAATATATTAAAAATCTTATCATTATTTAGATTATTAGTGTTTAAACATATTAAAAGGCACAGCCACAGCATACTTTATTTTAAACTAGCATAATTTTAATGTATAGATAAAAATTACTCTGTGATTCTGAATAAATAATTCTAAATAGGAAATACATTTATTTTTATATTTGAAAATATAATGTAGTTGGTACACATACTAATATATTTAACAATTAGAAGTAATGTATTTTTATAATGCTGAATACAAACAATGCTGAAATTCTATTACTTTTGCATTATAAAATTTTTAGATATTAACTTACAACTTACTGATTGGGTCAGGCTATTATAGAAAAAATTGTGACTTTCTAGACAAAAGCATTACTTATTTATATCAGTAGATTCAAAATCTAGCTCAAAGTTTAACAAAATAAGGAGTCACACTGACATGGAAATCTATTTTCACCAGGTTCTGGTATATAATAGTATGAATAGAATATGATGTTGGAAATTGCACATTACTGATTAGCTGCCCTTACTAAAAGACTGTAGAGGATGCTATCTTTGGGTATTCTAATTCAAAATAAATTATAAATATCTTAATACTAAGCAATAAACTATCAATTTTATTTAACTTCTTGACTTAAAATTTCATAAACATTGATTATACAAATAGTAGTGAGGAAGAATAAGTGGTTTTAAAATTAATTATAATTATTGAATACTATTAAAAAACTGAAAGGTTCTAGTGCTAATGATAAATGGTAAATGATAGCCAAAGAGTGACAGTATACCTTAGTTTTATGGAAAGAGAATAGATAAGAAATTGTAGAAAACTGATTATGCAGGGACCACTTCTTTTCAATTAATTTTTTACTACATGCAATACAAGAGAGCCAAACACATCAAGCTCGTACTAGAGCTTAGACCAGAGTGAAACAGTTTCTTCTGGACATGGCAGGATTTCATAAACTAAACTCAGAGCAGCTGTGCTTGCTGGCACACTACCTCTAAAAGGTCAGTTTATATTTTATTGAATGGATATATATTTTTCTGCCTATATTATATGGAGAGAGTGATATAAGTCATTAAACATAACTACAAACCAAAAATAATGCAGTTTTATTCTTTTAAAAAGGAAAATAATGAACTAACAAGTCATGAATATTTACAGTGATTGTCTAAGAACACCTCTCCAGTGTGTTTGTTAGTCCTTATAAAACAATCTTTTTAAAGTCAAATTGAAGACACACCAGTTTATAATAATTTAAATATCATTTTGGTTGTGTGATTTACTTAAATATTTAGTGAAATTTGTTTACATCCATTAAGCATATCCAGCTTTAACAAAAAATATGGTTTTTAAAATTTCAGTTTGTTTTTCTTCTATTTACTTAAAAAGGATGGATTCAAATGCTTAGACAAAAGGATTAGTCCATGAATTTTTAGCCATAGTTTTATTCACAATAGCATCACTATAATATATTGTACTTTGATTCAAGTAGTATTATAAAATATTCTTCTCTACTATATTCTTATAACATCTGAATAGTGTTGTCATGGAAAGTTGATGCTAATTGACATACTTCAATAGTGCTGATTGGTTAGAAAAATAATTTCACACCCTATTATATGTATCTTGAAAATTTAGAAATACCAACAAAGATATTTATTCAAAATCAAAGCATAGAGCAAGAGAAGCTGATATACAGCTGTTCAGAAAATTTGCTTCATTCTTTAGAACAAAAATTTTTACTTGAAAATGTTTACAAGTAAGGAGAAAGGTCACATTTTATATGTATGAAACGTATATTATACATATATATGTGTGTGTATAAGTTATAATAACTTTACTTTGTTTATAATACATATGCTGAATTCATTGATCATATTCCAGTATAAATGTATGAACAAATGATTCCCTTTGATGTATTTTAATAGTTTATTTTCTAATATTTTTATTATCGTGTATTACTTTATGTGTTTTAAACTTTAAAAGAAACTACTTATTTCTTTTAGAAAAAAGAATCTACAACTATAATGAGTTGAATGTAATTATAAGCTTGGAAAATCTTTATTTATTTTAAGTTCCTCCACTGAAATTACTGAATGAAATTAAAAGTTTACTGATCTTATAGTTGCATATTAAAGTTTGTTCATAGGACCATTGGGTAAAATAGAACTTAAATAGAAACTAGATGTAAAGTTATACCCAATAAATTATTCTTATGTGTTTTTATTCAGAGTGGGATTTGCCATTCTATTATTCAATGAAATAGACTTTCAAACAAAAGTTATCAAGCCTGATGAGAAAGGGCATTTCATATTTACCAAAGATAAAATCCACCAAGAGAAGAATTTCAATTCTGGACATCTATGCTCCAAATGCTGATGTATTTGATCCTCTTGGACTTGAATTTTGTGCATTTTGAGAAATATGGATCTATTTGTATTGTTCTACATGTAGTCATGTAGATAGATCAGCACCATTTGTGGAAGACACTTTTTTTCTATTTTATGGTTTTGGTTTATTTTGTCAAAAATTCAAGACTCCATAGATGTATGTGTTTATTTGGGTATCTGATTCTAGTCCTGTGATCAAGTTGTCTGTTTCTATACAAATACCATACAATAATATTATTGCTCTATACAGCTAGAGATCAGGGATGATGATACTTACCAAAGTTCCTTTAATGTACATGATTGATTTTACGTATGAAATCAAGAGTTTTTTCTCTCAAGGTTTGTAATGAATTATGTTGGAATTTTGATAGGAATTGTGCTGAATCTGTAGATTGGTTTTAGTAAGATTGCCAGTTTCACTATATTAATCCTATCAATCTATGACCATGGGAGATCTTTCCATCTTCAACTATCTTCTTCACTTTCTTTCTTGAGAGACTTAGCACTTCTTTCATTTCCCCATCCCCATAAGTTTAGATATGTTGTGTCTCCACATTCCAGAAAGCCTTTCTTTCTTCCTTTTCTTTCTGTCTTTTTTTTTTTTTAAAAAAAAATGTTGTTCTTTGACCCAGTAGCATTGAGTAAAGAGTGGTTCAGTTTCCATGTGTTTGAAATTTTTCTGTTATTTCTGTTACTGCTGAAGTCTAGCTGCTATCTATTTTGATCTGATAAGATCCTAAGGGTTATTTCAATCTTCTTGTATCAGTTGAGACTTGCTTTGCAACTGACAATATCATCAATTTTGGAGCAGGTTCTATGAGGTGGTGAAAAGACATTATATTGTTTTGTGTTTGAATGAAATGTTGTAGCAATAGCTGCAATGTTCATTTGATTCACAAATTCTGTTAGCTTCATTATATCTCTGTTTAGTGTAGGGAGCCGAAAGAAGGCAGATATCATCCTTGCAGCCATCTTGAGCCATATATCATGATAAGAGACTTTATTAAAATAGCCTACGACAGCGGAGCACACTCTGATAACATCTTGTTTTAGATACCCAGGATTTCCCCTTGGGTGTGTGAGACTTAAAGGTGTGTGACTTAAGTGCATGAATTAAAGATCAGATTTAGAAACAAGGCCTAAGGGCATGACTTAAAGGTGTGACTTAAAGGCATGGCTTATAAGTGAGACATATAAAAGGGAGAGGCAGACAGAAGAGATTATTATTAGGTATTAGGCACTTGGCACTTGGAGGAAGAACTTGGAATTAGACATTAGAGACTTAGCAATGGGAGAAAGAAGCTTGGAACGTGGAGGCACTAGGGACTAGGAGCTAGGGACTTGGAGAGAAGAAGAGAGACTGAAGAATAAACGGGATTGAATCACACTCTGTCTGGTCTTCATTCTTCAAGTCCATCCTCACTCTCTCTCTTGCTGAACCCCAACACACAGACGGGAGCAGTTTGGGGCAGTGTGGGCTCTAACAATTTATCCCCCAAGGCTTTTGGCAGTGTGGGTTCCAACACTGATAGAACGGTCCCCAACATTTTTGGCCCCCAAGTGTGGGGCAGCTCGGGCCGCAACATTTTTTTTTGTCTCAATGACAAATGTTGAAGTCTCCCACTATTAATTTGTGGATTTTGATGTGTTATTTAAGCTTTAGTAATGTTTCTTTTTGTGAATGTTGGTGCCCTTGTATTTGCAGCATAAATGTTTAGACTTGAGATATCCTCAAGGTGAATTTTCCTTTGATGAGTATAAATTGTCTTTCCCTATTTTTTGATTAATTTTGTTTCAAATTCTATTTTATTAGATATTAGAATGTCTATGTCAGCTTGTTCTTTGATCCACTGCTTAGAAAATCTTTTTATATCTCTTTACTCTGAAGTAATGTCTATTTTTGTTACTGAGATTTTGTTATGGGTTGCAGCAGAATGATGAGTCCTGTGTATGAATCCACTTTGTTACCTTATATCATTTCATTGGGGAATTGAGTCCATAGATGATGAGAGATAGTAATGATGGATAATTGTTATTTTTGTTATTGTTGTTGATGATGATGATGATGATAATGGTGTGTGTGTGTATGATTTTACTGGTGAAAAATTATTTCTTTTTTGTGGGAATAATTAGCCTCATTCTGTTGGAGTTTTTCTCTTCATATCCTCTTTAGAGTTGAATTCATGTAAAGAAATTGTTTAAATTTGACTTTGCTATAGAATATTTTATTTCAAAGAAGATGCACTTAACCCTCAAGAGACTGAAGGCTCCAGGGCATTTAGAGGTCTGGTGTGTGTGTGTGTGTGTGTGTGTGTGTGTGTGTGTGTGTGTGTGTGTGTGTGTTAGGGACATCCTCATGGAGACACAGGAGCCAGGGAGAAAATATGGGATAGAACATGGAGACGGTGGACTAGACATGAGCCTCATAGCAAAATTAACCCTCTGACTGGCCAAATAATTTTTGAAAAATGTAGATAGTATAGAAAAATGTTCATGACATGTCTGAAAGTGATTAGATTTAGATGAAACTTGGAGAGATTGTAGAAAATAGGCCTACCTTTCTTCTAACATCAATATTCATCTTTTGTGTCTGCTTTATCAATGTTTACATTCTTTTCACCAAACACATACAAGTTAATTCCCTTACTTGACCACTAATTCTGATAGCTTGGGTTTATACACAAGTACTCCATGTGTATCTTGAGCCCAATAAACTTTATCATTTCATTAACAAAAGCATCCTTTAATTTCTTGGAATAATAGTTGTTTGGCTTTTCTGCATACATTTAATGGGCAGGTCAATTTGCCTTTTCTGTCAAATTCTGCCAGAAGTTGTCCCCAAGAAACAAGGAGAAAAAAAATCTATGTTCATTCTTTCTTCAGTGATATGACCTTAAAGGTTCACTTGCCCTTTATCGTCTTCATTAAAGCTTAGATCCACACTTGGTGCCACAAAGTTCCTAATCCAACTGTTCTCAATGATCACACCACCATCTTACCTATCACATGGTTGAAGGGCATGGGTATGTTCCATTCTTCCAACACTGTGTGTTTTTCATTTTCAGTATCTTCACTTCCACTTTTACTCACTGCTTCATCAAGGTAACTGTCACTTGAATCAGGAAGAGAAAGGCAATTCTTGCAAAATTCTCCCTCATCAGACGCAGAGTGCTGTAAAACAGCCACCATCTGTTGAACTTAGTGAGTTGACTTCTCCTGTTTATATGGTCAAGTGCTCAGTTCATTACTTGCTCACTTTATGGTGAATTTCCTCCCCAAAATCACTTCAAAATACAAATGAAAGAGACATTTGCAATAGGCAATCATTTGCAATCAACTGACACACTAGTTCGAGACTTAGCTGAGATTGTATGTTATTTTTAGCTCTTGATAACTAGACATCTGCTCTTCTCATTATAATTGGAACTCAGTTTTATGGACCTTGATATCACTCCCACTATAGCTGAAACTTGGTCTTAGTAGAGCTAACACATTAAAATATTTTTAAATATGTGTATGCACACACACACACACAAACACACACACATACACACACACATACACACACACACAGAGAGACACAGTCGCTTTCTCATAATGTAGATGTTAGAGTAGTTGAATTTACACAATGGCAGTTAAGGGCACCAAATACCAAAGCAACATTTTGAAAAACAAATGTTTCCTTATATAAATTAAATAGTTTAAAAATAATGTCAGTCAGACTAAATAAGAAATAATATTCTACCTATTGCTAGTGTTAGTATGAAGATGCCCACCAAAGAAATAATTAAAGAACATGATTATTTGGAAAATATCAAGTTGCTACAATTTTTCATGCTTTTCACAGTTTGATTCATAATGTCAAAATTTATCTCTGACAAAATATTCTGATTTTGACTCATATCTTGGGTGCATATTTAAATATGGTTTCAACTACACTATAGATTTCTAGTATCAAAAACTGCATGGTGTTGACACACAACAAACCATGTAGATCACTGGAACAGAATAGTGGAACAGCTGTAAATCATTCAATTCAGTAACACACACACACATGCACACACACACACACACACACACACACACACACATATATATATATATTCAGTTATTTTTTATTTTTTCTGCATTTTGACATCCACTATTCTCAATAAAATTTGCTGACTCCTCTTATATTGGTTGCTTACTCTCCGTATATTATCTAATAGTTTCATCATACCCAGTCTTATGTTGAAATCAATTATGCATTTTGAGTTGTTTTGTGCAGAATGAGACTATATACATCATACACACAAACACAAATATATACACATGTATACATATATGAAGATCTCTTGAGGGTAATATATATATATATATATATATATATATATATATATAATCTCTTGAGGGTTAGGTGCATCTTCTCTCACTGAACCCAGATCTGGAAGTCTTCTACTGTGTATGTGCTGAGGGCCTCATAGCAGTTGGTATATGTTGCCTGGTTGGTGGCTCAGAGTCTGAGAGATCTCAGAGATCCAGGTTAGTTGAGACTGCTGGTCCTCCTACAGGGTCACACTCCTCCTCAGCTCTTTCTAGCTTTTCCCTATTTCAACCACAGGGGTCAACAGCTTCTGTCCAATGGTTGGGAGTAAAGAAACTGACTCTTTTAGCTGCTTGTTGTATACTTTGGAGAGCAGCTATGATAGGCCGTTTATAGCACACCATAGCCTCAGTAATAGTGTCAGGCTTTGGGGTCACCCCTTGAGCTGGATTCCATTTTGGGCCTGTCTCTGGACCTCCTTTTCCTCAGTCTCGTCTCCATTTTTGTACCTGCAGTTCTTTTAGACAGGAAAAATTATGGGTCAGAGTTTTTTTTTTACTGTGGGATGAACATACCTCACTTGATGTCCTGTCTTTCTGCTGTAAGTGGGTTCTACAAGTTCCCTTTCTCTACTGTAGGGCTTTCATAATACAAATTTAAAAATAATGAAAGCATCAAGAAAACAAAATAAATGGGCTATAGAAATAAGCAAAAAGTTCTCAAAGCAAGAAAGACAAATGATGAGTAAGCAGACACACAGAATATTTCAACAAATTTATCTATAATCCAATAACAAATTAAAATTACTTTAAGAATCTAATGGGCATGGTGGCACACACCTTTAATCCCAGCATTCAGAAGGCAGACTCAGGAAATCTCTGTGAGTTCAAGCCACCCTGTTTTGTGCAATGTAACTCTGTAGGCTGCATTATGCATGGGTGATGGGAGTGTAAACTAGTGTAGACCCTATGTAAATCAATCTGAGTTTCTCAAAAGTATAGAAATGGAACTACTAATACAACTTCTAGTCATATGTCCAAAAAGCTGAATTTATATCCTATTATAGAGATAGTAAATCATTTGTGTTCATTACACCCAAATATAAAATATCTGTCAGATACAATCAAGCATGATATTCATAAGCTCATAAATGGATAAGGAATATATAGATCACATACACAATAAAATTGTAAACCAAAAATAAAATAAAATTGTGAAACTTGAATGTAAATGAATGAAATTGAAAAATATCTACTGAGGTCTTTGAGTCGCAAAAAGACAAATGTTCAGATTTTCTCACATGAAACGAGTTTCACATATGTTTTATATGTGTAACTTGTGGTGAATGTGGAAGTAAGACACCTAGGAACAATTCACAGGGACTCTATTTCCTCAGACAGGTATTATAATAAACTGAAGGTGAAATGAAAGTAAAGAACAAGAATACTGGGGGTAGAAAATTTTAAGCATTAAAGTGAGTAGGGAATGGGAATATAAAATTTTGACAGAAAAGGCTTAAACAAAATAAAATAATTATACATTGTAAACTGTGTGTATGTGAAAATATGGTTTCTAGGGTTGATTCACAGGGACTTGATTATCTAAGGCAGGCATCACAGTAAATAAAATAAAGGGTGTGTGTAAAATCCATATGGAAATTTATGATTGCCCTAAAAAATAGGTTATAGAAGAACAGAGGTGACATAAAATTAAAGAATTTAATTGATTAAATTAATAAGAATTCAATTAATATTAATTGTTAAAGGTATAAATAGAGATAAGTATTAGGGAGATTAGAAGATATAAAGTTACCCAAAACTAAGTTACACAAAGCTTTCTAAAAATACATCTATTAGTAATTAATTAAAATATAAAACATCCATAATATATTAACTATATATTGTAGAATGGAAATTGAGTACAAGTATGAGTGGACAGCACTGCTCCAAAGTGGCCTTGGTTATTGAAGAAAAACCCCAGGCTGAGTCCCATGACACATCTTTATGTGTTATTCAAGGCCCTCAGAGACAACAAAAACACTACTGACTATTACCATTGCTCATGGTTGCCCACAATAAGTAGATGAAAAACTGCTGCTAAACATATCATTTATTTGGATACAGGATATAGAGAAATCAACCTCTAACTTACCAGGATACTATTTTGGTGTTGGCTCCCTTTTACAGTACCAGAAGTTTCTCTGTAGGCTAATGCATAAGAAACATCAATGATCCTACCTAACACTGAATTATACATGCTGCAGAATAGACCTGACTGCCCACTGCTTTGTAGGAGGAATGTGTATTGTGTATATACTGTGTATTGTAGTCCTGATCCAATGCCCAGGACAGAGAAGATTAGAGACACCAGGGAAAACTCACTGCTGTTGTTTTGCACAGTAGTTTTGATGTCAAATGTATCCTAAATATTTTTCCCACACTGGTAGTTTAATGTTGGTCTCAACTTAGTTCAGAGAGGCTTCTATTATTATAGTGGGCAGTAACTAATGCACAGACTCGCAGTTGGTCAAAATATATAAATAACTCTAAATGCTTAGATATGTATCCATATATCAACTTCCTACTATTCTCTTTTGAGGAAACTTCTCAGGAAATGGACATAAAGTATTTAAGAGCCAATACTCTTCTTTAAACTGTTAATAACCTTTGTTGTTTTTCATGCTTTGAAGTTTTCCTATATATTCAAATCAAATTCTATTATACATACATAAACATATATAATACATATGTGTATACATATATATTTTATGTATATATACATATGTATAATATGAGAGAGAGAAAAGAGGGTGACCTAATTTAATGATACAGAAATATTTTTCTCAATTTTTAGCATGTTGCTTATATTTTATTGAGCTTTTAATGACTAAATTATATCTAACTAAATTTGTAAATATTATATACTTAGGAAATCATATACATTTGATAATTAAGAATCATACTTTATATTATTTTTTGCTTTATACTAAAAAATGTTGGAGCATAAATATGTCATTAGATTTCATCATATCTTTTTAAGTGTTTCTTGCTTTGCATACTTGAACAAATACTATATTGTCGTATTTCCTTCATTATATATTATATTAAAATATCTTATAAGCTTATGATATTTCTAAATTATGGTATTTCCATTGTCATGCTTTTAAAAAGAATATTTATAGTCTTTTAAAATATTTATCAACTAGAAAAATAAATTATTACAAATGATCTTTGAAAATTAATTCATATCAACTTCCTATTAACTACTTTCTCCCCTACCATTGTGCTGTCCAAATTCTATTAAAAAGCTCTGATGCACTTTTATCTCATTACATTACTGTACTTCAGAGTTTTAGACTTCATTTATATGTAAACATTATGCATTACTTTTATCATAATTAATATAATTTAATAATAGTTATTGATCTACTTATGCCATAGCTTTCCTGCTGCTCTTAAGGTTATGGCAGCATCAGATGTTTTTAATTTTAGGTTCACAGCATCATGTGTTAACCTAAATCATCTAGATTTTCGTCTGATTCTTGAATTTTGTCAACAATATACAAAAAATCAGAATTCTCTTAGAAAACTTTCTAAGAATTATTACAACTATCAAGCATAAAATGTATCTTGCCTTCATTCTCCAGAATCTATGTAAGTGATTAAGCATCAACTCATAGTAGTGTAAGACTCTTGGTATTTTTGGTGGCCATGTGTCTAAGAAATGCATAAACATCAAATTTTCATCTTCATCTGAGAAAACTGTCTCTTTTTGAAGCTAAGTTTTAAGGACTGAATGCTCTGGTTGTGAGTGACAAGAATTTTTTAATTGACACACATTTTGTCTCATATAATACTTATTTCTATCTGGTTACATGTAAGAACTGATTTAGAGAATATTCTTTCTTCTAAATAAAACTTGTAGAAGTTAGTCCCTGGTTCTCCCTCCCAGCCCCATGCTCGCAGAAAAAAAAAAGACTCAATACTTAAAATATATTTACAGATACCTTGGTCATTTAGCTAGGTTCTTCCCTAAGTCTAACTTAAAGTATCCCATTTGATTTAACCTACATTTTGCCACATGGCTGGTTACCTGTACTCATATACCATGTGTCTAGCTCCTCACATCTTCAAGGGTGGTTCTCAGTCTCTCTCTCAGCCTCTCTCCTTCCTTTGTTTGGCAGAGGTCCTGGCCTATTCTCTATTCTTCCCAGTCATTGGGTGATCAGCATTTATTGACAAGGAAGAAAATTAATTGTAAGATTTGTTTATACAAACATGAAAAAGGAGATTCTTGGTATAATCATTAAAATGCCTTGTCCTGATTAAACAAGTTATGAGGACATGGAAATCAACATTTTAATAACATATGAGCAAACTTTACATAGGGTACAAAAACATTATGGCTACAGTAACTGCTAATCTCTCCTATATAGTTCATTTGATACTTTCTAAACTTAGTTTCTAAAGAAAAGGTCATTTCCATATTTCTATGCTTTGAGTACATAGTTCATGTTTACTTACTATAATGTTGGAGATTCTATATAAGATTACAACTTATTTTAGCATAAACAATAATTTTCAAATGTCAGTTGAATACAAGAAAAGGTGAATTGTGGCTTAGTCAACATAATTAAATATTTATACTTTTAGAAAATAAAATAATTTTTATGAAGCAATTTTGTCTTTAGGGACAATAGCTACTTAAAAACTGTTTCTGTTATCTCAATAATAATTAATTAAAAATATAATAATAGTTAAGAAACTGAATAAACTCATTTTTAGTAACATTAATAAAAAATGAGTAGTGGTCTTTCTAGTTTCATACTTATGAAAGATACCATTTATAGGTATATGTAGAATTCTGATCCATGTATATTATTTATTGATTCTGTGATATTACAGATACTTCCATGAGTTATTTCAATAAACATCAGTGTATGTATATTTTTTAAAAGCAAAAGAATTCTAGTTTGCCAATCCATGTTCATACACTAACTTTCTTATTTCCTTTTCTTTCTTAATTTTAGGTATAAAGCTACCTTTCAGCTAGTTGTTTAATGGTCAGCCATTACTCAGACACTATTTGTGAGTAAGTGTATTATAAAGGAATCTACACATCTTATGCAATGTGTGGGGGGGGGCATGCATGTATGTGTGTGTGTGTGTGTGTGTCTGTGTGTGTGTGTGTAATACTCAAATAATCGAGTGGTATAAATTCCTGTGAACTTTATACAACCTCGGCATGCAATGTCTCCTAGACAAGGCAGGTAATTCCAGAACTTCATAGGTAATAAAGGGAAAGTCAAGAATTCAAAGCTAACTTCAACCTCATACAAGTTTAAGACCACACTGAGTAACAAGAGACTCTGTTTCATAACAAAACTAAGCAAAATACACATAAGGATTTCTTAATTCCTCAGCTTGGCCTTTAACTCTGGTAATAAGAAAATATGCTTATAGAGATAACTCAGAATTCTTAAAAATATCAATGATTTTAAGGGAAGTTATACTTCATTGTACTATATCAGGAAGAATATATAGTACATAATCTCATATGTTTCTTCTTAAAAATTGCATGGCTAATATAGTTTTGAAGAAGATATACTCATTTTATAAAGAAAACAAAATTTAAAAAGTTGAAATATTGCATCAAAACATTAACCAAGATTTCTAGCACACAAAAAAATGTTTAATGACTTATTTCTAGTTTTCCTGTCTATATAGATCTCCCAAAGCTACTGTTTATATTACTTCTTGTAATTAATAATATAAGATATATTAATACTATATTATATATACTGTTATTGAAGGCAACAAACAATTTTTAAATGTGACATGATTGTAACTACATTTTTACCATTATTCTGCTCACTTCATCAATAGTTAGGTATAAGTCTACATATTTATTCTTTTAAATATTGTAATAATAAGAGCATTTTAAAATAAAGCATTTTTTGTAGTTCTCTTAAAATAAATCTTTGAAAATTAAGTAAATATTTAGACATTTTAAAAATAGTTCAAGAGTTTTCTCATTTCTTCATGAATTAAAACATCTATATTAATTTTAAATCTGTAGTTAATATTGTTCTGTTTCACTCCTACTGTTAGAGTGTGATATGACTTTGTGACTTAATCCATTTGAAAATAATAAAAAAGGAATGCTAATTCTAATTATATATTTTTCATAAATATAAGATATTTAATTAACTTACTCATATGGGTATCCATCCCATGTACAGTCACTAAAGGTAGCCCCTGATGTGGATGGCAGGAAGAGCATGCTGACAAGAGCCTGATATAGCTGTCTCCTTAGAGGTCTGCCAGAGTCTGACACATTCAGAGGCAGATACTCACAGCTAACCACAGATCCGATCAAGGGTTTCCCAATGGAGAAGCTAGAGAGAAGACTGAAGGAGCAGAAAGGGTTTGTGGCTCCATAAGGAGAGCAATACCAACCAACCAGAGCTGCCCAGGGTCTAAACCACCAGCCTGAGAGCACATAGGGTGGGACCCATGACTCCATATGTACATGTAGGGGAGAATGGCTTTGTTGGGCATAGGTAGAAGAGGAGATCCTTGGTCCCGTGAATGCTGAAAATTGAGTAGGGGGAAATTCAAGATTGAGAAGGTGGGAGTGCGGGTGTAGGTGGGGGCACATCCTCATAGAAGCATGAGGAAGGGGGATGGGATAGAAGGTTCCTGTGTGGTGGGGGGAATGGGGGTAAGGGGATAAAATCTGAAATGTAAATATAATATCCAATAAAAATAAATTTAAAAAACCAATTTTTTGAAATTAATAATTTTTTTAGAAAAACAATTTTGTCTACATTACTTTTATAGACTTTAAGCATATTTTTTAATTAAACATATATCAGAATCCATATTCATTAAAAAAAACAAAATTTGGTGAATCAGAAATCTTTTGGAGTACCATAATTACAAAGTCATTATTGTCCAGAGAAAGAAATGACTATCTCTAACTAAGGAATGTTCAGTATTTTAAGTTATTCTAAAGGTTTATTTATCTTATGTATATATTTTATTATTATAAAAGACAAGTGTTAGAAATAACACAAATAGCCAAGTCATTTTCTTCAGTATATCTGGTTCTTATACCTGCATGCTTTGAACATTTGAGGAAAGCCAATAATAAATTAAGTGGTTTGATTTGAGTGTATAGTATATGTCTTCTTTCACACAGTTGTCATAAAGTTTAAATATGAGAATTGCCTTATGCTAACTTTCCATAAACAAAACCTGAGACTTAAAGGTTAATTTTTCTGTTACTTTAAAGAATATGTAATCCTGGAATCCGTGTTTAAAAATAATCAGATGAGGATAAGAATATTACTATAAAAATAGAATGTATTATGGAAGTAAAATGTACACATTAATCAATCTACAACATTATCTTCTGAATGGCTGATTGGACTATTAGATATTGAGACAATTCATCTATCTTTCAGTCTCCCAGTTATTAGTGAATTATTCTATATATTTTTCTTCCTCTGCATCTCTATGCCCACTCAAGCTTCAATATACTTGCAGATTTGTTTTAACTAAGGAATGCATGGGTGGAAAAACTGACAAAATTGAGGAATTAAAAAAGGAAGAGAAAAAATAGGTCATGAGTGATATTGTTAATATGAATATATAAAAAGCTCAGAGAAAAGAACACATAAACAAAAGAAAAGTAAGTTTGGAATTATATTATTGAACATTATGTAGTCTCAGCTCAAATGTATGCTAAGAAAATGAAGTAAAATAATGAGAGATTAAAGTTGAAATTTAATTGAGGAAATAATATGTTTAGAGTGTACTCAGTGGTCCATATGGGGCCAATGCAAACTCTTAAGAAAGTAATATGATTAAACTATGCATTTACTATTGGAAGTAGCTAAAGTACATGAATAAATAATAGGATGATTGTGGAATAAGAATGTAAGAATAAAGCAGGAAAAACAATTATTTCATAAATATTGTCATGTAATTCATAAATGTTAGCATCAAGGGAACACCTTGATAAGTTCAGACAATCTAACTATACTCAATTTACTAAATTTCCATGATTCTTAGGTAACTAGTTAATATGCTTATGTCTCTTGAACATTTTAATATATCCTATATATTCATTATCTACTAAAAACTATACTGATATATATATATATATATATATATATATATATATATATATATATATATAATTTAAGGATGCTTTAGTTTTTACTACTTGTATCAGTTCACATAGTATACCTTATCTCCTACTTATACACAAAAATTTTCTTGATCTAGATGTAATTTGTTTTTATGTAGCTGAAATATTATTATGAATATACATACATACTCATAGATAAGAATATTATATATTTACATATATATAAATATATGTGTATGTGTATATATACAAATATCTATGAATATGTTGTATATAATGAGGTGACAATTTTCAATTTTTTGGAATCTTGGGTTTAAAAAACAGAAATATCATAATTTATGCATTTGTCATAATTTCAAGTATGGGATATGGAGATGCTTCAGATTGTATACAGCAGCTATGATTTACCTAGTATTCTAGCAGAAGCATTATTTTGACAGCTGCATAGTTTCCAAGATTGTGTGACATTTAGAATTCTGGGAATTTTCAGAAAGTATATAAACGCTAGCTCCCTAAGAGGTGGAGGATGCTTTTGTTTGGATGTTGATGGGTTGTTGAGGGGTTGTTGGAGGGTTTATTAGTTGGTGATTGTTGCTGATTGCTGTTGGTCAGCTTTTGTTAATTAGTCATTCACAAAAATTTAACAACAAGAAAAAGAAATTAGATATCTTGACAGCAAAGATAAAACTTTCCCCAAGGAACTAATCAACAGAAAATAGTCTAGTAATAATATCACCCTCCTTTCTGATCCCTGGCTTTACTCAATGATCTCTTTTCCTTGTTCTACATCATTTTTTTAAATTTAAAATTACAGTTCTGACAGTGTGAATAAAAGAGGTTGTAGAAGGGTGGAAGAAAGAAGATGCAACAAAGTAGAAGTAGAGACAACAACATGTGGCATACATATCTTTGGCAAACTGAATAAGTTGTTAAGTATACAATTGTCTGTCAGAATAAAATAATAATATACATGTATGTATGCCATAAAGACACTTATCTAGTCTTTAAGCTGACAACTTTAATGATAAACATTGCTATCTTTAATAGTAGCATACAGTATATATCTCCAATATATATTTTCTATTACTGTATATAATTTCTGACATTTTACAAGAATTTTGAAATGGTCATTAACATGATTTTACTGCAACTGTTCTATAGACATTTTACAATCCTGAGAGATACACTTCCCCATTTTTATGCTTCATCTGAATCTTCCACTGCCTCCGCATCTCCTTTTAGTTGGTAAGAACTATAAAACTTAGGTTTTAGCGCATGTTTATACATAGAAAAGTTGTTTCTTATTGGCATTTAAATGAATGCCCATTTGTAAGTTACTGAATATAAGATTTAACTGTTTACTCTTTTTTGAAGTAGCATTTTTCTTTGAATGCAAGACAGGAAAAATAGAGTTATTATAGAAAAATCATTTCTTATTCAACAATAAAAATCTAAAATCTGAGTAGAAGTAACTCATGACAAATCTATATTTAACACTAGTAACAATGTTATTGTAAAAAGCAGATATAATATTAACTTTACCTACTGTGTATCTAGCTCCAGAATCCAAAGTTAACACTATAAATCCTGAGATTTTCTACTAAAAGGTAAATATTTCTTCTTTCAAAAAAGACATGATTTTCTTTTTGTCTCTTTTTCAAAATTCAAGAATTTAAATTAATTTTTATTTATAAATTTGAAATTTCTACCTTTTTTCAGATATATCTATACTTCACTAACAGTAATTAAGGTACTATTTTACTCTTTGCTCAGCAGTTATTATTCAAGTACTATACTTGAAAACAATTTATCCTCTCAAAATCTACAGTTTTTTAAAGAATTTGTACCTAACTTTCAGCTCAGTAATTGAGACCTCAAAATGCCAAGTGTATTATCAAATGTTGAAACATTGTTTTGGAAACTCACAGCAGTGTGGTGTATAAATTTAAATTGCTTGAAATAAAATAAGTTTTCATTTTATTTATGTTTTCATATAATATATATATATATGCCTACAGAAAAGGAGATGTGGTTTTTTTCTGTTTTGCTTCTTAAAGAATCACTAGTATTTATAAATTTATATTTTATTTATTATTCATAAGATCATTGTTTCTGTGACCATGTTAATTCTACATTTTTTTAAAGATACACAAAAAACAGTATTTTAATTGTCTCATGTCTCCTTAATTTTTTTAAAAGTTATCTGTTTGCTTCATAGAGCACCACAGTCTGGTGTATTCATACCACCTTTGCAGACTATTTCTATGCAGGAATCAGCACATCGCTATACTGCATTCACCTCTGGGAGGAAACAGCAGCCAACTGACTCCTGGCACAGCAGTAGGAAGAGAAGAAATTTTGGCCAGCAAATATGTTGCACTTATATACTGCTGTTAATCATGTTCAGTATGAAGTTGTTTTAAAAAGTTCTTACAGCTCTAAAAACTTGTTCTTACAGCTCTAAAACTTTTTTCCTTAGTAGAGCCAACAGCTAACCCACTAAAAAGCAACATAGGTAGAAAGAACATGTTTATACCCTACATCTAATTTCATCTGTTTTTTTTAAACGTCTTCACTAGAATTCATGTGTAATTTTTCAGGAAATAATTCAGTCAACATGTTCTTTATAATTACTACCAATAAATTCAGGGAGCAGTGATGTTAGCCATTCAATTAGCTCAACAGGGCCTGAAATTTGTCCCCAAATTCTCTTTGAAATGTAATTTCTCAAGAAGTAATTTTTATTTCTTATTAGTTTAGAGGATGGAGTTCATTTCTGCATGAAAATATGACAAACACATACATTCATAAAACACACACACATTGTATACTAAATTTTAGCCATGTTCAATTTCCAATAACCCCAATGAACCTTCCTTTTTCTCTATAACCTCCCATATATTTAGATTTCTTACTTAATACTGTTACTATTGCTGTCTTGAAATATCCTAAGCAAAGTAACTTGTAGAATAAAGGGTTTATTTGGCTTATAATTCTAGGTTGCTGCTCATCATTGAAGAAAGTTTGGACAGGAACTCAAGCAAGGAAGAAATCTGTAGGCAGGAGAGAGGTAATGGATACTGCCTTGTTCATCATGACATTCTTTGTCTGCTTTCTTTTAAAGCTCAGGGCCAGCAGGACAGAAGTGGTACCACTCATAATCCCTAATTAAGAAAATCTTTTCCAGCTAGATTTTATGGTGTCATTTTCTCAACTGTAGTTCTTTATTTCAGGTAACTCTAGCTTGTGTCAAGTTGACTTAAACCTAACCAGCACAACTGAGTCCTTGCCAACTTAACATGCAAACATGTTCCTACTAAGCCATAAGCAATCTTTTTTTGTTCTCCCCCAACGTGATATATTAGCATCAATTTAAAAGTCTCAGTCTTTAAAAATTCAAGTAGTTAGAAATTCAGTCTCTTTAAAATAGCCAGTCTATTTTCAAATCCAAAGTCCTTTAAAATTCTAAATTTCTCAATGTGGGCTCATGTAAAATCAATAATAAATTAAATACCTTCTCACTTCAAAAAGGAAAGATCAGGCTTTAGTCACTGTTTAAACAATCCAAAACCAAATTTCAACAGTATAAATTACTCACCATCTAAGGTTTTTGATTTACTCAATATCTTCTGGGATCTTCCAAAACCTTTTGCCATTTATCTGGCTCTACCTTCTGCAGCACATACAGCTTGGGCTCCACTGCAACTCTACTGCTGTTCTTGGAGGATATCATATATCATATCTCTGAAATTCTGGAGTATTCTATTACAACTGGGCTGCACTTTCACCAGTAGCCCTTCCTAGGAACTCTTCATGGTGACCAGACTTAAATTCTTTGCGTGACCCCTTCAATTCTGGGTCTTCAACTACTGCTGAGTCTGTAGCTTCACCGGTGTCCTGGCCTGGCCTGTCCTAGTGCCAAGTCTCAGCTACTCAATATCCTTCAGGCCTTCAAAAATAGAACCACCATGGTGACTTATTTTTCTTTATTTTTATTTGTTATTTTATTTATTTACATTTAAACTGATATCCCACTTCCCAGGTTTCCCTCCACAAACCCCTTATCCCCTCCTCTTTCCCCATGCCTCTAGGAGTGTGCTCCCCACCTGCCCACCCATTCTTGCCTCAGCGTTCTAGAATTCCCCTTCCCTGGGACATCCAACCTCCATAGGACCAAGGGGCTTTCCTCCCAGTGATACCCAATAAGGCCATCCTCTGCTACATATTTAGCTGGAGCCATGGGTCTCCTCATGTGTACTCTTTGGTTGGTGCTTTAGTCACTCTGAGGTTTGGGGAGTCTAGTTGTTTGATATTGTTGTTCTTCCTATGGGGTTACAAACCCCTTTAGTTCCTTCAGTCTTGCCCTAACTTCTCCATTGGGGTCCCTGAGCTCAGTTCTATGTTTGGCTGTGTGCATCTATAACTGTATTGGTCAGGCTCTGGCAGAGCCTTCCTGGGGACAGCTATACCAAGCTCCTGTCAGCAAGCAAATACTTATTTGCATCAGCAATAGTGTCTGGGTTTGGTGTCTGCAGATGGGATGTATCCCTATCTAGGAGCAGTCTCTGAATGACTTTTTCTTCAGTCTCTCTGTCCATGAATTTCCTTTTGACAGGAGGAATTTGGGGTTAAAATTTTTGAGATGGGTGAGTGTCCCATGCCTCAACTGTGGGCCCTGCCTATCCACTAGTATGGTCTCTTTAGGTTCTATCTCTTCATTGTTTGGTATTTTGGCTAATGTCCTCCCTGTTTGGTCCTGGGAACCTTTTGGGTCCCTGGCATCTGTGACTTTCTAGTGGCTGCCCCACTTCCCACTCCTTCACTTCTACACACCTCCTTTCAAAAATTTCCCCCATCTACTCAGATATCGGACCCCCACTTTTTTCCTCCTCCTGTCTCCCTCCCAGATTTCTCTTTCCTTATACTTCTTGTGATTATTTTCTTCCCTCTCACCAGAATGACTTTTATAAATTGGACTTATATTACATTATAAATTTATATAATTCTGGCTGACAGCATGAGGCGCAATATTGGCTGACTCTGGAACACAGAATCTATATGCTGATTCACAGAAAAGGCTTCCTAAAAGATTTTACAGCAAGGAATGTTCATCTCTTAATCACAACTAATTTCTCCACTCCGACTACCCAGTATGAATTGTTCTAGTAACTAAAGATTTTATCTCAGTGCTTCTAGTCTCTTTAATCTTACAATTCTTCAAGTGACCAGATACAACATATTTAATATAATAAAGGCCCAATAGAGTCTTTCCTTTTCTTTAACCAGACCTCCATTGTCTTCACTGCTCTCAACATTCTCATCATCTAAGTACCCATAGAACTCACTGAGCTCCTAACAATTAATGGTTTTCTTAGATCAAAATACCAAGGTTCTTTCACAGTCCTCCATAAAATGACATAGCAATACTCTACTACTCCAGAATCTTGGTACCAACTTGTTTTATTGAGGATTCATACAGCTATGACAAAACATCATGACAGAAGAAACAGGGGCAGGAGTTGTTTGGTTTACACTTCCAAGTTGCTATTCATTATCAAAAGAGTGTTGGATAGGATATCAAAAAGGGCAGAAACATGGAGGCCAGAACTGATACAGAGGCCACAGAAGTGTACTGCCTAAGGACTTCCTGCACATGGGTTTTTTAGACTACTTTCTTATAGAAACCAAGACCCAAAGGCCATGAATTGTACGACTTACTATGGGATGGGCTTTCTCCCATCAAACAATAATTAAGAGAGTACCCTCCCTCCAGCTCGATCTTATAGAGGCATTTTCTCTGTGTTATGCATGTTGGGAATCAAACTGTAGTTCCATGTTCATTGCTTCCTCCATCTCAGGGTATACAAATGCAGCTGCACAACAAGCTGAAAAATGAAGCACAGTTCATAATTGGTAGCATTCTACAGAACCCTGGTTTAGCTGGGAGTGAATGTTCTGGGCAGGGTGGGGGGAATGAGAGGCCTTCTACAAGGATCTTGGTGTTACAGCAACTTTAGAGGAAGACCTTCAACAGTGTTCAATGAGACAGCTCTAGTAGAAAATCTTAGCTTGGGCTTTTGATTGGCATGGGCTTGTATGATGACATACTCTTTAGGGGTGAATCAGGAGTATACATGTACCTTGGAGATTAGGAAGGAATGAGTGAAAATCATAAGTGAATATCCCTCATTTATATAAAGAGGTATTTCAAAAATCCCAGATATTTTCTGGGCAGGTTCTTAAGGGGAGCAGGGAGTTTCTAGTTATGCTTAGGTAGAGGATGTTGGAAATCTGAATCCCCAGACAAATATAGAGAACGGAAAGCTCTGCTGGTAAACAGAGCCCTCTACTTTGTGCAGAGTTCAAAAAAGCTATCAGGTAATAGTAGATTGTGACATTAATTAGCAGATTTCCTCACATTTCTCAGTCGAGATTTTCTTCTTTCAGATAACTCTAGCTTGTGTCAAGTTAACATAAAAATCAGCCAGCACACCTTTATTATCTACTGAGTTTAGTGAAGGTTATGTACATTCAAGTAAGTGTGAGTTATTTAGTGGTACAATTTATCAATTGTTTATTATTTCAGAAAATAGCAGTCTATCTCCTAGTACACTTAATTATCCATAGACCCTCAAGGAGGGGTAAGGCCTCATATTCCTACTCAATGAATGATGAACTTGTGTCCTTACCAATTACGTTCAGGTCTTGTGATTATAACAAGAGCTACACTGAGTTTGTAAGTGTGAATGCATGCTATGTACAAAACACAATTTCATACCTCTGATCTTCACTCTGGGTCTTACAGGCTTTTTTTTTTCTTTTCACTGATGTCTACTGGGTTATGCTTGAAAGTGATAATATAGATATCTGTTTTATCAAATTATTTTCCATATACTGACATCTTGTGAGTCTCTGCATTAGCCACAGCCCATTGTAAAATGAAGACTCTCTGGTAAAGACTGAAAGAAGAACATACTTATCAATATAGAAGTATATATTTAGAAGACAATTTGGCACAATGTCCATTTATTAAAACAACAGTTGTAAGATCTGCCTAAGTCTTATGGCCACGCCATCCATGGGTTCTTGACTGTGATTACACTAATATGTTTGAGATCTTTTCTATAGAAATGGCCTAAAATACAAAGATAAGTAGGTCAGTTAGTAAGATACAATTATACCATTATTGCAATGCTAGGCATTTCTTGTCAGACAGGTTATTATTTTTGCTCATAGAATGTACACACTGGTAAAACAATATTTTATGCCTCCCAAAAGTTTTTCTAGCTCCTTCCTGAACTATAAAAGCTAGCTGGTAAGAAAGAAAATATAATCTAAGACCCATAAGGATTGCTTAATATCTTGTAATTTATGTGGTAACTTCAGCACTACTATCTTTATAATGATGTTTTCAATAAATGGATTAATTGTACTTTTAAAGAAAAATTTAAGATCCTCAAGTATATATCATTCCTTGGTATATGAGGATTCACTAAGCTTTAAAAATTCTCTTTCACTAATTTCTCCAAGATAAAGTACTTGATTGCTGTTACTCTGTTATAACAAATACCCAGGCAAAATATGTTTAGAATACTTTTTCTTCATTCTACACATATACAGGTGCTGCAGGTGTATTCCATAGTGTATTCACCATCTGTGTTATTGATAACACTTTTTAGATGAGTGAAGATAGAAGAAACTGAAAAGAACCTTAAAATTAAAACACTGTAATGCAAATATATACGTACATATATATGTGTGTGTTTGTGTGCATGTGTGTGCATGATGTATGTGATATATATATATATATATATATATATATATATATATATATATATATATCTTTAAAATCTCACAGGAAAATAACTAGTCAAGATTTGGCAGGGAATATTTGGAATACATATTTATTCATTGAGTTCAAGAATTTTTTTTTACGAAACGTAATGGAAAAACAATGAAGTTATTTCAATATGATTAAATTTGGCGTGATTAAATTTTCACTTTAAGAAAAATATTCTCATTTCAGTACAGTGAAATGCTTAACATAGAATAAAGAAAACTGAAAACCAATAGGAAGCTAGTGCAGAATAAAGATATTCTTAAGAAAAAAGTATAGAAAGTCAAGACTAAGTATTTCAATATGGATGCATTCAAGGAACAACCAATGTAATAATTTGTGATTGAGTGTGTTAAAAAAATGTCAAAAGTGAATGTCAGTACTTTGGCTGTATCCTGGATAGATTTATGTCAACTTACACAAGTTTTATTGATTTGGAAAGCTGTATTACTAATTCTGAAAACGCTTCCACAGTATTTGTCTGTAGGCAAATCAGTACTTTTTATTTATTTATTTATTTATTTATTTATATCCCAAATGTTTCCCACCTTCCTGGTGGTACATGCTCACAGAATTCATCACAGCATTCCCCCTCCTATTCAACCCTGAAAGGGTGCACCAACTCTTCCAATGCCCCAAGCTTCCCCCACATTCTTTGAAGATCAAATCTCTACAAGTTTATCTGCATCTTCTCCTACTGACAGCAAGCAAGGCAGTCCTCTGCTACATATGTGCTGGGTTATCCTACCAACCCTTCTAATCTCTTTGGTTGGTGGCTTAGACTCTGGGAGCTCCCAGGTTTTCAAGTTAGTTGACACTTTTGATCTTCCCATAGAGTTGCCATCCTTTTCAACACCTTCAATCCTTTCCCTAACTCTCCAATAAGGGTCCCAGATTTCAGACCAATGGTTCACTGTTAAATATTTGTATATGCATCTGTCTCAGTCAGCTGCTGGTACGCCTCTCAGAGGACAACCATGCTAAGCTTTTGTCTAGCACAACATAATATCAGTAACAGTGTCAGGGTTTGGTGCCCTCCAAAGGGATGGATCACAAGTGACTCAGCATTTTTAAAATTAGTGATTAATGTGGGAAGCCCTAGCCCATTATGTGTAATGTTATCCCTGGGCATGTAAGCATGGAGTGTTATGAGAAATCATGCTGACCAAGTTAGGGGGAAAAATGCAGGTAAGTTGCCTTCTTACTAGGACTCTGTATCAGCATCTGTCTCAAGATTCCTGCCCTGATTGAATTCCTTTCTTAAGTTACTTCAACAATGGACTATGATGTGGAAGTTTATCCAAAGTATTTTTTTCTTTCTAAAGTTCCTTTTGGTCATGGCATTTTATCAAAGCAATAGAAACACTAGGACAAGATAAAACAAGTGTTCAGATGGTGTAGTAATTATTCAAAAAGAGGCAGGAATATTTTCTAAAATGTGATAAGTATTATCTTGAATTAATGATTTTTCATTCTAAAATTTGGTTTTTTTTATACAACTGGTGGTTTGTCTGTTTCCTATTACAATTTTAAAATAATGGCATCAAATTTGAATTGAAAAGATTTAGATTCATAATATTTAAAAAATTCATTCAATGCTCACATGATACTTGCCTTTAGGTCTGTAATCAAGTAGTTCTTCATGTTGGGAGAATGTGACAGAGGTAACTTTTCAACAGGTATCATCCAGGAAGAAAGAAACAGAAACAGCAAGGACAGGATTCCAATATCAGATTGAGAACCATACCATGAATAGATAATTTCCTGCTATTTAGCGCTATCAGAAAATATAATGTGTGACGCTATTCCTCAGGAAGCATGAACTATTATCTATTTAACCTAGACAGACAGGTAACATAAAAATCCCAGCAAAGTCTAATTGATAAACCAGCAATTTTCCCACCAGTAGAAATGAAAATATACAGTATCAGACATCACTAAAGATAGCTACATTGCCAACTGCCCCTCCACCCACCTGGCATAGATGACAACTTCATGAAAGCTAGAGTCCTAGATATCACTATACAAGCTATAGACAGTTTGACAGTTTGGAGAATTTCTTTTCCAGATTGCTCAGCTGTACTGAATCTTTTCTAGGCAGCCCAGCTTGTCTCTGCCTCTTGCAGGCAGGTAGAAAGGGTCTTAGTTAATCTGGTCAGTTTCAGGTATTCCTTAAAACTATTGACTTGTTTAATTCCAGAGTTTATTGAACTTCTCTGAAAAATGGACTATATTCTCTCCCTTGAGAACATTCTGTTTATTAAATATGTTCCCTCCAAATATGTTATCTAAGAGTAAATTACTACAGGGTATGCAAATTTTCACCGAGTTCTAAAACATTTGAATAGTTATTAAACAAATTAATAAGAAAAACATTTAAATTTCCAGAATTGAAGTAAAATTAAACACAGTAGAAGAGACTCTTCTTTTTATTTTCTTATTTTTAGAATAAACACTTTCAGGAATTTATCAAGGTAGACAAAATTAGAAAAATAAAATCAATATTATTATTAATAATATTATTACTATTATTACTATTAATTTCATTCATTTACATCTCAAATGATATCCCACTTTCTGGTTACCCCCTCCACCAAACCCCCATTCCATGATATCCCACTTCCCAGTTACACCTCTGCCACCTCTGTATCCCACATCTGCCCTTTTCTCTCCCTTTTGCCTGTATATAAAACAACTCACTAAATGTTAAAAAATGAATTTTCATTCATTCCACATGAAATTACAATATTCAAAAACAGTCTATAAAATAAAATTTGGCTTTAAATTACAAAAATATGAACAATACTAAGAAGTATTAAGACTGGGAAGTGATATATTTTCAGTATGCTATATATTTCAACAATGGGTCCATTTGCTTCATTCACATTTCTTGCTACTCAGACTATATTAGTCTACCATATTTAAGAATGCTCAATTAACATCACAATCCAAACACATAGGTGAGAACTTCACAAAACACATAGAAATCATTCCTTAAGTTAGACAAAATACCCTTTTAACTAAAGTGCATTGTTATCTGAAATATATTTTTAAATATTTCTTTATAGATTTCCTAATATTATTAATTTGTGCAAACAAATATTTTGACAGCATGTATAACTGTCCACTATTATGGAAACCTGATGGAAGGATATGATTACCTGATGCAAGGATGGATGGATACCTGGTTAGAAGAGGATATTTGAATCATTGGGACTGTTATAGACACTCTTAAACTGCCATGTGAATGCAAAAACAGAAAGTGCTCAACCTTTGAGCCAAATTTCCAGCTCCAGAAATATCATTTTAAGAGGGTATAATTTCTGGAGAATGTAAATTTGTTGATAATTCTATCTCTTCTAAATGGTATAATAAGCAGCAAGAAAATAAAACAAGAAAAACATAGAATAAAATCATCATAAGATTTAAATAAGACAGACTCATACTGTTCTCTGAAGATTACTATGGTAAAATAAATAAATAATTAGTACGTTCACCAATAAATATGTTTAAAGTAAAAGGAAAATCAGTGAAAATTTGAATTGGAGTTTTAGTGAAAAGAAGATAAAGCACAGAAAAGTAGAGGGGAAAAGAAAAGAAAGAAAAGGAGGGTCCATGTTAGGGACATTTGTTTCCATCCTGCTTCAAGAATATTTATGATAGTTAAGACTACAACCACCAAGAAAATTGAATCACTTTTTTCTTGGATGTTACAGGGTAACTTACTAATTTACAAATCATCTGTCCCTTTTGATATTTACATCTTTCCCCTCCCCCTTATGATGTGAAGGAGAATTATGAGTCAGCAGGACTTAATTGTATATATAAATGAATAAGCCACCCATTGAAGTATGTTCATTTCTGATTTTCAAGTTTTATTTTAATTATAACAAAGCCTTTTTCAGGTCAGCATTTTCAACAAGTGGTGCTGGCTCAACTGGAGGTCAGCATGTAAAAGAATGCAAATTAATTCATTCTTATCCCCTTGTACAAAGCTCAACTCCAAATGGATAAAGGACCATCACATAAAGCCAGATACATTGAAACTATTAGAAGAGAAGTTGGGGAAGACCCTCGAATACCTAGGCACAGGGGAAAAGTTCCTGAACAGAACACCAATGGCTTATGCTCTAAGATCAAGAATCAACAAATGGGACCTCATCAAATTGCAAAGCTTCTGTAAGGCAAAGGTATCTGTCAACAAGGCAAAACAGCAACCAACAGATTGGGAAAAGATCATTACCAATCCTACATCAGATAGAGGGCTAATATTGAATACATACAAAGAACTCAAGGAATTAGATGCCAAAGAACAAAATAACCCAATAAAAATGGGGTACAGGTCTAACCAAAGAATTTTCAACTGAGGAAACATGAATGGCTGAGAAGCACCTTAAGAAATGCTCAACATCCTTAGTCATCAAGGAAATGCAAATCAAAACAACACTGAGATACCACCTCACATCTGTCAGAATGGCTAAGAGCAAAAATTCAGGTGATAGTAGATGCTGGCAAGGATGTGAAGAAAGAGGAACACTCCTTCATTTTTGTTGGGGTTGCAAGCCTGTACAACCACTCTGGAAGTCAGTCTGGCGGTTCCTCAGAAAATTGGACATTGCAATTGAGGACTCAGCTATACCACTCCTGGGCATATACCCAGAAAATGCCCCAACATATAACAAAGACATATGCTCCACTATGTTCATAGCTACCTTATTTATAATAGCCAGAAGCTGGAAAGAATCCAGATGCCCTTCAACAGAGGAATGGATACAAAAAATGTGGTATATTTACACAATGGAATATTACTCAGCTATGAAAAAATAATGAGTTCGAGAAATTCTTAGGTAAATGGATGGAACTAGAAAATATCATCCTGAGTGAGGTAACCCAATCACAAAAGAACACACATGGTACTTACTTACTTATAAGCGGTGATTAGCCCAAAAGTTTGAAACAACAAAGATTCAACTAACAGACCACATGAAGCTCATGAATAAGGAAGAACAAGTGTGGATGCCTAGGTCTTTCTTAGGAGTAACTAAACACCCAAAGGAGCAAATATGGAGACAAAGTGTGGGACAGAATCTGAAGGAGAGGTTGTATGGAGACCATTCCACCTGGGTATTCATCCCATGTGCAGTCACCAAAAATAGAAGCTGATATGGATGACAGGAAGGGAAAGCTGACTGCAGACTGATAAGGCTGTCTCCTTAGAGGTCCCCCAGAGTCTGACATTCCCAGGGGCAGATACTCGCAGCTAACCATTAATCTGAAGTTAGAATGGAGAAGTTAGGGAGTAAACTGAAGGAGTTGAAAGGGTTGGTGGCCCCATGAGGAGAGCAACAATACCAACGGTCTGGAGCTCCCCAGGGTCTAAACCACCAGCCTAGGAGCACATATGGAGGGATACATGACTCCAGCTGTATATGTAGGGGAGGATGCCCTTGTTGGGCATAGTGGGAGAGATCTTTGGTCCCTTGAAGGCTGAACACTGGGTAGGGAGGGGTAGTGGAGGGTAGGTGGGTGAATACCCTCATAGAAGCAGGAGGAGGGGGGATGGGATAAGGGGTTCCTGGGTGGTGAGGGGAATGGGGTAAGGGGATAAAATTTGAAATGAAAATATTATATCCAATAAAAGAGGGGAAAAAAGAAAAGCAGTTAGAACCAACATCCTTAATAAAATGTAAGCCCTCTTAAAAAATTATCTTGATACTAAAATTTGTTTTGAGAATTGTATATTGCAGAATAACCAGCCTTGGTGTATCTACACATCAAGCAAGATGGACAGACCTGCTCAAACCTCTGGGGTCCTGAAATTCCATCTGGATGCAGTGAAGACACAACAACAGAGGCTTATCAATTTTCTCTTCCCCCCACTCCTCTTCAAATATCTCAACTCTCATAATCAGCTTGAAGTAGCTAATGGAGAGTCAGTGCCCCTATTCCCTGGGCTTGGGGACTAAGGTGGTAAATGTTGGGCTGTCTTTCTAGGGAAAAGTAGTGGTTTTGTGGTAATAGAGAGTATTAGCTGCATAGCCATAATCTATTGGTAGAAATCAGTATAATTATTATCAAGATGAAGATATAAATTCTTAAATGGCACCAATTTATTTTGATTACAAATTTTAAGGTTTTCATTGGTACGAGCTTCTTATTGATATAAAAGTGAGATGAATATTGTTACTCTCATAGGCATTGTACCAGTATAACACATTTAGGAATACAAGGCTTAGACCCAGTCCTTTTTTAACTTTTAAACAGATTCGAGGTGGTTAGCCTGTAAGTTAAGGGACTATAACAAATTCATGGCTTGGAGTTTATTGTTAGTGTGTTTTCTATGTTTTATTTAGAAATAGCTGAGTGGAGTTAACAGAAAACAGTCCAGATTACCTTACATGGATAGTTGGTTTTCAAAACATCAAAAGTCCACAGAATTGATGTGACAAACATTTCTGTATTAATGTTCATTTTGATTAGAGACCTGTCTGCTCCTGACAGCTTCTTTATTGAATTCTAAGAAGAAATTGAGCATCTTTGGAGTTGCTCCAGTTGTGGTGAGACAGCCACTAGACAAGAATTACCTCTTTCCATCTACAGAGAAATTACTGTCCAGAAAAGGACACACTTGCAGAATAGTCAACTGATTACATCTGCCTAGACAGATTTAATCAGCCCTTAATAATTCTGCAGCACTAAGGTGGTCAGATGATCCTGGGCCAGAAGGGGGAAGAACAGATGCTCCAACATTTTGTAGTAGAGGGAGTGTCCAGGTGTTCAGAGGTCTCTATAAATTAGCTAAGGTTTAGAAGCTATGCTTTGTGCTTCCCACAATTATAGTTAACTCAGTAGTTCTGGGTTTCTAACGGGGTTGAAAACTTATAGTCTCATAGCCAATCCTGGCTATTTACCTTGAGAGAAAAGATCTGAGTGGACATTCATTCTAAAGCCAAGGAAAAAGCCAGGTTCAGAACTAATTGTTTTAGTTAGGATAGATGACAGAGGTTCTGGTTAGTCAACAAAATGATGGGCTGGGTATTAGGACTATGTTTTACCACACTGGTACAAATTGGCATAATTATGCTCTAATTGTATTTTGAGAGAAAAGTTTTATTTTAACAAGAAGGGTGATATGTAGAAGGAGCTAAGGTGGGAGGAGTACTGAGAGGAAGAGAAGAAACAAGGAGAGGAGGAAAAGAAGGAGAGGATAAGCTAGGTGATGAGAGAGGGAAAGAAGAGAGAGACAGGGAGGCAGATGTTCATGTATCTCCACCAGTCAAAGATAGTTGATATATCTAGGTTGGGTAGTGGGTTACACCTCTGATTGAGCATTACCAAACTTATATAGCCTTTGATTAACATTTTTAAAGAAGTGTATAAATGCAAAAAGGAAAAGGGGGCATGGGATAATGGTTTTCTAAGGGGGGGGGAATGGGGAAAGGAGATGGTATCTGAAATGTAATTAAATATCCAATAAAAATAAGGAAAAAAACCAAAGCGTTTTTCATTAAATACATTTATTGAAGTCCTATAATGGCTTCAAATTTATTGAATTTTTAGTTGTAAATGAAGTATGAGGATACAAATACAATAATAGTTTGTTAAAATTTGCTGTATTGTATGAAACACAGAAATACCTTGTAGCATAAGAACAACAAAATATTTTGTAATTATGTTAATGTATTCAATCAAGTGAAATTTTACTAAGAAATCAATTATGTTTATCAGAAATAATTATTTCAAGATGCCATTGGATTTTGGCTTGTGTCTCAACATTTTAGTCTTTTAACTGTTTTTCAATATGTACATCTACAAATAAATATTCACTATATGTAAAATTGCATGTATGCATATTATGCTTGCATATTGGACACAAATCAGTCCAGCTTGCATTATGATTAACCTATAATAACTTCTTCTTTCATGCAAGACAATGTGTAGTTCATTGCACAATCACAAAACAATTAAGAAAAAGTAAATACTCTTAATTGTACAATATGAATGTAAACTTATTACTTAGGGAAATATAACAACAATGAATAAATTGAACTTAATTAAAATAAATGAATAATAAAAATTTAAAATAGCATAATAATGTAAAACAAAGTATTATAAATTGTGTGAAGCAAAAGATGTCTAAGGTTCTGTTTTATGCCCTATATTATTGATTTATAAACAAGATTTTCTTTATGCATTTCAGGCTAAACTTACTATATTCTGTTGTGGTTTCACAATTAATCCAGCATATTCTCCTTTTCTGTTAGCTAAAAAACACCAGTAATTCCTAATGACCATCAATTGAAGCAGGCAAATAAATTATTATTTTGCAATATTTTCTTTAAAGTAGATAGACAATGAAGAACCTGTAAAAATTATTAAGGAACCATCCAACTGTTTTAATAAAAGTTAACCCCACCCTGTCACTTTTATCTTTTTGCATCGTTCTTTAGCACCCTGGTGATATCATCTTCTTTTCAAAATTCCACTAAATGAGATCACAAGCATTCTGAGACTGTATGTAGTATTTTGTTTGCTCTGTTTATTTGTTTGTTTGCTTTGGTATTTATGCCTTAATGTTCTTTCTGCCTTTTAGTTTGTTCTCATTTTTAGCTTTTGTGATATTTTTGTATTTTGAGAGATAATAAACATAAAATTGTGTTGGAACAGATATTGTGAGGATTTAGGAAGCATTGAGGTATGACAAATAGCACAATCAAAATACAGTGTAAGACAAATTTAAATGTAATATAATTAAAAATATGATCTACATATAATAAATTATATTTTTATAAATTTTAAACTCAAACCAATTATTTATCAATTAACACAAATATTACAGTGTTATTCTCAGCACTGTTTCATGCTCTTAAATGAATGTTGGTAATGGGTGTTTTAAGTTCTTAGAAATTTGTATTACTGTATAGTAATAATTTCCTCTAGAATTACATCATAAAACTTTCATTTCTAACCAAAAGAATTACATTTTAAATCAAGCACTGATGCCAAATGCTATTATAGTATTACACACTATTAGAATGAGTATCTTCCAGAACATTGGCTGTGACAAATAACAGTGGGAATGCAAAATATGGTCACCACTATTGAAGACAATTTGGCAACTTTTAGTAAGAACACATATACTTTTATCATGGAGCTGAGATATTGTACTGCTCACTATATCGTTAAGTGATTTAGAAACTCATGTCTGCACAAAGATATTTATAGCATTTTATTCACTATTGCACAAAGATATAACAAACCAAGGTACCCATCTCTAGGCTGAAGGATCAATTATTGTTTCCTGAACAATAAATTATTATTCTTAACTTAAAGAAATTAAAATATAAGCCCATGAAAGACATTGAAGAATCAAAAGTTCATATTTCTAAGTTAAAGAAGTCAAAGTGAAATGACTACAGTGCTCAATAAAAATTGGGGCTTGTCACTGGACGTCCTTTCCCTCAGTCTCTTCTCCATTTTTTGTCCCTGCAATTCTTTCAGACAGGAACAGTACTGGGTCAGAGGTTTAGACTATAGGATGGCAACTCCATCCCTCCAAATTATGTCCTGTATTTCTACTGGAGGTAGACTCTATAAGTTCCCTCTCCCCAATGTAGAACTTTTCATCTAAGGTTCCTGCCTTTGAGTCAGGAAAGGCTCTCACCTCCTAAGTCTATGGTACATTCAAGAGGATCTCCCCACTTTCTACCTTCCAGAGGTTGTCTGTTTCCATTCTTTCTGATTGCCCACAGAGATTCAGTCCTGTTCCTCCCACCCAATACCTAATGAAGTTCCCATCTTCTCCTTTCTGTCTCCTTTCCCACCCAGGTCACTTTCTCCTCTTTCCTGTGATTGCTTTCTTCTCAGTCCCAGTGGGATTGAGGCATCCTCACTTGGGTCCTTCGGTTTGTTAACATTCTTGAGTTCTGTGGATTGTATCCTAGATATTCTGTACTTCTTTTGGCTAATATAAACTGAGTACATACCATGTATGTCCTTTCGGGTCTGAGTTACCTCATTCAGGATGACATTTTCTAGTTCCATCCATTTGCCTGCAAAACTAAGGTTGTCCTCATTCTTAATAGTTGAGTAGTATTCCGTTGTGTAAAGGAACCACATTTTCTGTACCCATTCTTCCATTGTGGGACATCTGGGTTATTACTAGCTTATGGCTACCACAAATAAGGCCACTATGAACATGGTGGAACATGTGCTCCTATGGCATGGTTGTGCATTTTTGAGTATATGCCCAAGAGTGGTATAGCTGGGTCTTCAGGTAGATGATCTATTTCCAATTTTCTGAGCAACCTCCAGATTGATTTTCTGAGAGGTTTTACCAGTTTGCAATTCTATCAGCAATGAAGAGATGTTCCTTCCTCTCCACATCCTTGACAACATGTGCTCTTACCTGAGTTTTTTTTATCCTAGCCATTCTGATTAGTGTAAGGTGGAATCTCAGGTTCATTTTGATTTGCATTTCCCTGATAACTAAGGACTTTGAACATTTTTTAAGTGCTTCTCAGCCATCCAAGATTCCTCTATTGTGAATTCTCTGTTTTGTTCTTTACCCCATTTTTTGATTGGGTTGTTTGCTTTCTTAGTGGTTAACTTCTTGAGTTATTTATGTACTTTGGATACTAACCCTCTATTGGATGTGGGGTTAGTGAAGATTTTTTTCCCAACCTGTAAGTTACCAAGTTGTTTTATTGACTGTCCTTTGCCTTACAGCAGCTTTCCAGTTTTATGAGGTTCCCATTTATCAATTCTTCATCTTAGCATGTGAGCTATTCAAGTTCTGTTTAGAAAATATCCCCCTGTGCCAATGTGTTCCAGGCTTTTTTCTACTTTCTCTTCTAATAGATTCAATGTATCTGGTTTTATGTTGAGGTCCTTAATCCACTTGGACTTAAGCTTTGTGCAAGGTGACAAATATGGATCTATTTTCATTTTTCTACATACACACTGCCATTTAGACCAGCAGCATTTGTTGAAAATGCTTTCTTTTTTCCAGTGTATATTTTTGGCTTCTTTGTCAAAGATCAAGTGTCCGTAAGTGTGTGGTTTTATTTCTCGCTCTTTATAGGAAGACCAACAGTCTTAACTAACCTGGACCCCCGAGATTTTTCAGACACTGAGCCACCACGAAGGAAGAATACACCAGCTGATATGAGGTCCCCAACACATATACAGCAGAAGAGAGATGGTCTTAACTCAGAGAAGATATCTAAGCCTCAAGAGACTTGAGGCACCAGGGAGTAGGGAGGTCTTGTGGGGTGTGGGTGGAAGGTGTAGATAGCCACTTGGAGACTAGGTTTACAGTAAGTGATGTAGAGTAGGCAGAGAGCAGACCAAGAGTGAGATAAAGATTGGACTGTAAAAATTGATTAAAGAATAAAAAAGAAGTATAAAAATATGGTTATATGGCTTGATTCCAAAGAACTGACATTTAAAAGGCAAATATATGAAGAAAGTAAAAAAGAACAAAGAAAAGAAGTAAAAAAAAATTTGGTCGATTTGTGAGTTTAAAGGAAGTAAAAAAAGCTTAGCACAGAGAAATTTTAAAGTAAGAGAGGTATTATCTAGGATAATATGAATACTTAAAATTTGATTAATATCACTATATATTTGTCAAAATCTATAGTCTCCAAAACCAGAAAATTGAGCCCCAACATAAACTATGAACATTGGATATATGTAAGTCCTGAAGTACCACATAAAATAAAATTAGATTTTTGAATGGTTTTAGTTCTCATCATTTTGAGAAATACAAGGCTTGTGAGAAGATCATCAATAAGGATGAAATAAAAAAAATTCATTCACTTGTTTTGAGAATCACTTGGGTTTTTATTGGATATTATATTTACATTTCAGATTTTATCCCCTAACCCCCCTTCTTCCTACCACCCAGGAACCTCCTATCCCATGCCCCTTCCTCATGCTTCTATGAGGATATGCCCCCACCTACCCTCGACTCCCACCTCCCCACCCTTAAAACATGTTATATGAGCCATATTTTTGCTACTCCTTTACCACATATTTTTCAAGAGTATTTCTTTTGAAAATGTATTCTGTTTATACTGATACATTTTTGTCTTTATTTCTTAAATTTATGTAAATATTTTACTATATGTACTGTAGATTAGAAATTAGAAATGCCATCTTCTGCAAAGTTAATTATATTTATATATAAGGTTGTCAATTTTAACATTAATTTTGAGATTGGCCTTACTTAGGGAGCATGGCGTTGTCCAGGAAGGCATGGTGCAGAAGTAACTGAGAATTCTACCTGTTATTCTGAAGGCTGCTAGGAGAAGATTGTCTTCCAGGCAGCTAGGAAGAAGGTCCTTATAGCCTTTACCCACAGTGGCACATTTCTGCCTACAAGGCTACAGCTACTTCAACAAGGCCATACCTCCAAATAGTGCCACTGTCTTGGCCAAGCATACACAAAATAACATAAGGTATAATTAATTCAACAGTCAAAGAGGATATAAATGGGAGTAGATGGGAATTCTCTATAAAGTATATTGTTTGGCTTTAAAAATCAAACTGTCTTAAAATTTGAAGTACCCATTTTTTTGAATGTCCTTTTTAAATTATCTTATCTGTCATGCTAGAGGGCATCAATTGGCAAACCAAGAACATGTTAAGTTATATATCAGGTTACTTAACAGATACAAAATAAATAGAAAATCCAAGAAAACAACAAACAGTCCTGTAAACAAGAGAGATAATTTTTCAGTCCAGTCAACAAGCAGTTATCATGATTTTGGTTCTCAAGAGATAAAATTGATGATACAAGAGGGAAAATATTCCTATTACTCACTAAAATGAGTATTTTAATACAACTGGCAATATATTTTATTTTCATGAAAACTGTCGAATGTATTCTGTTTAAATTATGTTTAGATATTTTTATATCACTTAGTTTAACAAGTTCTAAGAATTCTCTCTCTCTTTCTCTCTCCTGTATGTGTGTATAAGAGAGAGAGAGAGAGAGAGAGAGAGAGAGAGAGAGAGAATGTACATGAATGTGCATGTATATGTTTCAAAGTTTGAATTTGGATTTTTTGCTTGATTTTTATTATAGATGGATAGATAATTTTAAGCTACAAGGAACTCAAGGAACTTTTCCCATGTGTAACAGTAAAATTTATTTTTAATTACTCTTACTCAGAATGATCATAATGTTGTTATTCTGTCTTAAAGAAATTTTATGAAGATTTAAGAAGAGATTTTATATAACCAGTACTAAAATATTGCTAAAAGATTATGTTGACAAAAATTTATTTATTCCTCAGTTTCTCTGTGACATAGATAAATTAATGTTCAACATCTACCAGTATATTATTTCCTTAGTGAGTACTAAATTTATTGCAACTTAAAGTTTGGAAGGTAGATGTGCTCAGTATCATCTATGAAGTATTAGTTCTTTAAGTCCATAATGACTTTCTTTGCTAATCTCATCATTAAGTTAAACATAATGAAAGTTTTCATTACTTTTTGCAGTATCTTAACTGGCAGACAACTTTATTTCAACTAGGTTCTGTTTTTCTCTCTTCCTCTCTTTGATTTCTTTTTGTCCTATTTGTTACTATTCAGATGACCACAGATTAAAGCTGGATTTTAACAATAGTAGAAACAAGAAAAATAGTATGAATTTTTGGAAACTGAACTACTGTCTACTGAATAAAATAAAGGATGAAGACAGAAAAAAAAGTATTTCTAGAATTCAATGAAAATGGTCACACATCCTTAGTGGAATTGAATCAGTCACTAAACACCAAGAAAGAAAGAAAGAACAAAAGAAAGAAAGAAAGAAAGAAAGAAAGAAAGAAAGCTCAGAGCCAGGTGGCTTTAATTCAAAATTTTCTCAATATTTCACTGAAGATGTAATCCAAATATTTATCAAAATAGAAACAAAAAAAATATTGCTCAATTGACTTTATGAGGTCACATATCCTGATATAGAAATCACATAATTACTCAACAAAGAAAGAGAATTATAGACCAATTTACCTCATGAACATAGATGCAAAAAAAAAAATGCTTAATGATCTCCATACAACCTCTCCTTCAGTTTCTGTCCCACATTTTGTCTCCATATTTGCTCCCTTGGGTATTTTCTTGTTACTTCTTCTAAGTAAGACCTAGACATCCACACTTGTTCTTCCTTCCTCATGAGTTTCATGTGGTCTGTTAGTTGAATCTTTATTGTTTCAAACTTTTGGGCTAATATCTGCTTATCAGTGAGTAAATACCATGTGTGTTCTTTTGTGATTGGGTTACCTCACTCAGGATTATATTTTCTAGTTCCATCCATTTACCTAAGAATTTCTCAAATTCATTATTTTTTAATAGCTGATTAATGTTCCATTGTATAAATGAACCACAATTTTGTATCCATTCCTCAGTTGAAGGACATCTGGGTTCTTTCCAGCTTCTGGCTATTATAAATAAGGCTTCTATGAACATAGTGGAGCATATGTCCTTGTTATATGTTGGAGCATTTTAGGGTATATGCCTAGGAGTGGTATAGCTGGGTCCTCAGGTAGTGCTATGTCCAATTTTCTGAGGAACCGCCAGACTGACTTCCAAAGTGGTTGTACCATCTTGCAAGCCCACCAACAATGAAGGAGTGTTCCTCTTTCTTCACATCCTCACCAGCATCTACTATCACCTAAATTTTTGATCTTAGCCATTCTGACAGATGTGAGGTGGTATCTCAGTGTTGTTTTGATTTGCATTTTCTTGATGACTGAGAATGTTGAGCATTTCTTAAGGTGCTTCTCAGCCATTCGAGTTTCCTCAGATGATAATTCTTTGTTTAACTCTGTACCCCATTTTAATGGGGTTATTTTGTTGTTTGGAGTCTAATTTCTTGAGTTCTTTGTAAATATTCGATATTAGACCTCTATCTGATATAGGATTTGTAATGAACTTTTCCCAATCTATTGGTTGCCATTTTGTCTTATTGACAGTGTCCTTTGCCTTACAGAAGCTTTGCAATTTGATGAGGTCCCATTTGTCGATTCTTGATCTTAGAGCTTAAGCCATTGGTATTCTTTTCATGAACTTTCCCCCTGTGCTTAGGTGTTCAAGGGTCTTCCCCACCTTCTCTTCTATTAGTTTCAATGTATCTGCTTTTATGTGAGAGTCCTTTATCCACTTGGATTTGAGCTTTGTACAAGGGGATAAGAATGGATTCATTTGCATTCGTCTACATGCTGACCTCCAGTTGAGACAACACCATTTGTTGGAAATGCTGATCTTTTTCCACTGGATGGTTTTAGCTCCTTTGTCAAAGATCAAGTGACCATAGGTGTGTGGGTTCATTTCTGAATCTTCAATTCTATTCCACTGATCTTCCTGCAAGTCTCTATACCAATACCGTGCAGTTTTTATCACTACTGCTCTGTAGTACAGTTTGAGGTCAGGGATGGTGATTCCCCCAGAAGTTCTTTTATTGTTGAGAATAGTTCTCTCTATCCTGGGTTTTTTGTTATTCCAAATTAATTTGCAAATTGCTCTTTCTATCTCTATGAAGAGTTGAGTTGGAATTTTGATGGAGATTGCACTGAATCTGCAGAATGCTTTTGGCAAGATGGCCATTTTTACTGTATTAATCCTACCAATTCATGATGATGAGAGTTTTTTTTTTTGTTTTCATTTTCTGAGATCTTCTTCCATTTCTTTCTTCAGAGTCTTGAAGATTTGTCATACAGATTTTTGTCTTGCTTGGTTAGATTCACACCAAGGTATTTTATATTATTTGTGACTATTGTGAAAGGTGTCATTTCCCTAATTTCTATATCAGCCTGTTTATCCTTTGAGTAGAGGAAGGTACTCCTTTGTTTGAATTAATTTTATATCCAACTTCATTTTTGAAGTTGTTTATGAGGTTTAGGAGTTCTCTGGTGGATGTTGCGGGGTCACTTAAGTATACTATCATATCATCTGCAAATAGAGACATTTTGACATCTTCCTATCATCTTTGTGTCTCTTTGACTTCAGTATTTTAATTATCAAATAGGAAAGAAAGGCACAAGAATCAGAGACCTACTAGTTTATAAAGACAGGAGTTCCATAGAGATATTTCACTTACAGCTATAATAAAACTGTCCAGTGGATAAAGGACAGCATTTTCAGCAAATAGTGCTGGTTCAACTAAAGGTCAGCATGTTGAAGAATGCAAATCTATCCATTTGTATCCCCTTGTACAAAGCTCAAGTCCAAATGGATAAAGGACCTTCACATAAAACCAGATACACTGAAAGTAATAGAAGAAAAGGTAGGGAAAATGCTCAATAACTAGGCACAGATTTATGCTCTAAGAATTGACAAATGGGACCTTATAAAATTGCAAAGCTTCTGTAAGTCAAAGGACACTGTCAATAGGACAAAATGGCAACCAACAGATGGGGAAAAGATCATTACCAATCTTATATCCAATAGAGGGATAATATTCAATATATACAAAGAACTCAAGAAATTAGACTCTAGTCAAACTAATATCCCTATTAAAAAATTTGAAACAGAGCTAAACAAAGAATTCTCAACTGAGGAAATTCGAATGGCTGAGAAGCACCTAAAGAAATGTTCAACATCCTTAGTCATCAGGGAAATGCAAATCAAAACAACCCTGAGATTCCACCTCACACCAGTCAGAGTGGCTAAGATCAAAAACTCAGGGTACAGTAGATGCACAAAGTATCATGCCTACAGAGTTCAAAAGCAGGTTGCCTGTAGTAATCTGAACCAGATTTTCTGCATGTATGTTTTGGCTTAGTTTGGTGTTTATGGAGGATTCCTAACTGTTGGATTCTTTGTATCTATGACTTTGTTTGCACTTGGGACACTTTCCAAATGTTGGTTTGCTTTTTCTTGTCTAGATGTGAGTGATTTTGCCTTGTCTTACTGTATTTTTATAGTTGTCTCTTGGAGCTTTCTCCTTTCTTAAGGGAGACAGAGGGTTGTAGATCCTGGAGAGAGGAGAGATGGGTGAGGGAGGAGCTGAGAACAGTGAAGAAAGTAAATTATTGTACAAGAGACAAATCTATTTTCAAGTTTAAAATGATTAATTTCATAAAAGCGTTGAAAAGTATTAGGCATCTTCACTTAAAATATTTTATATATTGGAACAGCATATTTTAGTGATATTTCCTCATATAGACATGAAATTATTACCAATATTATTCTAGCTTATAAGAAAACTGAATGTTATAATAATGCAATGAGTAAGGTAATATAGAAGTAGACAGCACAAATTCTTTTTTTTTCAATTGTTTTCTCATAACACTCCTCTGAAATAATAATAGTAAAGTGTTTATTATAGATCATTTAAGGCCTCTTTTTATCTCCACATAAAGGAGTAAATAACACAACACAGATTTATCTGTCTGATTTTTGAGTTTGTTTTGTGAATATAATCATGTTTACCTTCTCAAACATATTTTTAAGTAACTGATTTTTGTGACTTGCTATTATTCATTAGCTGATTATATTAACTTTTCTAAAAAGGCACTGATATTAAGTTTGCTTCTCTTTTCATACTATGGTTATAAATGATATTTTATTAATATATTTTGTATTTGCATCAAGTTTGGTGACTCACATTTTACATTTTAATATATAGTCACATTTCCACCAGTTTAAACATAATGATTCAGAATTTAACAAAGACTACATGAAATTATTTATTTCTATACCATTAGTGATAGTTTTTAATTTTTGTATCTGTATTTTATGCATGCTACTTCATTTGTTGAAAATAGTGACTGTAACACATATCACATTTTAATATTATAACATGATTCCTTTTCCTTTCCTTCATCCAATCCCCCACCTGCATACCTTTCACAGTCTTTGCCAAAACTATGAAATCTCTTTTCGTTAAATTTTATTGAATATATATGTATATAATTATGTATATGTATATATATATATATATATATATATATATATATTCTTGTAAGTCTATACAAGGTTACTTGTTTGTATTATGGTTATTTTAGGAGACTCTATAATCACTTATTAAATAAACCAGTACTCTCCCTAACAAAAATCTGTAAACAATTGTTTTTATGGGCAGAGATATCATGACTGGAATTAGAATTGAACAATTCTATAGTTGGATAAATAATTATACTGTTTATAATTTTGAATATATTCTTCTATGTACATGGATTTTGCATGTTTCATTTGATGGCTAATTTTAAACACAACTGAGTGTTTTTACTGTGCCATTACCTTCTTCCATTTAAACAATTGTAAGTTTAATAGCTTTGACAACTGTTATCACATAGATATACAATGCTGTTTTTAAGTTTTTTATGTGTATAAATTTTTATTTATATAAACACACAAAAATATGAATGTGTGTTAGAATGCAAGAATGGATAGATGGATGAACAATAGATATCTAAGGCAGTGAACTTAATTTACAAGAGTAAAGGTACATTTTATTTTGTTTTTGTGCTTGATTATTTAATTGGTTTTATATTTTGCCAATTTTGTGCTTGTATACTAGTATTGTGATCACTTTCCTACCTCATTATTCTATCTCCCTTTTCCTCTCAACCTGCCTTCCATTATCACAGTTTAATATACAGTCCTTTGGCAAAATAAATAACTGAAAATTCTTATATCTAAATATTTTACATTTTTTAATCTTACTTTTAAGATTTCTGGAGATTACAGTACTTACTTCAGTGTACTTTTTGTCCTTCTACACCTCCTTCTCCTGATTTATAGTTTGCTATAGTGCTGAATTGCTCAGTGTAATTATGACAATCAGAAGAGAAATATCTCCATAGGCTCAAGCATTTAAAAACTTGATTGTAAGTTGATGCTCTCTGAGAGATGTTATGAGATGTTTCAGCATAGCTTAAGGAAGTATATCACTGTTGGAGAGTTGTAAGGAGTTTACAGCTGTGCCCTACTTCCAATTTGTCCATCTTATTTTCTCTTTATATTTGTGGATTTGATATGTTAGTTTCTTGCTTCTATTCGTAGGCTTCTACTTGTTGATGTGTTTCCCTGGCACAGTAAACAGCAGGTCCTCAGAACATGTAATAAAATGTTAATACTATCTTACTTAATGTGTCTTTGGCCATAATGTTTTATAAATGCAACCAAAAATTAATGATCAGAAATATTCTCGTCTATAGTGTATGGCTGTGACCACTACCAGGTGATATTTACAAACAATGTGTAAAACATTTTTAGTCATTCTTATTTAATAAGTAGTGAAATCATTACTGTTGAACTCACTCTTACGAGTACTAACTTTGTGTAGTTAGAATATTATTTTGTTCATAAATTATTCTTGCAGTATAATAATTCTAAAAGCGTTTACTCACAGGGGACTATATTTAATGTACTCTAATTTTTGTCACTTTACTTACATTAATATTTGTGAAGGTAGAATTCAATGTCTTAATATTTAATTTGTCTCATATGTCTTAATTAGTTATGCACACATTTCTATTTATTTTAAATACTATTTTATTTGATAATTTTATCTAATAAATATTTAATCATTATGCCAAGATTTAGTTTCAGATAATGCAATTTTCTGTGATTCATTTGGGAACTAAGTATACATTATTATTCAGACAAATCAATAATCTTTATTTTAACATCTATACTATGCATTATAAGCCACAGAAAAGAATTTAGTGAACAACAGGAATACTTGCACTAACTGAAATGTACTTTATGCGATACAAATGTAGTAATGACTAAACATTATGTAGTACTGATAATATAAGAATTTAGATACAATTAATTTTCTAACTTTCACAAACTTTACTTTACAAAGTTTATACATGAGATATTGAATCACAGATAAGCAAATTATCCAAAGTCATAGAAAAATTGTGATGTAAAATCAATTACCATTTGTTAAATATTACATTGCATTCACAAGATACTAGATTATAGATAATGAGCTCATCAGCTCTGATTACTGAACATTGAAAATAGGCATAGCTAAACTCATTTTCCTGTTGAAGAAAACCAGATGAAGAAAAGTTGTGTGCTGTCTATTATAGTACAGTTATCACTATTAGAGAAATGTATTAAGTTTTGCAGACATTGATTCAAATTGTATAAAACAAACACACATTAAACTTTTACTCACGATCAAAAATTGAATTAGATAATTTTTTTTTGTTTTTTGGTATTATTATTTTTATTGGATATTTTATTTACATTTCAGATGTCATCCCATTTCTACATTCCCCTCCCTAGAAAAGCCCTATTCCATGCCTCCTTTTCCTTTTTGCTTTTATACAATTTTTAAAATGTTAATCAAAGGCAACGGTTTTCAGCTGACATTCATTCTAAAGCCAAGAAAAAAGCCAGGTTCAGAACTATGTCTTTTAGTTAGGACAGATGACAGAGGTGCTGGTTAGTCAACAAAATGATGGACTGGGTATTAGGACTATCTTGTACCTCACTGATACAAATTGGAATAATTATGTTCTAATTGTATTTTGATAGAAAAGTTTTATTTTAACAGGAAGAGTAATATGTAGGAGGAGCTAAGGGTGGAGGAGTACTGAGAGGAAGAGAAGGAATAAGGAGAGGAGGAGAAAAAGGAGAGAAGCTAGGTGATGAGAGACAGAAAGAGGTGGGGATATGGAGGCAGATGTTCATGTGTCCACCAGTCAAAGATAGTTGATATATCTACATTGGGTATTGGGTTAAACTTCTGATTGAGAATTAGATAATTTTTGAGAAAATGCTTAGAACTGATTATTGTTCTTTTCATGGAAGGAGACATTTCCACAAAAAAATTGTCACATATTTTCTATTTTATTTATGGAACATAAATAAGTAGACTATGGAGCTTATAATGAAAGACATTAGTAGGGACATGGCAAAGAATGGAGAAATGGGTAGCCTGATAACAAATATTAATAGAGGAGTGGATATAATAGAATATAATATATCCATTGAGTACTATAAGAGTACTTATTATTCTTCAAATTAATATGCATGATTGAAAAATAATCTTTATTTTAGAGTGATATCATTGTGTTATTACATGTAGTACTTAATTATGTGATTTTATACATTTTGCTTTTCTGATAATTTATCCTTTCATATTGAAACATACAGCTTTGGTAAGAATGCCTTTTCTACCTAAAATTACTAGCTTATTTCTGAAAAAAAAAATCTTCCGGTCAGTGGTGGTACACACCTTTAATCCCAGCACTTGGGAGGCAGAGGTAGGCAGATTTCTGAGTTCAAGGCCAGCCTGGTCTACAGAATGAGTTCCAGGACAGCCAGGGCTACACAGAGAAACCCTGTCTCGAAAAACCGAAAAAAAAAAATGTGATTTAAACACTATTTCTGCACTATTTGTTCCTACTGTGATATTCTGCCACTTCATTAAATGATGTCTAAAAGCAACCATTCTAAATAATTGTGGATTGATAACTCCAAAACTGTGAGCCAATTAAAATATTTCCCCTATCAGTTAATTATTACAGTAACAGAAAGCTGACAATGAAATTTTACATTTGGACTGCAGAAAATTTTTCACTATTATACTAAATTTGGAGGGCAAATACATTTAAACACTCATAAAACAGAATATTCTAATTATTCCTTTCAATAATTCCCAGTGATTACTTAAAAATTTGAATTCAGACCTTATATTAGGTCTGAATGTTTGCATACTTGTCATGTTTCATGAAATGAATAAGTATTCACTCTAATGTTGAATGAAAACAAGAGTACTTATTTTGTTTTAGTTTACATGATGTGTTGAGGAGTAGGTAAATAGAGCAAATAGAGGTAAGAGTTAATACAATTTTAATCTGATGGAAATAGTCAAAGTGAAGCTTTTTCCTGAAAGTGAAAAAAATGCAAATATACACAATGAGGTTCTCCATACATTCTAGAATTCTACATTATTCTATGAGCCATTGTTAAATTTGTACTATTATACTTTGAGTTTTTTGAAATCAATATTTTGGTGTCTCTGTATCTGTAAGATCTATTCATGGATCACTTCACATTCCACAACAATCTTTTATTTTACTCACACAGATACTATTAAATATTTAATTTTTTTATTGCTTATATAACACTCTACTATATGTGTATAGGAACCATATTTTGTTAGCTTTTAATCACTTAAAAATAATTAGATTACTTCCATTTCCTGGATACTATGAATTACACTATAAACAATATTAATATAAATATGTTTATTTAACATTCTAATTTTATTTCTTTGAATAAGTATAACGAAGTCAGATCAATAGATTATAATGTAGTTTTGCTTTTAATTATGACAGAAACTATACAGTTTTCCATAGTTGCTTAGAGTGCAGTTTTTCTTTTAAAGAAAACAGACACTATATTGGAAAAGCATCTTATAAAAATTGCCTATCAATTTAAACAAGTAAATTGTTTTCATGTTTTTCTTTACTTTAGAGTAATAACAGGGATGACTTTGGGAAAGGTTAAGTTAGAATTTTGTCTGTTGATAAACACTTATAGAGATAATAATGATGATTATGAAATATTTTAAATAGTTATATGGTTGTGTTTTTTATTATTATTTTAAGACCGTCCTTGTTTTCTCTAAAGACAATTTAGCTTTTGAAATTTTTCTTTTTCTCTTTGCAATAATAAAAAATACAAGTGATAGACAACACAGAAGAGCTTCACATTGCTTCCCCACCATCACCACAAACAAGCTCTATCAATTTCTCTCCCAAGGTGACCTGCAGAGCTCCAGAAACACTCTGGTTGGGCCCTGCCTCACCTATCCCCTGCCTGTCTGGGTCACCAGAGGCACAACCAGTAGAGGTGAGCTGCATGCTCTTTTCCCAAGCTCCTTTACCTTTTCTCCTGAGAATTCCTGCTGGACCATAGGAACATTCAAGATAGCCCCTCCATGCTAAACTTCTGACATGTCCAACTGGGGCACAGCCACAGCAGTGAGCTGTGCTCTGTCTGCTAAGCTCCATTTTCAAGATTATGACTTGCCTCCCTTGCTGAAGAGGCATGCTGAAGCCAGGAACAATCAGTTTCACCTGAGGCATAGCCATTAGAGTTGAGCAGCATGCAGATCACTGAACTCCACTGTCAGACCCAAGACACAGCCTGGATCACCTAGAAGTCCTGTTGGCATCAGGATAATTCAGTCATGTCAGGCACAAACAGATGGGTAAAGGCTAGCTTAAGAATACTACCAACATGAGCCAGAGCTATATGGTACTAGCAGAGTCCCACTATCCTATAACAGCAAACCCTGCATAACTTAACATAGCCAATCAGAAGATGATGACCCTAAATGCAATGTTATAAATATAATAGAGGCCTGTAAAGAGGAAATTAATAAATCATTTTTAAATAAGTATAGGAAAATACCATCAGACCAGCGAAGGAAATCAATAAAAGTGTTCAAGACATAAAAATATAAATAGAAGCAACAAAGAAAACACAAACTGTTGGGAACCCTAGAGATGGAAATCTTAGGGAAGAAAACAGAAACTACAGATGGAAGCATCAACAGCATACACAAGGGATGGAAGAGAACCTCAGACATAGAAGATACAATTGAAGAAATTGATAAATCAGTTAAATAAAACTTTATATTTTAAAAGATGCTGATGTGAAATATCCAAGAAATCTATTATACTCTGAATAGTCCAAATCTAAGAACAATGGAAAGAAGACTCCCAGCTTCAAGGACCAGAAAGTATTTTCAAAAAAAAAAAAAAAAAAAAAAAAAAAAAAAAAAAACAGAAAACAAAAAACTGTTGCTTTTCAAAGCCTACTTTTAATGATGGTTCTTAAAGGCTGCCCTCTCCCTTCTAGCCCTCTACCCACCAAAGGTAGTGGGAAAAAAAAGGATATGAAAGAAGTGGATCTGTTTGGAGCAAATCCTATCAGCGTTGTCAGGAAATCAGCAATTCAGTTCATATATCAGCAGTAGAACCACAATCTAGTCTCAAAAACTTCTTGGATATACCAGCAGTTTAGTTCAGCATTTAGCTGTGCAAGTATGCTAATCCCAGCCTCTGTCACTGTCCTTAGAGTCCTACTTATAATTCACTCAAACACCACATATTAACTTCTACATTCCTACACCACCCAAAGATTCACCAATAAGAGAATTTTGGACCAGTTTCCCCTCAAAAAAGTACTTTTAAACTGAATCCAAGAACATATCAGAAATGTCATACAACATGGTTAAGTAGTCTTTATCCCAGGGATGCAACTATGGTTCAAAATATTAAAATCCATCAATATAATCTACCAAATAAACAAATTAAAAGAAAAAAATCACATGATCATCTCATTAGCTGCTTCTCAAGACTTTGACAAAATTCAATACCGTTTTTTGTTAAGTTTCAGAGAAAATATGGATATAAGGCAAATACATAAACACAATAAGGCAATATATAGGAATCCAATAGCTACCATTAAATTACATAGAGAGAAAATTAAAGAAATTCCACTAAAATTGGGGACAAGTCAAGAGTGTCCACTATCTCCACATTTATTTAATTAGTACTTGAAGCTCTAGCCACTACAATAAAAACTAAAGGAGATCAGGAAGATACAAATTGGAAAGGAAGAAGTCAAAGAATTGTCATTCACAGATGATATGAAAGTATACAAAAGTTAACCAAAACATTCTACCAGAGATCTCCTACAACTGATAAACACCATTTGCAAAGTGACTGGATAAATAAATTAACTAAAAAAGTCAGTAGTCCACCTTTATACAAAGGATAAAATGGCTGACAAAGAAGTAAATGAAACAACATACTTGGAAACACCCACTTATAATATAAAATATCTTGATGTAACTTTTTTCAAGTAAGTAAAAAATCTATATGACAAATATATATATATATACATATGTATATATATATATATATATATATATATATATATATATATATATATATCTGCATAGAGACAGGCTCCAACTAAATTTGGCCCATGAGGCTCACAGAGACTAACCCATCAAACAAAGGGCAAACATAGACTGGTTCTAGGTCCACTACCTATATGTAGCAGTTGTGCAGCTTTGTCTTCATTTGGGTTCCCTAATATTTGGAGCTGGGGCTGTTTCTGACTCAGACTCTATTAACTGCCTTTGGATTTCTTTTCCTTAGTTGTTCTCCCTGTGAGAGAGGATTTACTTAGGCTTGATAAGACTTGATGTTCCAGGGCTAGTTGGTACAGAAGGACGACACTCCCTTTCTCTGAAAAAAAAAAAAAAAAAAAAGGAGAGAGGGGAATGTGAAAAGGTAGGAGTGTTGAATTGGGAGGAGAAGAGGGAGTGATAGCGACATAAAGTGAATAAATAAATAAATAAATAAACAAATAAAAAGCCAATATAGGCAAATAATGAGCTCAGCAGGTAAAGGTGATTGCTACCAACTTGGCTACCTTCATTTGAGCCCATGAGCCCTCATGGTAGGATGAAATAGATGATTCCTAAAATTTGTCCTCTGAATTCCATTTCTACATTGTAGCATATAGGCATATGTATATGTGAATTCACACACAGAGAGATAAACACAAGCATAAATACATACAAATTGACTTTATTTTAAAAACAACACTTTTTGCTTGAAGTCTACAGTGCACAAGTACTAGAATAGACAGTATGGCCTAGGGACATTTACATTTCCTGTCAGGTCCATGAATATCATTAGCAAAATGTTCCCAGTAACTTGCCAGGTAGTAGTATTGGAATAATAATGTAAGGTCAGGTTGTTTGAGTCCAGAGATGACTAGATTCATTTTGATGTTTGGTTTTTATCCCATCCTCAAAGAGAAGAACACTATAGTTAATTCACAATGTTAGAAACCAAACATATCAATCATATATTTATAGGTAAATGGGTGCCATTGATTTAAGAGCCAACACACATTTGTAGAAATTCCAGGCTTTATAAGACTCCATAATCTTTAACATCATTTATACAAAGCACTGTTTCAGCTTTTAATGCAGAAGAAGAAAATATACAAGCTCTGAGGGCAGATTGACTAAGGAAATGTTGCGATTCTATCAGAAGTTTGTAGTTTTAAGATTCTCATATGTTGGCCGGGCGGTGGTGGCGCACGCCTTTAATCCCAGCACTTGGGAGGCAGAGGCAGGTGGATTTCTGAGTTCGAGGCCAGCCTGGTCTACAGAGTGAGTTCCAGGACAGCCAGGGCTACACAGAGAAACCCTGTCTCGAAAAACCAAAAAAAAAAAAAAAAAAAAAAAAAAAAAGATTCTCATATGTTTTAGTGACACCAATGCACAAAGGGAATTGAGCCATTTTGATCTCCCATAATGACAAACATGATCCTTGAAACAAAGCTGGAATAAAATGAGGGTGAAAAAAATGTCATGATGGTAGAGACCAGATAATGGGTTACATTTCTTTCATCTCAAGCAGAAATAGCTAAGGGTTTTTAATTACTTTTCCTTAGTAAGAACATCAAAATGTATTTACTGAAAGACACAGAAAATATGTTATAAACATATTTAATCCAGACAGTTAGTCAATACTGTTTGAAATTTTGAAAACCTTTAGGGATATGGTATTTTCTTTTCTTTTTTTTTCTTCTCCCCCCTCTCTCAAAGGAATTGTTTTTCTCTTAGATGAAAATTACATCATAGATAGTCAGAAATACATCTTTTATTATGTCTTCAAGAGCAAAGTTGTGTTGTTCAACAAAGCCACCATTGATAAAATGCAATGAGCCTCCCAGAATCACAGAAATGAACTCTGTTTAAGAAATACAACAGGAAATGCCACTGCTTCAGAAATGTGTGCTTGAACTTTTGAGGAGATGGGGGCATAATGAGGGAAATTAAATGTTATTCAAAGAGTTCCAAGGAAGAATTATTGGAAAGTTCAGAACCCACATCCATCACTTTAGTCAGTTGTCACGTGCATTAAAGAAAATGACTTATTTTCCAAATGTTTTGATGTCACTCTGTGGACCATATAATGTTCTGTGGAACTGGGATGCACCACTAAGAACATATTTAAGAACATAGTACCAGGAGTCAATCTGTCTGTGTATTATTAGCTCCTTGACATTAACACTGTAAATTCCTTTTGTAATGGGAGTATTATGATTTTAGGAGTCAATTGTTCAGGTTTGTGGATATCATCACAGTGATAGTGGTTCAAAATTAATTAAAAAAATATAAATATGTATAAAAAGAAATACAAACAACAAAACTGAGCAAAATAAATATTGCCATATGATATTCTAACACATCATGGTATCTACATTGAAGTGGTATCTACAAAGAAGTATATGCTAAATTATTTGTTGTGAAATAACAACAATATTATCTTATATTGAATAAAATACAGAAATTTGAAACTATATGTTAATTATTCTTAATTTAGTTTTAGAGTCTAAAATTTTAATTTCTTTGAACATGAAAGTAAAACAGTGGATAATATAACAAACTTTCAGTTATTTTGTAGATGTTAAATGTAAAGTTGTTATATTGTTGTTTTGTGTTCCTAAATATTTTTTCAATAACTATATAGTGTATATTTCTATTAATATGTGGCTGCTGCTGTGCTTTATTCTAATACTATCCACAAAGCAGGTTAGAAATCACACCAGATTTCTACATATGTAAGATTTACATTGTAGTTTGAAACTAAGTAGTATGGGGTATTTTCCTTCTTTGAAAGTTTTTGAAAGAAAATACAACATGACTCAAAAAATTCACTAGCAGAGTAGAATAATGAAATTTGGATTTCCTGAGTTTATTGCTCCACATGATATATATGCTTTTCACAGATTTCTGGTTTTTATTTTATTTTATTTTATTTTATCTTTTTATGTTTAAAGAGGTAGTTTCCCAAGTGAAAAGAAGTCATGCATTAAAAAAAAAGAATAAAAACTCTTATTGAACTAATCCTCTTGACATCTAATCCTTAGACTTCCATAGCTGAGGTAAATGCTACTGGTTGCATGCCTCACCTGTCTTTTCTTCACCCTCCTATTTTATTCACCTCTTTGTTGGAAAACTTAGGCTTTGCTTTTAGATCCTTCCTACCATATAAACAGGCAAGGTATCTTCTACCTTATTGTCCGATATGAAGTTGTTTAAATTTGTGAGAGAGAAAAACCATGTTAGAAAAAATCTTAATGAAAAATCATGTTAAGAAAACCATAGCATTTAAATTTTCTTTATCACTTTACTGAAGAATTGAGAATACTGAGTAATTTCCTCACAGAAAAATAGAAGTTCAAGCTGGTGAGGGTATGGAGAGACAACCAAAAGTCATGAAATATTTGAAACTGACTAGGTGAACTCTTCAATTAAAAAGAAAGTATGCTAATAAAATTGAAATCCTTGGAATAATTTCAGATAAATATTTTACTTCTTGAAATCAATAATATATGAACTGGTAAAAAATACTAAGTGTATATAGCTAGTTGTTTATTGATTGTAATATTTTCTAATTCATTTTAGTCAAGATCGATATCAGCACATTTGTACAGGTTTAAAGAAATGACTAATTAAATTTTCTCTATAAGATTCCAAACCATTCCAAGTAGTACAGATTCCAGTTTTAAATAAAAATGTTAATTTTTAATCTTAAAATTCCTCTGACAACCTTATATTTGTAAAAGAGAAAATACACTACAATGTTTTCATATTTTAAAATAATCTATCTCTTTATTAGTTTAATATGTTTAATTTATGTACTTTTGTTTGGCTAATTAGTCTCTCATATTATTTCATGTTCATATTATTTATTATTATTATTATTATTGTTGTTGTTGTTGTTATTTTGTAATCTTTTCTCATATTCCAATCGCAATCACCCTCTAGGTGTGCCCTCTGACCTCTCTGCATTCTACATTTATTCCTATGCCTCCAAGAGGATGTTCCTATCCCCACCCAACCCCCACCAGACTTGCCCACTCCCTGAGACCTCAAGTTTCTCAGTTTTATAGTGAATCCAGAATCATTTACAAAAATTATCAAAAAGAACATAACTTATAATTGCCTATGTATTCATATTATATTCATTTAAAAATGTTAAAATTTATTCATTTATTTATATCCTGAATGCTGCCTCCTTCCATTCTTTCACCCCAAAGTCCCTCTCTCCATGACCACTCCACTTCTCCTCTCATAGTGTGAGCCCCCGAGTATCACCTGACCTTGGTGCATGAAGTCTCTGACAGATGAGGCACACTCTTTCCCATTGAGGCCAATAAGTCTGCCCTGTTAGGCAACAGATACCACAGTCGGGCTACAGCTTTAAAGATAGCCTCTGATCCAGGTGTTATGGAACTCAGATTGAGATTGAGCTGTATGTCTCCTACATATGTTCAAGGGGCATCTTTCCAGCTCATGTATGTTCTTTGGTTGGTGGCTCACTATCTGAGAGATCCCAATGGTCCAAGTTAGTTGATTCTGTTGGTCTTCCTGTGGGACTCCCATCAATTCCATGGCACTCTTTCTTTCCTCTAACTATTCCAAAAGAGTCTATGATCTCTGTCCAATGTTAAGGGTATTTGCATCTTTTTCAGTGAGCTGATGGGTACAGCCTGGCAGAGAACAGTTATTTTAGGCTCCTGTCTGCAAAAATATTAGAGTGTCATTAATACTGACAGGAATTGGTGCTTGACCATGAGATATGTTTCAAGTTGGGCTGGTTATTGGCTGGCCATTTCTTGAGTCTCTGCTCCATCCTTGTCCCTGCATTTCTTTTAGACTAGACAAATTTTGAGATGATTTTTTTCTGAGTGGGTGTCCTTTTCCCTCCACAGGGTTTCTGCTTAGCTACAGAGGGTAGCTTCTTTAGATTCTATGTCCCCACTGTTAGACATCTCCACAAAGTCACCTGCATTGACTCCTGGGAGCCTCCTCCATCACAGGTCTCTGGGTCTCCCTAGATATTCACCCCATCTTCCCTACCACTAGTAGTTACAGATTTTTATTCATTCTTCTGGCCATTTGGGCCTCTTTCCTGTCTCTCCCATTTCCTGATCCTGTACCCCCATTCCCTTACACCCCTCCTCTCCTAACCAGATTACTCTTTCCCTTTGACTCCTGTGAATATTTTATTCCCCCTTCTATGAGTGATTCAAGCATCCTTGCTTGGTTCTTTCTTCTTGTTTAACTTCTTTGGGTCTGTGGGGTATATAATGCATAATCTGTACTTTTTGAATAACATCCACCTATAAGTGAGTACATATCATGAATGTCCTTTTGTTTCTTGGTTACCTCACTCAGTATGGTATTATCTAGTTCCATCTATTTGCCTGTAAAATTCATGATTTTAATAGGTGAGTAGTATTTCATTGTGTAAATTAATTACATTTTCTGCATCCATTCTTCAGTTGAGGGGCAAACCGGGTTGTTTCCAGTTTATGTTTCTTATGAAAAATTCTGCTATCAACATAGTGAAGGCCCTGTATTCACATTAACAATTTTAATAAAATGGAAGAATTTTATGCATCCTATATTTCTTTTGAGACTTTTAAGAACTTACGTTATGTTATGTTTGTGTGTGTAAGTATGTGTGTGTATTTCTCTGTGTGTTCATGTGCATGTACGTGTGTGTGCATGAATATGTGCACATTGTAGTTATCTTGACTTCAGAAGTCATCAGATCCCCTGGGACAGAAATGTCAAATCACTGCAAGCAAGTTGATACTCAGTGCAGATGCTGGTAATTGAACGTCTTTTTTATTTTTTTTAGTTTAGTTTTTTTGTTTGTTTGTTTTGTTTTTTGTTTTTTTTTTTGTTTTGTTTTGTTTTTTGTTTTTTCGAGACAGGGTTTCTCTGTGTAGCCTTGGCTGTCCTGGAACTCACTCTGTAGTCCAGGCTGGCCTCAAACTCAGAAATCCACCTGCCTCTACCTCCCAAGTGCTGGGATTAAAGGTGTGTGCCACCACTGCCTGGCAAACATCTTTTTTATGAAAGAGCAGTAAGAGCTCTCAACCACTGAACCATCTATTAAGCAACCTGCAATTTATTTTCATAAAGACATTTTGGTTTTGGTAATCTCATCCAGAATAAACATAAATGTGTCAATTTTTCTTTTACATAGTTGTGTAGAAATATTCTGTCTGACAATCCCATGTTATTATTACCATCATTTTGGTGACAGATTTTGAAGTTTGCATTAAGTTGGTCTTAGCATTCATCATTGTAATTAATAAGGCAATTACTATTTTGATTATTTATGTACACTTAAAATAGAAAGGAGTACTGAGTTCATTGATATGAAAAGGTGCTACTTATGAGGATAGTGTATTCATCTTTTAAAATGTTGAATTTTCTCTACATTAATCCCATCCTTGGGGTCTTTTTTCAATATTTTTTGCAACACCATGAGTAAAAATATTCAATTACAGTTCAAATATTTTTTTCTATATATTCTAATTTTTAGTAACTTAGTTTATAATGTTCTAGGTACCATTTACAGCCTGAAGTAGATATATGTCATAGGAAGTGTTTATGTTCTAGACCTGAACAAAACAAAACAGTAAATTTTAAAAGTTCAATAAAGGGTATCATTGACTAACATGGTTCTGTATTTGGCTTCATAAAAGTAACATGAAGCAATTCTTCAGAACACCCAGAAATACCAAACAATTTCATCAGTATTAATGGGAATATGTATTTGGATATATGTGTAATTATTCTTCATTAAGACATATTTTCATTTGCATGTTGTATTTTTTTCACACTTTAATATGCACACACTATGTATTTTTTTCTACAACTATTATTTCCCATTTTCTTTCCTTCCCTAAAAAAGCCACAATATTTCTCTATAAATTTGTTTCCAATAATTATTGCTTTTGATTTATTTTAAGTCGATCATGACTATTTGTGAGATCCTAAGCTTGAAATTAACTTGAAGATCTCAGTGGCCTCACCAGTTTGTGTATAACTTGAGTCCATTTCTCTCCACCTTCCCTACCCTGACATATTTTCTAAGTTACCGATATATCAACAATATGTCATAGGGTCTAATTGGTCATTTTTTTCTCCATAGTCAAATGTGAAGAGAGAAAGACATCCATAGGCTTATTTCTAGTATACATGGTTGCCAGTATACACAGCTACTATTAATTTGTGGTTTCCATGTGCATAACCTGCTTAGAAAATGATAATTCACAGGCTCTGTATCAATTCTGAAACTCACATGATTATTTTGCCTTTTCTTCCAGAATGTATCAGAGTTATATGATGGTGGTATAAATGTCTTGTCTAGGGATGACAACATTCCTTCATTCTCAACATTTTGTACAATCATGAGTTTAATTTCATTTACATTAACACATATTTTACTGAAGTTTTTATTGTTTTCATTTATTTCAAATGCAAGAATAGGCATTTCTGCTTAAGTCAAATGACAGCTCCAGCACTGCCTCAGTACCAAGCTCGGGCATAGGCCTGCTGGTTAAAGAAAGACTCAGACTCGGTTCATTCATTATGAGAGAATGCCAAAGCTTTTACTGAGCAGGTTCAATATATACACCAAGCCAGGGAAGGAAAACACAAACTCAAGGAAAAATAGGAACTCAACTTGGGGGGAGGGGCAATATGATATAATGTGTAAATTCCCTTCCTGGGGCACCATGACTTAGTCAGGATGTTTTTGATCTTAGAGGAACTGCAGAATGTTATTTAGTAGACAGCAGCACACAGAATGTCTCAGCCAGGGCATGGCAGCCCTTCAGGGTCCTAAAGTTCCCCCAGTTTTAGTTTATAGGTGAATAATGTCTGTCTTAGATCACCTTCTGTCAATAACAATTACCCATCATTAGGAATCCCTGCCAGCCTCAGGGCTCCCATCTTAGGTAGGTAGGGACTGCAAAGGAGTTGCCAGTCATAACTATTCTAGGTAAAGGCTTTCTTTCATGCCAGCAATATGAGCACCTGCTTAGTAACTGCCTGAGAATGAATCTACTGTCTGTGAAACAGCAAAGAAATATCAATCCTGCTGTGGCTGCCCCAGAGGCTAGGACTCCCAGAGACAAGTACCTCTAGCTCATCCTTTAAGGAGTCTTCCAGCCAGTTTGAGTCCTGCTGGAAACTTCTCTCCATAGAAGGGCTGCACACAAGTAACATTAATAAATGATGAGTAACATGAAGAAATTGTTGGCTTCTCAAAATTAGCAGCAGCTTTTCCAGTAGTCTTGTTGGTGGGAACTATGACAGGCCAGATAAAGCTGCTTATCCCAATTGACATCAAAACTGGGTTATTCTTCACAAGGCTCCAGTAGATCTCCACTTGTGTGAGGCTGTGTAGTGACAGGGTGCACACAATGCTCAGGAATTCAAACAAAACTTTCCGCATCTTTAGGGAAAACACAAACAGAACTTCTCACCCTGACTAACACAGAGTCAGGGCATTTCCATACACCTGATGACAATTCTTTCCATTTCACTAAGCCCAGTGCCTTCTGGGCTCATTTCAAATGTATGTCTGCTGCAGATAATGAATCCTTATCCACTAATAAAAATTTTTAAGTACATATAAAATAAAGACTAATCTTGCATGAGCTGAGCTAAACTCCCACTTTTGTTTTTTCAAGATAATTTTTCAAAGTTAAATGTGCTGTTTCCAGTACAGCCTGGCCTTTAACAACTGACCCATTTCTTCAGCCCTGAGTTACTAGTTAAACCAAATTTCTATTATCAAAGTTCTGAATTTTTAATCATATCCAATAAACACTTTTTTAACATAAAACATAAAACAACAATCATTTAAACAATGAAAAAAACCAGACAATTAACAGACTGGTGTGCCAAGGACAGACAATTTACAAGAAAAGCAGAACTAAGGATTTCTCCAGTAGGAGCCAGAGAGAAAGCAGAACATATCCTGATTTTATCCTGCTCCCAGGAGGGCTCTGAAGCAGTCATTTTTTTTCTCTTTTGCTAACATGGCCTGAGAGAGGACAACTGCTTTTCTATACCACCCACCTATCTCATTTTTTAAAAATTTATTTTTCATGAATATTATATTTGCATTTCAGATTTTAACCCCTTCACCAATTTCCCCCACTAACCAGAAACCTCCTATCCCATCCCCCCTCCTCATGCTTCTATGAGGATATGTGCCTATCTACCACCCTACTCCCACCTCCCCACCCTCAAATTCCCCCTCCACTCAGTGTTCAGCCTTCATGGGACCAAGGATCTCCTATCCCACCTATGCCCTACAAGGCCATTCTCCTCTACATGTACAGATGGAGTCATGGGTCTCTCCTTATGTGCTACCAGGCTGGTGATTTAGACCCTGGGGAGCTCTGGTTGATTGGTATTGCTGCTCTCCTCATGGGGCCACAAACTCTTTATTCTCCTTCAGTCTTCTCTCTAACTTCTCCATTGGGAAACCCTTGATCAGATCAGTGGTTAATTCTGAATGTGTCAGAATCTGGCAGACCTCTAAGGAGACAGCTAAATCAGGCTATTGTCAGCATGCACTTGCTGACACCCACATCAGTGTCTACGTTTCGTGACTGTACATGGGATGGTTACCCAGCTGGAATGGTCTCCAGACGACCCCTCCTTCAGTTTCTGTTCCACACTTTGTCTCGATATTTGCTCACATGAGTATTTTTCTTACTTCTTCTAAGTAGGACCGAAGCTTCCACACTTGGTCTTCCTTTTTGTGAGCTTCATGTTGTCTGTGAGTTGAGCCTTGGTTATTCCAAGCTTTTGGGCTTTTGGAATAATCTGCTTGTCAGTGAGTAAATACCATGTGTGTTCTTTTGTGATTGGGTTAACTCATTCAGGATGATATTTTCTAGTTCCATCCAATTATCTATGAATTTCTTGAACTCATTATTTTAATAGCTGAGTAATACTCCATTGTGAAAATGTACCACATTTTTGGTATCCATTTCTTTGTTGAAGGATATCTGGGTTCTTTCTAGCTTCTGGCTATTATAAATAAGGCTTCTATGAACATAGGGGAGCATATGTCCTTGTTATATATTGGAGCATCTTCTGGGTATATGCCCAGGAGTGGTATATAGCTGGATCCTCAGGTAATGTTATGTCCAATTTTCTGAGGAACCACCAGACTGATTTCCAGAGTGGTTGTACCAGCTTGCAATCTCACCAACAATGGAGGAGTGTTTCCCTTTCTCCACATCTTCAACAGCATCAACTATCACCTGAGTTTTTGATCTTAGCCACTCTGATGATGTGAGGTGGTATCTCAGGGTTGTTTTCATTTGCATTTCCCTGATGACTAAGGATGTTGAGCATTTCTTAACGTGCTTCTCAGTCATTCGAGTTTCCTCAGTTGAGAATTCTTGGTTTGGCTCTGTACCCCATTTTTATTAGGGTTATTTGGTTGTCTAGAGTATAATTTCTTGAGTTCTTTGTATATATTGGATATTAGCCATCTATCAGATGTAGGATTGGTAAAGATCTTTTACCAATCTGTTGGTTCCCTTTTGATTTTATTGACAATGTCCTTTGCCTTTGCAATTTTATGAGGTCCCATTTGTCAATTATTGATCTTAGAGCTTAAGCCATTGGTATTCTGTTCAAGAACTTTTTCCCTGTGCCCAGGTATTCTAGTGTCTTCCTGACCTTCTCTTCTATTAGTCTCAGTGTATCTGCTTTTATATGAAGGTCCTTTATTCACTTGAACTTGAGCTTTCTACAAGGAGATAAGAATGGATTTATTTGCATCCTTCTACATGTTGACCTCCAGTTGAATGAGCACCATTTGCTGAAAATGCTGTCCTTTTCCCACTGGATGGTTTTATATCCTTTGTCAAAAATCAAGTGACCATACTTGTGTGTGTTCATTTCTGGATCTTCAGTTCCATTCCATTGATCTTCCTGCCTGTCTCTGTACCAATTCCATGCAGTTTTTATCTCTATTGCTCTGTAGTACAATTTGAGGTCAGGAATGGTGATTCCCACAGAAGTTCTTTTATTGTTGACAATAGTTCTCGCTATCCTGGATTTTTTGTTATCCCAAATGTATTAGCAAATTGTTCTTTCTATCTCTATGAAGAATTGATTTGGAATTTTGATTGGGATTGCATTGAATCTGTAGTTTGCATTTGGTAAGCTGGCAAATTTTTATTAAATCAATCCTACCAATCCAGGAGCATGGGAGATATTTCCATCTTCTGAGATCTTCTTCGATTTCTTTCTTCAGAGACTTGAAGTTCTTGTCATACAGATCTTTCAGTTACTTGGTTATATTCACTCCAAGATATTTTATATTATTTGTGACTATTATGAAAGGTGACATTTCCTTAATTTCTTTCTCAGCCTGTTTATCCTTTGAGTAGAGGAAGGCTACTGATTTGCTTGTATTGAATTTATATCAAGCCTCTTTGCTGAATTTGTTTATCACGTTTAGGAGTTCTCTGGTGGAAGTTTTAGGGTCACTTAAATATTCTATCATATCATCTGCAAATGGTGAAATTTTGACTTCTTCCTTTTCTATCTGTATCCCTTTGACTTCCTTTTGTTGTCTAATTGCTCTAGCTAAGACTTCCAGTACTATATTGAATAAGTAGGGTGAGAATGGGCAGCCTTGTCTTGTCCCTGATCTTAGTGGGATTGCTTCAAGTTTCTCTCAGTTTAGTTTGATGTTGGTTAATGGCTTGCTGTATATTGCTTTTGAAAGGCTCGGGAAGCCCCCAAAGGGGACCCCACTCGAGTCACGGGATGGCGCGCACCCAAAGGACACATGGAAGACCAACTTGATGCAAGAACACGAGGTAGTTTAATGGCGGAACGTTCCCGGGCCGACACGTGTCTCAATGTGGGAGACAGGGGCATTGACCTCTTGGCTCCAGGGTTTAGGGTTTATATAAGCTCGGGATGGGGAAAAGGAGAAACTTTCGCGCGGGTGCATACGATTGGTTGTTTTCCAATTTTTGAACATCTGGCCAAACCGGTCCATGGGGGCGGGGAGCAGTTCCTTATCAGGATCTTCATTCCTGGGATGCATTCCTGGGATGCCTCGGTAGCCCATTGTCCTGTAACTCTGCATTCTTTGTTTACGGATTAACTGGCCTCTGGTTGGCAAACCAGAGGGGCAACTTTAGCTACTCAGGCTAGGGAAAAAAAATCTATAATTCATGGGACCCATAAAATTTTCTTTTACTTTTACTATGTTTAGGTATGGGCCTTGAATTCTTGATCTTTCCAAGACGTTTAACATGAAGGGATGTTGACTTTTGTCAAATGCTTTCTCAGCATCTAGTGAGATGACCATGTTTTTTTTTTTTTAATTTGTTTATGTAGTGGATTACATTGATAGATTTCCAAATATTGAACCATCCCTGCATTCCTGGGATAAAGCCTACTTGATTATGATGGATGATTGTTTTGATGTGTTTTTGGATTCCGATTGTGAGAATTTTATTGAGTATTTTGCCATCAATATTCATAAGAGAGATAGGTCTGTAGTTCTCTTTTTTTGTTATGACTTTGTGAGGTTTAGGTATGAGCATAATTGTAGCTTCATAGAATGAATTGGGTATTGTTCCTTCTGTTTCTTTTCTGTGGAATAGTTTAAAGAGAATTGGTATTAGGTCTTCCTGGAAGGTCTGATAGAATTCTCCACTAAAACCATCTGGTCCTGGACTTTTTTTGGTGGGGAGACTTTTAATGATTGCTGCTATTTCTTTGGGAGTTATGGAACTGTTCAGATGATTTATCTGCTCCTGATTTAATTTTGATACCTGGTCTCTGTCTAGAAAATTGTGTATTTCATTCAGATTTTCCACTTTTGTTGAGTATAGGCCTTTTTATTAGGATCTGACGATTTTTTTAATTTCCTTAGTTTCTGTTGTTATATCTCCCTTTTCAGTTCTGATTTTATTAATTTGAATACTGTCTCTGTGCCCTTTGGTTAGTCTGGCTAAGGGTTTATCTATCTTGTTGATTTTCTCAAAGAATCAGTTCCTGGTTTTGTTGATATTTTATATAGTTCTTTCTGTTTCTACTTGGTTGATTTCAGCCCCGAGTTTGATTATTTCCTGCTGTCTACTCCTCTTGGGTATATTTGCTTCTTTTTGTTCTAAAGAGTTCAGGTGTGCTGTCAAGGTGTTTGTGTATGCTCTTTCCAGTTTCTTTATGAAGGTGCTTAGAGCTATGATTTTTCCATTTAGTACTGCTTTCATGGAGTCCCATAAATTTTGGTATGATGTGTCCTCATATTCATTAAATTCTAAAAAGTCTTTAATTTTTTTCTTTATTTCTTCCTTGACAAGTCATCATCTAGTAGAGCATTGTTAAGTTTCCACATGTATGTGGGCTTTCCATTGTTTTTGTCCACATTAAAGTCTTAGTCCAACATGGTCTAATAGGATACAAGGGATTATTTCAATCTTTTTGTATCTGTTGAGGCCTGTTTTGTGACCAATTATATGGTTTATTATTAGAAGACAACATGAGGTGCTGAGAAAAAGGTATATTCTCTTGTTTTAGGATGAAATGTTCTATAGATATCAGTTAAATCCAATTGGTTCATAACTTCTGTTAGTTTCATTGTGTCTCAGTTTAGATTTTGTTTCCATGATCTGTCTATTGCTGAGAGTGGGCTATTAAAATCCCCCACTATTATTGTGTGAGGTGCAATGTATGCTTTGAGCTTTAGTAAATTTTATTTTATGTATGTGGGTGCCCTTGCATTTGGGACATAGATCTTCAGAATTGAGAGTTCATCTTGGCACATTTTTTCCTTTGATGAATATAAAGTGTCCTTCCTTATCTTTTTCGATTACTTTTAGTTGAAAATCGATTTCATTTGATATTAGATTCGCTACTTCATCTTGTTTCCTGGGACCATTTGCTTGGAAGATTGTTTTCCATCCTTTTACTCTGAGGTAGTGTCTATTTTTTTTTTTACAAAGGTGTGTTTCCTGTATGAGCAAAATGCTGGGTCCTGTTTATGTATCCAGTCTAATAGTCTATGTCTTTTTATTGGAGAATTGAGTCCATTGATATTAAGAGATATAAAGGAAAAATGAATGTTGCTTCCTGTTATTTTTGTTATTACAAGTGGAATTATGTTTGTTGTGTAGCTGTCTTCTTTTGGGGTTGTTGGAAGATTACTTTCTTGCTTTTTCTAGGTTGTAGTTTCCTTCCTTGTGTTGGAGTTTTCCACCAATTATTCTTTGAAGTGCTGGATTTGTGGTAAGATATAATGTAAATTTGGTTTTGTCATGGAATATTTTGGTTTCTCCATCAATAGTGATAGAAAGTTTTCCTGTCTATAGTAGTCTGGGCTGGCATTTGTGTTCTCTTGGGGTCTGTATGATATCAGTCCAGGATCTTCTGGCTTTTATAGTCTCTGGTAAGAATTCTGGTGTTATTCTTCTAGGTCTGTCTTTATATGTTCCTTTACCTTTTCTCCTTACAGCTTTTAATATTTTTTCTTTGTTTTGTACATTTGATGTTTTGATTATTATGTGACAGGAGGTATTTCTTTTCTGGTCTAGACTATTTGGAGTTCTGTAGGTTTTTTGTATATTTTTGGACATCTCTTTCTGTAGGTTAGGAAAGTTTTCCCCTATAACTTTGTTGAATATATTTACTGGCCCTTTAAGTTGGGAGTCTTCACCCTCATTTATACCTTTTTTTTTTTTTTTTTTTTTTTTTTAAGGTTTGGTCTTTTCATTGTGTCCTGGATTTCCTGATGTTTTGGGTTAGTAGCTTTTTGTATTTTGCATTTTTTTTGACATTTGTGTCAATGTTTTCCATGGTATCTTCTGCACATAAGATTCTCTCTTCTATCTCTTGTATTCTTTTTGTGATACTTGTGTATATGACTTCTGATCTTTTTCCTAGGTTTTCTACCTTCAGGGTAGTCTCCCTTTGTGATTTCTTTATTGTTTCTACTTCCATATTTAGATTCTGGATGGTTTTGTTTAATTACTTCACCTGTTTGGTTGTGTTTTCTTGCAATTCTTTAAGGGATTTTTTTTTTTTTTGTTTCCTCTTTAAGGGCTTCTACCCGTTTACATGTATTCTCCTCAAATTCTTTGAGTGTGTTATTTATGTCCTTCTTAAAGTCCTCTATCATCATCATGAGAAGTGATTTTAATTCTGAATCCTGCTTTTCAGGTGTGATTGGGTGTTCAGGGCTTTCTATGATGGGGGAACTTGGTTCTGATGATGCCATGTAACTTTGGTTTCTGTTGCTTACGTTCTTGAGCCTGCCTTTTGCCATCTGGTTAATTCTTGTGCTACCTGTACTTCTGCCTCTGATTGAAGCCTGCCTTTCCAGTTATCTCGCTTGTGTCTGGTCTTCTAGGGGTCCAGATGTCTCTGTGATCTTGTAATCCTGAGCTCCAGCTGCTCTGAATACAGTGGTTCCTCTAGGATGTCTCAGGATATGGTGTCTCCAAGTTAACAGACCAGCAAGGTGTCCACTCTTCTGGGTGCAGTGTCTCCTCTAGGATGTCTCGGGATAAGGTGTCCATTGCTCTGAGAGCAGTGGCTCCTCTAGGACGTCTTGGGCTATGTTATTATCTGCTCTGGATTCAGTTGCTCCTCTAGGATGTGTTGGGGTATGGTGTCTGTCACTCTGAGTTCAGTGGCCCCTCTAGGATGTCTGGGGATATGGTGTCAACACAGCAGACCAGCCGGGTGTCTGCTCCAGGCACCAGGCTCAGGCAAGGGCTCTCTCTCATTTTCAAGGTCTAAATTTTCATCTCCTTTCTAGGAGGTGTCCCAGAAAGTGTCAACACTCCCAAGTTACTCTCTTTTAGTACCTGGGAATTCACTTTGGCTAGATTTTCTATTTTAACCCATGCTTGTTCTCATTCTTTCATTTTTAGCTTCTCTTTGAGATTCTCTGCTTTGAACTGCTGAGTGCTGTCATCAAAGAGTTTCTGGTTCATGTTCATCTCCATCAAGAGTTTCAGAGCATTGTATATCAAGTGGTGTATTGTCTTGTTCCAGTGGGTCTCTGAGTTGTGGTATAAAGATGGAAACACGATGGGCAGAAATTTTGCTACATTGTCACTGATTAAACTCATGATGTACTCATTATTCCAGTAATAGAGTGCCCCCTCTGCCACCTGGAAGTGAGGGCTGGAAACACATTTGGCTAACTGTTGGAAAAGAAGCTCCAGGCTCTTCACAAATTATGATGGTTCAATTACATCTAAAATGTCTTTTAATTCTTATTTATTTATTTATTAGATATTTTATTTACACTTCAGATGCCATCCCCTTTCCCCATTCCCCCCCCCTTATAAAACCCCTATCCCATGCCCCATTTTCCTTTTTGCATTTATACATTTTTTAAAAAAAATGTTAATCATAGGCTTTATGAGTTTGTTATTGTTCAATCAGAGGTGTAACCCACTACCCAACATAGATATAACAACTATCTTTGACTGGTGGAGATACATGAACATCTGCCTCCCTGTCTCCCCACTCTTTCTCTCTTTGATCACCTAGCTTCTCCTCTCCTTCTTCTTCTCCTCTTCTTACTCCTTTTCTTCCTCTCAGTACTCCTCCCACCTTAGCTCCTCCTACACATCACCCTTCCTGTTAAAAGGAAACTTTTCTCTCAAAATACAATTAGAGCATAATTATGCCAATTTGTACCAGTGAGGTACAGGATAGTCCTAATACCCAGTCCATCCTTTTCTAACCTGGTTCTTGAAATCTCATTTAATTCTGGATAACATGAGAAGTACCAGGAAAACTTATTTTGTTTAATATAAATATATATATGTATATATAACTGTGAGTCTTCGGCCAGTATTTGAAAAGTGCCATTACCACTGGTTCAGTAAGGGTGTATGACACAGTAAGCCAGCTTGGGATGGTAGACACTCAGGGACCTCATTTAGGCAGGGGCAGCAACACCTTCAACAGAAAAATCTTGTACTCTTCCTTTAGTGGTAAGGCAAATCCATTAATTATACTTCCCAGAATCTCCAGTAATTCTGCTATGCCATTTTGGTGCTCTGTCTCATAGATAAATCTGTAAAATATATTATTGATCTGTTTCCTGATGTAAGCAGGCAGGCCTAAGAACTTGACATAGATTCTGTGCAGGGTCATTTTTAGAAAATCTCTCTCCCAAGGATCCTCGCTGGCAAAAGAGTACTAGAAGCTGCAATACAAACTTCCAATCAATATATTTCTTTGCTATCTATATTGGGCTGGAAATCTTGAGACTCTAAAAATCTTAAGAAATTTTTATAAAAAAGCTGCAGATGAGGCCAGAATGCTTGTAACATTGGTCATCTTCTTCTAGTGCAACTCACTTTACTTCCTTCCACTTCAGGTCACTCAGTGGGTCAGAAGCAAAGTCAAACAGGACACAACGCTAATGTAGATTCTGGGTGAAAAGCTTCTTTTGACCCACAGGAGGAACATCTTTTAAAGATGAGAGGTTTTGCAGTTCTGTATTATGCTGGCATTAAACTCAGAAGAGTTCTACCATTTGTCTTTCTTCACAGAGACTATGATTGGCTGAGGGATTAGAACTTTTATTTTAGTAGGTGTTGAAGACTTGACAGCTGCCAGGCTATTTTTCTTGTTGGCTATCTCTGCTTCTGCTGTATCCTGCCCTTCTTTTGAGCCTTTTCCACTTTACACCAGTTTTGGTGGTTCTTTCTCTTTCTTGTTTTTATTCTGCATGGCTGGTGCAGACCACAGCCTCCACAGCTACTGCAGCCACCTGCCACCACTGCTACTGCAGGAGCAGAAATGCCCCTGTCTGGTCATCGTGCCATCCCGGCTGCCACCACCAACACCTGGAAACTGAGTTGCTTGTCTGCTCTTGCTTCCCCTTTTCCAGGCTCCCCTTCCAATTTTTTGACCTTGCATTTCTTAATTTTTTCCTTTTCTAAAATTTCTCCCTTATCTTCAGAACTGGAGCTATTCTCTGTTCTCCACCTCACTTAAGGATTTCTTTTTTTTTGTTTGTTTGTTTGTTTGTTTGGTTTATTTGTTTGTTTTTTGTGACAGGGTTTCTGTGTAGCCCGGGCTGTCCTGGAACTCACTCTGTAGACTAGGCTGGCCTCAAACTCAGAAATCCGCCTGCCTCTGCCTCTCAAGTGCTGGAATTAAAGGCATGCATTACCACTGCCCCACTACGTAAGGATTTCTTAGCTGCATCATCCTGTGCCACTACTTGTAGGGAGGAACTCCTAGTCCCCATGGCACAATCACAACAACCAAACTCTCATAGTGCTACTTGCTACTTTCAGTTTGATCCCATGCTGCTTCTCCAATATGTTCCACTCACTGAGCCAGCCTGCAGGCTTCTTCCAGGAATGATCCTGTCAGGTTCTCCTCTTTTTCCCGATCTAGGTAGGACCTCCATGTGACAGCTCCAGTGCTGCCATGCTACCAAGCTCGGGCATAGGCCTGGGAGATTAAAGAAGACTCAGGCTCGGGTCATTCATTATGAGAGAATGCCAAAATGTTTACTAAGCAGGTTCAATATATACACTAAGCCAGAAAAGGAAAAACACAAACTCAAGGAAAAACAGGAACTCAACTGGTGGGCAATAGGATGTCAAGGGTAAATTCCCTTCCTGGGGCACAATGCTCTAGTCAGGATGTTTTTGATCTTAGAGGAACTGCAGAATGCTATTTAGTAGACAGCCGAACATGGAAAGTCTTAGCCAGGGCATGGCAGCCCTTTGGGATCCTACAGTCTCAGGGTAGCTTTTTATCTGCAAATGAAACACGGAAATTTAGGGGACAGTTTGAGGCTATGTTATTTAAAGTAAACAGCTCTCTTAGGGTCCCACTGCCCCAGGGTCTAAGACCTCTTCAGTGTTTTGGATTAGTTTTACATTATTAAACAAGCCTTATAAAACAAGCCACCAAATGTTCTCTGTTTATCCCTAAAACAGTTGTGTGTTACATTGCACCAATTATACCAATACAATACTTTACAGCCATTACACCAATAGCCACATCTTGCTTGGCAAGATGATATTGCAGTTAATAGATTTCACAGATGAGTTATACCATAGTATCCTTAGCTCACCATAGCCCTTAGTCTGCATAACAAAAAACTTCTTTGTAGATATACATAAACAACTGATACATACTTGAAATTTTTTAATTTAAGGCCAGAGTGCCAGTATATTGGAATATCTAAACACAACTAGTGTCTTTTCTGGCTGTTTACTCCCTAAGAAACACACACTTAACTGTTATAAATGTTTCATTCCACACAACTATGCCAATTCTATGATATACAACCTATGGCTGCTTATCTAATAAAAAGAACTGAGCATTTATAACAGATTTGTAGCAGAATATTTCTCCCACTAATTTGTATAAAGGTTGGTAATTGGGCTGAATGAGAGATAGGTGGAGTGAGGAGTAAGGGGGAGAGGAAGAGTAGGAGCAAGGAGCAGGAGGAAGAGAGAGATGTAGGAGGCATGGAAGACCACACTTGTATCAAGAGCAGTCCTGGGTAACAACTTATACCTTAAGGTTAGATATTGGTACAAACCTCTAACTGTGTGAGCATCTTGTTAATTGAGTATTATGAAACATATAAAGCCTTTAGATAATCTTTAAGCATTAGAGTCAGTTTTTCCAGGTACCGCTTGGATGACTGGATCATCTGGGCTCAGCCCAACTTTGTGGAGACTGTGTGAAAGATTGGCAGACCCATCTCCCACTATGGCATCTCATGGTTGGCAGGGCCAGTGTTTCTGGCTGACCGTTTCTAGCTGTGGTGCACCTGTGTCCTCTGGCTGCTTCCAGCTGTGGAGCACTTGGCTTCAGTCCCCCCACTCTGGCATCTCGTGAGTGGCAAGGCCAGTGCTTCTGGCCAGCCTGAGCCAGCAACCTGAGCCAAACAGCAGTATGCTCCTGCTGCTGCTCGCTCATGGCCTCAGGCATTGCCTAGTCAGAAAGATGGTGGGCCCCGGAACCACAAGCTAGATTGGGTGCTGCTGCATTAAATATTAGCAGCAACAAAGATTGAATGCCCTAAATGCATAAAATTGTTTATGTTCAAGGGAAAATTCTTGGTGACTTATGTCATATAGTTCAAAACATTTAACAATTCATTATTGATAATGTCTTCAATATACCCTTTTATGGGCTAAAACTGAAATGATGTAGGTCTCTGGTGAAAAAATAACCAGAGAATTGACAAATGGTCCTCATAATGAAGGCACTGACAATGTTAATTAATAGAGGCAATATTGTTCCTGTAATGCAATCTTACATTACTCTGTGTTTTTCTGTGTGTGTGTGTCTGTGTGTGTGTGTGTGTCTGTCTCCCCATCCCTCCTCTCTCTCTCTCTCTCTCTCTCTCTCTCTCTCTCTCACACACACACACACACACACACACACACACACACAAACACACATAACCCCTCCTACTCTCCCTCTCCATCTCTCTTCTCTCTTTCTCTCTCTGTCTCCAGCTTTCTCTACTTTGATTTTCTTGATAATTTAAAATTTGCATCTTTAGGGGTAATTCAGCTTTTGACATTTGTAATTTAACGTGTAAAGACTCTCTCTCTCTCTCTCTCTCTCTCTCTCTCTCTCTCTCTCTCTCTCTCTCTCTCTGGTAGATGACTTTAAGAATAATTAAGCAGTGTGACTTTCCGAAACAACACAAGCAAAGCATTAAAATTAAAATCAAGATTGCAATATAAAAAGTGTATTAAGTATTTTTTATTTGGAAACATCATGAACATCTCTTAAAAATATTGAACATGTCAATAAGGAAAGATACACTATTAGGTGCAATCAACAGTTTGCTGTAAAATAAAAATAATTAAAATACTAGATTTTTTCCATATATAATTAATAAACACGAAAAACACTGAAAAGATGTATGATGTAAGGAACAAAACTACAGGTTTTACAATGGAGATTTATTAGTAAATGTTAACAAAAAATACAAATAGGCTTTATTATTTCAATTTTAGTTCTATCCAAACATAAACTCTGCTTTTTATTCTTTTTGGTAATCCTATGAATATCATTATTATATTTTAAACAGGCAAGAAATATTTCATTTTCTAAATGAACTATATTTTCTTTAGCTCCTCATACATTGATGTAGATCCTGGCTCTTTCCATTTTTGGATATTATGAACAGAACAGAAATGAACATTTCATGTTCAGTCTTGACCACTTGTCTATGCAATATGGTGATGTATCCTCTAAGTTTATGACTAAGAGAGGTATATTTGGTTCTTCAGGCAGATTAATTTTAATATTTCTAAGGAACCATCACATTGATTTTCTTAGTGACTATACAAGTTTGCTGACAATTGAATCATTTATCATAACCATTGTTGAATATTTGTTTCTTAGCCATTTGCATTTTCTCTACTGAAAATTCTCTGTTTAGATGCAAACCCATTTTAAATTTGATTATTGTTCATGTTTTATGCTTAGTTTTTTCTTAATTTTTTCATATATTTTGGATATTATTCCATGTATCAGATGTGGAGTTGGTAAACATATTTTCTATACTTTGGAATGCCACTTTGTCTAAATGATGATGTCTTTTGCTAACCAGACAGAAACTTTACAATTTCATGAGGTCACATTTTAATTGTTAATTGTTAGTGACTTCTCTTCAGAGTTTTTCTTGTTCAAATGAGTCCAAGGCTATTCCCAATTTTTCTTCTATCTGCTTCAGTGTTTCTGACTTTATGTTGAGGTCTTTGATCCATATGTAGTTGAGTTTTGTACAGGGTTCTTGTTATGGATCTATTCTTCTGAATATATTTATTCAGTTTGTCCAGTACCATTTGTTGTATATGCTCTCTCTTTTATTTTTGCTGTGTAAGTTTCTGCATTTTCTTTCTTTCTTTCTTTCTTTCTTTCTTTCTTTCTTTCTTTCTTTCTTTCTTTCTCTTCTTTCTTTAGAAAACAAAAATGTATTTTCCATAGGGGTAGGGATTCACTTGTTAGTCTTCCTTTTTTCCACTAATCAACATGTCTGATTTTAGGACATTAACTTGCCATTTTATAGTTGCTTTGAAGTGCATGTTCATATATGTGATGGTGATATCTCCAACAATTCTTTTAATATTTAGTAGTATTTTTCTGCTATCTTATTTCCTTGGTTTTTTGTTGTTGTTTGTGTGTATGTGAGTGTGTGTGTGTGTGTTTTCATATAAAGCTGAATGTTGTCCCTTCAAGTTGTGTGAAGAATTGTATTGGAATTTTGACTAGAATTATACTGAATATGTAGATGACTTTTATAGGATGCCTATTTTAGTTATATTATTGCTACTATTTCATAAGCATAGATATTTCTACCTTCTAAAATCTTCTTTCATTTCTTAAAGTTTTGTTTGTTTGTTTGGTTGGTTTTTGCTGGTTTTTAACATACAAGTATTTCACTTATTTTGTTAGAATTACCCCTAAAATATCTTATAATTTGGGGTATTGTGAAAGGTGGCAATTCCATGACTTATTTTTTAGTCCATCTGTCATTTGTATATAGGAGAAGTATTAATTTTTATGTGTTTTGAATCCTTCTTTATTGTTGAAATCTTTTATCAGCTGTAGGAGGTTCATAATAGTATTTTTAGGGTCACTTTTTTATAAAACCATCAACTTAAAATGAAATATCTTTTGCTTTTTTATTTTCTATTCCTTGATCTCCTTCAGTCATATTAGAGTTTTAGCTACAATTTCAAGTAGTATGTTGAATGGATATGTAGAGAGTAGCTAATTTTAATAGAATGTTTTTACTTTCTCTCCATTTAAATTAATGTTATATATGAGCTTGCTCTAAACTGGGTTTATTATTTTGATTTATGTCCTCTGTATCTCTAATCTCTGCAGGACTTCTAACTTAAATGAATGTTGGGTTTTCTAAAAGGCCTTTTTTGCATTTAATATGATGATCATGTGGTTTTGGCCTATCAGTTTATATATGTTGGACATACATTTATTTATTACATATGTTGACCCATCCTTTTATCATTGGGATGAAGCATACTTGATTTTGGTGGACAACATTTTTGATGTTTTCATGAATTCAGTTTGCAAGTATTTTATTGAATATTTTGTATCTGTGTTCATAAAAGAAAATGGTCTGCTTGATTATGTATGGGTTTGTGTGTGTTTGTGTGTGTGTTCTAGAGTTTAGTTTTCAAGTATTGTATTTAGTATTTTGCATCTATGTTAATAAGGGAAATTGGTCTCCTTTATTATGTTAGATGAATTTACTTTGTATGTGTTTTTGACTACTTTTGTATCTATGTTCATAAGGGTAATTTACCTATAATTCTGTTTATATAATTTTGATATTAGTGTAACTATGGCTTCCCGAAAAGAATTGGACAATATTCCTTCTATTTTTATTTTATGGAAATAATATAGGAGTATTGATATTAATATTTCTTTGAAAATTTTCTAGAATTCTGTGCTAAAGCAATCTGGTATTATGATTTTACTTAAAGGAGCTTTTTGGTCTCATGCAAAAACTCAGATTTCACTTAGACTTTCTGCTATCATAAATATAGTGTTTCCCTCCTCACCATCTTCCCTTCCTAGAGTGTAACATGTCTTATAATTCTTAAACCAATATTGATACATCATAATCAATCCAAATGTATAATTAATTATATTCACTCTTGGTACACAATTGTAGGGGCACACACTAGTCAGTAAAAATTTACAAATTTGATACCAAAAATGATGGTATAAGAAACTTCTAATGATTTATTATTTTTAATTAAACTATGGGTTTCTATAAGTGAATGCTTAATGTGAAGAAGCTTACAGTGTTAAGGGGCCTATTTTTAATGCCATAGAAATAGAAGGTAGCACACAGTCTTAATCCTGTACAATAATTTTCAAAATAAACATATGTAATATAATAAATTTGCCATCTATATAAAATAAAGTTTTCAGTGCTTCTATGCATGATACTTTAAAATATTTGCATAAAAGCAGAGATAAAAGTAACACTAGTAAATATCTCTTAACATGGCTAATCAATGTGATCAAAGAAAATATTGTGTTCAGGAATTTAAATTCCTTGCAGCAGAAGCACATCAGTATCATAAAACCTTGTAAGTACAGTGAAAGTACAATCTTTTCTTCTATAGCTATGGTGCTATATTTGAAAAAAAATCAACTATTATGCAATTGGCTGAATTACAAAACAGCTTAACTACCAGCATTCTAAGATATGTACTTTTAAAACTTAAGGCACTGATTTGAAGAGAAGGAGATTTGATTTTGTAATTTGGGACAGTAATTAGAAGATGCTAATGAGGCTGGAGAAAATGAACCTCTCAAATACCAAGATGGTAGGGATTTTTTTTTTTTTTTTTTGGATTTTGGATTTTTGTTCTCTGTATTTTGTTTTGATTTTTTGTTTTTGTTTCTCTTTTGGTTGGTTGGTTGGTTGGTTGGTTAGTTTTCTGTGTTTTGTTACCAGAAGAGGTAACATTTTGATATGTCATTCACAGTATTATCCTGCATCACTCTCAATGGTATTGGCCTCTGGACTACTGTCTCAACATATTAATTGTGCATTACCTAATAAGCTAGTAATGATTTCTCATGTGAAAATTACAAAAAGACATTTCTGACTTTCCAAATGACCATGCTCTGAAATCTTCCTTTTCTTCTTGAAATATAATCACATGCTAACATTGAGAACAAAGTATGACACATGATCATTCTCAATAACAAATTTGTAGTCTCTAAAGGTTATGCCGGAAATACTAGGTGGCATGTACAAAAATATATATTAAGTGTTCTCGATAATGGTGAAAGAAATGTGTAATTAGATGCTGAGGTCCAGCCTCAGCTTGAATGATGGTCCTGAGAAAGAGGTGAATGGGAGAAGTGGAAGAATGTCTTGTAGTCAGTGATGGATAAAAGCTGACAGCTCTGTAATCTTTTCTAGATGGCTCTCTCTTGAATACCAAAGCCCAATCATTTATTTACATGAACTACATACTTAGAAATTGCATAGCAGTTTCCCCTTAGTTCCCTTTTGATCTTTCTATGAATCAGCATTTTAGGAACTTAGACCCTTCAGTTTTAGAAATAGAAACTGAAATAGAGAGCACATTCAAGGCAAATGAACATTTGCCAGACAACAAGTACATTTTTTTTTTAAACATAGCAAGTCCTATTCAGTTCCCTGGGCATAATATTTTTGGTTGCCAAGACTAGACATAGAGGCTATTTTTTTTATGTGAAATGTTAACTTTAAAGATGACACTTTTTATAATTTTTTCTTAATTTAGCAAGCTCTTATATATGATGATGTAAGTAACATTGACCCTGATTTTTATAGTTCTTAGATAAATTAATATATTCTTTTAATCTTTGGATTTTTTCTTTTTAATTTTAGTAACTCAAAGTTTTATTATTGGAAACTACTAAGTGATCCTAAAAGGTAGGAACATCATCAAACCATCATCTTTCTTTTTGATAACAGACCTTCATTTGGATCACACATATAATGACCTCAGTTAGAGAATAAAATATCTGGCTTAAATCTAGTTGTTGATTGTTTCTGTAGAGGACACCACCATTTTACAACTAACAATATATAACCATCTATCTGAGCTTTGTTTTTAACTATATTGTTCTGTTTCTAAATCAAGGGTTTTTTTTTTCCTCTATTGACCAAATCATGTCTCCTTCCTTAATATCTTTCTGACTATGCTGACTAATTATTACAGATGTCTTTGGTTTTTTTTTTTCAGGTCCATGAAATCCCTTATATAACTCCTATTGCATCCTCATATTTTGTATAGTGAAGTCTTGTAAAGAACAATTCTTACACAGATTTACATATTCTTGTACTTCTGTTTAACTCATGTTTAGCTGAAGTTCTTGCCAGAGACATTTTTATGTTTCTGGGCTGTTCCTACGTAGAGGAGTCAGCAAATCATGTTAACTGTCCTGTTGGGTCTTCTTGATTCCTTTTTTACTGTCTGCAGCTAAGATCTTCAAAAGATCAACCTCTATCAATTCTGATCCTTATTATTTTGGGAGGAGTCCAAAGCCTTTCTTTTATTTTTCCTGTTAACACAAATGCAGAGCCTCTTTCCTAATGCAGCATGTCCTTTGTCCAACAGTCTCTAGTTATTCAATGTTTAGGCTGAGTCATTCCAGAAGCCTCTTTTCTATTTAAGTCTGCCTTATTTTTACCTCGCTCATAGATGATGGGTAATACCACTATAACCATTGAATGTATAACTACCTTCATTTTGATAATTTAAAACAATTAAAATAATTAAAAACAATTACTAATATTTATTGAGGCAATATTTTCCTGTGTAGCCTGGGGTGACTTGAATTCGTTCTGTAGATTAGGGTGATCTTGAACTCACAAGGAACCTATCTGCCCCTACATTAGTCTCTCAAGTATTAAGGTCAAGGGCCTGGATTTTTTTGTTTGTTATTTGCATACTCTTGAAAACATATTGATTTCCATTTCTTTGTCCCTTCATTGGTGATTAGGATCTATGTGGATATATACAAACACACCACTCACACACACACACACACACAAACACACACGTATATGCTTGTATATGTGCATATATTTTTATCTTTATATAAATTTAATGTTGACATGTATTTATTTTTTAAATTACTAAGAACATTCCTAATTATGATTCAGTAAAATCCATATAGTACTTTTAACTGAAAAATAAGTCATTTTCAATCCAAGACTGTTGTTTGCATGTGGCTGTATCTAACAGCAAAAATCCTGTCCTGACTTTATTGTACAGACCAGGATGGTCCTGAATTTACAAAGATCTGCCTGTCTTTGTCTCCAGTATTCTTTGGGTTTTAGCCCAGATGTTATCCTGCACCTGGCCATGACCCCATATGTTTGTTTACAAGGAGAGGGGATTAAGCCTTCTGCCAGATTCTTCCTGCAGCTGCCAACTTAGAGCTGAATTTCCACATGCCATGGAAATGGCCTTAATTCCTATAAGACAAGACTGGGCCTACCTGCAGTGCCAAGTTTGAGAGAACCCTTAGGTCTCCACAGGTTTTGTCCTCTGCCGAGACACAGGCTGAATTCAGCCTGTGTGTAACCCAGAGCTGGTTCCTCTACCTTGGCCTCTGCTGTGCTGTGCACTTGGGAGAAATCCCAACTTTGTTTTTAAACTTTTGCTTTTAAATGTAGTTGGGACTTCTTTAGAAAGCCTTTTTCCAGAGTATCTCCTTGCTTAGGAAACTTTCTTCCCAGTTGTTTTTGCTTGTGTTGTTCTAGGAGCTTTGGCTTTAGTCTGATTTCATTCAATTTTAAGTAGACCAAACCTCTCATCCTGCTATTCTGACTTTTTCCCACTTTTTATCCATGCATTTTTAAGTTGTAAGCTTGGGTTCTCTGTGATGTTAAGTTAGGTGCCATTTTGTTGAGGCTATGATAAGGTTCATCTTCCCAGTCCTGTGCTCCCAGAAATAAGACTCAGACTCCAAATATATTTACAAAATGGAAATGGTATTGCCACAAACTGTGAGTCAATACCTTACCTAGACATCATATACCACCAAATAAAATCCCCAGTACTAAGACTGTGTTATATCTTTTTTTTTAAATTTATTGATTGAAAGTGTCATAGATCCCCCCATTCAACCATCATCAGATAATCTATTCTTGAAGTAAATGGTAGTGAACCTGGAGACCCACAATTGAACAATATGCTAAAAGTGAGAGACTTTGGATGCTCAGCTGAATGTGATGTCTTTTTCACACTGAATACTTAAGTCTCAGGGATAGATGCAGAAGATGGAGTTGAATTATCCTAAGACATAAAATTCACAGACAAATATATGTATATATATATATATATATATATATATATATATATATCATTATCAGATATAATGCAAATGATGAACATATTAAATCTCAAAAACTGTGACAGTATGCACAAATCTCATACAAGTTCAAGCCAGACAAACTTTCAGCAAGGACAAAGACAAATGAGCACAAAGTCTTACTCCTACTTAAGAAGCTATTTACAATTAATAGGATTTGGTATTGGTAGTCAGTTTTGTTCGATGGAGTGATGATGAGTATATAAACTGCACTCCATAGCAAACCTCACGTTCAGGAGTAGCTTCTAATACAAAAGAGATTTCATGATTTTACTTGCTTTTTTCTTTTTCTTTTCTTTTTAATTTATAGAATAGAAAGGATATAAACTTGGTTGTCATTGGAGTTAGAAAGGGTCTATGAGAAGTTGTAGGATCTGAAATATATGGTAAAATTATAATACATGGAATTCTCAAAGAATAAAAATATAAATATATAAAGCCTCACTGTTATATTATAGAAAGTATGTGTGCTTTGAAGCCAGACTTATATGCTTATGTGTAGTGGGAAGTGAAGATGGTGATGTTAATTATAGAATCAAAAGTCATTCTAATATTAGGCAAGCACTATATATCTCTAGCCTTCCTGATGTAGTCAGTAAGACCTGACTATAGTAAGTTTTAAAATCAAAGTAAGTCAGTCAATGATATGTAATATTAAACAATATTCTATTACTCTCACATTTTTATGTTTCTAAATTGATAGAAAATGAAGAAGTCCTTAAAATAAAATTATAATAAATTTTTAATGTCTGACAAATTTTCAGGAAAGCAGTGGCTACATGGAAGAAAATATAATCAAAAACACTTGAAGTCACACAGGATAGTGTTTGATGATGATAGTTCAATTAATTTAAACAACATGTGCTCCTACAACTAATATTTATTTATAAGCCATAGAGAAGCCATAATATAGAGGGAAGTCTCTGGTCTTGATGTAGAATATAAATGTCATAATGTATAACAAATCCTTAAAATTGAGGATTTGACAACTTCTTTTAATTTTGTAGTAATTAGGACATGACCGGTCTTTTAAAATCATATCTAAAGACTAAATATAGCACTATTTTTTCTTTTCTTTCTTTTATATTCCTTGATTTAGTTCATTTCTTTGGAGTTACCAGAGGAAAAACTTGCTATATATGAGTAAAACTTAATCTACAATCTGAGTTTTTATCCATTCACCATAAATTCAAGAAACAATATAGGATAGGAACTGAAAAACGAGAATGACGAGGTAGGGGGCCTCTCCAGGATGAGACAGTGACCTCAGAAAAGATAGAAACTCAAGAATCAATGGGGCTTACCTTAGCTGTAACTCACTATATTGGGGATATAAAACTTGAAGAGACCATCTCCTGTAGCAAGGCAGAAACCTCAGAGGAGCAATAGAGACACCAACCCACTAACAAAACTTTCATTACAAAATTTATCCCTTTTACAAGAAATGTGGGCACCAGGGATGAAACAGGGACTAAGGAGTTGGTCAAACTATAACTGGTCCAACTTGAGACACATCCCAGGGTCAAGCACCAATTCCTAACACTATTAATGGTACTCTACTATTCTTGCAGACAGGAGTATGTGGTCCTCTTAGAGGTTCCACTCAGTAGCTGATTCGGACAAATACAGTTACCCACAGGCAAACAGCAGATGAAGCTTGGGGACACTTATGGAAGAATAGGAGGAAGGAGTGTGGGCCCAAAGGGGATAGGAAGTCCACAGGAAGCCCAACAGATTTGACTGACCTGGAATCTTGGGGCTCTCGAAGTGTGAACCACCAAAAAAAGAAAATACACGGGCAGGACTTAGTACTCCCAGCACATATTAGTAGATGTGCAACAGGATCTTCTCATGGGTCTCCAACAATTGGAAAGAGGGCGATCCCAAAAGCTCTGGCTTGTACATGCAGTATGTTCCTCTAGCTGGGCTGCCTTGCCTGGCTTCAGTGTGAGAGGAAGTATCTAGCCTTGCAGAGAGTTGAATTTCCATGGGAGGGGAATTCCCAGGGGGCCCCTACCCACTCAGGATAAAAGGGGAATGGGGAAGGATTGTGGGAGGGGGTTACTGGGAGGAGAACAGTAAGCTAGATGCAATGTAAATAAGTGAAATAAAATATTAATAAATTAAAAAAGAACTAAAAATCAATTACAATGAATCATAAAAGCAGTAAAAAGAAGCAAATCATAACATGTAAAGGATTCACCAAAAAGTCATCAGCTGAATTTTTCATAAAATATTTTAGCAGTTAACGTTAAGTCAAATAAATAGTACAGCAGAAAATATAGCTATACAGCTATACAGTAGGAACAGCGTAGGAAGGGGCGATGTTAGATACATTTGGAGAGCTTCTGTGGCTCAGTCACAGTCCCTAACCAAAAGTGCCTGTTCTAACACTGGGTCTTACTCTGTCACTTTAGACCCACAGTAAGTGGACATGGTAGATAATAGAGTAAAAATCCTGGATTTTCTTCATTATTTCATCCAACTCTGTGTTTGTGTCATTCATTGTTGGTGAGATCTCAAACTGGTATAGCTATTCTAGAAAGCAGTTTGGAAAATCCCCAAAACACTAAAAATAAATCTACCATATGACCCAGCTTTACCAACCCTTGGCATATTCCTAAAAAATTTGACATTCTAACTCCACAGGAACTTGCCCAGCCATGTTAATTGCTGCTGTATTTAGAACCTAAATGGCCATCAACCAATGAATGGATAATGAAAATGTGATACATATACATAATGGAATACTATTCAGCTCTAAAGAACTAGAAAATAACATATTGTTATTTTCTACACAAGATTTGTAAAGACAAATGTCACATGCTACCTCTTATTTGTGGTTCTTAGCTCTGAATCTGTAAATGTGAGTATATAACATGGAGTGACCACAGGAATAAATAAAGATTAAAAAGTTCTAAGAAGTTGCAGACGAAGCTCTAGGATAGGGAATGACAGATGTTATGTAGGGAGATATTGGAAAAATAGGGTGGAGGCTTTAACTGGGGAGAGAAGAGAGAGGGTAGGAAAGAGGGATAAATAAAACTAAGGATGCTTAAAAAGACACAAGGAGTCATTTTATATTTACCTAAATTACGTATAATACATGTAAATGTGTGAGTACACACACACACACACACACACAATTTAAAGAAGTCATGCTACTTGGAATGACAGTTTTCTTTCAACAAACACAGACTAACAAAAATCCCACTACTGTTCATGAGAAACCTCTCAAGATGTTGGTCAGGGAGGTGGTCAAGATATCCCCCAAAAGATATAGACAATGGCTGTTACCCTTGCTTGTGTCCCAGAATTTGAATGTAATACCCTATTGCTGAAGACATGAAGCTCTTTGGACACAAGACGTGCTGTAATCTAGCACAAACTGATCTGGAAGGCTCATTCTTGAGGAGTGGCTCTCAATAGTATCAGAAGGTACTATTCAAGCTTCCATGAGAGAGAGGGGTATTCTGTAATCATACCTAGATGTGATGCCTATTAACCACAACAATAATTGGACCTGCAACATTTTGACAGTGGTGCCAGAATGGCACTTTTATATTGGAAGTAACCAACAGATGTCTAATAAAAGACATTGCATACAATTCTCAATATAAATATAATATTCAAAACTCTCATAATGGGTATTACATTTCTTATGTAGGTTTGGAAAATAAAAATAATGTCCAAATTATTGTTTTTTTAAGAAATATTCCCATTGAAGTTTATTTTCACTACTAGTTGTATACTATTCCTTTAGAGATATGTACCTATTGTCTTCTACCAGTCACACAAGCAAATCTGAGAAGCACTGAGCGTGCCAAGAATTATTTTAGATGGAATAAAGAGATGACTAAAATGCAGATGTGATCTCCAGTATCATATAATGGGGGCTATAAAATATGCTTAAGTAGACATCAAGTTCCTGGAGAGCATGGTGTTATACCCTACTTGTCCCTGAATCAATAAAACACACAGATTTTTTTGTAATGATCATGTGACTTCATTTACCAACCATTGGATAAGTTGCTCACCCTGTATGTTCAAGTGTGCTGAGAGCTGAGGAAAGAAAGATTAATCAGAAACTGTGTTAGCCCTCATGTTCACCTTCTGATGGGAAAGACAATAAAACAGAGACTCACAATCCACTGAAGACACTGCATGTTGCTGAGAAGCACTAAAAGCAGTGATTTTTAGAAGGCATGAATTCTATATGAGGTGACAGCTAAGACAGAGTAACTAACTTTGGAGAGAATATCACTTAAAATGGCAATGAAAACTTGCATTTCTGCTGTAGTTTGGATCTGAAACATTCACTAAAGGCTCCTGTGTATAAGCTTGGTGGCCAACCTGTAGTACTATTGGAAACTTTTAGAACTTCCCATGGGTGACAGCAGTTGGAAGTTAGTTTTTTAGAGATATGTTTTGAAAAAGATGCTGGACATCAGTCACTTCATCTCTCTATTTTTGCTTCCAGGGTAGCATGAGGTACCCTAGAAGTACCTCATCTTAAGCTACCTCCATCCTGTTCTGTCTCAATACAGGTCCCAAATTCATAGATCCAACCAACTGTGGATGAAATACCTGAAACATGAACCCAAATAAGCTGCTCTTTTCTGTAAGTTGTTTATCAGGCATTTTGCCACAGTGACAGAAGACTAACACTCATACAAAAGTTAAAGGGGAGCTCCCATTTTATTTGAAGTAAATTTGTTTGCATGTAAAAGATATTTTTCATGGAACCTCTAATAAATTTACAACAAGTAATTCCAGACTGAAATGAGTAGGTTTACAGTAGCTCTCAAGATTTCTACATTCTTGGTTAATTCTTAAAAAAAACCAAAGCCCTTACATTTTTGGTTGTGAGCCTAGCTCTTAATAGCTGTGTCATCTCTCCAATATCTACTCTATCTGCTGGAGCTCCTGCAGGGTTCATACCTGAAAACCCAAGGCTACAGGATCTTTGTGATACAGGGCAACAATGGAATATCTGAGAGGAGTCCTGGAGAGAATCTAGTATTGATGTTGTGGCACAAGCCAGAGAGCTCAAACTAGACCAGTGACACATTGCAATGAACATTTGCAAATAAAGATGTGTGGACAAAAGAGTGTATATACTGTGTAACACACCATAACATACTACATCTGCCATAATGAAATTTTGTTTTATTTTTAAATTAAAAATTATTTTATTTAAAAAATAGAAATAAAGAAACAAAACAGCAAAGAATGTAAGTCAATTACATGTGAGTATTTGTTTTTGTATTAAGACCTACTGATTCTTTAAATTTCCTCTGTATCTGTTGTTATATCTCTCTTTTCATTTCTGATTTTGTTCATTTGGATGTTGTCACTCTGCCTTTTAGTTCGTTTGGCAAAAGTTTTATATACATTGTTAGTTTTCTCAATGAACCAACACTTGGTTTCATTGATTCTTTGTATTGTTCTTTTTGTTTCTATTAAGTAATTCCAGACTGAAATGAGTAGGTTTACAGTAGCTCTCAAGATTTCTACATTCTTGGTTAATTCATTAAAAAACCAAAGCCCTTACATTTTTGGTTGTGAGCTTAATTAATTCCCTGAGTTTGGTTATATCCTGCCAATTCTCTTGAGTGTGGTTTTTTCTTTATCTTTCTTTATCTCTTTCTTTTATTCTCGTCCTTTTTTATCTAAAGAGATTTTTTGGTGAGTACCTTTAAGTCATTAATAAGAAAACTCTCCAATTTTTTAAAATATAAAATTTTATTTATTTAATTCACTATTTATTCCAATTCTAGCTCTGTCCCTTCTACACTCCTAGTACCACCTTTGCAAATGCATTCTTCCATTGAGCCTCTCCATTCTCTGTAGGATTAACATAGAGAATATAGACATCCTACCAACAGCAATCTACAGATTCAGTGAAATTCTAATCAAAATTCCAGTACAATTCTTTACAGATCTTGAAAGACCAATTCTCACTTCATATGGAAAAACAAACAAAAAAAATCCAGGAGATCAAAAACTATCCTGAACAATAAAAGAAATTCTGGAGGAATCCATGACCTCAAGCTATCTTACAGAAAACATAGTAATAAAAAGGCTGAGACATTGCTACTCTGTTCAGGAAGTTGTCTCCTATAGAAATGATTCAAAGTTATGCCTCACTTTCTATTCTATTAGGTTTAATGTATCCAATTTTAAACTTAGGTCTTTGATGCACTTGAACTTATTTTATGCAGTGTGATAGATCCTGATGAATTTGCATTCATCTGTCATCCAGTTAAACAAGCACCATTTGTTGAAGATACTTTCTTTTTTCCATTGGATGGTTTTGGCTTCTTCAAGTATCTGTAGATATGTGGACTGTTTTCATGGTCTTTGATTCAAATCTATTGATCAACCTTCTATTCCTAAACCAATACATGCAGTATAAGATTAACAATCAATAAATGGGACATCATGAAACTAAAAAGGCTCTGTAAGGAAAAGGACACTGTCCATAGGACAAAAAGACAGCTTACAGATTGGGAGAGGATTTTCAGAAGACTAATATCCAAAATATATAAAGATTTCCAGAAATAAAACACAAACAACTCACATCACCCAATTAAAAATGGGGTATAGAGAATTATATTCAGAAGAATCTTTAATGGTTGAGAAGCATTTAAAGAAATGTTCAATGTTCTTGGTCATCAGGGAAATGAAAATCATAATGACCCTGAGCTTCCATTTTATACCAGTAAGAATAGCTAAGATGAAAAAGTCAAGTGATAGCACATGCTGGCAAGGATTTGGTCAGAGGGAAACACTCCTCCATTGCTTGTGGGAGTACAAACTTCTACAATCACTATGAAAAATAATGTGGCAGCTTCTCAAAAAACTGGGAATAGTTCTATGTCAAGGCTCAGTTATTCCACTCCTGGCAAATATGCAAAAGATGTCCATTATAAACCATTAGGACTTTTGCTCAACTATGTTCATAGCAGCTTTATTTGTAATAGCTTGAAATTTATAACAACTTAAATATACCTCAACAGAAGAATTGATAAAGAAACTGTAGTATATCTACACAATAGATTGTTGTTTAGCTATTAAAATCAAAGACAACATATTTTTCAGGCAAATGGATAGAACTTGATAATATCATCCACAATAAGGTAACTCAGATCCAAAAGGACATGCATGGTATATCTTCATTTATAAGGGGATATTAGCCATAAAGTATAGGATACTCACACTATACTCCACAGACCCAAAGAAACTAAACAATAGGTAAGAACCAAGTAAGGATGGTTGAATCTCACACAGAAGGTGAAATAAAAATAGTCATAAGAGGCAGATGGAGGAAGGTAACTGGATAGGAGAAGAGATTGTGAAGGGAAAAGTGTGTTTGTGATCAAGTGTCTGTAGAGACAGGAAAGAGGGGCAGAGGGTTAAGAGAATAAATGGAAATCTGCACATGGTGTGGGCGGGATATGTGGGGCATCTTGAGAACATACCAAGCACATTGGAAAAAAGAGGCTCCCCAGGAATCAGTGATGGTGATCTTAACTGAGACTAATAGCAGTGAGGATATGGAACCTGAAATTAATACCTCTTATAGCCAGACAAGAACTTCAATGGAACCATAGGACCACCAATCCACCCACAAATATTTTGAGCCAGAATGTATCCTTTCTACAAGAAATGCAGGGATAAAGGATGGAGCAGAGACTGAGGGAATGACCAACCAATGACTGGCCCAACTTGAGACCTACCTCATCAGCAATCACTATTATCTTACATTATTAATGACATTCTGTTATACTTGTGGACAGGATCCTAGCATTACTGTTCTCTGAGAGGCTCCAATCAGCAGCTAAATAAAACAGATGCAGAGACCCATAGCCAAATATTTGATTGAGTTTAAGTCCTCTTGTGGAAGATTTCGGGGAAGAATTGAGAACCCTGAAGGGAATAGAAACTCCAAAGGAAGACCAAGAGTACCACCTATCTTGTACCCTTGGGGGTCTCAGAAATTGAACAGTCAACCAAGAGCATAAATGAACTAGATCTAGGCCCCCTTCACATATGTAGTAGCCATGCAATTTGGTCTTTATGTGGATAGCCCAACAATTAGAGTGAGGACAATCACTAAAGCTGTTGCTTATCTAGAATATGCTCACCTAACTGAGCTGCCTTGTCTGGGCTCAGTGGGAGAGAATGGCATAGCCCTGCAGAAACTTCATATGCCAGGGTTGGAGGATACACAGCAGGGGATCATCCCACTCTCAGAGAAGTGGAGGGGATGGTGGGAAACTTGAAGGGAAGCAGCAAATAGGATGTAAATTGAATACATAGATAGATAGATAGATAGATAGATAGATAGATAGATAGATAGACAGATAGATAGATAATACAGAAATAAAGAAATATACAGACGTACAGAAATATACAGAAATACAGAAATACAGAAATAATACAGAAGTAAATTTAAATAAAATCAAAGAAAGAAAAAAGTCTGTCAGAATTCTGAGCTAAAACATCTGGCAGCTGAATTATTTCAGTTGGGAGATTTTAATGACTCCTTCTATTTCCTTAGGGGTAATAGGGCTATTTAAACAGTTCAATTGATCTTGACTTAACTTCAGTAAGTGTTATTGGTCTAGAAAAGCATCCCTTTGTTAACATTTTCGAGTTTTGTGGAGTATAGATTTTGAAGTTAGATACAATGATTATTTGGATTTTCTTGTTTGTTACTATGTCTTCCTTTGCATTTTTGATTTTGTTTATTTGAATGTTGTCTCTCAGTCTTTTAATTACCTTAGTTAAGCATTTGCCTCTTATTAATTTTATAAAAGAATCAGTTCTTGGTTTCCTTGATTTTTTTTAATATTTTTTCATTGTTCGTAATTGATTGATTTCAGCCCTGATGTTGATTATTTCCTACTGTCTACTTCTTTTTTAGTAGAACTTTCAGATATACTTTTAAATTGTTTGTATGAGAACTTTCTACATTTTTATGGAGGCTTTAAGTGCTCTGACATTTCTTCTTACTACTCCTTTCATTGTGTGTCTCATAAATTTGGATATGTTGTGCCTTCCTTTTCATTGAATTCTAGCAATCCCTTAATCATTTCCTTTACTTCTTCCCTGGCCTGAAGATCATTGAGGAGATAATATTTCAGTTTCCATGAGTGAATAGGCTTTCTGGTGTTTCTGTTGTTGTTGAAGTCCAGCTTTATAACTTGGTGGTATGATATGTTACAAGTTCATATTTCAATTTACTTGTATCTTTTGAGGCTTGGTCAATTTTGAAGAAAGTTTCATGAGATGATGAGAAGGTATATTATTTTATATTTGCATGAAATATTCTATAGATCTCTGTTAGGTCCATTTGATAAATCTGGTGTATAATTAATCTGCCTTTAGGTTACTTGGGGTTTTTTCCCTTACAACTTTCTATATTTTTTCTTTGTTTTGTAAATTTGTTGTTTTAATTATTATGTGGAGAAATGACTTTTGTCTACTCTATTGGGTATTATATAAGCTTCTTTTGTGTTTTTAGGCATTTCTTCCTTTAGGTTAAGAAAATTTTGTTTTATGAATTTGTTGAAGATATTTTCTGGGCCTTTAAGTTGGGAGTCTATCATTCTACTATTCCTAATATTTTTAGGATTACTTTCTTCATAGTATCACAAATTTACTGGATGTTTTGTGTTAGAAACTTTTTAGCTTTAGCATTTTCTGTGACAGCTGTATTAAATTCTTCTGCCATATCTTCTACACCTGAGATTATTTCTTAAATTTCTTGTATTTGGTGATACTTGTTTTTGTAGCTCCTGTTCTCTTTTCTTTGTTTTCTATCAAAGGATTGCCTCCAGTTGTGTCTTCTTATTACTTCTATATCCATTTTTAGGTCTTGAATAGATTTATTAATGTCTTTTACATATTTTATTGTATTTTCCTGTATTTCTTTAAGAAATTTATTCATTTTCATTTTAAATGCCTCTATCGTCTTTATAATATTAGATTTAAGTTCAGTTTTAGGTGACTATGATTTGTTAGGATATCAGGTCTTGCTTGAATATAATAGGTATTATAGGTAGGTTTTGTTGGTGCCATATTTCCTAGGCTTTTGTTTTTTGTGTACTTATGCTGGCCTTTAGCCATCTGATTGTCCCTAGTGCTGGCAGGCCTGGTATTTCCTGATAGTGGCAGGCTTCCAGGGATGAAATCAGAGGAGCCTGGGCTGCTGGTTTTTCTAGGTTGGGGAAGGCCTCCAGAGGTGCAGGTATATCTCCTTGTCCCTGAGTGTTGCAGTTCTATGTTCATCCTCAACAGCAACAGGCTTCCAGGTATGCAGGTGGAGTTGTGACCTGGAAAATGGAGTACAGAGAGGCCTGATTGGTACTTGCTGTTGCTGATTATTTCCCAGGAGATCTGTCAGGCAAGTAATTGGGCTAGTGATCTCATCTGCAGTCAGTGATGGCCATAGTTATCTTTGATTTTGGTTAGAGGTAGGGATCAGAAAATGGAGCACAAAGGAGACAGGGGAGACCTCAGTGCTAATGGACTTGCTGGATACCAAGAAAGCAGTGGTTTGGAGCTTGGCTTTTCCACCTAATTGTCCTAGCTTTTGTTCTTGATCCTTATTTTTTGCCAGGAATTTATTTGCTCTAGTCATCTAAAATTGATTATACTTAGGAAAATATGTAGGTTAAATTCCAAAAATTATTTTCATGTATGATGTGATCTCCAACTTGAGCAAAACAGCCAAATATTTAAGCAGTGAATACAGTAGTTAAATGACAGTTTTTAATTTGTTTTTATAAAAAGTGGAAGGATAAATATTTGTCTATGATCTCATTAATCCCACCACATGTTCACATATAGGACAGAATAAAAGAACATTTTGGGAGGCATGACAATACCCCATAAAAGAATACTTTATATTTCCTATATGATGTAATTTCTTGAGAAAAGAATGCCATAATTACTGTATGGGGACAAAACAACTTGCTTTCTGTATACTTAGTGGAAAATACATAAATATTAAGTTCCTAATCAACCCATTTACAAAATCCTTTAATTCATTTCCAAGATTTCAATATTGTCTTTCATTCTTCACATTTGATCCTGGAGCCTCTGTGAAATTTTGTTTTTTAGAAATTTGTAGATATGTGTGTTGGTATAACTTTTTCTTTCTTCTTGATACTAGAGAGGCTATATTTCTGACTGGTTTTGCTTTGGGGAAGAAAAATATTTAGATATAAGAGTATTTACTTCAGCTGTGTATGCAGTGGAGGATGGACTTGACAGGCATTGCTGGGAGAGGATGTCCTTAGTTCTGTGAAGGCTGGATGCCCCAGTGTAGGGAATTTGAGGGTGGGGGTGGAAGAGTGGGTGGATGGGTGGCGGCACACCTTTATAGAAGCAGCAGGAGGGGGGACAGAATAGGGAGTTCCTGAGGCAGGGATGGGTAAATGGGATAACATCTGAAATGTAAATAAGAAGAATTTCCAATAAAATGCATAAGTTGGAAAAAGAGAATGTTGGGAAGATGATAAAGATTTGATCTGATCTCTGAAATGGAACATTTTCATTTTGCATTTTTTTCTCTTTCTTTTGTTTATTTGATCTTATGTCTAGATTTTATTTGTGGTTTTGGAGACACTGCTTCCAGTTTTAGAATTACAGGAAACTGTATTTGTTTCGTTTTTGAAATTTCATAGGCTGCGTCTTTTTCCTTCAAGAAGTGAGTACAGCACTTGTTAATTGTTCTCAAAACATTTTTTTTTCATATTTTGACCAGAGAATTGTTGAGATTAAGAGTGATTTGGTCAAGATCATTCAGAACTGGTCTAATGTTTTACTTCCCATAACTCTGAGACCAAGTTGTCTCACAGGAGCCTCATTTAAAGGGGCCTCCAGAAAACTTCTTACCTCCAGTGTGTTTACTGAGGTTGCCATAGCAGCCATGCAACATTCTTCCCCCTTTTCCTTCCTAATCTTAGTGATGTCATAAAGTCATGGGCAATGGGAAAGCTCCTGCTTCCAACCCCCCTCCCCCTCACACACACACAGATGCTGAGCAGCAGCTTTGAGGACAACCCAGTTTTCACTGATTCTTTTCTTCCACACTTAGAAAATATTCATGTGAGAAGTTTCTCTGAATCTCTTGGAAGTGACTTGCTCAGTATCTCTGATGGTAGAGGAAGAACCCATAATCTTAGAGAACATGATTGTGGTGATGAATTCTTAACTCATGAAGATGTCAACGCTTTTCAGACAATGGGTCAGATCGGATGATGGTAAATATGCAAAATGGTATACAGGAGTTACAAAGAAACTTTGGCCAACTTTCAATGGATTTAAATGGGCATTCATTTTGTTTTGCCTCTGTTATGACCTATTCCAAATTAGAAGATGAACCACCAAAGGTTTTCCAGGCCTCAACTCAAACCCACAGGGCTCCAGGAGGAGTAAAAGAAATCTGAAAGGAATTAGAGATTTTAACAGCTGATTAGAAAGAATGGCTGTTGGTCATCATATCCATGACTGAGATCATGTCATTAGAAAGTCAAAGAACAAGACTGGAGATGAAGAGGTCAACCAAGAGTTCATCAATATAAATGAAAGTGATGCTCATACTTTTGATGATAAGTGGCAAAATGAAGTTCTGAAGTACAAGCCTATTGAACAATCAGGAAACACTAGAATGTGAAGCATGAGTCATGAGCATCCAGGGTCATGTGAATTCAAAAGGAGAGAGATAATAAATTGAAATTCAGCCATTGAGAGTAGAAGATCAAACATTTTTGTGGACAAATTTAATGTCAAAGAATTACCTGTGAAAATCCCTAAAAAAATCAAAGAAGTAGCCATGTATTTCATTTGTTTAGTTACTTATTTTAACAAAGAATGTCATGCCATGGTGCTTAATAATACACACAAAAAAAACAATCTCTTGTTGTCAAAGCAATGCTGTACTTCGCAACTTTCTTCTAAATCTGAATCTGAATGTTCTTGCATGTTTTACCTTGACATTGTTCATACTTTAGGAATAAAATTTTGACGTTAAAAAACAAAAAAACAAAAAAAAAACAAAAAAGTACTTACTGAGTCCGAAATGTTTTAGTACTCGGCCATTCGAATTTCCTCTGTTGTGAATTCTTTGTTTAGCTCTGTACTCCATTTGTAATAGAGTTATTTTTTGTCTGGAGTCTAATTTATTCAGTTCTTTTTATATATTGGATATTAGCCCTCTATCTGATGTAGGATTAGTAATGATTTTTCCCATTCTGTTGGTTGCCATTTTGTCTTATTGACAGTGTCCTTTGCCTTACAGGAGCCCTGTGGGCTCCCTGAGCCCAGATGTAGTTCTGGATTGTAGGGCGGTGGGTGACTGATCTTACCTGTCACTCTGAGGTCACTGGCCTCTCTAGGATGTCTTAGGATGTGGTTTCCACAGGAAAGCAGACAAGTTGGGTCTATAATTTATATGTTAATCTTTGCTATTCCATATTTTGAACTTTCATATCTACTTACCATTGTTTAAAATGTTTAAAAAAACTACCTAATTTGCATGTGTCACACTTTTCTCGAATGGAAGCTCCACAATGATTATGAAAATCAAATGGATAAAGTATTTTCAAAGATATGGTAAAATAATTATGTAACAAAGAAAATCAACCATCTAAGATAATAAGAATCAAATAAGAATCATTGATTTTTGGTAATAACACAATTGGATAATTGGGAAGGCAGAGAGTAAATATGCCAAGAAAAGACTTTATCAAAATGTCACTTTTTCAAAGGAAAGATGAGAATTTATCTATTCAGCAATTTTACATTTTTTTTTGTAGTATACAGTATATCATCATCTGGGAATTAGGGAAAATAATTGATGAATAGAAGGGAAAGGAATTAGTTTTAAATCTCAAAAAGAAATTATTTGATTAGTAATTTGTGAAATGACAGAATCCTTTGTAAGTGTGGAAGTGTCTGTTTTGAAAGCATAGCACACAGAGAGAAAGCACACAGAAATTTTCTCGAAGTGGGGAAAATCAAAGATGTAGCAAGTCTTCTTGTACTAGACTTGGTTGTATTACCATTTCCATCAGTAAAACTAATTTTCATACTTAAATATTATATTCTTTAGATGAGAAACATCAAAATGTGAGATATAAATATAGATACTTTCTTCATCAATGTGAATTATACTCTGAAGTGAAGGTTGTTGCCTTACAAATGTAACTGAAGCTGCAACATAAAGATGAAGTTATGAGCATGAGTGCTCTTATCCTGAGAGTAAGTCAAGATGAAGAGAAAGATTAATCAATTATTCTACTACTGTTAAAAACACATCAAACATTCTTTTGAATAGTAATGGTGGGACAGAAATATTTGAGGTGATAGCCATGAATAGAAAGAGATTTAAAGTTAAATATTAATGATTACATATTTCCTTGTAAATCTGTAAATGTTGTGGTCCTTTCATTGCTGGAAGAGTTTTCAAGAGCAATGAATACAACTGAGAGTACTTACACATAGAAGAATGTAGTGTCCTTTATGACATGGTAAGTGAAAGGATAGCACACATCAGTTATTCCAAGGCACAGTTTTTATGTTTATTTATTTAATGAGTTTGGAATGTATGTATTTTCAGTAAGATACCAAGTTTACTTTGAAATACATTTTTCCTTTAGGAATACATAATGATGCACATTATATCAATGGTATCTCAAAGATAATGATATCAGATAATTTACACTGTGTGGCATGAGATAGAGCTACTTATCTATAAAACTGACAGTGTATGTTTTATTTTGTTTTGTTGTTTCAGTCAACCCAATCTCTATCTTCTTGAAGTCATAGAAAGAGAAATTGCTCCTTACATTTTTCTCAGCAGAAGAATGGTAATAACTGGATTCTAACCTCCGTGGGAAGAGACATTCTGTAATACCCCAGTCCAGGGAGAAAGGTTTTCTTTCTTGTGATTCTGTCTTGAGAATCTGTCAAATTCAGCCCCATCTGCTTTTTCCTCAAAAGTCCCAAATACAACACCCTGGGTTCTTGGATTCTGGTCTCTTTTGTAACTTCCAGACAAAAATCATTTTTCTAGAGAAGAAGCTCATATGTTGCTACATCAAGTCTAAAACCAGGAGCATGAAGAGCTTGGGACTCAGGCTACAATTAAAAAGCATTCCACTTGACTATTAAATGATGGTGGGTACAACCTGGCAAGGCCTCAGTGCTGTAACAAAAGCAGAAAGCTCAAAGTAAAGGGAATGGTCAAAATGAGAAATTATATGGATGTCTGAGTCAGGGCTGCATATTTTACAGTTTGAGAAAAGAATATCAATGGTAAAGCAGAACTGGTTCCAATGAAGTATGACAGAATGTCAGATTTCCATATGATCCTCTGTGTTGTTGATTTTGATCATTGTCTCTACTCTAAACTTATCCATTACATTCCTCAAGGGAACCTATTCTAAGCACTGAGGTTTCAATACCTAATCCAGGTCCAAAACTCTAGTATCAGTTGATATAGCAGTAATTGTTTTCTCACGAAATGCAAAACAATCTTTTAAGTTGTACTGTGGGTTTTTTTTTTCAAGTAATCTGTACCGTTACATGTAGTTTTATTGTTACTGCCTTTTGCTCAAGGATTGACCTCACTAACAGCTTCTACCAGGCTTCCCTTTTGCTCTACCGTCCTTTAGCTCTGGGAGGTGACCATGTTACCAGTCCTTTCCCAGCTTCCCTGATTCTGTGGATAAAAGACACACATACAGTTTGTTCCTTTTTAACTTGCCTCTGTGACATAATTGCTGGGCAGTACAGTCTCCCACCTGGAAAAGTGTGCCCTTACCAATTTATTATGTTGACCTTCCTTACACTTAGTGGCTAGTCCCACCTAGCCCCACTCAAACATCTTTGGCCACCCAACTATAGTAGTGGAGACAGGCCCCAGCCCTGACCTCACATGGTTGCTGTGTTCCTCCTCCGAAGCATGGTAGAAATGCCTCTCTCCTTCCTTGGATCTCCCTTTCCTCCTGGGACACAGGAGTCCTGCCTGTAACTTGTGCTCATTAATTGGCTACCAGCTTTCTTTACTGACACATCAAAAACCAATTGGGTAACATGACCTTAGCAACAGAACCATGACTTTCAACTGGACAATCTAGTGCATTACAACTTGTTGGGAAAGAAGAATCAGAACTAGATTGCAATAGGGTTTTCTAGGTATAAAACCTGAATCTGTTTTTCCGGTTTCAGTACTGGCTCTTTCAGCATAGGTGTTGCATATCTAAAATCACCAGAGTAGACAATTATTCCAAAGTATCCTTACAATAGAAACATTACAGAGCCAAAATATTGATTGGTATCTATAAGTGTTAATAATCTGGACAAGTTTTATTCTATACACAATATATGTCTCTAAGCAACCTTCAGGGCACTGATCTATTGCTTATATACCTATAAGTGATTTACAATAGTTGGGCAGTTATTGGTGAGAAGGAGAATGATGAGAGCAAAATGGTAAGCAGGCATACTGTGTGGTGAGATTACATGTGGGGAAAGAAGAAAAGCAAGTTAGAAAAGATCTCCAAAACCAACATCAATGGTGTCTCATTTAGGGTTTTATTATTATGAACAAACACAATGACTAAGGCAAGTCTTATAAGGAAAACATTTAATTGGGGCTGGGTTACAGGTTCAGAGGTTCAGTCCATTATCATCGAAGCAGGAACCTGGCAGTGTCCAGGCAGGAATGCAGCAAGAGCTGTGAGTTCTCCCTCTTCATCTGAAGGCTACTAGCAGAAAACAGTCTTCTAGGCAGATAGGATGAGGGTTTTATAGCCCAAAACCACAGTAACACACCTACTCCAACAAGGCCACACCTCCAAATAGTGCAACTTCCTGGGACAAGCATATTCAAACCATGACAAATGGTTGTGAGGAATTTATGACTCTGTTTATAGAAGTAGGGTTGAAGAGACATTGCTGGTTGTAAAGAGGGATACTGTACTCCTTCTTCCAGGACAGCATACTAAAGAAAGACATCCCCAGTAAGAACAAGGCAAGAAGCCTTAAACTTAAAACCAACCTAGACAGGGAGTAAGTAACTAGAATGTACAAAAGATAAATAAACATGCTCAGCACAGACAGACTGTAAGCATCAATCACAGGAAAAGTCCCAAGATTACTCTTACCCACACTGTGGCACTAAAATTCAGCCTATGCTTTGATAACAATAATTAAAATATCTGTAAGTAGATAGGAGAGAGAAGACATTCCAAGCAAAGAAAACAAGAACGGCAATATCAAAACAAAAGCACCTAACAGAGTTGTGATATAAATAAAATTTAAAAATCTGTGTCACAGAAATAAAAAAACTTATATTTTAAGGAGACAAAAAATAATGGTATTCTTATTGGCTTTTCAAATTATAAACATTAGGTAATTGCTGAGTCTGGTTTGGCCATAAGATGGATGGTACAACATGATTCCCACCTCTGAAACAGAGTGTGTCTCTACAAGTATCGATGGGTGCTGGGTGTGAGTCTTGTTTGTATCCAAATATTTATTTTTTACTTTGTGCTTCTCATATTCTCTCAACCAAGATTATCAGAAAATGTTATTTATGCCAAGGTAATACGGGAATGTTCTATCTACCAAGATTAGTGACTCCATGATAAATAGAGACAGCAAAAATTGGGGGGGGAGGCAAGGGTGTGTCTATGTCCTTAATAAGAATGATAAACACTACACCATCAGGACAGCCCTTAAGGCCCTTGGAAGGATAAGTTCAAAACTACATACTTTCTCAACTATGGAAAACATAAGAATTCAATATGAATTATGTGAAGGGCTTCACAGACCTAAAAGAACAGATCTAGATACAAGAGAGCCAGCTTGTCACAATGATAAAAGGCAGGCAGATACAAATGCAAGCATATTCCTGAGTTCAAGATCAGCCCAGGACGGAGCAGCAAATTTATGTCCAGGAATGGTCATAATAGTTATATCAGGACAGGATCCTAACCAGTTAAGTTTATTGTCTGTGTTTACTAAGGCAGGCAGATCTCTGCATTCATTTATAATGTTAAAAACTGTGGTTGCTCTCTTTTTCTAAGAATCAGGGCCCCAGAGTCATTAAATGCTGATTTACAGGATAATTAAAGAGAACCTGGTATAAAAAATTGAATTGATATGTAAATAAAAGACTAGGCTTTTGGTCTCCATGAAATGAACTAGTAGAGAACCCTAGCAGTTCTTTGTAAGATTTTTTTTCTAGCAAGATCTGAGCTGTCTAGAGATCATCTAGGTTATACCACATAATATGTGATTTAGTCCATACACATTAATATATGTGTTAATGTGATTCTTTCTCCTGTTCAAAGGCTTCTACTTGTTCTGGTTTCTGTCACTTGATGTCAGATACAAATCTTTCCCTACTGCTTAGCCTGTGAATTAAAATTCAAGCATTAGCCATCAAATCATGCTTGTCTCCACAATTAAACAGCAATCCAAACAATTCCTTTTATGCATGTGTGTACTATTTGCCTAGCTGCTCTTTATATGTAAATGTAGAGATATCTGGGATATGAATTTTATTATTTTTATATTTATGTTAAAAATAGGCTTAAAATTTTAATTACTTTTTTACACAAATCTATTATACTTATGAATTTAAATGTGAGCATATAATTCTCCTCTTTGCAAGCTGTATCCACAGACAACAAATTTGATAAGAGGTTATAAACTCAATATTGTATAGATCTTAGAGGAAAATGAATATTATTATATGCATTTTTCTGAGGAAAAAATATATTTCCCTCAAATATTTGTAAAAAGAAAAGTATGGTTTCAAAATAGTAGTGATTTACAGTACTATTGTTTAGTTTCTTATATCCTTTTCTGCTGTATCATCTTCTTTACTTATATAGTCCTATCATTGAGATGAAGGATTCAATTAAACATACAGATTAAAATATATATGCTATAATCTGTTTAGAACTTAGTTTGAAGTATATTTGTGAAGATAAAGTGTATGCCTACTTAGAAAGCATATAAATATCTACATTTTTAATTACTATACGTATATGACTTCCAGATCTGAACACTAGATCTGATTTTATATGTGAATAAAAGTAATTTTCTAATTGACATATTTATATTTTAAAGAAACTTGAAATTTAACATTTCATAGAATCAGGATTTTTTTTCTTTATCACGTTCTTCTGAATATAATAGACTGAAAATTAATTAATGTTATTGTTTTTTCTGAAAGTTTGACCTATGTAAACACAAAAAAGAAAACCAACGCTTCCTTATTCAAAATATCTCTAGAAATGATAGGACCAGAATTGCTTTGCATTTTTAGTCATGATCCAAGTAAAAGGTAAACAATGTACAAGTTATTAATAAATGTATGTTTTCCAGGTGTTATGATGTGTAACAATGATATGTTTTTAGCCAAACTTCTGCTTCAAAGCATCATAGTAAAATCTTCCAGCCTTTGTTCAAAACTGATTTTGGCTTTTGGTCATTCTTAGAACAAGTATAATGCAGATGCTTCTTCATATTTCTCAAGCCTAAATGAAGAAAATTACAGCCATTTTGAAATTGATGGGAAAACTCAGAGAAGTTAGATACCAATGTAATCATGTGTCATAAATTTGTTCTCAAGAAAATGGCACAGTGAACAATGCCATGTGAATAAGCTCACAGCTATAAATTGTATATAAAGTGATAATTAGGGAAATATAATACCAAATCTGTAGATTGTATTTCAACTTTGTCTACAGCCTTTTTGCATCGTAGTGAAATTCATAAAATCAACCCAGGAAGATTAAGTAATCAGTAATCCTTCCTATTATCCCAGAAAGTGATGGCAAGACATAGGAAACAGGACATTTTTACATGGCCATAATTATTATTAGAATTTAAGCAATGCATACAAACCTCAGGAAGTTGTAGAAACCAATTTTGGTATAAAACAAAATTCTAGAAGAAATTATCAAATATTTCAATGCAAAATAATGAATCTGATTCACTATGGCCTTTACAATTGCACTAATTTGATACCTTGGTACTTTTACAATATCCCATGGTTCCCCTAACATGTTTTCCAATTGTAGTAAAAATTGTTCCCAAATTATGTTACATGTATTATTTAAAGATTTTTTCATTGAAAATAAAACTAAAATTGTAAGTCATGCCTCTGTTACATGAGTCAAAGATGAACTGATTTTAACATAATAAACCACAATAAAATCAATTATGCTTTATGACTACAAATTATTTTAACAAAAAACATTCCAGAGGGATGTAAATTATAAGTCATAATAAAATATTGAATAGATGAACTGACTTTGATAAGTTTTATATCATTATCCTCCATCAACACACATATAGATAATTCTCCACTGGTTTATTTTCTATACTGCAAATGCATTTTATATTTCCATTGATATGTGTCTAAGAAGGAGGAAGTAGGAGACAGGCATCATACACTAGAAAACATTTCCCAACCAATCATTTTCAAAAAAATTTCTTTGAAAAAAATGCCTTGCCTTATGAAACACAAAATAAAAGTTTGGAAAGAATGGGAAGAGGAGCAAAATAGATTACAGAAAGATAAATTTGATCAAAATGCATTGTATTTATGTATAAAATTTTTCAAATAGTAAGTATACTATTAAATCTGAGTGTGTTATTTGAGTATTTAATTTTGCTTGTTAATGTCTTATACAGAATATAAATTAACACAACAAATGATGAATGCACACATTTTGAACAGAAGTTTGTACAAATGTCAATAAATAGAAAACAGAATGAGACACTGGTGCTACCAATATTCATAATGCAGAGGAAAATAGATCTTTGTGAGTTTGAAGCCAGCCTGGTCTACACAAGGTTTTAGGACAGCATGAAATCCAAAACTCTGTTACACAAGAAAACACACACACAAAAAAAAGAGATAGAGAGAGGGAACAGAGGGGGAGGGAACAAGGGAGAGAAGAGAGAGAGAGAGAGAGAGAGAGAGAGAGAGAGAGAGAGAGAGAGAGAGAGAGAGAGAGAGAGAGAGTTGTTTCCCAAATGAGACTCCCCTTGGAAAAAAACAAATTTTCATTTGCAAGTTTTATCAGTTCAAGATCTATTCTGGAATGGAGATGGGATATTTACTTCTCTCATCATTGCAACTCCATCTAATGCAGACACATGGAAGTCTTGTGCATGCTGCCTTAGTCTCTGTGAGTTCATATGTACATGTGTCTTTTTTCTAATTTTATTTATCACTTTTTATTACACTCCAGACTTTATGCCACTCCAGGTCCTCCCTCTGACTGTTCCACATCATCTTCCTCCCACCCATGTCTCCACGAGAATGTCCCCACAGCCCCCACCCTACAAGACCTCTCACTCCCTGGGGCCTCCAGTCTTTTGAGGGTTTCATGTATCTCTCTGAATGAATGACTTGGGAGTCCTCTGCTGTATATGTGTCAGGGGCCTCATATCAGCTTGTATATGCTGCCTGGTTGGTGGTGCCGTATCTGAGAGATCTCAGGGGTCCAGGTTAATTGAGATTGTTGGTCCTCCTACAGGGTTGGCCTACTCCTCAGCTTCTTTCAGCTTTTCCCTAATTCAACCAAAGGGGCCAGCAGCTTCTGTACATTGCTTGGGCATAAATAGCTGCATTTGACTCTTTTGGCTGCTTGTTGGATCTTTCAGAGGGCAGTAAGAATAGGCCCCTTTATATGAGTACTCCATAGCCTCAGTAATAGTGTCAGGCCTTGGGACCTCCCTTTGAGCTGTATTCCACTTTGGGCCTGTCTCTGTACCTCCTTTTCCCCAGGCGCTTCTCCATTTTTTCCCTGCAGTTCTTTTAGACAGAAACAAATATGTATCAGAGTTTTGACTGTGGGATGGACATTCATTACTCATTTGATGTCCTGTCTTTGTGCTTGAGGTGGGCTCTACAAGTTCCCTCTCCCCACGGTAGGGCCTTTCATCTCAGGTCCCTTCCTTTGAGTCCTGAAAGTCTCTCATTTCCCAGGTCTCTGAAACATTCTAGAGGGTTCCCCCACCTCCTACCTCCCAAGGTTGCCTGTTTTTATTCTTTCTGTTGGCCTTCAGGGCTTCAGTCTTTTTCCTCACCCAATACTCTATCATGCTTTCCTCTTCCCCTCCCTGTCCCCTTTCCCATACAGGACCCTTCATAACCATATGATTTACTTTGTATTATAGAAATATTATGTTGATTAGATAGTCTAAGTCTACAACTGAGACCCAGACAAAGCAAGAATATCAGAAAATAAATAAAAGTATGAAATAACATAGGAATCTGTTATTCATACTCATGCTGTGTCAAAAATTTACTTTTTCATTGACAAGCCTTTGATAATGTATGTACAATGTCTTTGAGTATGACAGAATCTCCTTTGAGAATTTTTAGAAAAGTTCACTGTTTTAGTGACTAAGTTCAATATTATAATAATTACATTTTAAATGTTTCAAAGGCAAAAATACTAAATAATTTAAAATTTGAATATTTAGCATTTATGATAGAAAATTTATATTTAAATGTCTTCTAATCCCTCTTAAGATACTCATAGTTTACAAGCCCCTCCAAAATTAATTAATAATCAGAACCACTCCTCCATAAAAATGTTCATAATTCAAAGTGATTTGGCCAATCTCTCATATGGGACATCCTTTTTAGATGACTCTAGAGTCTAGAGTATAGTGACTAGATGGTGTCAAGTTAACAGTGAAAACTAACTAGGGCAGCAGTATTATAATGCTGTTGTATTGTTATGTACTGTAGGAGGAATGGCCGACCTCACTGGCAAGGTGGTGGGCACTTCTGTGTAAACTTCAGGAAAGAGTTAAGGAATGGGGCTCCAGAGCTTCGGAGGCAATTCCACATGAGGGCAAAACGTAAGCCTGCCTGAGAGCCTAGAGATTGATGATGCAGAAAACAATAGCCACTCAGGAACTGCCACTTGGAGGACATGCTTGCTTGAGACCAATGGGACCTATGGGACTCAGTGGAGGATATAAATGACACTCCCCAAGAATTAATAAACAAATTTACTGCAGCATTCTCGCCTGCTCCCTGCATCTAAGCTATTGATTCTGTGCCTTCTCACCTACTTCCCCAAGGGAGACACTGGGCAAGACAAACTCTCAGGCAACAATGGACCTTTAAATGACAATAATGGTGATTACAAGAAAAACACAGCAAGATAACAGAAGCATAATTTGGGAAAATAAGTCTTTCAAAATGTTCTTAAAAAATATGTCTTGGGCTTAAAAGATGGCTAAGAAATTAAAATCACTTGATACTCATGTACATGACCTTAGTTTGGTTTTAAACTCCCACATAGTAGTAAATCTAGTTCTAAATAATCTGATTTCCTCTTCAGGCTCTGAAAGCACACACACACACACACACACACACACACACACATATACCACACCACACCACACACATACACACACACACACACACACACACAAATACACACACACATCTGCATGTACAGACAGATCTATAAAAAGAAAAAAAAACTGGATTTTAAACTCTGCCCCATCACCTTGTCAGTAAACAAGTTTTCTTTTTTTAATTATACTGTTGTCCCATAAATGTTATTTTGGTTCAAGTATATAGGTTATACTGAACTCTAATCACAGCTCCAAATAGTTATTAGTAATGAAAATTGACAGTATATAATCAGTAAATTTATCAAATATTTTATTTGTAACATTATAATGATAATAGTTCCTACTATTTTCTTGTTGTTGTTATACTAGTGGTTGAAGTTGGAGCATTATGAATGCAAAGAATATGTTTCACCACTGAGCTAAATCTACAATGCTTTTGACTATCTTTTTGAAGTGGAGGCCTAAGAAATTGTCTTGACTGGCCTTAAATTTGTTCCCTTTTTTCCTCAACCACTGGAATAGTGGTAAGTTTAAGTCTGAGTCAAAAGGCCAGGGTCATTTGTGTCTTGGATTTTAAAGAATACATGCAAAGTCATAATGAAATACAAAAGTAATTTTTTATATTACTATTTTCTACTATTTTCTACTTTTATTACTACTATGGAACGGATGGTTTTAATTACTTTGCTATGATACATCAATGAATTTTCTCTATATTTCTTAAAGAATTATTTCCAAACAGTTATTTATATTGCAAGCCTTTGCTCTTAAATTTTGCCAAATGTTAGTAATCTTTCAGGATTCATTCTTGGACCACATTCTCTGAGTATGTTCATAAACATTCTCACAATGCATCCCACTAGTTCTGGAAGCTTTTACGGCAGTTTCAGTATTATTTTTATAGAGCTGTCAATGACTTTCCAGGAAATTTAGCATGCTCTCAGTACCATGTTCTATTCTCTGGACCAAAAAAAAAAAAAATAATCTTCTACACAGTATTAAAGGAGAATGTAGAACCCTGTATACATTGCCTGATAGTATCAACTCTTCATTGCCCTCTGCAGAATAGAATAGAATCATGCCTGGTGATACACATGTTTACTGGAAGAATCTCACTCCTCTTTTATCCCTAAGATGTATAGTATTATAAATATTTTTGGTCTTGGTTTCTACCAGGTCAATCTCAACATATCATTCTTAAATACTCCAAGAAGCTCCTGTCTCTCTCATATCTGTTCTACACCAAATATTATCTCATTTGTCTGAATTGATTAATTATTTCTCTGTTTTTTCATTCTCAGAGCATACATCTTATGTTCTATGGCTGACAAGGTTCTTTATGATAAAACATATTAATACTTCAAATTCTGTTATTAATTTGTATAACACATTTCATTATCCTGAAATCTATATGCTTGTTGATTTTACTGCAAAATGTATAGGTAATTCTATTGTTGGTATTCTGTGGAAATTTTATTACACAATATCCTAAAAGAGTTAGACATGGAATTGCATCTTTTGTCGACCTAAAGACAAACTTGTCTTCAAGATTTTTGTTTCCAATATTAATACTTTAAATTCCATCTGTCTTTCATGCAGGGAAGATGGCTTAGTATAAAATGTTAGCTGTGCAAACCTAAAGACCTCAGTTTGTATGCCTAGTACCCACATACAATCTGGGAAAAAGTGACAATAACGTTTAACTTCACCATTTCTTTGGGGGAGAAAAAAAAGAGAAAACATGGGTCTCAATGGCCAAGCAGTCTATACAAAATGGCCAGCTACAAATTCAGTGAGAGAACATATTTTAACCAGTAAGGTATGAATCAATAGAGAAAGATTTCCAACATTGAAATCTCCAGATGTTTAATTGTATAGAAAGTAGAGGGTGAGGGGGAAGATGGGGGAGGGGAGGAAGAGTGAGAAGGAGAGGGAGAGGGAGAGACAGAGACATGGAGACAAGGAGACATTGAAATGGAGATGGAGACATGGAGAGATGAAGACATGGAGACAGAGGCACAGAGAGGCACAGAAAGACACACACACACACCACACTTATGTTACTTGGCCTTTTCCCCTTACTTTGTTTTGTGTACTTGGTGTTTTGATTATTATGTGACAGGAGGTATTTCTCTTCTGGTCTAGTCTATTTGGCATTCTATAGGCTTCTTGTATGTTTATGGGCATCTCATTCTTTAGAGAAGTTTTCTTCCATAATTTTGTTGAAGATATTTATTGGCCCTTTAAGTTGGGAATCTTCACTCTCATCTATACCTATAATCCTTAGGTTTGGTCTCCTCATTGTGTCCTGGATTTCCTGGATATTTTGTGTTAAGAACTTTTTGCATTTTCTTTGACAGTTGTGTCAATATTTTCTATGGTATCTTCTGCACCAGAGATTCTCTCATCTATCTCTTGTATTCTGTTGGTGATGCTTATGTCTATGACTCTTGATTTTTTTCCTAGGTTTTCTATCTCCTGAGTAGTCTCTCTTTGTGATTTCTTTATTGTTTCTACTTCCATTTTTAAGTCCTGGATGGTTTTGTTCAATTTCTTCACCTGGCTGTTTGGGTTCTCTTGTAATTCTTTAAGGGATTTTTATGTATCCTCTTTAAGGGCTTCTAGCTGTTTATCTGTGTCCTCCTCAAATTCTTTGAGAGTGTTATTTATGTCTTTCTTAAAGTTCCCTATCATCAACATTAGAAGTGATTTTAAATCTGAATCTTGCATTGCTGATGATATGGGGAATTCAAGACTTTCTAGTGTGGGAGAACTATGTTCTAATGATGCCAAGTACCCTGGGTTGATGATGATTATGTTCTTGCACTTGCCTTTTGCCATGTGGATCTCCTTAGTGCTACCTGCCCTGTCTCTGACTGGAGCCTGTCTTTCCTATTATTTTGGTTGCATCAGAACTGTGTGGGGTGGGTGTTACTAGTGGGGTAAGAGCTGGGGCCCAAAATCTACTCAGTGCTCAAGCACAGACAGGAAAGTACCAGTGCTCCTGGCCAGGAGTGACTTCCTGAGTCCTAATAGGTCCAAGGTACTCCCAGTTTGGGGCAGACTTACTGTCTTATTACCTAAGATACTGCCTGGGTTAGAGCTCCTGTGAGGCCTGCTCCCTCTTGGTTCTTAGAGATTGGAAGCAGATCTGCCACCTGGGATCTGCTCAGTGATCAGGCCCAGACAGGAAGAAACCAGTGCTCCGGGCTGGAAGTCGAATATTGGAAATCTTATTATTAGCATATTATAAAATGTTAATCTTTACTTGACAAATTTTTTTTCTATGTCATTTAATATTCCTGTAAATCGTTAACCCAAAACTCAGATTTATCTTCAATTGGTCTGTGTTTGATTCATTATGTATCAACTATATTTATATTTGGTTGTTTAAACAAGATGTCTATGCAGGCCACACTACTTACATTCAATTCTTTCCCAGCCTTAGAATTGCAAGAAATTTGTATCATCATGCCTGGATACTCTATCTCTTGTATCAAGAAAATTGATCTGGTTTCAATTTTAAAATATATTTAGAGTCTAAATATATTTTATTACCTTCTACTTATTCTGACCTAAAATATGATAATATCACTTCTGAATTAATACATTACCCATGTAAATGGTTTTCCTATTTTACTATAGTTTCTCTAGCCCATGGAACTTAGGGGCATTGATCAATACAACAGCTAGTGTAATATTTTCAAAGTGGAAAGTTAATTATATCATTCTTTATGGTGCTACTAAGAGTGAAAAACAAATTCCTAGCTCTGGTTTGTCTTTATATTATCTTACATTTCCCCACTACTTTCATTTTGTGTTCCCACTATAGCCCCTTCACACTACTCATTACATCACAATACTTGCTACATTCCACCAGGACAAGAAAGCCTGTGCCCCTATCTCACAGACAGAATCTATACTGCTGGTATTCTGCTTTCTTGGAGTGTTTTTTTTTAAATAGAGAGCCATAAAATTTAAGAACAGAATAGCTGAAACTCATATATTTACCACTAAGATAAAAATTGAAAACTCTGAACATTCAATCATTTCATTTGATGTCATATGTTGATAACATCACAATGTATAAAATATTTTAAAAATTGGAAAATGAGTAGATTAATATGTAAGATACTTATCTGTTGATATTTCCAACAAATTGAAAACAATTGACATTAGCAGAAATAAAGTACCTTCTTTGTTATGAATCAGTATTTGAAGCCCTAGATTTTGATGATGAAATGATATGCTTTATAATGCAGAATACTTAAATATTATTAGACATGTGGATATATTATCTTCATCTTATAATCATATCACAAAGTTATATAATTGTTGGAGACTTCTTTCTTGAATTACTAAGGTAGAATACTTAGTGCTATATTTTGTGACATCTTTTATATTTGTTTGCAGATCTTTGACAATAATAAACACAAATTCTTAAAATACAAAAATGTGTTTTTAGAAAGACAGTCTTACTAGTAACTATTATCATCACAACTTTAAGCTTGACTTATTTATTGTTACTCCCCAGACAGATCCTCTCATATTCATTTCAACAATAATGAGATGTGAGAAATAAATAAAAGCATACCAAAGAACCACATTATATTATACCAGATGGAGGAGTTCTTTTCTTCAGTGACTACAGATTTTATGATTTCCTAAAGATATATGTAACTTACTTACTGGTGTTAATAAGGAAAACAGTATAGTTTACTGCAATGTTGCATGGCAAGCAATACTGAAGGAAAAAACAACAGGATTATGTTCTTCTGTGGCAGAATATAATTTCAGAGAAAAACTGATGAAAAATATAGAACGTCTACAATGTTGTTTAAAATCTGTTTTCATCCATGAATCCATGAAAATTTAAATACATAGAATGCCTAGTGGATAAGAGGATATTTTCAGAGTTTAGATTAGCATGGTTACCTTTAATACAAATGAAAGTATCAAAGCTAAGTTAATCTAGAAAGAAAATACCAGTGTCAAGAACAAATGAAGCAATGTTACTGATAACCACATCATAAGCAGGCAACTGTGAGCTTCTGTGCAGCTTGGACTCAGGTATTTTGTATACTTTACTCACCATTTTATTCAGCAAAATTGATAACATAAAAATGAGTTCCTAGTATCCTTAAAACAGATGAATTGGGGCCAGTCAAATTTTATCATTTTGTTTGAACAAAATAGCTGCACAGTTGCCTTTATACTACTTGTAAACATAATATAAACAATGTTTTTGTGGACAAATTTATTAATGGTATTGTTATACCCTTTATGTGTTTCATATTTAGTACCTAAATTTTGAATGTTTTGTATGAATCTGGGTGATTCAACCAGACTTTTCTAAGCATATCACTTTAAATTCTTTGATAAATTTAATTATAAATATTCCAATTATATATTTATATATTTAATAGAGCATATATTCTTGTGGCATAAGTGTGCAAATTAGTGGGAGACTTGAAGAGTATACAGGAATATAAAAAGGTGACATTGTTACCAGTATCAATGTTCCATTTTTTTAAACTATGAATAACCTGATAAACTCATGGTAAGTTGAAAATATTATAATTTTGAATTATATGGGACAAAGCTTACTACCTAAAACTATAGCTCAGAAACAGTGCATTGTAGTGACTCTACCCTTTACCTTTCTTGTCCTGTGCTGACTTGGAAATGTAGCTCACTGATGTTGTCCAGGATAATAAGAGTTTATTATAGCACATGTTATTCTCTTGGGGAAAAATGCACATTAAAAATTTAAAATTTATCAAATTGTTTACACTGAATCCAAATTGTTGTTGTTCAGATACAAAGTTATTTGTGTGTGTGTATGTGTGTGTGTGTGTGAATACGATCATTAAAAATCAATTGTCATCTGCTTAATAAATTCATAATAGTACATTGATTACAAGATCTAGGATAAACCATAAAACTTGAATTTTCCAAGTATTGTGGCAGATTATAAGCTATATTTGTGTGACTGAGTGAAAAAGAAAACATGCTAGGATTTTAATCAATAGATAGCTTTATTGGAGGAACACCTTAAAGAAAGAAAACAGAAACAGAATTTGGTTCTGGGTAATTTTAGTGTGTGCATACTTTTTATTTACAAGCTTTGTATAACATTTATTTTGAAAGAAAACCAAATATAAGCTTGCATACTATCTTTTCTTGACTGAACCAGCATACTAGCAACTGGCCACAACATGCTGCTTACATCAGTTTGAGGTCAGCTTCCAGGGAAGCACTCTCATGGGCACTGTGAAAGTTTTATAGACAGTCCTGGATTTTTAAGAAATCCACTAGAGTACTGATAAAATCATAGAAAGACAGCATAGATAGCACAATGAACACCAGAGAGAAACAGAAGTGTGGCACTGGACCCTAGGAAGTGTTTGACAGATGAAGTACCACTATATCCCCATCATTGCCTGGAGGAACTATAAGAATTCATAGAATGTGAACAGTGTAACTGAGTGTAGAATGTTGAAATAGTGACACCACAGAAATGACATCCCAATGACTAAGGGTCAAATAAAGGACAAGCTACCAACACCCAATCATAGAGCCCTGAATGTGTACAAAAAGATCCCTAGCACTTCAAAGATAATGCAGTAGTAGTCCTCAGACGACAAACTATCAGCAGAAACTGGATGTAAGTCACCACTGTTTGGAAGAGCACTCTACTTAACTTGTTTGAAATCCTGACATTGGCCAGGCAAGGTGGCACACACCTTTAATCCCAGTACTTGGGAAGCATAGGCAAGCAGATTTCTGAGTTCAAGGCCAGCCTGGTCTACAGAGTGAGTTCCAGGATAGCCTGGGCTACAAAGAGAAATCCTATCTCAAAAATCACACCAAACCAAACCAAACCAAACTAAAACAAAACAAAACAAAAACAAAACAAAAAGAAAAGAGAAAAAGTAGAAGTATTATTGAAATCCTGAAATTGGCAGCTATCTTCATTAAGTTTGAAGAGTATTACAAAAAACAAGCCATGAGGAAAGAGTCACCTTATCACCTTAGATAAGAAGGAATGCTAGTTAGGGCAATTCTATTTTCTATTTTTTTGTAATGCTTATTTTATTTGGTTCATTGTACTATTTCTTCTAAAGTACTTTAATTGTTTACATGTTGCATTTTAACTTACATTACATGAAAATTTGTTTCTTTTGTTACACATACTATATTTTTGATGGTACTACTCACCATGACCCTTTTCATCTTTCCCCATCTCCCCCAACTTTATTAATGAGATATTGATGCCGAACCACCAAGTAAGATCTACTTTTTGTGAGACATAAGAAACATACACATTTTAGTTTGTTTGTTTTTTATTCTTTTCTTTGTTTCATTATTTGGTTGGTATACAACAATTTATCAATGGAGTTATGGTCAAATTATTACATTATAAATTTAACTACTATATAGTTAGATTTCCAAATAAAGAGCATCAAGAATATGGATAAAAACATGTTTAGGAAGACTCATATAATATCAAACAAATCAACAAAAACAGTGGGACTTAGGGAAATGTTTTTTTTAATTAGAGTATATAGTCATAACAACAGATTAATAATGTATCAGAAATATAAATGAGATAGGAAAACATTATCATACACACACATATACATACTCTCTCATATGTATATGTAGGTGTATCTGTATTAGTATATGAACTTATTTATTTCTAAGTACTTTAATACAAGCTGAAAATTCTGTGGATTGTTTTACATACACACACACACACACCACATATATACACACACATGCACAATCACATATACACATACATGCATACACACATAGATAGATGATACATAGATAGATATGCACATACATATGTGTGTATTTATAAATTTTCAGTTATTTTTGAAAATAATAAATAGAAAACATAGATCCCCAAAGAAATCCATCATGTTTGACATAGTAAGCCATCAAACCCTTAATATTCACAGGAACAAAAAAACCTTGAAATATTCCAATCAATCAGAAAAAACAGCTAACAAAAGAACAAAAAATGTTCAGTAATAATAGTAAAGGGATTTGTCCTAACATCAACTATTAAAGACAAAGATTAACTGAACTGATTAAAAATAGATTTGGGTTTAGTACAATGGCTCATTAGGCAAGTATGTTTGTCAAACAGTCTGAGAAGCTGAGTTAAATTCCCATGACACACATTAGAGAACCAATTCCTGAAAGCCATCCATTGTCTCATTAAACTACCTGGAGAGACCTTGATTTCTGTTGGCCCAACTAAAATTAGGTGTCTGCAACATGGCCTCCATTCTATCAAATCCTAATAAGAATGGTGTGAAATCTTAAACCCTATCTTCAGGGATCACTGTCTACTATCACTCTCACCCTAGTTCCTACCAACAAAAGACCATTGTACAACCCTTCAGTTTCTTCATGTAGCTAATGGTAGACTCCTATAAACAATGCTAGTTTCAACTTTTGGTACTTTTGCAATTTATTTTCATATATCAAATTTAGAAGTACTCCTGAACAATTATAAATACACAGAAATATTTGTGGTAGTTGAAAAGACATTGGGGATATTAAATATAGCAACTATACAAGCAGTAGTTAGTGTTTTGGAGCAATAATATTCCAAAACAAAGTTTCTCTAGCTTTCCCTTTGAAAAGTATGTCTTGATATAATGAATCATACTAGCCATCTAGCTAGAAGACACTATCTGTCAACAATTTGAAGTAGATTCACCATATCTTTAGGTCAAATAGGCATGAATACAATTCACTGAATGATGGAATATAACAATGTAGGTCTGGAAGGCATGAGTAAATTACATGATTGATGGATCAGAATTTTACATCACCTGTTTCTGTTGTACCAACTCTTCTTTCAGTTCAGAGTAATAAATGATGTTATTATATGATATTCACTGCACATTACTAGTGAAAGGAGAAAAGAAACAAGGGTGTTTCCAGATGGGTCAACATGACATGACAAATTTAGTTACAGTTAGTAATAACCTTAGAATAAAATCTATTAAAAAGGATATTTCTAAGAGATATAATGAGACAACCCTCACTGTGGTAAATTCCCTATACAAATATTTTTATGGTGAATAAATTACTTTTCTTTCTAAGAAAAGAGGGTGTTTACTTACATTGCTGCTGCTTTATCATGAAATTATTGTCACACTTCTTTCTTTTAAATGTGTAGAGAGATGAATTAATATGGTTGTTAGGAAAGTTTACTATTGCAGATTTGGTTTTCTAAAAATGATTGCTGGTTTATAAGACAAACTTGTTATACCATTACATGAAATGTTGACACAGTTGTAAAGATAACTTAATCTTATTATTTTAAATTTTATGTAGAATATATGGAAACTCCAAAATCTTCAAACTTCTGAAGCATCTCAATTTTAGGCGCACTGCTGGAGGTGTCACCTATATTAGATCCTAAATAAAAGTACAGATCATTTTTGCTTACTTTGGGAAATTGTTCATTAAGTAATTATTGGTAGCTAGTATTTATAAATCTACCATTACTAAGATTAACTAAGAAACTATTCTTTTTGTTATTATTTTTATTTTTTTTACAGTCTATTCATTGTTCCCCTCCCAGTCTGTCCTCCCACAGTCCTTTATCCCAATTTTCTTCCTTCTTATCTTCAAGAGGATGACCCAGCCTCCCAACAGGCTTTCTCCTCCCTGGGACCCCAATTCTCTCCAGGATTAGACATATCTCCTCCCAGTGAGGCCAGAACAGGAAATTCTTTGCTATATATGAATCTGGGGGCTTAGACTAGCTAGTGTTTGCTGCCTGATATTTGGCTCAGTGTCTGAGAGATCTCAAGGGGTCTGGGTTAGTTGAGACTGCTGGTCTGCCTATGGGATCACCCTCCTTCTTAGCTTCCTCCAGTTTTTCCATAATTCAACCAAGAGGACCTCAGTTTCAGTCAAATGGTTGAGTATAAGCCTCTGTCTCAGTCAGATGCTTGTTGGGCCTCTTGAAGTACAACCATGCTAGGCGTCTGTCTATGAGCACAACATAGCATCAGTAATACTTTCAGGACTAGGAGCCTCCATTTTAAAATGGATCTCATGTTGGGTTAGTCACTGGACTGCCTTTCCCTCTGTCTTATCTCCACTTTTGTCCCTGCAGTTCTTTTAGATAGGAACAATTCTGGGTCAGACATTTTACTTTCTCTTTCTCTCCATTATCTGTTTTTATATTCTTTTTATTTTGTGTTCCTAACATAAAAAATTAATTCTAATTTTAATGGCCAGTCTAGATAGAAATTCTATTATGAATCACAAAACTTTCATCTCCTTTAACACTTTGCAATTCCAGAAGAAAAATAACCATCAACTAAAAGAAAATTCAAAATATTAGGGCATAGCCAGAATAGCAAGTTAAGTTATTAAACATCCAGAGAACACTCATTTGTAAATCAAACTCTATGATGGTAAAATAAAAATGGAGATATTCTCATATAAATATAATTTATTCTGCCCTCCAAACAGCTTGATAAGAGAGAGAATATAAAATGTGTTGACTTAAGTAGTATTAAGTATTAAGTAGTATTAAGTATTATTAAGTTTTAATACAAGTATACAAAGTTTAATGATTCTAAATTGAGAACTACAAAATAGAGTAAGATCCAGGTTTGGTGACACATACATGTAATGTTAATAACTGTGGTACAGAAGAAGGAAGATTTCCAAGTGTTTGGAGCCTGCCTAGGCTATGTAGTGAGTTACTTGTCCTTTGTAATGTGATGGGGATTGGACCACACCTAATTCTAAACTACTTTGTTTATACCTTATCAAACTTTTAGAAGAACCTTGAATAATTATCCCATTTTACAGGAGATAAAACAAAGAAAGAGATTTAATATATAACTTAATTTAATGGGAATGAAAGATGTGTACTAAATCATTATGGGATACTTAACTATTGAAACTAAATGTAATATAACTTATAAGTCTACTTTTAATGCTTGAAAACTAACTTTCTCTTATATTCTTATAAAAATTATATGGGTGATGAAATTAACAAGGCCATGTATAGAATAACTTACTCAACTTTATATTAATATAGGTAAGAGAAATAGCCTGACTTGAATTCTCTTAATTTCAAATCTAGTTTCCTTTATACTACATAATTGATCTCTAATATAGAATTATAAAATTAAGTGAAAAAAAGGAAAATTGTACTGTAACTCCAGACAAGATCTGTAAAAATAACTTTCATTCATCAGATGTAATTGTTGTCTCAGAGGCTTACTGCTAAGTATGCTCACCCTTTTTAGTTCTTTATAAACACTGGCTTTATCATCACACTGTGTGTTTTTACATGTGGTGAGTATATGCATGTGTTTGAGTGTAATGAGATCAAAGTTTTCTCTAATAACATTACAGTTAGCATAATTACTGCCCATAATACCTGAATACAAAATCTCAGATAATTAATATACAAATGTTTTTAAAACTAAGTAACAAGAGACAATCAGACATGCTCAAGATGGCATAGCAAAAGACAATGAGAAAAAATAGTTGTTATTATTTCTCTGTGATTACTAGACTATCACATACATGCTATGCCCCAAGGCCCAAAGCAGAACGAAAGAAAATATCAAGCTAGAAACTGTTGAGTGAAATGATGATGCATTTATTAAACTACTTAATTAAGAGCTCTGATGAAACTTTAAACCAAATGTTTTAAATCATTAACTAAACAGCCATTAAAATCCATAACTACATTTTTTTACATTTGTTAAATTAGAATATTTTTAATTTTAAGAGCATTTTAACCTGCTCTTATACAGATTTCCTCATTTACTTTTGGAGAACAATTTAGTGAAACTTTATTCAACTAAGTCCTCAGATACAAATGCACAGTACTATTCTCTGTAATGAGATTTGTTCCTGTTTTATCTTAGATGAATTTTCTCTGTATGCTATTATAACTAAATGAAAGTTTATGCTATGCAAACAGTCCTGATTGAGGTTTCACATTAATATTTGCCCTGCTTTTAGATCCACAAGATTAAAAAAATGCAGTCATTCAGAACTCATGTTTTGCGAAACCTAATTGGAACTTGAAACTCAGGCTGAAAATCTTATTCTATCAAATTAGCATTTCCTGGGTTTTATTGTGTTTTGAAGCTTGAAAAATTACACCACATGTTTCTGATTCCTTTAGACAACTTTTCAAATGAATGTTGTATAAGATTATTTTTGCTCAATTTACTGCTATGCTTTAAAAAATAAAACATTTCTAAGAGATTGTATTTCTAAATAAATACAACTCAAAAGAATTGAATTTTACATTTGAAATAAAAGTCGGAGCTATTGAGGTTCACATGGCTTTTAGATTGAGGAAAACAGAGTTTCTCATGTACCTATAAGAAAAGCAAAGATAAATAAACATAAAAAGATGCCAGGGTTTCCCATTTAAAACATGTATGCTCATTTATAACCTGATAATTACAGATAATTTTTCCCATTTCTTTCTCTGAGAACTGAAATTAAAAGACAGTAAGTAGACTACTTATTTTCAACATTACTATCTTTTAATATGTATAACATAGATTAGAAATTCTTCTGGTCTTTTATAAACAAGGCAAACAGTATAGTCAATACAACAATGATAAAATCATCAATATGTCTGAAAGCCAATTTAAAGCTACAAAATAATCTCTCTAGAATTAAACCATTTTAAATCACTACCTATACATTTTAAACACAAAAATAGTTTTTGTCTGTAACTGGGTAGAACCCATAAAACAAACTTTGTTGCCTGAAATATCAAACATCAATGTCCTTTGTATCAATATATCCTAAGGACAATAGTCCTACTACAATTGTCTTAACCCTCTCAAAAGTTTTAAAGCATGTCTGTATGAAGACCATCAAATGGGAAACATATAAAAAAGTATATTTCAGTTTTCTTAGTTTTACTTATTATTGTATGTATGCATGTGTGTGTGTGTGTGTGTGTGTGTGTGTGTGTGTGTGTGAGGAGGCCTTCATGTGGATATTAGAGAACATTCTGGAGTTGGTTTTATCCTTTCACCTATTCATAAACAGGCTCTGTGGAATCAAATTCAAATCATCAGACTTGTCTGTCAAGCATGTATCTGTGTCCATGATAACCTATCTCACTAGTTGTAAATTTCAATGTTTAAAATTTCTTTTCCTGAGAATGTCTTCTAGTTTAAATTTTTTATTGCTATCAGTACTCATGTTATACTGAAAAGTTATATAAAATTACAAATTGTTGTAGATTTTGTTATTTATTCTGACCTAGATATATAATTTCAACTGCTAGGAAATATGCATACCGTTTCATGTCTGCAACAAAATAGAAAATGTAATACCTGTTTGCAATAAGTGTGAATCATTCTAAATGACTGTAGTATTAAACCAAGAGTCAAACTCCTACAAGCAGAATGCTTATCAACTAAAGTGTATCTAAAATCACTTATTAAAACAAATGTCTTGGTATACTGGTGAAATGTTATTGTCTGTAGTGGTGAATAAGCTACCAGCTCTGTGCTTCTGACAGGTTGCAGGCACGAACACACACCCAAGAGCTATCTGGATTCGTCAATGAAAAGCACACATACACACCAGTTAATTTTAAATGCCTTGAGAAGCTCAAATGCTGGGCAAAGCTAGCCTTTCCCACTGCTATCAAACACTTCTCTCCAGTAGTACTGAGTTAAAATCCTTTAAAGTCTGTATTTCCAGAACAGTCTTACCAGTTTCCACTTCCACCATCAATGGAGGAGTGTTCCCTTCTCCACATCCTTACCAACATGTGTTGTCACCTGAGGTTTTGATCTTAGCCATTCTGATTGGTATAAGGTGGAATCTCAGGGTCCTTTTGATTTGCATTTCTCTGATCTCTAAGGACATTGAACATTACTTTACGTGCTTCTCAGACATTCAAGTTTCCTCTGTTGTGAATTCTTAGTTTAGTTTTATATCCCATTTTTTGACTGAGTTGTTTGGTTTTTTGATGGTTAGCTTCTTGAGTTCTTTATATAATTTGGATATTAGCCCTCTATCAAATGTGGGGTTAGTGAAGTTTTTTTCCCAATCTGTAGGTTGCCAATTTGTCTTATTAACTATGTCCTTTGCCTTACAGAAGTTTTCCAGTTTCATGAGGTCCCATTGATCAATTGTTGATCTTAGAGCATGAGCCATTTGAGTCCTGTTTAGAAAATTTCCCCCTGTGCCAATGAGTTCAAGGCTCTTTCCCACTTTCTCCTCTATTAGATTCAGTGAATCTGGTTTTATGTTGAGGTTCTTGATCCACTTGGACTTGAGCTTTTAGCATGGTGACAAATATGAGTCTATTTTTATTTTCTACATACATACAGTATGACCAGCACCATTTATTGATCAATCTGGAAGTTCCTCAGAAAATTTGGAATAGATCTACCTGAAGACCCAGCAATACTACTCTTGGGAATATACCCAAAAATGCTCCACCATGCCACAGAGGCACATGTTCCACTGCATTCATAGAGGACTTATTTGTGATAGCCAGAAGTTGCAAACAGCCCAGATGTCCCACAACAGAAGAATGGATACAGAAAATGTGGTTCATTTACACAATGGAATACTATTCAGCTATTAATAACAAGGACATCCTGAGTTTTGCAGGCAAATGGATGGAACTAGAAAGTAGCATCCTAAGTGAGGTAACTCAGACCCAAAAGGACATGTATGGTATGTACTCACTAATAAGTGAATACTAGCCAAAAAAAGTACAGGATTCCCAAATTATAGTCCACAAAACTCAAAAAGGTCAAGTATCTGAAAGGGCCAAATGAAGACACCTCAATACCACTGGGGAAAGAGAAGAAAGCAATCAAAAGTGGGGAGGAAGGGAGATACCTGGGAGGGAAAGTAGATGGAGTTCAGGGGGAGAGGGGAACATGATTTGGTATTGGGTGGAAGAAAAGGACTGAAGCCCTGAGGGCCAGCAGAAAGAATGGAAACAGGCAAACTAGGACGGTAGGAGTTTGGGAGGATCATCCAGAATGTACCAGAGACCTGAGAGGTGAGAGACTCTCAGAACTCAAAAGGCAGGAACCTTAGATGAAATGTCGGGCAGTAGGAGGAGGAAATTACAGAGCCCACCTGCAGTAGGAAGACAGGGAATCAAATGAGGGAGGGAGTTGCCATCCCACACTCGAAACTCTGATCAATAATTGTTCCTGTTTAAAAGAACTACAGGGATGGATATGGAGAGGAGCCTGAGGGAAAGAAGGTCCAATGACAGGCACAAGGTAGAATCCAGGTCAAGGGGAGGTCATAAGGCCTGAAACTATTTACTGAAGCCATGGATCACTCAGAAAAAAAGTGGGTGGGGACCTATCATGACTGCCCTCCGGAAGAGCCAACAAGCAGCTAAAGGAGCCAGATGCAGATATTTGCACCCAACCAATGAACAGAAGCTGAGGACCCATGTAGGGAAAGGCTGAAGAAGCTGAGGAGGAAGGCAACCCAGTAGGAAGACCAGAAGTCTAAATTAATCTGGAGCCCCGAGATCTCTCAAACATTGGACCTCCAAAAAGGCAGCATACACCAGCTGGTATGAGAGCCCCAACACGTATACAGCAGAGGATTGCCAGGTCTATGTTCAATCATAGATGATGCACATACTGTTCAAGAGAGTGGAGGCTCCAGGGAGTTTAGGCTTCAGGTGGAGTCATGGTTGATTTGAGGGAACAACCTTGTGGAGACAAGGGGAGGGTTGGAAGTATGGGATGTGGTATAGTCCGATGGTGGATGGAGAGGGAAATAAAATCTGGAGAGTAAAAAAAGAAAAAAGAAATGAAAGAAAGGAAGGAAGGAAGGAAGGAAGGAAGGAAGGAAGAAAGAAAGAAAGAAAGAAAGAAAGAAAGAAAGAAAGAAAGAAAGAAAGAAAGAGAAAACCAAAACAAAAATCTGTACTTCATCTCTACTACCACAGACACAATTAGGGAAGTGGCCCCTGTGGCCATTTTCCTGATTTTCACACTTTAGGTCTTGTCTTACTTATCTCCCCATCATGGAGATTTCTGCCTTCCTCTTCTCCAATCTAAAACAACACATCTCAGTTGACCTGCCCAGCATTGACCATTGGCTCTTTATTGATTGATCATAAACCAATTCGGTAAAAGGACCTTCAGCATTTGGACACACAGATTCCTGATTTTGGGCTCCAGATTAATTCAAATCATTCAAACTAATCTCCTGTTTCAATCAGTTCAGGTCAGTCAACAGGGTCCAGCAAGAGAGAGAATGGGGATGGAGGGGCAAGAGACACAAAGAATGGAGACAAGATAGGGAGTCTGTTTAAGTCTCTCTTATTGAAAGGAAATCATGGGTATGTATACACTTTACCACGTGCCTTGTAGCCATGGACAAGCAAGGGAACACAACTGAAGACACTTTACGAGGTGTGCCTTGCAGCTGGTGGCATTAACAACAAAACAAAATAAGTGAGAAAAACAAGATGTTTATCAGAGTGTGCTCAGTTGTTGAGGGTTGCTTACAAAACAAGTCTCTTGTCAAGGTATATGGCTTGAGATGGCTGCAAAGAATTTAGCCACTTTCTGCTAGGAGTCGGCTCCCAACAATCCCAAGCTTCTCACCTTTCTGTCTCATTTTTTTAAAATTGCTCTTCTCTCAGATGTAAAGTGAGCATAACCATAACAATTATGTAAATTATAATGTATGGTATACAATTAACATTCATCTCATCATATTTTTTCAATTAGATAAAGTACTCTACCTCCTAGCCTAATTAAAAAGCTTATAATTGTATATCTGAATTATTATGTTCCAATTTTAGCCTGTATCACCATCTGACACACCAACCTTTTAACTCTATATTAGCACTATCAATGCTAAAAAACTTGAGTTTGATTATGAGACTATCTAGACTATCTATGACTAGTCTTCAACCCTGTCAGAAATTCAAGAATGAATCAAATATTACTTGAAAACTTAGGTAGCACAAAACATAACTTCTAAAACTTAAAAAAATTGTAGAGACAGCTAACTACCTGGACAATACCATATTTCTCAAAATGTTGGAGCATTTTTCTTCAGCCTTCTGGACCAGAGCTATCTGGCTGACCTTGGAATGAACCAGGAATATGAAGGACTAGCAGTTGACTATCCACATCTGTTTGTCTTGTTTGGACAATATTTTTACTTCAGTGGCTACCTTGCCATTACTGGAGCAACTCTATATGGACATTTTGATGCTCAATTTCTTCTTTATACTAGAATGAGGAAGCTGTCAGGAGCAGACATATCTCCTCAAATGATCCTTAATAATATAATAACATTAAATGTCACATTCTGTGGATTTATGATGTTTATGAAGACTATATATCTATGTAAAGTATATCTGAACTGTTAAACCTTAACTACTCTTAGCCATTTCTATTTTAGTAAATTGAAAACACCTTATTATAATTATATCAGAATCAATCATAAACATGAGTTTACTATCTGGGCCTTAACATGTGTTACTTAATCATCCTTAACAGTTTGTAAAATGTAAAATGTAATATTGTACAAAATATTTGTACAATATTAATTTCAAATTTTGTTATCAATATACATATTTATGCCAATGAAAACCTTAATTCTATATCAATATATAAATTCTGTACCAGTGTAAGAAATTATAACTTCAATTTTACATCAATTATAAAGATTTCTATCAATGTAAGATTATGGCTACATAATGGTTTGTCCATGAATAAATTTAGTAATATATCTTATCTATTTCCTTCCTGTTCTAAATTATGACAGTTTCCAAATTATTCCTTAGAATGCCAACCTATATATAATTTGTAAAATAACCATAACCAGACACCCAAATCCGAGGAATCGGGTCTATTCATCTAGTCTTTCAGACCGATCCAGTCAAAATTTGAGTTAAGCTCTGAAGCTTCTAAGCATACAGAAACTGGATAACAATTGCTAAAGCTATATTTCTTATGTACAATTTTTTCTAATTTTCCTACCCCTCCCCAACCCTTTAAAGAGTTTCTTGTTGCCCCTTTACAGCAGGAAGAAGCTTGTTACTTATTTGTCAGATATATAGGGGTTTTATTACTCTTTTAAGCCTGTCTTTACAAAGCTTCTCAATTACTGTCTGCCAAACTACTGATTTGGATACATATAGAGAGAATTAAAGGGACATTAAAATGACTAGGATACATTTTCTTCCTTGCTTTCTTCCAGTCTCTTCTTTATTCTGTCATTGTATTTCTTAAGGGAGAGTGAAAACCTATAAGACAGATCAAGATGTTTAGAAATGCAGGTTTGGTAGATGGTGGAAAAAACTGAGAGATTGACTAACCATTAACTTCCCAACTTGAGACCCATCCCATGAACAAGCAATAAGCCCAGACACTATTAATGACACTCGGTTATTCTTGCAGATAAGAGTCTAACATGGCAGTTTTCTGAGAGGCTCCACCCAGAAGTTGACTGAGATGGCAGCAGACACCCATAGCTAAACAGTGGATGGACCTTGAAGACTCTTATTGAAGAATAGGGGGAATGATTGGAGGCTTTAAGGGGATAGGAAATCCACAAGAAGAACAACAGAGTCAACTAATCTGTACCACTGGGTTTCTCAGAATCTGAACCACTAACCAAAGAACCTACATGGGCTGTACAAGGCTTCCCTGCACACATGCAGCAGATGTGCAGCTTGGTCTTCATGTGCATCTCCAACAACTGAAGCCAGAGCTATCCCAAAAGCTGTTGCCTGTCTGTGTATCATGTTTTTCTATCTGGGCTGTCTTGTCTGGCCTCAGTGGGAGATGATGTACCTGTACTTACAAAGACTTGATGTGCCAGGGTAGAAGAATACCAGGAAGGGGCACCTACTCAGAAGAGGAGAGGAAGAATGGGGAGAAAGATTGAGGGAAGGGGTGACTGAGAGGGGAGCAGTGAGTGGGATGTGAAGTGAATAATTTTTAAAAAAAGAATGACAAAAAGAAAAGAAAAGAAAAAGTAAAAGAAAAGAAAAAAGAAAAGAAATGCTTGGAATAAGTGTGCTATCCCACTGCTAGCAATTAAGGGGATTAAGTTGTCAAGTCATGCATAACTAGCATACTTTCTTTAAAAATATAGTTCAAACAATATACTTTTCCATAAAGATAAAACATATCCTGGTGTTCCTGATATTCTATATGTTTAAATAAACAATAATAATTTAAACAATATTAATATATTTACATTCTGTGTTGAAATATTTTTTCTTTTCCAAATGTATAGTCATCTAATAACCTGGTTCATAAAAGATTAATATTTGAGGTAACTACAATTAGAATCTCAGCTTAATAAAAGGTGATACAGGAATATTTCTGAGGAATTTGTTACTGGGTGTACAGAGAAAGAGCTCATTAATCGAAAGAGAGTATGACAGTGTGTACTGCAATTTGTAAAAATGATTTTCTTAAACTGGCAGAAAGAATAAAATGTACTTTGAAAGTGAACAGGTAAGAATAAAGTTCAAAGTAATTATATTAATTGCCTTCTCCTATGATTTCCAACATATTAAAGTCAAGTAAGGCAGGAAAAAAAGAACTTTATCAAGAGAAAGAAAAAAAGCAAGGGAAGGCAAGAAAACAAGAAGAAAAGAAACAAAAACAAAACAAAAAAGTGAAAGTAATAAATATTTAGAGATAGAACTTGAAAAATATAATTAAAAATTGTAAATGAATTGAAAGTATTCCTTTTTATTTTTATTTTCTTCATTCATCCTCTTATATCTTTTCTTATTATGCTTTAGACAGAGGTTATGTGGGTGGTCTAGCCTGGCTGCTAACTCCTGACCCTTACCCTATACTTATAGGATTTTAATTTTGTGGCTCAGTTCAATGCCTGGCTAAATTGAAATTATTAACTTATAATACCTTTCAGTAGTGGCTGGTCTGGGCCCGAGCACTGAGCAGACCAGCAGCAGCAGCTCTGCATCCAACCTCACAAAACCCAGATGAAGCGGGGCTACCAGGAGTTCAAACCAGGGCAGTATCTCAGGTAAGGAATCAGCAACACTCACCCCAAACAGGGAGTAACCGGGGCACTCAGGGACCCAGGAATTCACTCCTGGCCAGGAGCACAGGTACCTTCAGGTCTGGGCCTGAGCGCTCAGCGGATCCTGGGAGATAGCTCTGCACCCAATCTCACAGAACCCAGAGGAAGCGGGCTCTCAAGAGCTCTAAGCCAGGCAGTACAGCAACACTCACACCAAATAGAAAGTAGTGAATATGGTAATAATTAAGTTAATGCTGCAAACACTTAAGCTACCACATGAACTAAATGCTAAGTGATATGAACACATTTGTAACTACGCATTTAGTTAGTTATACAAGAAGACTAATGCTAAACACATAAAATGACCAATGTCATGACTCAAACTTTGTAAGTATATAACAATTTCTACTAGTTAATATATAATATGGGAAAGCAATTATTACTGTAAATAAAATACAAATTATTTACCAGTGAGAATTTTCACTTAAATTTAAACTTCTCTTTAGTTATAACGATTTTAATATTCATTTATTTTTTATGTGAATAACTGTTATGCTTACGTGTTTATGCACCATATACACAAAATGGTAACATTAGAGCTTCCAAGAGAGAAGAAACAATAAGTAGTCCTTCCTACCTATGATAGGTATGAACCAACACCAGCATAGCACAGTATCCACAAGAATGCAATAGTGGAAAGTGTACCTTGGCAATAACAAACAACTCCTTATCTAGGCTTATGGACAGCCAACAAGAGAAAAAACTAATACTAGAAACTAGCCCAATTACTTGTGTCAAATGAAATAATAGATTTAGGAACCAAACCTACAACCTTTTACTAAAATTGCTTAATCCCCAACAGCATTCTAAACATTTGTACTTACCATGAAAGATACATTTATTTCTCATTTCTCATCAAATAAATTATAACCCATCAAAATGAAGAGAACAAATGATAATTTAGTACCTTGACTCAACTTATTTATCTGCAACATTCCTGTATCTAACATTGAATGATCATAGGAGAAGAGAGTGTGGAAAGCTTTTAAAAGACAAAGAAGTGTAAAGTTTTCTAAGAGATTGCTAATTTTAGAGATGTCAGAGAGGCTATTCCCATGAATTCACATAATGGCTAAACAAAACCTAAACAAGAGTGACAACAATGAACGTGATAAAAGAAAATGCTAAAATCTCATGGAACCACAATATAGACAAACAAACAAACAAACATCCTACAAGAAATTAAGAAAGGCTAACACAAGTCTCTGAAGAAAGAAATTGAAGAAGATATCCCCCATACTCATGGATCCAATGGATTAGCATAGTAAAAATGGATGTTTTAACAAATGCTAGTACAGATTCAACACATTCCATTCAAAAATCCAATACAGTACTTTAAATATCTTGAAAGAACAATACTCTACATCATGTAAAAACAACAGCAGAAACTCAGAATAGCTAAATAATATTTAAAATAAAATTAAATTAAATTAAAATAAAAGAACTTCTGGGAGTATTGCCATCCCGGCTTTGAAGCTGTACTACAGAGCAATAGTAGTAAAACCTGAATGTTATTAGCATAAAACCAGACAAGTTGACCAATAGAATAAAATTGAAGACTGAGAAATAAATCCACAAAGCTATGGAAGGTTGATTTTTTTTTTTTGACAAAGAAGTCAACACAATACAATGAAAAATAATTGCACATTTTTTAAATAAAGAAGTCAACACAATACAATGAAAAATAATTACATGTTTTTTTAATAAAGAAGTCAACACAATACAATGAAAAAAATTGTGCATTCAACAAATGTTAGTGGTCTAACTGGATGTCAAAGAATGCAAATAGATCCATATTTATCACGCTGTAGAAAAAAAAACAAATCCAAGTTGATCAAATACTTCAATATAAAATGGAATATGCTAAATATAACTGAAGAGAGTGAATTGTAACCTAGAATGCATTAGCAAAAGAAACAAATTTCTGAACAGAACAGCAATAGCTCAGGCAATAAGTTCAAAATTTAACATATAGAACTTTATGAAACTGAAAAGCTCCTGTAAGGCAAAGAACACTGTCAAACGGACAAATTGACACCCTATAGAATGGTCAAAGATCTTCATCTTTTACATTTTTTACAGGATTGTAATGCTGTAATCCATAGAGGCTAAACAAGAAGGAAGACACAAGTGAGGATGCTTGAATATCAATCAGAAGGGGAAACAAAATAGACATTAGAGGTTAACAGTGAGATGAAACTGGGTGGGAGAAGGATTGGGGAGGGGAACATGAGAAATCAAATATGGGGATGGCTGAGGAAGAAAGAACAGGGAAAGAGAACTAAAATCTTGGGGTAAGGGTCATGGGACAGATATTCTGCTATATTTGTAGACAGAAGCCTAGCATAACTGTCCTCTGAGAGCAGTTGATGGGAATAGATGCAGAAATCCACAGCCAAATATATGGTGAAGCTCTCAGAATTCTTGTGAAAGAATTAGAGGAAGAATTAGTCAATGACACCACAGGAAATTCAATAGAATCAAGTAATCTTGGTCCATAGGAACTCACAGAGTCTGATCTACCTACTAATAAACATTGCTGGAACAGGCCTAAGACCCTTAATTATATAGAACAGATGTCCATCCTGATCTTTATGTGGGTCTCCTAACAGGTGGAAGAGGGACTGTCTCTGACTTTGTTGTCTGACTTTGGATCCCATTCCCTTAACTGTGCTGCATTGTCTCACCTTAATAGTAGAAGTTGCCACTAGTCCTACTATAACTTGATGTGACAGTATAGATTGATATCCATGGGAAGACTCTCCTTCTTTTAGGAGAAAGGGACAAGGGAATGGGGAGAGGGAAGATGAGTGGGAGAGACTGTGAGAAGAGGAGGAGGGAAGCAGCATTGTGCAATAAATTAAATTATTTAATAAAAGAAGTAAACTTCTGTTGGGCCTAACAGGAGGTCTAATCTCCATTCCACCTTCACTCTTCAATCATGTACACAGGTGGAGGGCATGAACAGGCCCTAGAGAGATTTACATACTAATGAGGTACCTGAAGGCCAGAGGTGGAGCCATTAAACATTCCTCCCCAGCCCCACTCCCCTTTCTCCCCTCCCCTTTTAACTCAGGTCTGGGTTTATGGGGGTATGCATCCAGATCCATCCACCATCCACCATGTGAATAAACCACTTTTAGAAACCCAAGGACTTCCTCGTGTGGTGGGGCCACGCCGCTATGAGGAACCGTAAGGAGCCAGGGAGAGGCTTTTAGTTAATGAACAGCCGGGCCCAACTTCCAGCTGGAGGAACCCAGAGTGTTCCCAGCTGACTACCCACAGCATGGCGGGAGGAACCTTGGGATCCCCAGCCTTTTTTTCCCAACAAACTTCAAATGGCTAGTCTGAGAGTTAGTCTGCCTGAATAGCCATGATTTTTCTCATATCTAATATTTACTATGCAATATATATCAAATAATTTAAGCATACATAGTTTATTTACACACACACACACACACACCAAGAGGAGAAAGTACAAGCAGGGAGAGTAGATTGCTTGCCTCTGCTGCTGCCTCTGCTCCCTTCCCTCCAGTTGCCACGCAGTCACTCCCAGATGCTGCACCTGTCTCTCTGCACTGAGCAACCCCAGGCCGGGTTGTTAAGAAACCAGCTAGTTGGCAAAGAGGCAGCTTGGTGTCCCAGGCAGGTTCCAGGAGAGCAGATCTCTTCCCAAGTGTTACAGCTATTGTGACAGAAACTCTTGGACACTGGGATGATTCTTGCACACATTTACTTCTCCTGAATATTCCCCTTATATACAGTTTCAGGGTGGGTTAGGGTCTGGCAGCAGATAACACCTATTGGCTTGGTCTGAGAGGTTGGAGATACCTCATCTACATGTGGGAGAGCCTGAGACACTGTTCCTACATGACTGATGGCCATAGACCTCTCTGTGGGAGGGGCTGTGGAGGGAGGAAGCTAAATGAAAAGAACCAGGGCCTGTGAGCAGAGCCAAACACCTGCTGTCTGATAAGGGTCCAGGGTTCAAGGCCTATGTTCGACCAGGCACCCAGCTGCTTCTCACAGCCCACCACCTCCATATATATGTATATGTATGGGTATGGGTATGTGTATGTATACATTATATATAATATATTATATATGTATATATAAAATATATATTTACTTAAAATTGTTTAGACATGAAATGTCTCCCTCAATGATGTGTGTATTGTCTTGGATTCCTGATATACACAAAGATGTGTGTATTGTCTTGGATTCCTGATTATCATGACATGAGTAGTTCTGCTATATTACATACTTTTCTAGCATGCTATCCTACCTCACAGTGGACCAGGAACGAGGCAATTATATAATCATTGACTGAACCTGTGAAGTGAAACAAATCATTTAGTGCTTTTCTCAGGTGTGTTTTCACAACACACACACAAAAAAAATGAATGACATAGAAACTATTCAACCACCCAGAAGTTGAGAACTAGAATTGCCAAAACGGAAACTGAGTCAGGGAGACTCAGTAACTAGGGGAAAACTGGAAGTTGGACTTTCAGAATTCAACTCTCCTTTCATACTCATGAAAAGAAGAATGTTACATGTAAAAGCCATCACATGTCTTTCAATTTTAACTGACCCCTTTCTTAACTCAACTCCATAGCTTTCATATCATGCAATTAATTTAACAACTTCTGCAAAAATGATGTAACAATTTTGTTGCAGATATCATCTTAAAAATTTTAAGGACTAAATAGACCATATAAATTTAAAAAAAAAACTGAATAGACAGGAGGACTGTTCTCCAATTTTACCAGCTATCAATCATATAATCTCCACCAAAGATATCATGCACAGAACACAATAAATATGACAATCACAACATCTACTGCTCCTACTTTTGTAACAACAGTATAAATTAGGAAGTAGGCATGTTTGTTTGATTGAGTGTCTCTTTATTAAAGCATGGCAAAAAAAAAGGACAGGAAAAAAAAAACCTCCCCTTCTCAACTAGTATCTAGTATAGGTTTGGCAAGTTTAATTCTATAAGTAAATATCTGTAGGAACCTGATGACCAAATCCAGCTTCTTCACACTGAGACCAAAGATACAGGACTGTTTACCTTCACTGGACAATCATATACAGTACCAGTGACACATGAAACAACAACTGGTTCTTGCATGTGTAGATAGAAGTTGAACAGATTACCAGACAAGTAGATTGGAACATCCTTGAGAAGCTGATCTTAGAGCCATTAAGCCATCCTTAGTATAAAGCCAGAAAAAAGTGCCAAGGTTTAATCAGCCTTTATTAGAACCTTCCAGATCAACAGATTTGAGCCTACTGGGAATTATGACATAAAGGATAACAAAGGCTTTATCTTGTACATTAAAATCTATAGAGACTTAAAAATCATGATAAGGGTGTAACTTCTGAAACAGGGCCTCAATCTCTTGAAAATGTCAAAGCTTCATTGGGATACCAATAGGCCACAAAAAAGACATAGCCTCATGTAGTTAGTCTCAAGGAACATTGCTGAAAATCTTTTATCAGGAATATACTGTAAATCAATAAATAATTTACAATGGTGTTGCAAATGGATTGCATTCATCTTTTACTGAGAACAGGACAGTAGCAGTGAGAATGAGAAGGAGAAAGAGGAGGAGAAGGATGAGAAGGAGGAGGAAGAAGAGGAGGAATAGGAGAGGAGAAAGAGGAGGAAAAGGTTCCATCGCCTTACAGGTTAGACTATATAAATAGCTGGTTAGTACATGTTTATAGTTCCTTTCACCAAATTAATAATTGTCAAAGTGAATAAGATAATATGATACACCACTTTTGCTCTAAAGAAGTTTCTATGAACAGGGAAAAAAATAAAACTAATTAAAACACCACCAACATAAATATTCCGAATGTAGTGAGAGTTGGAAGAAAAAAAAACCCTAAGATCAGTATGAACAGTGAAGCTATAAAATAAAGTCAAGAAGAACTAGATTCTGAGGTACAGAGTGAAGATGCAGGAATGTCCAAGAGAAGAATATTGTCAATCACTGCAGATTTAAGAATATTGGGTCATGTTTTACAATATCAGCTGATGCAATGAAGTTGTAATGAGGTAACAGTAATGATCTGAAGACTGACAAAATCAGAAATGACTAGGAGAAGACTCAATTTCACACTGAAAAAAAATGTATACTACTAGATAAATCTAAAACCTGAAATGTAATGCCTGTTCAAAGAACATCAGTTTCCTAGAAGACTGAAAGAGAAGCATGGGAGAGAACTCTTCGTAGGCTATTCAGGAAACCTTCCAAAGAACAGTGAGGAATAGTGAAGAGATGGCTAGTGAAGTTGCATAGTTAGGTATAGAAATAGCTTCGACACTGGTTTCTCTTTAGAAATAATTCTGAGTTGATGCATTAGGAATAGGAATAGAAGAAAGAAAAGGATTGGAATTCAGTTAAAACAACACGAAGAAAGCAGTGAAATAAAAGATGTAGAGCATATGTGGGTATGGCTACTACCTAATCAGACTGTGCTAAATAGCTGAGAGAAGAAGGAATCAATTTTAGCTGTTTATTGGAAGAATTAGCCTTCAAATATAGATTTTATTTCTTCAAGAAGGGTTTATACATTTCATTAGCACTTCCAAATTTCAAACTTTTGGAATAAAAGGTTTTGTAATTGAAATAATTTTAATATATGCCAAAATTATTTATAAAATTCAGTATGTATTCCAGATTTTTTAATGAATAAATGTTGAGAAAGTCATTATAACATACATTTGACAAAATAAACAGCTCAAGACATTTTAATGAGTGAATAAATTAATGAACATACCATTAATAGCCAAACTAAATAAAAATGTCATTTTATTTTTATGTGTTATTTTCAATGTAACAAGTCAGAATTAATTAACTGAATAGCCATTGGGTGAAATGTGAGTCTGCCTAATGCATTGGATTAAAAAAAAATCCCTAAAGAATAAAATTTAAGACTTTCTTATTAGGTAAAAACAAGTATTGAATATAGTAGAAAAACCCATTGAACAGATAGACATATTGACACACATACTATAAAACACAACCTAATTTTAAAAACAGTCTGTGAAATCACTCAGCTGGTAACAGAAATTCAATCCCAAGTTTCCATTATCAGAAAGAGGAAACTTACCTTCAAAAGTTGTCCTCTGATCTGCCTACAGCCACCATGGTATGTAATTGTCTATACACACATAAACACATACATAAAACACGTACTAATAAATAATATTTAAGTGTTTACAAAAACACTGCAGAAAAACAAACATTCATCATCATAAATTTTCAATAATTTTATTTAAAGAAAACTTCCTTTTTCTTTGACTATTTGTGTTTATTGTCTGGCTTGTTCCTTGAATATTTGCATCTATTGTATTGCTAAACACTCAACCTAGCACTGACCTTAATACATGCATGTAATTAAAATGTTATAAAAGCAAATAGGAGAAGGGGGGTGGGATGGGGGTTCAAGGGATAGGAAATGGGGAAAGGGGATGACATCTGTACTGTAAATAAATAAAATACCCAAAAGAAGAAAACACATATATATTGTAAGGTTTAAAGGAAGTTTGGAAATTGAAGAGAAAATATAAATTTCAAGATAAAATCTAGATGATAATTCTTCCCAGACTTATGTGTACACAGTAACTACAATGACTCCCAACAAGCCACATGAACCTTACCAAATTGCAAGAAATGGGGAGACTTGAAGTTTCTGGCAGTAAAGAATTATTTTTGGTAGAGGAAATGACCATGCACCAATTATTATAAATGCAAGATTCTTTTGTAAAATCAAATAGATATCAAGAAAAATGAAAATTTAATCAAACTAAGAGAAAGTAACACCAAATAAAATGGACTAAAAGTAATTTAATAGAAGATGTTTTAATAAAGTAAATGTCAGACAATGGGAACAATTCATACTTCTGAATGTTTGAGGAGTAGGAAAAGGTCTCCCAAGACAGTAAGTTTACATATTAGTTCAATATGAAGTTTCTAAAATTATTAAATTACTGGTAAGCAGAGGAACTGAGAGGACAATTATGAAAGGCTAATAAGACTAAATCCTCACCATCATTTATATTACTTAAGCAATACCTATCTGGTAATAAATAAATCCTAACAAATAATGATTCACTAAGAGAGAGAGAGAGAGAGAGAGAGAGAGAGAGAGAGAGAGAGAGAGAGAGAGAGAATTTGACTGTACAATAAATGGTCTTCCTTAGGGAATCACCTCCCCAATTGGTTACCTAATACTGAGTAGTCCTTATACATATACAGGCAACATTATATGGGTAGAGATGTTTATATGTATTTGAATATTATGTATTTATATATGTATGTATAAATAGTTACAAGAAACAGATTTGAGAAAAACCATGAAAAGATGTGCGTAAAGGAATGTAGCTAGAAAAGGGAAGAGGGAAATGATATATTAATGTAATAATCTCACAAAAATACTTAAAAATAATACCTCACCTTGAGTTGCTTACTGATCAAGGAAGTCCCATAGGTACACAAAATAACATGCACTATTCACATTGAACTTGTTTACCTGTATTTCTATATTTCAATACCCTATTGTGTAAGCCATTTGATGTTTTAGATGCAGAACATACTGAAATTAACCTCAAACTGATCAGAAAACTTTCTTCATTCTGGCTGGCTTACTAAGTACCAGAGAGTACAATGCAAGCTGCTATACAGAAAGGATATTAATGATCTTTCTCAGTCTTTAGACCTTTATGATGCCATATTAACCTCCTTGGAAGACGTGCCCACTGGTGAACAAGTGGCATGTAGGTTGTGATAGTAACCAATTGCTTCCTGATCTTATATGAAACCTTATCCATGGGAAATATTTTATACCTGATATTGTAAATTTGATATTGTAAAATTTCCCCTGACTGGGTAAATCATAGACCCCATGAAGAACTTACTTTTTTAATTTGTCAATTGATCATTTTGTCACATAACACTTTAAAATATTTTGTTATACATATATTAGTACTTATTTCAACATTGGTCAGGGAAGTTACTTTACATTGTGTTTTATACTTAATATAGACCCCTAACTGCTCATGGTGATGATTATAATAATGAGTGCTTAGATCTCCATGAGTCATCAATATTCATCTTCTATTATCCAAGACTCAGGTAAATTTTTGGAATTTTTGCTAGAAAGAGTGTAATAGCTGGAGAAGGAAGAAAAGAGAGCTGTGAAATTCTAATTTATGTTCTGTTTGTTTGTTGATTGGTTTGTTTGTTAGGTGCCAATTGCGTAATTTATTTTTTTCTTTTATTGGATATTTTCTTTATTTACATTTTCAAATGTTATCCCTGTTCCAGGTTTCCTATCTCGAAACATTCTATTCAGTCCCCCCACCCTTGTTTCTATGAAGGTACTACCCACCAACTCCTGCCTTCCAGCCCTGGCATTCCCTTATACTGGGGCATCATACCCCCACAGGACCAAGGGCCTCTCTTCCCAGTGATGTCCAACAAGGCTACCCTCTGCTACATATCTGGCTAAAGCTATGGTTCCCTCCATGAGTACTATGGTTGGTAGTCTAATCCCTTGGAGCTCTGGGTGTTCTGGCCTGTTGAAACTGTTGTTTCCCCCACCCAAGGGTCTGAAAACCCCTCAGTTCCTTCAGTGCCTTCTCCAACTTCTCCATTGGGGACATCATGCTCAGTCCGATGGATGGCTGCAAGCATCCACCTCTGTATTTGTCAGCCTCTGACAGAGCCTCTAAGGAGACAACTATATCAGACTCCTGCCAGCAAACACTTCTGGGCATCTGTAGTAGTGTCTGAGTTTAGTGTTGGTATATAGGATGGATCCCTAGGTGAGGCAGTCTCTGGATGGCATTCCCTTCAGTCTCTGCTTCACACTTTGTCTCCATATTCCCTCCTGTGAGTATTTTGTTCCTCTTTCTAAGAAGCACTGAAAAATCCATACTTTAGTCTTCCTTCTCGAGCTTCATATGGTCTGTGAATTGCATCCTGGGTACTTCAAGCTTTTAGGCTAATATCTACTTATCAGTGAGTGCATATCATATGTGTTCTTTTGTGACTAGGTTACCTTAGTCAGGAGGATATTTTCAAGTTCCATCCATCTGCCTAAGAATTTCATATAGTCATTTATTCTAATAGCTGAGTAGTATTCCATTGTGTAAATGTACCCAGTTTTCTGTATCTATTCCTCTGTTGAATGACATCTGAGTCTTTTCCTGCTTCTGGATATTATAAATATGGCTGCTATGAACAGAGTGGAACATATCTTATTTACATGTTGGATCATCTTCTGGGTATATGCCCAGTAGTGGTATAGTTGGGTCCTCACGTAGAACTATGTCCAATGTTCTGAAGAATTGCAGACTGATTTCCAGAGTGGTTGTATCAGCTTGCAATCCCACCAACAATGGAAGAGTGTTTCTCTTTCTCTTCATCCTTGCCAGCATCTGCTCTCACCTGAAATTTTTAACCTAGCCATTCTGACTGGTTTGAAGTGGAATCTCAGGGTAGTTTTGATTTGTATTTCCTTGAGGACTAAAAATGTTGAACATTTCTTTAGGTGCTTCTTGGCCATTGAATTTTTGCGGTTGATAATTCTCTGTTTAGCTGTGTTCCTCATATTTTAATGGTGCAATTTGTTTCTCTGGGGTCTAACTTATTGAGTTCTTTGTATATACTTGATATTAGCCCTCTATTTTATTTAGAATTGTTAATGATCTTTTCCCAATCTGTTGGTTGTCCTTTTGTCCTATTGACAATATTGACAGTGTCCCTTGTCTTACAGAAGCTTTGCAATTTTATGAAGTCCCATTCTGGATCTTATAGCATAAACCATTGGTGTTCTGTTGAGGAAAATTTCCCCTGTGCCCATGTATTTGAGGCTTTTTCCCACTTTCTCATCTATTAGATTCAGTGTATCTGGTTTTATGTGGAGGTCCTTGATCCACTTGAACTTGAGCTCTTTACAAGGAGAGAATGGATCAATTTGCATTCTTCTACATGTTGAATGCCAGTTGAACCAGCACCTTTTGTTGAAAATGCTGTTGTTTTTTTTTTTCCACTGGAGGAGGCAGTTTTAACAGCTATTGCAGGGGTCAATTCACAGAAGCAGTGTTTAGCTCCACAAGCTCAAGTCAATCAAAATTTTGACATGCATAGAGTATGGGAATCCTAGTAAAAATCTTGATGGAAGATCTGTGGACAGATGGTTGCTGCTGTGATAGAGAAATAGTCACTCCCAATTGGGGATAGAGCAACTGGTAAATTACTCATATTTTGGTATGTTCACTCATCCATGTAAATATAAGCAGTATTAATAGGACTCAAAGATATACATAACAAAAACATGCCATGTAGCTAGCAGATAGTAGGAGTCATTGGAGAGAATGGTAGTTTTCTAGTAGTGGATGGCTATCAGCATTATACATTATATAAAATTATGAAATGTTCAGAAAATAAACATTTAAAAAGTTAAATTTTAAACTTTTAAAAAAGTTAAATTAATTTATTATCACAACAATTTCACACTTGCATAACATGAATAAAGCAATGTGTTGAGAATTTTTAATACAACGACATGGCTCCTCTCACATGGGATCATGTCAAAATATGTGATCCAGATGGAATGTAGACATGCTGTTAGTACTCACCTTAAATCTCTAACAAAAAAGGTAAGGTTAGTCTGAATAAACAATCATTCTTGTTTTAAAGTGTTGTTTAATTGAGGAACAGAGAAAGTGACATGTCAGAGAAAGATTTACAGAATAAGTCAGAAATAGGATACGTCCAACTCTCACTATAACGGCACAGAAAGGAGACTCTACTTTTGAGCAGCACAGGGAAAGGTGTGTGTGGCAGGTTTCTTTTTCTTTTTTTCTGATAGGATGTATTTATATTTACATGGTACATTTCAAAGCAATGGCTACATTGTTCATACATACTAGAAACATAAAAAGGTAAAAACTAAAATGTACATCATATACTTGTGTGTGTGTATGTATTACAGAGGTAAAAAGGTTTATTATTAAAATAAATTAATGTAACAGGGTTTTCAGTATACAAGTAAATGAGCTATGCTTCAGGTATGTTAATTTGTTAATGTGAGGGAATAGCTTGGGATGAGAGTCAGGGAAACTTCTGAATAGGAAACCTATTGTTTAAGTTTTGTTACCACAGATTTAAAAAGAGAACCTGGGTAATTTCTCTCAAATTATTGATGTCAGTATGGCAAAACTGACTGTGAAAATACTACACACCGTTCAGTTGCAGTGTGGCAATTAAACATATTTACATAAATATCCCCCATGGCTTTCTTTGTGCCCTTAACTGCTGCCTTCACAAACCAAAATGAAGACGATGGACAGAGTAAGATTCACTAGCATAACTCTTTTTTTTTAATTTTTATTAGATATTTTATTTACACTTCAGATGCCATCCCCTTTCCCCATTCCCCCCTTAGAAAATCCCAATCCCATGCCCCCATTTCCTTTTTGCATTTATACATTTTTTTAAAAAATGCTAATCATAGGCTTTATAAGTTTGGTATTGTTCAATCAGAGGTGTAACACACTACCCAACCTATATATATCAACTATCTTTGACTGGTGGAGATACATGAACATCTGCCTCCCTGTCTTCCCCCTCTTTCTCTCTTTCATCACCTAGCTTCTCCTCTTCTTCTTCTCCTCCTCTTCTTACTCCTCCCCTTCTCCTCACTCCTCCCACCTTAGCTCCTCCTACATATCACCCTTCCTGTTAAAATGAAACTTTTCTCTCAAAATACAATTAGAGCTTAAATATGCCGATTTGTGCCAGTGAGGTACAAGATGGTCCTAATACCCAGTCCATCGTTTTGTTGACTAACCAGCACCTCTGTCATCTATCCTAACTAAAACATTTAGTTCTGAACCTGGCTTTAGGATGAATGTCAGCTGATGACCATCCACTCAAATCTTTTCTCTCAAGGTAAATAGCCAGGATTGGCTATGAAGCTATAAGTTTTCAACCCTGTCAGAAATCCAGTATGACTGAGTTAACTGAAATTATGGGAAGCACAAATCATAGCTTCGAAAACTTAGCCAATTTATAGAGACCTCTGAACACCTAGACACTCCCTCTACTACAAAACGTTGGAGCATCTGTTCTTCCACCTCCTGGCTCAGGATCATCTGACAGACCTAGTGGTGCAGAATTATTAATGGCTGATTACTCTGTCTAGGCAGATATAATCAGTCGACTATTCTGCAAGTGTGTCCTTTTCTGGACAGTAATTTGTCTGTAGAAGGAAAGAGGTAATTCTTGTCTAGTGGCTGTCTCACCACAACTGGAGTAACTCCAAGGATGCTCAATTTCTTCTTAGAATACAAGACAGGAATATGTCAGGAGCAGACAGGTCTCTAATCAAAATGAACATTAATACAGAAATGTTTGTCATGTCAATTCTGTGGATTTCTGATGTTTTTAAAACCAACTATCCATGTAAGGTAATCGGGACTGTTGCCTGTTAACTCCACTCAGCTATTTCTAAATAAAACATAGAAAACACCCTAACAATAAACTCCAAGCCATGAATTTGCTATAGTCCCTTAACTCACATGCTGACGATCTCAAATCAGTTAAAAAAGTTAAAGAAGGACTGGGTCTAAGCCTTGTATTCCTAAATGTGTTATACTGGTACAATGCCTATGAGAGTAACAATATTCATCTCACTTTTATATCAATGAGAAGCTCGTACCAATGAAAACCTTAAAATTTGTAATCTAAGTAAATTGGTGCAATTTAAGAATTTATATCTTCATCTTGATACTAATTATTCAGATTTCTACTAATAGGTTATGGCTATGCAATAAACCCTAGGTAATCCTCTCTATTCCCACAAAACCACTACTTTTCCCTAGAAAAACAGCCCAACATTTATCACCTTAGTCCCCAAGCCCAGGGAATAGGGGTGCTGACTATTCATTAGCTTCTTCAAGCTGATTATGGGCATTGAGGTATTAGAAGAGGAGTGGGGGGAAGAGCAAATTGATAAGCCTCTGATGCTGTATCTTCACTGCCTCCAGATGGAATTCCTGGACCTCAGAAGTTTGAGTAGGTCTGCCCAGCTTGCTTGTTGAGTAGATACACCAAAACTGATCATTCTGCAACATACAATTCTCAAAACAGATTTTAGTATCAAGATAGTTTTTTTTTTTTAAGAGGGCTGACATTTTATTAAGGATGTTGTTTCTAACCGTTTTTTTCCCTCTTTTATTGGATATAATATTTACATTTCAAATTTTATCTCCTTACCGCATTCCCCCCACCACCCAGGAACCACTTATCCCATCCCCCCTCCTCCTGCTTCTATATGGGTTTTTACCCACCTACCCCCCCAATCCCCCTCCCCACCCTCATATCCCCCCCCTCAGTGCTCAGCCTTCAAGGTACCTCTTCTTCCACCTATGCCCAACAAGGCCATCCTCCCCTACATATACAGCTGGAGTCATGTGTCTCTCCATATGTGCTCCTAGGCTGGTGGTTTAGACCCTGGGGAGCTCTGGCTGGTTGGTATTGTTGCTCTCCTCATGAGGCCACCAACCCTTTAGGTTCCTTCAGTTTACTCTCTAACTTCTCCATTGGGAACCTTTGATCAGATTAATGGTTAGCTGTGAGTATCTGCCTCTGGGTATATCAGACTCTGGGGGACCTCTAAGGAGACAGCCTGATCAGGCTGCTGTCAGCTTTCCCTTCCTGACATCCATATCAGCATCTATTTTTGGTGACTGCACATGAACTGAATACCCATGTGGAATGGTCTCCATACAATCTCTCCTTCAGATTCTGTCTCACACTTTGTCTCCATATTTGCTCCCTTGGTTGTTTAGTTACTCCTAAGAAAGACCTAGGAATCCACACTTGTTCTTCCTTCTTCATGAGCTTCATGTGGTCTGTTATTTGAATCTTTGTTGTTTCAAACTTTTGGGCTAATCTCCGCTTATCAGTGGGTAAATATCATGTGTGTTCTTTTGTGATTGATATTTTCTAGTGCCATCCATTTACCTAAGAATTTCTCGAATTCATTATTTTTAATAGCTGAGTAATATTCCATTATGTAAATGTACCACATTTTTTGTATTCATTCCTCTGTTGAAGGGCATCTGGGTTATTTCCAGCTTCTGGCTATTATAAATAAGGCTGCTATGAACATAGTGGAGCATATGTCTTTGTTATATGTTGGGCCATTTTCTGGGTATATGCTCAGGAGTAGTATAGCTGGGTCCTCAGGTAGTGCTATGTCCAATTTTCTGAGGAACCGCCAGACTGACTTCCAGAGTGGTTGTACCAGCTTGCAACCCCACCAACAATGAAGGAGTGTTCCTCTTTCTTCACATCCTCACCAGCATCTACTATCACCTGAATTTTTATCTTAGCCATTCTGACTGGTGTCAGGTGGTATCTCAGTGTTGTTTTGATTTGCATTTCCCTGATGACTAAGGATGTTGAGCATTTCTTAAGGTGCTTCTCGGCCATTCGTGTTTCCTCAGTTGAGAATTCTTTGTTTAGCTCTGTACCCCATTTTAATGGGGTTATTTTGTTGTTTGGCGTCTAATTTCTTGAGTTCTTTGTATATATTCGATATTAGCCCTCTATCGGATGGGTCTTCCCCAACTTCTCTTCTATTAGTTTCAGTGTGTCTGGCTTTATGTGAAGGTCCTTTATCCACTTGGAGTTGAGCTTTGTACAGGGGGATAAGAATGGATTAATTTGCATTCTTCTACATGTTGACCTCCAGTTGAGCCAGCACCACATGCAGTTTTTATTACTACTGCTGTGTAGTACACTTTGAGGTCCAGGATGCCTCAGGATTTGGTGCCTCCAATGTAGCAGTCCAGCTAGGTGTCTGCTGTTCTTGGTGCAGTGTCTCCAATAGGATATCTCAGGATATGTTGTCTGACGTTCTGAGTTCAGTTGTTCCTCTGTGGCTCTGAGTTGAGTGGATCTTCCAGTATGTCTCAGGCAGAATCTGGGGTCCACGCAACAGCAGACAAGGCAGAGGTCTGGTCCAGGCCTCAGATCCGGGAGAGGGACAGAAAGGGAGTGCTCATCCGCAGGGGTAGGGAGCGGGGGTATCTGCTGGAATCTGAGCCCACTAGCTTAACTCTTAAGAGGGTAGGAACCAGTAAGGGAGGAGGAAGCATAAACAAGGACAGAGGGAACTCTATGAGTTGACTGGGACAAGCATTCCCACTGAAATTAAGAGGGTCACTTGAATGGTGCTCTGAGGAAACAGAGATTAGTGTTGTGTTTGGTAGAGAGTTTAAAGGGTTTGAGGAGCATCCCTCAGGCTGGGGACATTCTCTCCACAGGTGTGTGACAGTTTTAACAGGACAATTTAACAAAAACAGTTTGAAAGGGGGAACAGCCTAGATAAAAATGAAGATATAATAAGCCAAAAAATGAGAAGGAGGTAGAAGATTAGTACATATTGCCAAAGATAGGTTGAAGCCAAGCAGAGCAACTCAGTCTGAATAAGAGAAAAACCAGATTGAATCAGTTTGGAAGATTACATTTGATAGAGATTAAAAGCTTTGAAGCCTATGCCTAGGGATAATTAGAACAGTAAAAGAAATGTTCTGGGTTCAGCTCAAGACATGTATGTCCATACCTTTAAATATTTGGGTATGACCCTAATCTAATCCCTCCAACTGATGAAATAGAAATGAAACTTACAATCATGAACCAAAGTATCAAAATACCACAAATAAATCCACTTATTTTTAAATATCTCAACAATGTAAATAATATGTAAACTATATAACTGGTCAGTCTTATTATAATTCTAGAACTTTCATATGGAATATTTTATAGGAGTTCATAAGTTTATTATGTAGTACAACACAACAACATAGTGGTCTGATAAGTTACCACTCAGAAATAGCCATAGAAAATGATGAATAGATGCTCTGTGGATAAGATTGCTTACTGCTTTTCAAAGAACCAAGTTATCTTTTCTAATACGTAAATGACAGTTCTCTAACAACTGTTTGTAATTCCAACTCCAAAGGATTAAAGCCTCTCCTCTGATGTCTCTGTGCTCATAAACGCATATGCTTCATATATATATATATATATATATATATATATATATATATATATATATAGTCAGGAGTATGTACTCAAGTTTATACATAAAATAAATGTATTTTAAAAACAAATGCCCATTTTGATGTCCTTGGTCTATGTCACTAACAGAAGCCAAGTTGATGTCTATGGTCTCTGCTACTGCCAAGGGTCATTCAGTCCTACTATAGCTAGCCATAGTCTGTGTTGACTTTTGTGACTTGTTTCCACTCAAGGTCATATAGATATCTGTGTTCTGTGCTGCTACCTCAAACTATGTTGATGTCTATGGGTCATGCTGACTCAGGGGTCCATGTCAATGTCTTTAGACTATGCAGCTGCTGAAGACTATTTTTGGTGTCTGTGGCCCCTCCTGTAGCAGAGGGCCCCATTGATGTTAATAGTCTATGTTACAAATAGAAACCATACTGAACTTTGTGGCATGTGCTGACATCAGAAACCATATAGATTTCTTAGTTCCATGTTGTCCCTAGAAACCACGTGGAAGTCCATGATCACTGGTTTCACCAACTATAAACGTCAAGGAAACTACAATTATAGTGGTATGGATGACTGGAGACTCATAGTTGAGAAAGAGCTTCATAGAAGACTTCTGTGACAACCCCTATCCCAACCTACCCCCCGCCCTACAAAAAGTAACAGCCTAGACAAAAAGCCATGGAAGAAAATGCATAAAGATTGGAGGAAAGAATGGGCAGAAGTGTAGCTTTCCACAATTGATGCATTATTGCAAGGGTGATGGTAGGAAAGTACTCAGTTTTCTTTATGGGGCTGGCATCTGGTATTTTGAACTTATTCTAAAGGGAAACACCAATTAGATTCCTTTCTTCTTTAGGGGTCGTGGGGAAGGCACAAGTCCGAGAAGGCAGACCTGAGAGGCATTCCAAGTGTGTAAGATCAGAGTTTATAATATAGAAAATTCTAACATATTCAAAAATATCATGAATAAAAACTAAAAGAAAAGAACTAGTTAAGGAAATCAAACTGTAAGCATGGAAAGAAAACTATTATTCTATTAACTTATAGAAAATAATGTAATTTATATCAAAGAAATATTGTATATTTTCTTTAGAGGTTTCTCCCTCTAAATTGTACTTTGGTTATAGGAGTAAGAAACATTACATAATGAAGTTTTTTTTTTCATGTAATAGTTATCTTATTTCCATTGTTTATTTGGCTTGTAACTAGCTTAAATTTGACTAGAAATTAAGAGAAACTTGAAATTTGACACTGCCATAACAAGAATCATTCTATGTATACAGATTCCTAAACAGTGTAGGAAACTTAGCAAATGGTGGCACATTTGGAAAATGTCATGTTTGCAAAATTCAAAAGAAAACCAGCTGCCATCATTAAAATATATGTTTTCCTAAACCTATAATTAGAGACTGTGCTATAAGTTGTTTCTGAACACTCTGAGATAAATGAAAATCACAACAAATTTTCCAACGACTGAACTCTGCTGTTCTTTCTGAATATTTTCTATGAATTTTGTTTTCATTCTGAGCCATGCTAATATGATATAGTAATCTGATTTAACAAGTTTCTAAGGAATTTCATGGTACCTAACCAGTCTATTCTCTTAGGAATAAGTTTGCAGTATGGAAAGAGAAAGAGCGATTCACATTAATATAATACTATGTGTGAATAGAACATTTAAACTATTAAGTGTCTGGAATTAGAAATACCAATGAATTTCAAAAAAGTAAACATGGTGAAGTTATAAGAATTTTCTGTATTTCTATTTTTTCAGTCCTGTGTAATTCAACAACTATTTTATTTAATTATATTTCCATAAAGCATCATTAATATATACACAGATAGACAAAAAGCACTGAGTAATTATCTCTAGAATAGTTATGAATTATTTGTATGTAGCTCTAAAATTATTGCCACAAAATTATGACTTCTCCAGATTGGTTAAATTAAATTGTATAGTAGTAAAATACTAATAATATAAGAATTTCATAGAAACTATCAAAATAATAATTTATAATTAATTTTAATTCATGTTCAAATATTTTTAAATTAGTTAAAGAACTCTTGCAATGATATTCACATTTTCAAGTTTGTTCATGTACCTATATCATGAAATTGAAAAGATTACCATGGAAAGATAGATAGATAGATAGATAGATAGATAGATAGATAGATAGAGGAGAGAGTATTCATTATCTTAAAGATCTATGGAAGTAGAATTTATAATGTTTTAGATTCAGTTAGAAATTTTAATAATATAAGTACATACATCACATCAACATAAAAAGGTAATTTTTCATTTAATTAAATAACATATTCTTCATCAAAATATTGTTTTATATATATATAGTATATCCATACTACAAAAATTTAACGTTGTATTAATTAGCAACTATAAACCATGTACACATTAATATATAACATATATTGGAGTAATATTCTCTTAAAATAGTTAAACACGATTATATTTAAGATGATTCATGTATAAAATATATTTGTACAAAAATTATATAATCACATGAGCTGAGGGATATTTTCATTTATATATTTATGAATCTATAAGAAATTGACAAAGGATTGGCACAAATAGTTGATCTTGAAACATTTCATATATATTTATAATAAAATTTTTGCTAGGTTTTTTTATTGAGTTCTTTATTAAGTGTGTCCCTTTTAATACGTGAAAATCATGTGGAGTTAATTAAGAGAAACACAGTTGGATTGCTACAGTTTCTCCAAACTACATCATGTTTTGTATACAGTTAATAGTGCACCTGCAAAGAGAGGAAACAGAAAAGGAGAAATCCTGAATAAATTTAGTTTTGTTAAAAAATGAATGAACTAAAAAACATCTTGGAAAGCAAAATACCCAATTAGAAGGTTATTTTCTTTTTTATTTTTTTCATATTGATTGCTTTCATAAGGGAAATTAGAAGCCAAGAGCTTTCACAGTACTGAATATAGATGTTGTGAGCCCGTTTTAGTTTTACACTTATTTAAATGCAGTGGATAGATGAATGACCTTTCAAAATCCCCTCTAGGCCTATCTTTCAATAAACATCTCCTAGAGTAAAAAGAGAGAAGATGACAGTTTGACCTTAACTTATACATAAAATGTGCTTCTTAAAATGCATGCATGATAGTGTGTGATGTGAATAATTATACACAAAGTCCTATTTTATCAGTTGGAATTTCACATCTGTGTTTTCCCATTGGAGCATTCAGCCATAATGTATACTGAGTGTTGAATTTATGAATTCTAACATGTTCTTCAAGTAACTGTGTAGCTGTAGCTGTTTATACCTTGTATGCTTTAAATTAAGCTGTAATATTCATTTTAAAATGAGGAAAACTCATTAACTCATTACATGTATAAAAATGTAGAAATATATTATTTTATTAATATTATGTCATCAAGTGCTCTTGTTTACTGTAGATATAGATGTTTAAATGTGTTCACCTCTGCAATGATCATTCTAATAGAAGTTTTGGAAAATTGTAAAAATTTGATTTTAAGTATAAAATCAGTTTATGATATCTAATATTACAAACTCATCAAACTTGCAATGTGTGAGGCACACAATTGATAAAAATAAATTTTGTATTTTGTTGCATTATTGAATTTTAGACATAAAACCTGACAACTCATTTAATTCTCCCAAAATATTTGAAATTCTATAAATTAACTAACTCATTTCATACTATATTTCAAATCTTCTTGTGATTTTAATAGGAATAATTGATAGGTGACACAATATGATAAGATAAACTGAGCTAGTAGCTTCACTACTAAAAAAATTACTATCAGTGTTTTTTAACAGCAATATTAAATTACAAAATATAGATTATTCTATTATAAAAACAAAATTACCAAATTAGAAAACTATGTCCTGACTATTCAGTCACATATTAGTAATTAGAATTTAAATGACTTTTTAATGTTTTACATGTAACCTGAATGCTTTAATTCAAGGAAATATCACTTGTGAAAATTTGAAACAATTATATAGTAATGGAGATTATGTTGGACAGCAAAACTAGTGAGTCTGCACTTAAAGCTTCTTAATCCACTGTGAGATGTTAAGGAATAAAACTTATCCATCTGAACTTTTGAAGTTACATCTTGGGAATACTTAGACCACAGCTCTACTTCCCAGGTAGTTTTCTTAAATTGATATTTTATTTATTTATATTTAAAATATTATCCCCTTTCCAGGTTTCCCCTCTGGAAATCCCCTATCTCATCCTCCCTCCCCTGCTTCTGTGAGGGTGCTCACCATCCACCCACCCACTCCTGCCTAACTGCCCTGGCATTTCCCTACACTGGGACATTGAGCATTCCCAGGTGCAAGGGCCTCTCCTCCCATTGATGCCCAACAAGGCCATCCTCTGTTACATATACAGCTGGAGCCATGGGTATGTCCATGTGTACTCTTTGGTTAGTGGTTTAGTCCCTGAGAGCTCTGAGGGGTCTGGTTGGTAGATATTGTTGTTCTTCCTTTGGGGCTGCAAACCCCTTCAGGCATTTCTCTAACTCCTCCATTTGGGGTCTCCATGCTCAGTCCAATATTTGGCTGCAAGTATCTACCTCTGTATTTGCCAGGATCTGGTAGACCCTCCCAGGAGATAGCCATGTCAGGCTCTTATCAGAAAGCACTTTTTGGCGTCTGCAATAGTGTCTGGGTTTGGTGTCTGTATACAGGATGGATCCTCAGGTGCTGCAGTCTCTGGGTGGCCTTTCCTTCAGTCTCTACTCTACAATTTGCCTCTGTATTTTCTCCCGTGAGTATTTTGCTCTCCCTTCTACAAAGGACTAAAGCATCCACACTTTGGCTTCCTTTTTCTTGAACTTCACGTGGTCTGTGAATTATATCTTGGATATTCTGAGCTTTTGGGCTAATATCCACTTATCAGTGAGTACATACCATGTGTGTTCTTTTGTATCTGGGGTACCTCATTCAGGATGATATTTTCTAGTTCCATCCATTTGCCTAAGAATTTCATGAAGTCATTGTTTTTAATAGCTGAATAGTACTTCATTGTATACATGTACCACATTTTCTGTACTCCCATAAATTCCAAGAGTAACTAAAGCACCCCTGATCACATATGTCTGTGAAAGTCTATATACTGCCTTTACCACTGTGTGATAATAAAAACTTAAGACGGCTAATAAGATCCAAGGATAGACACAAGAAAAAAGTCATGTTTCTGACAAACCAAGTTGATTTTTTATCTATTTTCTAAACATGACAAGAAACATTGTATTTAATACAAGCTGAACTTAATATATATTAATATTTCTGATATAGTTGAACAAATATATAATTATAATTATTAAACAACAGAATCTCTGAGAAGCCTAAATCAATCTATCTATCTATAGATAAATAGAATATTTATCATATATATGCTAGAATATATATGTGTATTATACAAATGTACATATATGAATATATTCATATATATATATGTACATATATGTGTTACATATATAAGTTAAGGTTCTATGGAATAACATAAGTGATATAAATAATATATATACAAATATATTATGAGATTTATTATACTATCTGTGCATATATGTACATATGTGGACTTCCTTATTAGGTATCTTTCTCTACAGAACTTTTGACCCTAACTTATATATGTATGTGTATATAGATGTAGATCTATGTGTGCATGTGTATGAGATGAAATATATATATGTGTATGTGTGTGATATGTCTTATTTATATCATATATATGATATATATATATCTCGATATACATTAATGTCATATAATATATATGCATGTAGATATAGATATAAATCAGGGTTCAGAGTTCTGTAGAGAAACAGACCTAATAGAATGAATGTGTGTGTGTATGTGTGTGTGTACATATATATCAATTTATTAATATGACTTGTCCACTCTGGCCCATATATTCCAATGTCTGTCAATCAAGAGAAGTCCCACTATCCAGCTCTTGCTCTGCTGACCAGTATGAAGCTCATATGGTCTTTATTGTAATGCAGAATGTGGAAGAAGGATAATTATATGGAATACCATAATGGTAGATAAAAACATTCTATAAATTCAAAGATAATGGTTTTGGCAGAAGAATTACATGAAGGAAAAAAAATCCATGAACAGCAATAAGTAAAGGTAATTTTTTCCCCCACAGAAGTGGTCCAATGTAGTAAACCTGCAACCAGCTCACTGGCTTGTCATACTGAGGAATGTTGTTATATATGAGATGGAGCCTTGGTCTCTATTATTGTCAGATTTGGTACATAGAATCATCTATAGCCGGACAGTATCAGTCAGTGCAAGTTCTTATTGTTTATTCCATGAATAGTCTTCATCTCTACTACCCTGGCAATTTTGTTCATCGCCCTACAGGGCAATAAAATTAATTTCCTGGAAAAGAGACTGATTGTATCCTGGACTGATATCATACAGACCCTAAGAGAACACAAATGCAAGCCCAGTCTACTTTACCCAGCAAACCTCTCAATCAATATTGATGGAGAAAACAAAATATTACATAACACATCCAAATTTACATAATATCTTACCACAAATCCAGCCTTTCAAAGGATAATTGGTGGAAAACTCCAACACAAGGAGGGAAACTACAACCTAGAAAAATCAAGAAAGTAATCTTCCAACAACCCTAAAAGAAGGTAGCTATACAAACATAACGCCACCACCAATAACAAAAATAACAGGAAACAACATTCATTTTTTCTTAATATCTCTTAATATAAATGGACTCAATTCTCTAATAAAAAGACATAGACTATCAGATTGGATACATAAACAGGACCCAACATTTTGCTGCATACAGGAAACGCACCTCTGTGGAAAGGACAGGCACTACCTCTGAGTAAAAGGTTGGAAAATAATCTTCCAAGCAAATGGCCCCAAGAAACAAGCTGGAGTAGCAATTCTAATATCAAATAAATCGTTTTTCAACCAAAAGTAATCAAAAAAGATAAAGAAGGACACTTCATATTCATAAAAGGAAAAATGTACCAAGAGGAACTCGCAATTCTCAACATCTATGCCCCAAATGCAAGGGCACCCACATACATAAAAGAAACTTTACTAAAGCTTAAAGCATAATTTGCACCTCATACAATAGTAGTGGGATATTTCAACACCCCACTCTTAGCTATGGACAGATCGTGGAAACAGAAACTAAACCGAGACACAATGAAACTAACAGAAGTTATGAACCAATTGGACTTAACTGACATCTATAGAACATTTCATCCTAAAACAAAAGAATATACCTTCTTCTCAGAACCTCATGGTACCTTCTCCAAAATAGACCATATAATTGGTCACAAAACAGGCCTCAACAGATACAAAAAGATTGAAATAATCCCTTGTACCCTATCAGACTACCATGTACTAAGACTGGTCTTTGACATGAACAAAAACAACGGAAAGCCCACATACACGTGGAAACTAAACAATGCTCTACTCAATGATAACTTGGTCAAGGAAGAAATAAAAAAAGAAATTAAAGACTTTTTAGAGTTAAATGAAAATGAGGACACATCATATCAAAACTTGTGGGACTCACTGAAAGCAGTACTAAGAGGAAAAAAATCATAGCTCTAAGTGCCCACAAAAAGAAAGTGGAAAGAGCATACATTAACAACTTGACAGCAAACCTGAAAGTGTTAGAACAAAAAGAAGCTAATATACCCAAGAGGAGTAGACGGCAGGAAATAATCAAACTCAGGACTGAAATCAACCAAGTTGAAACAAAAATCTATACAAAATATCAACAAAACCAGGAGCTGGTTCTTTGAGAAAATCAACAAGATAGATAAACCTTTAGCCAGACTAACCAAACAGTGCAGAGACAGTACTCAAATTAATAAAATCAGAACTAAAAAGGGAGACATAACAACAGAAACTGAGGAAATTAAAAAAAATTGTCAGATCCTACTACAAAGGCCTATACTCAACAAAATTGGAAAATCTGGATGAAATGGACAATTTTCTAGATAGATACCAGGTACCAAAGTTAAACAAGTAGCAGATAAACCATCTAAACATCACATAACCCCTAAAGAAATAGAAGCAGTCATTAAAAACCTCCCCACCAACAAAAGACCAGGGCCAGATGGTTTTAGTGCAGAATTCTATCAGACCTTCAAGGAAGACCTAATACCGATTCTCTTCAAACTATTCCACAGAATAGAAACAGAAGGAACAATACCCAATTCGTTCTATGAAGCTACAATTATGCTCATACCTAAGCCTCACAAAGACCCAACAAAGAAGGAGAATTAAGACCAATCTCTCTTATGAATATCGATGCAAAAATACTCAATAAAATTCTCACAAACCAAATCCAACAACACATCAAAGCAATCATCCATCATGATCAAGCAGGCTTTATCCCAGGAATGCAGGGATGGTTCAATATTTGAAAATCCATCAATGTAATCCACAACATAAATAAACTCAATGAAAAAAATCACATGATCATCTCACTAAATGCTGAGAAAGCATTTGACAAAATTCAACATCCCTTCATGTTAAAAGTCTTGGAAAGATTAGGAATTCAAGGTCCATAGCTAAACATAGTAAAAGCAATATACAGCAAACCAGTAGCCAACATCAAACTAAATGGAGAGAAACTTGAAGCAATCCCACTAAGATCAGGGACTAGACAAGTCTGCCCACTCTCATGCTACCTATTCAATATAGTACTGGAAGTCCTAGCTAGAGAAATTAGACAACAAAAGGACATTAAAAGGATACAAATAGGAAAGGAAGAAGTCAAAATTTCACTATTTGCAGATGATATGATAGCATACTTAAGTGACCCTAAGACTTCCACCAGAGAATTCCTAAACCCAATAAACAACTTCAGTAAAGAGGCTGGATATAAAATCAACTCAAACAAATCAGTAGCCTTTCTATACTCAAAACATAAACAGGCTGAGAAAGAAATTAAGGAAATGACACCCTTCACAATAGTTACAAATAATATAAAATATCTTGGATTGAATCTAACCAACAAGTGAAAGATCTGTATGACAAGAACTTCAAGTCTCCCAAGAAAGAAATAGAAGAAGATCTCAGAAGATGGAAAGAGCTCCCATGCTCCTGGATTGGCAGGATTAACATAGTTAAAATTGACATCTTGTCAAAAGCAATCTATAGATTCAATGCAATCCCCATCAAATTCCAAATCAATTCTTCATAGAGATAGAAAGAGCAATTTGCAAATTTATTTGGAACAACAAAAAACCCAGGATAGTGAGAACTATTCTCAACAACAAGAGAACTTCTGGGGGAATCACCATCCCTGGCCTAAAACTATACTACAGGGCGGCAATAATATTAAAAACTGCATGGTATTGGTACAGAGACAGGCAGGAAGATCAATGGAGTAGAATTGAAGATCCAGAAATGAGCCCACATACCTATGGGCACTTGATCTTTGACAAAGGAGCTAAAACCATCCAGTGGAAAAAAAGGACAGTGTTTTCAGAAAATGGTGTTGGTTCAACATGTAGAAGGATGCAAATCAATCCATTCACATCTCCTTGTACAAAGCTCAAATCCACGTGGATAAAAAACCTTCACTTAAAGCGAGATACACTGAAATTAATAGAAGATGAGGTGGGGAAGACCCTCGAATACCTAGGCACAGGGGAAAAGTTCTTGAACAGAACACCAATGGCTTATGCTCTAAGATCAAGAATTGATAAATGGGACCTCATAAAATTACAAAGCTTCTGTAAGGCAAAGGACATTGTCAATAAGACAAAATGGCAACCAACAGATTGGGAAAAGATCTTAACCAATCCTACATCCGATAGAGGGCTAATATCCAAGATATACAAAGAACTCAAGAAACTATACTCTACACAACCATATAACCCTATTAAAATGGGGTACAGAGCCAAACAAAGAATTCTCAACAGAGGAAACTCAAATTGCTGAGAAGCACCTTAAGAAATGCTCAACATCCTTAGTCATCAGGGAAATGCAAATTAAAACAACCCTGAGATACTACCTAACACCAATCAGAATGGCTAAGATGAAAAACTCAGGTAATAGTAGATGCTGGCGAGGATGTGAAGAAAGAGGAACACTCCTGCATTGTTGGTGGGATTGCAAGCTGGTACAACCACTTTGGAAGTCAATCTGGCGGTTCCTCAGAAAATTGGACATAGCACTACCTAAGGACCCAGCTATACCACTCCTGGGCATATACCCAGAAAATGCCCCAACAAATAACAAAGACATATGCTCCACTATGTTCATAGCAGCCTTATTTATAATAGCCAGAAGCTGGAAAGAACCAAGATGTCCCTCAACAGAGGAATGGATACAAAAAAATGTGGTACATCTACACAATGGAGTATTACTCAGCTATTAAAAATAATGAATTCAAGAAATTTATAGGCAAATGGATGGATCTAGAAATTATCATCCTGAGTGAGGTAACCCAATCACAAAAGAACACACATGGTATTTATTCACTGTTAAGTGGATGTTAGCCCAAAAGCTTGAAATAGTGAAGACTCAACCTGCAGACCAGATGAATCACATGAAGAAAGAAGACCAAGAATGGAAGCCTCAGTTCTACTTAGGACGAGTAACAAAAATACTCAAGGCAGCAAATATGGAAACAAAACATGGGACAGAATTTGAAGGAGGATCCATCAGGAGATCATTCCACCTGGGTATCTATCCCATGAACAGTCACCTAAGCTAGACACTGATGTGGATGGCTGGAAGTGCATTCTGTCAAGAACATGATATAGCTGTCTCCTTAGAGGTCTGCCAAAGACTAACACATTCAGAGGACAATGCTCACAGCTAATCACCAATATGATCAAGGGTTTCCCAATGGAGAACTTAGAGAGAAGACTGAAGGAACAGAAATGGTTTGTGACCCCAGGAGGAAAGCAACAATACCAAACAACCAGAGCCCCCCAGAGTCTAAACCACCAGTCTGGGAGCACATAGGGATGAACCCAGGACTCCAGTGGTATATGTAGTGGAGGATGGCCTTGTCGGGCATAGGTGGGAGAGGAATTTCTTGGTCCCATAAAAAATGAACACAGAATGGGGGGGGGAAGTGAGGGTGGATGGGGGTAGTTGGAGGTAGGTACAGGCACTGTCTCATAGAAGCATGAGGGGGAATGGGATAGGAGGTTTCTGGGTGGTGGGAGGAAGTGGGGTAAGGGGATAAAATCTGAAAGGTAAATATAACACCCAATTTAAAAAAAGAGATGAAAAAACGGAGAAAAAGAGAGAAAAAAGATAAAAAAAGAAAGAAAAAAGAAAAATTGGAGATTTAATAACACAAATGGAAGGATATAAAAATTTAGGAGGCAGTTTATGTTAATGGAAACAACATTATAGAAACTGAAAAATCACACCCTCATAGAAACACGAGGAGGGGGGATGGGATAAGGGGCTCCTGGGTGGTGGAGGGAATGGGATAAGGGGATAGAATTTGAAACACAAATATTATAACCAATCAAAAACAGAAAAAAAAAGAAAAGTTGTTAGAACCAACATCTTTTTAAAAATGTCAGCCCTCTAGGAAAATTTTTTTTTCTTGATACTAAAACTTGTTCTGAGAATTGTATATTGCAGAATACACAGCCTCAGTGTATCTACTCATCAAGCAAACTGAGCAGACCCTCTCAAACCTCCGATGTCCTGGAATTCCAACTAGATGCAGTGAAGACACAGTGTCAGAGGCTTATCAATTTACTCTTCCTCCCACCCCTCTTCTAATATCTCAACGACCTTAATCAGCTTGAAGAAGTTAACAAAGAGTCAGCGCCCCTATTCCCTGGGCTTGGGGACTAAGGTGGTTAATATAGGACTGTCTTTCTAGGGAAAATTAGAGGTTTTGTTGGAACAGGGAGGATTAACTAGGATTTAGTGCATAGCCACAACCTATTGATAGAAATCTGTATAATTAGTATCAAGATGAAGTTATAATCTCTTAAATGGTACAAAATTTACTTTGATTTCAAATTTAAGGTTTTCATTGGTACGAGTTTCTTATTGATATAAAAATGAGATGAATATTGGTACTCGCATAGGCATTGTGCCTGTATAACACATTTAGGAATACAAGGCTTAGACCCAGTCCTTCTTTAACTTTTTTAACTGATTTGAGATGGTCAGCCTGTGAGTTAAGGGACTATAGCAAATTCATGGCTTGGAGTTTATTGTAAGGGTGTTCTCTATGTTTTATTTAGAAATAGCTGAGAGGAGTTAACAGACAGCAGTCCAGTTTATCTTACATGGATAGTTGGTTTTCAAAACGTCAGAAGTCCACAGAATTGATGTTACAAACATTTCTATATTAATGTTCATTTTGATTAGAGACCTGTCTGCTTCTGACATCTTCCTGTCTTGGATTCTAAGAAGAAATTGAGCATCCTTGAAGTTACTCCAGTTGTGCAGAGACAGCCACAAGGCAAGAATTGCCTCTTTCCATCTACAGACAAATTAATGTCCAGAAAAGGACACACTTGCAGAAGAGTTGACTGATTATATCTGCCTAGAGTAATCAGTCCTTAATAATTCTGCATCACTAAGGCGTGTCAGATGATTCTGGGCCAGAAGGCTGAAGATTTGATGCTCCAACGTTCTCTAGTATAGGGGCTGTCCAGATGTTCAGTGGTCTCTATAAATTGGCTAAGTTTTAGAAGCTATGCTTTGTCCTTCCCATAATTTCAGTTAAGTCAGTCATTCTAGATTTCTGACGGGGTTGAAGACCTATAGTCTAATAGCTAATCCTGGCTATTTACTTTGAGAGAAAAGATCTGAGTGGAAGGTTTTCAGCTGACATTTATTCTAAGCCAAAGAAAAAGCCAGGTTCAAAACTAAGTGTTTTAGTTTGGAGAGACAACAGAGGTTCTGGTTAGTCAACAAAATGATGGACTGGGTATTAGGATTATCTTGTACCTCACTGGTATAAATAGGAATAATTATACTCTAATTGTATTTTGAGAGAAAAGTGTTATTTTAGCAGGAAGGGTGATATGTAGGAGGAGCTAAGGGGGAATGCATACCGAGAGGAAGAGATGGAGTAAGGAGAGGAGAAGGTGAAAGAGAGGAGAAGCAACGTGATGTGAGAGAGAAAGAGAGGGCGAGGGGGCATGGAGGCAGATATCCATGTGTCTCCACCAGTCAAAGAAAGTTTATATATCTAGGTTGGGTATTGGGTTACACTTCTGATTGAGCATTACCAAACATATAAAGCCTTTGACTAACACTTAAAAAATATGTATAAAAGGAAAAGGAGACATGGGATAGGGGTTTTCTAGGGAGAGGAAATTGGGAAAGGGGATGGCATCTGAAATGTAAATGAAATATAAAATAAAAAAATGAAAAAAAATTAACGGTGAGGGAAAAAATAAAAAAATAAAAAATAAAAAATTATTAAATTCATTCTCTGCTGAAGTCATCTTTTGATGAATATTTACATGGGACAAAATATATGTTCATATAATTTTCCCATTTGGAGAAGTCTATCTGCATATTTCTTCCCAGGGTATCTTTCTCACCAATGTTCTTATCATTGTCTTTCCAGGTCCCTGACTATCCATTCATTGGCTGCATTGGTTATAGGCTATCAGTCGGTGAACTACTACACATCTGGCAATTTCTCTTTTGAAAGATAATGTATAACAGTGTATATTAACTGAAGTTCTGCCCACTGTAAAGATTTTCATTTGCCAGACTATTTCATGGATGTCCCAGAAATAGACTGCAATGCTGAAGCTGTCACCTTCTGTGTGGTCCCTGAATAACATTCAGAAGCATCAAGAAACCAGGTACTAATCTCTTCCTCAGTTAACTGATCATAGGACACACTTCATGAGGCTACAGGTAAATATGCTTGGTAACAAACAACATAGTAGTGATATTTATACCATAGGCATTTAGACAACTTATTCGTGTAACTTGCTTATGCCTCCAGGATCTGCTTGGGCCTAATCATATATATCACTTCCACTTAATAATGCTTCTGTGCATATCGTACTTCATGACTTGATGGATCAGATAACACCCAGCTTGTGATGTGATAGGCAGCTCATGTTACATGGTAATTTGCTGGCCCATTGTCAAACATTCATTTTCCACTATGGTCTAATAGCAAGCCAAAAGCTGTCTGGTCTGTCAAATGGAGACAATGGAAAATAGTTGTCTGTAGATGATGTTAGAAGTCTGCTCCAAATTTCCAAAGGTATTTTTTAAATTCACTTATAGTGGCCTGTCAAAGGCTCCAAACAGCATCCTTATCTGCCACTGCCACTTCAGATGCAATCAAGCTTGCTGGATCCTATGGTTCAAGTGGTAGAACAGCCTATACAGCACCTGGACCTGTTGAAGTGCCTTACGCTGCCATTGGCTCCACACACGGCTAGCCATCCATAGTTATGTGGTATGTTTTAAACCCCAGTTAGGAATGTGCTCCATAATCCAAATAGGGCAATTAAAATTTCTACATTTTTCATGGTGGTGGCAATGGGCCAGATAAAATAACTTATCCTACACGTTAGATTAATTCTGTAAGTGCCATACCAATGGACTCCTAAAAATTTCACTGAGGTAGAAGAAAGTCCTTGAATTTTGAATTTTGTTTGGATTTTTTCATCCTCTGATGGGTTACCAACAAGTCTCATAAGCATGCTACTTCCTGTTCAGTTGATCCAATCACCATACTATTGTCAATAAACTCAACCAATCTAATATTTTTGTGAAAGAGTCAGATGAACAATATCATTTTAATTATGTTATGACACAGGGATGGACAGTCAATACATTTTTAGATGAAAATGTAAAGGTATAATGTTGTCCTTCCCAACTGAAAAGCAAGTTGCTCCTGGTGGTACTTAGGGGCAGGTAAAGAGAAAAATAAATTTACTAGATCAATAGCTGCATACGGCGTACCAGAAAGTATGTAAATCTGCTCATGTAAGAACACCATGTGAGTAACAGCTGCAATTACCTGATTGAGTTTTCCGTAGTCAAATGTTATTCTCCTTGATCTATCTGTCTTTTTCACTGGCTAAAGAGAAGCGTTAAAAAGACCTATGGTAGGAACCATACTCCCTCCATCATTCAAACTTTTGATGATGGTGCTAATTTTTACAAATCCTCCAGGGATGAAATTTTTTTTCATTTACTCTTTTTCCTGGCAGAGGCAACTCTAAAGCTTTTCCAATCTTTACTACAGAGATAAAGAAAACAGTGTGAAAATTCTGACAATAGTTAAGTCTATCTATCCCAATTACACTTTTTGGAACTGAGGGAAAAAAGAAAATATACTTAAATTCTGCAATTTTTTAGAGTATAGATTTATATTATTAACTTTAAAAATACCTTTTGTTTTATAAACATACATATATATCATCAAAAGTTCAATACATAATTCTGATCTCTAACAACCAATCCATAAAGAATTTTAAGACAAAGAAAACAGAATGAGTTTGGAGACCCACTGGACTTACTGTGAGTTAGACTTCAGGCAAACTCAATCACCTGACCTCCTGAGGCCTCTATATTATAGGGAGTGCTACAATGTTTCTTGGTGTTTCCCAGAAAAAAAAAAAGTATCCTTTAGAAAATAATTCGTATTGCTTCCTTTTCCCCAGTGTATCTTACCCTTGTGAATGTTTGTAATTCCCTTTGGAGAAGGACTAGAGAAAGTATAACCATAAAACTTTTAGGTATTTTATTAAGACCCTGACCCAGGGGAAACTAGATACCATTTAATTCAAGGGGGATGGAATCTGATCTGTAAACTGGCTCAAGTCTTGAAATTGGTTAATGTGTCAAATAGCCCTTTGCCATAAAGTGTAACCTTTCCCTCATGTGTTTAAAATTTTTTTAGTATATACAGATTAAACAAACAAATGAAAGACTTACTATCTATTTCATGCCTGGAAACACTATGACTGATTAGCCAATGCCATAACAAAGATTCATAAATGTAATGTTCCCATTAAAATCATTTTTCATGTGCTGACCATTATGTGCCAGTCCGTTTTGGACATTGTTTTTATGCTCGCCATTACAATGACTACAATCACCGTTGACAATTCAGTGCTTCCACCTGTCCCCAGCTACTTCAAGGCCCAATTAAACTCATTTAATTCATCGAACTGAGCAGCAGCATCACTAACCCTAATGTCTGGCTCAAGGAACAGACAGCAACAAAGTTCTTCATATGTACTAGTACATCTCTCATCACTCAATATTATACAGAATTAGTGATGGCCATGTCTTCAAGGCCTTCCCATTTTAGAGGTTGGGGTTTTACACAATGCATCTAATAGTACTGCTATTTTCTAAGCCTTAAAATCACTTCATCATTACTAATCCAAGGAATATCAGACATTCTCAGCTCCTTTTCAGCAGTCCCTCTTTAAACAAGTGCTTCAGCCAACCATTCAAACAAACTTTAACATTTTTTAACTGTGCAAGCTTCCATATTAAATCTTGAATTTCCAATTGTTGTATGCATATCAATAAACTCAGCCTGACACATTATACATTCCTTCAACCATTATCACACAATTTAAAATTTATCCTCACATATATTTCTTAGATTTCTGCTTGAATGAATTACTAAACTTATTAAGCTTTTTAGTGGTATTGTGTATCTCCCCATGGAGTACACTTTCTATCTCCTTCCAGAAATCTGGTTAGCCCTAAGCATGATTATAGGTCTTTTGGGTCCTGGGAGACAGCGAATTGTCTTACCTGGCATCAAATTCATGGGAAATCACTGCTGATTTAGTGGAAAATAAAGTACTAATTTCCTCAGGTAAAGAGAGTAAAGGCAGTATTTCAAGAGATCCAAGTGAAAGTATATTTTCTGTTGAGGGTTGAGAGACTATTTTCTCAGATGGGAATCTGAATATTCAAGTTTTTAGTTTCAGTAGTATCCTTTTACAATTTCCATTCCAAGTCCAATAATTCTATTCTTTACTAATCAATATCATTAACTCTGGACAATCTCCAAGACAGGGACTCGAATTTTCACAATAAATCAGCCAACCTTATGATGAGGTCTTTGTTTGTATTTTCAGATTGTCCATGACAGCAATCTATAATTTTTTTTTTCTTGTTCTGCCAGGGGTGTGACTCTTCCAGCTGAAGACACTTTATATTTGGAACTTTGAGCAATCTTGAGAACTTATAAAAAGGCCACAGCCCTGAGAAAGGCAGTGGCTGCTGGTACTTGCTGCTACTCATTCTTGCTCTCATGTTTGCTCTTTTGCTGCTTTTACTGAATTGCTGGTTTGTTGTTTGCTGTATTGCTGGCTTACAAGTTGGAGATATTCTAATGATGAAGATTGGACTTGCCCCTAGGAACTTGATGCCCCTGTCAGCAGGAAGTAGTCTATAAAGGGATCCATGCCCCATTTCCCCTCTAAACTTCTTTCTCTCCTACCTAGTGTTGAGGGGTTGGAAGGGTTTGGAGTGAAGAGAGGTGGTAGATATAAAAACTCAGTAGATAAAAGGTATGATTTCAATTCTTTCTTCCATCTTCTCTCTATATAGGCTGCCAGCAGAATGATTGGCCCAGATTAAAGGTAGATCTATCCATTTCATAAGACCTGATTAAAGGGTTACTTTAAAATTTTAATTAAGAAAAAATTCCTCACAGGTATACTCAGTTGTTTGGGTTTTAGTTTTTTACAGTTGTAATCAAATATATTTTAATGAAAATTGTACATACTTAATGTTTCTATTTATCTAATTATCTATTTATCATAACAAGTAAATAATTGTTAGAGAATGGTAAGCATGTTGCTATTGAATATGGCCTTTCGTAATGTAAAACTTCAAACTTAGCAGTGAAGTTTATATGTCACCAACTTCACTGCTATCATTTATTTTGAGGAAAAAATGATTTGCCTGGTTATCCAATTTTGTATTAAATGTTAGCTTAAAAATTTATCACCATTTACCTGGCAACAAAGAAAACACATATATAATTATGATAAAATATTTTGAAGGGATCCTACTTATAGCAACTTGGCCAGAGTTCCTTCATGAGTTGAAGATGACATTGCTCATGATTGCCTAGTCACAGTTATATCTTTTACAGTTTTTTGTGACTGTAGTGAAGAACTCATAAATTCGATGGCTTCATGTACATTATTTCATTTCATGCTAATTATGTGTTATATCCTGCATATTTTCTTTCTTCTTTGATCTTCTGATTAAGACCTTAAACTATTAAATGACAGAAGTTTGTGTTGATCAATCTACAAATTAAATTCATTAGCTACTAAACAATATAGTGCTTCTCAGTTGTAACTAGTTTCTCAGAATGTACTAAAAATTTTAATAATTAATATTGCTATTTAAGACACAAATATATTAATAATTAATTATAAGTGTCAAATGATTTTATAAGAATGCCTTATTTTAACTCAGTATAAGGCATATAGATACTAGAATCCAGGTTGTTTTTTTTTTTTTTTTTTAAAGTTCACTCTTTTACTGTATTTGTAATTTGGGGTTCTGTAGGCACTAAGATGCAGTGACAAGTCAAGCAGAAAATCTTTAAAGGCAAACAAACTTCCTTAGCTCATTGACCTTTCTCTCATTTGATGAACATTTGAACATTTTCGATGCTAAAGGTCAAAAATAAATCTTCCTATTTATAGTTAGTCATACTATATGAACAAGGCCAATAATCTGTTGTAAATGTCCTCAGGGACTTTAATCCTCTATGAACACTTTATATACATTTTTTCTTTTATTGAAGACCTATACAATGAATTCATTAAAATAAATATCCTTTATTAGTAATTTGCATCATTAGCATTAAAAGCCAAAAACAAATATATGTATAAAAATTGGCTGTATATCCTAAGTGAAATATGTGAAACTATTGCCAATACAATCTTTGAATTCTGTGAATTAATTATTTGTATTGTAGATTTCTTGCATTGCATTTATTCATATATTAATGCATAGAATTCAGGCTATCTCTATTTCTATCTCGTCATCAACTTCCAGCTATCATCTATTTACTTATCATTTATTTATTTATCATAAATATTTATCATATATTACATTTATGCATTGATTTTATAAAATTAATAGACATATATTATAAGAATCTTGAATATATATATATTAACACATTGAATTTTACAAATGAACTATTATTTTAATCTATAAGTTCTTGATGGTCTTGTCTACAATGTGTCAATATTATAACACAACTCAAATAGTTTACCATGTTTGTATTAAAAGTACTGATTATTCTAAGTTTATTAGAAATCTTAGACAAGCATAAATGCAAAACATACTCATTATTTAGTTCAGTAAATGTTTATAAGTAATTTTCTGCTATATTTACTAGATATATTTTATCCTCCATTTATTCTGTAATGCTAGATCACTCACATATCTTCAAAATATACCCTAAATTCCATTGATCCTTATTGTTTCATATATGGCTTCTGATTGTGATTTTAAGTCACAATTTCTATTTGAAATTTTTTTCCAAAGTACTGCCCCTTATTTTTTCTTTTATTGGATATTTTTATTATTTACATTTCAAATGCTTTCCCCTTTCCCGGTTTTCCCTCCACAAATCCCCTATCCCATCTTGCTACCCCTGCTTCAATGAAGGTATGCACCCCCCCACCCACCCACTCCTGCCTCCCCAATCCCCAGCCTGGCATTCCCCTACCCTGGGGCATCGTGCATTCACAGGACCAAGGGCCTCTCCTCCCATTGATAGCCAACACTGAAAGAAAGTACTGTCTCTTCTTAACTTCCATTTTCATTTCCCAATTAGTCATATACATTATAATTATTAGTCCTGTTATTTTTGAAGTTTCTCTCTTTATATGTGATCATATGGATTCCCCATTTCCTCTAACACATAACAAATTGTGGGGAAAAAAACTCGCAGGGTGAGTCCGTTGGCGGGGTCCCACAGCTCTCTGACAGCCGGGTCCTGGGTGGGCTTCCCACACCGCCAGTGGAGGGTCCCACATTCACACAGCCACTGCAGGAGGGCCAGCGGCTGCCTCAGGAAGGTTCAGGCCCAAAGGCTAGGGACCTGGAGGCAGGTGCAGGAGACACATGGAATCCAGGAGTTTTCCAAAACTTTTATTGTTCATGGCATGGTGAATGGTTGTAGATGGTTTGTGCTCCCCTCCAAAAGCCAGGGAAGCCTGACTTTTATAGGGAGGGGGAAAAAGGGGAGGAAATAACTTAATTAGATATGCCCCCCCACCTTTAGATAACTCATTAATATTTTAATCTCTGGAGGTGGAGACCTGTCAATCATGCCCTCTACCTGCATCCTAAGTGACTGAAGGGCGCAGGTTGAATGGAGATCAGACCTGTCAGGAGCCTGGGTTCTGGGGGCATGGCCAAACCCACAACCCAAGAACCAGGATACCCTTCCACTGCCCGACATCAAATTGTTTATATGTAGGCACATATTGCATTTAAAGTGTTTCTCATGTATTATGTTGTTCAATGACTGAATGTATTCATTGTGTGTCTAATATTCAGTAGTTCTGCTCAAGTAATAATAACCTTTACATCTATGAACTATTTACATACAGGTGAAGGATTAAATTATACCATAATAGTATAGTTTTGTAAAAGATATTTTATTAGAGTTCTTGATATAAATATGACTTATGAGCTAGAAAGAGAGTTCATAAGGTAAAATTACATGCAACTAAGAGCCATTATTTGAGTTTGATATCCGAGATTCACATGTGAAAAGAAAGAATAAAGTCTCCCAAATTGTTTTGTAATGTCCACATATGTACAATATCACATTGCTCCCTCACATAGATAGAAAGATAGATGTTTAGTAGATAGATAATAGATGTATATATTATAAATTTATGCTTTATTATATAACTATATATAAACTTATATTGAGATTTATGATATGTACAAGGAGGGAGGAGTATTAGAAGATTATCATATAATCTTTATGACAATGATAAACTGAAAATATAATATTAAAATTTATATAATTGAATTTGGTATAAGTTATTGTAGTTTTCAACGCCATTAAATTTTCTGATATAAAGTATTACAATTATGAGATCTGTTACTTTAATAAGTAATTTAGTCTGGAAAACTTTTGAGAAAATATAGTAAAACTACACAATAAATTGTTTGCTTTTACCAACTTCTCAATGTAGAAATGGTCTAAAATCAAAGACATTATTTTTTAATATGTTCTTTTGAGCACTGATATTCATAGACATCAACATTTTCAATAAAATGAAATTTTAAATAAGCAATGTATCTTAGGGACATTGCAATCTTCCTGATGTAAATGATAATCTGCTAATGAGATAGTGTCCCTTTCATTGGCCACTAGTCTTTTGAAATGTTAGACCCCAATAAACTAAAATTTACCTAGGCATATTATAATAGAAAAAAGGAAACAATGAATGAACTTATCTACCTGAGAAATTTGTTCAAATTGTCATATGAACTTCAAAGGAAACTAAGACCAAGACAGTAGTCATATGTTGGGCCTATATATTAATCTGACTTTAAAGTTGTACATACCTCCTGCCTTTTATTAACACCTAAGCTTCATGTTATGAATTCTGTAGATAAAATTGGAAGTGGGATATTTGAATCAGAATTGTCCCTCATAGGCTCATTCTTGGATCCCAGTGGGAACAGTTTGGCAAACATTAGGAGGTATAGCTTGTTGGAGATGTGTCATGGTGGCAAGCTTTGGGGTTTCAAAAGACTCTACCATTCTCAGTGTCTCTGTCTTTATGCTTCCAACTTATAGATGAATATATAAGGTCAACTTACATTTGCTTTGTCATTATGGACTCTAAAACTCTGAAACCATAAGTTTCATATTAATAATATTCTTTTATAAGTTTCTTTGGTCATGATGTTTTACTGCATTGATTAAAAATTAACATAGACAGAGTTCACTGGATTTCTTTGTTCCTCTGTCCAATGTAAACCACACTGAATCACCATTGTCTGCTTTTCACTAATGTTTGTTTAGTTAACTTATTGAGTTTAGGTGGCCAGTCCTGGCTTGGTAGGTATACTACAACATACTTCTGACACTTGTAATGTGATTAACAGCATTTAATGATAAAGTACTTTGCATATTTGCATAATAAATTATGAAAGACTGCAATGAATTTCTCCAGTCCTAGGATGCACACATTTCCCTATGTGATATTGACATTTTTTATTATTGAACAGTAGGTGATGTGTTTTTGCTCCAATGTTGTAATATTGGTATCCTTTTTGTCAGACCAAAAATTCAATTATTCATCCTCTTAAAATTAGATTAGACCTGTGGATTAACTTAGCTCAAAAATTTTATGGAATGATGCCAGTCACATTTTAATTTATTGTATAGAAGATATGCAAAAATGTTTCTTTTTTAGCCTGGGACATGTGAGATTGGATCTTTGCCTTTAGCAAAGTCTATGAGAATTACCAAAAGTATTTGATGACATAATTGTGAAAAATATTTCTCTGAATATTGAATGGGGAATGGATGTAAAAAGTGGCAAAATACTTGCAACCATAGTTTCTGTACATGAGGTATTTGGTCTAAGTAAACATTTACATTAATTATAATATACTGAACCTGAGTAGTTAAAGATAATGTTTCTAGACCACCTTGCTACCAAAGCTATAGAGTCAGAAGCAGAACATATATGTTGCCAGTGAACTTAGTAGTAGAAAATATGCTTTCAGAATTGTTTGTGCTTTTTGCTATTGTTGTTACCATTAAAATTGTTGAAGTTGTGAGTGTGTGTACACATACACTTTAGCATGTATATCTTTGTCTCTCTCTCTCTCTCTCTCTCTCTCTCTCTCTCTCTCTCTCTCTCTGTGTGTGTGTGTGTGTGTGTGTGTGTGTATTTTCTGCAGCTTGAGTCCCTATAGAGGAAGTAATTGTTGGTAAAACAACAGTGTGTTTTCTCAGTTAGTGCTAAATTTACATTAACCTTAAGCTAATGTTTCAGACTATAATTCCTGACTTACAATTTTCTTGATAGCATTTGAATTAATAGCTCTCTCTGATAGGTACTTTCTTTTGGGCATTATGTTTGTGAACTATAGGATTTAAGACTGTGAAATTTTTGAAAATATTATGTTCTCAGTATTTAGAAATTTCTTTTATAAAATAACCAAATTAATTCTTGTTTACAAACCTGAAAATTAACTAATATAAAATGCATCAGCAAAACATATGATACAGATATATATATATAATAGTTTATCTCCTTAGATGTAAGACATAAAAATTAACATTATATGGTCATATATAAATATGTATTAATCACTTTGTTCTAAATATAAACATGTAGAAAATTCTTTAGAAATGCTTGATAATTTTACTAGAATTTACAACTTAACAGAGAGGACATAGCCCAAGATTAAAATATCATCTGATTGCTGTTAACCAATAATAAATATACTTTAAGCCTAATTATAAATTATTAAGTACAGAAAACCTATGTGATCATTGTAAAAACATGTGGAGTTGTACTTTATGATTTTATACTTACTTTTATTGATGTGACTTTTTAAGAAAAGGTCTGTATTTTTTAACAAACTTGATTCATTTTGAGATCAACATTAAATTGACTATATAAGTTGATAAGATTTTTAATGTTAAGTGGAAACACAAGAGAACATGCATACCAAAAGTTGTATCTCTATAGGATGGATTTATATGCTCCAAGATGTTAATTTTAAACTTTGAGAAAAGAATGCTTACTTAAAGAAACTGACCTTTATGGAGTTAATTATCTAAAGGAATGTAAGTAAAGAACTATTGAGTCTATAATTAAAAACTAGCATTGTATGACCTGTATTTTTGCACTAACATACTGCCATTGTATTATTTAGAAAATTTGCCAAAAATATACAGAGGCAGTTGCTTTATAGTTGGTTGTATTGATATACTCATTGGGAAAAAAAAAAACAGAATCATGATTGAATTCCAGTTTCACCAGTTAACTAAATGATAACTGGCAAGCTACTCTACTTTTTCTGATCCTAAACTTACTTATGGGTTTCACAGAAGTTATACTGATGTATCAAACTATTTGAGAATCTATATATAGGAGAACCTACAGCAATATGGTTTTTTTTATATTGGCCCATTTTTCAGTTATTTAAATATTGTGATAAAATGCATGAAAACCATATTTTAATAAAAACAGGAACTCAAAAACAATTTAATATAAATACCTTTGAAAACTATTGCCTTTCCTCTATACATAGTAACTAATATATGAACTTTTCTGATTGGGTTATACTATCTAAATACAGTTATACTCTATGTATCATTGTTTGGGCTTACTTTAGAATGAAATCTTCAAAGTTCATCCAGGTTGTGTTAGATTTTATTCTTTTTAAGGGTATATATTTCATCCTATTCTTTGAATTATCTAATGTGGATTTCAGACCTGTGGTTCTTTCCAAATTCATAGTGAACCTTATGCAGTAACATTACAAGGTGTGTCCTTTAGACATTGATAGTCATGTGGGCTTTGTAATTTAAATGTAATATATAGTCATTTAAAAGTAGCATAAAGGAGAATTTTTTTCCCATATACCGTGCTAAAATGAACACTATTCTTTAGTAACTATGATTCTAGTCTTCTATGAGTTTGATGTTTCCAGATCTGAAAAGTAACTAAGATTATTTACTTAAAATGCATATCTTATTTCAATTTCTATGGTTTTCTAGGTCCATTAAATTTGTGGCATATGTTAAAAAAACATTAAGTCACTGAATATATTCAGATTTATATAGGTCTGAGTACCATATTTTCTTTATTCATTCATTTATTGATGAATATTTTTGTTGATTCCATGTCATAGAATTAACAATCATATTACAATAAACTTAGAGTACAGCAGCTTCTTCAACATGCTGATTTCAATTTATTTGAACATATGCCATGTAATGACTGAGTTGTAATTTAAGAAGTTAGTAATTACTCAGATTTGTCTTTGCAGGAACATCATGTAACAACTAAGAAAGTTGCAAAATCAGTATCATCAGGTGATATAATTTTAGCTCACCATTGTCTATAAAGTCTATTGTTAACAAAAATGTCATTACGATGGATGAAATTCTGCATATCATGTGATTTTTAGATTTTATGGTAGTTTCTGTTTGGTATTTTGTTGAATTTTCATACTCTCATAATTAATTGATAACCAATTTTTGATCACACAACCAGAATATATTTTTTTTTAATTGTGTGCTGGTAGCAATTCTTACCTTTCATTATTTTGAGATTCTTTGTTACAAGCTTACCAGAAATTTAAGTTGTGGGCAATGTGGGCTAAAGAGTGTACAATCATCAATGATCCTACTCTTTTAGTAGGAAGAGAGACTACGCTCATGTGTTTTGCCATGTAGGATGATTCTCAGAGTGTTGAGATGAGAATCATCAGATTGTTATATTCATTCATTCTTCCTCTTAGTAAAGAACTTACTCTTCTAATTTTCTCCTCCATTTTCTGAGGTATTTATACAAATACTGGAACTTGGAGAGTTTTCATGTCTCTGGACAGAGTAAAGCCTTCAGAGTGATAACAAAGGATAGGTTCTGCCAGCTCGAAACTTTGTCATGCCTTCTGCCTAACAGACAGAAAGCCATAAGAGTGTGAGGATGGTGATAAGGTCATGAGGCCTAACTATGTTTTAGTGGAATGAATTAGTGTTCTCAGAAAAAAGTACTGAAGGAACTTGTTTATGCAGAAATGTTATGTATGTCAAGCAGAGATCAAGCACTCAATAAAAACAAGTATGTTAATGTGTTAATCTTTACATTTTTAGCCTCCAGAACTATAAACAACATATTCTTACAATTTATATATTTCTCAGTCTAGTATACTTTATATCAGGCTGTATAGTTTAAAACCACTGTATTTTATTTACTTATTCATCTACCAAGCACAGGGATTATTTGTACAATTTGATTATTTTAAGTAGTGCTGCTATTAACAGAGATTCACAAATACTTCATTTTGAGTCTGTTCTCAATTACTATTGGTATTCTCCCTGCTGAGAGTCATGCAGGAGGAAACAACAAATCACTTTAGAACTCACGTAATGAGGCCCATGGGTTACCATAGCCAAATGGTGTGTTAAGGTGTGGCATTTCCCCAAGGACTATGTGTTCTGAAAACTTAAAGCTGTTACGGAGTTCTGTTCTCTAAGATCAACTATAGACAAATGGATCTTATAAAATTGGAAAGCTTCTTTAAGGCAAAGGATACAGTCAACAACACAAATCTACAACCTAGTTCTTGACTTTGCCCTAACCATTTTGTATGTGAATGTGTATATGTTCATCCGTAGGTCTGGATGCATGCATGTGTTTATGTATGTATATATGGATATGTGTTTATGTGTATGAAGTCATTGAACTCTTTCTTTTGTTTCATACATTCTGTGTGTGTGTGTGTGTGTGTGTGTGTGTGTGTGTGTGTGTGTGTGAATTTTCTTTCTTTCCTTTTCTTTCTTGCCAGCACCAAGGAATTAAAAGAGATTAAAAAGAGTTTATAGTTTTTCATCTGAGGACAGGGTGTGCCAGCCCTAGTAATTTAAGATTTGTTCCCTAAGAAAAAGAATCTGCTGAGTAACTTCCCTAATTTCTGGCTTCCTTTGGCAGTAGCCTTTGTATGTATCTGGATCCACCCCTGTCAGGGGCTCTAAGTGCTGCCCCCCAAAATGCTGCGTGCCTCAGTTTGCCTTCTGGTCCCAAAGCTCATCTATGGCATCTTTCAATGAAGAAATATCTGCATCATATGAAATTCCATTTTTTTATCTTGCTGAGATTTCCTTACCTTGTATTGTAATTAGGAATAATAATTATATCTTAAGAAAAAGAAATTATACTGATAATTTTCAATTTAAATATTGTAATATTGAGTTCAAGAAATTCTCTACACAGTTGTATATTAATGTTACAAAACATGTTATTACTCAATTATTTTATAATAATCTATTTATTGCCTAGTAACAATTTGGTTGTATTTTTCCTGGTTTTCTGGGGTTCCTGAACACTTCCTTGGTACTACAGCCTTTGAGGGCATCAGGTACTCAAGTGGTAGAAAAACACACATGCATGAAAAGCACCCATACACATGAGATAATAGTATAAAAACATTTTAAAAATATCTGATATCATAAAGGGTTTACCTGTAGATTTTCCTATAAGGAATTATAGTTTTAGCTGTTATAGTTTGTAACTAATACAATTATGAGTTAATTTTTGTAAATGTTATAATGTGGTCTCAATTTTCTTTGTATGTTGCTATTGTGTTGTTATAATAAGTTTTCATGAACTAAAGTACTTTTTTTCACACTGACTATACTCAACATGCTTAGGAAAATTATTTGAATAATATATGCTAAGTTTTATATAGGGGAAAGTAATTCATTGTTGAGTATATATGTGTGTATATATTTTGGGATATATATATATATATATATATATATATATATATTAATATGCAGTATAATGTATTGTTTTCTTCTTTGTTTATTTTTGAAACAGGGACTCTGGGGAAACTCTATGTAAGCCAAGTTAGCCTCAATTTCACCTTCTTCTGCCTCCTGACTACAGTGATTAAATATACTTATATGAGGAATTAGATATCACCATGCCTGTCATTGTATATTGCTTCTATTAATCAATATATACTAGATTTGAAACAAGTAAGTACATGATACATGTCTGAGTTTGAGAACTGTTGCTATGATGAAACACCTTGACCAAAAGAAAGTTGAGAAGGAAAAGTTTTATTTGGCTTACATTTCCACATCATAGTCTACCAGTGAAGAAAGTCAGGACAGGAACCCAGTGGGGGCTAGAACATTGAGACAGGGTCTGACTCTTAAGTGGTGTAGGAATCCTGCTAATTAGCTTGCTCACCATAGTTTACTCAGCCAAATATTTGAGAAAATCTCTGACAGTCATTCCTAGATAGCATTACTCACAATGGGCTGGACCTTCCCTCATGGATCAGTAACAAAGAAAATGCCCTACAGCTGGAATTTATGTACACATTTTCTAAACTGAGGTTCTTCCTTTCAGAGGACTCTAACTTGTGTCAAGCTGACATAAAACAAGCCAGAATAATACACATTACTCATACGGATTTGTTTTTTTTATATTATAATTATATCGTTTATGCATTCTCTTTCTTCCTGCCAAACATTCCATATGCCTCCTTGTTCTCTTTAAAAGTCATGTCCACTTTTTTTAAATTGTTGTTTTACACACACACACACACACACACACACACACACACACACACACACAAGTTTCTCGTCATAGGAGACAGGTACTATTTCTAAAGGCCAGATAGGACAAATGGAAGATCTCAATCAAGCAACTATGTAGGCACTGGTAACAATCCCAAAACAAGAGAAAGAGGCCAAGAGGAAATGGTGTTCAATTGGCAAGCAACCTAGGGGCTTAGATGACAAATTAAATTTGCAAATATAAATATTTCTCAGCTTCATTTCTACAGTAGTACATATGTTTTAGAATGCTGCAATGTATCTTCACTTGTCTCAAGTTATTTCCTAATTTCTCTTATGATTTCATTATTCACTGACTTGTTTAGAAGAGAATGCTGTATGTTTTGACATAAATTTGAGTATTCCAATGTTTCATTTTTTTTATTTTAAATCTGATCACATTGTAAATAGAAAATAAGTTTGGATGATTTCAATGTGTTAAATATACTATAATTTGTGGTGTGGCATAATATATAATGTGTTGTAAATTTAATGCATACTTGAGAGAATGTTGTTTTCAGACTTACTGTTGATCTGTCAATTCGTTGCCTCAGTTTTTCCTTATTATATTTTTAAGCTCTAATTCTTAAAGACACATGAGTTATATTATTTCTGTAAGTGGGAACTTATTATAGGTGTGATATTATAAAAGTGAAGGTTAAAAAGTTGGACTTTATTATCCATTTACAATAAACGAAGACTACATCTTTATTGCAGAAATTCGTATAGACACTTGATACCTGGAAGAATACATAAAGGATATTTGAAAATAATTATTATCAGCAACAATATATTGAAATGAAGTATAGTTTCATGTTTTCAGCCAGCCAATTCTTCAAATAACATAGCGAGAAATGAGATAGGATTTTATTTTAATAACAGTTTATCCTGGGAGATACAGTACCCATCTAAGTTTTATGGAAATATGAAAATGGAGGAGAGGAGTAAACTCTCCCATAAAACCCACTTAAATTAGATAGATAAAATGTTAATTATTTTTGTCCAGTGTGATTATTGGATTTTTGTTTTAAAATTAAATGAAAAAAATCCTGTCTTTATACTCCTTCTTTTCTCAATGGTAAGATTTTAGTTCAATCAAGAGAGCCATGAAGTTACTCAGGAGTAAATAAAAGGATTAGTCAGAAATCCAAGCCAGTTTCAAGAAGATAAATATCACATATTTTAAGTTACTTCTGTACATTTGACTTGAAAGTTGAAGTGAAAGTAATCAAAGTAATAATGGGAACTTACAGGAGCAGGAGGAGGGAGAAAGAGGTAATAGGGAAGGAACTGACTCAAAGTACACATTCCACACAAATATCTATAGGAAACACGTTACCATTAAAATTTAAAATAAAGAGGGAGACCTTCTACACACAGTTTAAAATTGTTATAACACATAGCTTATCGTATTCATTCTGATACTGTTAGATGTTTTTGAAATATAGAAGTCTTTCATTAGCAGATATACAGCATGCAAAATAAATATAATAATGTACAACATACAAACTAAGAGCATAAAAAGTAATATGTTTTAAATTAATCTTAAAAGTGTAGGTTCTAGAACATACTTCTTGTCTATCATAACATTATATTATAAACCTTGATATGCACAATAAAATATGTTTCAAAATTTAAAGAAGAAAATAATATACAAATATGTTTAAGATTATACCATGTGTTCTGGATCCAGTTACTTTTTCTGAAGTAAAAAGATGATTCCTACCAACATCTTTTTATTTCTAATAGATTTCCTTATGATTTAGTCTCTTACAACCATCAGTCTTCTTGTTATGTTTGTACTGGATTTCTGAAAATTCTATGTGAATAATGTCTACTTCTCTCTTTTAATTAAAATGTTTAAAATTACATTTAAAATTTATAGAATGGTTTTGTTTGATATAGTTCACAAAATATAAGAATTACCGGGTAATATTTTCACACATGTATGTATGTCCATATATGTGTATGAATATATGCATATATACGTATGTATACAAACACATATATGTGTGTTATAAAATCACTTTCTAAAATGAGTATTATTCAAGTATTATAAAAACATCCTTCCTTCCATATAGCTTTAATTATAGCAGACGATAATGGTCAAGCTGCTAAAGGAAATAAGGACCAAATTATTCTATTTAGCTGTGATGTATATGTACCACAACAATGACCAACATGGCAAGATATCTCTGAAAGGGTAATAGAGTTACTCATATTTGATGGTAGCCAACAGGTGTGTAATTATACTTAAAGATTCCTCAACAGAAAGAAAATCTTACTTGATACTGGAAACCAAGCCAGTAAATCTGTTTAGCATTTTTGTTTGTTTTGTTTTGTTTTGTTTTATTGAGACAAGTGCTTTCTTTATTTACCATTTGCTGGCCGGGCACTCATTATATAGACCAGGTTTTCCCCAGATTCACAGAGATACCATTGCCTCTACCTCCCAAGTACTAGGATTAAAGATGCATACCACCATGCCTAGAGATTTTCATCTTTAAGAGGAAGAACAAGTTTCCATAGCTCTACTATATTTCATGCTTGGTGTATAGTTTGCACTCCCAGAGAAAATGGGTGTTTCTCTTTTCCCACATTCTCCTCAGCATGTGCTGGCATTTGTTTTGCTTAGATTGAACATGATTACTGGGGCAAATAAAATCTCAAAGTAGTTTTATTATGAATTTACCCAGGGATAAGGTTTTTATGTGTTTCTCGGTCATTTGTCTTTTACCTATTACAAACTCAGTATAGTTGATCCCCATTTTATGAATTTATTATTTTCTTGTTTTTAGTTTTTATTTTTCTCTTTGAATAGATTATATACTAACCTGATATCAGTTGTATATTTCACAAATATTTTCCCCATTCTGTGGGCTGTTATATTTTTGAATGATGATGTACTTTGTTATAGAGAAGTGTTTTTGCTTCCTGTGATCCCATGTATTGTTATTCTTTTTTTAAAAGTTGTTCTCTTTTTTTAATTGATTTATTTATTTTATGTATGTGGGTACACAGTCGCTGTGTTCAGACACACCAGAAGAGAGCATTGTATCCCATGAAAGATGGTTGTGAGCCACCATGTGGTTGCTGGGAATTGAACTCAGAACCTCTGGAAGGGCAGTCAGTGCTCTTAACCTCTGAGCCATCTCTCCAGCCCTGTATTGTTATTCTTAATGCCTGTGATATTGTTGTTCTATTCAAAATACTTTTCTGAGTTGATGATTTCAAGCCCATTTTCTACTTTGTATTCTATGAGATTTAGGATATCTGGTCTTTTGTATTGGTCCTTGACCCATTTGATCTTGCATTTTGAAGAGTATGATTGATGTATGTCTATTTTCATTCTTCAACATGCAGCTCTTCAGTTTGGCAAGCCAGATTTGTTTAATGTGTATATTTGGGAGCAGTTTTAATATATTAAGAAATTTAAAACATCTATTTTGATAATATCATACCCACCTACAAATCCTGTTAGATCCTCTTTGGCCTCCCGACCCATCCAAATCTCTCTCTCTCTCTCTCTCTCTCTCTCTCTCTCTCTCTCTCTCTCTCTCTCTTCCTCTCCCTCTCCCTCTTTGTCTTTCCCTCTCAAGAATTCTCAACTGAAAAAAAATCAAATGGCTGAGAAGTACCTAAAGAAATGTTCAAGCCTAAAATTTAGAATCCTGTCTGAGATTACTTTTTGTTCTAGCCTAAGATTTAAATTCCTACCTGAAATTACTTCTTTGTTCTAGCCTAATGTCCTGATTCCTGCCTGAAGCCCACTTCCTTGTCCTTAGCCAATGCCCTATTTCTGTAAAGCAGCCCATTTCCTTGTCCTTGGCCCATGTCAGTTTCTTGCCAAGCAGCTCCAAAGGCTCTCTGCCTCTCTGCCTTTTTTATTTCATTAACAAGACTGAGCCTGTCTTAGGCTTGAACAAGGAAGTAGGATTCAGACATGAAAATGACCTTGTGCTTGGAGAGGGAAGTAGGCTCAGATACTTTGGTCATCCTGATAAGCCCTTAGAAAGAGTGATCACCGGAGTGTTCATGTAATTTGGTTTAATGCCTTGCTTTTTTTAATATTTGTGTTTATTGTCTTGCTTGTTCCTTGACTATTTGCATCTATTGTATTGCTAGAACCTCAACCTACAACTAACTTTCATGCGTGCATGTAATTAAAATGGTATAAAAGCATAAAGGAGGAGGGGGTGGATAGGGGGTTCTAAGGAGGGGAAATGGGGAAAGGGATGACATCTGTATTGTAAATAAACAAAATATCCAATAAATGTGTTTTTTTAAAGGAAACATTCAACATCCTTAGTCAACAGGGAACTGCAAATCAAAAACACCCTGAGATTCCACTTCACACCAGTCAAAATGGATAAGATCAGAAACTCAGGATGTGGACAAAGGGGAATACTCCTCCATTGTTGGTGGGATTGCAAGCTGGTACAACTACTCTGGAAATAAGTCTGGCAGTTCCTCAGAAAATTGGACATAGTACTACCTGATGACTTAGCTTTACCACACCTGGTCATACACTGAAAAGATGCTCCAACATTTAACAAGGACACGTGTTTCACTCTGTTCATAGAAACCTTATTTATAATAGCCAGAAGCTGGAAGTAACCCAGATGTCCTTCAACAGAGGAATGAATACAGAAAATGTACATTTCGACAATGGAGTACTGCTCAGATACTAAAATCAATGACTTCATGAAATTCTTAGGTAGGTGGATGGACCTAGAAAATATCATCCTGAGTGAGGTACCCCAGATACAAAAGAACACACATGGTATGTACTCACTGCTAAGTGGCTATTAGCCCAAAAATTTGGAATACCAAAGATACCTTCACAGACCATATGAAGCTCAAGAAGAAGAAAGACCAAACTGTGCATGCTTCAGTTCTTCTTAGAAGGGGGAACAAAATACTTATGAGAGGTAGATGGTGGGAGGAACTTGAGAGGAATAGAGGCAGGGGAGAAATGGGGTCAGGATCAGGTATGAAAGAAGAGGGGGATCATATACAAAGGGTCAAGAAATAGAACAGAGGTTAGTATCAGTGGGGGATGGAGAATTGGGAGTAGCCACCAGAAAGTCCCAGATGCCAGGAAAGCAATAGGATTCCATGACCCAACAGGGATGACATTTGCTGAAAGTACCCAACAAAAGGGAGGGAGAACCTGTAAAGACTATATCTAGAGGTTAGGCAAGTCCCCATGGTTGGTTGATGAGGCCCACCTACTCATCTCCAAATTTTAACCCAGAATTACCCTTGTCTAAAGAAAATATGGATACAAAGTGTAGAGCAGAGACTAAGGGAAAGGCTACCCCACCTCAGGATCCATCCCATATACAGACACCAAACCCAGACACTATTATGGATGCTAAGAAGTGCTTGCTGATAGGAGTCTGATATAGCTGTCTCCTGAAAGGCTCTGCCAGAGCCTGATGAATAGAGGTGGATGCTCACAGCCAACCATTGGACTGAGCAAGGGGACTCCAATGGAGGAGTTAAGGTAAGGACTGAACAAGCTGAAGCATTTTGCAACTCATAGGAAGAGCAATAATATTAACAAACCAGATTCCCCCCCCCCCCAGATCTCCCAGGGACTAAACCACCAAGCAAAGAATACACATAAAAACACTGAACAGATGGCTATAGGATTTTGTAAACAAGTAGCCTTGGTAAAAATTTACCAGCCTAGATAGTAGTCATAGGTCTTGTGCATAAGTGGCTTGGTAAAGGGTACCAGCTTAGATAGAAACAAGTGATTCACAGAGAGAGAGTCATAGTGACCTAAACCTTCACCCAGATGATACCTTGTTCTGGAATACATCCATACTCCCCTGGAAGACACCTATGCTCCTGCTTCATCTCCATCATCACATCCTGCCTTTATGTGTATATAACTCCTGTGTAAAAAAGTAAAAATTAGTGGTTTGATCAGACTATAGACAAGCTGCTCGTTCTTTGTGTACCCTGTCCTCCAGTTCTCTCTTCCAGGTCTTCTGGTCCCAGTTCAATGCCCCATGAGACTGAGACACTAGACTACTGTGGTTCCCAATAAAGGATCACATGATTTTAAAACTGACCTTTTCAATAGTAATGAAATACTAATACATTCTTAGCTAGCAGTGGGATTTTGTGTCTACTTCCCCTCCTCTATCCTTGGATTTTGTCTATCTTGTTCATGAAACAGTATTGCACTTGGTCTCATAGTCTCTGTTAGTTTATACATTCATATGTCCTGCTGTATGTGGACAATACTGTTTCCCCAAATACTGTACCACTTCTGGTTCTGACAGTCCTTCTAATTACTCTTGTGTATAGATCCTGACAATTCTTCTAATGCATAGATCCCTGAACCATTAAGGGAAGAATGTGATGTAAACATATTATTTAAGATTGAATTCTTATTCTAGTAACATTGACCAATTCTGGGTCTCTGTGTTGTTGCTTGCCTTCTACTGCAAGATGAACCCTCTCTGATGAGGGTTGAATACTCTAGTATGAGTATAGAAACATGAGTGGCTTTATTGATATATAGATTCAGCAGATTAATAGATTTTCCTTGGACCCATGATGTATTTAGCATAAGAATCTTGGCCTTATTGACAGTGTCTAGCTCATGGAATAAACTTTAATTCCAATTAAAAACTGTTTGAATACTTCCATAACATTTGTGCTACCATTGTATACATGGACTTATCATGGTAAGCATGTTGTTTAGACAGTAGGGACGGAAATTATAGAGCCTGCCAAATTTAGCAAATTTTGGGAATCCGATAATTATAGTTTATGTTGCTGTTGTTTAAAATTCTTCTTTCTTTCTTTCTTTCTTTCTTTCTTTCTTTCTTTCTTTCTTTCTTTCCTTCCTTCCTTCCTTCCTTCTTTCCTTTATCTTCTTTGTGAACTTTCTTGATAAATGACTATTTTATATTTTTAGACCCATTTTTCTGTGACTAGATCAGAAGTGCCCAAGCCTGTTATTTGGATGGAAAATACACTTTAAGATTTATGGATATATGCTTTAATTCATTTTCTAAAAACAACTGACTAATCCCAATAACCACATCATTTTGAAAAAATTACACTGCAATAAATTAAATGAATTTTACTAGTATTAAAGTAATTGAAATTATTAATTCTTCAAAAAATTAAAATACATACTAAAGTCATAAGTGTATTAAATTTTAATTTACTCTTAATCTTTTGATATAGATTGGTATGAATTCCTGTTTCAAAATGATGCTTAACATTCTAGCTACCAAAATTAATTACTACTTTTAGAAGTCAAATTTCAAAGTAGGAAGCCTATTCTTTCCATCTCTCAACAACTGGTTCTTTATTTAGGGGTAAAATCATGTAGTTTTTCCCATTATATTATCAGGTCATTTTGTATTGTCCCTTTGTTGGACTTGTTCAGGCAATTGCATCCTTGAGATGTCTTAGGCTCAATATGCATGCTCTTTGAAGGCAACACCATCTTAAAACAGGTATTTTAGGCATCTGACCATGACAATCTTGTTGTTTTAACTTCTGCAATGTTCTATGAGACTTAAGTGAACAGATTGCACAATAAATGGATCAATTTTAGGTGGGCACTCCATGTTCAGCAATTCTCTGCATTTTGGGCATTTGAGGATTTTTGTGACAGGCTCTGTCTGCTGTGAAAAGACAAATAAAGAAAAAGATGCCATGATCTTTAAATTTAAAAAAAGGCACGAAGGTTGATTAGAATGGTTGGATAAAGTAGAGAAAAGAGGAAAAAGGATGTCATTATATTCTAATCTCAAAAACTAAGAAGCCAGGCGGTGGTGGCGCATGCCTTTAATCCCAGCACTTGGGAGGCAGAGGCAGGCTGATTTCTGAGTTCGAGGCCAGCCTGGTCTACAGAGTGAGTTCCAGGTCAGCCAGAGCTATACAGAGAAACCCTGTCTCCAAAAGAAAAAAAAGAATTAAAAATTAAAAATGAAGCTTCTTTGATGATACATGAGAGTTACTCTTATCTTTGATTATGAAGATAGATATTTAGAATGTAGTTTGCAATTAAATTGGTTTAGTCAAATGGCAATAACAAGTTCTCATCTAGGATCTGTGACCACACCAAACACAAGTAGATGGTTAGATATTCCAAGGAAAACATTTTACCAAACTTACTTATTGTGATTCCAGGTTCATGGTATCAGACATCCTTTTCTAACCTCCAAAGTACCCAAGAGTATATGAAAGACACGCCCATGCATACATGAACCACACACACACACATACACACAAGCACACACACATACACAGAGAAAGAGAGAAAGAGAGAAAGAATAAAATCTTTTGCAAAATGATCCCAATTTCATTATTTAAAGTATATCTTTGTAAGGTTATTTATTTTAATTTTATTTTCGTTTGGGATAGCATCCTATTAAGAAAGTCAGTTTCTTATATTTTAATAATACAGTTTTCTGTGAGTTAATTAAGTACTGTTTTGTTTTAGAACTAATGTTATCTCTGTTTTTCTTTCAATGACATTTATTTAGAATGACATCAAAACTAAAGTCTATTATATTTTTAATCATTTCTTGATTTCACTATTCCCCTTTGCCCATTAGATGTAGCTTGAAACTTAAATGTAAAACTCTATTGAAACTGGTAACATTTTATCAAGAACCTCAGTTATTGTAGAGTTTTTTCTTTAGTCCACAGATGTTGAAGCAGCACAAGACATTAACTGTCAAAGTAATGCTTCCTAACCACCTGCTATTTGCCTCCCTGTTGAGACTACAAAGTAAACACATTTTTGAGGCGAAAGAAAAAAAAAACACTGTTATAAGCAGTGGCAGAGGGTTTTTTTTTAATTTACTCCTCAAAAGTTGCTAAATTTGTCTTTAGGTGGCAAAAATGGCAAGAAATTTCAAAAGATGTGTTAGAACAATTAGTTGAAAAACAGTATTACAGAAGAAAGTGCTAAACAACAAGTTAATGCTTATTACAAAAAAGACATTTGAAACACCAAGAAAGTTATTGGTTGTGCATACAACTTTTCAGAGAGTAGAGATTATGGAGTGAGTATTAAATATACTTCTTTAGCATCATTCATTGACTTAAATATTGTTTAAAATTTATTATTTACCCATCCCAAAGTATTTTAATGTAGAGATCCAAACTCTCATGGTAGCTCATTAAGAACATGATTGTTATACAGATGCATCTTTTCATGTGATCAAAGTGTTCTTGTTAATGACATTTACATTATTTCAAAGGACGTTTCATAGCAACTAACTGACATATAGGAAGTGTTTTAGAACCCATTGTCTTACCTAACTTGAAAACCAAATCTACATATTTTTTAAAAAATTTCTAATTTATTGTTCTTTTACTCTCTTGAAATGGGACTAGCCAACCCTAGTCTATCAATAATTCTCAAGTTAAAAGAGTCAAATTGTCACTAGATTATGTGTACATTCATGTGTGTTTCTAAGGTGGAGGGGAACAGGTACAAGACTGAATTGTTAAACAAAAAACCTTACTCATTATCATATATTTGTGACCTTGATCTGATTGAAATTTTGAGCTGCATATATATGGCCACATTGGATAGTTATAATACATTTTATCCATTATTTAATCTTGCCTAGAAATGAAAGCATTTCAATCAATTTCTCCTTGAAAATTACTGCAAAATTTGTGATTATATAACATTTACAGTATGAAATGCACAAGCTGTTACTCTATATCTTCTGAATAAATGTTGCCATAACCTCTGTGGTCAGTGTAAAATGGTCTGCAATATCTTATGCTTTAAAAGGCAAAATAGTTTTGTTTTTATTCACATTAGTATAGCATTTAATTCACAATTCCCAAAGCAAGGACATAACAAACATCATTAAAATGTGAACCAGAATAGTTTTTTAATTAATTTATTTCTTCACTTCATATTTCTATTACCGCCTCACCTTTCTTTCAGTCCCTCCCTCAACAGTTCATCCCCTTCTCCTCTGAGAGGGTGGGTCCTCCACTCCCTTTGGGCTTCCTCTCACCCTGGTATATCAAGTCTCAGCAGAGCTAGGCATATCCCCTCCTCCTGAGGCCAGACCAGGCAACACAGTTAGAGTAATTTCTCCACAGGCAGGAAACAGACATAGGAACAACTCCAGCTCCAGTTATTGGCTGATCGATATGAAGAATGAGCTGCACATTATTATGCAGGTGTCCTTGGCCTAGCCTATATATGCTCATCAGTTGGTGGTTCAAACTCTGAGAGCCCCAAGAATTCCAGCAGTGACTCTGTTCATCTTTCTTTGTAGGTTCCAACCCTTCTGGGGTCCTCAATCCTTTCTCCAACTCTTTTTTGTTATTGTTGTTGCTGAAATTTCTTTTATTATTATTGAATATTTACATTTTAAATCTTATCCCCTTTCCCAATTTTCCTCTGGAAAGCCTCTATCCCCTCCCCCTCCCCCTGCTTCTATGAGGGTGTTCCTACACCCACCCACTCCTGCCTCCCCATCCTGGCATTACTCTACAAGACACCCTAAGCTCAGTCCAATGGTTAATTGTGGGTCTCTACACTTGTTTCACTTAGCTGCTGGGTGGAGTATCTCAGAGGACAATTATCCTAGGTTGCTGTTTGAAAGCATGACAGAAAATTATTAATAGTGTCAGGGATTGGTGCTTGCCCATGAGATGAGTCTCTACTTGGTTTAGTAATTGTTTGGCTATTCCATTAGTCTCTGCTCCATCTTTTTTCCAGCATTTCTTGTAGACAGGAAATGTTTTGGGTGGAAAGATCTGTGGGTGAATTGGAGTCCTTATCTCTCCACTGATCGTCCTGCCTGGCTACTGTAGGTGGCTATTTTAGACTCCATATTGCTACTGCTAGGAGTCTCATCTAAAGTCACCTCCCTAGACTTCTGTGAGTCTCCCCTATCCAACATTGCTGCTGTGTTCTAGAGATGCATTTAATGGCAGTTTTACATAATTTCTGATATTCTAAATGAGACAAAACAATAGCAATAACTAGTAATTACAGTTAAGGTAAATGGAATACTGTATATAAATATGTGAATTTTGAAACATTGAACAATCTAATCATCATTTAGCAAACTAATTGTACTTTACACTTTCAACATGTTTCAGATAAGATTTCCAAAGAGTTTGAAACATGTGAATACATTAAAATTTCTTTGTCCCTGGTAAGTGAAAGCAAAAATAAAATATACTATTTCTCAAGAATATAAAATGTAGATGCATTCCTTTGTCTTGCAATAAAAAAATAAATATGACAAACTTCTTTTCAGAAAAAAAATGAGTTACATGTGATTTCTTTGTTTCCCAGGATTAGAATCACTTAAAGTACATTCAGTAATTTTCATTTTTATAGTAAAATTAATGATGAGTGGCAAGAGTATGGAGAATATATTTTCAAATTTTTGTTTATTTTCGTTAAAGAAATACATTAAAGGAATTGAAAATCTCCCTCTTTGCTGCTTACTTGGGACTCCCTGAAAGCACAACATACATTTTAGAATGACTGTGCCATCAAGGAATTGAAAGAAATATTTTTTTCTATAACCTTCATTTAATAAAGCAGTAAAACATTAGTCATAAATTAGCCACATGATAGCTCAATATATGTGCTGTTTATCTACTATTTCATTTGATAATAAATGACCTATAACTGAGTTATAAAGCTATTGTTCTGTTAATTATCTCTTGTTGAGGTGGCCCCATTTCTTCTTGAGCAGCTAAAATAATATTTAGGTCAGAATGTCACCATCTTATGATATCATGGTACTTGACTCTCATCTCACAAGTTTGGAGGGTGAAATAAAAGAATCTTAGATTCAAGACCAAGCTGAAAATTCTAAGTCAGTCTGGAATACAACGAAAACCTTTATCAAAAGACAAAGAAAAAGAAAAAAGAAAGAAAAGTCACCATATGTTACCCTTAGTCAAATTAGTAGCTTTGTATAAATAGTATAGATAAAAGTCTATCTTATAACCTATGTTATTTTTTTTAACTTAATGGGATATAAAATTGAAAATATTTCAACACAGAAAACTGAAAACTGATTTTTCAGGAAGTGAATTGTGTGTTTAAAACGTCTCTGAAGTAGACTTTGGCTGGAAAAACATTTGTATTCTCAACATTATTCAAGCCACTTGAACATCTTCTGATAATGGAGTCCACTGAAGATTCTAAATGTGTTTTTATCTCAAAAGTCTCTCAACTTTTGAAATTCAGCTATGATGAAAGTGTAACTTTTCTTCTAATAATCACTGCATATGGTTTAACGTACTTCCTTGTTTAAAGCATAATTTTAAATAGAAGTTTGAAAATGAGAGCAGATGTTATCATCACTCACAAAAATTGAATGCTATCAAAATTTTTAGGGAAAAGAAACTTTTTCTTATAAATCCAGTTCCTTTGATTTTGTTCAGAAAAAATATGGACTCTGATGCCATCCACTTAGTGTTTGTTTAAATTCACATTCTTCTTGCTAAAAAAATGCATATGACTAAAAAATGCATATGTAAGCCAGAATGCAAGATGGTCCTGGTAGAAGGTGAAGTCAGAGACTGAGTGGTAGTGGCAGAGCATAAAGAAGACTGGAGAATTAAGTAGATTGAAAAGTTAAAAGCATAAGGTTTCTCCATGATAGTGGGGATACACAAATTTAGTTAGTTTAATTGAATAGGTAAAAGATACAAAACAGTGTTCTTAGTGCAACAAGAAAATAATTTCAAATCTGGCTAGATTCTGTCATTGGGGTTATTGTGTCATATTGGGGAGGGGGAAGACATGTGAAGGGACATTTACAGGCTAGAGTGAAATTAACAGTGCTAAAAAGAAGTAAAATTGCTATGGGAGTGCAAAATTTGGATTTATTTTTTTGGTATGTGGGCAAGGAAAAGTCTCATGAGAGATATGGCTTTTAAGAGAGCCTGATGAAATAACCCTTTGGTGGAAGAGAGAGAGTTGGAAAGAGGATGAATGTTCCAGATAGAGGAACCACATATTAGGAAAACACGTAGGCATACTTGGAAGAATCTGTAACAGGTTGAACTAAATCCAAAACGTAGGGTCAATTTGAAAAATCATGAAGTTAGTAATACTGGGAAGCTGGATTGATTGGTATATCTGTGTTGTGGATAGCCCCAGCCTTGTATTTTGATACTAATTCCCCTCTCCTGTGAAGGACTGCAGAGGAGGTGTGAGTCATTACACAGGTGATTTCTAGTGAACCTTCTGTCCATCTTAATTTGTAAAATAAATGCTGGAGCCTGTGATTGGACAGAGGAATGGGAGGTGGAGATATAAAGGTTGGTGGGAAGAGAGCAGGGAAGGATGACGGAGGAGAACAACTGGGAAGCAGGAGGTAGAAGGACAGACGCAGTGTTTGGAAAACCCTCAAGTTATAAGGGTCTCCTAGCTGGGGAACAGAGTAGTGTAGGGGTATCTGCCCAATCTAGGCTTACAGAATATACTCATAATTACTGAGTTGTGTTTTCATTGACTGGTTCTATTCGGGTTGGAGATTCAGATATCTCCCACTACATATCTGAAAGCAAAAGATAGAGTAAAAAGTGAGAACAGTTTTAAGTTGTCCAAAATTAAGATGAGTGTTTTAAGCTGAGTGACTTTTTGGCAAGCTTTTCAAAATAGTCTACTATGGAACCTGTAACTTGACCTCTTGCCTAAGTACATACTAGATAAAAGATGGATAAGGCTGGATGTAGTAGGGTTAGCATCTAATTGAAGAAGCCAGGAATCTAGTAAAATAATACATAGAGTTCAAGTTTCCTTTTACCCAATCAATATCAAATGCTAATGTAGGGATTAATGTCGTAGAATAAAGTCCATCTTGTTTTTAAGACTCCATTCTAAGTTAAGTTGCCCTTAGAGAGGCACGTCCTCAACCCTTGAGGTCTGAGAAAAATCACAAAATGTCAGAGCAAGTTGCAAAATAGACACAGCAGCTGTAGCTAGCTGATAACAACAGAGTGGGCTATCAGGTCAAGGTGCTCCTTTCGGATGTATGCCCCCCCTTTATGGTCTAACAAGGTGCTGTAAACCAATTAGCTTAAAGTTCAACATTCCTTTACCCTCTCATGTAATACCAAGGCTTGGAAAGCCCTGCTTTTATTTCCTCCCCTTGAAAATCCCTATCCACTAGACCTAGGGTAGCTCTGTTATCCTGTTCCATCAGGAAGGTTTGTGGCCCAAACTTGATATTGAATAAAGAATCTCATGTGCTTGCATCGGAGTCCTGGTTCCTGGTAGTCTCTTTGGAGTTTCTGAGATCTGGGGATAACACTACTTTATGCTTGGGTCCCAAGATCTTCTATATTACACCCTCAAGTTTTTGTAAGCTCTAATGAGCATTGCTCCTGAAGACATTTAGGGAAGAATAACACTAGTGAAATACTGTTATAGTTTAGATAGGGTTTTGCTTCAGAAATTTTGCTTTCATTTAAGTATAACCTTTACATAATATGGTGCAGATATCTCCGGTCTTAAACAATAGGTGAGACTGATTTTATTTCTTATCCAAATAAATGTGAGTAGGGTTAAATTGTGTTTTGGACTATTATCATTGGCAGGAGAAAATTTAAGACAACCTCTACTGACAGTTTCACATAATTATTAATGATTATCATTATGCAGATCTAAGTGAAAAGGAGCAAGCAGGACAAAAAGTTATAAATATTGTACAGTTTGAGGAGAAAAAGAGAGCACCAAGACATTAAAAGTTAGTGCCAAACATTTTGTGCACATGTGACATGTTTAAATAAAGGCATGATTGATTGTAACTTTAATTTTTTCAAGGTCTACTTTTAATGATGGTTCTTAAACACTTCAAACTCTGTTCTAACCCACCACCCACCAGAGGTAATATAAAAGAAAGGATATTGGGGAAGTGGACCTGTTTAGAAATGCTTATTTGGAGCAAATCCTATTGCCTTATCAGGAAATCAGCAATTCAGTTCACAGGTCAGCAACGGCAGCTCAGTCCACTCACAAACACTTCACAGATATACCAGCAGTCTAGTTTAGTAGTCACGGGATAGCCAACATGAATCAGCAGTGGTAGCACTACCTAACAGAGATACCTAGGCCTCAGCCTTGACATGAGTCAGCACAAGGAAGGACTAGGCACAATAGGAACACCATAAATAGTTCTTGGATCTGCCTCTCTCAGCAAAGCAAAGATTAGCAAAGACCATCTAAGCAAGCTCCTATCACTTAGTTGAGTCTCTGGTATACTCTCCAAACATCCCCTTGCCTCCATGAATCATGACTCTTAGCAAAACTCCACATTAGTCTGTCTAAGCTGACATCATTCTGAGAAAGTGGCAAAAAACCACAGCATATCACTAGAATATTTTTGGTGCATTTTTCTCTATGGAACTCCACAAATAGAGTTCAACTATGCAAAGTAAGGCAGGCTAATCAATAGATGTGTGTTGTGAATCCTTCATCACATGTCCTTTCATGTGCTTACTTTAGCAGAACATTTTTTACCTGTGTCTGCTTCAGAAAAACATTCATTCACATGTTTGCCCCAGCAAAACACCATACATCACAACTGACTTTCCAAAGAACTTTTAAGTTTCTACTTCACATATGACTGATAAAGAGTCATACTCTTAGGGTAAAAGCCTACTCAATTAATCTTGCAAACTCTGAAAGAAATATTACTGTGTGGTTTTCTCCACCTAAAAAGACTAACATTTTAAAGCTTACACAACTCCAATTCAAAGAGGGTTTCAGATTCTATCTCAGGAAAGAAAATCATGGCAGCTTCCATAACAGTTTTCTGGTTTTAAAGTCAAGGATACAGGCATAAAAGTGTTATGAAATCTGCATCCATTTTTAAGGAAAGTTATTGAAGCCAGGCATGTGGCAGAGGCATCTCTACAAAGAGTTCCAGAGAAGCCATTACACAATGTGGTGGCAGTAAACTCTGGATCCCAGTGGAGACTGCCAGATGTTGGAGGTGTCAGAGTCGTGAGGTAGCTGACAAGAATTGCTGAAGACAGGGTGTGACCCAGCCCAGGAAAGCAAACTGGGTAGCAGTCAACAAAGCTAGAAGATGTGGGGGATTTGAAAAGACTTTGGGCCTTAAACATGAAATATAGGATTTGGAGTTTGCTCTACTGTGTTTTCAGCCTTTCTTTGCATCAGTATTTGAGCACTCTGCCCACTTTTGGTTATTTTAGAATAGTTACACATGTTCTGTGTCATTGCTTGTTAGAAGTATTCAATTTGCTTTTCTCTTTTACAATGGGTTACAGTTAAGAGATTACCTAGAGTCTTGAAAAAGGTTTGAAGACTTTTAAAAATTCTTGAGAATCACATAGATGGTTGGGAATTTTCAAGTTGGACTAAGTGCATCTTACATTATGAAATAGCAACAAGCATATGGAGGCTTTCAAGTAGAATGTGGTGGCTTGAAACAGAATGTCCCTTGTAGGATCATATATTTGATTATTTAGTTCACAGTTGGTAGACTATTTAGGAAGGATTAGAGCATATGGACTTTTAGAGTAGGTATGTTACTCAAAAAAGGGTAGAGGTTTCAAAAGCCTATGCCAGGTCCAGTATTACTCCTTCTTTCTACTGTATTTTGTATATCAACTATTGTTTATCCACTATTTTTCCAGTGGCATGCCTGATTATAATCAAATTTCTTGCCATAGTGATCATGGACTAATCTTCTGAAACTTAAGCAAGGCCCAAATCAATGTCTTCTTTGTTAAGTTTCTTTGGTCTTGGTGTCTCCTGTGAAGAATAAAACAGTTATAGCACCTATTTTATAATATTTTTATTATGAAACTGTCTATAACTATATTTTGTCTTCTAATAAAATATGGAAAGTTTATTATACAAAATAGAGTTTTATGTTTCATACAAAGTATTTCTTTATTGTTTTTACATATTTTAACTTGATATTACCTAAATAGAATATTGAATATTTTAATTTATTGCATGTAAGTGGTAAAAACATGATCATTATAGCTTTTCTTGATATTGTTAAAAATGCATTTGTATTTTATCAAACCAATTAAAATTTTAATTTTTTTCAATTGGATGGATGTTTTTTAACATTTTGATTTAGTCATATGATAAGAATTTTAATAGAAAATCCATTTTTAGCAACTACATTAAAAGAATTATATCATTCCATCTCTGATTATTTACAGTGTAACTATTTTTCTAACTACTCTAGCTCTGAAAATATATGGAAGATATACAATCAGTTACTATGAAATAATGTATATAAAAATGTCATCTACCATTGCCAAGTAACACTTTTTATGTAAACTGCAGAGAATCTCATATATATGATCCTCTAAGTTCATTCTCTACTTATTTTTAGCTGCATTAGAGAGGAAGTACTTAATATTTAATTCTACATTACAGAAATGGAGAAGACATGAGAAAATTGAAACACAACTTCATATTGAGCTATTAAACCAGGGACTCTTGTAATGAAGACAGCTGTTTTTACCTCAGGTGGTTCTTTGATGAATACAAAATGAAACTAGTCTTTGTTGGTAATACTATTCCTGGAATGATATAATCAAATGTCTAATCTCCCAAGATAGTGAACAGATAAAGTACAGATTCTGTAGATGTCAAACTTGGTGAACCAATGGGTTTGCTTAGTTTGCTTATAGATATATGGGTGAGCAGTTATTTACAGAGGCATAAATTATCCAAAGACAATTGCATTACAAAAGCTGAGCACAGCAACTGTGACAGTTCACAACAGCTGGGTACCAGGAACACAGTGCAGAGCCTGGAGGGGATTCCATACATTGAAGCATTTTCTTTCCAGATGTTTCAGGTGTTTCTGCTTCTTCCAGGCAGCTGTGCTTCTCTGAAAGCATTTTATGCAGCTTCTCTGGTTTCTATTTTTTTTAGGTGTCTTAGCTGATCTGAAAGTGTCTCTCAGAAGTCCTTATTATATATGCTTAGAGATGGAGGATCCTGGTGAATCTGTTCAGTTTTGTGGAATTTCTTAATCTGTTGAATTTTTTATTTCTCAAAACGATTGAGATTGCCTGTATGATGCAGTGTTTTTATCTGCTGTTAGAACATCCTGTGCTGTAATTATTTTCCTTGTAGAAAGTTAAATTTCATGTGTCTCTTAATGTCCTGTGTCTTGGTGTCCTTCCTTGAAGTATAAAGATTTTTTTCTCCACTAATTAAACTGTTATACAACATGCTTCTCTAATACAAAATTATTAACAATACCAGTTATTACATACTGTCAACACCTGATTTTATCTCCTTCATTGAAGGATTACAATAATGTTCTAAATCATGTAGAGTCATGGAATAATATTATGCAATACAAAACATTTATAGCCAAAAGAATCAAATCACTGTCTGAAGAAAAGATAATTAAAATATAAGGGAATTAGGTAAAAACAGGTAATCAAATGTTCACCAGAAAATTTACTACTATATTGTAATTCTTCTAAAATGGATTTCAAATTTGTATTGTTATTAGTGCTATGTAGATGGAGGATGGCATCACAGCATGTGTGGAGTTCAGAGGACAACTTTAAGTCATTGGTTCTCTCTTTTCACTGGGCTACTCCCATTGCTTTGGCCTCTGTGTCCTCCAAGCTAGATGGCTCAAAAATTTCCAGGTGAATTAACTGTCTCTGCCTGTCATCTCCCCATAGGGCTTCTGAGATTACAAATGCTCACCACCCATTGTGCTATTTACTAGGGTTCTAGGAATTGAATTCAAAATATCAGGCTTCCCTGGGAAGCACTTTTACAGTCTGAGCCATCTGTTCATCTTTGTAATGCCATTAAAGTGTAACCTAATTTGACCAATAAATGACAAAATAGGCATACTATTTCAAATATAATGTAATGACATAAGCAAGCAAAGATATTGCATCTCTTTACCTCACCACAAGCACAGTGGCCATTATCAAGGATGTTAATGACAAAAGATACTGCCATAAATATGGCCAAGGTGAACTTATACACTGTTATAATTGGTAGTTTGATTGGTTCTCAAAAAACTATAGAGTTTAAATATGAACCAGTTATACAACTCCCAGGCACATACCCAAACTTTTTTTTTTAAATCAAACTATGCAGACTCTTTCACATCCATATTTCTTGTTGCTCTATTTACAATACATAAGAAATGGAATTGACCTCGTTAGTCAGCAACAAATAAGTTAATATGAAAAATGTGTTACATAAACACAATGGAATATCATTCAGCTTTATAGAATTAAATTTGTGAGTAAATTAATGGAAGTTGGACAAAACTATACTGAGTAATGGAACTCAGGGCCAGAAAAAAAATGTCCTGCATATTATCTGTCATATATGGATCCTATATTCAAATCTTTTGTTTTCTCTGTTTATCTTAGAGTACATGAGGAAAACAGAAGGTGGGATTTGGGAAACGGACACATTAAAGGAGGAAAAATAATATATTAGAAGTAAAACAAATGTTTTCAAGTGGAATGAACACACAGGGGTATGGGAGTGTGAATGAAGCAGTGAAAAGGGCTGATGAGTCTGAATGAAAGGATATATGAAAAACTCCATCGAATCTGATATTTCACAACTCAGTACATGTGAAGTGAAAGAATAGAGGTCTATACTGTGAATTAAAGAGTTAAGTTGTAGAAGAAAGAGTAATGTTGGATTTTCAAAAACTAAGAATGTATGAAAAGCTCTAAAATGTATCAGTAAATTTAAAACATTATTTCAAAAGTTTTATGGGGAATTATTCTGAATGAGTAGACAATGTCTCTCCCAGATGATGTGGATAATTAAATTAAAATTGCAATTCAAGTCAAGAATAGTTCCCTGTAAGTTGTTGGTTATGGAGGCTCTAGGTGTCTTCAAAACAATAGGCTACACTGATTACAAATCTATATACCAAAAGTCTATCATAGAGACATCTTACACTTTTGCTACATGATATAAAAAAGCAAATCACAAACTAATTGTGAAGTTTCTTCCCTACTGGCTGACATCCATAGTGCCAGACTGCAGGGAGAGAAAAGATATCATTGATCTTGCCTATTGCTGGACCCTGCATGTCACAATACCAACATGACATTCAAGATACTGGTGCAATTGTGGCACAATTGTTATGGAGTAATTACCTAACTTCTAATTGGATTTAATGTTTCCTTTACAGTAGGAAATTTCATGCCTGATACTACAAGTGTGATCCAAAGCCCTAGGTTGTGGAGACTGTAGGCCTTACTGTAGAGCCTGCTATTTTTATTGCACTAAATGGTCATCTACTTGCCTTCTAACTATATTTATACACATAGACTAGCTTCTCTGAACATTGCAGAAAAGCTTCTTTTGTTATTGTGCAATGCTACATAGAGAAGAGCGTAGACCAAATGCTGACTGTGTGTGTGTATGTGTGTGTGAGTGTGTGTGTATGCCTGTGTGCATGCATGAGAGAGAGAGAGAGAGAGAAAGAGAGAGAGAGAGAGAGAGAGAGAGAGAGAGAGAGAGAGAGAGAGAGAAACAAAGCACAACACAGGAATCTGGACAAGAAAGTAGTGAAGTAGTGATGGGATAGGGAAGGAGCTAAAGGAAATAGAATGAGAAATTTTGAACAAAGCATTATATACACAAATAAATATAAGCTAAAAATTTAAATTTATTCAATCTTACTGAAAGAAATACTCCAATTAACATTTTATTAAGAGCTTTTTATATGAGAGTTATAAATACCTAGAAGAGAAAAATCTACTGAAATATTTTATTAATAACACAAAGGCTAGTACTGTTAGCGTAACCATTTACTAAAATTCTCGATCCTGATGAGGACAGAGGCATTTAGATAAATAGTTCATCTGTTCAGATTAGTTACTCTTGAAAAATTAACTGCTGTATAGACATGGGTACTGATCATGCATCCTAAATATCTACAACAAATTACTTTCTTAAACATCATATTAAATTTAAGGTAAAACCATTTTAAGTAATTTGTAGCTTGTAAACAGGTATTTTGCATTATATCTGATTGGTTTGGATGCTCATTAATACATTCCAAGTTTCAGCATTACCCATGTAGACACAATGCATATTAATTGAAACTTACTTATTTCTATATATATGAGCAAATTACACCTTTCTTAACTTTGAACTTGTGTTAATGTTACAAATGGTGTACATTTGAGACAAAATGAGGAAGAAATATTTACTGGAACATATAGAACACAAAATTTTTAGGAGATACTTGGAGCAAAAGGGCACCCTGTTTCAGTATTGTATTCACACTATGCAGAAAATATAACTTTTTTCCCCCATTAAGATTACCTTTTACTTGTTTTGGTAAATTGCAACGAATTTTCCCCTTTCAACTACTTGATCTCCTATGGTTTTCTTTCCCCTTTACAGTGAACTTCAAATGGGCTTTGACTTTTCAAAATATAACAGAGCAAGCAACCATTTGGAAATAAGAGGGCACTCCAAGGTAAAGCCACATCTGTGAGAAAACACCTGTAAAACTGCTTTTATATATTTTATATAAATCAGTAACAGGTCTGACAGTTAAGACTCTAAAGGAGGCTTTAAAATGTATCAACGTCCTCTCTTTAAGAATATAAACATTTTGAATGTTTTGTTCTTCAACATTAATGTTACTTAACAGCTCATGCCATTATTATAAGAAAAGATATCTCTTGATTTTTAATTTTGTTAATGTATTATACATGATTCCAACATCAGATTTCCACCTTATCTATAATAGATTTACTGAATACTTAAATTTGTGTGCTTTCATATTACTATTTTAATGTGTTAGATATTAGCCAGGAAAACTCTTACAATATAATTATATATATATATATATATATATATATATATATATATATACACACATTTATATGCAATTTATATGCATGCATGCCTCAATATCTTCCTAAAAGTTTTCAGAAATCATAAGTAAAATGAAATCTCACATTTTAGGGCAGGTCTCAATTTCTACAGTGTCCTATTTAATAATGTTATTTTTAATTTTATATAATTTACTATGTTAATATAAGTTCAGTTCTGTTTTCTATTGTGGCCTCATCTATAAACTCATATTTTGAAATACATAAAAATATCTGATCAATTTAGATTATCTCATTGAATAATTTTCATTTGACATTATACTCTCTTTTCATGGCTCACTTAGTAATGAGATGTTTATGTATCAAAAACATTATACCACCAAATCAGTCCCATAGAATTTATGAAATGCTCAACAAAATTCTATGACGATGCCAAAAGAAAGAAACTGTGAGGCTCATCAACTGGCAAGAGTGTGGGGAAATGACAAGAAGCCACATGAGGCTAACAAGAAGTTCTTTAGCAAGTTTTTCTCTATGAAGTCACCACAAGGGAAGATAATCAAAGCAATGTAAGGCGAACCAGAAACTAATATCTGTGTATCACTAGCAAAGACTAGCAAGGTGGAGCAAACCAAATCAATGCACAAGCTCCCATTGTCTGTGGGGTCATGTTTCTATTCTTTTTGAATATCACATATCCTTTTATGTTTCTGCTAAAGCAAAACATCCTTTCACTTAGGTCTGCTTCACCAAAATATTTTTTCACATGTCTTCTTTACAAAACATTCTTTTACCTATGTGCTCTAGCAAAACATCATTTGACATAACTGACTTTCCAAAAAAACCAAAAGGTTCCACTTCACTGAACTTAAAAATATTTAGGCATTAGTTTTAAAAGGAACATGATAGAAAAACATTATTAATATTAATAATGGATATTAATGAAAAACATGTATTCCTGAAAGATAGTTTCATATAGTATGAATAAATACCAATATAAAACTGGAAGTATAAAAACCAAAATACTTTCTCCTGAGTAGTAGTATAAATTGAATGACCGTTCTGTCAAAGAAGTAACACCAAAAATCCTAAATTATATTAAAATATAGAAATAACTGAGAAAAGACTGCTTTTCAAAACTTAGAAATTAATTACAAGAACTGGCTTTTCTTGATTTTGACAATATTATTGAAGAAATTTCGTGTAAAAGTAAGTTGCTTCTGTTAGCTCACAATATTTGAGATTTCATTCACGTATTGATCCTACCACTTAAATGCTCATAAGGCTATGCCTAACAAAGGTTTTTCATTATTCTTTATTTGTGAAGACTTAATACATTGACTAAGGTATGTATTTGTTCACACATACAAAAATTATTGAGTATAATTATTTCTGTAGATTTTTCTCTTTCATGCTTTGTATGAAGTATATATTTTGATAGAGTCTTAAAAATGTGTTTTATAGCTAAGTATATAAAGAAATATGAGTATGTGGCAAATATCTGCAGGAACACAATAGGAGTTTATTGTAAGTAATAAATGATAAGCCCAGAAAGAAACTTTTATTTTATTTTATTTTTTAAATTTTTAATATTGGATATTATATTTACATTTCAGATTTTATCCCCTTACCCCATTCCCCCACCACCAAGAACCCCATATCCTATCCCCACTTCTCCTGCTTCTATGAGGATGTGCCCCCACCTACACCCCACTCCCATCTCCCCACCATCGAATCCCCCCCTACTCGGTGTTCAGCCTTCATGGGACCAAGGATCTCCTCTCCCAACTATTTTCTACAAGTCCATCATCCCCTACATATACAGATGGAGTATTCGGTCCCTCCTTATGTGCTCCCAGGCTGGTAGTTCAGACACTGGGGATCTCTGGTTGGTTGGTATTGTTGCTCTCCTCATGGGGCCACAAACCCTTCAGCTCTTTCGGTCTTTTGTCTAACTCCTCCATTGAGAAACACTTGATCAGATCAATGGTTAGCTGTGAGCATCTGCATCTAAATATGTCAGAATCTGGTAGACCTCTAAGGAGACAGCTATATCTGGCTCCTATCAGCATGAACTTCCTGACATCCACATCAGTGTCTACTTTTGGTGACTGCACAGGGGATGGATACCCAGGTGGAATGGTCTCCAGACAGCTCCTCCTTCAGTTTCTGTCCCACACTTTGTCTCCATATTTGCTGCATTGAGTATTTTTGTTACTTGTTGTAAGTAGAACTGAGGCATCCCCTCTTGGTCTTCTTTTTTCATGAGCTTCATGTGGTCTGCAGGTTGCATCTTCACTATTCCATGCTTTTGGGCTAACATTCACTTAACAGTGAATATATACCATGTGTGTTCTTTTGTGATTAGGTTGACTCACTCAGGATGATAATTTCTAGTTCCATTCATTTACCTAAGAATTTCTCGAATTCATTATTTTTAATAGCTGAGTAATACTCCATTGTGTAAATGTACCACATTTTTTGTATCCATTCCTCTGTGGAAGACATCTGGGTTCTTTCCATCTTTTGGCTATTACAAATAAGGCTACTATGAACAAAGTAGAGCATATGTCCTTGTTATATGTTGGAGCATCTTCTGGGTATATGCCCAGGAGTGGTATAGCTGGGTCCTCAGGTGTCCAATTTTCTGAGGAACTGCCAGACTGATTACCAGAGTGGTTGTACCAGCTTGCAATCCCACCAACAATGGAGGAGTATTCCTCTTTCTCCATATCCTTGCCAGCATCTACAATCACCTGAGTTTTTGATCTTAGCCATTCTGAATGGTATGAGGTGGTATCTCAGGGTTATTTTGATTTGCATTTCCCTGATGACTAAGGGTGTTAAGCATTTTGTGACATGCTTCTTGGCCATTCAAGTTTCCTCAGTTGAGAATTCTTTGTTTAGCACTGTAGCCAATTTTTAATAGGGTTATTTGGTTTTCTGGAGTCTAATTTCTTGAGTACTTTGTATATATTAGATATTAGCCCTCTATAGGATGTAGGATTGGTAATGATCTTTTCCCATCTTTTGGTTGCCATTTTGTCCTATTGACAGTGTCCTTTGCCTTACAGAAACTTTGCAATTTTATGTGGTCCCATTTGTCAATTCTAAGTCTTAGAGCATAAGCCATTGGAACTTTCCCCCTGTGTCTAGGTATTCAAGGGTCTTCCCCATTTTCTCTTCTATTAGTTTCAGAGTATTTAGTTTTATGTGAAGGTCCTTTATCCACTTGAACTTGAGCTTTGTACAAGGGGATAAGAATGGATTGATTTGGATTTTTTTACATGCTGACCTCCAGTTGAACCAGCACCATTTGTTGAAATTGCTGTCCTTTATCCACTGGACTGTTTAAGCTCCTTTGTCAAAGATCAAGTGACCACAGTTGTATGGGTTCATTTCTGGATCTTCAATTCTAGTCCATTGATCTTCCTGCCTGTCTCTGTACCAACACCATGCAGTTTTTATCACTATTGCTCTGTAGTAGAGTTTGAGGTCAGGGATGGTGATTTCCCCAGAAGTTCTTTTATAACTAAGAATAGTTTTCACTATCCTGGGCTTTTTGTTATTCCAGATGAATTTGCAAATTTTTCTTTCTGTCTTTATGAAGAATTGATTTGGAATTTTGATGGGGATTGCATTGCATCTGTAGAATGCTTTTGGCAAGATGGCCATTTTTACTAAATTAATCCTGCCAATCCAGGAGCATGGGAGATCTTTCCATCTTCTGAGATCTTCTTCAATTTCTTTCATCAGAGACTTAAAGATCTTGTCATACAGATCTTTCACTTGCTTGGTTAGATTCACTCCAAGACATTTTATAGTATTTGTGACTATTGTGAAGGGTGTCATTTCCCTAATTTCTTTCTCAGCCTGTTTATCCCTTGAGTAGAGGAAGGCTACTGATTCGTTTAAATTGATTTTATATCCAGCGACTTTGCTGAAGTTATTTATGATGTTTAGGAGTTCTCTGGTGTAAGTTTTAGGGTCACTTAAGTATACTATTATAACATCTGCAAATAGTGAAATTTTGACTTCTTCCTTTCCTATTTGTATCCCTTTGACTTACTTTTGTTTTCTAATTGCTCAATATATACTCTCTTGTATAACCAGGTACAAGATTAGAAACAGGGCCTAAACAAACTGCTTTACAAATACCACAATATTTGTGGTAGTATACTTGCAGAAGTTATGTATCATATTCCAGTTGCATTGTTATTTTGTGAAAAACTGTCTAGTGTATCCAAATATAAGCCAGTTAAAAACATAGACTTTTATCAATCTCCTCAAAATTATCAAGATAATTTCATCTTGGGGCATATCAAAAAGAATTTTATCCTGAATCATATTAAAAAATATTACCCTGAGCCGTATTAAAATCTGAGCCTTGAAGAAATATCAAGTTATACATTTCTTTTGTTTTTTTACCATGATACATAAAATTTTATATGAAGTATTTTAATTTGACCACAGATAGCACATTAAGAAATGTGGAGTCATATAATTTTTCTAATGTTAATGAAGCCTTGTGAAATACAAAATGTTAATTTTGTAGTGTTAAAATATTTGTTATTAAACTTATTAAAATTATACTGCTATTTTTAACTGATTTTAACATACAAAATATAATAGATTTAATTTAGATATATTAGCAATCACTGTAAAAATGAAAGACATGTTTAGTTAAAGGCCTTGCATATGAAAACTGCCAACAAATACATAAAACATATAAATGTTGCTAAATTCTGGATTTTCTTACAAGTTCACATCTAGAATATTTCTACCTTTTAATTATTATATAACATATATTTTAATTACTTAAAATCTAAAATTATTTTATTAAAAAATGACTCAAATTTCAACGGCTCTGTGTGTCATGAATCCTAAGAAGCAGTGGAATATGATAGAATGGAAGTAGGCTGTGGTGTCTGCTGTATCATAATGGATATCTTTTTATTCACTTTATCTGTTCATTTTCTGGAAGTAAAATAAAGGACTACATCCTGAAGGAGTATATACCTTTAATCTTATCACTCAAGAGGCAAACAGAGGCAGATCTCTATGAATCAAATTCAAGCCTAGCATATATAGCTTGCTAACTAGCTTTCTAGACCAATAGGTAGACAGACAGACAGACAGACAGAAATATGATATATAACACACACACACATATAGAGATAGATAGATAGATAGATAGATATAGATATAGATAGATATATATCTGATATATGTGTATATGTGTGTGTGCATGGTATATATAAATTATAGTATTTACCATGTATGTAATGCTCATAATTTTTATGTAGAATTTTTTTATGTGGATAATGGAACAGGCATTACTCATAAAGGAGACTTTATTTTTGTTGTACTTCAGGCAAATTGGCTTTGATAATTGTCATAATATCCAAAGTCAGTTTTTTTGGTTAATAAGTTACCCAGATTATATTAAACAGATATTTTTTGACACAAAGTAGCACTGAATTATTGAAATAATTGAATATGTATTATTTATTGCATATCTTGTATATAGTATACATCTGTATGATATATCTAAGCACCACAAAAGAAAAAATGGTAGGAGCAGAGAATAATGCTGAGATAAAAACACTCCCTTAAAAAGCACCCAAAAGATACAACACATTTTCATTAGTTAATTAGTATGTGTAAGTGTTGTTATTATGAACCACAAATTGTAAACTAGATAGAAAACTTTTCTCTAAAACAGGATTACATGTTCTAGAAAATAGTGCTATGTAAAGGCTATTATCTTTATCTCTTACTTTTAAACATTTATATTCTAACAGCATGTAATTAACCTTCTTGATTCATGTAAAGCAGATTATCAGTTGGAATTATTTTAATTATTATGTTAATACCCTGGAATCTGTAGGTGGTTGTATCATTATGTTTTATATTACTCTAAAAATGTTCCATATATAGATTATAGGTTTTTAGTAGCTTAAAAATACTATAAGAAAACATGAATGTGTAGAAATTTTATTGTAATGCAGGTAAATTGTTAAATTAATTTTATTTTCTAGAGTAAAATATCTATTATTCATTAGAAGAGAGAAATGAGAAATAATTAATACCTGTAGGTTATCTATAACCTATTTAACAGTTTAAGCCATTTTCTTGCCCACACACAATTTGAATTTATCAACCAAAAACAGTCAATAATCTGTTGCCACATATTAACCTCTTTCATATTAGCATCAATTGTTTATGAATAGTATTAGTAGTTTTTACAGTTTGAATATAGAACCTTCCACAGTCTCATGTATTGAAAATTTTATTCCCAAAGCTAACAATTTATTTTCTTTCAGCTCTGTCCCATCTGTGGCTCTCTCTACTTTTTGCTGGTTACAACTTGGTTCTACTATGTGTTTTGGCTGTTTTTTCTCTCTTACTCTGCCCTAGAAATAGCTGACAATAGAGTGAAACCTGAATTTGCCAGCCAAAATCTATCCTTGCTTTAGGTGTTTTTCTCAGAATTTTGTCACAGTCATGAAAAATGAAATAGTCTGACTAGTAGAGTCATTATAATCTGAACATTCTATAGCAGCATAATCTCACTGGGTATATTAAAAAGAAAATAGTACAAGTTATCTAACTTCGATTTTTCTGTTGTGGGCCCCATATACAACATGTTTAAGTTGTGCAACTAGAAAGACTTAAGGCTTCTTATATTAACAATTGAAATAAATTCTCTAGGTATCCCTTATATCTTCACATACTCAGAAAATAAGAATACCCTCCATCTGAAAAATCTGGACATAGAATTTATCTTACTTGCTATGAAAAAATAATTATAACAGCTATTAAAAAACATGGCAGTAACAGATGAATTTGACTTTTCTTGTTATACTACCAAATATTTAAGGAAGATTTCAATGTTTCAGATATTACTCCAGAACATACATGGTGAAAAATTATTCCCAGTGTATAGAGAGTATATAAAATCTTCAAAGATTATATACTATCAGCATAAGTATGGTCATGTCAACAATACCCATGCCACAGACCCATGAAACCACTATTTGCAGAAAGTATAAAATGTGGCTTCTTTATCCCAGATGACTGTCATATAGCACTGCTCCTCTGTAGAGACCTTCTCACATAAAGTAGCTAAGCCTTCTTTTAATTTGTACTATTTATAATAAATTTGCTATATTTCCAGGTTGGTGCTGGTTGCTACTTGCTCAAAAGCACAGTGCATTTGAGGCAAGCTTTACAATAATTGTGTCATCATTTTGTTGCCCTTATCAGTTCAAGTCCAAAGAGTGCAAATTAGGACACCAATTAGCTTTAGAACTATAGCATACTTTATATATCGAATCATGACAAAAAATGGCAGAGAAAAATTCAGGTCAATGGGAAATTATGAATACTGACAGAAATATTTTAAACAATATATTACTTATATGATCCAGAAATGAATATAATAATGATTAAATATAAATTCTGTTTATTTAAGGAACATAAAATTAATATATACTTATCAGCAAATGTATCAGGTTAGAAACCTCAAATAGGCATAATTTTTCATCTATGAACTAAATTTACCATAAACCCCAAATATAATAGTATGCAGTACCATAATCATAAATCCTAAAGTATTTTTAAAAAATCTAAAATTCCAAATTAAATTGTGAAAATATAACCTTTAAGATTAAATTTTAAAGGTACAAAAATAAATTAATATAATATAAAATAAACATTATGCACATTTTTATTGGAAACTATTTAACAATAATATAAAGCCATGGCAGGATAATTTTTATGCCACCTTTCATAATGACATACTTTTTTATACATTTTTATAGATGGAAGCACTCAATATACTAATGCTAATTACTGAAACTAAAGAGTGATTTGGGTAAAAATAAGTTTACAAAGAAATTCATGTAAAAGCAATGTGTAAACATACTACTATTATTATGAACTGTGCATGCAAATTGATACCGGTCATGTACAGAAATGTTGTGATGAAAAACCTAGCTTTTAACAGCATGGATCTAAATCTAAGTGGTCACAGAATATATAGTCACTTTAAGATCCAAGACATCAAGAAATGTCAGCTTTCACAAATACATACAAACAAAACATATGTCACTGCATGGACTAATGAAATTTTGGCATTTTTGCATTCGTTCTCAATGCCAATACAGAAAAATAAAACATTTTGTTATAAAAATTGTATTATTGTTTATTCAGTTGCCAGTTTTTTCTTGTATTTTAACATTCTGCCCAAATTCTGACTACAAATTTTCAGAAAAGAGTATAATAGTTATCTTTTCATCAGGATATAAACATGTAATGTTTTAGTGTTTTGATTTTTGGCTGTAATTACCTGATTGATAATTATTGACTTAAAACAATCTAGAATTACTACCAGACAAAACTCTGTTATTTACTGTAGGGAATTTCTTGATCAAGTTAATCGAGTTAGAAAGATCTACTCACTGAAAGAGGCTCACTGAGGATGACAGTTTTTCTTGCCTACCATAATTACACTTTTATACATTTTAATCTGGAAGAAGAAATCTCATAAGGGAAAAAGAACTACAGGCAATTGAGAACTGCTGAGATTGAAGAACCTTTCTTCCTCAGGAATGAATCACCCAACTAAATACCCAATAACAAATGATCATCACTAAAATTATATACTGATATTTAATACTAAACAAATTGAACAGGTGATATTTGTATATTTAGGCATTTGTGTGTATGAGTGTAATGGTAATAATTAAAAAATAACAAGGCCAGTATTTGGAAAGGAAGCTCATGGGTACCTGGCAGTGATTCAAGTAATAAAAGGGAGGAACATAAATGTTCATATACTTAATTAAAAATATTACAATGCTATATTTATTTATTGATTGCTTGATATGTGAGACTTTCTATTGCTATGATAAAATGCTATGACCAAAAGCAATTTGGACTGGGGAAATCTTTATTTCAGTTTAATTTTCATGTAGCAACAGGGACTTAAATAGTACAAGATCTTTGAGTCAGGAGCTGTGTTACTTACACGGAGGAGTAGCCTCATGGAGGAGTGCTACTTCTTAAAACATTTAAAAAGATTTGTAGAGAAATTTTAATCCAGCAACATGGCTGCTCTGACAAGGGATCTCATCTGAATACATAGGTCTGTGTGATCTGGCTGGAATATAGACACACCCGTAATACACACCTTTAATCTCTAGGTCCAAAATTATTTAGTACATACTTTAATCCCAAGTAATGACCTCTAATTGAAAAGCAAACAAAATGAGGAATCAGAGAAGGATTTGATAGAATGAGTGAGAGATAACTCTCAGCAAAAATTTTATTTAAGACAGTACAGGGAGAGAGTCAGATCAGTTGAGTCAGTTGGGAGTCAGTGCAGTGTGAGTAGTACAGTAGACGTGAGTTCATTTGTAAATTCATGCAGCTTACTGTAGGTCAGTAGAGGCTGTTGAAGCCAGAGAATAGGAGAAAGAAGATTAGAACAAATGCCAAAATTAGTTTGAGCCCAGAGTAATTCTCTGAGTAGCTGAGAAGAGCCAGATTGAACAAGTCAGCTTGGAGAGGAGTTTGAGCAAGAACAACTGAGTTGAATAAACTAGTCAGTGTTCAGAAAGAACTAGAAAGCATAAGCCTATTCAGCAGTAAGCCTCTGAGATGACAATTATATCAGGAGAATTTTCTATATCTGGCTCCTCATTTTAGAAAATATGAATTCTGAAAATCTCTGAGAGGGAGACCTTCAAATTTGGTTCATAAAACAATAGTAAGTAAGACAGAGTTTACTAATAATTATCAGATGTACATTTTTATTCTGCCAAGAAGTATCACATTCAAATTGTATTTTTGAAAGTTTTTTTCAGTTTTATTTAGAAAAGGCCACCCAAGTCTATATAGTAATAATTATTGAATTTGCTGTATGCTTAGTTCTTTCCTTGAAGATTAAATAGAGTTTTCTAGCAAGGCAGGTATTGATTTGGTGGAAAAAATCATTAAAATGGTAATTAAGCCATTTCTATAGAATGACCTATCTTGTCAACTGAAAATTTGAATTGATCCTTGTACTTGAGTAACGTAAAATGTTATTACTCAAAAGCTGTTGGGTTCTATGTTCTTGCAGATTGCTCCTTTGACTACTATGGTATGAAAAAGAGAAGTTAAGAGATGTGGTATGTTGGTAGTCTTCAATTATAGAATATGGTTGTTAATGGTTGTATTTTGAGAGACCTCCCTAAAGAATAATTAATATACCTCCTCAAGTATATCAAGGAAAATTCTATTATTTTTCAGTGAGTCATTTTGAATTGGTGTTCTTACATTATTCTAAGTACTTTTGTAAAAGTATATAATTGAATGAATAGTTATTAATATAAGTAAGTTAGAGGGAAGATGTCTTCCCCTCTGAAAACCCCACAGTCAAAAGGCCTCCCAGGAGATTTACTGCACCCAGATCAACAGATAAGGGAGCCTCCCAAATAACCATAACATCTGAGAAGCCCAAAGAGCCTAGTTGACTGGGACCCATTCTCTCTGCTCCAACTACACCTCCCTTCCTGCATCTTCCTTCCACCAGGGCAGATCATCAGCTTCTCTGCCACTTTGAAGACCTAACAGTCTGAAGGATTCAGAGCAGATGTGCCTCACTTAGGGCAAAATGTAAGGGGGCCTTCCAAATAACCACAGCAGCTGGAACCCCCAAGGAGTCCAGTGGACTCAGGACCGATACCCTTAACATGAACTCTACCTCCCTTCTAGCCTGCACTTTCCACCAGGACAGATCATAAATCTGCCTAGCCTTCTGAAGATCTCATAGTTTGAAAGCTTTCCAGGAGAACTGATGCACCCAGGACAACAGACAGCACAGTCTAAAAGCCTCCTAGGACATCTGCTAGAGCTAAGGCAACAGATCATCTGTGTGCATGCCCCTCTGAAAATCCCATAGTCTAAAGTCCTTCCAAAAGATCTGCTGTAGTTAGAGCCACAGATCTCCTTGGACACCTGCAGCTACCCAGGAACACAGGAAACAGGCTCCAGAAAGAGACACCCAGGCCAATTAACACCAGAAGTAAACAAATGAATTGAGGCAAGTAAAAAACCATAAGAAACAGAATCCAATATACTTTGCCACCATCAGAGCACAGTTGCCCCATCACAGCAAGCCCTAAATACCCCAAAATACCTGAAACAATGATGCTGACCTGAAATTTTATCTCATGAAAATAAATAATTCACTGAAGAAAATACAGGAAAACACAGGTAAACAGGCAAAAGCCCTTAAAGAGGAAACAAATAAATCTCTTGAAGAAATAGAGGAAAACAAAATCAAAGAGGTGAAGAAATTGAATAAAAAGGTCCAAAACTTAATAGTGGAAGTAGAAACAATAAATAAATCACAAATTGAGGCAGCTCTGGATATTAAAAAAACCTAGGAAAGAGATCAGAAGCTTCAGATACAAGTATCAACAAAAGAATAAATGAGATAGAAGAGAAAAAACTCAGGCATAGAAGATACCTTAGAAGATATTGACACAACAGTCAAAGAAAATACAAAACATAAAAAACTCCTAACCCCAAACACCCAGAAAACGCAGGACATGATGAAAAGGCTAAACCTAAGAATAATAGGAATGGAAGAGAGCAACAGTTCCCAGCTCAAAAGACCAGAAAATATGTTCAACAAAAACATAGAAAAAAACTTTCTCAACCTATAGAAAGAGATGTGCATAAGTGTACAAGAAGCCTAAAAGACACTGAAAAGATTGGACCGGAAAAACATCCTCCAGTCACATAATAATCAAAACACTAAATGCACAGAAAAAAGAAAGAATATAAAAACTGTAAGGGAAAATTTTTAAGTATCATATGAGGGTAGACCTAACACAATCATACCAGACTTCCCAACAAAGACCCTAAAATTCAGAAGAGCAAGGAAAGAGGTCATGCAGAGTCTAAGAGAACAAAAGTAGCAGCCAAAGCTACTATAACCTGCAAAAATCTCAATCATCGTAGAGGGGAAACCAAAATATTCCATGACAAAATCAATTTAAAACAATATGTATAAATCAATCCAACCATATAGAGGATTATAGAATGAAAACTCCAAAACAAAGATGGTACCCACATCAAAAAAAAAAAAAAAAAACAAGATATTAATCATCTCATAAAATGAAAGAAGATCACATACAAGAAATGCTACCTATAACAACAAACATAACATTAATGATATTCATCTGTCTTTACTAGCTTTCAGTGTCAATGGACACTTTTCCCCAAATTAAAACATAACTACCAGACTGGATGAGTAAGCAAGATGCACCATTTTGGCTGATTACAAGAAATACACACCAATATTAAAGACAGACACTACATTCTAGTAAAAGACATAAAAAAATTTCTTCAAAGAAAATGATCCTTTGCTTTACAGAAGCATTGCAATTTTATGAGGTCCTATTTGTCAACAAAGCTTCTGTAAAGCAAAGGACACTGTCAATAGGACAAAACAGCAACCACCATATTGGGAAAAGATCTTAACCAATCCTACATCCAATAGAGGGCTTATATTCAATTTACACAAAAAACTCAAGAAATTAGACTTCAGACAACCAAATAACCCTATTATAAATTGGGTATAGAACTAAACAAAGAATTCTTAACTGAGAAAACTCAAATGGCCAAGAAGCACATAACAAAATGTTCAACATCTTTAGTCATCAGAAAAATGCAAATCAAAACAACCTTGAGTTTCCACCTCACACCAGTCAGAATTACTAAGATCAAAAACTCGGGAGATAGCAGGTGCTGGTGGGGATGTAGAGAAAGAGTAACACACCTCCATTATTGGTGGGATTGCAAGCTGATACAACCACTCTGGAAATCAGTCTGGCAGTTCGTCAGAAAATTGGACATAGCATTACCTGAGGAGCCAGCTATTCCACTCCTGGCATAGACCCAGAAAATGCTCCAACATATAACAAGGCCACATGCTTCACTATGTTCACAGCATCTTTATTTATAATAGCCAAAAGCTGGAAAGAACCCAGATGTCCTTCAACAGAGGAATGGATTCAGAAATTGTGGTACATTTACACATTAAGTAAACTATCTAAACACGCCCATATCCCAGAAGTAAATATAAGTCATTAAAAACCTCCCAAACAAAAAAAGCCCAGAGACAGATGGCTTTAGTGCCAAATACTTCCAGAACTTTAAAGAAGATCTAATACCAACCCTCCTCAAAATATTCCATAAAATAGAAACAGAAGGAACATTGCCTAATTCATTCTATGAAGCTACAATTACTCTAATACCTAAACGACACAAAGTCTCAACAAATAAAGAGAACTTCAGACCAATTTTGCTTATGACTATCAAAGCAAATATACTCAATAAAATTCCAGCCAACTGAATCCAAGAACACATCAGAACCATTATTCACCATGATCAAGCAGGCTTCATCCCAGTGATGCAAGGTTGGTTCAATGTATGAAAATCCATTAAAGCAATCCACTATATAAATGAACTTAAAAAAAATGATCATTTCATTAGATAATGAAAAAGACTTTGATAAAAACACAACACCACTTGAAGTTAAAATTATTGGAGAGATCAGAAATTCAATGAACATACCTAAACAGAATAAAAACAATATGCAACAAACCAACCACCATTATCATGTAAAATGGAGAGATATTTGAAGCAATCCCCTAAAATCAGGGACAAGACAAAGCTGCCAGCTCTTCCTGTATTAATTCAATATAGTACTTGAAGTTCTAACAAGGAAGTCAAGTTATACCTCTTAGCTGATAATATAATAGTATACATAAGGAAACCCAAAAATTCGACCAGAGAAATTCTATAATTGATTTTAAAAACTCCATAAATGTGGCTGGATATAAAATTAACTCAAACAAATCAGTAATCTTCCTTATTATACAAATGATAAACAGGCTAAGAAAGAAAAAAGGAAACAACAAGCTTAAAAATAGTCACAAATAATATAAAATATCTTGGGTTAACTCTAACCAAACAAGTAAAATATCTTTATGACAAGAACTTCTAAGTCTCTCAAGGAAAAAATCAAAAAGGATCACAGAAAATTCAGAGATCTCCCAGGATAAAAGATTGATAGGATTAACATAGTAAAAATGACCATCCTACCAAAATCAATCTACAGATTCAATGCAATCTCCATCAAAACTCCAACATTATTCTTCATAGACATGGAATGAACAATTCTTGATTTCATATGAAAAAACAAAAACCCAGGATAGCAAAAACAATTTTTAATAATAAAAGAACTTCTGTGGGAATCACCATTTCTGACCTTAAGCTGTACTACAGAGCAATAGTGATAAAAATTGCATGATATTGGTACAGAGACAGTCAGGTTAATCAATAGAATAGAATTACAGGTTCAGATATAAACCCACACACTTAAGGATACTTTATATTTGACAAAAAAGCCAAGAATATGCAATGGGTGCTGGTCTAACTTGCAGTCTGTATGTAGGGAAATGAAAGTAGATGTATATGTGTCACATTTCACAAAGCTGAAGTCCAAGTTGATCAAAGACCTCCACTTAAAACTAGATATGCTGAAACAAATGGAAGAGAAGATGGGAAAAAAGTCTTGAACTCATTGGCAAGGGAATGGTGGGGATTTCCTAAACAGAACCCCAGTGGCTCAGCCTCTAAGTTTAAAAATTGATAAAGGGCACCTCATGAAACTGAAAAGCTTTTGTAAGGTAAAGGATATAGTCAATAGGGCAAATTGTCAACCTACAGATGGGGGAAAAACAACTGAATCAAAAAATGGGGTATAAAGATAAACAGAGAATTCACAAGATAACAATCTCAAATGGTCAACAAACTCTTAAAGAAAAGTTCAAAGTCCTTAGTCATCAGGTAAATACAAATGAAAACAACCCAGAGATTCAACCTTATACCAGTTAGAATGGCTAAGACAAAAACCACAAGTGACAGTACATGTTGGTGAGGATGTGGAGAAAGAGGAACACTCCTCCATTGCTGGTGAGATTGCAAACTGGTACAACCACTCTGGAAATCAATCTGGGCTTTCCTCAGGTATTTGAAAATAGATCTATTTGAATACCTAACTATACCACTTTTTGGCATATACCCAAATGATGTCTAACCATACCACAGGGCCAAGTGATCCACTAGGTTCATCATGGTCTTATCTGTGAAACTCAGAAGTTGGAAACTATCCAGATATCTCTCAACAGAATAATAAATACAGAAAATGTGGTTCACTAACCGAATGTAATACTATGTAGCTATTATGAATGAGAACAACTTCAGTTTTATAGGCAAATGTGTGAAGCAGAAAATATCATCCTGTGTGAGGTAACTCAGACTCAAAAGGACATGATAGTATGTACTCATTAATAAGTGGATATTAGCTGAAATGTACAGAACACCTAAGATACTATCCATAGAACTCAAGAAATTTAGTAAGCTGAAGGGCCTAAGCAAGAATGCTTCAATCCCAATTAGGAGGGAGAAGAAAACAATCATAGGAGGTAGAGGGAGGGAAGAACCTGGGTAGGATAGGTAAAGAGGGGGTGGAATGAGAACATGGTCAGGTATTTGTGGTTGGCAGGAGTGGTGTCCTGAGGGACAGAAGAATGATTGGAAAGAGGCAACATCTGAAAGTAGGAGGTGTGGAGACCCTCTAGAATGTACCGAGACTTGGGAGATGAGAGACTCTCAGGACTGAAAGAGAGGAACCTTAGATGATATGCCCTACAGTGGAGAGAGGAAACTTGAAGAGCTCATCTCCAGTAGACAGACAGGGCATCAAGTGGAGTGGTGGGGCTGCCTTTCCACAGTCAAACATTCTGACTCATAATTGCTCCTGTCTAAAAGAACTAAAGGGGTAAAAGTGGAGAAGAGACTGAGGAAAAAAGGTCCAGTGACAACCTCAACTTGGGATCCATCTCAATGGGTGGCTCCAAGGACTGATACTATTACTGTTGCTATGGCATGCTTATAAACAGGAGACTAGTATGCCTGTCCTCTGAGAGGCCCAACATGCAGCTGATTTGGACATAAGCAGATACTTACTCCAATGGTTTATTGGAATAAAGTCAGGAACACATATGGTTTAATTAGAGAAAGTCTGGAAGAAGCTGAGGAAGAGGGCGACCCCATAGGAAGACCAGTAGCCTCAACTAACGCAGACACCTGATATCTTTCAAAAAATGAACCTCCAACCAGGGAGTATATATGAGCTAGTTCGAGGCTCAGAATACGTACACAACAGAGGACTTCCTGGTTTGAATTCAGTAGGAAAAGATGTGCCTAATGCTTGAGAGACATGAGGCCCCATGGAGTGTAATTTTATTTACACCTTGAGTCAAAGTTCTCTCTTTAGATTGGTGAATGAATAATACCACTTTGGTGTTTCTCATTGCACTTGAGTGTAAACCAACAGTTTGGGTTTATTGATAAAGTCTATTAATTCCTCAGTTGTATATCTGAACTTGAACAGAAATTGGCTATGTTTGGACTAGATCTATATTTTCTCAGTGGTACTGTGGAGGGCTTTACAAACTTAGTGTCCATGGTTAGCAGTCTAAAGCTTCCGGAAGCCACACAGTAAAAAGAGAGAGAATGCTCAACATTGCTTACCTTCCACCATCACCACTGTCATCACAGGACCAGCTAAAGCCCAAATCTGTTATCTTGGAATATTAGATTCCATGGAAAATAAAAGTTTCCAGGCCTAGAGATAGTTAGAACAGAGAAAGAAAGTCATATAGTCATATAGTTTGGTTATAGCTCTTACCTCATCACTTCATCTGAGGAAACACAAATTACTTTTACATCTGGTTCCCAACATCATTGTAAAAGAAGACAACCTATTAACATTACAGAAGGCAGAGAACATCTGATAGAAATGTGGCAGAGAATAAGATATATCTGACAAAACACCTCAGAAGAGAAAATTACCTGGGACTTTCTCCAGAAGCATACATTCTTAAAATTTGACTGGATCCCAGAGAGATTCATGAGAATCAAGAGCAATGGAAGCCTTCAGCCTAGAGCAAGGAGTTTTTCAGAAGCCCCTAAGACAGTGAATCACAAGATTGGGCTGACATAAGTGATGAAAGATTATTTGTTCCATAAGAATTGATAAAGAATTGATCTAAATAAGAGAAGCTTCCACATGAAAGGTACCACAAAGAAAGAGACACAAAAAGACAACAGTGCAGACAGCACAGAAACCTGATCCCACCTGTGTTGCAGATGGCTTTGCTCCATGCTTGGGGGCCAAAATGTCAGGGACTGCTCTATCAGTGTTGGAACCCGCACTGCCAAAAGCCTTGGGGGCTATGTTGTTAGAGCCTGCACTGCTACAAGCTGCTCCAGTCTGCAGGTTGGGGCTCAGCAAGAGAGAGAGAGTGAGGATAAACGCAAAGAATGGAGACCAGACAGAGTGTGATTCAAACTCGTTTATTCCTCAGTCTCTCTTCTTCTCTCCAAGTCCCTAGTTCCTAGTCCCTAGTTCCTAGCACCAAGTCTCAGGTCCTAATCCTAGTTCCAGCTGTAATATATCTCAAGTCCTTATCCTGTTCCAGCTGCTAGTCTCTTTCCCAGTTCCAAGTTTCTCTCCAAGTTCCAAGTCTCAAGTACAAGTTACCTTCTTCTGTCTGCCTCTCGCCTTTTATGTGTCTCACTTCTAAGTCACCCCTTTCAGTCACGCTTTTAAGTCTCACACCTTTAAGTCTCACACACCCAAGGGAAGATCCTGGGCATCTAAAATAAGATGTTATTAAAGTGGGCTCAGCTGTTGTAGGGTGTTGTAAATAAGTCTCTTGTCAGGGTATACGGCGCAAGATGGCTGCAAGGATGATAGCCGCCTTCTGTTGGCTCCCCACACACCTGCATGGGGAGAGCTCAACAAACGGAATGAAAAAGAACAGATTGTTCATCAGATGGGTACACAGTAAAAGCTTGATGCTGAAATGGACATTTGCTGAGGAACAGATTATCAGTATTTTAGTTATGAAAGACCATAGCATAGACCAATCTTCATAAGTCAACAGTCAAGTTTGTGGAACTAATAATTAATTCTGATAATTATTCCTTCCATTAAATATATGACTTATATATATTAGTCAAATATATATATATATATATATATATATATATATATATATATATATATATATAATTATTTTCCAAAATAGAAAGAGAAGAATCCTTGCCTAGTACATTAAATTAAACCACAGTTACCATGATAAAGACTCAACAAAGCAAGAAATTTACAAGCCAATTTCTCTTATAAACACTGATGCAAAAAATGATCTCTGCTGCCATGATGATATCCATTGTCTCTGATGTAGACCTAGGGCATGTGGATAGATAATATCTGAGCTGCCACTGAAAAATCATACTGAAGTCCATATTCTTTATTGCTGCTGGCTGCTATGGGCAAGAACGATTTTTTTGCAGTGACACTGATGACTGAAAAATCACAAGTGAGAATGAGAGGATTTCATGGCAGCCTCGGCCTGCTTCTTTTTTGGGGGGCGGGGGGGGTTGAGACAGGGTTTCTCTGTGTAGCCCTGGCTGTCCTGGAACTCACTCTGTAGACCAGGCTAGCCTCAAACTCAGAAATCCACCTGCCTCTGCCTCCCAAGTGCTGGGATTAAAGGTGTGCACCACCACTGCCTGCTTCTTAAAAAAAAAAAATAAATGAAAAAGAAAAGAAAAAGATAAAAATGAAATAGAAAAAGTTTGCAAACCTAATTCAAGAATACATAAAAAGAGATAATCCATCATTATCAATCAAGTAGACTTCATCCCAGAGATGCAGGTATGTTTCATTATACAAAATCAATAATATAATCCAACATATATGCAATCTATAATAAAAATGCATATATGATAATCTCACTAGATACAGAAAAGGGCCTTGAAACAAATCCAATACCTCTTCATGATAAAATTTCTTGAGCAACTAAGGATATAGTGGATATAACTAAACAAGTGAAGGTAGTTTACAGCAATGCAATAAGCCAACACCAAACTAAATAGAAACTCAAGGAAATTCCTTTAAAATCAAGAACAAAGCAAGGTTGTTCACTCTTTATGCTTATTCAGCATTGTATTTGAAGACAGGATTAAGATAACTGACATAGGAAGAGAAAATAGGAAGAGAAAAATCAGTGTCTTTATTTGCAGATGATATGATAGTATATACAAGTAACTAAAATATTCAGAGAGAACACAAAATCTGATAAACACTTTCAAAACAATAACTGGTTAGAAATTTAACTCACAAAAATTTGGTGCCTCCCTATAGATAAAGGAATATGATCTGATGAATAAATTAATAAAACACCAGCTTTCACAATTATTGCAACAATATAAAGTATCTTGGGAAATCTCTTACTAAACAAGTGGAAGGCTTGCATGATAAACTTTCTTTTAAAACTTAAAGACATTTAAAAGAAAGTAAGTAATATATCAGAAAATGAAAAAATCTCCCATAAACATGGATCTGTACCATTAAAATAGTAAACATGGCCATATGACCAAGAGCAATCTACAGATTCAATGTAATCCCTATCAAAATTCCAATATGGTTCTTCACAGATCTTAAAAATAACAATTCTTTAAAAAGATAGGATATATAAAACTATCCTGAACCAAAGAGAACTTTCAGAATTACCCTCCCCGATTTCAATCTGTACTACAGAACTAAAATAATAAAAACTTCATGGTATTGACATAAAAGGAGAGATATTGATCTATCAAATGGAATTGAAATACAAGATATAAATCCACACACCTATGGACACCTAAAATAAAAAAGCAGAAATATACAATGGGGACAAATTGCATCTTTAAAAAATGGTGCTCATCTATTTGGATGTCAGCATGTATCGGGATGTAAATATATACATATTTATCATCTTGCACAAAACACAATTCCAAATGGATCATAGAGCTCAATATAAAACTAGATACACTGAAATTATAGCAGAGAAATTGGGAGATAGTATTGAATTCAATGGCAATAGAAAGACTTTCTGAGTAAATCACCAATATGCATAAGAACTAACATTAATGATTAATAAATAGGACCTAATTAAAATGAAGAGCTTATGTAAGGCAAAGTATATAGTCACTTACAAAAAATGGCAACTTACAGAATGAGAAAGGATTTTTTTTACCAATTCTACACCTTATATAGGACTAATATCCAAACTATAGTTCTCAAAGAGCTAGATGTTCCAATTAAAATAGGGGTACAAATATAAACAGAGAATTTTCAATAAAGATAAATTAAATGAGTCAGAAACAGTGAAAGAAAGGTTCAACATTCATAGCCATCAGTGAAATTCAAATCAAAAGCATTTTGAGAATCCACATTATATCTGTCAGAATGGCTAAGATTAATAAGACAAGGGAAAGCACATGCTGGTAATGATATTATGGGAACACTCACTCTTCCATTGCTGTAAAGCATAAAGTATAAGTATAAACTCTTACAGTCACTATGAATATAGTTGTTCTTTAGAAAACTGGGAAAGGATCTGTTTTAATCCTAGTATAATGTTCTTAAGCATAGACCAAAAGAATACTACATTCTACAACAAGAACACTTGCCAAACTATGTTCACTGTGGGTTTATTCATAATATCCAGAAACTGGAAACTACCTAGAAGTCCCTCAATAGAAGAATGAATAAAGAAATTGTGGTATATTTACAAAATGGAGTATTACTAAGCTGTTGAAAACATGACATCACAATATTGCAGGTAAATATATGTAACGATCAAAAAATCATCCTGACTGAGGTAACCCAGACCTATATAGACAAATATTGTAGTATTCATTTATTAATTATATTAGTTTTTAGGTAAATGATAATAAAGCTACAATCCACAGATTTAGTGAGTTTAGGTATAAATGAAGGAACTAAGGGAATACATGAATCTCCTTGGGATGGAGAAATAGAATAGTTTCATAGGTTGACAGGAGACAGATGGAATGGGAATGGGAGGATCTCATGGGTAGAGGAAAGGGAGATGGTGTTGAGGTACAGAATGCAGGAAAAACAGCTATAATTGAAAGATATTTCAGAGAAGTTATGAAAACATAGTGGAATCAAAACTTCATAAAATGTATGAATGTGATATTACTGAAGTCTATAAATAAAGGGGAAACAGATTCCCAACTGGCCATCTCTTGTCACGAAATGAAGCTCACAGTACTGAGACTGGGTTGCAGTCCATTGAATTGCTGGCTGAAGGGGTCCCGTGGAAATCCGCAAATAACAGAGGTTATTTTCAAGGATTAAAGTTGCTCTCAATAATCTGATAATGAAGCTCCATTGCTGAAGATAACACCCAAACAGCACACTGAAGATGGAGAAGGTGAAAAGATGCCTACAAAAAGCCTTCACTACTATGTTTCAGAGTCTTTGTTATGAGAAGTTTACCTGCAGTTAACAAAAAAGAAACATAAACACAAACCTAGGCACAAAACCTTTTATATACAATATTTTGGTAGTAACCAACCAATATCTGATTTGACATAAGACCCACTTCATGAGATGGAACTCATACCATATTGCTTGAGCAACCAAATACCAGAGACTATAAATAGTCTAGAGAACTAGAGTAAAACCAAATATTACTGTTTTTTTTTTAATGGTAACAGTAAAATGACTATAAATTATGTTCTTGTATACTCAGAGATCAAGGTCTTATACAATAAGCATTGGAGAAGCTTCCTTCTACAATCAATAAGAATAAATACAGGGACCAGATATTACACAGAGAAATAGACCTTGAAGCACATAGCTCTTTGTTTAGTGTCTCTATAAAACCTTCTCCACAGAGCTCAGGAAACTCCATGGAGAAAGAGAATTTAAGAGTGTCAGAGCCATTGAGGTCAGTATTTCCATTTTGGTCAAGTTTCAATAATGGTATATATAGCTTGATCTTGTTAGCCCCTTTTGTCCTGAGAATACTTTTATTCCTGCCCGTTGTGTTAAAGCTTGTCTTTAACAACCTCAACATGTTAGCAGCCAAAGCACATGACTTGAAACTGAAAATGGACCCACAGACAGAGTTACTAATTTAACATGCTGGCAAGCCAAGCACTGGTAAGATTGTGCACAGAGCCTAATCAACCTAAGACAGAAGTGCATTGCTTTTGATAATTCATATTCCACAATGGATAAGGAAGGCATTCTTGTCAGAATGACCTAAGAAAGACTCAGTCTTGTATATAAAATAAAAAAAGAGAAAAATGTGGAAACCTTTTGGGCTACTTGGCAGGAACCTGACATTAGGCTAGAACAAAGAAGTAATTCTAAGGCAGGAATCTAAATCTTAGGCTAGAACAAAGGAGTAATTTCAGGCAGAAATCTAAATCTTAGGCTAGAACAAAGATGTATGCTTCAGGCACGTAAAGGACTTTCAGCTAGGACAGGAAAGTAGGCTCAGATAATTAGGACATCCTGATAAGCCCTTAGATCACAGAACTTTGTTTATTGCCTTCCTTGTTCTTTGACTATTGTTGTTTGTTGTTTTGGTTGTTCCTAGACTATTTGAATCTATTTCATTGCTAGTTCCTCAACCTAGAATTAACCTTAATACTTGCATGTAATTAAAATGGTATAAAAGCAAAACGGAGGAGCAAGTGGGGATTCTTGGGGAGGGGCGGGAATGGGTAAATGGGATTACATCAGAAATGTAACTAAATATCCAATTAAAAATTTTAATAATAATAATAATAATAATAATAATAATAATAATAATAAAGAGTGTCAGAGCCAGAGACTATGAAGGACAACAGGACAATGAGATATTCTAAATCAACTGAGTAAAGCCCATTTGAACCCCCAACAATCCTAAATGGTTTTGACAAGGTGTTATATGTATACTTTATAGCTTTCAGCTTACTATTTTTATAGAACGCATGAGTGTGTGAATGAGTCAGTTTCTGATTCTTATGCTTACTCTTGGGGCCCTTTTACTGCTGTTGCTTTTCCCTGTCTATCTTAAATGTGATGTAATTTGTTTTATCTTATTATATTTTATTTTGTTATGTTTGGTTGATATCTCTTTGAACCCTCTTTTTTTCTAATGAGAGATAGAATAGGAAAAGATCTGGAGAGGAGGAAAGGTGTGGAGGCGTTGGAAAGAGATGACAGGAAATGGTAATCAGAATATATAGTATGAGAAAAGAGTTAGATTTTAATAATAAATGAAAAAAATCAAAGATCTCTTAAAATTGTACTATAAAGACAATTTGAAATAGACAAATGATGAAAGGTAGGTGATAGAGTACATTTTCTGAAGAGATGATTAACTTTTCTTATAAAAGTGTCACAATTTCATAGCCATTCTGACTGGTGTGAGGTGGAATCTCAGGGTTGTTTTGATTTGTATTCCCCTGATGACTAAGGATGTTGAACATTTCTTTAGGTGCTTCTCAGCCATTCAGGTTTCCTCAGTTGAGAATTCTTTGTTTAGCTCTGTATCGCATTTTTTAATAGAGTTATTTGATATTCTGGAGTCCAACTTCTTGGATTATTTGTATATGTTGGATATTACCCTCAATCAGATTTAGGATTGGTAAAGATCTTTTCCAAATCTGTTTGTTACTGCTTTGTCCTATTGACTGTGTCTCTTGCCTTACAGAAGCTTTGCAATTTTATGAGGTACTATTTGTCAATTCTTGATTTTAGAGTATAAGCTATTGGTGTTCTGTTCAGGAAATATTCCCCTGTGCCCATGTATTCCAGGCTGGCTAAAGTAAAAAACTCCGGTGATAGCAGATACTGGTGAGTGTATGAAGAAAGAGGAACACTCTTCTATTGTTGGTGGGATTGCAAGTTGATATAATCACTGTGGAAATCAGTCTGGCTGTTTCTCAGAAAATTGGATATAGTACTACCTAATGACTCAGCTATACCACTCCTGGGTATATACCCAAAAGATGCTCCAATGTATAACAAGGACACAAGTTTCACTATGTTCACAGCAGCTTTATTTATAATAGCCAGAAGCTGGAAAGAAAACAGATGTTCTTCAACAGAGGAATGGATATAGAAAATTCAGTAAATTTATACAGGGGAGTACTATTAGGCTTTTAAAAACACTGAATTCAGGAAATTCTTAGGCAAATGGATAGAACTAGGGGGAACAAAATACTCATGGAAGCAAATATGGAGACAAAGTATGGAGCAGAGACTGAAGGAAAAGCCATCCTAAGACTGTCCTACCTAGGAATCCATCCTATATACAGTCACTAAACACAGAAACTATTTTGAATGCCAAGAATTGCATCCTGACAGGTGCCTGACAAACACAGAGGCAGAGGCTTGCAGCCAGCCATTGGACTGAGCATGGGGTCTTCATTGGAGAAGTTAAGGAAAAGCACTGAAGAGACTGAAGGGGTTTGCAACCACAATAGGAAGAACAACAATATCAACCAACCAGACCACCAGAGCTCCCAGGAACTAAACAACCAACAAAAGAGTAAATGTGGAAGGACCCATGGCTGCAGCTATGTATGTAGCATAGGCTGGCCTTGTCAGACATCAATGTGAGAAGAGGCCCTTGGTCCTGTGAAGACTTAGTGTTCCAGTGTAGGAGAATGTGGGGACAGGGAGACTCTCATGGGTGGAGGGTGGGGAAACATCCTCATAAAAGCAGTGGGAGGGTGGGTGAGATATGGGGTTTGCGGGGGGGGGAACTGAGAAAGTAGATAACATTTGAAATGTAAATAAACAAAATCTCCAATAAAAAAGTGACACAATTTAAAATTGATACAACTACACATCTACTATAATGCCTAAATTCCACAAAACAAACATCAAATACTGGCAAGGATGTGAAACAACAAGTATTCTTATATATTTATAAATGTTCTATGTGTTTAAGGAGATATCTGATGATGCATTACTATTGAATAAATGAGTAAAAATTTTGAAACAGCACAAATTCAGCATTAGTGTTTGTAGAAAATATACTACTAATTGACAAATTAAGAAGAAAAACTGTATTCTATAGTGAGGTCATGAAATTGTAAGATGATCATCAGTAGATTATGAGCTACTCTAGAGAATTGCTAAGATAAGGTATCTGGCCTGGATGCATTAGGTCACTTCAATTCTTGAAATATAGTGAGCATATACTGACTATACTTACTATAATATATGTATATAGATTATATATATTATTATGTAATAAATATAGTCAGCATATACTGACTATACTGTGCTCAAATCAATGATAACTGGCAATTTTAGATACTGCTTGTTGCATAAGAAAAAACACTTAATAATTAAAAAGAAAGCAGTAATTCTTAACCATGTTCTCAAGTTTTATTTGTTTTCTGTGTGTGTGTGTGGTTCCATTATAGAATACATGACTGAGTCAGAATATTTAAAAGATGTATGCTATCCATATCTATAGCATGCTGCTAGCTATTAAGCACAATTTTCACTTTTCCCATTTCATTTGTTTCCACCTGCATTCATGCTGTACAAGCTATAGTCAAAGTATGGACTACAAAAACATTTAGAAGAGCCAGCATGCATTCCTTCTAACATTTTATGAGAGAGGTATTATTGCTAAGACATTTGTTTTAAAATATAGTCTCTCTCATTCTTTTTTGAACTGAATTTCTTGATCCAATTCTCTTTTATAATTGATTATGCAGTTTCAAATCAGGGAACTGGTGTCAGACTGAACAAAGAAGGAAAAGTTAGGTGATTAAAGAAGAAATACATTTACATTCTCTATTTGAGTTGTTTTTCTTCAGCAGACTTAATTTTTCTTTGTTTATATTTGACCATGTTTTACAATTTTGCTTATCAACCATTTAATTCCATTATTGTATATGCATATTTGTTTATATGTACAGAAATATGTTTATATAATATCTACTATATATTAAGCTGGTTATAAGAGAACAGAGGAAATGGGATGAAGCCATAAATCCATTAGGTTTCCCTCAGTGATGCGCTTCTTCTAATAAGCCTGAGTTTTCTAAATATCCCATGTTCTCCAGGAACCTAAAACTAAGTGTCCAAATCCATGAGCCTATGGGGACATTTCTCATTCAAACCACCATAGAATAGACCTGCAACAATATTGTCATATCTACTAACTTCTTTATTCTGTTAAGGAAACAGTTTTGGCATAGACTCATGCTATCTGTCTTCTTGTATACAAATAGATACTTTGTAGTAAGATGATCTAGTGAAGACTGAGCATTCTGAAAAATAAATGTTTTACTTTAAAGGAAAGTCTTTTTGAGAACACTAAATGGAATGCAAATATTATAAATTGTATATTGTATTTTGGCTAAGATGAAAGTTGTATGTGTGTGTATGTTTGTGACAGATAGATAGATAGATAGATAGATAGATAGATAGATAGATAGATAGATAGATAGAAACTCTATTTTTGATAGGACATTTAAGTGCATATCTAAGTGCATACAGTTTAGAACTGTATACCACCCATGACTCAGGATTCAATAATCTTTAAACAAGCATATCAGTATCTGTATAAATAGTAAAAGTTTAAAATTTTGGGGGACAAAACATAACCTAGTCCAAAACACTAAGTTGAGGATCACTGTGATTAGTAAAACAGAACATCCCAAAATTCAAGATCCAACACAATCAGAAAGACAAGTTATTAAACAATCAGAATCACAAGTTTTGGGCTTTCTTATCACAGAATACAATCTAATAACAATATCCATCTCAATGAAAATGTATTTCTATCTCTAATTTTAACATACAATGTAAAAACATGACAACTTTAAATAAGGCTATGACTATTGTGAAGCCAGAAAATTGCCTGCATGTCTATTTGAGAGGAAATAAGCTATAGCAGAATGAACTAATAAAATTGCCTCAGGCATTGTTAAAGCAAATGGAACAGAAGTTCATCTCTAAGCAAGCTCAAGATTTGTTTCACATGTTATCACCACATATACTGTATTTTGTTAAACATGATTTTATCATTTGTATTATTTTTAATGTTCAAATTAACTAGTGGTAAGTAGAAGAATGCTCACATTTGGGATGTGGTATTTTATATAAACTATAATATATTTACTCATTTAAATCATTATGCTTTTATGCTTCCTAAAATTTATTTAATTTTTAATCCATGCCATTAAAAGTAATATTTATCACTCATTTTGTTATTCCCAAATGGCATCATGTCTTCACTTGAGCTAAATATTTAACACTAATTTTTTTCTGTATGCATTTGTTATAAGTTAGGATTTTTACATTTTAATTTTGTTGTCTAAATTTAGAAACAATAGTTCATCAAACTTTTGTTAAAAACAACTTTGCATCTTTTTTTTTCTTTTTTTTTCTTTTTTTTTTATATATTTTTTTTATTAGATCTTTCATTTACACTTCAGATGCCATCCCCTTTCCCCATTCCCCCCCCCTTAGGAAACCCCTATCCCATGCCCCCTTTTCCTTTTTGCATTTATACATTTTTTTAAGAAATGTTAATCATAGGCTTTATAAGTTTGGTATTGTTCAATCAGAGGTGTAACCCACTACCCAACCTAGATATATCAACTATCTCTTTGACTGGTGGAGATACATGAACATCTGCTTCCCTGTCTCCCCCCTCTATCTCTCTTTCATCACCTAGCTTCTCCTCTCCTTCTTCTCCTCTTCTTATTCCTTTTCTTCCTCTCAGTATTCCTCCCACCTTAGCTCCTCCTACACATCACCCTTCCTGTTAAAAGGAAACTTTTCTCTCAAAATACAATTAGAGCATAATTATGCCAATTTGTACCAGTGAGGTACAACAACTTTACATCTTTAATCTTAGGACAGTCTGAAAACTGTGGAAACTTTATTAGTTTTTTAGATAGATTTTATGGAAAAATGGAAATGAAATATTAGGGAAAACTTCAGATAATGCATAAAAGAAAGAACAAAATTTAGTTATTTTTATTTAATAAGATATTTAAAACTACCATTGCTTTTACTGGATTCTTCCTGATATAACAATATGATAACAATTTTCAAGACAATATGCCAACAACATGTAATTAAGTTATATTTATTTTATTGTATGAATTTTTTTAATTTTTATGTACCGATCTTATATTAATGCTAAGTCTACATAGACATCAAATGTAATTAACATGTTTTTATGTAAAATGTAATTCCAAATTCATTTTTCATATGTCTTCTATAAAAGAAAATATTTCTTAAAAGTAGAAATAAATTTAGATTTATAATGATTTTCTAACATTATTTTGCATAAACATATTAAAATAGTGGCTGTGAAAACATTGACAATTCTACATAAAATTAAAATAGTTGTAGATATGACTTTAATAGATTACATTTACACATATGATCAAGTATTGGAAGATTTCTTAAGGCTTACTTTCTTGACTATATATATTAAAAACTGGAATTTTTGTATTCATTCAGAATTTTTGCTTATGTTTAAGAAAATTAACAATGTAGCTATGTAAATATATATTATATTATAGTATTTATAATTATTAATAAGAAGATATAATAAATATTTAAGATTAATATCAAGTATTAAATATTATTTTATCTATTACATATGTTATATATTCTATGTTATATATTCTATATATAATATATTATATATATTGTATATATAATATACATAATCTATAACATATAATCTATGTTATATGTTATATATTATATGTTTCATTTATTCTATTTGTATAAATGTAGCTCTAGAAGCTAGTTAAGTAATCATGAAATCCAACATAAACCAATTTAGTCTCTCTTATGTTCTCACCACACAGTAATAAATATATATAGGTTTCACTTTCCAGGTCTAAGCAAACAATCATCTCTACAACACTTAATACCAAATCGTCATTACCTAATTCTCAGTCCTATTCTCCAGCATAACATCAGCCTAACATGTCAGATACCAATTGCTTTCTTGTCTCCAAAATTTCTGAACATCAGCCATAAATTAAGGACACTATCACCTCCATTTTAGCTTCAGCTCATTTGCCATCTTAGTAGACAGGACTTGGGGAAATACTAATGTATTTCAATTTACTAATAACAGGATATACATTGTGAACAAACAGAAATGCACAAAGTAAGCTGTAGGAGACAGGCCACAAACCCTCTAAGACACTCTTGGCATGCTATTCCCTTAACATTTTGTTCATTCAGCTTTTTTGCTAACTTTTCACTCATTCTTTTAGAGTATTATAGTCTTCATTACATTGTTGTGGTTGACTAAATCATTGGCCACTGGAGATCATCTCAGTTTTTATCTTCTGTCCAGTTTAGAAACCAAGATAGAATGTCCAAATTTGCCAGCCCAGTTGGGCTCATTTTACTGGCCAATCCCAATCATAAAGCTACATGGAAGTAATTTATCTTTAGTCAATCACATACAAAGAGAAACTTATTTTGAAGATTCCTGAGTTCAAGGGAGTTATTACATAGATGGTAGAGAGATGCCATAAAGATGGCTATGTCAATAAATTGTCTGCAGAACAATCATAATGATTTTACTTTGGATTTTCAGAAGTCATGTAAAAACTGTGTGGGGACACATTCCTATGATATGAATACTGAGGAGCCAGGGGCAGGAGGATCACTGGAATTCATTGGTTAACCAGTCTAACCTAATTATTAAGTTCTGATTCAGTGAGAGAATATGTCTCAAAAAATCAATTGGAGGGAAATAGAGGAAGATACTCAATATCTGCCTATGTGAGTCTACACTTTCATACAGATTAACACATATGTGAACACACACATACACACACACACACACACACACACACACACACACACATCTTCCCCAATGATACAGTGGACATTAGGCCTTCTTTACCAGAGGAAAAGCTTTAAAATTTATTCAAGTTATCAAAATGGTACAAGGTATTTCATAAAATGTATAAATTATATTTAAATTTACTACATATTGAATGTTACTTATATGAAAACTTATTTAATCATCATTAGTTCATGAAGGAGACATTTTATTAATGTTAAACATTAGAAAATGAAGTTCACATTTAGTAACCTGCTGAAGGTTCAAGAAGCACAATTTTGAATATTGCTTCATAACTTTATTTACTTTATTATTAATATCTTTCTTTTGTAAAGCTGTTCATAAAATGAGGTTTATTAGAAATCTCCTTTCAGTTTAAGAGAAAAATAATTTATTTAATAGTGTTTCAATTGAATCCTGAAATTTAAACAAGCTTTTGATTACCTGTATGTCTTATAATAACATAATCTATAATGCATCTAAAAATCAAATGCATGAACTTAGTAAAGAATACTTTATGCTGAAATAGCACACTGTCTTTATTTAAACACTTATGTATTGTCAAAATATTCTTCCATTATATATATTAGTCAAATAGGTTATTTTCATTTTTGTAGTTAATTTACATTTTGTAGAACTCAATCCAATACTGAATCCAAAGAAGATAGAGGCTCTCTACTCCTTCCTGTTTCAAAGACAGCCACATCTTGTGCAGTGCCAGCCTCCTCTCATAGATAAGATGGTAAAGGTCAGTGTGGATGGATTTAGTCATATTGGGAACCTTGCTACAAGTTCTGCCTTCTCACCTACATCTGGCAAAGTGTAAATTGTTGCCATCAATAACTACTTCATTGACCTCAACTACATGGTCTACATGTTCCTGTATGACTCTACCCATGGCAAGTTCAGAGGCACAGTCAAGCCTGAGAATCAGAAACTTGTCATCAACAGGAAGCCCATTACCATATTCCAGAAGCAAGATCCACTAACATCAATGGGGTGATGCTGATGTTGAGTATATCATGGAGTCTACTGGCATCTTCACCACCATGGAGAAGGCTGAGGCCCACTTGAACAGTGGGACCATAGGGATCATCACAGTTGCCCCTTCTTCTGATGCTCCCATCCTGCTTTTTTTTTGAGACAGGGTTTCTCTGTATAGCTTTTGCTGTCCTGGAACTCACTCTGTAGACCAGGCTGGCCTTGAACTCAGAAATCCACCTGCCTCTGCCTCCCAAGTGCTGGGATTAAAGGCGTGCACCACCACTGCCTGGCCCCATCCTGCTTTTAACATTGATATTAAATGTAACCTCTCTGCTATGACTCCAGTATGATGCCTGCCTGCTTACTGCTATGTTCTCTGCTATCATTATAGATGGGTGTGAACCACAAGAAATATAACAAGTCACTCAAGATTGTCAGCAATGCATCCTGTACTAAGAACTGGCCAAGGTCATCCATCACAACTTTGGCATCATAGAAGGGCTCATGACCATTGTCAATGCTGTCACTGCCACTCAGAAGATTGTCAATGTTCTCTATGGAAAGCTGTGGCATGATGGCTGTGGGGCTGTCCAAAACATCATCCCTGCATTCACTGATGCTGCCAAGGCTGTGGGCAAGGTCATCACAAAGTTGAACAGGAAGCTCACTGGCATGGCTTTCCACATTTTTACCCCCAATGTATCCATTGTGTATCTGACATGCTGCCTGGAGAAACCTGTTAAGTATGAGGACATTAAGAAAGCTAAGAAGCTGATGTATGTGACTAAAGGCTTGTATCTTATACTTGACGCACAAGCACTTGTTCTGTCACTGAGGAGGCTGCTACCATACTTGCACCAGCAAGCCAGTGAGTTAGCTAGCAAGTGAGGAGCCGAGCCGTCAGCAGCTACCTGTGTAGACCAAAGAACAACTCCCTCTCTGTCTTGTTTGGTTTTTATTTAATTGATATTTGAAAGCTGAACCAAATCATTTCTACGGTGTGTGGAAAATGCAGGGGATTTATAATTATTATAATATTTATGTAATAATAATATTATATATAATATTTCTGTTACTTTTCTTCCAAAACTCATTTGTTGATCACCCCTTCATCTTTTTATTTTTTTAAATCATTTCAGATCATGTTCTTAAATTTGTGTACCCATGGGTCAAATGTATGCTATAGTTTCTTTTGTTAGTTTTTTTTGTTTGTTTGTTTGCTTTTGTTTTGTTGTCCCAAACTATGTTACTACTAACATGCCGGTAGTTTGACCATTAAAAAAAAGAAGGTGGTGAAACAGGCATCCAAGGGCCCACTACAGTGGACCCTGAGCTACCCAGTTTATCCCCTGCCACTTCAACAGTAACTCCACCTTTGATGCTGCAGCTGGAATTGTTCTCAATGACAATTTTTTAAAGCTCACTTTCTGGTATGACAATGAATACAGAAACAGGGTGGTGGACCTCATGGCCTACATGACTTCCAAGGAGTAAGAAACCCTGGACTACTCACCCTAGCAAGGACAGGAGAGCAAAAAAGAGACTCTCAGTTGCTGAGAGGTCCCTGTCCCTACTCAGACCCCCCAATACTGAGCATCTCTCTCAGAGTTTCCATCCCAGACCTCATAATATCAAGAGGGGCCAAGGGACCCCTACTTTCTTGAATACCATCAAAACATTTGCTGAACCCACAAAAAGAAGATAAATAGAAAGGATAAAAGCAATCATCTTTATAAAATTTTAGGGTGCACAATAGCAGGTCTCCTATATTTCTTCTTTAGTTATGATTTGAACATTTCTGATTAATCTAGGAAAATAATATTAAATAATTTTATACATTTTTGTGGATTTTACAGGATAGTTAAACTCAAAAAAAAAAAAAAATACCAAATCAAGATGAGCTGAATCTTTACAGAGAAAAAAAATTGGTAAGTAATTGGTTGGATACATAGATACCTGAACTACATCAGAAATTCTAGGGATGAGTAGCTGGGCATGGTAGTTTGTATCTTTTGGCAGATCTCTGAGTTCAGAGACTATCCTAATCTGCATAGTGACTTCTAGCTAAGACCATATAGGGGAACTCTCTCAAAAAACAAACAAACAAAAAACACAAATAGAAAAATGAAAGAAAAGAAAAATTCTAGAAATGGTATTATGATATGAAAAAATATAAGAACATTTTCAATTTTGAACTTTCTATGTGACATGTATTGTTTCAGGAGTTATTCACATCCATTGTAGATGAAATTACAAGACTCCTATAAGCATGGTTATTTTTCAGCCTACAGACACACAAACACACACACGCAATTAAATTTAAAATTGAAATGTAGAAAAAATATCATACAGTATATCTTTCTGTCTTGCTTATTTCACTAATTTCTAATTCTATCCATTTTCTTAAATATTATGCTTTCTTTTTTATAGTTGAATAAAATTTTATTGTATGAATGTATCACATTTTCTTTGTCCATTTATGTGGTGACAGAGTTCAATACAAATCACTCCAAGTCATAGCACCCATATAATTTCATATTCACATTTATTATATTTAATTTAATGTATTTATTTACTTTACACTTCACATTTTTTTCTTCCCCTTCAATCCACCCTCCGACTTTTCCACACCCCATACATTCAACCCACCCACTGCCTCCACAAGGCTGTTCTCAGACCCATCCCTCAACCCCATCTGAACTCTAAACTCCCTAGGACCTCCAGTCTCTTGAGGGTTATGTACATCATCTCAGATGACCAAGTAGTTCTCTGCTGTATATGTTTTGGGGATCTTATATCAGCTGGTATGTGCTGCCTTTTTGTCCAGTGTTTGAGAGATCCTGGGGATCCAGATTAATTGAGATTGCTGGTCCTCCTACAGGGTCACCCTCCTCCTCAGCTTCTTTCAGCCTTTTCCTAGTTCAACCAGAGGACTCAGCAGCTTCTGTCAATTGGTTTGGTGCAAATATCTGCATCTGACTCTTTCAGCTGCTTGTTGAGCCCTCTGGAGAGTAGTCATGATAGGTCCCTTTTTGTGTACGCTCCATAGCCTTAGTAATAGTGTCAGGCCATGGGACTTTTACTTGAGATGGATCTCACCTTGGCTCTGTCACTCGGCCTTCTTTCCCTCAGGCTTATCTCCATTTCCATCCCTGTAGTTCTTTCAAACAGGAACAATTATGGGTTAGTTTTGACTGTGGGATGGCAACCCCCTCCCTCACTTGATGGCCAGTCTTCTTATTGTAGGTAGGCTCTGTAAATTCCCTCTCCCTAATGTCCAGCATTTCATCATTTGAGTTCTGAGAGTCTCTTACCTCCCAGATCTATCTTGCATTCTGGAGGGTCCTCTGAAACTCCCACCTTCCTATGTTGCCTGTTTTCATTATTTCTGCTGGCCCTCAGGGCTTTAGTTCTTTTCCTTCACCTAATACCAGATCAGGTTCCCCTCTCCCCTTGATCCCCATCCACTTTCCCTCCATAGTCCCTCTCTCCCTCCCTCCTCACTTGTGATTGATTTCTTTTCCATCCCCAGTGGGACTGAGATGTCCTCACTTGGGCCTTTGTGCTTGTTGACCTTTTTGAGTTCTGTGGACTATATCTTGGGTATTCTGTACATTTTTTGGCTAACATTCACTTATTAGTGAGTACATACCATGCATGTCCTTTTGGATTTGACTTAGGATGGTATTTTCTAGTTCTATTCATTTGCCTGAAAAACTAAGGATATCCTTGATCATAATAGCTAAGTAGTATTCCATTGTTTTAAAGAACCACATTTTCTGTATCTATTCCTCTGCTGTGGAACATCTGTCTAGTTTCCAAATTCTGGCTATCACATATAAAGCCGCTATGAACATGTTGGAACATGTGCCCCTGTGGCATAGTGGGGCATCTTTTGGATATATTCCCAAGAGCGGTATTGCTGGGTCTTCAGGTAGATCTATATCCAATTTTCCGAGGAACCTCCCGATTGATTTCCAGAATGGTTGTACCAGTTTGTATTCCCACAAACAATGGGAATACAATATCCTTGCCAACATGTGTTGTCACCTGAAGTTTTGATCTTAGCCATTCTGATTGGTGTACGGTAGAATCTCAGGGTCGTTTTGATTTGTATTTCTCTGATCACTAAGGACTTTGAACATTTCTTTAGGTGCTTCTCAGACATTTGAGATTCCTCTGTTGTGAATTCTCAGTTTAGTTCATATTCACATTTATTGCTGTAATATTTGTAGTATCTAAGAAATAGAAGCAACCTAATCTTTTTGGATTGCTGCATGTAGGGTATCCAGGTTAGAGACTGCTGGTCTTTCTATGGGGGTTGCCTTCCTCCTCAGCTTCTTCCAGCTTTTCCTTAATTCAATCCCAGGAGTCCCTGGCTTCTGTACATTGGTTGAGTGTAAATATAGACATCTCACTTTTCAGGATTTAAAATATAACAAAAGTAATCTGTGGTGGTTTGCTTGTGAATGTCTTTTATAGGCTCATTTACTTAGTACTTGGTTCCCAACTAATGGCACTGTTACATTGAGTATGTGATGGACCACTTTGATGGTGGGAGAAATTATGATGTTCAGGAATTTCTTTGAGGTATAAACTGATGTGAACCATCAGCTTCTTGCACCTATAGCCATATTAGCTGTTTGTTGCCATGCCTCTGTCCTCACATAAAAAGATCTAATCACTATTAAACCATATACCCTAATAGACTATTTCTTTTATAAGTTGCCTTTGTCATGATGAATCCATCACAACAGAAAAGTAATTAATATCGAAGTATTTAGAACACAAACATTATTTGAATTTCATACAGTGAATATTTATTCTATGAAGTAATTATGGCATTTCAATTTAGTAGTAGAAGATATGTTGAAATTACAGGTGCATAATCACGAAAATATGAACTTCTTTCTACATGGATTGTCTTCTCATAAACTGCTGTGTAGCCATTTACTCTGAATTAAAAAATTCCCTAGAGAGAAGAGGAAGGTTCAGAAGATTCAGGAAGTAACAGAAACTCACAATGCTAAATGTGTTGCAAGATTTACAAACCCCTGTTCATGTCCCTTTCAAGCAGGAATAACTCCTGGGAAGGGTCCTCTTTGGGACATAATGAGTTGCTATAAGTCACACACTGAGTTTCCTGAGGATTCAGCTTTTGAGACCAGCTCTCTTTGTGTTGTTAATGTTTCTGTAAGGATCCCCTCACCTACATTCTTGTAAGTAATCCCTATAGACCTGAGGTTAACTAAACTATGAATTCACTCTTTTCTTTGGTCTTTCATCAGTGATCTATCTGGTTTGAACAGACAATTTTTCATGTGTCCTGAAGAAAAACCACCGCACAATAGCACATGAATATATGTGAGTGTGTATTTATATACCTACTTAGATAATTTCAACATAGTTTGCAAATGTGCTTGACACTAATCTGAGATTTTTGTCATTAAAATACACATGATAGCATATAAATATAAACAACATTCTTACATGTAATGCTAAGAATATGACTTTTAAGGAGAATAACTTCTTTCTTTTCTTTCTTCCTTTCTTTCTTTCTTTCTTTCTTTCTTTCTTTCTTTCTTTCTTTCTTTCCTCTCATACAATAGCCTAGATTTTTTTCCCAGTACATAGATATTTTACAGACATCTATAATTCTAGTTTCCGGAATTTAACACTTTCTTCTGAATACTCCAGATATCTGCCACCCAGCATATATACATGCAGACCAAATGCTCATACACATAAATACAAATAAGTAAATATTTAAAATAAAAAATAGTAAAGCAAAAACAAGTACCAAAACATGATCGCTGCCCATCGCCTTTCCAGTCTGTACCTCTACCTGTACCTGTGGCAGACTGGAATGCTGGATCCTCAACCCCAGAGCAGTGCCTCTCTTTCAGAAGGACTCTCCTAAACTAGGGTAAAGGTCAGGCTCTTTCCCCAATACTCACATGAGCTGGGAAACCACAGAGCAGAGCAGACCAGAACTCTGTCCCTGCCTGTCTTATCCACACCTCCCTCCTGGTCTGTAAGTCCACCTACACTCAGGCTGGATTGGAGCACCTGTCCCCCATCCCAAATCACTGCCTATCTCCCAGGTGGCCTGCTCTAACTAGGGCCACAGGAATCCTGCTCTAACAAGAGATTCAGAAAAGCTTGCCATCCAGGAGGAATGTTCTAACCAGAGACTCCACTTGCCTCCTGGTAGACCTGCTCTAATACAGGACACCCAGGCCATGTAACATCTGAGACAATCAGATTTCGAAAGGCAAGCACAAGAACATAATCAAAAGATGCCAATGCAATTTGACACCATTACAAACCAGCTCTCTTACTACAACAAACTCTAGATATTTTAACACACCCGAAGAGCAAGATTCTGACCTTAAATCCCACCTCATGATGATGATAAAGGCCTTTAGAGAGGATATACATAATTCCCTTAAAGAAACACAAGTACAAGAACTTAAAGAGAACACAAATGACTTAATGAATATAGGAAAATACAGTCAAACAGATGAAGGAAATGAAGAAAACTGTCTGAGACAAAAAAAATGGAAATAGAAACAACAAACAAATCACAAATGAAGGCAACTCTGCAGATAGAAAACATAGGAAATTTATCAAGAAACAGTCTCAGTTCTAAATATCTATGCCTCAAATTCAAAGGCACCCACATTCATTAAAACACAAACAAACAAAAAACCAAACCAAACAATAAACTTTACTACAGCTCAAAACATACATTGGAAACCACACAATAGTAGTAGGGGGAATATCAACACTGCACTCACATTTATGGATTGGTCATCAAAACAGAAATTAAGCAGACACAATGAACCTAACAGAAATTATGAATCAAATGGATTTAGCAGATATCTATAAAACATTTTCCCCCAAAGAAAAGAATATACCTTCTCTCAGCATCTCACAGAATTTTCTTCAAATTTCTTCATATAATTAGACACAAAACAAGTATCAACAGATACAAGAAGTTTGAAACTACCTCTTTTATTCTATCAGATCACCACTGACTAAAGTTGTTCTTCAACAACAATAGAAATATCAGAAAGTCCACATACTCATGGGAACTCTCTACTCAATGATAACTTGGTCAGGGAAGAAATAAGGAAAAAAGTATAAGACTTTCTAGAAGTCAATGAAGATAAAAGCACAATATAGCCAAACTTATGGGACACAATGAAAGCATAGTGCAAAGGACAATTCATGCACTAAGTGCCTTCAAAAAGAAATTGGGGGGATCCTATATTAGAAAATTAGCACTACACCTGAAATCTCTAGAACCAAAAGAACACCAAAGAGGAGTAGATGGCAGGGCTTAGTTAAATTTGGGGCTGAAATAAACCAATTAGAAATAAAGAGAATAATAAAAAGAATCAAGACAATCAAGAGCTGGTTCTTTGACAAAATCAACAGGATAAACCATCCCTTAGCCAAACTACCTAAAAGACTCAGAGACAGTATCCAAATTAACAAAATCAGGAAAGGAAAAGAGACATAACAATAGAAACTGAGGAAAACCTTTGACAAAATCTAATAACCGTTAATGTTAAAAGGTTAGAGATCAGGAATTCAAGTCACATTCCTAAGCCTAATAAAAGCAATAGATAACAAGCAAATATCTAACAGCAAACTTAATATAGAGAAAATAACAGAAATCTTGCTAAAATCAGGGACACAAAATGGCTGCTCACTCTTTCTATATATCTATTCAATATGTTACTTGAAGTTCTAGCTAGAACAATAAGACAACAAAAAGAGATAAAGGAGATAAAAATTAGAAAAGAAGTTGTTACAGTATCATTATTCTAGGATGATATGATAGTATGCATTAGCTACTACCAAAATTCTATGAGAGAAATCCTACATCTGATAAACAACTTCAGCAATGTTCATGGATATAAACTTGACTCAAAGGAATCAGTAGTTCTCCCTTATACAAACAATAAAGGGGCTGAAAAAACATAGGGAAATCACATTGTAGCCACAGATACGATAAAATGTCTGTTTGTAACTCTAACCAATCAAGAGACAAATCTTTATGGCAAGAACATCAAATCCTTGAAGAAAGAATTTGAGGAAGACCTCAGAAGTTAGAGTAATCTTCCATGCTCATGGATCAGTAGGAATAACATAGGGAAAATAGACATCTTACCTAAAACAATCTACAGATTCAATGCAATTCCCATCAAAATTCTAACACATTTTAACAGACATTGAACCACCAATTCACAACTTCATATAGAAAACAAAACAAAACAAAACAAAAATCCTAGGATAGCCAAAATAATTCTGAACTATAAAAGAACTTGTGGAGTAATATCCTTCCTTGACCTCAAGTTGTACTACAAAGCAATAGTGATAAAAACTGCATGGTATTGGTACCAATACAGACAGGTTGACCAAGAGAATCAATTTTAAGACACTAAAATAATCTCACAGTCTTATGGACACTTGAATTTAGACAAAGAAGCCAAAACCATACAGTGCCAAAATTAAAACATCTTCAACAAATGGTTCTGGTCTAAGGTATGCATGTAGATGAATGCAAATTGATCCATATACATCACCCTGCACAAAACTCAAGTCCAAGTTGATCAAGGACCTCAACATAAAACCAAATATACTCAATCTAATAGAAGAGAACATGGGAAATAGCTTTGAATGCATTGACATAGAAGAAAATTTCCTGAACAGAGCACCAATGCCTCAGGCTCTAGATCAACAGTTGATAAATGGGACTTCTTGAAAGTATCCTTAAAGCAAAGGACACTCTCAGTATTACAAACCAGAAGTCTATAGATTGAGCAAAGATTTTCACTAAGCATACATCCTATAAAGGGCTAATATCCAAAATGCTTAAGGAACTCAAGAAGTTATACTCTAACAAGCCAAATAATTCAATTCAAAAAATGTGGTACAGAGCTAAACAGAGAAGTCTCAAAAGAAGAATCACAGATGATGGAGAAGCATGTTAGGAAATGTTTAAGATCCTTAGCCATTAGGAAAATGCAATTCAAAATGACTCTGAGATACTACTTTATACCAAACAGAATGGCTAAGGTCAAAAATCAAAAGACAGTAAATGCTGGCAAATATGTGGAAAAAAGGAAATATACCACTATTGCTGTTGGGAGTGTAAACTTGTACAATCACTCTGGAAATCAATTTGGCTTTTCCTCAGAAATTTGGAAATAGTTCTACCTATATTCCCAGCTATACCTCTCCACTCTTGGACATATACCCAAAAGATGTTCCACCATATCACAGGAACACATGCTCCACTATGTCCATAGCAGCCTTATTCATAATAGAGAGAAACTGGAAACAACCCAGTTGTCCCTTAATGGAAGAATAGATACAGAACATGTGGTTAATTTATACTATATAGCTGTTAAAAACAAAGACATCTTGAATTTTTCACCAAATGAAGGGAACTAGAAAATATCATCCTGAGTGAGGTAACCTAGACCTAAAAGTACTTTCATGGTATGTACTCACTGAGAAATGGATATTAGCTCAAAATATAGAATACTCATGGTACAGCACACAGAACCTAAGTATTTAAACAAGAAGGAACACCCAAATGAGGATACTTAAATCAGAGTGAAAAGGGGGAACAATAATCGTGGGAGGCAGAAGGAGGGAGGGACCTGGGTGGGAAAGGAGAGAGAGGAGGATTAGTAATGACAGACAGGAGAGTGACACAGAGGACCAGGGGAATTAATAGACATATGTGGCTGCTGATGTGGGGTTGTGGATTCAATGTGGGTGACCATAGCCGAAATGCCCAACAGTGGGAATATGGGACCTGAAGAGACAACCTCCAGTAGTAGTCAGAGAGGACCCCCAGTGGAGAGATGAGAACCCCAACCCACCTATAAATCTTTTAACCCTGAATACTCCTGTGTAAAAGAAATGCAAGGACAAAAACAGAGCATAGACTGAAGAAATAAACAATTAGTAACAGGACCGACTTGGGATCCATCTTATGGGTGGAAATCACTGACACTATTACTGATGCTATGTTTTGCTTGAAGACAGGAGCTTACCATGCCAGTCCTCTGAAAGGCTCTACCAACATCTGTCTGACATAATGCACATACTAACAGCCAAGCATTGGATGTAGGCATGAGACCCCTATGGAAGAGTTAGGTAAAGAATTGAAGGAACTGAACAGGGTGGCAACCCCACAAGAAGACCCAGTCCATTAGATGAAATTCATCCTGGATTGTTTTTTTACCAACCTTGCTCAATCTAAAGTCATCATACTGGAAGGACCCTCAACTGAGAAAATGCCTCCATGATTGAACTGAAACTCTGTAGGGCCATTTCTTAATTACTGTTTGATGGAGAAGGACCCAAACTATTGCAGGGCAGTGCCACCAAAGGGCTACTGGTCCCTGATTCTGTAAGAAAGCAATTAGTATAAGGTATGGAGTAGAATCTAGTAAGTCAAAATATCCCATTGGATCTGCATCAGCTTCTGCTTAAGTGCCTGTCTTGACTTTCTTTAATGATGAATGAGGAAACAAGCCAAATAAATAACGTTATTCACAAGTTGCTTTTGTTCATGGAGTTTTATCACAGCAATAGTAATCCTCTGATAAAACCCATCTCCAACACCCTTCAGTTGGCAAGGAAACTAAAACTAGGTCAGCCAGGGACCTAGGGGAAAACAAAATACTACTTTTCTCCTAGAGGAACTTAGCAATAAAATGACTCCTAATAATATTCTTTTACACTCATAGATCATTGCCTTGCTCAGTTATCATCAGAGAAGTATCCTACTGAATGAAGTATATGGTGTAAAGGTATTTTAATTCACCAACATGGCTACTCTGACAAGGAAACATATCCAAAGACCTAGGTCTATGTGATCTGCCTGGAATATAGACACACCCTTAGTATACATCTTCAATACTTACTTGAATAGAGACACATATTTAGTAAACACCTTTAATCCCAAACAATGCAACTAATTGAGGGACAGACAAAGAGACAAATTAGAGAAAGATTTGACAGTATGTGTCAGAGATCTTATACACACAACTCCCACAAGATCAGACAGGAGAGACTACTTAAAAGCCTTTAGAGAAAGAGGTTGAGTTGAGTTGAGTTGAGTCCATGTTGGTGCAGTTCAATTAAATACAGTTGAGTTAACTTGAGTGCATGCAGGGCCAGTCAGTTCCATTCTGTTCATACAGTCTGTTTGCAGAGTTCAGAGACAGTTTTTCCAGTCAGAGCAATTCAGTCAGAAGTCAAAAAAAAAAAAAAAATCACTGAACTTGGAGTGGAGTTTGAGCTACAACAGCTGAGTTGAACCAGTCAGCCAGAGGTCAGAAAGAGCTAGAAAAGTTGAGTTTATTCAGCAGTAAGTCTCAGGAGCTGAAACACTCTAGACCTAGGTTAGAAGATGGAGGCTGAAATCTGAAGCCTTCAAAGTTCAGGCTTGCAGAAGTTTAGATACGTATGGAGGATAGAAGGTTCTATGCCTAGGCCTAGGGAGAGTTGGATAGAAATCTTTTGGGCTCAGTCCAAGCCATGTATTTGAAAATCTTGTGTATGGGTCTCATCTTATTACTTAGTCTGTAGAAATAAAAGTGATATTTACAAAAGGAGAATAACAACAGGGACCCACAACTGGAAAACAGACAGTGAGGTCCTGAAACACTCAGTCCTCAGTGGTATGTGTCCATGAAATACCTTCCTTTGGGGCTCAGGGAACCCTGAAGAAAAACAGGGAGAAAAATCATAAGAGCCAGAGGGAATAGAGAACACCAAAGAAACAAGGCCTTCTAAACACAGCAGGACCAATGTTTCTATGAACTAACAGAGTCTAGTAACATGCCTAAGACAGTATAGGTCTGCCAGATGAAATCTCAACACTGAAAAGGGAAGGAGTCACAAGCTCCAATTCTTAACCCAGAAGTTATATCCAAGTAAGAACTACTCACAAATAAAAAAAAATCATTTTCATCAGCAGTCTCACTAGATATACAAACCATTCATCATGTCCAGCAGTAGATAGCAAATACAAATTCAGCACAGAAAAAAAAAAAAAGAAAAAAAGGAGAAACACACACACACACACATACACATGAGGTTTCTTTTTAAATCTCATAATGTTTTGTCAGGATTTCTTTTTTTAAATTAAATTTTTGTTTATATATCATGCCTTCTGGCTTTGTGATTTTATGGGACTCCTATGTTTAAGATTGTGTGTGTATCTCAATGTCAATCTGTGTTTCTTGTGCTTTTTTCTTTTGTTTGTTTTGTACTATTTGGATTAACATGGTTTTTTAAATCTTATCTTATTTTATTTTATTATTTTTCTTTAGATACTTTTTTATTTTTAAATAAGAAACAGAAAGGCTGTGGATTGCTATGGGAGCTAAGTAGGGAGAATCTTGCAGGAGTTCATGGAGAGAAAATAGTAATTAGAATACACTGAATGAAAAATCTATTTCAATAAAAAACTATAAACTCCTTAGTTATTAATATTTGTCTATGGGTTAAGCAAATTTCTTAGTCTGAACAGTGGCAGCATCTATAGGGCCTGTTCAGAACAAAGCCAAATGGAGGGACCTAAGCTTCCATCTTTAATACAGGAGCTATCTCCAATTGACAATAATTCGATTTCTTTCACAGACAATTTCATGCAGAAAAAAAGTCTGTATGAAAATGTTATTTTGAGCAAAAATGAAAATTCTGAATAACATACAAATGTATGGTCATGGTTTGAATATGCTTGGCCCAGGGAGTGGCACTATTAGAAGGTGTGGCCCTGTTAGAGTAAGTGTGGCCTTGTTGGAATAGGTGTGTCACTGTGGATGTAGGCTTTAAGACCTTCCTCCTGGCTGCCTGGAAGTCAATATTCTACTAGTATCCTTAAGAAGAAGATATATAACTCTCAGCTCCTCCTGTACCATGCCTCCCTGGATGCCCCATGTTCCTACATTGGGGATAATTCACTCTGAACCTATAAGCCAGCTCCATTTAAATGTTGTCTTCATAACTGTTGCCTTGGTCATTGTGTCTGTTCTTAGCAGTAAAACCTTAACTAAGGCATGTACTAAATAAAAAAAAAAACACAGATAGATTAAATTAAGAATCAAAACCTGCAACTTGACAGGGGTAAAGGGTTAAGGGACATCTCCAGGAACAGACATGGCCTGAAACAAGGGAGGACCCCAAGAATCAATGAGGGTGAGCATAGCTGTGACTCAATACACTGGGGATATTGAACCTGAAGAAGCTACCTCCTATATGCAGAAAGGAACTCCAGTGGAACAATAGAAACCAACCCATACACGAAACATTCAACCCAAGATGTATCCTGTCTAGAAGTAATGCAGGCTCGGTGGAGGGAGCAGAGACTGAGGAAATGGCCAACCAATAACTACTCCATGGGCAAACACCAAATCCTATCAATATTAATAATATTCTGTTGTGCTTACAGCTAGGAGCATGTTGTCCTCTTAGAGGCCACACCCAGCAGTTGACTCATACAGACACTCACACCCAAACAGTGAATGGAGCTTGAGGATTCTTGTAGAAGAAAGGAAGAAGGATCGTGGATATCTAAGGGATATCCACATAGGAACTCCACAGGAAGACCAATGAAATCAAATAACATGGACTGTTGGAGCTCTCAGAGTCTGAACCACCAAACAAATAACTTACCCAGGCTGGACATAGGCCTCCCCAGTCACTTGTAGCAGATTTGCAGTTTGACATACATGTGGGTCCTAAACACCAGAAGGGGCTATCCCAAGAACTTTTGGCTGTTTGTGGAGTATGTTCTACCATCTGGGCTGTCTTGTCTGGTATCAGTGGGAGAGGAAGCTCCTAGCCTCCCCGAGACTTCATGGTGGGAGGATACTAGGGGGCCCCACTCACCCAGAGGGGAAGGGGAAGGGGGTAGGATAGAAAATTGTGGGAAGAGGTGAAACACAGTGTGTCAATGAGAGGGATATAAAGTAAATAAGTAAAATGACAACAAAAATTAAACAAAATTTAAAAAGAACATCACGGAATTACATAGCTAATACAGGATGATTAATAATTTACACCATGAATCATGAGATTATTATTTCTTATATTTAATTTTTTCAAGAGTATGAAAACAAATAAAAATATGTTGTACCAAGGCAAATTTTGATAATACACCCCTTGCATTCCAGGTGAATCTCTATGAGTTTGAGGCCAGTATAATCCATAAAGTAACTCCCAACCCACCTAGTGCTACATAGAGGCACTAATTTTTTAAATCAAAATTTATCTTTTGTCTTTCTTTTTTTAACAATGAGAAAAATATGTCTTTGTGATTAATAAAAATATAGTGTCTAATATGTTTTCAGAAAAAAAGTATTTTATTAATCTATAAGTGTTGTCCTTCCTTGAAGAATTACTGTACTAAAGGTGCTACATTCAAATATCCTAGTTTGGAGAATTTATAAACAATACAAATTCATTTCTGAAACCAAATTACTAGTTGATTTGATGACTGAAAAATGTTGATCTCTGTTTCAAACATAGAATTGTGTGAACATTCTTTTATATGGCAGACAAGTAAAACAGCTGCTTTCAGTGTTTGTGTGTGAGTGCACAAAATTCACTAATAATTTTTTTTTAGTTCTCAAAAGGCTCCATCACTTGAGTACATCATAATCAGAATGAGGTTCCAATATACAACTGTAGAGGGAATATAAATAGAAACTATAGTAAGAAGACATAGTTTTTAAAAAAATATATGAATACTGTCAAATAGATTGTTCTGGCACATGTGAGTTAATACATTTGGCTGATTTGAAAAAATTGTGAAGTTTCCTCCTACTGTTTTATCAAACTATGCTTTCTGTGAGCTTACAAAGTTTATTCTTGTTTATGAATTTTACTGTTTTGATCAAACATTGATGACAATAACAGATATGTAAATGCAATTGCAATGAAACAATTTCATATTTTTCTGGTTTTATAAACAAACACCTTAGTTCTATAATTTTTACATTAACACTACTATTGAAATATAATGGTAAATTAAATTAATCTTTGACTATCCCTACTGGTTTATTGGTAAGAAATATTATCATTTCTAAATAAGTACTCATCACAATGATTGTTAAAATCCATTTTGTCAGATTATTTAAAAGATCCTCAAATAAGTAGTAGGTATTTTGAAAAGACCACTCAGACAAAATTGTGACAATTCTTTAAAATTGGAAACTTACTGAATATCAGCAATGTCAAATTTAATGAAATGCAACATGACCTTTATATTTAAAAATGTTAGCAGAATATATAATATTGAAACACTCAGAACCTTGGGACTGAGCATTGGTATAGAAAATGTTTAGCAAAAAAACTCTTTACCATATGGTGTCCAGAGAGCAACTGGAGAGACAATAAACTAGTTACAAACTATCTTATATTTATTTATTTATAGTTATTAGATTGAAGCAGCTCACTTCCTTACACATAAAACTGTAGAGTACAGAATGTAGAAGGGATAGAGAGGAATCAGGGAATACACACACACACACACACACACACACACACACACACACACACACTTCATTTTCTCATATTTTCTCATCCTAAACCATTTCAAAAGAAATTACCAGTTTCCCAATATGTATCATTTTCGTGTAAAGCAGGCAAGTGACTGGTTGTTACTAAGTAAAATGGAAATAAAGTATTGTGCACAATATTTTGATATCAATGTATAGAATTTTTTAGAGCTCATTTATGTTGCCATTGATTTCTGGAATCTAAAGAAAATCACTCTTGATTGTGGATTTTACTGAAATAAAATCCCTTGATTTTCTGAATGTAACATCTATAAAATAGGGGGTACTGTCTTTTCTTTTTTTCTCCTTCATATTTTGTTACCTGTCTTAATTTTAATATTAGCATGTTAGTTTCTGGAAAAAGACAATTATGCGTTTGAAACAAAATTTACTTAAGATATATAATTTTTCACCCCTTTCCACCCCTTTCTGTTCATTCTTTCAATGCCCTCACATTTGATAAGAGATTTTAAAAAAGGATAGTGTGGGAAAGAAAGAGATCCATAAATTAAGTCAGAGGTCAGAAATGGAGCAATATTATTGCTATACTTCATTCTGCTGATTAGGGACATCAAATTCCTTGAAGTAAGTTTGATATTTGCTGTCAGATAACAAATTCGTCTTTTTCTTTTTAATTTTTTGCTCATGATTATTTAACAAACTGTGACCTACAGTGACAAATAGCAACAAACAACCAACATCCAAACAAGAACCCACCAACAACACACCACCATTCTTTAGGCTCTTGCATTTATAAAACCATCTGAAGTGTCCCCAGATTTTCAATTATCACACAATCACAGAAACTATCTGCAGCTGGCAAAATCATAGCCCTGCTAGAGCATAAGCAAATCATACACAGCTGTTCTGGACAATCTGAAACAGCCTCATATCCAACACCTGTGATTAAAACAAAAGCATATTCTTGTAATATTTCTGTCTTTTTTAAAAAGAAAGCAAAATTCCAGAATCTTCACTTCTCGGGAGAATTATTTTTAAAGTTCAAATTTAAAGTGTAGTTTTCTGAAGAGACTGATTAATATGAAAAGCAGTCTGGTCAAAAAAAAAATGATAGAAAGCTTGGCTTAAATTGATCAAAAAAGTGTATGTTAACTTGAAATTGGAATAAAATATACAAGAAAATAGAAATGTATACAAATAGGAAAACCCCAGAAAAATATAATATAATATAATATTTATAATACATATATAAGAAATGTAAAATGCAATGTTTTATCATTAAGCATTCTTTTTCCATAGCAAATTTCACCAAGAGTTCATAATATAATTCAAAACCTGTAGACAAATTTTAGTCCAATACTATGGCTGCTCTGGTAAGAGATCTCATCCAAAGACCTTCCAGGTCTATGTACTCTAGCCTGAATACAGACATGCCCTGGTTTGCAGTATGCTCTGGATAGAATATAGATATACCCTTTTTACACATCTTTAACCCCTAACAATGAAGGTAGGGTTAGTTTGTGGAATGAAGCAGCTATGTTTGAAGAGATATCTAACGGAGCGGTGGATAAAGTGACAAATTAGAAATCTTAATTAGGGTTTCCATTGCTATAAAGAGGCATTATGACCAAGTCTACTCTTATAAAGGCAGACATTTAATAGGTAGGGGTTTACAGTTTCAGAGGTTTAGTTTTTTATCATCATAGTAGGAAGCATGGCAGAATGCAGGCAGACATGGTGCTGGAGAAAGAATTGAGAATTCTGCATTTTGGGCCTAAGGCAAGTGGAGAGGATATCCTCCTAGTAGGTAGGAGGAGGGTTCAAAAGCCCATTCCCACAGTGATATACTTCCTCAAAGAAGGCCACACCTACTACAACAAGGCCACACCTCCTAATAGTGCCCCTCCCTTGGCCAAGTATATTCAAACCACTGCATCAGAAAAAGATTTGACAGAATCAGTTAAAGATGGAATACACCCAACTCTCAAGACCACAGCCCAGGAAAAAGAAGGTACTTAAGAGAGTTCAGAGTGACTAAAGAATTTAGGGAAGTTCAGTGAGTACACTTCAGTTTAGTTCAGGCAATTTAGTAGAAATCAGTTCACTTAAATGCATTTCAGTTCATGGAATCCAAAGGCAGTTTTTCTAAGCAGAGCAACTCAGTCAGAAGCTCAGAGAAGCCAATTTGTATCAGTCAGCATGCAGAGATGATTGGGCCAGAATAGTTCAGATGAACCAGCCAGCTCCTGCAATATGTACATTTCCATATAAGAAAATAAGCACAAATATACAGTAAATAAATAAATATATCAATAATAAAATAATAAGTAATCAGTAAATGGGGAGAGGATTGGAATGTACACATTTCAAATGAAGATTTATAAATTACAAATGATAATAAGCAAATGCTGACCACATTTAGCCAGCAGAAAGAATACAAATAAAACTACAATGAGAACTTATTTAATGCAAAGCAGAATAGAGCGTAAATAAAATTAAAACCAACAAATCTTGAGAATCTGTGTGATGTGCAGTTATACACTTCTACATCCTTACACAATACTCATTGGGATGTAGTTTTAGTAATAAAGAAAAGAGTATGGTGATTTGTCAAATGTAAAATTGGAATCCCACATGATCCATTCATAGAATATATGTAAGTATATCATAGAAATATGTGTATATTAATGTTCTTTGAGACATTGCATTCAATATCCAGATTGTTGATTAATAGTGTAAATATATAAATATGAATAGTGAAATATATGTGAAAGAGAGAAATAAATGGATACTTATATAACATAAAAGTCGATGTTGTTAAGTCAAAGACGAACAAAAGTATATTTGTAAGAAAATAGAAGTAAAGATCATTTTTAAGTAAAAACTGAAGGACTTTAGGGCAAAGAATGAGGCCTAGAGAAATAGCAAAGGGAACTAAAACGGTGATATAGGAACAAAATATTGAAGTGTGTGTGTGTGTGTGTGTGTGTGTGTGTGTGTGTATTAGTGTGTATGTGTGTAAAAACCAACATGAAGAAAGACATTGGTTTGTGTAATAGTATATACTAAGAAAATCAAAGGAAGTATTAAAGGAAATTCCAAAACTATTTATGGTATGTACTCAGTAAGCTGCATAAGTACTAAGTGAAACTAAGAGCTAAGGCTTTGTACTATGTATCTATTAAGAGTAAGACAAATAAAGAGAGAAGAAAGATACAAGCTTCTGAGTTCTTATTATATCTTGTTTCCATTTTTCTATTTTTTTCCTTGATTTCATTCATCAAAGCACTGAAAATATCTTTGCAGCTTTGTCCATCTCTGCTTTAATGGTTAATATTATAACAAAGGACTGATGGAGCTGGAGGAGTTTGCAACCTCATAGGGAGAACAACAATATCAACCAACCAGACCCCCCAGAGCTCCCAGGGACTAAACCATCAACCAAAGAGTACACATAGAGGGACCCATGGCTTCAGCTGCATATGTAACAGAGGATGGCTTTGTTGGACATCAATGGAAGGAGTTGCCCTTGTTCCTGGGAAGGTTCACTGCCCCAGTGTAGGGGAATGCCAGGTCTAGGAGGCAGGAATTGGTGGGTGGGTGGGGAACACCCTCATAGAATCAGGGGGAGGGAGGATGGGATAGCATGTTTCCAGAGGAAAACCAGGAAAGGGGATAACTTTGAAATGTAAAAAATAAAATATCCAAATAAAAAGAAAAAACTTAATATTTATGAAATATGTACAGTCAGACATTTCTAATGATGCTTGGATTAAACAATGGATCATGCATAATTGTGGTTCCATAGGTTAATATTACATAGTGAATTTGTACCTATTGTAGTTTGTGCAAATATATTCTATTAGGCTCCCATAATGGTGAATTGAAATATTTCCTTTCTCAGTCACATGCTAATATGTAAATGCATATTTAATAAATTGATATTTAAATAATTTAAAATGCTGTTTTCTTTTTCTGTAAGTAAAATTTGATTTCTCTTGTTTCATTTCTATATTATATATGAACATCTAGTAGAGATGACACACAAAATAGAAAATGTTAACTATCATAATGTCAATTTAAAAGGTATGTGTATGCAAGATGACCTTTACCACATCTTTATATACCACTTAAAAATTCAGTTTGAAGTTACATTTAAAATGCTGGGGAAGAAAGTTTCTTTACCTCACTGACTTTTAAAATAAAATCCTCATTTCTGTTCTTCTGATTCTCATTACTCACAGGCAACAAAATTATATTTTATGAGAATCACTTTTGTATACTTTATTGATAAGTCTTCCTTTAATTTACATAGGTCCATATGAAGCAGCTACCTGAAATATTACTTTAAAAATATCTTGTCTATCTCAGTTTAATTTAGGTTTATTTGACCAGGAATCTGCCATTTCTTCACCTTTGCTTCTATTTTCTGCTGTGATCTGCATATGGTGTAATTTTCTTTTCAACATAAAACAAAGATGCAAATCTAAATTGCTGTTTTAGAACTTATTTGCTTCTTCGGAGTTTTCACTGAAGACTTCAACTCTGAGCTTGTGTCTTCCTCACAAGCCTAATAAAGACAAAATGTATGTATTTGTGGCAATTAGTCCCTAAAGCCTTTTCTACAATGGTTGTTGCTGAATTCATAATGTGGTTTAGATTCCACATTTTGTCCTTGATATTCACAATGCAGTTTTGTTTCAACATAAAATGCACTATTAAAATATTTTTTCTATTCATTTCATACTTGTAATATGTAATTTTTTTCATAATTTTTTATTCTTGATTTCATACATATACAACAATATATAATCATGTCCACCAGTGACTGTATTGAATATGCTATAAATTTTTTTGCTTGATCATTTAATTTTCATTTATTTCATTTATTGACATTGTTATCAATTTGATTGAGTTTATTCATTTTTATTTTTTCTTACTTTGGTAAAATAATCTCTTCTAGTTTTGTGGCTGTAAGGATAGATATTGATGTTATACATTTCTTTGATTTCTCATATATATTCATAACATACACTAAAAAGTAAATTTTCATTCTGAATAGTATTACATTAAAATCCAACTTTTGATGTTGTATCACATTTATAACACTTTATAATATATGAGTTTCTCTGCAAATTTCTTAGTTACATTATTTAAAAATGTGTTGTAGTAGTTACCTTTTAATTTACAGGATGGAATATGATGACAAAGAACAACTTAGATAAGACATACTTGTTTCTTTTGGCTTACAGTTCCAGAGTTAAATTTGTAGTGAAAATTTGACAGCAGGCAGCAGGAGACGCAGCTGATTGATTATATCCTTCAATCACACACAGGAAGAAAAAGGAAAAGAGAACAAGAAGTATATCAGGAGGGTATAAAACCACAGATCATAGTGTCTCTTATATAGAGCATTTTAAGTTAAAAATATAATGAATGAAATTAATAAATTACAATATATCTACAACATATTAAAGTCCATACCAATTATTGCAACTTAATAATAAGAAAAGTATTGTAAAATGATAATGAGTGTGTGAAACAAGCTATTTAGAAAACTAATTATATGTAACTATATTATGTGAGTTAAGTTACTCCTACAGGGAATTATAACTCATGGTAGCTGGTTATAATAGTTATAGTAATCATACAAGGTTGAAGATGAAAAAATTTTATGACTATTTAGCTCTAGATTATTCACTGTTATCTTAAACTGATTTTACATTGTATGTCACACATCAATAATAAGACCAGCGCTACTTATCAGTGCTACATATATATATACATATATATATATATATATATATATATGTATATATATATATATGAATTTTATTCTCAACATAAAACAAAGATGTAAATCTAAATTGCTGTTTTAGAACTTAATTGTTATTTTGATTCTCCAGAGTTTTCAGTGAAGGCTTTAACTATGAGCATGTGTCTTCCTTACAAGCCTAATTAAAACAAAATGTATGTATGTATGTATGTATGTATGTATGTGTGGTAATTAGGCCCTACAGCCATATATATACATACACAGTATTATATCCTCTAAACCCAACCCATTAATAAGATTGTACATCAGAGAATCAGAATTACAGTCCAGCAATATATGATAATTTATTTATTTATTTTGAATCAGTACATATGAATTACTTTATAAATACATTTGGATATTACTGGTCAGCAGCATTCCAGTTAAGATTTATAATATACGATAGTTTATTTTGATTCAGTACATGTGAATGATGTTAGAAATACATTTGCATGTGTGTGTATGTGTGTATGTGTTGAGCTAGGAAGTACATGGGTTTGTGTGCCTATTTAAAAACTTTAAAAATTGTTTGAATGTAGAATTATGAATTGTTGAAGCATACAGATTCTATCTTGACTTTCTATTTTTTATTGTTCATATCATGATGCGCATGCTATAATTACTATTATGATATTATGATATTATTTCATGATACAAATGATCAAATGTAAATTTTTAACTACATTCTTCTGAATATATCGACTTCTACTTTCCTATACTGAGATAACTTTTAGAGTTGTCTTTTTCTGTCAACAGTTATTACTTAAATATTTTTGTTATATTTTTCATTAAATAGCTCAAAATTATTAATGCAGTTTTAAGTGGTTTCTATTTGTTGTTAAGTATATTGCTGCAATATAAAAAGAATCAGTATAATGGCAGTATAAGTAAATACAGAACAGTCATAGTAGTATGCCAAAGTATTTAATCATTTTGTATCATATCCTCTAAGCCTAACCCTTTAATAAAATCACACATCATAGAATCAGAATTACAGTCCAGCAATATATGATAGTTTATTTTGATTCAGTACACATGAATGACTTTACAAATACATTTGGATAAAAATAAAACTCTACAATTATACACTATGCTCAATTTCTGATTATATGTTAGCTTTTTAAGAAACCATAAGTCATTTAAAACATATTAAATTCCAACTTTTCCCAAAGGAATACTTTAAATTCAATTTATTTGTAATATAATACTTTGTATTTCATATGCTCTTGGCCTGATATATATTATCCCCTATGTTTGTTGACTTTAGAAAATAAAATACTACCAACAATCCAGTTTAAAAAAAAGTTCTTTTACTCAGTGCTATAAATTATACAGTTATAATACAGTTATATAGAATTGAGAAGCTCATGTATTCTAAGAGTTAAATTAGATATAAAGGCGTTATAAATCTCAATCTACTATGTTATTTTAAATATTTGTTTGGAAAATTTTAATTATAGAATGATTACCTATTCTCAGAAGGTAAAAAAGAAATAACAATCATTTTTTATAATAGTAAGAGACTGCTAAAAAAAAAAAGCTGATGAGACTGATACTCTAAACAGTTATTTCTTTGACTTATTGAAAAAAGTTGTAGCCACATTATCCAACAGAGAACCAGTTAGTATAGAATATATGTGACTAAGCAAGTTGATATATTTGACACCTTTATTATCTCATAACACAAACATACAATTTTCTGTTAGTAGTACTTTTTTGAGAAACATTTAAGAGCAGTTTTTATTTCACATACAGAATAATATTAACATGAAGAATTAGAGGGTCATAAGTATCAGTTCAAAAAGGAACTCAGGACAAATGACTAATTATGGTGCCTATTAATATACCAAATTTTCTGCTGACTTCCAGCCTTACTCAGCACCTCCTCTTCTCACCCTGGCCCCTAGCCTACCTAAAAATCTATAGCTTATAATTTTCACTTCCTCCAGCTTTTTATTCCTGTATAACCCTGCCATTTTGGCCATGTGCTTCTTTCTTTGTCCCCTCTCCTCTTTGCTCTCTCGCTCTTACAATTCCAATCCTCTCCTCATTTCTCTCCTTTCCTGGACAAAAAAAATGTTAGGTTAAGTCTACTAACCACTGTATAGTCTTCAAATTTCTCTCCCTGTTCTGTATTCCTTTATTCCTTCAGATGCCTCTTGCAATACTCTGCCTCACATCCATATTAGAACCTTCTCTCCTCTACTCCTTGTAATAGTCAAGTCCACACTTCAAATATTTAATATACAAGGAAATTGAAAGCTAGCTCCCTAATTCTGTGGCTTCTTCTTCTGAGGGGACATTATAGCAGAAAACAGGAGAAAGAAAGGCTTACCTGTGTCCAAGGTGAATAAAGAAAATGTCAAGAGTGTAGGAATCTTAAAAATTCTGTACCCTAGAGCCAACTTCACAACTTAGCAGTTTGGTAATGCCATCTTTCCTAAAGAGAGCTCCTCGCTTGCCTCAGTAAAGCTTTTAATTTTTATAACTCTACATTTTGGTCTTCTGTCTTTCCCCAGACAACCTACTCCTTGCCTATCTCAGAACAAACTTGACCATGATGATAACCCATTTTATAGTTCTTGCAGATCCATTGAGATTTGCCAAGACCCTAATCAAGGTGGGTATTCTGGACTGAGAATCATGAAGAAGGATTTAGAAGTTACAATGGTTATCTGAGACTCAAGGCACCCTTTCTAAGTGAGGGGATCCCTAACTGAAGTTATTGTTGAAAGGCTCATCAGCCTCTTCCAGGATCTGGGTGTAAGGAGAATAGAGAACTGAGTGCCTGGATACAGCAGGCTTTGATGTTATAAGGCCAAATAGAGATTTATCCCATGGATTTGCTCAACAAAAGACCTTTGTGGGTTATACTCCTACTCGTGCATCAAGAGACACTGCTACTAGATACTGAGAGACAAATCTCATGCCCAAGAGGAAATATCTGGAAGAAAAATAATATCAATAATTATCTGACTTGTCTCTTTGGAACCTCTCGTCTCTCTGGATCCATGGTGTATGAGAAAGCTTCCTCATGGAGGCACGGGAAAGGTATACTTTATTGCTTGACTGTTTTCTTGATCCATGTCCTGATCCCCTACATTGCCTTCTTTATAATTCTTATTTTGACTCAGAAATTCCCCAGGTCTCATTTTTTTAAAATATGATTCTTAGTGACCACAATCTTTATCAGATTCTCTCTTCCTCCTTAATTCCAGAGGACCAACAAAAAAGAAAATATATTATCATAAAGGTAGCAAATTGCCTTCTGGCAGACATTCAACACATTTTCAGAGATCCTGTTACTTATGATGGCCTCTGGGCAGAAAAATATTTTTCCCTTAATTTGACACACCAGACTACTAAGTGACATATTCTAACCTCTTTCTTCAGGGATTCCATCTTGCTTGAGAAAAATTACCTTCTTTATCCTTCTTTAAAATTTCTTTTTTTATTGGATATTTTCTTTATTTACATTTTAAATGTTATCCCCTTTCCAGGACCCCCTCCCAGAAATCCCCTATCCCACCCCCCCCTTTTCCTTCTTCTATGAGGATGCTTCTCCAGCCACCTACCCACTCCCACCTCATCACCCTGGTATTCCTCTACATTGGGGCATCAACCCTTCACAGGATCAAGGGGTTCCCTCCCATTGATGCCAGATAAGGCCCCTTCAGCCCCTTCAGTTCTTCTCCTAACTCCTTCATTGGGGATCGCTGTGCTTAGTCTTATGGTTGGTTGTGAGCATCGCATCTGTATTGGTCAGGATCAGGCAGAGCCTCTTAGGAGATAGCTGTATCAGGCTTCTGTCAGTAGATACTTCTTGGCATCCAAAATAGTGTCTAGGTTTGGTGTCAACTGAGGAAATTCGAATGGCCAAGAAGCACACAAAGGAATCTTCAAAATCCTTAGCCAAAATCCTTAGAATTTCAAAGCAAAATGACTCTGATATTCCACCTCACACCAGTCAGAATGGCTAAGATCAAATGCTGGTGGGGATGTGGAGAAAGAGGAATACTCCTCAGTTGCTGGTAGGATCGCAAGCTGGTATAATCACTCTGGAAATCAGTCTGGTAGTTGCTCAGAAAATTGGACACTGCATTACCTGAGGACCCAACTATACCACTCCTGGGCATATACCCAGAAGATGCTCCAATATATAACAAGGACACATGCTCCATTATGTTTATAGCAGCCTTATTTATAATAGCCAGAAGCTGGAAAGAACCTAGATGTCCTTCAACAGAGGAATGGATACAGAACATGTGGTACATTTACACAATGGAATATTACTCAGCTATTAAAAACAATGGATTAATGAAATACTTAGGCAAATGCATGGAACTAGAAAATATCATCCTGAGTGGGGTAACTCTGTCACAAAAGAACACAGATGGTATGTACTCACTGATAAGTAGATATTAGGCAAAGAGCATAGAATACCCACAATACATGTGAAATACACATGAATACACAATACATGTGAATATACATGAAGCTCAAGAGGAAGGAAGACAAAGAGTAGATGCTTCAGTCCTAGTTAGAAGAGGAATAAAACAATCAACGGAAGTAGAGGGTGGGGGGAACTTGGAAGAAAGAAAAGAGGGAGAGGGGAAAAAAAGGAAAAGAATCAAGTATGGGAGGTGATGGAGGAGATGTATAGAGGGTCAGGAAATTGAACAGAGGTATGTAGCAATGGAGGATGGAGAACTAAGGGTAGCAACCAGAAAGTCCCAATGCCAGAAAAACAAAAGCCTCCCAGGACTCCATGAGGTTGACATTAGGTGAAATGCCCAACAAACGGGTGAGAGAACCTGTGGAGACTATATCCAGAGGTTAGGCATGGACCCCTGATTGGGGAATAGGGCCATCAACCCGTCTTCATAATTTTAACCCAGAATTTGCTCCTGTCTAAAGGAAATACAGGTACAAAGAGTGGAACAGAAACTGAAAAAAAGTCCATCCGAAGACTGCCCCACCTGGGGATCCATCCCACAAGATATAAAATTCTTGGCTCCTCTCTCACTGTCTGCCTGGACACTGCCAAGCTTCCTGTCATAAGGATAATGGACTAAACCTCTGAAACTGTACACTAGCCCCATTTAAATGTTTTATGTATAAGTGTTGCCTTGGTCATCATGTCTCTTCACAATAATTAAACCTTAACTAAGGCAGACACATAGGGGGAACAGTCATGTTGAGGTGGGTAAATACAATAGGAAGACTCAGGAATGCTATTAAATGTCCAACCCAGAGAGTTTTTATCAGACTAGCAACTCCATAGGTCCTCTGGAAGGGTCTATTTGCATCAAAAATTATTGCTTTCACTTTCTCTGGATTTTAGTCTTCTATTCTCACCTAGACAGGCAATTATTTTCCTGTTACATCAAACAAGCTCAGCCTAACACACATTATAAAAGGAATGTGTAGAGTTTTCTAGTGTACTACCTCCCTAACAATTCACCTACTCCAAATTGCTATATGCTATTAATAAGTCTATGAAAGATTTTATGTGTATAGGTTTTCAGCATTTTTCGTAAGTTAAAAAACTTTTAATTTTATTTATTTATTTTTCACAATGTGATTATACCTTTACCTTTGGAAACCTCCAACACCAATCTAGCACCTGTGTTTCAATTGATGAAACTACATGAATACAACATAACCACCAAACTCCCATAGGTTACATTAATGTTAGTTCATGTTTGCTGCATTGTAAAGGATTTAAAATGTACGATGGTATAATCTACAACTAATATGTAGAAAAATTTTACTATTCTAAAATTTCCCTGTGATGATTATTATTGATTGTTAACTTCACAGGATCTAGAATCACCAAAGGGACAAGCCACTTAAAATGTCTATGGAAAATAATCTTTAGGTTAGCCTCTGAGATTTCTTGTGAGGATTACTAGATTAGGTTAACTGAGGTAGGAATCGTCACCCTAAATTTGAACAATACAATTCCCTGGCCTGGGACTTTGGTCTTTATAAATAAATAAATAAATAAATAAATAAATAAATAAATAAATATTTTTTTTTTAAAAAAAACCTACTTGAATAAGAAGGTTTTGCAGCCCCATGGGGAGAGCAAAAATACCAACCAACCAGAGCTCCCAGGGTCTAAACCACTAGCCTGAGAGCACATAGGGAGGGAACCATGGCCCCAGCTGTATATGTAGGGGAGGATGACATTGTCAGGCATAGGTGGGTGAGAAATTCCTTGGTCCAGTGAAGGCTGGACACCCCAGTGTGGAGAATTGTGGGTGGGGAGGTGGGAGTGAGAGGGTGGGTAGGGGCATATCCTCATAAAAGCAGGAGGAGAAGGGATGGGACAGAGGGTTCCTGGGTGGGGGTGGGGGGGAATGGGGAAATTTACATCTGAAATGTAAATTTAAATCTGAAATGTAAATTTACACCTGAAATGTAAATAAAATATCTAATAAAAACGGCAACAACAACAAAAAATAACAAAAATAAAAACAAAAAAAGAAAAAGAAAATTAAGTCTGTATAGCAAAAATTATCTGAATTCCCATGTTTTTGGATTACCATTTATGACCAGCAAAAATTAGTTTTGGTTTTATTGCTGTGAAGGTACACCATGACCAAGGCAACTCTTATAAAAAATTTGAAATGTAATAAAACAAAATAACCAATAAAAAATTTTTTAAAAAGAAGGTTCTTCTTTTTCTGACTCCAGTATCTTTCCAACATAATTGAACATACCCTTGATCTATGTGCTCAAATAAACTTTTTCTCTCTTAAATTGGTTTTTTTTTAACATTTTCTCATAAAAAATCCTTAAAACATTTCCCTGTTCCAGTTTAATTCCCTCTCCCTCAAACCCTGAAATATTGATACTTTTACTATCTACATATTTTTACCTTTTATACTGTTAAAATCACATGACATGTAAAATTTTCAGATTGACTTCAAATTTTAATTCACATATAGTTATTGTGACTCCATTTACTTTAATGGGTTGAAAGCTCATTTATTTTGTTCAGAGCAATATCCTCTTATACAGATGAATCCATTTAACAATTCACCTACTTCAAAATGCTGGATGTTACAAACAAGTCTCTGCAAGCTATTGTGTGTGTAGGTTTTGGGCTTTTTTGACATGTGAGGGAAATTCAAGTTTTGTTTAAAAAATTGTCTTACAAAGTGGTTGTATTATTTTAAATTATTCACATCAGCAATAAGTAAAAGTTTTCATTGTACCAGATCAAAGCTATATTAAGGAGAGGTTAAGCATACCTTATTTTGGTTTTAATTTCTATTCCCTTACGATTTACATGTGTAATATATTCCATGTGCTTAGTATTCATCTCTATTTTTTCTTTGATGCTATTTTACAATGTATATGCACATCTGTGTAGGGTATATGGATTCCAGAGGACAATTTGAAGTCTTTTCCCCTATCTCAGTACGTTATGTTTTTGAGACAAAGTCATTTGCTAAATTTGGAGCTCACAGATATGGAAAGACTTAAAGGCAAATCTTCCTGTCTCTACTTTCCAGTGCCAGGACAATATGTATATACACATGTACACAGATTTTTATGTGAGTTTTGGAGTTCTGAACTCACATTGTGTTCTTGTACACCAAGTACTCTATCCATATAGAACTTTTTGCAGTGCCCTTAGGAAACTTTTAAGTTTGAATGCTTGATTTATGACTATTAAAGAGATTTTTATAGACTTTGAATATAATTCTTCAATAGATTATTTTCTAAATATCTTCTCACAATGTCTGACTTGTCTTCTCACTTCATTAACTTTTATGTTGATAAACCAGAAGTAGTTAAGTTCTGATAGTTTGTCTAGAAATCCAGTGTATTTTTTCTCTTATCTCATAATGGTTTTATAGTTTTAAATTGTATACTTAGGTATATAACCTCTGTCAGGTAATTATATTAATGGCGTAACACCTGTGTCCAAATTATTTTTACTTGTAAATATCCAGTTGTTTAAGCATCACATAATGACACATAATTCTTATACCCTCGTATTGTTCATAAGTATACTGACTGGTTTTGTGTTCCAACGTGATACAAGCTAGAATCATCAGAAAGGAAGGATCATCAGTTGGAGAAATGTCTCCTCCATAATATCCAACTGCAAGGAATTTTTCTTTCAATTAGCAATCAGTGGAGGAAGGGCCAACCCCATTGTGGGCAGTACAGCCTTGGGCTGAGGGATGTGGGTTTTATAATAAAGCAGGCTAAGCAAGCTATGCAACGCATGTCAGTAAGCTGTACCCCTCTGTAGAGGAATTTTAGTCTGGCTGCTCTGGCAAAGGATCACATCTATATGTTCCAGCTGGAATACTGTTGCGGCCTGCTCCTCTCTGCCTGGCTAGAGACAAAAGACTTAACAATGCCTGAATAGTTACTATAACAAAAAATTTTGCGACCTGCTCTGCTCTGCCTGGCTTGACCTCCAAAGTGCTGGGATTAAAGGCATGTGACACCACTGCTTGGCTCAAAGTGCCACTCTAGTCTTCCTGTCAGTGTCTAGAGAGAGAGAGAGAGTGGGGATAAGGGGAAGAGATGCACAGAATGGAGACAAGACAGAGGTTCTGATCTAGTCTCATTTATTGAAGGGAAATCTGGGGTATTTATACACTTTGTAACGTGCCTTGTAGGCACGTGGATATGACGTAAGCCTTACAGGCATGGATAGCACATGCATCGTGCACCTTGCAGGAGTAGATACCAGGAGCACCTTGCAGGCATGTATGCCGTGGATAGCATGTGGATCGCTGCTTTCTAGTCACTTTGTGCTAAAAGTCAGCTCCCAACAAAATACAGCCATGTTATATACCTTTTGTTCCTCTGTTTAGAATACACACCTTTAATCCCTTTGTTTGTAATACAGACATGCATTTAGTTCCCACCTTTAATCCTAAACAATGATGTCTAATTGAGTGTCAAAGTAATGAATCAGAAAGATTGGATAGAATGTGTCAAAAATAGGATGTGGCCAGTTGTCATGAGAAAAGACAGGAAGAGCTACTTAATGAGCAGTGAGAGAAGATAATTCAATGGAATTCAGTTTGGTTCAGTTCACTTCAGTCAAGTTGAGTTCAATTCATCTCAGTTCAGTCAGTTCTCAATTCATTTCAGTTCAGAACACTTAGATCCATGGAGTTCAGAGGCAGATTTTCCAAGCAGAGCAATGCAGTCAGAAGCTGAGAGAAGCCAATTTAAATTAGTTAGCTTAGAGAGGAGTTTAAACCATAAGAGCTGTGTCGCACCAGCCAGCCTGTTCAAAAGAGCTAGAAAGTGTGAGTTTATTCAGCATTAAGTCTCCAAGCTTAGCATTAAGCCTCTAGGCCTAAGTTAGCAGACAGTTCAGCAGAAGGCCCATCTGGAAGCTGAAGCCTTCAAGTTCTGGACTTGAAAGTTAGATTGTATGCAAGCTGGAAGCTTCCAGGCCTAGGCTCAAGGATATTTGATAGAAATGCTCTAGGCTCAGGCCAGCCATGTATTCATTCGAACAACTTGGGTAAGGCTCTCACATCATCATTTCCTCTGAGAAAATAAAAGCAACATTTACATTTATAACCTTCCCTATCCTCTGTATAAACTCTTGTCCACAATATCTTTTTGTATCTTTTTGTTCTTTTTGTGTTCCTGTCCTGACATCCTTGATGGTGAACAGAAATGTGAATGTTTAAGCTGAATAACCCCCCCTCTCCCTATTTGGCCATGATGTTCCATTGCAGCAATCAAAATCCTAATACATTAAAAGTATGTCATAGTTCAGGTTACTGCAAGTCAAGTCAAAACTATAGATGGTTCTTTGGACCTGTTGGTCTACTCTTACACCAATACTATAATCTCCACATTAATAGAGACAGTATTATAATAATTCTTGAAATTAGGTAGTACCTATAATTAACCTTAGTCTTTTCTTCAAAATGATATTTATCCTTTAATTATTTTGACAAATCATATTAACATATTAGTTTATTGATATGAGTAAAACAGCATTCTAAGTTTCCAATCTGGATAGAATTTTATTTATAGATCATTTTTTACAGAGTTACTGTCTTGAGACTATTGAATGTCCTATATAAGCACACGAAATTTTTCTCTATTTAACTTTTTTGGTTTAAAAGTAGTTTTTCTTAAAATTATTTTATAAATTATGTGTTAAATTCATATCTAAGCATTTAAGTCATGTGAATAATTACACACAGGGTACTCTGTTTTTCATTTGAAATTCTGTTTCTACATCATAGCCATATAGAAAAAATATTTTTTGTATATATAATTTTGCTTTCAGTATTCTAAAGATAATCATTTATGTTATAGGACATACTTCTCTGAATCTTTGAAACTTTTTTGTAGATTTTCATATCTATGATCAAAACAATTGTAAGTCTTCTTTTTATATTCATATGCCTTTTGCTTTGCTTTTCTTACTCTATTAGCTCTTTCAGTAAGATGCCCAAAAAAGGATGATAAAAAGTGACATTATCATCTTTCTGCTAATCTTAGTGGTTTAAAGCATATATTTGAACTGATAGTTGTTTCGGGTATTCTGTTTATTATTGACAATTTAAGTAATTCTTTTTATCCAAGTTTTAAATTTGTTGGTACAGAGGGTGTTATCCTTTTAATGTTCATAGTATATGGAATAATGTTCCCTCTTTCTTTTACTACAATGATGTATTAGTATTTTTATTTTCTCTTCCTGCTTTTACTTTTTTTCTTTTTGGCTTAGAACTTATATTTTGAAAATAGCCATATTTTTTACAGCTATTTTTGCATGTGTATGTATATATTTGAGATGTGTTCAAAATATACTTAGTTCTGTTTTTCTTTAGAGTATGTACAGTTTTATTTTTCCCTTATTTTCTAAACAATACCATAAAGTTGTTATTATAGAATGATTATTATATATTAAATATTAGTAGCAATATAAGAATGACTTGAAGTACATGGGAAGTTATGCATAATTTTTGGGTAAATAATGTATGAGCTCATGTTCAAACTTTAATATCAAAATAGATCTCTAGGACCAATTTTCTGCAAATAATCTAGGCTTGATGTATTAAAAAATACTCTATTTTCCCTTTCTTCTACCAGAACCATGTTAAAAATTTCTCTAAATTTTATTTTGAAATGTAAATGACTGTAGATGCACTTAAAATGTGATGCGACCAGGGAATTGTTCTGCTTACAGTTTTACCTCTTCAACTTATCCACACTGAGCCTCCAGCTATGTGTCAATTACAGATCATATTTTCTTGTTGTAGCAAACTTTCCAACACTGTTTTGTGCTTTTCAGGCTGCTCTGGTAAGACATTCCCTTTATTAAGTTATCTGTGTCTATACACATTGAGCAATGCCTTTTTCTGTGACCTCATCTCTCTTCAAGATAGAAAAGGATTATTGATTTCTCAGTTTTTTATTCCAATTTCTTTAGGAACTTCTGAGGCCTTTATACACAGAAAATAATGCTGGATTTTTGCAGCCTTATTTGTAAGGAAATTTCAGGATAAGTCTCTATTTTATAATTTATCTTTGGTCATAGTGACATTTTGGACCATTACTTTTTAGAAAATAGTTTCAGTATGGTTATAGGTTTAGAAAAGTACTAATTAAAGAAATTTATAAGCTTTTCATGGAGGTGAATATCTATCACCACACTTTGGTAGATGAAAAAGAAAGATCTTGGTTAAGATTCAACCTGAAATAAATAACAGGACTGCACACACATAGAATCCCCACCCACAACCATATACACCACACATTTTTCTTAAAATCATTGGCCATATTCCTAAACTTCATAATGTATTATGTCACTTAAAAATAAATAACATATACAATGAATAACTATAATATGTATAAAATGCATTTGTAGATTATATGCATGTTTTCCGTCATATATTTTGATGTTTAAAATATATATAACATTTAGAGTGAAATATGATATTTCTGCTTTCCCAAAAATATTGATATAAAATAGTAAAATTAGAAATAATGTAAAATGACTACATTTTGCTATATTAGTAATAATATTAAGTAAACAAATGTAATTGAATTTGACAAATATTAAATATTATTTTTCCTTGTAATGTGGTTGACTACTTCATAATCAAATAATCTATATATGCGCATCTTTTTTCTTAACATTTCTTGTTATTTAAATTATATTTCACTTATTGTTAATTTATATGTATTCATAACAGACTTGGATAATTAGTGAAGATCTCATTCATCATAGCAATAGAGTTTATTTGGCAAATACATTTATGGACATATGCACATTAATTGGGCTTCTGTTACACTGTAATGTAAGAGTGAAAAATTTATTTGTCATTTCTTGTGACTCACAAAGTTCTAATGGAGCTCTCATTGTCCAATGAGAATAACGTGTTACAAATTGTTTTGTATTATGACAAAAGAGATGACCCTATAGTTGATTAACTAGTAAACTACCTAGTAAAAAATAGTTCAGTCTTCATTGATTTTATCAAGGAACATAAAACATTTTCATAACTCAATACACCATCATAATAGCATTATACTTCCTAATCACCTTGAAGTCATTTTTTATCCATTTTATATTTTTAACACTAAAATGCTCAGCCACATATGATGACTCATGACTTCCATGGCAGCATTCAGGAGGAACAGACAGGTACAGGTGGATATCTGTGAGTTCTAGGCCAGCCAATGCAGACAATGTCAAAACCAAAACACAAACAAAAAGCAAAAATTAGAACAGTTTTTCTTTCATTTTATACTAATACATATTTAGAGACATTTCAAAACAAAAACTTCTGATCAAATCTATAATGTAATTATAATTATCATTGCATTTCTACAAATTCAGAGTGTACAATTAAATTAAGCAGCTAAGCTCTGTTGTATCTCTAGAAATAAATATTTAGTTGTATTAGAACAATGTCTCATTAAAGTGCAGATTATCACATATTCAATTTAGAGATTAAACAAGTAATCAAGGACTCTACCCTCAGGTGGTATATGTAAGGTAAATAATAATAAAAAGCAATAATGATGATTGATAATAATACTAGTAATTTATATTTGTTCCTAATTGATTATATACAGCACATTGTAGTACTTACTATGCATATTTTTTAAATAATTGCAACTTTAAATATTCAGTAATCTTAGTAATCTCAGACTACCTTCACAAAATGTTCTGTACATAGTTAAACAACAACAAAATCTAATATTCTAGCAGTTCTAAAACCCACAAGTCTGATATTATAGTGCCTACATGTTGAGCTTCTTGTGATGGGACTGGCTTGGATATGTGAGGCACCACTGGTTTGCTATCTCATGAAAAGAAAAGATAGAATGTAAACTCACTGGTTTGGGTGTGAATGAAGTCTAAATGCAAAATGATTAGGAATTCAGAGTTATTCTGGGAATATTGTCAGTATTTGAAAAAGGGTCTCTAGAAACCTTCTCTTAAACCAGCCAATCTGTATACCGCAAGGAAATGTATATTTGAGTCGTTTTTTCTTAAGCTTGAACATTATTCTTGAAATGTTTCCTTTTAGAGAAATTATGTTTTGTGTCCTGAATTAAAGTTACTAATACTAAAGACTCATCAGTTAAAATGTCTACTGTAATAATTATACTTGTCACTTTGAATACTGTGACACTTCTGGAAACTTTTTGAGGGGAAGTCATAGATATTTTTCAGTGATTCAGCCTTGCATTAATAATATGGATTATGCATCATCTTTCATGTGTATAAAATAAAAATAAAAGAAACACTAACTTTCATTTTGAGCTGAGAACCAAGAACAGTAGTTAAATGCTGTTAGTTATTGCTGTGAAATCATCAGTTGGAAAAACTGAGAACAATGTTCCTATATGATTATGATGCTTTATAACAAAACTACTAATTTAATCAGAAATTCAGTAGTTTAAGTTTATTAAACTATTATTAGTATTACAAATTATTATCATTACAAATCAAACCACTGTACAGCACATTTTAATAATTAAAATAATTTCTTATAAATTGATTATTTTTAAATTATTTAAGATCATGTATTCTACACACATTGTTGCTTTATTGAGGCAATGCTTATAATCAATCAGACATTCTGGAACTTTAATTCTATGAAAATACCCACAATGCTTAATTCAATCATAACATCATAAGTGATTTCCTTTTCATTGTTTGTCTTTCATTTGCTTATCTATCATTTTCTCCTTTCAATTTCCCTGCCCCATAAATTTTGTTCCTTCTTTTCCAAGAAAATTTTTTTTACCACCTACTGCAGCTTCAATGAAAACAATGTTTCAGGCACTGATACTTGGGAAGTTGGCAAAAATTGTAAAGTGCTATTATGTAGGCACTTCATCCAGTCCTGCAACAATTTAATATATTGTATAACTTCAATGCAGAATTTTAGGTCATGAAATATTTCAATTATTTTTCTAAATGTTTTACAATTGTAAATTTCCATTTAGTTGATAATATTAATGAATAATAACTAGAACTTTATTCAAAATTATATTTTTGTTTTATTATGCTTTTTTGTTCTTGCTATTGGAAATCCAATAGTACAAGTTCCATTAGTTGAAAGTCTATCATTCTTCTAATAAATTGTATCAGTGCCTGTGTTACATTTATGTAAAATTTTAATTGGAAAAATTTTGTGGTGTTGATTCTGTTTTATAGATATGTGTGTACATAAACTCACTCAAACTATATTCTTTATTACTGCAGGTGACAAAATATTAAGCAGTCTTGGAGTAACATAATACTTTATTATTTCAAGTGTTGTGTACTAAGCTCATTAATAGAGAAAATTTACACACACAAACACACACATACACACACACATACACACACACTACCACAAAATACTCCAACATGGATAAAAATGTATTTCTCAAGTAATTGTAAAAAACATTTTGAATCAATCATATAAATTCATTTTTATAATTATAGATATTACATGATACCTGTCACAATTCTCAACCACTTATTAACTAATATTTTACTACAAATGTTATGAATGTAAGTACTTTATCACTTTTATTTCTTATTTATACTTAATTTTCATTGCAGTGTCTACTACATAAGGGCATGCTCATCTATATTTATTCTTTTCTACACTACAAATTTCTGGTTTAATTAAGCTTCCTTGTTTTGGCATATTTCGTTTTAGCTATATTACATTATTTTAATAATTTTAGGCATCATTAATAAAATAAGACTTATTTACAAAAATGATTTTATTTTAATTCTAAGAGGAATATATATTTACTCTTGTATAATTAAATAATGAAAAATAGGAAGTGAAAGCTACTCAGAAATAATAGCTCAAAATATAATGTCACTTTGAATTTCTCAGCACCCACATGACAGTTTATGATTATCTGAAACTCAAGTCCAAATGAGTCCTCCTCTATGCACATATATGGGCCATATATATATGCAAAATATCCAAATATATAACCAAATACATAACATAAACCTTATAAAAAGTAAAAATAAATAGACCAAAATACAGAGAAGTAATCATAATTTTGTGAAGATTCCATATCTGAATATTGTTGAGGATTGGTTCTAATGCTTTGATTTAATCAAGAATCAATATGTCCAAATGCTGAAGGTCCCAATTGATTTTTGGTTGATCAATAAAGATGCCAACATCTAATGGTTTGCTATAGAGATGGACAGGACCTTTAGATTTGCAGTGTCAAGGAACTGAGAAAAAAGAGACAGAGAATTGCCATGACTCAGGGGAAAAGGATAGGACATAGAAGCTGCAAGAATGAAAGCCAACCAGCCATGTGAGAGCCAGGTGGCCACTGGCCACTTCCCTAATTGGGCCTGGTGTAGCAGGGAAAGTTTTAGGAGTGCCCAGCCTTCTTTGAGATGGCTAAGGCATTTCAAAATTAAGCTAAGTGGTGTGTGTGTGTGTGTGTGTGTGTGTGTTTCATTTGCAGATCCAAAGAGTTACTGGGTGGGTGGCTGGAAGGGTGCAACCCACTGGGAGCACAAAGTGGTGGAGCTGAACTCAACCTTACAGAAAATCTGTTGATGTACTTAAATTTATGTGTTACCTTTAAATAAAAATTATAGCAACTCCAAGATAATTTGAAGAATTTCACATGTGAAGAACAATGAATAATTATTCAACTAATTTATATATTTCCTATTTCAATGACAAAAGCATTATACTACTTTTACTTTTCTAGTACAAATAATGTTTTTTTAATTTAGTAATTTTATATTTAGTGTATTTGTGTTTTCTATTTGGTACTTTTATTTTTTATAACGACTTATAAGAATATTGTTAAATTGATATTTAGTGTCCAAAAATGCAAAATTACTGCAATATCCCTTATGGGAAAGAATGATTATTAATTTTCACTGGGTTAAGAAATGAAGCATTGTTAGCTTTTACTTAAATGATTAAAAAATATGTATCAGTTAAATAATCTTTAAACAGAAATACAAAAAATATAGTTTAGCTACTTATCAAGCTGAAGAAGTGTGGTGGTACACTCCTGTAGCCTAAGCACTCAAGAGACAGATGTAGGAAGACTTCTGTATGTTCAAGATAAGCCTAGTCAATATAGATCCAGGCCTACCAAGCTGATTTATTGGTACTCAGTTTCAAAAAACGTCATCAGAGTAGTATTTATTAGTTCATTAATATACTCACAGAAGCTTGATCAGAGATTTCTTCTGGAAGTCATAGGTCAGATGTCATTGAGCATTTACAAAAATGTTGTACAGTAAAATTTTAATTTCAAACATAACTTAATGTAGGTTCAATTCTTTCCATATCACTGTCGTAAATAGAATAATACGGTACCATGAGTTGCATAATTTTTGAGGTTCCCAGTACACATTCACATTAGGAATGTTTATTTGATATTCTAATAAGTATACAATGAGGTTGTATAGTTTTAAAGATTTAATTTTTATGCTTATTAGTGCTTTGCTTAAAATATATGTCTGAGGAGCACATACACACAGTGACTGTAGAGGTCAGAGGGCATAGTATTTCCTGAAAATAGAATACAGACATTTGTGACCCAACATGTGGGTTCTGAGAACTGAACCAAGGTTCTTTACAAGAAAAGCAAACACTCTTAACCTCTGAGCTAACTCTCTACCCCCTAGATTATATATTTAAAACTTAATTTAATATATTTGCTGCTATAATGTTAACTCTTATTGGTGAATTCAGTGAGTTCTACTTTTTATGCAAAGTCTAGCCTCACTGAATGATCATGACAGTTTTTGCTGAAATTTATGGTTATTGTTTGAATAGGTTTTAAAATCAGAAAACATTAGAATTTATGTTAACAATTGATTCCTAATATTTCTTAATAGTATATGATACTCTTCTAAATCATTTTATCCAAAATGAATATTATTTTAAAACTATAGCTAATTTTTGAAATTCTGTTAAAGCTTTAGCAAATAATGGATATAATGTCTGAAATCTATTTGATATGCTAATATTGTTCACAATATCTTCACTAGGAATATTTTCCATATCATGAGTCCACTTTCTCCAACTGTATTATAATAGTGTCATGAAGTACGAACAGTTTAGTCATCTTATTTTTATGCATTTCTACTTCTATTTCTAACATTATTCCCATCTTGTCTGCATTAGGTCTTCATGTAAAAATCCAATTTTTTTCTTTTTTTAACATTTATTTTATTTTATTATATTTTATTTACATTTCAGATGCCATCCCCTTTCCCCATTTCCCCTCCCTAGAAAACCCCTGTCCCATGCCCCCCTTTCCTTTTTGCTTTTATACAATTTTTTAAATGTCAATCAAAGGATTTATAAGTTTGGTAATGCTCAATCAGAAGCATAACCAAATACCCAATCTAGATATAAAAACTATCTTTGACTGGTGGAGAAGCTAGGTGATGAGAGAGAGAAAGAGAGGGGGGCATGGAGGCAGATGTTCACATGTCTCCACCAGTCAAAAACCCAATTCTTTCAAAATTAGCCATGAGGTTGGAGACACCTTTTTCTGAATAACTGATGTTCACATTTTGTCCTCAGCCTATGAATTTAAAGTAATGTACATAGAATTAAGAATATTTTACAGATCATTTTCAAACTGCTTTGCTCATCGGATTCAAGCAAGGAACCATTAGCTACAAAGCTCTAGCCTTAAAATATATTTCTTAAGAAAAGATAAATGACTACTTGATCTGTGGGGTTCAGGTTGTATACTGTGATATGGAAAACTAATGTTCAATAAAGCTGATTTTTAATTTTCATTTATCTTATATAATTCAATGTTAATATTATTGTGTATTTAAGAATTAAAAGAATAATGAAAAGGAAAAAGTATATGTTTGTTTATGCTTCAATATTCCCTGTACTTCCTCTTTCCCTACTGTACCTTTCTGTCTACAGTAAAACCCCTTTTCCTATTGATACCTTTTTTATTACTCTACCTATAATTGCATCCTTTCATAGTCCATGAACTTCTTTCTTGTTTTCTGATTTCTGCCTATATTTAGTCTCACTTAATTACACATATGTAATTGTCTTAATAATTTTCTATAGTTGCAAAAAACCATCAAGACCAAGGCTACATATAAAGGTATTTAATTTCTAACTCACAATTCCAGAAAGTTAGAGTCTATGACTATCATGAATTTCTATGTATGGCAGCAGGCATAGAGTCATTGCTCTGGAGCAGTAGTTGATACCTCATATCTTGAACCACAAGCAGAGAGAGCAAACTGGACATGGCTTGGGCTATTGAAACCTCTAAGCCTTCCCTTAGTGAAATACCTCTTCCAAAATAATCTTATCTCCTAATTTTTCCCAAATATTTTCATCCACGGAGAATGAAATATTCAAATACGTGAACCTAAAAATGGGACATTATCATTCAAAACAGCACAGTAACATTTAGAAAATAGAATTCCAATCCAAGATAGAATATAACACTATTTGTTTTTCATAGCCTCTCTTAGCTTAATATTGTATTTTCCTGTTATATACATTGTTCTGAAAATGTTACTATTTTTTTCTTTTGGGGGAATAAAATTTCAATGTACATATCTACATTTCCATATACGCTCATTAGTTGAGATATACATATTTTCCCCATTTTCTTGGTATTAGGGAAATGGTGTAGAAATAAATGTACAAGTGTCTCTACAGTTGAATGTGGTTTCCTTTGAGAATATGCCTAAGAGTACAATATATGCGTCATATGATAAACCTAATTTTAGTTTTCTTGGACTCCTTTATACTGATTTTTGTAGTTACTATACCAGTGTACACTATCAAAATAAGGTTTTCTCTTTCCTTCCAACCACACTGGCATTTTTTGCTATTAGATTTCTGGATAATAGGTATTCTGACTAGGGGAAAATGGAATCTCAAAGGATTTTTAATTTGTATTTGGCTGATCACTAATAATGTTGAATATATTTTAAAATAATTTCCTTCTTTTTAAAACTTTATTCTCTCACATTGTACATCTCAAGCAGTTTCCCTTCCCAGTCTCCTCCCAGGTTCTGCCCCTTACCTTTCCTTTTCCGAGATCTCCTCTACTTCCCCACAGAAAAGTGCAGGTCTTCCAAGTACACCAAGTGAGCACTGGATAACAAGATAAATTAGGACCAGGCATATTCTATCACATCAAGGATGGATGAGGCAAAGCGGGACTATACCCTATCTCACTGCCAAGATTTCCACTAAAGCACCAAGCTACTTGGCTATGACATATATTCAGGGGACCTAGGTCACACCCCTACAGGCTGCATGATCTCTGTAAATACCCGTGAGTGGATCAGTTGATTCTGTGGCTTGTGTTTTCCTGCTCTTGTGATGTCTCTGATATCTCTGCTTTCTCTGATCCTTCCTTCCCCTCCTCAATAGTACTTTCCAAGCTCCATCCAATATTAGGCTGTAGAACTCTACATCTGCTTCAATCAGTTGCTGAATGAAATCTCTCTGGTCTCCTTAATGTTAGTTCTGCCAAGCTACAACAATATATAGGTTGAAGGTTTTGTGACTGAATTTCTTATCTCAATTCTTCCACTTGATGCCTTGTCTGCTTACAGAAGATGGCTGGTTCATACCTGTCCCACATTACTAGGATTCTTGGCTAGAGTTACTCTCATAGGTTCTATGGAGTTTCCATTGTACTAGGTTTCCACCTTGCTCCTAAAATGCCCCTGGTTCCAGTCATTTCTCCCAGCATTTCTGCTTCCCTCTTTGCCATGTGATTCCTTCTGTACTCAATCCCACCTAAACCTAGTTCATCCATAAAGCATTCCTTGGTACTTAGGACCTATGGGTCTGTGGACTGTAACAGAATTGACTTTACAGCTAATAATTAACCACTTAGCTTTTAGTGAGTACATACCACATTTATCTCTATGGGTCTGGGTTGCTCAGGATGATTTTTCTCATTTCATCCATTTGCCTGCAAATTGTGAAATATTTTAAAATATTAATTAACTATTTTTACTTATTTGGAGGACATCTGTTCAGCATTGGCCAATTTCTTGATAATATTTCTTGTCATTTTACTTTTGTATTATTATTATTGGCATTGTTTCCCTGTCTAACTAAAGTGCATAAGAGTTTTTAAGAAATCTGTCTGCTGTCAGATTGTTCTATTGATAGTTTTTGTCATTATGTAGAGGTTGTTTAAATTCATGTAATATGATTTCTCAGCTTTTAGGGATAATGCCTGTAGTGTTATGGTCTTGAAATGCTTTCCTTATCTAGGGGGTTCCCCCAGTAATTGCAGGCAACTAATGACTGCTGAAAAGGAGATAATTACTTTCCCTAAGGTTGAGTTCACTAGTACAAAATGGTCATCCCTGGGAATCATATACACAAAAAGGAATACTATATTGACTCAGTATTATATATATATATATATATATATATATATATGTGTGTGTGTGTGTGTGTGTGTGTGTGTGTGTGTGTGTGTACACACACACTTGTGGGGTGTGGAGTGTATGTATGTAACAATAATAAAAAATAGGCCCCCAATTTTAGATGAAATAGAAATATGGACATGGAAAAAGTTGGAAGGAGAAAAGGTAAGGAGGAATTGACATAATTAAAATTAAAAAATATTACATTTTTTCTTTCTTATATTTATCTTTAGCAGTTTCAGAATTTTGGCTTTAATAAAGGTGGGATAATGGGGTTTGTGGAGGGAAAACTGGGAAAAGGGATAGCATTTGAAATGTAAATAAATACAATATACAATTAATAAAAGAATGTAAAAAAAGTTGTATGATCTAGGTTGAATTAAGCCTTTTATACTATAAGACATATAAATCATATTTCATTCCTTTTCTGGGGGGTAGATATTCATGGTTTCCAGCACCATGTACTGAATATAATTTTCTACTACTAATTTTTGATACATTTGTCAAAACTTAGGTAACCAAAGTTTTGTAGATTTAATCTGTGTATTCCCCATTATGTATCTGGAGTATACATATCTGGCTTTGTGCCAGTTGATGCTGATTTTACTTTTATGACACTTACAACAGGATTAGATCAGCTAATGTGGATGTGTTCTTTCTGATTAAAATACCTTTAATTTTAAAGATCTTTTGTGTTTCCATTTCTTTCCAGTTAAGTGAAAAAAATATCACTGAAATGTTATAATGGAGATTGTATTTTATATGTACATTACAGTGAATGTATGCCCATCTTTAAAATATTAATTCGTATAAATCTAAGAGGATAGACAGTTTTACCATCATTTACTGTATGACACAAATGATTTCCTTGGAGGAGAACCTTTGCACAGTTTTATAACCTGTGTAGGATTGGGCCATTACACTCAAGATCTCACAGCCATTATGGCTAGGTGTCTCAAAGTTTTCTTATAATGTTCCTTCATCTTCTTGATCAGACATAGTCCTAGATATATCTGAAGCTACAGTTAATCAAGTATTTTCCTAGTACCTCTCTCAGAAAAATTATAATTTTATACATAAGAGTTATTGGTTTAAATTTTTATTTTTCATTCTGAAACTTTATTGAAAATATTTATTAGACCAAATGTTGACTGGGGGAGTTTATGAAGTCTTTCAAATACAAATTCATGATGTCTTAGTAGTGGGAAGTTTAAGCAATGACTTTTTCTATTCTTTTATAGTATTTTTAATTTCTATCGTTAGTACTTGGAGGTATATATAATAATATAATAATAGTTGAGAGAGTAGTCATCTTTGAATTTTTGCAAATTTTATAGAAATGGTCTTATTTGTTCCCTAGGTAGTACGGTCTTGGATGTAAGGCTGTTATATATAGCCACGTATTATGTTGTGGTCAATTATATCTGTTCCTTTGGGACTTTGAAGGTGTGTTGAGCTTTGTTAAGTTTATTTTATGTATATGTTCTGATGATTTAATATCTTTTAAACCCTGATAATATGGTATATTTTCCTTATTGACTTGGATTTGTTGAAGGAATCTTTCATTGCAAAATTGAAATCAACTTACTCATGATTATACGATATTAATGGGATCTTGAGTTATATTTACAGATATTTTTAACAAATTTTGCAAAGAATATCATTGAAGAGAATTTTCTGTAGATTTTCCAGTGACCAGTTGAGGTTTTTTATGTATAAAAGTTATATTAGCTCCATAGTATGAGTTTGATAATGATCCTTTGCCATTTTGTGAACCAGTTTGATGTCTTTTTGTCCTAGATATTCCTTGAAACAATTATAGAATTCGGGAGTAGGTGGCATTATCTTTGTGAGGAGATGTAACTACTATTACTTTTTTTCTTTTTTATTGGATATTATATTTACATTTCAGATTTTATCCCCAACCCCCCTTCCCCTTACCACCCAGGAGCCTCCTATGCCATTCCCTTCCTCATGCTTCTATGAGGATGTGCCCCCACCTACCCCTGACTCCCATAACTATTATTTCAATGTCATTGATTGTTAAGAACCTATTTAACTAGTTTTCATTTTTTTAGCTCTGGTTTCAATAAAACTTATGTATTTATAATTTTATACATTTTAAATAAATTTCTTAAATAATTGGAATATAAGTTTTTACAATACTCTCTGATGATCTTCCAAATTTAACTATGGTCTATTGAAGTGTAGCTATTCCTATGATGCAAATCTTACTGTTGTACTGAACTACATTTACAGCCAACATGAGCACACTCTCTAATTATGTCTATGAGCTCAAGATAATGTTAGTCAATATAGAAAGACTCATGCTGAATATGATGACAACATTCCATTGTCTGAAGTCCTATTTAACTGATTAAAAAGAAAAAGGAAAAAATATATACTAATCCATTGAAGATCAATGAATACATAATTACTGCCAAACCTGACAACCTGAATTTGATACCAAGACCCCACAGGTAGAAACATAGAACTGAACCCAGGAGGTTGTCTTCTGGCATCTATAGGTAATATCTGTGACATACATACCTGCATGTACACAAGTGAGTGAGCACACTAGCGTTCATGTGCACACATACAGACAAACACACACATACACACATACACACGCACACACACACACACAAATGTATAAAAAAAAGGAGAGAAAGTAATCAGCAATATACATTTCTCTCTGCTTCTAAGTGCCAATGCAAAATGAGCAGGTTTCAAATAGCTGGCACCATGAAATATCAATCACCTTGGACTTTACACACTATAATCTCATCATTCCATAATTTTTGTGTCAATAAGATTAGTGAACAATGGAAAAATGGTACCTGAAGTAGGTTGTGGATGGGATAATTTGACCAGTAAGTGTTAATGGGACACTTCTCCACCTTTATCACATTCTTTCTCTACAAATCTCCATCAGGCCTGACACAAGGTCTAATCTCCATTCAACCTTCACCCTTCAGTCATGTACACAGGTGGAGGGCAATAAGCAGTCCAAAGGGCTAAAGAGATTTACATACTAATGAGGTACCTGAAGGCCAGAGGGTGGAGCCAAATAAGCATTCCTCCCCAGTCCCTCCCCCCTCTTCCCCTCCCTATTTAATTCAAGACAGCCCTGGTTTTTTTTTGGGGGGGGAGGGGGTGTGTGGTGTGTGTGTGTGTGGGGGGGTGCACATCCAGATCCATCCACCATCCGCCATGCCAATAAACCTGTTTTGGAACCCCATGGACTTTCTTGTGTGTTAGGGCCACACCCTGAGAGACATTTAGTGAGCAGCTGGACCTAACTTCCAGCCTGGAGGAACCCAGGGCGTTCCTAGCCTACTACCTCAGACTGGCGTGAGGAACTCTCTGCGATTTCCACAGCCATTTTTTACCTACAAATCTCAAAGGACATGATAAAAGAAGAATAAAAGAAGAGTGGAAACATTAAAAAAAAGTACAATGAGGAGGACTATAGCACAGTTTAATACCGTGGGTAAGACTGGGCCATTAAATTCAAGATCTCACAGCCATTGTGGCTAGGTGTATAAAATTAAGTAAGCCAAAACTCAGGATAGGGTGCAGCTTAGCAGGCCTCATCCTTAGAGGATAAGATATTGAAGTTTGATGGCTTCTGAGGTAAAGGAAAGTGCTTCTTGCTGGTTATATGGAACTGTACTTGTGCATTTAAGAACAATACTACTTATAATTAATGAACCATATATATGTATGCATATATACATGTAAGTATATAAGCATATATATATATATATATATATATATATATATATATGCACTTATGCAGCAGGAAGGGGGACTTGGTAGTGAGTGTTTGGAAGGAGATTGATGGGTGGGTCTCTATTTTTGCAAATTAATAGATGAGATTTGTACTTAACAATTATTCATTGTTAGACTTGTTAGAAACTATAGGGTGTTAAAGACTAAAAGCTGTGTTGCACATATTTTTCATTTTAAAATTGGTGTGAGCATGTGGACCAGAGGTAAAATTTATGGCCCCAAAACACTATGTGTTTGACTATCAAGCAGACAAGGGGTAAAGTTTTGCTGGTTAAACACTATTGCCAGTTTCACAGGATGTATAATCTCTGTAATCATTAACCACTGGGTTTATTTTTAGAGTATTTTCTACAGCAGATTAGGTTAATTATGAAGAGGAAATCTTCCTTAAATGTGGAGAAGTATTTCTTTGGTACTTGATGAAGACAAAGAAGAAGAGGAAGAAGAAGAGGAAGAGGCAGAGGAAGAAGAGGAGGATGAGGAAGAAAAAGAAGAAGAAGGAGGAGGAGGGGAAGGAGAAGGAGGAGGAGGAAGAGAAGGAGGAGGAAGAAGAAGGAGAAGAAGAAGAAGAAGAAGAAGAAGAAGAAGAAGAAGAAGAAGAAGAAGAAGAAGAAGAAGAGGAGGAGGAGGAGGAGGAGGAGGAGGAGGAGGAGGAGGAGGAGGAAGGTTGCAAGCTAAGGAGCAGCATTTATTGATCTCTGTTTTTTGAGTGGACATGCAATGTGAATAGCTGCCTTACATTCTTCTCAATATTACTCCCCTGCCACATGTATTGTCCACCATTTTTGGAGCTAAAGTAAGCAATTTCTTAGTTTGTTTCTAGTCATGTATTTTCTCATACCAACAAGAAAGATCAATAACGTTTAATTTTCTTTTCAACTTTGGATCATTCATTTGGGCCATTTCTTTATTACGATGACTTTGGGGTTACTCAAGTCTGTTACTATTTTCAAGCTTACCAATTCTTTGACTAATTTTTGTAATTTTAGTATCTAGTTAATTAATGTCTACAAGCATAATTTTTTTCCACTTACTTTTAATAAGAAAGGGTTCAAACTCTCCTTTAGCCTAACAGCCAGCAGAGGTAGTGAAAGAGAAAAATAATTAGGATACAGCAGAAGGGGTCTTGTTCATCAATAGTTCTTTGAGGGCAAGCTCATTATTCTTTGGTAGTAGTTCAGACCTATAGCAAACACCAAGTATGATTCATCAGCTGCAAACCAGTCCTCTAGGCAGGCAGACCCCAGGCATGGGCCTGCAGCTACAGCACAGTCCTTTCATTAAGCAGACACCAAGCAGCTGTATTTCAGTCCTAACCAAACGGCTAGACTTGCCAACTCGATTGAGGTATGGCTGCAAAAGCAACAAGGTGTGGCAGGAACCCCATGAGTAGTTCTTAGGCAAGTTTCTTTCAATGACAGTGTTAACACATGTTGAGATCAACAACACTATTTAAGGTGAATCAGTACATGCATGTTGTTAGTGAAGAATAGCTAGGCAGAGCAAACCAAAAAATGTTCGATGTGTCTCTCCCACTGTCATTGTGATCATATTTATACTACTTCATCACATGTCCTTCCATGTGTTTGCTATATCAAAACATTCTTTTACTGTGTCTGCTTCAGGAAAGTAGTCTTTCATGTGTTTGCTTTAGCAAGACACCCTTTTACCTTTGTGCCCCAGCAAAATATCATTTGCATGACTAACTTTCAAAAGAAGAAATTTCCTCTTCAAATGTCTTTCCTGATCTGCATTATTACCAAATACTGCATTTACAATTGGCTTCTTATTGTTTATCTAGAGCATTGAAGTACATTGTCTGGTTATTTATTTGATATTTCTGGTTTCATTGATTTTAATTTTTTTTTATTTTTTTCTGGTGTTGTTTCTAGTTTTTAATATGAACCCTTATAGCTATAAACTTTCCCCACTAGTCTGATTTGTCTGTGTCATAGATGTTTTATTAAGCTATGTTTTCCTTATCATTTCTAGATAATATTTTTTAGTTTCCTGGATTTTTAATGAGCTTCTTTTTATTTGAAGTGTATTACTCATTCTTAAAGTATTTGTGTGTTTCTGATGCTACTCTTGCTATTTATTATGTTTTAGTTTTATTCTACTCCAGTCTGATGTAATGTAAAGGCATTTAAAATATTTTTTCTATTTATTAAAACTTTGTGACATTTAAATATACTTTATAGCATAGGCTTTGATGAGTTTTAGTGAATATTCCACATGTCTAAGTTTCAAACCATCTGCAAGTGGATGAGAGGCCTACTTAACATGTAAAAGTATACCAGGCTTCCAGGTTCTCCTAGCATCCCTCTTTTCCTACTTGTTGGTTGGCATACCTTGACTATCTTGAACTCTCCAGTCCAGGTGATAGGCTGTACTACCCCCTTAGGCTCTTTCCTATATAATCCTAATATTTTGATTAAGTACTCTGATTTTACATTTGGCCTCTTGGATGTTACACTTGTTTCCCAGCTTTCTGTTCTTTATTTTCCCTTTCTCCTACTGTCACATGATTCAGGGTAATGACCATTTTGCACTCTCTCAGATGTCTCTGACTCTGGCTATACTTTCCCAAAGATCTATAATAAGCTTGCTTCCCCATTATACCTAGAAGCAGTCATATCAATTTCTCTATTTTTTATTTTTTATTCTTTTTTACTTCAGCCTTGAAAAGAATGTCTGTTTTTTCTCTGTTTTATTCCAACATTCTACTTGATCTATCTTACAACTAAACTCTGAGATTTCCTCATTAGATTTTTAATTTGGAGAAATTATCTAGATTCATGGGTCAGATATTAAAGATTGTCATTATTATTATTATTATTATTATTATTTTGATGATGATGATGATGATGATAATGATACAACGTATGTGACATTTTGTATGTTTTGGTGTTTGTTCTATGAAACTCTTGGCCCTGAAATATGTTGCATAAATACTTACATTATTTATTGCCAGGGACCAACCATGACTTGGTCAGGGTTTCCTGAGGAAGGGGTGTTTGGGGTGATAAAAGAATGATCTAAAGTCAATTGTGTGTACAAACTGACAGTCCTGTATACTTTTCAAGATGACTCCCTAGAAATCTCTCTGTAAATAGCTCTTGGCTCTGTAGTATGTTCAATATAGCATTCTGCTTGACACAGTTCTCTGCTTAAGACAGATTTCTCTTGCTGGAAAAAGTTCTAAAATCTCTCTGGAATTTTCATGGGTTTTCTGACCAAAGTCACAAAAGCTGCTAGAATAGATACAGAAAATGTGATGCATTTACACAATAAAGTACTAAAACAGCTACTAAAAACAATGAGTTCATTTAATTCACAGGCAAATAGATGGAACTAGAAAATATCATCCTGAGTGAGGCAACTAAGACACAAAAGAAAACAAATGGTGTGTACTCACTGATAAGTGTGTATTAGCCCAAATGCTCAGAATACCCATGACACAACACACAAACCATATGGAACTTAAGAAGAAGGAAGACTAAGGATGCTTCAATCGTATATAGAAGGACAAACATAATAATCATAGCAGGTAGAGTGAGGGAGAGAACTGGGAGGGAAAGAAGATTGGAGGGAAAAGTGGGGACAGGATTCGATATTAGAAGAGACAAGAGGGAAGTGCAAAGGGTCAGAAAATTGAATAGAAATATGTAGCACTGGGGGATGGGGAACTAGGTGTAGCCAATTGAAAGTCCCAGACTCCAGGGAATAGAGATGCTACCAGGACCCAGTGGCCATGACTTTAGCCAAAATACCAAATAAAGGGGAGAGACAACCTGTAGAGACCACTGCCATTATATAGACACGAGCCACAGTTGTGGAATTAGACCATCACACAACTCAAAATTTTTCCCAGAATATTCCTGTCCAAAGGAATGACAGGGAAAAAATGAAACAGAGACTGAAGGAAATGCCATCTAGAGACTGTTCCACCTAGAGTTCTATCCCATCTTCAGACACCAAACACCCTTACTATTGCTGATGCCAAGATGCTTTTAGTAACAGGAGACTGTCCCCTGAGGGAGTCTGACAGCACCTGACCAATACAGATGCACCATCAGAATGAGCACAGGGACTCCACTATAAGAGCTAGGGGAAGGACTAAAGTTGCTGAAGGTGATTGCAACTCCATAAGAAGAACAATATCAATTAACTGGATCACCCAGAGCTCCCAGGGACAAAACCACTAACCAAAGAGTATACCTGGAGGGACTCAGAACTCCAGATATGTATGTAGCAGAAGATAGCCTTATCTGATATCAGTGGAAGGGAAGGGAGGCTTGATACTCCAGAGTAGGGGGATGCTAGAAGGGTGAGGCAGGAGTGGATGAGTGGGTGGAATAGCACCCTCACAGAGGTAAAGGGGAGGAAGAAAGGGAAAATGAGATGGGGAGTGTGTGGAGGGATAACCAAGAAGGGGGATATCATTTGAGATATGAACAAATAAAATGATTAATTAAAAAGTTTTGTGTTCACTCTCTAAGCAGGAGCACTCTCTTGCTGACTAAAGCCCAGTTTTTTTATTTGCATATTAATTCAATCATTTATCTAAGTTCCCTATTGATTATCTCATAAATCAGCATTTTATGATTTTGCCCCTTGAGTCTTTAAAGAAGAGAGCAAGTACACATTTTTAACATGTCAAATGAATTCAGATTTGCCTGCCTTTGTAAGAACAAACAATAAAGTTAGCTGGGTTCGAAATTTCCCTGAGATCACCACTCCCTAAATCTCTTTATCTCCTTCCTTAGTATTCCACAAGCTGGCTCATTTCAAAGCTGCCTCTATTCTTTTACATCCATGAAGCTCCTTACATAACTTATTTTACATCCTTACATTTTGTATAGTTGATAAATTATACATTCTTGATGTCATGATTTCAGAGTTCTTCTCCACAGCTTTAAAGGCTATTCTGAAGATCACAGCATTTACCATTTTGCTAAGAACATTAGACACACCCTTGCCTTCTAGACTCCTGCTATTTCTGATTATCATGGAGTCATTAATCTTGGCAGGGAGAATAATTCCAAAAGGAGTAACATAAAGTAAACAATAAAAAGTAAGCCTTATGCCCTAACAATAGTCAACACTTGCAGAGGCCCATGCCCTGCTAGCTTTGCTCCAGGGGTGGGAACTCTGATCCCTTCCAAATGGCCATGCAGGACTCAGCAGTTTATGTCCCTGTGATAGATTGTTTTCTTACATTAATATGTACTGGCTATCTTTATCTGTCCAGATAAGTTTCTGTGAGAAAACTACCTTATTAGATATTAGAATTTCTATGTCAGCTAGTTTAAGGCTTCTCTTCTTTTGTTAATTTTATTTCTGACTTTTGATTTCTAGTTTATAAATGACTATTTTAGTTGTGTGAGTTTCTTCAGGAAATCCTACATGTATCTGCCAGCACAACTGGTGATTATGTGAATTTCGTAAACACCAGATAGTTGAGTCTTATTTTGAAGCCCATTCATATAGTCCACACTTTTTAATTGATGAGTTAAGAATACTTATGAAAGTAACTATGCACTGTGGGGTGCTGCCTTCTGTACCCCTGAATTAGGCACTGAACACAGGCAAACATTAGTTTCCAAAATAAAGAGATCTTTTATTAAGCAAGGCTAAGAGATAAAGTGGTTGAATTTTATAATATGGCAGAAACAGCAATAAATATCTTCACAGTGCTAATATTTCAAAACAAAGAAGTCTCCATTAGAATGAGCTAAAAGAAGTTGGTAAATTATGATTGGGCATGTTAATCAGGATAGCCGAAATGGGGATTTTTGTTTGTTTGTTTGTTTGTTTGTTTGTTTTGATTGCCTGATCTTGATGTTTTCATAGTAGTCTTTTCTTAAAGACAATTCCACTGGGCTCTTCTGGGAAACCTAGCAACAGGGATCTAACAACAGCCTGTGTCATCAACTGCCTCCATAGCCTGCTAGGTGTGAGCCAGGGACAGCAGGCACAGCTTGCGAAGAGGACTGCTGCCTACCCTAGACCTCTTTCTCTTCATCTCCCTATCATCTCCTCTCCTTCCCTCTTTCTCTCCCTCTATCTACACCCTTATCACCTCTCTTACTCTCTTTATCTCTGTTCACAGATATTACCAGCCAGCCTTTCTTTCTCTCTTTCTTGCCTTCTGTCACAGCATTCTTTACCTTGGTGGCTATGTCCGCTTCTATCCCTTCTTTGGGTCCTCATTCCCCTTCTTTTCCTGACAATAAACCTACCTTACACCAAGTTTATCACATAAAGTGATTTCTCAGGGGAACACCTTGGTATGGGCCCACCAAGTACCTCCTTTACCCCTGCTGAAGTTGCATTTTATTTGATAACACTGGTTCTGAAACAGACTGAACAGGCTCTTCTGTTGCTTGTGCTCCCCTCCTCAGGTGTAGTTCATATATTCTTGGATTTAATGACCCTATCTGCCTGCAATGAGATTTCTTTCCTGTGATCCAACAGCCTCATTTCTCCACCCACTGATGGATTGGTGAAATTTTCCTTTTTTGTCTGGTTAAGGCTTTCCTGGAGATGACACTCTTCTACCAGAATAATTTCATTTTTGTTCCTCTCCCTCCCTCCATCCTTTCCTCCCTACCTCCCTCCCCCTCACTCTTGGAAAGCCTGGTACCAGGTGTACCATGTCTGCTCAAGGGTCTGCCCTGGTCACTGTTCCAGATTCCTGATGGTCTGGCTGAACAACTTGTACCTATTAATTCTGGTCCCAACTGTGTCCTTAGGATGCCTTGGGCTCAGGCTAGTGGCTCCTCTTCACACCCATCGGAATTACTGTACAATTATTGCCAGTACTTCAGTAAATGAAATGTGATTCCCAGCCCCCATTCTTCCCTACTTTGTCCCCCATCAACATTCACTTTATAACCTATAATACATTAAGGGCAGGGTAGGACACATCTCCTGCCAACAGCTGCTCCTGAGCTAAGCTGCTGATCTCACAAGTTTTATGGATCATTTGTTTGTGAATTTTATTCCAAATTCCACCTAGAGTTCTATTGCTCCATTCTCTACTTGCCCACATGGACATGAACAGCACACTCCTCCCCCTCGTGCAGCTTTCCTGAAGTATGAGAATTCTGCCTTCCTCTATGTACTTAGGTTTTATTCCTGGTTTCCAGTTTCTCACCACCACAGACAAATGATTCTCAAACATCTTATATTTAAACTTGCTTTGCTATACTCCTAAAGCTCTACTTCCCTACTCTTAAAAATATTTTCTCTCTAATTTCTTTACATTCTGTTCTCCAAATAAACAAAATTATACCTGAAGATTATGCTGTAAAGGCTCATCAAAGGATTTATGAATCACTCATTAGGTATGGGTTAAAGTCTATATAATCTGCAACAATATTTAGCTTTATTCAGCACTTGTGTGTACAAATAATTTAGATTTATCTTGATGTGTAACTTGAATTTAAATATGTGTATATGTATATATAATTAGTATAAAACTTGCATTTAAGACAAATATATAAAAATGAATATGCCATCAAGAAAAATGTTTTAAATACTAGCAACCATTGTAGGGACTGAGGTAGCAGAGCAAACTCCATTTTGTTTTAAAGACTCCAATCTAAGTTAACTTGCCCCCACCCTTGAGGTCTGAGAAAATCAAGAAATGTTCTTAAAAGTTGTAAAATAGGCACAACAGCTGCAGCTATCTGATAACAACAGAATGGGTTAAGAAAATATAAGTAATTCCCAGGTCAAGATGCTCCTTTTTGATGTATGGTCTCTCCTTATGGTTTAACCAGGTCCTGTAAAGCCCTTAGCCCAAAGCCAACATTCCTTAATACTCTCATGTAAGAGCAAGGCTTGGAAATCCCCCTAATGTGTTTTTTCCTTTATAATCCCCCTTTTTCTAGACCTTGGGCTGCTCTCCTATGCTGTTGCAACAGGAAGGTTTGTGGCCCCAGGTTGAATACAGACTCTCACATACTTGCATCAGAATTTGTGGTTCCTGGTGATCTGGACAAAACACTATGTCAACCACATGGCTTGTAAAAAACCTCCCATGGACATCATGATCTTGATATAATCTCATGGTATAAAGCAACATTATAAAACTTCTTATCCCTAATGAACTGTTGATTAATATGTCTCCTTTTAGACTAAGAAAGTACAACAATTCTCATATTTTAAGTTAGTATGGATTTTTAATACAATGGTGATAGATTTAAATTTATATTTTTACAACATGCCATGTATGCAATTCCATCTTAATTTAAAATGTTTATTTCATGAAGATTAAATTTCAAGATCATGGAAGTCTATACAGATTAAGAGGAACTAATTTAGAATGTGTGTCTTTATTTGTCTTTACTATTACACGGCTATTATATGATTCTGTAAATCACTGCTATTTATTTTTCTGCCACTACCAACTAGGTTCAATTTACGTCTTCATTTTCTGGCCAACAGATCTAATATAAAAGAGATTCAAATGTTATGAAGAGGAAAAAACCCTTGTAGAACTATCTAGGTAGCAGACTATGGCCTAATTCCTGTCATTTTAATTAATATGTGGCATCTAGATTATAATTTATTCTTCTTATGTTTCTAATCATACTCCTAGCTTATAGTTGCTTGACAGTTACAGAAAATCCAGCAACTAGCTACATTCTCCAAGGTAACCAACCACTAGGTTAGTTCATTAGTCAATTCATTAGGTAGTTAAAACTACCAGATCTCTTATTAGAATAGCAAACAAGTATGCCTTGCTCACATGCTTCATGTTAGAAGATAAAGAGATTTCAGATGTAACTGTTTACAAGTCGCTTTTCTACATTAACTCATGATGAGCACCTAGAATGTGGTGCTCCAGCCATTGGGCAAGACTGCACCAATGAATGTCTTGCCCACTCTCAGGGCAGCGACTGCTCCCAATGATCAACCCCTTGTATCTCATGGTGAATAAGTAAATAGGAAAGCTTATATAAAGTTGAAACATATGAAAATTAAGTTATAAGAATCTAAGAAAGCATTTAGGGTCTAAGAAAATGTTGTGAGATTGGTACATGTAAGGTATGAAATTTGAAGTACATGGAAAACATTGATGGTGATAGGAGAATGATTTAAGGTACATAAAAGGATCAAAACAGGCTTCAGAAATCTTTCCTGCACTATGCTGTTATAGTAGGACATCAAAAGTTCACAGTTTTAACGTTAATCAATGGAGTTCTGATAAATTATTAGCCTGACTCTTCTAAAACATCCCATTATACAAACAACTATCATAGTCATAAGTTCAAGAGTTTAAGTTTCCTTTGGTTGTCTTTTAACTACATATAGACTTAAAGGTGTTTCTCATTATGCTAAATTTATATGATCCACTGTCATAATTACAAGTTCAAGATTTTAAATTTTCTTTGTCTGTTTCTACACCTTCTGTAGGTCCTCACTGCCCTTCCTGCCCCAACAATCAACCTCTCTTATACCAGGTCTATTGTATGGTGTGATTTCCCAAGGGGACACCTTTTCATAAGTCTGACAAACATGTGCCCCCTTCACCACTGCATTATATTTCATAACAAGTAGCATCTTGATGAGCAGACTCAGGAATTAGTCAGTCTTTTATTTTTTAAATATTTATTTATTTATTTTATGTAGACCATTGCTCTCTTCAGACATACCAGAAAAGGTTATCAGATTTCATTACAGATGGTTGTGATCTACCACGTGGTTGCTGGGAATTGATCTCAGTGCCTCTAGAGGAGCAGTTGGCACTCTTAACCACTGAGCCATTTCTCTAGCCCTAGGCAGTCTTTTTTAAAAATTATTTATTGTTGTATTATGTCTTTACAGACACAGTATGAAGATTTTTCTCATGCTTCATACCCTACTGCCTCTATTAGTAGTATAGTAGTAGTTGAAAAGGTTTCTCAGGCAGACATGTCCAAGTCAAAAGCCTTGGTAATATGAATATGCTCTTATTTTACAAACAAGGACTTTGAAGATATAATTAAAATTTTAGGGTACAATTATTCTGATTGATGAATAAAGGTTAAATTCAACAGTAATGATAGATTTAGCAATGCAGAATGCCTCTATTTGGCAGAATGCCAAATGAAGCTTCCAGTTCTAAGAATGAGTTATATATAATTAAGTTGTTGGCTAGAGGATCCCCATTTGACCCCCCAAAACCTAGCATATTGCCAAGGCTATTGGTTGTTTTCCACCAACTGACATCAAGGCCCCAACATTGAAGACAACAGCTATACTACTTTTCCAACATAATTACAAGAAGTTACACTGTAGCTGCCTTAGCACCTTCATCCCCCATGACTAGTGTTATGGGTATTAGAAGGTACTCAGCATGCTCTCAGAAAACAAAGGTTAACGCCAAGCCAGCTACAAACCCTTTGATCCACAATGGAGAACTCCCTGTAAAATGTGCTAGTATAAAACAGGTACAAAGCTGAGGGAGTAACCAACCAATATCTGGTAGAATTTCATTTCATGAGATAGATGGAACCTATCCCTGACACTGTTCAGTAGCCAAGAACCTGAGACTAGATAGGCCATGAAAATAGTGGAAAATGAAGTTCTACTGAGGGAAAAGAGTAATAATGTGACTCCTAATGCCATTCTTCTATACTCAGGTTAGAAGCCACAGCTGGACAATATGCAGAGAGCACTGAGAGACCTTGGAATACTTTTTCCTGAGTATCCATCAAATCCCTTCCATCAGGGCTTAGGGGTCCAGAGGAAGAAGAGTGAAAAATATTAGAGTCAGAGGACACAAGAAAAAAAATAGGCCTTCTAAACACAGGAGGATTTGGCACACATAAGGAGCTCACAGAGACTGTGGCAGCATACGTAGAGTCTGCACAGGTTTAAGCCAAAAGGTTTCCAGTGCTGATAGGAGAAGTGGATACAGGTCCCCATCTGCAACCCTGAAGCTAACTCCAATTGGTACCTTCTTGGGAAGGGAAAATGTCCGGCTGTGGAAGGGTATCCTGGTTCTTGGGTTGTAGGTGTTCCGCCATGCTGCCAGAACCCAGGCTCCTGACACAAGGTCTAATCTCCATTCAACCTGCATCCTTCAGTCACATAGGGCACAGGTAGAGGGCATGATTAACAGGCCTCAGGCCCTAGAGAGATTTACATACTAATGAGGTACCTGAAGGCCAGAGGGTGGAGCCAATTAAGCATTCCTCCCCAGCCCATCCCCCCTCTTTCCCTCCCTATTTAATTCAGGTCTGCCCTGGGTTTTTTTTTTTGGGGGGGGGAATGCATTCAAATCCATCTACCATCCGCTATGACATTAAAGCCTGTGAAAACCCATGGACTTCCTCGTGTCATTGGGACTGCACCATGAGGAACCATGGAGCCACAGCAGCTGGGCCTAACTTCTAGCCTAGAGGAACCCAGAGTGTTCCCAGCCAACTACCCACAGCCTGGCATGAGGAACCCTGCATTCTCCTGCCACAATTAACTACAGGAAAATTAGTCTTACTGGGTGTATACACCACACTTAGGGCAAGCTCAATGCCCAGCAGTAGGTAGCCAATACAAAACAAGCTCAGTGTTGTTTGTGAAGCATCATTGTCTCATAGTTCTTTATCTGTGCATTTACATTTTAGGTCATTTGCTCATGTAATTGTTTTCAGTTTTGTGTTATGGGATTTCTCTGTGTATGAATATGATACTTGTGGGGTTTTATTTTATTTTGTATTTTAAGATAGGGTCTCTCTTTGTAGCCCTGAGTGTCCTAGAACTTGCTATGTTGTTCAGGCACCTCTCAAACTCATAGAAATCTGCCTCCCCTTGATTCTGGAGGACTGAAATTAAAGATGTGTGCAATGATAAATGATGCTTACCTTTAGGTGAAAGATTGATACGGTCTAGAATCCCTAGGGAACCAAGTTTCAATGAGAGATTGTTAAAATCAGTCTGACCCTTATTCATGTCTCTGGAGAGTTTTCTTAATTTGTTGGGAGCCGACTTTTAGCAGAAAGTGGCTATCAGCTTTGCAGCTATCTTGAGCCATATACCCTGACATGAGACTTGGATTACAATAGCCTACAACAGCTGAGCACACTCTGATAACATCTTGCTTTAGATACCCAGGACTTTCCTTGGGTGTGTGAGATTAAAGGTGTGTGAGATTAAAGGTGTGTGAGATTAAAGGTGTGTGACTTAAGAGTGTGACTTAGAGATCAGATTTAGAGACAAGACCTAAGGGAATGATTAAAGGTGTGACTTAGAGGCATGGCTTAGAAGTGAGACATATAAAGGTGAGAGGCAGACAGAAGAGAGATCAGAGAATCAAACACTTTAGAGAGAACAATCTGGAGTAACAGAGATTCAGACACTAGGAGTAGGAATAGACATCAGACACTCCAAAGAGAACAACAAGGAGTACAATTAGGAACTAAGAACTAGGAACTTAAGACTTGGGACTTGGACTAGGAAGAGAGACTGAAGAATAAATGAGATTGAATCACACTCTGTCTGGTCTCCATTCTTCGAGTCTGTCCTCACTCTCTCTCTTGCTGAACCCCGACCCACGGACCAGAGTGGCAGCTTGGGCCGAGAAACAGTGGCCGCCAAGAGTGAAGTGAAGAGGGCCTCAACATTTTAGGCTGCCTAAACTCCAGGCAGCCTGGGCCACAACATTAATTATGTTAATTGAAGTAGAAAGACATCACCTAAAAGTAGGTTTATTATATTATATAATGCACTTAGACTACACCTATATAAATTCCACACACAATAACACACACAATAAGTACACACACACACACACTACACAAGATATCTTTTCCATCTCTCTAGAGAACATTGGCTAACAGAATTTGTAAATGAGAAATTCCTAATGATTTAACAAATTCCTTCTTGAGAAACATGTCTTTGTAAATAATATTGTTCAATCTAAACGTTTACTTTTTGCTAGTTTATGAGAAGACTTCATTTAGGAAGGTAATATATTCCTACCCTATTGAGAAGAAACAAAACTGATTTTTTTCATATTTCTATTAATGTTTTTCTTCATGCATTTTAAAGTATCACATTAATTTTTCTATCAATCTGGCAGTCATATTAATTTCTTATTAATAGAAATTGGAGTGAGTACAAATAGAACTCTTAAACCAATTATAATTCTAATCAGCACAATCCAGGTCATGTGCAATTAACACAACAAATTAATTTAGAAATATCTCAGACCCAACACATACTGCATCCTGTTTACTGCCTCCCAAACCAGTGTTAGATATTTGCTGTAATATTTTTACAATGTTTGGCCTAACACCACTCTAAACATTGCTCTTTCAGTGTTCCTACCCTCTTTTATTATTAATGTTTTCAATAATGTGTATGGGTCTGTATCTCTATTTATGTGTGCAAAATGTGTGGCTTCTTGCAGAGGCTAGAAGGCATTAAGTCTCCAGAGCAGGAATTACAGTTCTGAGAAGCCTAACTTGATCTCAACTTGAGTTCTCTGGAAAAACAGAAATCACTCTTAACTACAAAGCCATCTTCCCAATTACATCATAGCCTCTTTTAATCCATACAGAATGCAAACAAAGGACCTCATTGACTTTTCTACTCTTTTATTTATCACTGCCCTTTATTTAACCTCTTCTTTATTTAATTCTTCTCCAAATCTTATATTGATTTCTCTGGTCTCCTTTAAAAATTCTTTTTGCAATTGATGAATGTCACTAAATAAGTTCCTCAAACAACATTGGGGATATAACACCTTTTTGTCCTCTCTTATTCAAATCTCTACAAGGAAATCTTTTTTTTTCCTTGAATTTGAGTTTTAATTCTTTTTGTATGACAGATGCATACTCTCTCAGAACTTGGCTATAGCATCTATCTCATAGATGGCTTGCTGCTCTTTACAGTTCATTATTTATATGGACCTAAATAAATTTCCACTTTTTTTCCAATTTGGATTTTTGCATTTAACTGAAATAATTCTAACATTCTGTTCAAATAGAAAGTAATTATACTTCTCTACCAGGGTGCAATTTGCAATTGATCAGGTAAGCCTCCAGTATAATGAAGAAACCAAAGCTCTTTTATTGCTATCAATGTTATTTGCAATAACACAAAATAAATATGACATGAAATGATATAATAAATATATATTATTTATATCAGTGAGAATTACCTAGTTCATGTCACTGGAAACCAGAACACAAATTGATTGTATATAAAATGCCTTTTTATCTTAATATTCTTTTAATAATATATGTCTACTGCTAGCTATGACAATATTCTGCTATTTACATTATTTATTTATTTATTTATTTATTTATTTGCTTGGACTGCTGCTATAAGCACCCAGATTTTGACTTGATTCTAACTCAGTTAGAATTAGCTAATTAATTAATCAGTTAGAAGAAGCTAATGAATTGCTTCTTCTGTGACAGGGCTTCAAAGGAGCCTATTGACCTACTCCTTGACAATTTTATATTCATTCAAACTCCTGAAAATGCAGAACTAATCTAGATATCCTATCACTGTTCAGTATAAAAAACATATCATAGCAAAGTTTTTATAAAAATCATTAATGTACTATAGATGAGCCATTAAATAACTGTCAGTCCAATGTACATGAATATAGACTACATAGATAGATAATAACATTTCATTTTCTAAAAGGGTTGTCAGCATATATTCATCAGCTGTAAGCTACTTGTATTTTTAATTAGTTCCAGAAACCTGACTCAGGAAGGGGTAAGCTCTTCTCACAGAGTAACATATAGAGTAATGGATTCTACTGGAACCATTAAAGCTTGATGAACTCGCGGTGGGATACTTTGGTTGGCTATATATACTAAAGTGATTCAATGGACTTACTTACGCTTTCATTGTGCCTGTATTGCAGTTTAACTTCTCCCAATTCTTCTGTAATATATGTAGACTAAATACAAGTCAGTGCCACTATCAAAAGAGCCCAACTTGTGAAAGTGGGTGCCCCAAATTTTCTAAGTCATCAGATAAGTGGCAGTCAAATCTATCAATGAAACTTGATCACTGGTAGTCTAGGCCCCAGCATAAGGTTAGTGACACACTCCTCATTCAGATAGTAAGCCACTGCAAAAGCTACCCTGAGCAAAAGAAAATTGAAACATTAGAAAATGGACAATCTAACATTCCAGAATGGTAGACTCAGCATATGATTATAGTATGAGGAAGTTGGAAGTATATGACCCCGACTAACACATTTCATAAAGTATAGGTAAACCATGAGGACAAGGATGTCTGGATGCTTGAGAAAGTGAATTCAGCTCATAAACATTGCAGAAATGGAAATTTTAGCCAATTGAATATGAAAGGTAAAATTGCATTTGAAAATTCTTTGTGAGGAATTTGATTTCAAGGTTTTTCCTCTTAGCTGTTTTGCCTTTATAAGCCTGCTATTTATGGCTCTTCTTCTGTTCTTTCTTATTCAATTTAAAACACTAAATTTTGCAAGTATATAATATGTTTGATTTGACTCACGATACTTCATATATGTAATCTTTCACATATCTTATTTAAGTGAAATTTCAACAAAATATTGGGATTAAACAATACATATGAGAGCAAAAATTGTGCACCTGTCTTAGTGTTACTAATGCTGTGACAAACTCCACAATCAAAGATAGTTGGTGAAGAAGTATTTATTTGACATTAAGATTCCACATCACTGTTTATCATTGAAGTCAGGGTAGGAACTCAAACAAGGGAGGATTCTGGAGGCAGGAGCTGATACAGAGGCTATAAAAAAGTTCTGCTTACTAGCTTGCTATTCATGGTTTGCTTATCCTGCTTTCTCATAGATCTCTGTACACCCAGGACACTGTTTCTCCTGCCAAATAGGCTAACTCTCCCATATCAATCACTAATTAAGTAAATGCCCTACAGGCTTGGCTACAGCCTGATATTATGGAGGCATTTCATCAATTCAGGATCCCTCCTCTTCAGTGAATCTAGCATGAGTCAAGTTAACATATAACTAGCCATCAAAGGGCCATTTATTTTTTGCATGTGGAAATGAAAAGCATTTGTGGTAAAAAGAATATTATAGCTTGAATCTTTATGACCTTAGAATATATTATACTAAAGTCTTAGTAAATGAATGAATAAATAAATAAGTAAATAAATAAATGTATAGTATTGAAAAACTCTAGAGAAGGATAAAAGAGTCAACATGGCTGATGTTAGGCCAAAACCAGGGCCTTAGCTTGGAAGATGAAATCTGGAAGATCCCTGAAAACCACCTAATTTCATTGCCTATGTCAAATCTATATAATGGCTGCATACTCTATTAAGATCAGCTATGCCAAGACAAACTGGGCCTAGTGTGAACACCTGAGATGTCTAAGTCCCCACCCAGTGACATACTTTCTCCAAAAAAGCTATATCTCTTCTCAAAGTGCCACACCTCCTAATAGTACCACTTCCTATGACCCTGTGGGGCCAGTTTCAAGTTCAATAAATATACCCTGAATGTTTATAGCAAAACTATACATTTATTGTCTTGAGTGTATATTTCTATGACTTGGGAGTATTTTCCTAGCATATAAGATGTAGTACCTTACTAAATATCTTAGAAGTGATGCCAAACATATTGAGGTTGATGTCTAGAAATGTAGTTTATATAGTGCCACAATGCTGCAAGATTCAGAAGCCATAAACAGTTTAGAATAAGTGATATGCACAGGATATATGAACTATGAAATCATTTCAAAAGGCAGGTCAATCACTCTTAAGGTTGTCCTAGTGCAGGGTTAGAACTTATAAAGTATTAAGAAGGAATGCTTCTGTCTTAGTTACTGTTCAACTGCTGTGATCAGACACCATGACCAAGGTAAGCATTATAAAGGACATTTAATTGGGCTGGCTTACAGTTTCAGAGATTCAGTCCATCATTATAAAGATGGGAGCAGGGTAGCATTCAGGAAGGCATGATGAAGGCAGAGCTGAGAGTTCTACATCTTTATCTGAAGGCTGCTAGTTGAAGACTGGCCTCCAGGCAGCTAGGGTAAGAATCTTAAAGCCCACACTCACAATGATATACCTACTCTAACAAGGTCATACCTACTTCAAAGGAAAAACACCTAATAATGTAACTCCCTGGGCCAAGCATATACAACCCATTACATCCCACTCCCTTGCCCCCATAGGCTTTTTCAAACATTTGAGTCTGTGTAGGCCATAACTAAACATAGCATAATATAAAATATGTTTAGTCCTACTTCCAAAGTCCTAATAGTCTATAACAGTCTCAACAATGTCAAAAGTCAAAGTCTCTTCTGAGATTCATCCACTTAACTGTAATCCCAAAAGCAAGACAGGAAACTATCTTAGCAAACTCCAAACTCTGCTTCTCTATAGCTTATGTCAAAGCAGTCTTCTGATCTCCAACTTCTTATTCATCTTTGTTGACTACAACAATTTTCTTTCTCCTAGGCTGGTTCCACTCCCTTTTAGCAGCTTTTCTCAGCAGATAGCCCATGGCTCTGGCATCTCAAACATCTTGGGGACTCCAAGGCAGCTTCAATATCATTTCTTCTTGTTTCAATATCTAGGATCAACTCATTTACCTTCTGGGTTCCTCCAGCTCTGCCCTTTGCAGCACTCTAAGCTCAGGTTGATCCACTCCAGTGCTGCTGTTATTCTTGTTGATCATTCCAAGGTACTGGTGTCTCCAATACATTGGGGTCTTCCATTGCAAACAGGCTTCACCAATAACCTCTCATAGGCTCTCTTCATGGTGCCAAGCCTCAACTCCCTTGCATAACCCCTTCAATCCTGGGCTATCAATTGCAACAGTGGCAGCACTTTCATGAATGTCCTTACATGGCCTCTCACAGTGACAAGCATTAGCTGTTCTTTATGGCACCTTCATGCCTTCAAAACCTGGGTGACTCTTAAACATTACCAAGTACGACTGCTGCAAGAGTTACAACTTTTGCTATCTCTGGAACACAGCTCCTTTGTATTCTCAGAAAACTTCCCAGAAGATTTCACCTCAGTGATGCTGGTTTCTTCTTAATGACCACTAATTTCTTAGCTCCAGCTAACCAACATCAATTGTCCCACTAGTCCCTTCTATTCTAGACTCTAAAGCCAGAGCTGTATTGCCATAGCTCCTGAGCTCTGCTGCTTGCTGTGGCTGGAAGTTGGCCCCCTTGTTCTATTATATTATCACCAGCTTTCTGTTTTCCAACTCCTTCATGGCCTAAGTTTAGCTGTCCTGGCACTTGCTCTATAGACTGACTTTGAACTCAGAAATCTGCATGCCTGTCTCCTAAGCACTAGAACTTGCTCTAGGCTGGCCTTGAACTCAGAGATTTGCTTGCCTTTGCCACCTGGAACTAAAGACTTGTACTTCCATGCCTGGATCTAAATTTAGCTTGGTAGGATCTTGCATCAAAGTCCAACCCCCTTAATATGCCATCTCCTGGAACACAGGATTTGGCTCCATATCACTTACTGGTGCCCCTTTCATACACAAATCATATATTTTATATTTTTCATTTCTATGCTTGCTACACTTGTTCAAAATGTTCTTCATGAGACTTAATCAGAGAACAATGTCTCTACTGAGCTTTTTCAAGACTTTCTTTGTCAATGTAATGTATATAAATCTCTTTACCTTAGCCTCAGGTATATTCTTCAGACAAGGGCAAAAATCAGCCACATTCTTCATCAATATACCACAAAACTATCTCTTGGCCACATTCTGAAAGTCTTCTTCACTGAAACCTCTTGGGCTCGGTCTACACATTTCAAACCATATTTAGCAAACAGTCTTCCATATTTCTACTAGGATAGCCCATTAAACTCAACTTAAAGCATTCCACTGCTTTCCAAATCTACATTCTTCCAAACAAAAGAATGGTCAGGCCTATTACAGCAATACTGCAATCCCTGGTACCAACTTCTGTCTTAGTTAGGGTTTTATTTTGTAAACAGATACCATGACCAAAGCAAGTCTTATAAAGGACAATTTAATGGGGCTGGCTTACAGGTTCAGATGTTCACTCCATCTTCATCAAGGTGGGAGCAGGGTGATGGGAGAAGGGCAGCATCTAGGCAGGCATTATGCAGGCAGAGCTGAGAGTTCTACATCTTCATTTGAAGCCTGCTAGTGGAAGACTGGCCTCCAAGCAGCTAGGATGAGGAGTTTCAAGCCCACACCCATAGTGGCACACCTACTCCTACAAGGCCATACTTATTCCAAAAGGGCTACACCTTCTAATATTGACATTCCTTGGTCCAACCATATACAAACCATCACAGCCTAGTTAAATTTTCTGTTCTAAGAATTGAAATCCCTTTATACTACCTTAGAATTGTTCATGTATGTGAATATAGGTATAATATGTAAGACTTCAAAATACACCAAAATTAATTACCATTGAAAAGTTTAAAATAAAAAAATTCTACAGTTGTAAGAAGGGATATTCATGACTAGGAAACCAATATCAGTAAGAAGTTCAATCATAATATTAGAGAAGAGAGATTCTGATCAAGAAATACAGTCTCCTTTGGATACCTAACATTCCAGCCAGGTGTGCTTTTTCATGTGTCCAAAGGGCTACCACTAGGGATGCCAGATCACTTTAAGCCATGCTAAAGGCATGGGCCTAATTAATAGTTTTTTAAAGAGATACTATAATTTTCTAGCCCAGAATCCCTGTGCAGGATACCAGTTTCTCAGGCCACAGGGTCTCTGCCACACAGCTTTTGATTTTGACTACTCATAAAGGCATACTATTTTTTTTCTTTGCTCTATTACTTTTTCTAAGTATTCTCTATTCCCAGAAGTTTGGGGTTTTTTTTTTTTTGCTCTTTCTCCAAAGTCTCCCTCTCCACTGTGCTGCTGCTTGGCTATCCTGTGTCTGATCTGCTCCTGTGGTCTTGACTTTAGAAGTTTCATGAGGAAAAAAGTCTGCATTGAAAAAGCTAATGAGTCAGACCAAGGTTGAGGGAGTTCATGATGAAAACTTCTAGTGGAGTGGCTACAGTCAGTTTGAGAATATAGTGGCAGAATAAAATTTCAAGATGAAGAAAGTGAACCAAGTCTGAAGCAAAAAAATTATCAGGAGCAAGAAATTACTCATATGCAGAAAATAGCTGATCAGGTCCAGGTTAAGATGCATAGTTGGACAGGTATTTCAAACAAAGAAATGGCAGGTAGTATATAGACTGTATCAAAAGTGAGAGTACAGTAAATTCTCTGACACTCTGGCTCTTACAGAATTTCTGTCCCTTCTTCTGCAATGTTCTTTGACCCTTAGAAGCAGGACTTGTTTTATATATCCTGAATAGCAAATACCAAATGGTTATCCCTAAAAATTTACACACAGGTAATATTACACAGACCCAGCAAATTTTATTCAGAATTTTACACACACACACACACACACACACACACACACACACACACACACACACAGAGAGAGAGAGAGAGAGAGAGAGAGAGAGAGAGAGAGAGAGAGAGAAACACACATGCATATATTTATGCATATAACAATAATTAATGAAAAAGAGGCCATTAATTAGAAAAATAACAAGGAAGGCTATATGGGAGGGATTTTAGGTAAGAGAGTATCTTTTTTTATTGGACATTTTATTTATTTACAATACAGATGTCATCCCCTTTCTCCATTTCCCCTCCTTAGAATCCCCAACCTATAATCCCTCTTCCTTTATTCTTTTGTACCATTTTGATTACATATGTATTAAGGTCAGTTCTAGGTTGAGGGTCTAGCAATACAATAAATGCAAATAGTTGAGGAACAAGCAATACAATAAACACAAACAGTAAAAAAAAAATTAAAAAGGAAGGCATTAAACCCAGTTACATGAACACTCCCATGATCACTGTTTCTAAAGGCATAACAGGATGAGTAAAGTATCTGAGCCTACTTCCCAATCCTAGCCCAAGTTCATTTTTATGTCTGAAGGCTACTTCCTTGTTCTAGCCTAAAATTTAGATTCCTGTTTGAAATTACTTCTTTGTTCTGGCCTAATATTTAGATTCTTGCCTGAGATTACTGGTAAGAGAGTATCTTAACCAACACAGAAAGGGAATAGAGAAATGATATAATTATAATACAATCTCAAAATATAAAAAGACTTAAAACAAAAACATTTTTAATACAGTAACCCAGAACAAAATAGACAAATGTCTCTTGCTCTTTCTTTTGTCAGTGGTCCTAGCTCTAAATCTTTTTATGTGTGTATATGTTTTTTTAAAGTGGAGACACGAGTCTAGTCTCTCTAGACTTGGTGCCTCCTGCTTGAGTCTCTTCTATCCAAACTCTATACTCCTATGACTCAGCATCTTGATAAAGACCCAAAGTACGTGGTTTACCTTGTTCTCCCCCACCCTCACCTTGTTCAGCCAATCCTTTCTGCACATTTCCATTTCATTGTGATTCTCCACTAACCTACATATTCACTCCCTTACAGAAAGTCACAACTACCACACTAGGCTGGGATTCAAATTAGGCAATATTTATCTTTCTCTCCATTCTGATCTTTCTAGCCTTACTCTTAGACCTGGCACTGCCTACCCTTCTGAATTCCTCCTCCCAAACTAATTCCCAGCCTGCCTCCATCATCTTGGAACTAGGCTTCTTCTTATGGACCCAGGGAATACCTAGTTTTCCCTGAATCTACCTTCATTTTACCTTTTAGCTAATTTCTCTTTATCATTATCATCATCATCATCATTAATTTTATTCACTTACATTTCAAATGATATTCCCTTCCCTGTTTCTACTCTGAAAATCCCCACTCTAAACCCCTCCTCTTTACCTCTATGAGGATGTTACTCCATCCAATCACCCAATCCCAATTCACCACTCTAACATTCCCCTATGCTTGGGCATCAAGCCTCTAGAGGACCAAGGGCCTCCCCTCCCATTGATGTCAGATAAGGCTGTCCTTTGCTATATATGTAGCATGGATACATGGATCCTTCTATGTATACTCTTTAGTTGGTGGTTTAGTCTCTGGGAGCTTTGGGTGGTCCAGTTAGTTGATATTGTTCTTCTTATTGAGTTGCAATCCCCTTCAGCTCCTTTAATCCTTCCCCTAGCTCTTCCATTGGGGTTTCTGGGCTCAGTCCATTTGTTGGTTGAGAATATCTGTATCTTTATTGGTCAGGTACTAGCAGAAACTCTCATGGGACAGCCATATCAGGTTCCTGTCAACAAGTATTTCTTGGCATCAGCAATAGTATCAAGTTTGGTATCTGCAGATGGAATGGACTCCTAGGTAGGGCAGTCTCTGGATGGCCTTTTCTTCAGTCTCTGCTCCATTTTTTGTCTCTGCATTTCCTTTAGACAGGAACAATTCTGGGTGAAAAATTTTGAGGTGGGTGTTTATCCCCATTACTTAACCAGTAGCAGTGCCTACCTACAAGAGGTAGTCTCTACAGGTTCTATCTCCCCATTGTTGGATATTTTGGCTAATGTCATCCCCATTGTTATTGGTACAGAGACAGCCAGGTAAATCAATGGAATAGAATTGAAGACCCAGAAATAAAGACACATACGTATGGTCACTTGACTTTTAACAATGAAGCCAAGCCCATCCAGTAGATAAAAGACAGCACTTTTAATAAATGGTGTGGGCTCAACTCATGGTTGGCTTGTAGAAGAATGAAAGTTGATCCATTCTTATCTCCTTGTACAAAACTCCAAAAAAGTCCAAGTGGATCAAGGTCCTCCACATAAAACCAGATACACTGAATTTAATGAAAGAGAAAATTGAAAAGAGTGCAGAAGAAATACATCAGCACAAGAGAAAATTTTCCGAACAAAACAGCAATAGCTCAGGCTCTAATATCAACAATTTGACAAATGGGACCTCATAAAATTGAAAAGCTTCTGTAAAGCAAAGGACTGTCAATGGAACAAAATGACACAATCTACAGATTAGGAAAAGACCTTTTCCATCCTATAGCTGATAGAGGGCTAATTTTCAAAATATAAAAAGAATCCAAGTTAGACTCCAGAGAACTAAATAACCCTATTGAAATATGGGGTATGACCTAAACAAAGAATTCTCAACTGAGGAATCTTGAATGGCTGAGAAGCACCTAAAGAAATGTTCAACATCCTAAGTCATCAGGGAAATGCAAATCAAAACAACCCTGAGATTCCACCTCACACAAGTCAGAGTGGCTAAGATAAAAAACTCAGGGGGTAGTAGATGCTGGCAACAATGTGGAGAAAGAAGAACACTCCTCCATTGTTTCTGGGATTGCAAGCTGGTACAACCACTCTGGAAATCAGTCTGGTGGTTCCTCAGAAAATTGGACATAGCATTACCTGAGGACCCAGCTATACCACTCCTGGGCATATACCCAGAAGATGTTCCAAAATATAACAAGGGCATATGCTCCACTATGTTCATAGCAGCCTTATTTATAATAGCCAGAAGCTGGAAAGAACCTAGATGTCCTTCAACAGAGGAAAGGATACAGAAAATGTGGTACATTTACACAATGGAATATTACTCAGCTATTAAAAACAATGAATTCAAGAAATTCTTAGGTAAATGGATGGAACTAGAAAATATCATCCTCAGTGACGTAACCCAATCAAAAACAACACACATCGTATTCACTCACTGATAATTGGATATTAGCCCAGAAGCTTAAAATACCCAAGATTTAACTCACAGACCACATGAAATTCATGAAGAATGAAGACCAAGTGTGTATGTTTTATTCCTTCTTAGAATGAGTAACAAAATACTCAAGGGAGCAAATATGGAGACAAAGTGTGGGACAGAAACTGAAGGAGAGGCTGTCTGGAAACCATTCCACCTGGGTATCCATCCCATGTGCTGTCACCAAAGGTAGATGCTGATATGGATGTCAGGAAGTGCATGCTGACAAAAGCCGGATATAGCTGTCTCCTTAGCTGTCTGCCAGAATGTGACATATTTAGAGGTGGATGCTCACAGATAACCATTGTACTGACCATGGGGTTCCCAATGGAGAAGTTAGAGAGAAGACTGAAGGAGCAGAAGGAATTTGTGGCCCCATGGGGAGAGCAACAATACCAGCCAACAAGAACTGCCAGGGCCTAACCCACTAGCCTAGGAGCATATAGGAAGGGGCCCATGGCTCCAGCTGTATATATAGGGGAGGAAGGCCTTGTTGGGCATAGGTGGAAGAGGAAGTACTTGGTCCTGTGAAGGCTGGATGACCCAGTATATAGAAATCCCCATTATATATCCTAGCAAGGATGAGAAGAAATTAGGTAAGTAAGACGCTGCCTGACACACAATCAAATATGAAAACAGTTTTTTTTTTTTTTCAAATAAAGCTTTATTGAATAAGAATACAATTGGGAGAAGGGAGGAAGGGAACTGTTCAGCCATTTAGGGCTGTTTGTAGGAAAAGTTGGGCAGGATGAAAGGATTTAGAATAGACTAGCTGATGGGCAGGTCAGCAAAGCAGATCCAGGCAGCAGCAGGAGCTAGTAGCTAGTCATGAGCCGGGGCCACCCGGGAGATGGTGACGAACTGAAAGAATTCGCTGAGCAGAGTATTGCTGTAGACTGCCACATCCAGCAGCTCCGGAGTGATGCGCCTCTGAACACCTCTGCGTTGGGCCTCATTGCCTGCCAGCTCCAGCAGCCTGCGGGTGAGGAACTCCAGGATTGCTGCCAAGAAGATGGGCACTGTTTCACTCAGCCTCCGGGCATGGCCGCCCTCCCTAAGATGGTGTTCCACCAGGCTCACGGCAAAGATCAGCTGGGCTCTGGAGGTGCGGGAGCGACGATGGCGAGATGAGGACCCTCGAAGACTGTTCCCCGAATTCCTGGGCATGCTGGCCTCACAACGAGATGTCACAGGAAGACTTGGCCTTGCTTGGCTGCTCTCTATTGACCTGGTTGCTGTCTGCTGACCTGCTGAGCTGTGGGACTCAAGTCCAAGTCCAACGCCCAACTTTTTCTGTTTGTACCGGTCTATGTATCCTAGCAACCCCTTACTGGTTCGAGCCCATTCCCACGGGCTCCCACTGATGACGTACATGTTCCAAGCCAGAGCTTGGAACCAGAAGGTGTCGTCATCACTTTGTGACCTTGGGATGCGCAAGGAGACTTCAGGACATTGAGTATCAGCCAGTTTATGCTACCTCATAATTCTCTGTGATGTCCACTGTCAGCCTGCTTCAACTTACTCAGATAACTACTTCAGCACCATGTTGTCAGTACAGAAACTTGTCCATAAAGATATCTATTCCTTATACATGCTCAAGAACATTTTGGCTTGAGAAATAGGATAGTGTTCTAATTTGATTTCTTTTACGGTTCAAGGTGGGCAAAGGGGATGCTCTTTTTCTTTCCTTTCCGTTTCTGCCACTTCTCCTCCAATCCTGATCTACTTCATTTCTGTCTCTCAGAAAACAATGGCTTCTGAAGATAGCAATAAAAGATAACAAAATAATATAAAATAAGATAAAACAGAACCGATCATATTGAATTTGAACAAGGCAAGCCAACAGAAGAAAAGAAACGCAAAGGACGGCACAAGAATCAGAGACCTACTAGTTTATAAACACAGGAGTTCCATAGAGATACTTCACTAACAGCTGTAATAAAACTGCCCAGTGGATAAAGGACAACACTTTCAACAAATGGAGCTGGTTCAACTAAAGGTCAGCATGTAGAAGAATGCAAATCGATCCATTCATATCTCCTTGTACAAAGCTCAACTCCAAGTGGACAAAAGACCTTCACATAAAACCAGATACACTGAAACTAATAGAAGAGAAGGTGGGAAGACCCTCAAATACCTAGGCACAGGGGGAAAGTTCCTGAACAGAACACCAATGGCTTATGCTCTAAGATCAAGAATTGACAAATGGGACCTCATAAAATTGCAAAGCTTCTGTAAGGCAAAGGACACTGTCAATAGGACAAAACGACAACCAACAGATGGAGAAAAGATCTTAATCAATCTTATACCCAAATCTTATATTTGGTTAGACTCCAGTTAACCAAATAACCTTATTAAAAAATGGGGTACAGAACTAAACAAAAAATTCTCAACTGAGGAAACTCAGATGGCTGAGAAGCACCTAAAGAAATGGCATAGATGTGAGGAAAGAGGAACACTCCTCCATTGCTGGTGGGATTGCATGCTTGTAAAACTACTTTGGAAGACAATTTATATTGCTTAATACACCCCATGTATCTGATTCGTCAGAGCTCAGTTTTACATGTTATTACATGTTGTTACATGATTGCCTCATTTAGAATGATACAATTGATAAACTGAATGCAGTTTTGAACAGAAAATGCAACTGTCAACCCTTTATGATGTTAAAAAGTGCTGACATTGGAGGAATTTGTCTTTTTGCAAATTTTAATTTAATATAGTCTTTTCTTATTTAAACTTTTCATAGAAAAATCAACTTATTTCTACCACTCCTCACTATTTCTTTAACAATACATTTTTATTTTCTTTAATATTTTATTTATAGCTGTCTTTAATATTTTATTTTATATCTGTCTCCTTTGAGGTCTGCCAGAGTCTGACATACTCAGAGGTAGATGCTCACAGCTAACCACTGATCTGATCAAGGGTTTCCCAATGACGAAGTTAGAGAGAAGACTGAAGGAGCTGAAAGGGTTGGTGGCCTCATGAGGAGAACAACAATACCAACCAACCATAGCTCCCCAGGGTCTAAATCACCAGCCTGGGAGCACATAGGGAGGGACCCATGACTCCTTCTGTATATGTAGGGGAGGATGGCCTTGTTGGGCATAGGTGGGGGAGGAGATCTTTGGTCCCATGAAGGCTGAACACCGAGTCAGGGAGAATTCGAGGGTGGGGAGTTGGGAGTGGGGGGGGGTGGTTCAGGGCACATCCTCATAGAAGCAGGAAGAGGGGGATGGGATAGGAGGTTCCTGGGTGTTGGAAGGAATGGGGTAAGGGGATAAAATCTGAAATGTAAATATAATATTCAATAAAAAATAAATAAAACAATTCAAAAAGAAAAATATTTAATTTAATTTTAATTTTCCTCTCCGTGGTATTCATTGATAACACAGTTTGATGAGATATAGAAATTTGGTACTTTTTGCTATTTTATTGTCATTGGATTAACCATTATGTACAGGATCACATCATGACTTCTGTAACTATAACAAGGGAAGTCATGACTGAGAGTTTCATTCCTGGCCAATTATCAATCCATCATTTTATTAGTTTCCAAAAACTGTTTTTGTTGTTGTTGTTGTTCTTTGAATATTTGGTTTACTCCTTGTACACTGTAGTTGGTTCATGAAAAGCTCTTGAAATTATTCCATTGGGATCTGTGAATAAATGTGCAATATCTTCCACCAAGAAGATTAACAATACTTCCTTTTTCTTCAAGCATGTTTGTTTTTGGAAACCATTCAGCTAATGTCGTCTGCTGGTTAGATTTTCAAAATTTTAGGGTCTTCTTTGGTATAATTGATAATTCATTTGTAATTGGTCAGTATTATTCTTTTTGTTGGCCAATAGCATATAACTATTTTTGAATCCTGTAGTTATTTGATTTTAAACTTAAATTCTTTTTGAAATTCCCAAGACCTCTTATAGCAGTTCTTTCAGCCTTCCTAAAGCAGTGATGCTTTAATACAGCTCCTCATTTTGTGGTGACCTCTCAACCATAAATTAATTTTTGTTGCTACTTCATAACTGCAATTTTCTAGTGTTATGAATCATGTAAATATCTGTGTTTTCCAATAGTCATAGGACACCCCCATGAAAGAATCATTCTATCCCAAAGGGGTCATGAGTAACAAGTTTAGAATTACTTTCCTATAGAATCAAGGCAGACATCAAAGTATCTGATATTGATTTCTTTGCCATAGGTTTAGGTTTGCTAAAAGTATGAGAAGTCCATGGAAGCTGTGGCTAAATGAAACTGTTCTTTCTTTACTTCCAAAATTACCTTTTGGTAGATTTTTTTCATTTTCCTAAGTTCTTTTGCCACAAACCTGCTTTATTTAGGGGTAATGTGTGTAAACATTTTCAGTCATCCAAACTACAATGGTGCCTCCTCTCTATTTTAATTCTTATTTTTAGGATGAAAGCTTTTCTTTTTATATAAAGATGCATCATTTCCTAAAATATTGACCCTTCTTTTTGAGCCCTTCTATCATATACTTACATGTTTTTCAACAATTTTCTGTCACACACAGATTTCTCTCTCTCTCTCTCTCTCTCTCTCTCTCTCTCTCTCTCTCTCTCTCTCTCTCCCCCTTTCTTTCTCTGTACTAGGCATGATACTGCTTTGGTTACTAAGCCAGGCATCAAGAAATAAAGAACAAAGAACTACCATCTACACTTCTCCTGACTGATATAAATAACACCATTCCATCACCACCAACAAAGTCAGTTTCTTTCTTACATCATTTTTAAAGAGAGTGAAATTCAATTTGCATACATAGTATATCGTAGCAAATTAAGATTATATACACATATATTAACATTCATTTTTAGTTGAAAATCTCAAGAAATTATTTTTCCTATTAAATGTACTTTTATATTTTTATACATGTACATCCTTTCTTTGATCTCAAAGCCTAAGAGGTAGAAATAGATGCACTACTAAAATTATATTGAAGGTGAGAATATATTTTTAAAAAAAACAAAGAAAAAAAGAAATTGCACAAAGGACAATTTTCTCTTACATATTAATCTTGTAGACAAAAGACAGACCTTTATTAATTATTTCTTATTTCCCATCAAAGGTCATGATAGCTATTATTTCTTCTTCCCTTTTTGTGATGTTATTTCTTCTTCCCTTTTTGTGATGTTCCTTATTCCTATATTTCTTGCATTTTGCCCTTCTCTGTGTCATCTTGTTTTTATTCTTCTAATTCTCAATGTTTTACAGTTTTCCTGTTACACCTAACCATATATTACTTACAATGTATAATTTTAGCATCCACTGTCCCAAGAGCTCGTCTGTGTTTAATCCCACATACTTTTTAATCTAAACTTATAGGTTACTGTTAACTTTGTAATTTGTTCTTTCTCTTGCTGTACTTTAATGCCTTCATATTCTAGAACTTAGGTAATGATTTTAATTCTTCCTTATGATTAAACTTTACAGATATCACATGTAGCCTCGGTAGACCACATTATTATTATACTATTCAGATTGCTGGTTGAAGAAACTTTTTTAATCTGTATGTATTCTTTCCCAAGCAGCCATAGTAGCCTTGTTAACCTACATTTCTTAACTAGAGAAAAGAACACTTGCCAGTGATACCAATTTGGGTCAGATATAGTGTTGAAGTCCTAAAAATTAATCCCTATTGATCAGCTACCTCATATGGATAGTCTGTCAATAGCTTTGGCTCCAATTTAAACATTTGGGCATTTAAACAAGCAAAAAGGGCTGCTTACAAGACAAAATTTTGAGTACGATCATTGGTTGAGGTGGTTTCTATGTCTGTAAGAGAGTATTTTGAATACCATTATAGCTTTTTTGAAATTAAGGGAAGTGGTTTTGTTTTTGTTTTTGTTTTTCTTAGTGGGGAGTGAAAGATAAAGAGTAATGCAAGGAAAATCTGGACCTGAAGTTGTTAAAGTAGTTGAAGCATCAGACACTGAGACCTCTAGCACCAGAGGAGCTAGGGAATCATCAAGGAGATACCATTTAGAGGTGAATTCTTATTTTGTTTACTTTTTGCCAATGTTTCAGAGAAAATATCTCCCTTTCACCAGCAAACAGCATCATATGGTTCCACCTAACAAGGCTTTTTTTTTCTTTAATTCATTCTAAGAGAGATTGATATATCCAATTTTCATTTGCATGTTCTTTTTCCTCTTGTTCAGAGATTAGCCCCTAAATATTGGAAAATGTGCTCCAGAAGACTATCTGGAGGACTCTTATTCTTATTAGTCTTCTATCTATTTTGTTTTCCCTTCATCAAATAAGAAGTCTAACTTTTCATCATTCTCATGTGTTTGTAATATTATAATCACAGGCTAGATCTTTCCCTTTTCTATCATGAAAAGCACTGGAAAATATTATGGAGGCCCTTTGTGGTTACTGATGTATCTTAATGAACTGCCAACTAGTTTGCTTCTGAATAAAATCCTTGGAAACCAAGTCATGTTGTGTAAAGCTGTCCTGCTGATCAACTTAGTAGGTTCTACACAGAGGTTTCTTATATTCTGCCCAAAATTCTTCCTACATCTCCAGCCAGGTCCTTCACTAGAAGCTGAACAGCAAACTGGAAGTCTGTACTAGCTTCATGTGAATAAAGTTCTCATTTATATGAATAATACTACATGTGAATAAAGTTCTCATTCATATACACATAACTTCTCTTGTATCTCAGTCACCAAAGCATAACTACAATTTTAGTTCCTTTTTCCTTCTTTTTTTGTTTCTCTTCCTGGAACCTTAATATCCACAATTATGGACAGTTGGCAGAATGTATAATGGAGCTCCTCATTTTTCCCTTGTTTGGTCCTCCCTCGAGTTACTCCACATCTACCCACATAGGAGGTCTCTATATCTTTACTATCTTAATATCTTTATTAAGTTAGGTGTCTTCTGTATTAAAAATATGAGGAAGAATACTAAATCTCTTGTTTCTCATTTTTAAAGTTATCTCATGACTGATATCTCATTCGTGCCCTCTGAAAATATCCAAGCAACAAGGCAGTATTTTATAGTCCAATTTTTTTTACCTTTATTTATAACTAAAGTTACTTGGTTGTTGAAGTGTTTGTTTGGTACCCTTATTTCCATTTTGCTAATTTCTTTCAAATATTGGGTTTCCTTGGTGCCAGAGATAGTAAGTCTCCACATCTTTGGACACTGCAGCAAATCACCAACGTGTACCTCCCAAATTGCTAGTCAATCCATAAGACTCTCATCAATTGTGAGAGCCCCACACTGAGCACTAGGTTTTAAAATGTGGGGCTGAAGGTTTAGATTCTCAAGAAAAGGGCTATATAATCCAAAGTATTTGGCCACATATAAAGTTTTACTTCTACAGATATGCTAAACAAGATGGCAAGGAAACAGAATTTGAAGGGGCATTTATTTTTAATCTTAATTTAAAAGTTCCTTGTACCTCTCTGTGTATTCAGAGTTCAGCTTTACATTCTGACATGATTAGCTGATACAAAGAAATGCAGTTGATAAACTGAATGCAATTTGGGGGAAGTTAAATCTTCACTATATTGTGATATCAAGAAATGTTGACCCTAGAGGAATCTGAATGTTTGCCAAATTTCTTCAAATTTTTAATAGAATTTTGTCTTGCTTAAAATTTTAATAGAAAAACAGTGTATTTTACTAACATTTCCCACATGGTATCTTTAAATTAATTCTTTTGCTCTTTTGCCCTGGATAGATTCTTCACAAAATTTTGAAAGTTTGACAGATGGGCAATTATGAATGCTTGGTTATTGTTGCGGACTGCTCTGCCCCATGATGGGGGCCAAAGTTTCAGGGACTGCTCTATCAATATTGAAACCAGCACTGCCAAAAGCCTTGGGGGCTAAGTTGTTAGAGCCCGTACTACCCCAAGCTGCTCCAGTCCACAGGTTGGGGTTCAGCAAGAGAGAAAATGAGGACAGACACAAAGAATGGAGACCAGACAGAGTATGATTCAATCTCATTTATTCTTTAGTCTCTCTTCTTCTCTCCAAGTCCCTAGGTTCAAGTCCCTAGTTCCAAGTCCCAAGTTCCAAGTCCCTGGTTCTTAGTGCTAAGTCTCAAGTCCTAATCCTAATTCCTTGTCCCTAGTTTCTAGTACCAAGTTTCTAGTCTCTTTCCCAGTTCCAAATTCTAATTCCAAGTTCTAGGTCTCCAATCCTATCTTCTGTTTGCCTCTTGCCTTTTATATGTCTCACTTCAAAGTCACGCCTTTAAGTCTTGTCTCTAAATCACACCTTTAAGTCACGCCCTTAAGTCTCACACCTTCAAGTCTCACACCCCCAAGGGAGGATCCTGGTTATGTAAAACAAGATATTATGAGAGTGTGCTGAGCTGTTGTAGGCTGTTGTAAACAAGTCTCTTGTCAGAGTATATGGCTCAAGATGGCTGCAAGGATGATAGCCGCCTTCTGTTGGCTCCCCACAGTATATCTGAGGGAAAAAGCTTTAAGTTTTTCACCTCTAATTGAAGTGTTTGTGTGATTTCCATCTCTAACCTTTATTAGTTTGGTGAAGTTACTAACATATTGAATGTATTATGAGTTTGCACATATAATCTCAGATTATTCTGATTAGAGTTTGGTTACGAAGATACTACCATTATCCTAAATTTATGGATATGAAAACTGATACACAGAAAGATAGATGAGACATGGTGTTTTAGTCCTGTGATTTTAATACTTCAGAGGTTGAAGAAGTATGATTGCTATAATATTTAGACCAATCTGGCTACATTATGAATTGTAGGCAAGCCTGGCCTACAGAGAGTGTCCTTAACAGAAAACAAAATGGAATAAAAAAGTTCAATTACTTGTACAGCCTAGCATTGATAATAACTTCAGAGAATAAATTTAATTATACATTATATAATATGCTATGATTCTAGTAACTAATGTTACACTGAAAACACATGATTAAAATTCCAGGAGCACCTTCGAACAGATATTTCTATTGTCACATAAGAAAATACAATTGTATATTACTTCAAGTTAAAGAAAGTTTTTACTATTAGCACACTGAAATCAGAAATTTATTTTTAGTAGTAAAATGAGATAAAATTTTTATTGATTTATTTGTTTCTATTATCCTGGAAGATATTTTAGCATTATATATATTGACACCTTTGAAATGTGTTTTAGGAGAAACAACTTTACAAATGTATTTCTGAATAAGCTATCAGCAATATGAGGTTAAGACAAAGCAAAACTATGTCAAGAGCTATCTGGAAATCCTGAAGAGAATCAGCTAATTCAAGATTTAGACAGAAGATATGACACTGTCAAAGATGTGAATAAGTCTTGCTTGCTACAGATTTTAGAATGAAAATTAAAAAGCTATGAAAACCTTTTATAAAGATTAATATTTGAGAAAATTGCTCTTTTTCAGTTATATTATCTTTATTTTGAGTTTCATAAATGAAGTGCAAAATGAGATCTGTTACCATATGAGTCAATTACATATTAAAATTCATTTAAAAGTTAGATGTATATTTGTGAAGTATTTGCTTGGATATCATTGTATAAACCTATATTCTAAGCACCCCATGCCTGAAACAGATAGTTAATGTGAAGATAGTCTGTGATATAGAGTGAGAAACTGTACATAAAGAATTTGGATTTTTATGACTTTACTCCTAAATTCTTTCTTAAAGACTCGATTATGTCAACATGAATATAAAGTTCACAGATAAAAGAAAGAACTAGAAAGAGGGGGGAAAACAACTTCTAACTGGTGTTCTTAAGTCTTCTGTTAGAACTCTCATTAAAAATGAATCAGTTAATGTTCTTTTAAAACTCTCCTAAGACAATTTAAATGAATCTTTTCTAAGTTTAATACAACAAATTAATAAAATTAGTATGGAAACTTTCTGATACTTACTGGCTTCATTTGGCAATTTGTAATATGATAACAGTATAAGGAGTGGGGTATGTTAAAACTTAGGAAAATAACAATTTGGTAATTATAAACATCATGTAGATACTACATAATATTTTTCAATTTCCATTAGTGTTTCACTAGGCAAATAAAATACAAACTTTGTTGTATTTCTCTGTTGTAGTGCTTAAAATACACACACACACCTTCAAATATGGGTTGCTGGAAATTAGAATATTTATTCTGAAAATCGAATATAGAATTTTATGACAGTTCCCTCGTGTTTGCATCCTTGTGTATAATTTCTGTTTCTGGGAAAGACAAAAGTTTGGTTGATTAAGAATTTGATTATCTCTCATCTCTACTGGAAAGTTTTCTTGCTTAGGTTAGCCTTCATATCCTCAAGGAAATCAAATTGATACTATATTGAAAGTCAGAGAGACATTCTATCACAACTGTTGTGTCACCATGTCCTTTTTCATTTCTCTATAGATTATCTTCATTGAAGGCAATTAAAAGCAATGCATTGAGCCTGATTTCTTTATTTTCTCTTGAGTAGACTAATGTTGTCAGAAGCAGAGATGTGATTGTGTCCTTATTTTGGGATCCTTTTTAGAAGTCATTTTAATATAGGAGAAATCATAGGTATGCAAATTGGATTACAAAAATTCTATTTCATCATCAATATGAACGTTAACATCTCCCCCACCCCCAATAATTGACTTGAGCAATAATCAATCATCTATAAAAACTGCAAGTATTTCTTATATAACTTTTTTTCTTTTTTGCATAAAAGAATATGAAAAAAGATTTATATCTACTACTACTTCCAAACAATGCTGCATATTAAATCCTATGCTTTTATTAGGCTGGCATAATTACATTACAAATTTTAAGAACAATTTTATAACTATATTTATGTTTAATTTATTTTGTTTATAATTATAAAAATGATTGTACACAGTTAAAGTGGTAGTCTAATAGTAAATACATGGGTTTCACAAGGCTACCAAATGGAGTTTATGACATTTAATATATTAAGTAGATCTTCCATAGATAAAGATAATTTGCCAAAGGCCAGAAGAAAGTTTAACTTTCCGGTAGTAGTCAATCTTTATAATTCCAGGAATTGGTGTTGTAGAGATGGTTCAGTGTTTGAGAGCTTATAATATTCTTGCAGAGGACCCAGGTTTCTGTTGCTTGTGTCAAAAAGAAAATGCACAACTGTCAATAGCTCCTGAAACAGGTGATCTGATGCTTCTTCTGGCCTTTACAGATACCAATGCATGCATATGGTGCACATACTTACATGCAGATTATATCTCTCACATACATGAAATAAATTGAAATGATAGGAATTATTTAATGCATAAATTAAAGCCTCAAATTCACAACTCAAATCATATTACCCTTACATTTCTGATTCAGTAACATTATATAAGAAGTAATAAGATACCCATAAATTGATATTCCTTATTATTAACAATGCATTGAAATCCTCAGCATTAACATTTTAAGTTTTAAATACTAAATATGTTTGAGCTTGGAGGAAAGCATCACTAATTTGGATATGCTAATAATGACACTATGCACTTGTGTTTTCATGTACTATGTGATCTACTATAAATAACTTTTTTTTGGATTCTTGATTAATGTATTTATAAACATAGCACACAATACTTTTAAAGTGTGTTTTAGAAAGTTACTTTTAAATGCCAATCAGGCTTCAAATAATATTAAGAATGGCAGAACAAGTCATGATCAGAATGAATAAAGTAAGAAATGGAAAACTGAGAAGTGGAAACAATTTGATATGAATATCTCTCAAATAGAAGAAATTAAACATTCACCTCACAGTTTCTTAAGCTGTAACTTGAGATATCATATAGGAGTCATATAATTAAATGAATGTCATTAAAAACTGGCATTGGTAAAATGGAGTTGAACATAAAACAATTAAAGTAATTGAAAATAAAATGTGTAAGGTATCTAAAATGATTCTTGCCAGAATCACCTGTCTGGATTATATTATGTACCTTCATGAAAGCTCTTGTTTTGGTTTTTTTTTTTAAATCTTTGTGTGTGTGTGTGTGTTTGTGATATAATATATACATACATATATATTAGGTGGTCTCCATGTTTCCAAAGATCCTTTTTTCTTTGTTTCTCATCTTGATAACAGAGCATGGTGATTATACATGTTTCCATATCAAACTTTACATGGGTTCTAGAAATCTGAACTTAGGTCTTCACATTTTTTTAGTAAATACTTTATTCATTGAGTCATCTCACCAATCCCAAGTTTTATTTTGAACATGTAGCATGCACATATTAAATGAAACATACTGTGATATCAACAACTATCAACTTATGCTACTTGAAATATCTCAGGTGTGATTTCAATCAATTATATGTTGTAAAACATATTGCTTTTATAAGGGTACATTATCTATCTATCTATCTATCTATCTATCTATCTATACACTTAGTAGAAAAATTATGATGCAAAATTGGAAAACAAAGTCTTCTAATATTTTTTAGCATTATTTCTTAGCATATAATTATCAAATTAGTATATAACTGCAGTTTATTTTGTGAGAATACTCCATTTTAAAAATTACTGTTTGGGTTAGTGACTTGACCTTTATTAAAAAAATCATTAAATCATCACAGATTTAAACAGAATGTTCAATAGTTTCTGAAGTGCATTTAATATATTTCTTCCAAATTGTACTATGCTTAAGTATGCAATGTTTACAAAATTAACAATTAAAAAACAAAATATTGGTCAACTCTAAATAAAATCTCTTTTTTTTTTTTTTTTTTTTTTGCAATATGCTTTCTCTGTGTAGTTCTGGTTGTTCTGGAACTCAATATGCAGATGAAACTGGCCTCAAACTCACAGAGATCTACCTATTTCTACCCCTCAAGTGTTAGAATTAAAGGGATGTGCCATCACTGCCTGGTATACTGATAATTCTTGGTGACCTATTATTGTATGAGATATTCAGCAAAGCCCTAATTTTTTAAAGCAATGATTAATAAGCATATTTTTCTCATTAGTTTTCAGAATTTCTTTCATTGTTACTAACAAAATGATAAAAATACATGCATTTTGAAGATAGTAAAGGAAAGTGCATCCAGAGCCTGCCCTACCTGGGGATCTATCCTATATAGAGTCATTAAACTCAAACACAATTGTGGATGCCAAGGAGTGCTTGCTGACTGGAGCCTGATATAGATGTATCCTGAGAGTCTTTGGTAGAGCCTGACAAATACATTTCTAAAGCTCACAGCCAACCATTGGACTGAGCATGGGGTCCCCAATAGAGGAGATAGAGAAAGGACTGAAAGAGCTGAAGGGCTTTGTAACCCATACGAAGAATAACAATATCAACCAACCAGACTCCCTAGAACTCCCAGGAACTAAACAACCAACCAAAAAGTACACATGGAGGGACTCATGGCTCCAGCCTCATATATAGCAGAGGATGGCCTTGTCAGACATCAATGGGAAGAGAGGCCCTTGGTCCTAGGAAGGCTCGGTGACCCAGTGAAGGGGAATGCCAAAGCAGGGAAGCTGGAGTGGGTGAGTGGGTGAGTACCCTTATAGAAGTGGAAGAGGGTGCATGGGATAGGGGAGTTTCAGAGGGGAAACCAGGAAAGGGGATAACATTTGAAATGTAAGTAAATACAATATCCAATAAAAATTTTTTATAATTTATTATTGGTTAATATTTTATTTTGTATACCTATATTATATACTATATACCTCTAGAGAAAATTTAATATTCCTCAGGTAAAAGGGGGTTACAATTGGAAAAAGTTTAGGAAGACTTGCTTTGGGAAAATTCTCCATAAAGTAATCATAGTGACATATAGGACTGGCCCATCATGTAGCACTCAAGTAGAGTAGAATTCACTTTTAAACACTTGCAGTTGCAGAAAGCATCCAGTTTTGTTAGGGTGCCAGAATAAGAGCTTCATTCTCTTGCTTATCAACAACAGACATTCTGTCTTCTGAAGTTGGCACACATATTTTATTGTGCCATGAGCAACAGGAAACTATAAAGGATCATCGATAAATAGTCATGTCACTGAATTGTACTAAAGTCAGAACTAATTGTTAGACTATTATATTTTCACTGAGGCCAATAATTATTTTTCTTCTTATCTAGTTCACATTTACTACATCATTGAAGGTTTCAGGCTCCACAACTGTATGAGCAAAATCTACTAAATAAGCTACTTATATCTATGTGCATAAGTATTTATGCATGTATGTATGCATGCATGTATGTATAAACTGAATGTTCTACTACCTCTCCACACAATCATCTTTCTGTGTTTTTCTGGAGACCCCAACTGATACAGATTTGAGTGAAAGAAGTGGTTCTACATTAACAGAATTAGAGATTGAGTTTATTAAATTGGTTTTGTGTTTCCAAAATTGGCTCTTTAATCAATTACTTTTTTTAAAAAAAAAAAGGAACACTCATGTCAATACTATAAACCATACTGCTAATCTACCATATGAAATATGAACTGATCAAAGAGATGATGTTTCTGTAGTGGATACTCCTTATCAATCTTTCACAATAGTGTTTTAGCACCCAAGACATAGTAACTCAGAATATGATACATCAAATATTTGTGAAAAACTAAAGAACATAGTAAAATATTTCTTGCTCAAGACTGCCTTTCACAAAAGTGAAAAGGGAGAAGATGAGCTCAGGGATTTGAATTCCCAGACATTGTCCTGAATAAATAACCTATAAAATTTTGTAAGAAAACCTTGAATGAACGAACATTTTATTTCTTTTAACCACAAGGATAACGTTGGTGAGAATCTAACAGAAATTTTCATAATGCAAATAGATAGATTAGAAAGAAAGTTGAGTTAATCCCAGGACATATATGATTTTCTATTTTTAAAATAAAGATATGAATGGACTGAAAAGATGCATATCTTCTTTGTTAAAATAGGAACATGTGGTAAGATTCAAATAAGTCTAAAGAAAAATTAAGCTCCTGAAATGCCAAGCCTTTCTTTCCTTAGTAACAACAGCCTTTCTACCCAAAGAAAGAAACAGTTTTCCTATGAACAAGAGCATAAGCCATCCTTTACATCTTTGACAGTACTCAACTGTATGTCGCTTGAGGAAATGGCAATTACTAACACTAGTACAACATTATGCTGATTCACTTTAGGACCAATATTTAGGGTCTCATTCTAATTCTAGTCCTATATAATACTCAAGCCCCATGTGACTTCTTATTGTGAGGTCCAAACTATACACTCACTACAAGGATGTTCACTACATGTAAAATAATAATAATAAATAAACTTCATTTTTCTAATATATACAAGAAGATATTTAGAAAGAATGTGTGAAAATGGACACTAAAATTGTGAGATATATTTTGAAGGTACATAAATATGTATCAAGCAAAATATATCAATATACTATCTACAAAAATGAAGATTTGTCATTTCTGGTGTCCAATATGGGTATTTTCTCTGTATTATAGGGTAGCTCTATTCAAATTTTCTTTTAGTTTATGTTATACAAAACTTTTTTTCATGCTGTGTCTTGATCTGAGAAAGTTAATTTTTTTCTACATGTTCATACTTATATATATTTAAAAGCACTATACATTAGTAGATTTCCATATGACTTTTTTCCAAAGGTATTCACTATTAGTTAAACATCACAATACTCCTTCTTTTTCCCAGCCCTACAATCCCCTCCCTATTTAACTCTTACTCTTCTATTAATCCCATTTCCTTTTTCTTCACTAAATTCTATCTCCTCCCATTAAAATCCTCCTAATAATGGGCCCTTATGATTTTCCTGACTTTTTTGAATATTTCAAATGAAATATACATATTAAATGTTTGAAAGATAGCATCTGTTAGGTGTACTTCTCTGATTGAAAAGTTAACATTTTCTTTGATGGATATTCCCATTTCTTTTCACCTTGAATTCAACACCAGAGATTCTTTTGTCCATGTCTAGTATTTAATGTTAAGGAATACTTCTGGGTTTATATTTGATAACTTGAATTTAACTTTAGTTTCCTTTGATAATTCTATTTCTTTGCTACATTTCCCTTTCATGTCTTGAATTGTTTTCAGAGTAAAATTCAACTGTTTGTGTTTTCACATTCTTCAATGAGTCCTCTATTCATATTCTATTCTTTATTTTCAAGTAATTGAACATGTTGCTATTTTTAAGTCCTAACCCTCAAGAGACTGGAGGTCCATAGGGAGTGGGGAGGTCTGGTTGGGTGGGAGGTAGGAGATGGGGATACCTTCATGGAGATTAGGAGGAAGAGGGTATGTGATATGGAACAGTCAGAGGGTGGACCTGGAGGAGGATAAAATCTAGAGTGTAAAAAAAAGGAATTGAAGGCACAAAACACACAGCAAATCTGGGTTACTATGAATAGACCAAATCTAAGAAAATAGGAATTGTGGAAGGAGAATACACCCAGGTCAAACACATAATGCTTTTTTAAACATAGAAGAATAAATTCCCAATCTAAGGAAAGAAATCCCTATCATGGTGCAAGAAGAACACAGAAAATCAGATAGATGAAACCCAAAAAGATTCCTTAGGATACATAATCAAAACACTTAACATATAGAACAAAGAATACATATTAAAAGTTACAGGGAGAAAAGACCAAGTGATATATAAAGGCAAGCCTACGAGAATAATATTTGACTTTTTAGTGGAGACTCTGAAATAAAAATTTCTAGGTGTATGTTTTACAAGTTCCTATATATGGGAAAACTCTGATAATTAAGGTCAAAGTCTACCATGACTGAATAGTCTCTGAGCTCAGAGAAATATGGAGGACAGGGCTTTTTCTTCTTATAACTTGTTTGGGGAATTTTAAGGCCTCATACTACTCTATCATTTGAGGAATGTCACATAGCCTCCATTAGACTACAGGTCACTTTTCTTTCTTCTGACAAAAAGCCCAGTCAACTAACACCTGAGACTCCTGAAATGCTTACCCATTCTAAGGAAGCATTTCCGTACCCTAAGCCCTCAGTCCATCTTGGATTTTCCTACACTCAGTCCCACTAAACTTTATAAGCTATAAATCAACCCAAGTAAATTTGATTTATCTTCTTGTAGGCAATCACAATTTGGTCATTCACTGTATATATTCACAGGACTTCTGAACTCCCCATTGGTAGTCTCTGCTTTTTTTGCCTGCATAGATGGTATTGGCCAATGATCCACAAGGACAGAAAGTACCACAGCTGGCATTCAATTTGGGGCATAAATTCTATCTTCTCAAGTAGCTTTGTATAGATTTTTAAGTCTGCTGCTGGGAGAGGATACTGATACTAGGTCATCAGGTATTGTCTTGTTAAATGCTGATTAAAAAGAAAGGTCCCTACTCACCCTGGTTTATTTTATAAAGGTGCGGTGTCATCTATCTTACCATTCACTTATAGAACACAAAACAAGCCCAGACTAATATACTTAGCAAAGCAATCAATCAGAATTGAAAGAAAACAAAAAACATCCTAGGACAAACACAAATTTAAGAAATTTTCTCCACCAATTGAATTGTATAGAAGGAAATAGAAGAAATACATTCATCTAAAGAAACCACATCCACCAGGCACAAAGGTTAAATAATCTCAAAATAGTCAAAAAATGGATAACCAATACGAAAACCAAAACAAACAAAACCCCAAACACCGTTTACTAATATTACCCAAACATATCAGAGAGGGGGAGAGGGAGAGGGAAAGGGAAAGGAAGAGAGAGAGGAAAGAGAGAAAGAGAAGATTAAAACATGACTCATTATCAAACAAAAACATCACCTAAGGGTAAAAGTATGGGAAAAGATAAGTCAAGCAAATGAACTCAACAAGCAAGCTGGTACAGCTATTTTAATATCTGACAAAGTAGACATCGACTACAAGCTAATCAGAAGAGATAGGAAAGGACACTATATACTTACCAAAGGAAAATTCACCAAGAAAATATTGAAATTCTAAACATCTATGCACCAAACACAAGGGCAACCAAATTTACAAAAGAAACACTACTACAACTTAAATCACATATTGATCCTGACACAGCAGCAGAGGGTAAATTCAATATCCCACTACTGGCATTAGACAATCCAACAAGACAAAATCTAAACAGAGAAAGGTTGGAGCTAACATATGTTATAAACCAAAAAGACCTACCATATTTAGAGAACATATTGCCCAAACACGAACAAAATACCTTATTTTCAGCACCTCACAGAACATTCTCTAAAATTGCCCACATACTCAGACACAAAGCAAGTCTCAACACATACAAGAAAATTGAAATAACTTCCTACATCCTATCAGACCACCACAGATTAAAGTTGGATACCAACAACAACAGAAAGCCTACAAACTAATGAATGTTGAACATTTCTCTACTAAATAAAAAATTGGTTGAGACAAATCAAGAAATAATTAAATTTTTTAAAGAAATCAATGAAAATGGAAACAACATAGTCAAAGCTACAGAGAAGGCAATTCCAAGAGGCAAGTTCATAGCACTAAGTGCCTACACCAATAAAACTGGAGAGATGTCATGTTAACAACCCAAAGCTCTAAAATTAAAAAAAAATTATTTCCCAGAAAAAAACAGGTGTGAATAAATATCAAACTCTAGGATTAAAATTAAATAGAAACAAAGAAAAATAGAAATTATTAGTGAAATAAGGTGTTGATTCTTTGAGAAAATCAGGAACACTGACAAACCCTTAATTAAATTAACCAGAAGATGAAGAGAAAAATAATAAATTTAGAGATGAAAATGAAAACATTACAACAGATAGGGAATTCTTCAGATTAAAAGAATATATTTTTAAAATATGTATTCTACCAAACTGGAAAAATTTAAAAGAGATGGATGAATTTTTTAATGGATAAAATATACCAAAGGTAAAGCAAGATGAAAGAAACAATTAAAACAGACAAACAACTTTTAGTGAAATAGAAGCAGGAATTTAAAATTTCTCAACAGTGGTTGATGATATCAGATCAGAATTCTATGTTCAAAAAACAATTAACAACAATAACTCCTAAAATTATTCCCCAAAACATAAACTGGAGGAACATTGTCTAATTCTTTTTCCAAAGCCAAAATTATTGTGAAAATGAAATCATACAAAAACCCAAAACAAAATCAAGATTAAAATGAGACCACAGTGGCTTCAAATTTGAATGAGGATCAGTCTCTAAAGTTCACTCATGTCTATCACATAGTGGTGACTGTCAGCCTAAAACATTAGCTCTTTATAATGCTGTTTATCTGTGACACCAATAACAATATAATAAAGCAAACAGGACAGCAGAATAGGAAAGCTCCAGTACTTTTCAGACCTTATCTGAAAACTCCCAACCTATAACTCTTACCTAATTCAATTACTGTGACTCTATTTCTAATTCACAATCAAGAGAAGAAAATTATACTCATATATAAACCCCAAAGGGTTAGATCACACTGTATGCAAAGCATGAATACTGAAGTAGTGCATCACAACTAAATTGGTAAAATATGGGGGTAAATTCTGACTCGGTTTATAGCTCACTGATAAGATATATATACACAGATAGCAATGTACTTTGCAAAAAGTGCTCTTGTCGAATCTCAAGTGCCATGAAATAAAATTATTATATCCCTACCTTTCTTTCAGTAGTATATACTTTATTCTGTGGTAGGAGGGGAAAATCATGCATTGTAAATGAGGTAAGACAGAGGTGAGTATTAAATCTATTTTTTATGAAAATGTGAAATTGAGAAGACAATACAAGGCTTTTCTTTAAAGTCAGAAGTGAAATATAGTGATTTTTTACTTTTTACACTACAGAGAAGATAGAATGCCACAGTTAAATATTTAATACTAAACAAGTATGTTTATTTCACTATATTAAAGACATATATAATTCATATGATTCAAGCAGACAGAATAAGTCATTTAATTATCAAAAGGAATGTTTCAAGTTATAATTAAATTTGAAGGCTGGTTACAAATACATAATGTCTGCATGTATTAGTCAGTATCTACTTTTCAGAAACTTTTTCTCCACTGGGTATTAAATAGTTGTCTTTACTAAGATCTACTTCTTCAGATCCTTACTGATTGTGCAGGAGCTTGTTACCTGTACAAGCAAATTGTGAACTACACATAAAACCTAAACTGAACATTACTGTCTAGATTTTTCCCTTTCCATTGCATTAAAAATTAATTTTGTGATGTGTTCATTGGAATGTTGCATTAATTTTAAGATGAATTACACAAAAGCAAAAATACCAATTTCCTGAAGAATATGTTTTGTTGTACCTGAGGATGGAAGGAGTATTTCCTGCACCAAACTGTTTCGTACTTATTGTATCTTATGGATTTTGTGATTTTTAGCTGCTTTAATCTTATAAATCCATTTTTTGAAGTAAATTCTCCTAAAATCCAACTTATACAACATTTAGTTTCTACCACTACTAATAGTGGTTATGGTATCCTAAAGGATAAACTACAATGGTGGCAAGTAGGAAATATAAAGTGTTTCAAAATTTTTGTATGACTTTTTCTGATTCATATAGACCAAAATCAGAAAAAATATTTGAGAGAATAAAAATTGATTCAGGTTGAATTTACTGATATAGAGCCACCAAAGAATGATTGATTACAAACTCATGGTTATAGTTGAAGTATTTATAAAAAGGATTAAAACATATTTATTCTTGGTTTAAAAATAGAAGGAAGTAAACTACCATTAATAAAGCTGAAATGTTGAAACTGCATTTGTATGTTGTAGAGAAAGACCAGATAAAATGAAAATAAATTTAGACATATTATTTAACAAAATAGTCCAAACTGTAAGGCAATACAAAGAATGCTTTAACAAAAATTTTGGTTTCTGTAGTTGAAGAGTTATGATAGAAAATGCTGCTCCAGCAATTGAAAACCAAAAGTAAAGTAGTGATCTAAATGAGGAATCACAAAGAGACAGAATTTAATTGCCAAATAATAGAAAACAGAATCAGAGTAGTAGACAAAACACTAGAGTGCACGCACAAGTAATTATGGTGTCCATAGACTTGGAATACATGATAAATAAAGTTACTGAATTCTCACTTTCCCTGTGTATAGGTGGATATATTCTGGGCTGAACAGATAGAAATTTAACTAGTACTGTTAAAAAAGGAATGTGACATTTGCAGTAGTTTAAAAGTGTTCTCAAAAATTTATGTGTTAAAATGCATCTCCAATATCATAGTGTTAAGAGTTGAGATTTTAAAGGGATGATTAAATTATGAAAGGGATTAATAACCTTTTAAAAGAGAAGTTCATCCCCTTCTATTTCTTCTGTTACGTGAGGATATCTAGTATGTATAATATATGATTATCAAGCCCTCATTAGACTCCAGATTTGTTGGCATTTGTATCCTGGCTATCCCATGCTCCAAAGTTGTAAGAAATAAATTTCTTTTATTAATATGTTACCCAGCCTGTTATATTTTATTAAGCTCAGTAATGGTCTCAAATATTGCTTCAATTACTTCCATGTTTCTTCTCATTCGGGATATCTTGAAGGTAAGAGAGGCAATGTCTTTTTTATGAAAAACTGAAGATTTGGAAAATTTTGTATGTTTAATCATTCTCCTATCCTAAGGCTTTTTACTAGAGTTACAGTATTTTGGAAAATATGACTTTTTATAGATTATGCCAGCTCTAAACTGATACGAATTCTAAATGAACAAAGATATCACCAAGAGATACTGGATTTTACCTTAACATTTTAGTACAGAGTAGTTACAGTAGTTATAGGAACTGATGTTCTTAGAATGTATAATTAGAATAGACACAGTATCTAATATAATGGAACATTCCTTTCCTGATCTGTAGGTTTACATGGAAGAATAAGTCAAGTAGAATCCAATGTAACTATCTATATTTAGGAAAAAAGAAGATAAATAGCAATACTCTGTCCCTGGATTGGATGCAGAGACTAATGCTTTCATAAAGCCTTGATCGTTTCAGCGATGGTGATTCTCACTACATCTCCATTCAACTCACCTATTTATCCTGGGCAGAAAGAGAATGTATCTTGGAGACTGACAATACTTTATAATAAACAAAACCAGATGGTAACTTCAACTCCAGCTGCTGTACCAGATGTGGTTTAATTGCTTGAGCAAATTAACATATCATTTTTATTAGTATGTGACTTTTGATGTGACAAATGTTTTTTTCTTCAGTATTTACTAACCAAGCCTAATAGAAGTAGCTTGTTTTAAACTGTCAATGCAACATTTGTTATCCTACATTAAGGATATATGAACTCTTAAACTTGGTCATTATATAATCTGCAGCAACCTTAATATACATTTTCTGCCATAACATATTAAAAAGAACCATTCCATAGGTGATATTATGCTGACTGGACTTATTGAACAGAAATTGGGAACTCCTCTATAATTCTTTAACATGTGTGTCAGAGAGTGTAGTTTACGCTGAACAAAAATGCAGAGACTTTCTATCTCTGTAATTTCTAGAATCAAACTGATGTTTACTTGTGTGGATATGGGGGTTTTGTTCACTTATCTCTTCTCAGGGAAAGGGGAAAATTATTTCATGAAGTCTCTCCTAAAAATAATAGCTGTGCACCTTTCTAGATTTCTTGGTGGATGAGATTTTTATTTTTATTTGCCATTCTACTCAAGAATTCTTATAGAATAAGTTAAAATGTTGCTAGTTTAGAATAAAACTCAGGCCAAAATTTTCAATAATAGGTTTAGGATGCCTCTGTTAGGCTAATTAGAAGAATAAGACATACACACACACACACACACACATACACACACACACACATTGGCTTATACACTATGTGCTGGTTAGTCTGACAATGGCTGTGTGAATGCTAGAGAAGTAGACAATTAGGAATTTGCTTGGTCAACGAAGCTAGATATCTCAGCATTCAAAATTTAGTATCAAAAGCCTAGAAATATCTCTGTAAAGCTGTAGAGATTGCCACCACTTTGGAAAATTGAAGAACCTAGATTTCAACATCAGCAGACAATTTTAGCATCAGGTTAGAAGGAAAACAAAATATGGTATGTATATTCTGTTTTGTCCTCTGACCTTTCATCCCTGGTTAGATGATTTGCCATGTTGGAATGTGTCATGCACTTGAAGGGCATGTCTTTCTTATTCAACTAATCCTTTCTCTAAGCAACTTTCATAACACACCTAGTTGATTTTCAATTCAACTACTCAAAAAGCACAAATGAAGAAACAGAATACTTTTGCTTTAATTTATCAGGAGGAAACAGATGTTTGAAGATATTAGAACAGCTACATTACACTGTAATACTTACAATTTGGTAGCAAAATCCTACCATCTCTTTTCATGTAACTATGATCCTCTTGGTAATCAAAGGTTGGCATGCTACTGTATTTCAGTAGAAATAAAATACATAAACATGAGCCCCTGATTAACAATAGTAAAGATGAGGTATAAATTACTTTTAGTAAAGTAAGCCACAAAATCTTAAATTTGGAAATGAAAATCAGTACTATATTATAAAAAAGAATGCTATATATGAAACAGTGTCAAAACTGTATTTGAATGTACCAGTACGTTACAAAAGAAATTGGTCAGAATCCTAGGGACACAATGTGTACTGTTGCACTTCAATCCTACAGCCAAACCCATCAAACTTGATATCATTAGTTTTATCTATTTTTGTTCAAGTTTTATATATATATATTTGGTTTTTCAAGACAGGGTTTCACTGTTTCACTGTTTCACTGTGTAGTCCTGGCTGTTGGCTGTCCTGGAACTCACTCTATAGACCAGGCTGGCCTCAAACTCAGAAATCCGCCTGCCTCTGCCTCCCAAGTGCTGGGATTAAAGGCGTGCGCCACCACTGCCCGGCTCAAGTTATATTTTTGAATGATGTATTTCTATGATGAATAGAAATAGTGAGAGAGAATGGTGTTATTTTTATGATATTTTTAATCTTACAGAAATAATGCTCAATCTTTATCATTATGTATAATTATACATATAAGTATTTTATGTATTTTTTGGAAGTCAATACATTTGTTGTGGTATTTTACAAAAGTTTGCATGACAGCATAACTATAGGTTTAAAAACGATGCAAAGACAGCTGCATCACCAAAACCCCACAACAGAATGAATCAAAATTAGAGCCCCTAAACTTTCTGCATGACTCACAGGCATATCAATAGGTCAAAGGGTTCCTTCTAGGAAGTTCAGCTGCTCAGAGTCTGCTGAACAGTCCTTAATATTTCTATTTTATTGGTTATTTAAATTATTTATATTTTGAAAATTATACTTCTTTCAGGCTTCCCCTCTGCAAATCCCCCATCCCATTACCTCTCACCCCTGGTTCTATGAGAGTCCTCCCCCACCAACCCACTCCTGCCTCACTGCCCCAGCATTTAACTACACTGAGGCATCAAGCCTCCACAGGACAAAGAGCCTCCCCTCCCATTGATGCTAGATAAGGCAATTCTCTGCTATATGTGCAGCTGGAGCCATGAGTCCCTCCATGTGTACACTTTCGTTGGTGGTTTAGTCCCTGGGAGCTTTTGGGGCTCTGGTTGGTTGATAATATTGCTCTTCCTATGTGGTTGCAAACCCCTTCAGCTCCTTCAGTACTTCCAGTAACTCCTCCTTTGGGGGTCCCTGTGCTCAGTCTGATGGTTGGCTGCAAGCATGCAAGCATCTACATCTATATTGGTCAGGCTCTAGAAGGGCCTCCCAGGGGACAGCTATGCCAGGCTCCTGTCAGCAAGCACTTCATGGCATCAGCAATAGTATCTGGGTTTATAGTCTATATATAAAATGGATCCACAGGTAGGGCAGTCTCTGGATGATCTCTGCTATACTCATTGTCCCTGCATTTCTTTTAGACAGGAGAAAATCTAGGTTAATATTTTTCAAATTACCTGGTAGGAGGCCCTATCCCTCAACTGGAGGTCATGCCTAACCACTGTATATAGTCTCTATAAGATCTATCTCCACATTGTTGGGTATTTCACCTAATGTTATCCCCACTAGGTCCTGGGAATCTCTTGCCTTTCTGGCATCTGGGACTTTCTAGTGGCTATTCCCAGTTTCCCTGTCCCCACTGCTATAGAACTCTATCCAAATTCCTGACCCTACTTCTCTCCAGTCTCCTCCCATACCTGTTCTTGCCCCCCTTTTCCTTGAGCTCCTCTCTCCATCCTAGGTCCCTTGCTCCCTCTACCTCCAGTAATTATTTTGTTCTCCATTCTAAGTAGGACTGAAGTATCCACACTTTGGTCTTCTTCTTGAGCTTCATATGGTCTATGAGTTGTATGCTGGGTATTCCAAATTTTTTGCTTATTATCCACTTATCAGTGAGAAAATAAGATATGTGTCTTTTGTGATTGGGTTACTTCCTTCAGGATGATATTTTCTTGTTCCATTTATTTGCCTAAGAATTTCATGAAGTTGTTTTAATAGCTGAGCAGTAATACATTTTGTGAATGTACCATATTTTCTATATCCATTCCTCTGTTGAGGAACATGTGGGTTATTTCCAGATCCTGGATATTATAATAAGGGTGCTATGAATATAGTAGATCATGTGTTTTTATTATATGTTGAAGCATCTTTTGGGTATATGCCCAGGAGTGGTATAGCTGGGTCCTCAGGTAGTGCTATGTCCAATTTTCTGAGGAACCGCCAGACTGACTTCCAGAGTGGTTGTACCAGTTTGCAACCCCACCAACAATGAAGGAGTGTTACTTGTTCTCCACATCCTTGCCAGTATCTGCTCTCATCTGAGTTTTTCATCTTAGCCATTTTGACTGGTGTGAAGTAGAATCTCAGGGTGATTTTGATGTGTGTTTTTCTGATGACTAAGAATGTTCAAGATTTTGCCGGGCGGTGGTGGCGCATGCCTTTAATCCCAGCACTTGGGAGGCAGAGGCAGACGGATTTCTGAGTTTGAGGCCAGCCTGGTCTACAGAGTGAGTTCCAGGACAGCCAGGGCTACACAGATATAACGCGCGCCTCCCGTGTCGCCCCACGCCTGGAAGAGAAACACGAGAGACAGTATTCAGGTAGTTACTGCAAACGAGGCTTTACTCTGTAACGCACACTTGGAAAACGCGGAAGGACGCAGAAGGGCTGAGACGCGGAGGGGGCCTAGCTTAAATACAGCCTAGAGTGACGTATTCACTTCTGATTGGCTGTTCGCTCACCACCCAATATTATGCCTCGGGATTGGCCAGTGACTTTGGCGCGCCTTTTGCCTTTTGCAACTGCGCAGTTAATTGTTTACTTCTAGAGAAGACATGAGGCCAGCACCATCTTGGGATGGCAGATTATACCACCGTTAACAGCGGCTTCCTACACACAGAGAAACCCTGTCTCGAAAAACCAAAAAAAAAAAAAAAAAAAAAAAAGAAAAAAAAAAGAATGTTCAACATTTCTTTACATGTTTCTTACCCATTCAAGATTCCTTAATTGAGAATTCTTTGTTTAGTTCTGTACCCATTTTAAAAATAGGGTTATTTGATTCTCTGTATTGGCTATAAACCTATTGGATGTAGGGTTGGTAAAGATCTTTTCCCATTCTTTAGGTTGTCATATTGTCCTTTTGACAGTGTCCTTTGCCTTACAGAAGCTTTTCCCCATTTGTCTATAGTTAATCTTAATACCCGAGCCATTGGTATTCTGTTCAGGAAAACTTACCCTTTGCTGATATATTTGAGGTTCTTTCTCATTTTCTCTTCTATTATATTCAGTGCATCTGGTTTTCTAAGGTCTTTGATCCACTTGGAAGTGAGCTGCATACAAGGAGATAAGGCAGGATCAATTTACATTATTCTACATGCTGACCACCACTTGAACCAACACCATTTGTTGAAAATGCTGTCTTTTCCCCACTGGATAGTTTTGGCTCCTTTGTAAAAGATCAGGTGACCTTAGATAGGTTTGTAGGCTTAATTCTGGCTTCTTCAATTCTATTTCATCAATCTTTCTGTCTGTCTATTTACCAATACTATGTGATTTTTATCACTGTTGCTCTGTAGTACAGCTTGAGTTCAGGCCCGATGATTCTCCCAGAGGTTCTCTTATTGTTGAGAGTAGTTTTTGCTATTCTGGAATTTTTGTTTTGTTTTCAGATGAATGTAAAAATTTTTCTTTCTGTTTCTGTGAAAAATTGAGTTGAAATTTTGATGAGGATTGCATTGAATCTGTAGACTGCTTTTGGTAAGACAGCCATTGTTATTATGTTAATCCTACTGATTCATTAGCACAGGAGATCTCTTCATTGTCTGAGATCTTCTTCAAATTCTTTCTTCAGAGACTTGAAGTTCTTGTCCTACAGACCTTTCAATTGCTTGATTACTGTTACACCAAGATATTTTATATTACTTTTGACAATTGTGAAGGCTGTTGTTTCCTTAATTTCATTCTCAGCCCAGTTATCATTTTGAGTAGAGAAAGGCAACTGATTTGTTTGATTTAATTTTATATCCAGCCATTTTCCTGAAGTTCTCTGCTGTAGGAGTGTTCTGTTGGAATTTTTTAGTCACTTAAGAACACTATTATATCATCCACAAAAAATAGTTATATCTTGATTTCTTCCTTTAAATTTATATCCCTTTGACTTTTTTTTTTTGTCTAATTGCTTTGGCTTGAACTTCAAGTAGTATAGTGAATAATTAGGGAGATAGTAGACAGTCTTGTCTAGTCCTTGATGTAGAGGGATATTTTCCCTGCTACATTTGCAATAAAGCTTGGTCATTGGGCAGTATGAAAGTTAGGCAGAGTGAGGAATGGGAGAAGAGAGAAGGAGGCAGAGGAGGAGAGAAGATGGCTGCAGATGTACATGTGTCTTTAGCAGTATAAGGTAGATATAATATCTAGGTTAGATAATTGGGCAAAAGTTTTAATTGTGATAGGATCTTGTTAATTGAGCATTTCCAAATATATAAATCTATTGGATAATCTTTAAGCATTAAGAGTCTTTATTCTACCTGGTACAGCAGACGTAGCTGGAATGGTCTGGGCTCAACTGAGCATTGTGGATGGCATGGTGGATTGGCAGAGGATTGGCAGAGCAAGACACCGTGCTGGCATCTTGTGGGTGCCAGGGCCTGTGCATCCAGCTAGCAGAAGCCCCAGTCGGAGCTGAGGAGCAGTGGGAACATGGTGGGTGCTTAGGAACAAGCCAGACCAGGCACTGCTTTTTAAATTGTACCCGCTACAAGTGGCACACCAATTCAGGGAAAAATTCACTAGAAAATTAAGACTATTCACCTGAGAGTTCAAGTTGTGTGGTTTTATTTTATTTTCTTTTTTTAAGTGAGTGAATGAGTAGCACCAAGACAAGCCATGTGACCACATAACTCCAGCTTGGAAACTTGAACAAAGAAACTGCTTGCAGGCAGTACCCCTGCTGTGAGAAATTCCAGGCTCCTCTGAGCCAAAAGAGCCAAATAAATAAGCCTCTGTTTTGGAGCAGTTACTCATTTAACTATGAATGTACAATATAGGGATAATTTGTGATCATTACTAAAAGTTGCTGCGGATATATCATGTGTAACTACGTTTAAAAACAATTTTATTCTTAATATCTCAAAACTGGAAGTAACACATAACTATTTTTAGTATAGAAACTGAAAACTTAAGCTATATTTCTATAGTGAAATATGATACAACAATTAAAATAGTTAGATATTTTTAATGCACTAACTAGCTTAAATCTAAGAATCACTTAAAGCCAAAATACTCAGCATATATATGTTGCATGATGGAATCACTTTATATACATTTTGTTTTGTAATATATTTTCAGATTTTATTAAAAAAATGATTTTCCCGCTTACACAATGTACATTAAGTGGTAGGACATAGAAAATTCAAGCTGGAAAGTTGCCTGTTGGCTATCTTTCATAATGCCAGAAGGTGCTATTAAGGTCACTTGAGGAGAAAAGTCATAAAAATTATTACTCAGCAGTGGACCATGAACATTACAGTCCTGACTGAGATTCCAGACAAAATATACCCACAGGTGCAGGAGTAGAATGAAGATTATGGGAATATTTGGCTATTTTCTGATTGGATTTCAGGATGGATCTACAGGAGGGACTCCACGCCTAGTACTGTAAATCTGACCAAAAGCCCATAGATTGTGTTGATGTAGGCCAAAACTATTGTTGTGCTAAATAAATATGCTGTCAAACTGCCTATAAATATTTACCTTCATACCTGTAGATTAGTGCTGCTTTCAACCTGGTCCTGAGAGGCAACCTTCATTCTGCAGTGGGCAGTAGTTAAAGCAAAAACTTATTAAATGTCAAAATACTGAGAATAAGTAAATGCTAGAGCTTCAGATGGCTTAGAAAGTTAAGAGTACATCCTGCTCTTGCAGCAGGCCAGAGTGCAGCTTCCACTATTCCTATAAGTCCAGTTCTGGGAAATCCAACAGCTTCTTCTGGCTTTCATAAATACCTGTGTTCATTTTCACATACCAACTCTTAAACACATACAAATACACATAATTGTATATGATACAACATCATGAAAATCTATGAATAACTGACTAATTAGTGCTTATCCCTATATGAGATATATATAGCAAGCCCCTACTCTAAAGGATTGAGAAATATCATGGAACAAGGGACAAAAAATATAAGAGATTGGGGTATGAAAAAAATATTTTCTGGATAAGACATGAAAATTTTATTCATGAACTAGAAGCAACTATGGGAACCTACACAAGATCATTCAACATTCCAAGATGAAGCATAAGTTGGATTGAGTGAATTATCAAAAACAAAACAAAGCAATAACAAAAACATAAGGAGAAGTCATGAAAATGGGAGTCATTTGGGAGTACTTATAGTGAATACATGAAAAATGAAGTGGTGGGTATGACCAAAATACAGTGAATAGTTACATGCATGGAATTGTCAAAATTAATTTTAAAAACTAAAAAGGAATAAATGAAGATGTAATTCCTATGTAAATGAGGTTATTCATTATCTTTGTGTGGATGGGAGCAGTAATGAGGCAAGGTAAAGAATGGAGATTTTGTGGGTTTTCCCATGACTTATCTGTGCTTGATTATTTTTTTTTTACATAGGTAAATGCTACAAAACTAAATAAATCTTAGCGATTCTTCATTTCCTCACTTGCCTTCTATATTTTCTCTCTTGTTACCTTCTATATTTGGATATTTCAGTTCTTTACTCTAATTCATATTCACTGATCTTCTTCAAATAAAATATATTATAGAAGTATGTCCCTGGATAGTACTACTTGCTGAATGTTTGTTTGATTGTTTGTTTTTAAGAAACATATTTTATATAACTTCTGAAAATGTTTCCTTTTCTTTATATAGTTAATTTTTCTGGATAAATTTATCTAAAGGCTTTTAATATGTAATTCCCTTGGCCTATTTCATATTGCAATAGATTACCAGAATGTGTCATAAGTCCAAGTGGCCCAAAGGTCCTCTGTTAATAATTATAATGAGATTTATGCCAGATGCAGAAAATTCATAGATACTTCAAGACATGCAAAACACTACTTTAAGTGTCCTTACAGTCTAATTTTCTTGGTTCAATTTTTCTGTAGATTCACATCTCTGTTTACTAAGTCTTCACCATATGTCCTATTGTCGTTCATTTTTATTTTCATCTACTCTCAAGTGTGATATGAGAAGTGATAGGTCCCTGTGAGTTGACTTTGTACCAGTCTCTAATATGTTTTTTGAAATAAGCAATGCAAATTCCATTTTTTGTGATGTGAGGCACTATTCTATCTGTAGGCTTAAAGATTGGGCTTCTTCCTCTCAGAGACAAAAAATATGTTGTATTTAAATTTTTCTGGTAATAATTCAAAGAATTATTAACTATATAGACTAGTTTGATCTGATAGGATGATTAAAATGAAATTAACAATCTGCACTAGTCCTGGCATGGTGACAGAAAGGCTTCATGCTGTGACTGGCAACATAGAAGCATTCTCAACTTACAAACTTAATTTCTAAAAATACCATGCTCAAATCATAGTTATTTTCATAAGGCTTTAAGAACTATACTTATAGTATAAGTTACTTATGGATTTGTTGATTAAAATTATTGATTAAATGACCTGTTACAACTTAAATTGTTCTGGGCACTAACCTCAATATCACATATGTAAACACATAAGCTTTCATTTATTATGCTTTGTTTTGTGATGTGAATTTTTTTCTATCTCACTACTCTCTTCAACATATATAAGGAATGATAACACCGTATTCAAATAGGGGGCTGCAGTTTTTGAAGATAACCCAGATTTCAATTTGAAAGCTGAAAGTTGGACCTTAAAACGCTTTTGAAATTCAAACATATTGGAAAGTTTCTAAATGGCCAAACAGATATTATTCTGGTCTTTTTTCTGTGAAATCTGTGATCATGACAAGGTATCCTCATCTGTTCACATTCTGTGCCTCTTTCCTAAACAATGAGGGTAGGCAGTATCTATATGCTCTTTGCTACCCTTCAGGGCAACACATGGTGCTCTCTGGGCACAGGTCTACTCTTGCATTCTTTAAAATAATATTTAATTTGTGAAGTGTCCATAAATTAATACATTTTTTGTCATTTGTTTTGCATATACAACACCATCTGCTTCCTAGATTCCCAAATGTCTGCTTGATGTGCTTTGCCTTCCATTTTAGAAAAGTACCAGTTGTGTTGCCAGGTCTCTGGAGTCCTCACAGTAACACACTATTTTTACCAGTAATGACATAATGAGATACATCACACACTTTCCTAACAACTGGGATTATTGTCTGACATTCCAAATTGATGTATGATGCCAGTGACAGTAGAGCACCTGATATTTACAGATTCTCCTCTGACCAGGGCTCTAATTAAAAAAAAAAAAAAAAGAAAAGCATCCTGGACAGTGCACTGTAACCTTTTCTTACTTACTTGAACTTTTCTTGTGAGAGTTTTCTGCAAATAGCATTTTTAGAAGGTAATATTGGCACACTGAAATGACATAATCACCAAACATTTCCTACAGTCGTGAACTTGAACTAATAATGGTTAGCAAAACTGAGAAGAAAGATCCTAATGTGAAGTAGAGCTACCAATTTTACATATGCTGTGCTTGTATTTTTTATACATGTGCCTAAGGGGGGAAAAACTTGCAACATAATTTAGGAATGAAAAGCAGATTAATGGAACCTATTGTATATATATAAAAGTATCTGTTCATTGAATACTTCGATCTTTATGTTTTATTTCTATAGAAGCTTTTTCAACTGTCTTTTCATATAATTTTCTTACTAAAATGTAGACAGGCTTCTTGAAGTTCTCTTTTAGACTATGCTTCAACTTTGGCATTGTTATGTCTTACCATAATCTTATAAAAGAATATATGTTACTTCATGACAAATCTGCCAACAAACAGACACAGAACTATAGATAAAGTTCTTGACATGGGGGTGCATGTATCAGTGAATTACTGTAAAATTTAAAAAATACCAGCTTCTTAAAAGAAAATACTACTTTCCTGTCAATATAATTCTTAATTATTGATCAACAACTGTCTTAGGCCAAATGTTTGAAATTGGGTTCAATCTTGCATATTGTAAAAGTCTTTTTTCCTACCTCAACAGATCAGAATAAAGTCATTCTCAGTTCCTTAATATGAGTATGATTAACTTTTTTTTAACATTTTTTTTAACATTTAACATTTTTTTAAGCATAGAAGAGGAAATGCCAGTTGTTTATTGAATCTAGTAGGATTTTGCATAGAGGACTGACTCATGCAAAATTGACATTCTAGAAAAACAAGGCTTCAAAGCTGTAAATACATTGTTACAAAGTTTACATATTCTTTAAGTATGGCATATTCCATCTTCCCTCTTTTTAGAAATCTGAAAAACATAAAGCATGCTTTTAAAATCCTTATCCTTACAGGAAATATTGTTTTACATGTAACAAAAATCAGCTTTAAATAATCCCAGTGAGTAAATTTTATATAATAATATTATTCTGATTAACTCCAATCTATATAATAAGGGTTTCCAGACAGTTTAAATTACTACCTTATTTTAAGATCAAGAATGATCAATATCAAGAATATACTCACAAATGATCTCTGAGTATCAAGACTAATGTCCTTTTTTGAAAGTAATTATGACAGAGATCAATTTGTATATATCACATGTGAAGAAGTGTTTTTTGAAGAGATGCCTGCTTGTAAAATGTAAGTTTCTACTTTTAGAATCATTTAGCACTTTAATATTAAAATTCTACTAAATATTCTATGAGAATACCATATTTCTAGCCTATTTATGAGGATATTCAACAAATAATAATACAATAATATAAATATTAAATGCCTTATGACAATGTAAAATCTTACCTAAAGTTTGGGAACATGGAAATGTTATCAGATATAGATATATTTAGCTCATTTCAAGGAATATTGGTAAAATAAATCTACCTTCAGCCAGCTTCATGCATTTTTTTTTAAGCCAGGAAGAATACTTTTAACATTTACTAAAAAGCTAATTACAAGACTGCATAATTGATGCAATGATTCATCAATTAAACCAGTCATCACATGTAATATTCTTATCCTTTTTAAAGATATATACTCAATGGAAATACAAGCTTTATGTACATCTGCAAGGAAATGGAATCTACCTCAACGTTCATATATGGTGTGGCAAGTTCTGCTGAACTGAAATAATCCCTCATTCAGGGAGAAAGGAGATGAAGTGAATCAGGGAGTATACAAAACCTCACAAGTCTAGAAAAGCTGAAACTTACAAGCTGTGCATAACCCCCACCATCAGGTTTTACAAGCAATAAACAATTGCTGAGGATAAAGCAGTTGCTTTCTGAGCTGTTTGCAAGTAATTTAGAGAACTCCATGGTTACAAATTTCACAGATTGTCATCTATGCTAAGATAGGATTTTTCAGTGATTCTACTGCCTTTGAGTCACTCATGTTTCTGTAAGTAACCCCTCACCAATACTAATGAACATCAAAAAGCAAATTAGTTCATCAAGTTGTACTTTACTGAAATTCTTATTTGATATTTGGTGCAATGACTTAAGTATATACCTTTTCATATCTCCCAAGGAAAATTCACATACAACACATACACATGTGCACATACACACACATACACACACACACACACACACACACACACAGAGAGAGAGAGAGAGAGAGAGAGAGAGAGAGAGAGAGAGAGAGAGAGAAGAGGAAGGGTTGCACAGCTTTCTTAATGGGGTCTGAGATTTGCAACGGAGGGAGGATGATAGAGGGGCAATCTTGTTGTAAACAACCTTTATTTCATGTGTTGAAGAACACTGTTCCTTTCTGGTTGTAATGGTGGTTTGATAGTAAATTGAGCAGTGAACTCAGAGAATGTATTATACTTTGAGACAATCCCAAAGTAGTTGTCATCTTTTATGTAATAGAGAATGATATGCTTCTCTTATTACTAGAGTCCTCTGTGTATGTATTGGGATACACTGAAAGCAGTTGAAGAACTGAAAAACAAACATCATATATAATGAGAAATTTATGAAGTATTAAGGCATTAACAATGGACAATTTGAAAGATAGTATGGTAGAAGTGATAGGAGACAGCCCTTAGTTTCAACCTTTAATAGTAAAGAAAGGAAAGTCCAGAATTCAACATTAAGATGGAAGCCTTAACAATGACTCAATTAAAAAAACTTAAATGATTGAACTGAGAAAATCTTCTAAACAATCAATGAAACATGCTTCGAAATAAAGCTTGTGAAGTTGTGAGACATGTGGGTACATGGGAACAGTGTGGAAACTATGAAAGAAGAAAAACTACTTACTGGTTTCTAGGAGTACTCAATATGCTGTAGACAGGTTTGTGTTTACCAATCTATAAGGTATTGATTTCTTTTGTATTCCCTTAGGTTATATAGTCTTTATATTAAAGAGTGTTTGGTAGTTATATTATTGCTTAGCTTTTTTTTTTTTTATCATTTTCAGACTGTTCCCATATACCCACATTTCTCAGTTCAATTTTGATTTTATAGACAGTTAAATTTTATGCAATTTCTGAAAATGAATGTGAATTTAATACACAAAAAGGGTGAAAATAATGCTATATATTTCTGAATCTATATAATATATACTTTAATTTTCTAAAATTTTCTTTTCTTTTCTTTTATTTTTATGTGTGTTTGCCTTTATGTATATGAGTATGTGAACTATGTGTACACCTAATGTTTCAGGAGGACAGAAAAGGTAGTCAGATCTCCTGAAACTATTGGAACATTAGGAGCCACAATGTGAATACCGGTACACAAGCAGGACCCTCTGTGAGTTCTGCTAGTATTCTAAAGTACTGAGCTATATCTCCACCCCTATAAATACATTTTAAAGGTTAAAAATTCAAAAATTTACTTCTAATTTACAAATTCTAGGTTTGACAAATTGATGTTTTCCCCAAAGTCTATGCTTTCCTTGCACTCATTTTAAAGGTCCCTGTATTCTAAGTAAAGAATAAAAATTGAATTTACTCAAAGTCAGTCTTAGTTGTGATTAAAATATGTAATACAACTTTCAAAAAAATGAAGATTCCAGATAAGTCTAAATTGGTAAATCTAATCTAAGATTTTATCATAATATCAGAAGTTAATAATAGAAAATAGTATGTAAGGTGAAAGGGGAGTAATAAGATGATATAACTTAATCCATAGGACATAATTGCTGTATTAGGAATATAAGAGAATACTTAGTGAAAGTAGAAAAAACCTGAGAAAATGTGATTTAACTATACAGTGCCACAGCCTGTTCTATGAAGCATGTTTAGATTACTATTGCATTGAGAAGGTCAATGTACTGACAGTGGGACACAACACTGTCACCTACATATGTGTAAGGCTATATATAAAACTCTACTGGAATAAAGTCAGTATGTAGGCTCCAGGTTGTACATGACTAGTTGAATTTTGTCAAATAGATGAAATTCATATCAAATTAAAATTAAACATTTGGGAATTAATTTATAACTCACATAGAAATATAATATCATAAAATATACAGTTACAGGTACTGTATTATGAAACTGTGATAAACTGCAGTGCAGGCTAATTTTCAAACAGAAGTTTTAATATTAGTATATTTTATATATTTTAAAATTCACAATGCATAAACTTCAGACAAACTGTTCATAGGTATCTAGATTCATGTACACTTTTAACACATACACATCTATTCACATATATACACATATGCCATTTATATTTTCAGAGTACAAGGAAATCTTATGCAGGTACAAGAGTGAGAAACAGACACTGTTAAGTACTTATAAAAAAGATAATAAAATAGTGGTTTATCAAAGACAGGGGAAATAAGTAACTGATATAGATCAGTGATTGGAAAATACATGGTGCCATGAGATGAAATCATAGGCAAAATGACTTCTGAGTCATTGACAAAGATTTTCATATGTAATAAAATTTAGCTGAGGCCTTAAAAATAAGTTGATTTTAATTATACAAAGACATTAGTAGATGATAATATAAATCGGGTATAATAATATATAGACGAAGCAGCAGAGATAATATAAGAAAATAATACCTTGCTAATATTGTGGGACTAAAGAAGAGGTAGAGAAATTTAGTTTTTAAAAGTTTAGTTTCATAAAGTATAGTTGAGAGCAACAAACGGAAATGATACTTAAAATTACAAAGTTTGACAATATCATTTACACTAAAAGATGATTAATTCATTGGACAAAAGTGCTCCCCCTAGTTCTTCCTGCTTGCGCAGACTCATAGCTGGACTGCTCCCAGGAATACACTATATTCAGACCCACCTCAGAGGATCTGCTGCACTCAGAGCAGTTGACCCATACCAGAGGATCTGCTTCACTCCACTGAACCTAGAGCAATTCACTCCTAGCTAATTTGCTGCCATGAAGACACCATTCCCTGACCCATTGCCACTGATTTCTTCTGATTTGAGCCAGTGCACTGAGCAGACCTTGGGCGCTACTACTGTAACCAATCCCACAGCACCCAGAGGAAGCTGGACTCCCAAGAGCTCTAACAGGGCAAAGGACATTCAGGAAGCAGGACTCCCAGGAGCACTAATACCCCCAGGATTATAGAGGAAGCTGGACTCCCAGGAGCTTTAACAAGCCCAGGACCATAGGATTACAGGATCCCAGAGTCAGTCTGACTCCCAGGAGCTCTGACACAAAGGATCACAGAATCATAGAGACAGCTGGACTCTGAGGAGCTCTGAAACAACAAAGAAAACAGGAGAGACAGGCTCCAGTCAGAGACAGTGAGTTTATGCAGAATAGAGAATAAAAGATGATGAAAGACAATCACAAGAATGTAAGCAATAGAAACCAAATTTATTTGGCATCATCCTAACCCAGTTCACCCAACATAACAAGTCATGGATACCCCATTACAATGGAAAAGTAAGATTCAGATTTTAAATCACTTCTCATGATAATGATAGGGAACTTTAAGATGAACATAAATAACTCCCTTAAAGAAATACAGGAGAACACAGGTAAACAGGTAGAAGCCCTTAAAGAGGAAACACAAAAATTCCTTGAAGAATTACAGGAAAATACAACAAAACAGGTGAAGGAATTGAACAAAACCATCCAGCATCTAAAAATGGAAATAGAAACAATAAAGAAATCACAAAGGGAGAGTACCCTGAATATAGAAAACCTAGGAAACAAATCAGGGGTCATAGATGCTAGCATCACAAACAGAATATGAGACATAGAAGAGAGAATCTGAGGTGCTAAAGATGCCATAGAAGACCCTGACACATCCGGGCAGTGGTGGCGCATGCCTTTAATCACAGCACTTGGGAGGCAGAGGCAGGCGGATTTCTGAGTTCGAGGCCAACCTGGTATACAGAGTGAGTTCCAGGACAGCCAGGACTACATGGAGAAACCCTGTCTCAAAAAACAAAACAAACAAACAAAAACAAAACAAAACAACAAAAGAAGACCCTGATACAACTGTCAAAGAAAATGCAAAATGCAAAAAGCTACTAACCCAAAATACACAGGAAATCCAGGACACGATGAGAAGACAAAACCAAAAAATAATAGGTATAGAATAAAGTGAAGATTCCCAAATCAAAGGGCCAGTAAATAGCTTCAACAAAATTATAGAAGAAAACGTCCTTAACCTAAAAAAAGAGATGCCCATGAACATACAAGAAGCCTTCAGAACTCTAAATAAATTGGACCACAGAAGAAATTCCTCCCATCACATAATAATCAAAACACCAAATGCACAAAACAAAGAAAGCATATAAAAAGCAGTAACGGAAAAAAGGTCAAGTAATATATAATTGCAGACCTATAAGAATTACACCAGATTTCTCACCAGAGACTATAAAAACCAGAAGATCCTGGACAGATATCATACAGACCCTAGGAGAACAGAAATTCTAGCCCAGTCTACTATACACAGCAAAACCCTCAATTACCATAAGTGGAGAAACCAAGATATTCCATGACAAATGAAATTTATACAATATCTTCCCACAAATCCAGCCCTACAAAAGATAATTGATGGAAAACTCCAACACAAGGAGGGAAACTACACCATAGAAAAGCCAAGAAAGTAGTCTTCTTCCAACAAATACCAAAAAAGATAGCCACACAAACATAGCTCCACTTTTAATTTTTAAAAAAAAAGGAAGCAATAATCACATTCATTAATATCTCTTAACATTAATGGATTCAATTACCTGATAAAAAAAGACATAGACTAAAGGACTGAATACATAAATAGGAACCAGCATTTTGATGCATATAGTAAACGTACCTCAGTGACAAAGTACCTGAGTACCACTACCACAAAGTAAAAGGCTGGAAAACAATTTTCCAAGCAAATGGTCACATGAAACACATTGAAGTAGCCTAATATAAAATAAAATCGACTTTCAACCAAAAGTTATCAAAAAAGATAACTGAATTTTCATATTCATCAAAGGAAAAATCTACCAAAATAAACTATCAACTCTGAATACTTAAGCTCCAAATGGAAGGGCAACCATATTCATCATATTCATAAAAAAAAACTAGGCCGGGTGGTGGTGGCGCACACCTTTGATCCCAGCACTTGTGAGGCGGAGGCAGGTGGATTTCTAGATCATGGAAACAGAAACTAAACAGAGACACAGTGAAACTAAGAGAAGTTATGAACCAAATAGATTTAACAGATATCTATGAAACATTTCATCCTGATACAAAAGAATATACCTTGTTCTCAGCACCTCATGGTACAGTCTTCAAAATAGACCATATAATTGGTCACTAAACAGACCTCAACAGATAACAAGAAAATTGAAATAATCCAATGCATCCTATCAGATCACCATGGACTTAGGCTTGTCTTCAATATTAACCAAAACAACAGACAGCCCATATATACACGGAAACTAAATAATGCTCTACTCAATGATGGCTTGAACAAGAAAGAAAGAAAGAAATTAAAGACTTTTTGAATTTATTGAAAAAGTAGGTACATCATACCACAACTTATGGGACACAATGAAAGCAGTGCTAAGAGGAAAACTCATAGCACTAAGTGTCTCCAAAAAGAAACTGGAGTGAGCATACATTAGCAACTTGACAACACACCTGAAAGCTCAAAAACAAAAAGAAGCAAATACACCAAAAAGGAGTAAATAGCAGAAAATAATCAAACTCAGACCTGAAATCAACCAAGTATAAACCAAAAGAACTAGAAAAATAATCAACAAATCTATGAGCTGGTTCATTGAGAAAAAGAACAAGATAGATAAATCCATAGCCAGACTAAACAGAAGGCACAGAGACATTATCCAAATTAATAAAATCAGATCTGAAAAGGGAGACATAACAACAGAAATTGAGGAAATTCAAAAAATCATCATTTCCTTCTACAAAAGCCTATATTTAACAAAACTGGAAAATCTATATGAAATGAACAATTTTCTAGACAGATACTAAAAGAAAATTTTATGGGTCCCATGAAAAACAGATATTATAGATTCTTTCTCCCTAGCCTGAGTAGCTAAAGTTGCCCCTCTGGTTTGCCAACCAGAGGCCAGTTAATCTGTAAACAAAGAATGCAGAGTTACAGGACAATGGGCTACTTAGCCATCCCAGGAATGAAGATAAGAGATAAACATCTGCCTGCAGGAACTGCTCTGTGCCCCCATGGACCTGTTTGGCCAGATGTTCAAAAATTGGAAAACAACCAATTGTGTGCATCCTCGTGAAAGTTTCTCCTTTTCCCCACCCCGAGCTTATATTAACCCTAAACCCTGGAGCCACGAGGTCGATGCCCCTGTCTCCTACATTGAGACACATGTAGGCCCGGAACATTCTGCCATTAAACTACCTCGTGTTCTTGCAGCAAGTTGGTCTTCCGTGTGTCCTTTGGGTGCGAGCCATCCTGTGACTCGAGTGGGCTCCCCTTTGGGGGCTTCCCGAGCCTTACAATACCAGGCAACAAATTTAAATCAATATAAGATGAAACACTTAAAGAGTCCCACAACCCCTAAAGAAATAGCAGCAGTAATTAATAGTCTCCCCACAAACAAACAAACAAACAAACAAACCAAAAAACAGGACCAGATGGTTTTAGTTCAGAATTCTATCAGTCCTTCCAATAAAAGCTAATACCAACTCTCTTCAAACTATTCCACAAAATAGAAACAGAAGAAACACTACCCAATCCATTCTATGAAGCCACAATTGCACTCATACCTAAACCAAAAAAGACCCAACAAAGGAATAAATCTTCAGACCAATCTCCCTTATGAATATTGATGCAAAAATACTCAGTGAAATTCTTGCAAACTGAATCCAAGAACATATCAAAACAATCACCCATCATAATCAAGTAGGTTTTATCCCAGGAATGCTGGGATGGTTCAATATACAGAAATCCATCAATGCAATCCACTATATAAACAAACTCAAAGAATAAAATCACATGAACATCTCACTAGATGTTGGGAAAGCATTTGACAAAATTCAACATCCCTTCATGTTAAAAATCTTGGAAAGATCAGGAATTCAAAGCCCAAACCTAAACCTAGTAAAAACAATACACAGCAAGCCAGTAGCCAACATCAAATTAAATGGAGAGAAACTTGAAGCAATCCCACTAAAATAAGGGACTAAACAAGGCTTCCCAATCTCACCCTACTTATTCAATATAGTACTGGAAGTCCTAGCTAGAGCAATTAGACAACACAAAGAAGTCAAAAGGATACAAATAGGAAAGAAATAATTTAAAATATCACTATTTGCAAATGTTATAATAGTATATTTAAGTGACCCCAAAATTTCCACCAGAGAACTTGTAAACCAGATAAAAAACTTCAGCAAAGTGGATGGATATAAAATCCACTCAAACAAATCAGTAGCCTTCATCTACTCAAAGGAAAAACAAGTTGAGAAAGAAATTACAGAACTGATAACCTTTACAGTCGTCAAAAATAATATAAAATAACTTGGAGTGAATCAAACCAAGCAAGTGAAAGGTCTGTATGACAAGAACTTCAAATCTCTGAAGAAAGAAATTGAAGATCTCAGAAATTTCAAAAAAGTCCAATGCTCATGGATTGGCAGGATTAATTTATTTAAAATATCCATCTTGCCAAAATCAATCTACAAATTCAATGCAATCCCCATCAAAAGTCCAACTCAATTTTCCACAGAATTAGAAAGAGCAATGTTGGGCCTAACACAAGGTCTAATCTCCATTTCACCTCCACCCTTCAGTCATGTACACAGGTGGAGGGCGTGAACAGGCCCTAAAGAGATTTACATACCTGAAGGCCAGAGGTGGAGCCAATTAAACATTCCTCCCCAGCCCCTCCCCCCTTGTCCCCTCCCCTTTTTAACTCAGGTCGATCCTGGGTTTGAGGGAGTATGCATCCAGATCCGTCCACAATTCGCCATGTGAATAAAACAGTTTTGGAAACCCAAGGGCTTCCTCGTGTGTTGGGGCTGCGCCGCTATGAGGAACTGTGAGGAGCCAGGGAGAGACTTTTAGTTAATGAACAGCCGGGCCCAACTTCCAGCTGGAGAAACCCAGAGCGTTCCCAGCCGACTACCCACAGCATGGCAGGAGGAACCGCGGGATCCCCAAGCCTTTTTTTTTCCCCACAGAGCAATTCACAAATATATTTGGAAATACAAAAACCCAGGATAGCAAAAAGGATCCTCAACAATAAAAGATCTTCTGAGGGAATCTCCATCTCTGACCTTAATCTGTACTATAGAGCAGTATTGACTTAAAAAACAAAAAACAAAACAAACAAACAAACAAACAAACAAACAAAAAAAAACCCAACTGCATGTTATTGGTAAGAGATAGCCAAGAAGATCGATGGAGTAGAATTGAATACCCAGAAATGAACCCACACACCTATGGTAACTTAATTTTTGACAAAAGTGCTAAAACCATTCAGGAAAAAATATAGCATTTTCAACAAATGTTGTTTCAACTGGAGGTCAACATGTTGAAGAATGCAAATTAATCCATTCTTATCTCCTTATACAAACCTCAAGTCCAAGTGGGTCAAGGACCTCCAAATAAAACCAGATACACTGAAACTAATTGAAGAGAAAGTAGAAAAGAGCCTTGAAAATATGGGCACAGGAGAAAAGTTCCTGAACAGGACACCAATGGCTTATTCCCTAAGATCAAGAATTGATAAATGGGATTTCATAATTGCCAAGCTTCTGTAAGGCAAGGGAGACTCTCAATAAGACAAAACAGCAACCAACAGATTTGAAAAAGATCTTTACCAATCCTACATCTGATAGAGGGCTAATATCCAATATATACAAAGAACTCAAGAAATTAAACACCAGAAAACCAAATATCCCTATTAAAAATGGGATACAGAGCTAAACAAAGAATTCTCAGCTGAGGAAACTTGAATGATCATGACCAAAAACATCTAAGAAAATGTTCAACATCATTAGTCATTAGTTAAATGCAAGCCAAACAACCCTGAGATTCCAACTCACACCAGTCAAAATGGCTACGAACAAAAACTTAGGGGATAGCAAATGCTGGTGAGAATATGGAGAAAGAGGTACACTCCTCCATTGTTCATGGGTTTGCAAACTGGTACAACCACTCTGAAAATCAGTCTGGTGTTTCCTCAGAAACTTGGACATAGTAATACCTGTATATCCAGCGATACTATTCCTGGGCATATAGCCAAAAGATTCTCCAACACATAACAAGGACATATGCTCCACTATGTTCATAGCAGCCTTATTTATAATAGTCAGAACCTGGAAAGAACCCAGATGTCCTTTAACAGAGAAATGGATAAAAAAAATGTGGTACATCTATACAACAGAGTAATACTCAGCTATTAAAAACAATAAATTCAAGAAATTCTTAGGCAAATGGATGGAATTAGAAAGTATCATACTGAGTGAGGTAACCCAATCACAAAAGAACACACATGGTATATACTCACTCATATGTAGATATTAGGCCAAAAGCTCACAATGCCCCAAATATAACTCACAGACCACATGAAGACAAATGCTTCTGTCCTTAGGAATAACAAAATATTCAAGGGAGCAAATACAGTGACAAAAGAGTAGAGCAAAGCCTGGCAGAGGGTCCTTCTGGAGACTTACCTTCCTGAGGAATCATCTTTTGTGCAGTCAACAAACACAGACACTATTGTGTATGCCAGGAAGTAAATGCTGACATGAGCCTGATATATGTGTCTCCTGAGAGGCTCTGCCAGAATCTAATATATACAGCGGTGTATCCTCACAGCTAACCATTGAACTGATCATAGGGTTCCCAACAGAGGAGGTAGAGCGAAGACTGAAGGAGATGAAGGGGCTTGTGGCCCCATGGGGAGAGTGACAATACCAACCAACCAGAGCTTCCACATTCTAAACTGCCAGCCTGGGAATAGGCAAGGGACCCATGACTCCAGTGGTATATGCAGTGGAGGATGGCCTTGTCAAGCATTGATGGAAGAAGAGTTCCTTGGTCCTATAAAGGTGGGATGCCCCAGTGTGGGAGAATTCATGGGCAGAGAGGAGTGAGTGGGTATATGGGTGGGAGCACACTCTCATAGTAGCAGCAGGAAGGAGGACAGGATAGGGAGTTCCTGGGGGAGGTGGAAATGGGGAAAGGAGATAATATCTGAAAGGTAAATAAAAAGAATATTAAATAAAATACATTTAAAAAAATAAAAGGACAAAAGTATGTATGTACCACAATATTCATAGGATTATTGAAGTATATACTATTCAATTCAAGAACATAAAATAGTATAATGACTGATAAACAGAAATATATAAATCCTGAGATGAGAGAAAGAATTCTGTCTTTGGGAGTCAATAAGTTTAGTGATTTTGGTGAAGTACATTATTAAGTGGAGCAAATCATGCAACAAAAATAACTTTGAAAAAATCCCTACAGGTATGATAAGCTGCCAAAAAAGCATATGCATCAGTTTGAGCAGTAAGGATTATATTATAACAATATAATATTACAAATGAAATCCATCAGAGAGTTGGTAGAATTAGGGTGTACTGAATGTCTTGGAATTCTGTAGGAATTTTTGCATCTTTGTTTTTTGAAGTGGGTAGGAAGAATTCATTAATATGTATCTTCATACTTTCAACTATTTAATAGAAATAAACACTACCAAAAAAAAAAAAAAAAAAAAAAAACGCAAACAAATTAGTGCTTATCTGGAGAAGAAAAGTGTAATGAAAGACGATTGAATGGTGATATGTTTTCTTTGAAAAAAATAGTACATGTGCAAGTTATATACTACAATGCAATGATTCTATTTTTAAGTCATTGTATTGTCTACTTTAAAGTGGCTGTTATTGAATTTGATGTTGTATGATTTTTTCAAAATTAAAATATTTGAATAAATTAAGTGTTTGTATAATGCTGGTGTTGTTATACTGGGAAAATAATTAATAAACATACTATCAATGCAGGTTGTTAATGGGAAACAAACTTTACCTCAAATATATGAGTAAGAAAATAGAACAAGAAAAAATATATATACAAAGAAAAAACAGCAAACATAAGCAAACTGAAACAATTTTATTAGTATCAGGCAAAAATAAACTTTAAAACTAACATGGTAAAAGAGAAAATTATGTAATAGTTCAAAGCATCAAAAAGTTAATAGTATCAGAACGTAGAAAGATTGCTCAATGGTGAAGAGTACCTGCTGCTCTTGCTGGGATCAGTTTCCAGTATCCACATGGTGACATACAACATTCTATATTCCAGTCCCAGGTTATCTGACACCTTCTTCTGTTCTGTGTAGGAAAGGGGTACTCACAGGGTATGTGTACATGTACATGTGTGCAAGGAAAATAATTATACACATAAAACAAAACAATAAATTTTAAGGAAAGTATAATAGTTATCAATATGTGTACCTGACAATAATTCTAAAATATATAAGCCAGAAACTGACATAAAATTAAAGGACAGAGCCTTTGGGACTGTGCAGCAAGAATCTGACATGGGCCAAGGACAAGAAAATGGGCTGCTTGGCAGAACTATAACATTGGCCAAGGACATGGAAGTAGGCTTCAGGAAGAAATCTGACATTAGGCTAGAACAAAGAAGTAATTTCAGGCAGGAATCTACATCTTAGGCCAGAACAAAGGAGTAATTTCAGGCAATAATCTAAATTTTAGGCTAAAACAAGGAAGTAGGCTTCAGAGATGAAAATGACTTCGGGTTAGGACAGGGAAGTTGGCTCAGATATTTTAAGCATCCCGATAAGCCCTAAGAAACTCTGACCCAAAATTGTTTCTGTCTAAAAACTGCAGGGACAAAAATGGAGAAGACATTGAGGGAGAGGAAGTCTATTGTCCTGCCCAAATTAGGATCCATCTCAAGGGGAGCCTCCAAGGCCTGACACTATTATTGATGCTATGGTGTACTTACAGAGAGGAGTCTAACATGGCTGTCCTCCAAGAGACCCAACAAGCAGCTGATTGAGACAGATTTATATACTTATACCAAAACAATGAACCTAAGTCAAGGACCCCTGTGGTTGAATAAGGGAAAAGATGGAAGAAGCTGAGGAGAAGGGGGACCCAATAGGAAGACCAGCAATGTCAACCAACCTGGACTCCTGAGATCTCTCAGACACTGAACCACCAACCAGGCAGCATACAATAGCTGATATGAGGCCCCTGACACATATACAACAGTGGACTCCCTGCTCTGGCTTCAGTGAGAGAAACACCTAACCCTTGAGAAACTTGAGGCTCCAGGGATTGGGGTGGCCTGCAGGGGTTGTGGGGTTGGAGACAGCCTCTTGAAGACAAAGGGGGGGAAATCAGATGAGGAACTATGGGAGAGCAGACCAGTAGAGAATTGACAACTGAACTACAAAATATTTAAAGTAATAAAAAATAATAATTATAATAAAAAGCATGTCTTTCTGTTCATGAGCAGCATGAACTCACCTCATACTTAACATTGTCTCCATAGATCACTGTGCTCTGTGGGTTAATAAGATTCTGTGGAGACTACCACAGTGTGTGCCTTATAAAGGCCACACATTTTTAGTTGACCACACACCCATATGAATCTCTGACAGCATCACACTGTAGAGTCTGATATAAGTAGTGACAGACAGATAAAAATTCCAAGAGATGCAATAATGCACAGAGTGACTCTCAAAAAATGTTCTTATTAATATCTACTTCAATATCATTTCACCAATGAAAATTTAAGCTTTTAATCTTCCTTTCTGAAACTATTAACTAGCTCCTAGGTGAACGGCCCTCTTTCATTAATTCATTTATTCATTCACTGAATATTTGTGTTTGAACAGCAATATAGTAGTCTCTTATTTACTTGTATTCCTTCTATTCCCTGTTCATCTTTGAAGTCTCTGGTTCCTAGCTTTATCTAATAGATTGACAATGATAATTTGCATTAAAGGGTATTTTGACTTAAAAAGTATTATAATTAATTTTCTAAGTAGTTCAATGTTGATTTAGAGATGTGTTTATTTATATGTGTATCTATAATGCATCCATGAGTTCATGTGCACCAAGAGGATGTAGATGCACTCATGGGCTACAATAAGTTGTCAGATTCCCTATAATTGGGAATACAGGTGTTTATGATCTATACCCAGATCCACTGGAAGGGCAATAAGCACTCTTTAACTACAAAGAACTCTTTCTAGCCCCTTCAATATTGATTTAATAGCTGGGAAAAAATCATTGAAATGTACATAAAGGAGAAAATGAGCAAAAACACCTGATTAGGGGCTAGCATGTTGTTACAAGCCTTTAATCCTAGCACTCTGGAGGCAGGCAAGTATATGGGATATAAAGACAGCATCTTCTGCGCAATGAGAATCCCTGTGAAGATTCACAGGGATTCTCATCGTGTAGAACCTCAATACCTGATTAGGGCTGAATATGTAGTTCAATGACAGAACTCTGGCCAAAAATTTGCCAAAGATTGCTTTGATGCCCATTACCATTAATTAACAAAACCTCACTTGGCATTCTCAGAGTGTTTAAAGATGTATTTATTAAAATCTATCTAACAAATTTTCAAGATGAGTAGTCAATGAATGGAAGGGATGGTTTTTTTTTTTCTTTTTTTGATATATTTCATTTGGTTTTAGTTTATTTTTGTATGGTTTAATTATTTTAAATAAGATCTTTCTTTGCAGCTCAGATAATCTTGAACTTGATTAAGCCATGGCTCCTGACTAAGAAATCCATTTCTTTCAGCCTCCAGAATGTTGGGATTATAAATTCACACCATCTTGTTAGTCCTGGAAGGAAATTTCTTCAACATCAAAAAAGATACTAGTTAAAAGAGGAAAAAAATCCCTCTCACAAACACAGAATAAGTATTTTCCATTTGTGCTGGTTTGTTTTATGTTAGCTTGACAGAAGTAACAATTATCTGAAAAGAGGAAACCTCAACTGAGGAAATGCTTCCATAAGATAGAGCTATAGAACATTTTCTTAATTATTGTTTGATATAGAGACACCATCCTGTTGTATGTGGTACCACCTCTGGCCTGGTGGTCCTGGGTTCTATAAATCTTTGGGCTTAGCAAGCAAGTGATCAGCACCCCTCCATGGCCTCTGCATCAGTTCCTGTTTCCAGATTTCTTCCCTATTTGAATTTCTGTCCTAACTTCCTTTGGTGATGAACAGCAATGTGAAAGCATAAGCTAAACAAACCCTTTCTTATTCAGTTTGTTTTTTGTCATGAAGTTTTCTTGCAGCAATAGAAGCCTTAACTAAGACAATATTTCAGGAAAAAAAAAACATCTATTTTGCATGTATTAAATAGCAGCCTAGCAGAACTCATCAGAGCAAAAAAAAAAAAATCAAATTACTCAGTCAGAAAATAAAAATATATAACATATGTCTAAAGACAGAGCAATGAGCATATATCCCAATGATTATGTACTGGCTCTCAATTTGATCCCCACCACTGCTATTCAAAAAGAAAAGAAATGGAAAAGGAAAAAAATATGTCTTCACCACCATGAGCCTTTATACATCTAATTTCCACAGTAAACCGCTAAAATGCTAAAATGTTAGTTCAGCAGAAGTACAAGACAAGTGAGCTCATACCTATCTCTGGTATATCCACACCATAGTAAGAAACAATCCAATAAATAAATATAGGTAATTTCATTGACAATACCATGAAAATAAATATTTCTCAGAAATGAGTGTAGCAAACCATTCCAAGTATATAAACTGAAAGTATAAAATATTTTTGAAATACAACACTCAAAGATATGGAATGGTATCTGTATTTGTGTTCAAAAGATAATATTACTTAGTTGGAAATCCTGCAAAATAAAATGTATAGAGTCATTGAATTACCTATCAAAAATCTGAGCTGTTCCTTTGCACACGTTTACAAGTGGACCTTATAAACCACATTAAATTAAATGCAAAACACCAACCAAATAAAACAGTTGACACAATACTACCTTGAATAAAAGTAAAAAGTCTCTCATTTTCTAAATTAGAAACTCATTTAATTCATCTAGACAGCATAGGGAAAGGACAAAATGTCATAGGGGCCAGATGATGGGATACACAACATGGGGCTGGGGTGAACATCTGAAATGATTAAGTTAAGATGACTGATACCATGGGTAGTGTCATTTTTGTGTTCTCAACCCCTCTGACTCTTACAATATTTTCTCCCCTTCTTGACATATTGTTTGGCTGTGGGTCTCAGCACCTTCTTCCATCAGTTGGCTAAGTAACTCCTCTAATAATTATGACAATTGGGGTAGTCAATGATCTATGAGAATAGTAGAGTATTAATAGTAAAATCAACTAAGCAGGGATTATAGGTGCTCACAGAGACTGAAGCAACAAACATGGGCATGGTATGGGCCTGACCCTGGTCCTTTGGATATATGTTATGGTTGTATAGCTGGTCTTATTATGGGACTCCTGATAGTGTGAGTAGGGGTTGTCTCTGAATCTTTTGCCTATATTTGGAAGCCTTTTCTTTTTTACTAGGTTCTACTTTTGGCACTTAAGCAAGGTATGGAAAGAGCCAAACTCTTGCTGCTCCCAGGATGAAAAAATTCAGGTTCTGGCTAGTCGCACAACATTCCAACCAAATTTCTCTTCCCTCCACCTTTCTTAATCCCTTACCTTATTTCCTTTCTTCCACAGATATACTCCCTATTCTTTACCCTTCAAAAACAAAAAGAGCAAGTTAGATCAGTCCTCCTAGGAATATTAACCAACCATGACATAAAGCTAGGTACAAACACTGATATAAATGCTGGACAAAGACCCCAGCAGATAGGCTTCTCCAGGTGTGTATGTACTCATGTACATTCAGTAACTAATAATCTCAGGAATCTTCAATGTTAGAAGGGTTGGTTGCTGTTTATTTCACTGTTGAGCCGGAGACATCCTGGTCCAGACTTCTTATCTGACTGTATAAGATCCCTTCCCCTGGATCCTGCTGCTCATGAGTATACAAATGAAGTGCTGTCAAAGTTCTTGTCCCAGCCAGTAACAAAACACATTATGGTTGCAAACAAACATTCTTTCTAGGGTATAAATATCCTCTGTCCTGTCATAATAAACAAGCTGTCCTCCAGCACTTTCCCCATTCTACTCCCCACCACCTTTCAAGATTATTCCTGGCAGAATGTAATGTATAAGAAAAGATGGATTAACCAAAAGAAAATGACTTATACTAGATCTGGGAAGACATGAGTAAGCAATACCATATTTGTTACGTAACTCAATATATAAGAAGTTCTGACAAGAAGTCACTGTTGTGTGACTCTTTTTAAAGTGTCCTTGGTACTGTGACTGCAACAAAGTATGCCAAATTGCCAGTGGTTCTATACATCTCCCCTAATCTCAAGGTTCTTCACACACCTCCATCCTCAGTCTCCAGAACTCATCTTATTGCAAGGTACTATTATAATGTCAGATATGTGGACTCGGGGAGTAGAATAGAACACCTCAAAATATATTTATACATTTCTGTTTAGGTGAGGTTTTTCAAGAATGCCAAGACGATATAAAGCCAATGATTATTGTCAAATAATGATGCTTGTACAGCTGTACTAAATACAAATTAAACTCAAGCTACATCACCTGAATAGTGTTTCCTAAGATCATTATCATGTATGCCTTCACTTCTACCAGCCAGCAACAGAATAGAGCTATTATACGACTCTGATGGCACTGATTTGGGCTTGGAAACCTAATACAAATGGGTTTTTCATTTATTTTAATGAAGCTAACTGGCTGTGATTTCTATTTTATGTCAGAGGCATAAAATGAGCTAACAGAGACAAAGTAATCCTTCTCAGTCTTGTGTGGCCCCAGTTTTCAGCAGGATAAGTAGCTTGTAAATACTCTATTTCCATTCTATCTAAAACAGAGGTTCTTAATCTATTGGTTGTTATGAATTTGGGGAACATATATCAGATATACTGTGTATCAGTTATTTACATTATGATTTAAAACAGCAAAATTACAGCTATGATGTAGTAACAAAATAATTTATGGTTGGGGGGGTCACCATAAAATGAGAAATTGTATTAAAGTTTCACAACATTTGGAAAGTCGAGAACCACTGAAAAAGACCAGTTGACGCCAGAGACTAGCCTTCCAAACACAGACCAATTGTATGAACTGTGTGTCACATAAAATAGGCTTGCATCTGTAAGACAGAGAATAGAGTTTGAAATAACATACCAACTATAGGTTATTCATTAGGAGTGTAATCTACTTCTGCTTTAGGTAATATTTGTTAATTACAGTGGGAACCATATGTAAGCCCTCTTTCTACAGTCTTAGTTGGAAATTGTCTTATAAAATTTTAAGATTGATAGAATCATAATACTTATGAAAATAATACCTATACAACTGAAATTTCCAATACCAAGGATTGGTGAAATCACAACTTGAATGAGAAAAGTTAATCAATATTTACCAATAACTAGAAGAGGTAGATGCTGGAAATATCTGATGGATTTAACAACAGCAATCATAAATAAGAAAAAAATGAAAATGAAATGTTTTCAATAAGCAAGTAAAAATCATCTATCATCTTGAAACAAATGGAAAATATAGAAATGTTACACCAAGTAGAAATTACAAAATAGATTAATGTGGACTTATATACCTTGAATTTAAAATAATGAGACAGAATTCAGTGGATGGAAGTACAACTTAAAGATGAATCAATAGTTTTACTGAATCAGAATAGAGAACAGAGATTAAAACAACCAAAACAATGATGCCTGTGGAACAATAAAAGAGGTGGTATGAATTCTGCATTGGAAGTTTTAAAGAAAGAAAGATAAAGTGTTAACTAGACTGTTTAAAAAAATCTGTTATCTACTCCCAAAGGAGAAAAGGAGCCTGAAATATTAGAAAGCTGAGTAAGTCACAATTTAAAAGAAAAAAAAGAAACAAATTTAAGCCAAAAAATATCACCTTCAAATTTCTGAAAATCAGATTTAAAAGAAAAAAAATATGAGATGTGTTTAAAAACAATAACAGAATACTTATAGTGGTAATCATAGATTACCATAGGTAATCATAGATTCCAATCATAGATTTTCATTTGGAAATATAGAAGCGAGAGTTGAAGTTGCAAAACATTTTAACTAATGTAAGAAATATCATATCTACTAAAAAATCCTGATACAATACAATTTGTTGTTATCAGTGCTCTCCAGCCTGAAGAATGAGCAAAATAATTTTCCTTACAAAGATGCTGAAAATAAAATGAGCTTTTGAATTTCAGAGGCAAGTTAGGCAAGCTGATCAAAACAGAAGTAAATGTGATACAACACACTTCTGATGAATTTCTTAAGTCATACTTGTTAATTAAAAAATATACATCATTGAATGTAGTGTCAAAATAATTTAAAATAAATGTTTAAGAAAATTGTATGAAAAAATGAAGAAGAAATAGGAACAGAAATGTAAGAAATGTTTTTGTATTTTGCTAGTAATAATTTTATTTCAGGGCTAATAGTACAGTTCGGTGGGGAATTACTTACTTAGGTTCTTAAAACACTAGGTTTTATCACTAGCACAGGAATAAACAGAAAAATAAGTAAATAAACACCATAAAAAGTTAAATTTCTAAGTAAGTAAGTGTTCAAGTTACATCTGCTACTATTATGCTTAGAAAAAATAAGAACTACAAAAGTAAAGTAATTAAAATGACCATAAAAGAATCAATATCAAATTGAAAAAGTCTTCAATTTTATCAGAAGAAAAAACAAACATGATGATGCCTAAAAAGAGTCAGAAATAAATAATTGAAGACATTATAAAACATTATAAAACAAACTGCTGAATCTTGAAATTATAGTAAGACTTGTTTCTATAATCCATTCACTGGTCAATGAAAAAGTATTAAAGAAAAATTTTATAACACTGACTGAAAAATTATATGGGCCAGGTAAAGCAATGTCATGAAAAAATTAATAGTGTAAATTGCTTATAACTAAAAGGAGGAAGGTCTAGAAGATATGACAGAATGTAAAAGTACTGATTGTCAAACTGAATAACTTAAAGTTCAAACCCAGAGACTGAAGTGATAAAAAGTGCAGTGTTTTACAAGTTGTCCTCTGACTACTGAATGAGCTCCATGGCATGCCTGCATTTGTACACACACACAAACACACACACACACACACACACATATACACACTAACATTTTAAATCAAAAATTTTTATAAATAACTTTTAAAAATGAAGAGAATGAGAAATAAACAAATCAATAATTAATGATTATTTTTTAAAAAATGACAGACAAAACATATGAAACCTAAACAGAAGACATTTACCATAGAGAAACAGCATTAATCACCTCATAAATATTGATGAAATTGTACTTACAGTTAAAAACAGTCATTGAGTTTTTTTTTTTTTTTTCAAAAAATGGCACAGGAACATACAGACAAGCAAACACATGTAAAGAAAATGAGTAGATTGAGACCCAGACTTTATATCTTTTTTCAATTAATGAAAAGGCAATTACTGGCTAAAATGTAATTTTAAAACCTAAAAGACAAAATGAGGGACAATCTAAATAACTTAAAGATTAAAAGTATTTTCACAGAAGCAGCATATTTTACAAGAAAAAAATTTAAAAGACTAGATTAGATTACCTGCATCTCCTTACAAATAAATGCATATTTAGTAGACTAACAGATATATTCTTGGGCACTTCCTCTAGAGAAATGGAAACTTGCAGTTGTTTAGAAACTAGACATGCATATTTATACATAATAACAAAAAACTTAAATCAATACAAATATTCCCCAATTTGGGGCTAATTAAATAATCTATCTCTTTCATTTAGAATATCTCTTTCATGTAATAAAACTGAACAATAATAATGACCATCATATTGCTTATGATGACCATAATAATACATCATAATGTTCTAATTTCTATGTAATTACATGTCTTATATTGTTTTCTTATTATGAAGAGATACCACTATCATGGAGACTATTATTAAAGAAATCATTTAATTGGGGACTCGATTGTAGTTTAAGATACTCAGTCCATTATCATCATTGCTGGTAACATGGAAGCATGTAGGCAGAAGCCTAGCCTTTTCTTCTATCAAAAAACCTAAAAGAAGATAGCCATACAAACATGATTCTACCTCTAATAACAAAAATAACAGAAATCAACAATAAATTTTTCTTAATACCTACTAATATCAATGGACTCAATTCTACAATAAAAAGACATAGACTAACAGAATGGATACATAAATAAAACCCAACATTTTGCTAAATACAGGAAACACGCCTCAGTGACAAAGATAAATACTATCTCAGAATGAAAGTCTAGAAAAACAATTTCCAAGCAAATGGTAACAAGAAACAAGCCATTCTAATATTAAATGTAATCAGATTTCAAGCAAAAGTTATCAAAAAATAAAGAAGAACACTTCATACTCGTCAAAGGAAAAATCAACCAAGATGAACTCTCAATTCTGAACATCTATGCTCCAAAAGTAAGGGCACCCGTATTCAAAAAAGAAACTTTACTAAAGCTCAAAGAACATAATGCCCATCACAATCGTAGTGGGAGACTTCAACACTGTACTCTCATCAATGGACAGATCATGAAAACAGAAACTAAATGGAGAAAGAGTGAAACTAAAAGAAGTAATGAACCAAAAGGATTTAAAAGTATTTATAGAACATTTCAACCTAAAATAAAAGAATGTACCTTATTATCAGCACCACATGGTACCTTCTTTAAAACTGATCATATAGTAAGTCACAAAACAGGACTCAACAGATACAAGATGATTGAAATAATCCCAGGCATCCTATCAGATCACCATGGAATAAGACTGGTCTTCAGTAACAACAGCAGAAGCTGAACAACTCTTTACTCAATGATAACCTGATCAAGGAGGAAATGAAGAAAGAAATTAAAGATTTTTTATAACATAATGAAAATGAAGTCACAACATACCAAAACTTTTGGGACACAATGAAAGCAGTGATAAGAGGAAAACTTATAGCTCTAAGTACCTTAAAAAAAAACTGGAGAGAGCGTATACTAGCAGCTTGACAGCATACTTGAATGCTATAGAACAAAAAGAAGAAAATATATCTAAGAGGACAAATGGTAGGAAATAATCGAACTCAGGGCTGAAATCAACCAAGTAAAAACCAAAATAATTATACAAGGAATCAACATCAATAGAAGTTTGTTCTTTTAGAAAATGAACAAGATTGATACACCTTTAGCCAGACTAACCAGAGGGCACAGAAACAGTATTTTAGTTAAAAAAATCAGAAATGAAAAAGGAGATATAACAACAGAAACTAAGGAAATTCAAATAATCATCAGATCCTACTACAAAAGCTTATACTCAACAAAACTGGAAAATCTGGATAAAATGGATAATTTTCTAGACAGATACCAAATACCAAAGATAAATCAAGATCAGATAAATCATCTAAACAGTCCTATAACCCCTAAAGAAATTACAGCAGTCTTTAAAATCTCCCTACCAAAAGAAAGCCAAGGACTGGATGGTTTTAGTACAGAATTCTATTAAACCTCCCAATAAGAGGTAATACAAACTCTCTTCAAACGAGTCCACAAAATAGATATAGAAGGAACACTACACAATTCATTCAATGATGCCACAATTACACTCATACCTAAGCCAAAATGACCCAACAAAGAAAGAGAATTTCAGACCAATTTCTCTTATGAATATCGATGTAAAATTACTCAATAAAATTCCTGCAAGAACAAATCAAAAGGACCATCCATCATGATCAAGTAGTCTTCATCCCAAGGATGTAGGGATGGTTCAATATATGTAAATCCGTCAACATAATCCTCTATATAAACAAAGTCAAAGAAAAAAGCCACATAATTATCTCATTCAATTTTGAAAAGTATTTGGCTGGGCGGTGGTGGCACAAGCCTTTAATTCCAGCACTTGGGAGGCAGAGGCAGGCAGATTTCTGAGTTCGAGGCCAGCCTGGTCTACCAAGTGAGTTCCAGGACAGCCAAGGCTATATACAGAGAAACCCTGTCTCAAAAAAAAAAAAACCCAGAAAAGTATTTGACAAAATTTAACACCCCTTCATGGTAAAAGTCTTGGAAAGATCAGGAATTCAAGGACCATAACTAAACATAATAAAAGAAATATACAGCAAACCAGTAGCCAACATCAAACTAAATGGAGAGAAGCTTGAACCAATCCCACTAAAATCAGGAACTAGACAAGGCTGGACACTCTCTCCCTATCTATTCAATATAATACTTGAAGTTCTAGCTAGAGCAATTAGACAACAAAAAGAAGTCAAAAGGATACAAATAGGAAAGGAAGAAGTCAAAATATCACTATTTGCAGATGATACAATACCATACTTAAGTGGCCCCCAAAATTCAACCAGAAAACTCCCAAATCTGATAAACAACTTCAACAAAGTAGCTGGATATAAATTAAACAAATCAGTAGCCTTTCTATACTCAAAAGATAAACAGGCAGAGAAAAAAAATAGGGAAACAACACACTAACCAATAGTCACCAATAATAAAAAGTATCAATAATAAAAAGTCACCAATAATAAAAAGACTCTAACCAAGCAAGTGAAATATAAGTATGACAAGAACTTCAAGTATCTTAAGAAAGAAATCAAAGAAAATCTTAGAAGATGGAAAGATCTTCCATGCTCATTGATTGGCAGGATTCATATAGTAAAAATGGCCATCTCACTGAAAGCAATCTACACATTCAGTGCAATTCCCATCAAAATTCCAACTCAATTCTTCACACAGTTAGAAAAAGCAATTCTTAAATTAATTTGAAAAAAAAACCAAGGATAAAAAATATTATTCCCAACAATAAAAGAATATCTGGGGGAATCACCACCCTAGACCTCAAACTGTATTATAGGGCAATACTGATAAAAACTGTATGGTTCCTGGCAGTGGTGGCACATGCCTTTGATTCCAGCACTTGGGAGGCAGATGCAGGCAGATTTCTGAGTTTGAGGCCAGCCTGGTCTACAGAATGAGTTCCAGGACAGCCAGGGCTATACAGAGAAACCCTGTCTCAAAAAAAAAAAAAAAAAAAAAAAAAAAAAAAAAAAAAAAAAAAAAACAAACAAAACAAAACAAAACAAAACAAAAATAAATAAAGTCAGTCAAGTTGCTGAGCAAGATTTTATTGTCAGTTATGCCTAAACCTAGGCCTAGTGAGCTTGAGAGTACTTTGATCTAAGATGTTTAATAATTTGAGCCAATACATGTCTTTCCAAAAAAAAAAAAAAAAAAAAAAAAGAAAAGAAAAGAAAAGAAAAGAAAAATAAAAAGAAAAAAGAAAAAAAAAAATGTATGGTATGGGTACAAAGGCACCTAGTCAATTGAATAGAATTTAAGACCCAGAAATGAACCCACACACCAATGGTCACTTGGTCTTTGACAAAGAAGCTAAAACCATTCAGTGGAAAAATCACAGAATTTTGATCAATTGGTGCTGGTTCAAGTGGATGTTAGCATGTAGAGGAATGCAAATCAATCTATTCTTATCTCTTTGCACAAGGCCCAAGTCCAAGTGAATCAAGGATATCCACATAAAACCAGATACACTGAAACTAATAGAAGAGAAACTGGGGAATATCTTAAACACATGGGCACAGCGAAGATTTTTCTGAACAGAACACTGATGGCTTATGCTTTAAGATCAAAAACAGGACCTCATGAAATTACAAATCTTCTTTAAGGCAAAGGACACTGTCAACAGGACAAAATGACAACCAACATATTGGAAAAATATCTTTACTAATCTTGCATCCAATAGAGAACTAATATCCAATATATATGAAATACACAAGAAGTTAGAGTCCTGAGCATCAAATAACCCTATTAAAAATGGAGTACAAAGCTAAACAAAGAATCACAACAGAAGAAATTGAAATGCCTGAGAAGCACCTAAGAAAATGTTTAACATCCTTAGTCACCAGGTAAATACAAATCAAAACAACCCTGAGGTTCCACCTTGTACTAGTCAGAATGGCTAACATCAAAACCTCATATGAGAGCACATGCTGGCAAGGATGTGGAGAAAGAGGAACACTCCTCAATTTTGGTTGGGATTGTAAGCTGGTACAACCACTCTGGAAATCAGTCTGGTGGTTCCTCAAAAAATTCGACATAGTATTACCTGATGATCCAGCTATACCACTCCTGGGCATATATCCAAAGATGCACCAACATATAACAAGGACACATAATGACTATGTTCATAACAGTTTTGTATATAATAACCAGAAGCTGTAAACAACCTAGATATCCCAAGTAATAAAAATGGATAAAGAAAATGTGGTTCATTTATATAATGGAATACTACTCAGCTATTAAGAAAGAGGACATCCTGAGTTTTCCAGGCAAATGAATGGAACTATAAAATATCATCCTTAGTGAAGTAACTCAAACCCGAAAGGTTTGAGTACATACATGGTATGTACTCAGTAATAAGTTGATATTGGTCAAAAAAACTACAGAATACCCAAGATACAGTCCACAGAACTCAAATAGTTAAAAAAAAGCTTAAGGGCCCAAGTGAGGATGCCTTATTCCCCTTTGTGAGGGAGAAGAAAACAATCACAAGTTGGGAGGAAGGGAGGGACCTTGGAGGGAAATTGGATGGGGGTAAGTGGGAGAGAAAAACTTGCTCTGGTATTGTATGAGGGGAAAAGACTGAAGCCCTGATACCCAGCAGAATGAATGGAAACAGATAACCTAGGGAGGTAAGAGTTTTGGGTGACCCTTCAAAATGCAACAGAGACCTGGAATGTGAAAGACTCTCAGGACTTAAAGGGAGGGACCTTAGATGAAATGCCCTATAGTGGGGAGAGGAAACTTGTAGAGCCCACCTCCAGCAGAAAGACAGGGCATCAAGTAAGAGATGAGATTGCCATCCCACAGTCAAAACTCTGACCCATAATTGTTCCTGTCTAAAAGAACTGCAGGGAAGGAAATGGAGAGGAGTCTGAGGAAAACATGGTCCAGTGACAGGCTCAAAGTGGGATCCAACTCAAGGGGAGGCCCCAAGACTGACACTATTACTGAGGCTATGGAACACTCAGAAAAAGGGACCTGTCACTCCAGAAGACCCAACAAGCAGCTGAAAGAATCAGATGCAGATATTTGTACCCAACCAATGGACAGAAGCTGCTGACCACTGTGGTTGAATTAGAGAAAGGCTGGAAGAAGCTGAGGAGGAGTGCAACCTTGTAGGATGAGCAGCAGTCTCAATTAATCTGGACCCCAGAGATCTCTCAAACACTAGGCACTGGGCCACCAACCAGGTAGCATAAACCAGCTTATATGAGGACCCCAACACATATATAACAGAGGAATACCTGGCTTCAGTCACAAAAGATATACTTAACACTCAAGAGGGCTGGAGGCCCCAGGAAGTTTAGAGGTCTGGTTGGGTAGGGGATGAGGGTGGGGACATCCTCATGAAGACAGGGGAGTAGGGAAGAGGTATGGGGTGTGAAACAGTTTAAGGGTGGATGGGTGGGTGAATCTGGAGTGTAAAATGTAAATTAATGAAAGATAAAAAAAAATTATAAGTAACATTTTATGCTGTCAAGGATGTTGGGAAAGAACAGACATCTCCATTGCTGGTGGGAGTGCAAACTTGTATGGACACTGTGGAAATCAATATGGCCATTGCTAATAAAATGGAATTGATATACCTCAAGATCCAGCTATACCAGTCATGGGCACATATTCAAAAGACCATTCATCCTAGCACATAGATATTTGTTCAACCTTATTCATTATGGCTTTTTTCATGATACCAGAAAATGCAAGCAATCTAGATGTCCTTCAACAGAAAAATGGTTAAAGAAAGTGTGGTATATTTACTCACTGAAATATAAGTCATCTCATTGTTTTAAAAAATACATTATAAAATATTCAGATAAATCTATGTAACAAGAAAAAATCCTTAGTGAGATAACACAGATCCAGAAACCAGAAAGATAAATGTGGTATGCATGTGTTTATATCTCTATATTAGCCATTAAGTAAATGATAGTCATTCTATAATTTGTAGACTCAGTGAGGTTAATCATAGTGGAGTTGTCAGGGGTTATAGGGTAGGCTTCATGAAAAGGGTAATAAAATTGATTGTATTTTTATTTATTTATTTATTTCAGAGCAGTACTATTTGGTTTTACCCTAGGATTTTGGGCTGTATAAACTCTGGGTCTTTGTTACCCAAGCAGTGTCAAGTATGTACTTCATCTCAAAGAGTATGCCTATAGAAGTCAGATTCAGTCAGCCAGCTTGGACAGAAGTTTAAGACATAACATTGAGTTAAGGCAGCCAGCCAGAGTTTAGAAAAAACTAGAAAGGGTAAGCTTATTTGACATTAAACTTCTGAGACTTCAATATATCTGGTGAATAAAAGATAGATTTACAATAAATGGACCAAGACTGTTGTATTTATGAATTTATTTGAGTGAATTTGAGAGGGTATAGGGGATTGCACATAAGAGGAATAGGAGGAAAGATAGAATGATGGGAAATGATATAAATACTCTACACATATATTAATTTTTAATTAAAATTGACAGCTATGAGATATAGTATATCATCTCTCCATGCTTTACATTGGAATTCAATAATTATTCATCAAACACTTTGAATAGTTTGTTCCTTTGCCCAATATCTTATATTTCTTTCTTCTCAAATATGTTACCACTACAACATCATAGTTCTCCTTCTATCAGGCTGATCATTTTTGGTTTTATATGTGCTCTTATTTTTGTCTATTATATTTTACTTAAAATAATAATTTCCAGTTATTTACAAGTTACACACAGCAATATTTTTGTTTTTAATGCTGACTTTATTCCTGTGCATTTGTATGTGTACATGAGAGTATGTACACATGTATGTTTCTATCATTTTATACTCATGCACATATATATATATATGTTCATATATATATATATATATATATATATATATATATATATATATACATTGAGGTATATTTGTGTTCTATCCATAACAAGTTATATATTTTTTTAAATTTGAAGTTGAAGATTTATTTTGTACTCAACTTTCAATTTTGATCCATCCACTTAGAAGGAAATTTATAGGTTATTATCATATTTGTGTATAAATGATTTGCAAGTAAGGGTGCCATTTAAACTTTTGTTGTCTGCTTTTTCTGTGAAAAATGTTAAAAAATGTGATATGATCACACTTGCCTATCTCTATTTTTATTGTTTATATATTTGCTATATTATTTTATTATTGTTATTACTATATTATTTAATTATATTGAGTCAGGAATTCTCTCATGATTTCTTTTAATGTTACAATGTACAGTTCATATAAATATTTAAGTTTTTTAACTTATTTTGATGCTTGATATGATATAGTAGTTTGATATGGTCTGATATTACTGTAACCATTTTATGTGTAGCCTCCATGTTGAAATTAATTTCATCCACTTTTTAGGAATTATCACTTTAACTGACACTAAAGAATACTACTAATAAGCCAAATTTATGGTTGTATTACTTATGCTCTGTTAACTCAGTGTTCTAAGATTCCCCTGTTCACTACCCATCCACCACCTCTCTTACTTCACTTAGGACCAATCATCTTAAAGTTTGCTGTTAATATTTTGTCTAGTTAGCCAAAAATGTTGTACCACTTCCCTGCTTGTCTTTTAAACTTTTGAAACTGATCTTTCCTTTAAAAAGCCTGCCATGAGAACAGACTGTTTTACCTATAAAAAGCCTGCAATAAGAACTGACTGGTACCACAAAATTAGGTTTGTGAGTCCTTTCTGTGGTTCTGATCAATCAGGCTGAATCAAGAACTCAATAAATGTTATTTATATTTGAGAATGATGCCAAGCAGTCACTTTGTGGCTAATCTTAAACCTCAATAAGTATAATTTTTATTGTTTTACATGTAGACATGAGAATTTCTAACTATTGTTTACTAAATATGATAATTTACCCATTGTGTTCTCTCAGTAATCTAACAGATGCATATTCTGTGAAATGACTGGTGGAAATGTTTGTTTGCTTTATTTTTCTTGTTGTTATTTTATAATAAGGGTTTTTTCTCTGTTCTCTTGGGTTTATACTTGTTGCATACAGTCTTAATTACTATGTTTTTGTAATATATTTTGATATCTGAGAATTTAATGCATCCAGATTTGATCTCTTTCTCTAAACCTTTTCTTCATTTTGTTGATATATATAAATTTATTGACTTTCCTTTTTCTATAATAAAAGATATCATTGACATTTCAATAGTGCTTATATTCAATCTATGTATTTTCATCTTTCATATGTATTATATCTTCTAATAACATGAACATGGGATGCCTTCACATTTATTTATATAACAATAAATTTTTATCATTATTATTTTACATTTTTTATAACATAGGATGTTGCTACTTTTGGTTAATCCTGTTCCAATGACTTTTTATTTTGAATTGAACTGAAGAAGGTTTCTTATTTTTCTTTTGGATATTCATTGTCTGTGTATAAACTGCAACTTTTGCATGCTACATATTCTACAGTTTTTTTTAAACCCATTTTGGTACATGGTTTTGTGGATATCACAGAAATTTCACAAATCTAATAACTTTATCTAATAAAATGATGATTTTTTTGTGTAATGTTTGCATGTCTTTTATGTGTTCTGTCATCAAATTTCTCTGGGTAGAAGTTAAAATACTATGGTGAGTAACTAAGATGAAAATAATCTCCTTCGCTTTGTACTAACTGTATCATTAGGGAAAAGCATAAAATTTTCCTTCATTGATTATGATGTTGCTGTGTTGCTGTGGGATTCTTATATATGACCTTTCTTGTATTGTGTTTATTCTTTGATATATGCTGATCTAAGAAATTATATATATATATATATATATATATATATATCCTGAAAGCATCTTAAGTTTTATCAAAAACCATTTTCATAGCTGTTAGCATGAACATACATTTTTTTTTACTTTTTAGTTTTCAAATAAACACTGTTATAAAAATATAATCACACACCAAAGTTAATCCAACTCAAAGTCTATACATCTATCTCAATGAATTTCAACACATTTATTCATTTAATTTAATATTGTAGCAAGAATGTTGATGTTAGTTGAGTTCATTTTGGGACAGGTAAAGAAACATCTGTCTGTCTGTCTGTAAATGCCATAAGACTAGATGGTGAAAAGATAAGTATGAAATCTCTCAGGATGGGAAAAGTTCAATCACTGAATTAGTAAGTCTATAAAGTCTCCAAATTTATTATCCTGCCCAAAATTTTGTCCATGAGAAGGCCCTTTTCTTTCTGCAGCTTTTCCCATGAGAAAATGTAGAAGAATTTTAATCAAGCAGTATGCCTGCTCTGGCAATGGATCACAAACAAAGATCATCTAGTTCTGTGCGATCAAGCTTAAATACAGAAACCTTTAATCCCAAGAGACAGATGAAAACAGATTTCTAAATTCAAAACCAGCCTGGTATAGAGCACATTTCCAGTAAAGAAAAATTTTAGGAACAGGCTTAGTGGTAGAAGCCTTTAATCCCAGTATTCAGGAGACAGAGCCATGCAGAGTTTTGAGTACGAGTTGGGCAGTTCTATTGGTTCAGTGAGTTGAGAGGCAGTGCAATGAAATAGAGTTTGTTGCATGTCATTTTGTGGAGTTCAGAGGCAGTTTTTACTAGAACCATTTTACAGACAGGTTACAGAGAGAACAGGATAGACACAGGTAAAGACAGAACAAGTCAGAGAATGAGAAGGAGCCAGAAGATAAGAACAGATTGCTAGAATTAGTTTGAGGCCAAGAAGAGTAATTCAGGGAGAAGCTGAGGAAAGATTGAATTGGTCAGGTTGGAGAGGACTTTTGCCAGATTTGATGAGTTGAACCAGCCAGCCAGTGTTCAGAAAAAAAAAAAAAAAAAACTAGAAAGTGTGAGCTTCTTACCAACAGTGGATCTTCTGAGATGTCTCAGGATATGGTGTCTTAATAGAAGCAAGTCACTTATATTTTTAAGGTTAGCCATTCCGATTGGTATAAAATGGAATCTGAAAGTAGTTTTGACTTGCATTCCCTTGATGGCTAAGGATGTCAAACATCTCTTTAAATATTTTCCAAACATTTATGTTCCCTCTTGTCTTTGTTTAGATATGTAACTCATTTTAATTTTTAATTGATTTTTATATGTCAAATTTCTTGAGTTCTTAATGTATTTTGGATATTATCCCACTTCAATGTGGAGTTGGTAAAAACCTTTTCTCATTCTGTAGGCTGCTGCTTTGTCCAAATAATGATATCTTTGCCATACAGAGACTTTTCTTTTTTTTTTTTTTTTTTTTTTTTTTTTTTTTTTTTACTTTTTGTTTCGAGACAGGGTTTCTCTGTGTAGCCCTGGCTGTCCTTGAACTCACTCTGTAGATCAGGCTGGCCTTGAACTCAGAAATCCACCTACCTCTGCCTCCCAAGTGCTGGGATTAAAGGCGTGCCACCGTCCGGCCTGCTTTTCATTTTTGGAATTTTATTAGTTGTTAATCTTTGTGCCTGTGCTAGTGTTATGTTCAGAATGTCTTCTCCTATAGGAATGTGTTCTAGGGGAGAGAAGCAGTGGATCTTGGGTACAGAAGAGGCAAGTAGGAACTGGGAGGAGTGGAGCAAAGGGAAGTTTCTCTCTGGATGTAATGCCTGAGAAAAGAAACTAAATTTAAAAATTAAATTAAATTTTAAAAAATTAAAAAAGAAATTAAATTAAATTAAAGAGAATAAAACTGTAAAGAAGAAAAATTCCACTTTTGCAAATAATATAAATATATAGTTAAAAGATACTGCAAACATTTCTAGACTCATTGCCAGTTAAGATTTTCAATAATATTATAAAATCAACATTAAAATATCACAAGCTTTCATATGTATAAATAACTAACTTTCTTATAAAGAAATTAGAAAAAATAATCTAATTCGCAACCAGTAAAGTACAGAGAAACAACCATATGCAAAGAAGTGAAAGACATCTACAATGAAAATTTAATACAGAGCTAAAAGAAGTTGACAAGGATTTTAAATGGTGTTTAAAATATTGTTTGTCCCTACAATGGCAGAAGTAACCTTTTGGAAATGTCTGTACTACTGCGCTGGTTATTTTTGTTTAGATACAAGCTATGACAACCTTAGAAAGGAGAAGTTCAAATGAGAAACTGCCCCTGTCAAATTGACATATGGGAGATTTTTCTCAATAATTGATATGAGAAGGCCTACCTCATTTTACACTGTGTCATCCCTGGGCAAAGAGTGCTGGATTATATATGTAAGCAGGATAAAAATATCATTAGGAGAAAATCAGTAAGGTGTATCACTCCATAATCTCTGCTTCCATTCTTGCTTCCAGGTTCCTGCCTTGAGGTTCTGTCCTGAATTCCCTTCATGATCAACTATTGCATGGAAATGTAAGACAAAATCTTTTCTCTTCAAGGTCTTTTTGGTCATGATATTTTATTGTGGCAATAGAAAGGAAACTACAACAATAAGTACAAATGACCAGTAAGTAAGTAGAGATATCACAATGCTGGATTTGAAATTATACTGTTAAAGCCATAGTGACAAATAAAGCATATTACTAACACAACAGCAGACATGTAAACAAATGAAACAAAATAGAGTGCCTAGAAATAAACACACAGTTGCCCTATATGCCTGATGCTATGCTTCCCCACTGTAATGGTGATAGACTTTTTTATATTATTTTATTTTATTTACATTTCAAGTACTGTCTCCATTTCTGGTACCCTCTCCATGAGCCTCCCATCCCAATACCCCTCTGTTATTTCTTTGGCGTGTGCTCCTCCACCCACTCACCCACTCCTAACTCACCCCTCTAACACCACTCTTCCCTCAGGCATCAAGCCTCCACAGGACCAATCACACCTCCTTCCACTAAGGCCAGACCAAGCAATCCTCTGCTACATATGTGCCAGGAGCCATGGACCAGCTCATTTATGATCTATGGTTAGTGGCTTAGTCCCTGGAAGCTCTGAGGTGTACAAATTATTTGATACTGTTGTTCTTTCTATGTGGTTGCAATCCCCTTCAGCTCCTTCAGTCCTTCCCCTGTCTCTTTCATTGGGGTCCCTGGGCCCAGTCCGAGGGTTGATTATAAATGTTTGCATCTGTCTTAGCTAAGTGCTGGCAGAGCCTCTCAGAGGACAGCCATCCCATACTCCTGTCTGCAAGCACATCTTGACATCAGCAATAGTGTTGGGGTTTGGTTGTCTGTAAAAGAGATAGAACCCACACTGGGGCTGTCTTTGGATGGTCTTTCCTTCAATCTCTGCTCCAGTCCTGTCCCTTTATTTCCTTTAGACAGGAACAATTCTGGATCAAAAATTTTGAGATAGATGGGTAACCCCATCCCTCAACTCAGGGCCATGTCTATCTACTGGAGGTGGTCTCTTCAGGTTTCATATCCACACTGTTGGACATTTCTTCTAACATTATCTCCATTGGATCCTGGGACCCTCTCACATCTCTGCTTTCTAGGACTTTCTAGTGACTTCCCCTGTCCTGAACCACATACTACTGTATATTTTTATTAATTTTCCTAGGCCTCTGGGGTTATATCCTGTCTCAGGTCTTACTCATACCTGATCCTGTCACCCTTTTTCCTGCCTTTCTCCTCTCTCACTCAGCTATCTCCCTCCTTTTGCCTCCCATAATTATTTTGTTACCTGTTCTAAGTGGTATTGAAATATCTAAACTTGGGTCTTCCTTCTTGTTAAGCTTTATATGATCTTGGGTTGTATAATGGTTATTCTGAGTTTTGTGCTAATATCAGCTTATCAGTGAGTATATATCATGTATGTCCTTTTGTGTCTGGGTTACCTCACTCAAGATGAAATTTTCTAGATCTATCCACTTGCCTGCAAATTTCATGAATTCATTGTTTTTAATAGCTGAGTAGCAATCCATTGTGTAAATGTACCACATTTTCTGTATCTGCTGTTGTGGAACATCTGGGTTGTTTCCAACTTCTGGTTATCACAGATAAGGCTGCTATGAACATAGTAGAGCATGCACCCTTGTGGCATGGTGGGGCATCATTTAGGTATATGCCCAGGCATGATATAGCTGGGTTTTCAGGTAAATCTATTTCCAGTTTCTGGGGAACCTCCAGAGTACTTTCCAGAGTGGTTGTACCAGCAATGGAAGAGTGTTCTAATTTCCTCACATTCACACCAACATGTGCTGTCACCTGAGGTTTTGATCTTAGCCATTCTGATTTGTGTAAGGTAGAATCTCAGGCTTGTTTTCATGTACATTTCCATAATGACCAATGATGCTGAACATTTCTTTAGGTGCTTCTCAGCTATTCAAGATTCCTCAGTTGAAAATTCTCTGTTTAGCTCTGTAGCCCATTTTTTAGTTGGGTTGTTTGGTTTTCTAGAGGTTAATTCTCTGAGTTTTTTTCAATATTTTGGATATTAGCTCTGGATTAGATGTAGGTTTGGTAAAGATCTTTTACCAATCTGTAGGTTGCTGTTTTGACCTATTGAGTATGTCATTTACCTTATAGCTTTTCAGTTTCACAAGGTCCCATTTGTTAATTGTTGATTTCAGAGCCTGAGCCATTGGTGTTTCAGAAAATTTCACCCATGTGGGAATGAGTTCAAGGCTATTTCCTACTTTCTTTTCTATTAAATTCAATATATTTGGTTTTATGTTGATGTCTTTGATCCACTTGTTTTTGAGAAGTGATAACTATGGGTCAATTTGCATTCTTGTCATGCAGACCTCTACTGTACCCCACTGTAATGGTGGTTGATTCTTTTTAAAGCCCCAAATATACCCTTAATATACTTCCTTTGGTCATGGTATGTTGAGATAATCTTATTGTGCTTTTTGTTAAGTTTTTCTTTGTATTATTCAACTGTTGATTTCTATGCAGGTAAAGATTTCTATTCTAGTGAGTCTTTTGTATTATTTTTTGCCTTCCTTAGTATTTTGTATACATACACCTCCCTCACTGACTGATTGGTTTAATAAATATCTTATGGTCAATAGCTGAGGCAGGAGAGGAAAGGCAGCACTTTGAGGTAGTGAGAGGTTCTATGTAGAAGAATTGAGAGGGGAGAGATTTATCAGTGTACAAGGAGTTGGAAGGGACAGATACCAGGACTGAATAAGAGGTAATGGGCCACTTGTCAGGATGTGAACTAGAATTCGGTTATAGCTATCTGGGTAGTGCCCACCTACAGGGCAGAAGCTATAATAAATAATAATAAGTCTCTCATCATTATTCAGGAACTGACAAATCTGAGACAGTCCAGCAATAATGATGTTTTAGCACAAAAACATAAAAGTGACTAAAATAAATCCTTTTCTCTGGTCATAGAGAAGACCAGTCTTGAATTGATGAATTACTTTACAGAAAAGCCAGAGAATCTATTTAAGGCCTCTTTCATAGAATAGTAGCAACCATCAGGGAGATCCTCATGATTTTCCCATTTTTCTCCTAGGATGCCAAGGTATCTTACATGAGAAAATTATATCTTAATATCTATCCTCATGAAATGACAAAGTGAAAATGACAATCATTATATTAAGATGAATATTTAAAAATTAAATTATTTGCATCTAATGAAAAAAATTCTGCTTTATATCCAGAATTCCAAGAGTGTCTATCCATATGCATAATAACTACAACACAATCTCATTAAGGGAAAGACCTAAAAGACAATGTTTAGGAAAACATTTCTTCCTGAGCACTACCTAGTTAGATATTATAAATAAAGTCTTCTCAAATAATAATCTACAATGATTTAGAGAAAATGGTTCATTTTTCTAGATTGTCAGAGTGAGTTTAAATGGCAGTAGACATAGACATATGAAATGTGGTTCTCAGAATATACAAAATAATATATTCATAAGTCATGTACCTACTGAAGTAACTCACCATAACACTTGACCTTCAATCAAATTAGCAAGTTGAAGTCTTCTAAATAATATTTTTTTCATAGCCACTTTGGTACTTCTTCAATTTCTTATGAAACAACTTTCTGCTGAGGGAGTTGGGGATTTGAGTATATGGGTATAGGTGAGTGGAAAAGATCACCTATTACCTCATGTATATGAATATTTGATCTACTATTGGTGGTGCTCTTTGGCAATATTTAGGAGGTGTAATATGTTGCAGAAGGTATGTTACTGGAGGCTGCCTGGTTTAGACAGTTTGAAGATTCCTGGATATAGAGGAATTCTAAACCAGCATCAAGGCTGCTTTGGCAAAGGATCACATACAAAGACCTTCAAGGTCTGTATGATTGAGCTCGAGTGTCAAACCTTTAGTGGCTCTGGCTGGACTATAGACATGCCCTTAGTATAAATCTTTAATCACAGACAATGTAGGTAAAGTTAGTTTGAAGTAATGATACAGCCATATTTGAAGTAACTTCGAATTGTGTGGCAGACAAAGTGACTGATGACACAATGTGTTATAACTCATTATATATATATATATATATATATATATATATATATATATATATATATATATATTATGCCCAATTGTCATGAGAACAGACAGGAAAAGGTGGGAAATTATAAGAGCAAGAGACAGAGAAAGAGAGAGAGAGAGAAAGACACAGAGAGACAGGGAAACAGAGAGACTGAAACAGAGAAAGACAAAGACAGAGGCATAAAGAAATACAGTGACAGAGAGATAGAGACACACAGAGACATAGACACAGACAGAGACAGAGACACACAAATAGAAAAAGGGAGAGAGGGGAAGACAGTTTTACCAGGATAGTTTTGCAGAGACAGGTTGCAAGTAAAGACAGAATAAGCTAAAAAATGAGAGGCAGCCAGATTATTATGACAAATTGCCAGAATTAGTTTAAGTCCAAGCAGAGCAATTCAGTGAGAAGGTGAGAAAAGCCACTTTGAGTCAGTCATCTTGGAAAGAAGTTTGAACCAGAACAGCTGATTTGAACAAACTAGCCAGAGTTCAGAAAGACCTAGAAAGGAAATGATGCAGAATACAGAAGTCATCTGAGGAAAGCCATCTATGGTTTAGAAAACAAAGTATAACAGACAAAAACCATTGCAGTGGGCAGGAGACAGCTGAAAGAGAGCTATAGAGGAGAAATTCACTTGAGATTGTGTCCATCATAAGACTCAGTTCTTCAAGTTCAACTGGATTCTTAGAGAGACTGAGGAGACTCCTGAGCTGCAGGAGCCAATGGAGCCTCAAGTACAGAGCCAGGAACATCACAGAAGCTTATGACACAGCAAATCATAATAAGTCATTGCAAAAGATAGTTATAAATATATAGACAGATTATTCCTTCATGAAAAAAATGAGAACAAGGGAAGACCCTGAGGGTACTTGAAAAAGCCATTGCAGTGTTGATTGCAACTGTGTCCACTGGAGTAAACCCAGCTGTACTTTCAATTTCAATTTTTATATATGTTCTCCTAAAAAGTTAAAAAAAATGCTATAAATAAGAAAAATAGGTATCATAATATAAAATACAAAAGTAAGAGAACAGGAATTATTTCATTGTGAACTAATAAAATCTAGGATAAAGATAGACAGACCATTGAACCCAAAGTACCACATCTTATTAAAATTGAGGAAAGGTGGCCATCTCTAGTAGCTTTAACAGTTACTCAACAAATGCCAGGAAATGATGAAAATTCACAAAATAAACGACTACTTTGGAATCTTGTTGAGGTAGTTTGAACATGCTTGGCACAGGGAGTAGCATTATTAGATGTTGACTTGTTGGTGTAGGTATGGCCTTGTTAGGAGAAGTGTTACTGTGGGAATGGACTTGGGGGATCCTCTTCCTTGTTACCTTCTGAATAAGATGTAGAATTTCAGGTTCTCCAGCAGAATGTTTCACTGAAAACTACTAAGCTTTCTGCCTTGATGATAATGGACTGAACTTCTAAACATGTAAGCCAGCCTCAATTAAATGTTGTCCTTCATAAGAGTTGCCTCGGTCATGGTGTCTAGTCACAGAAGGAAAACTCTAACTAAGATAAAACTTGGTACCACAAGTATCATATTCACACACAGAGAAATCCCATACAACACAAAACTGAAAACAATTACATGAGCAAAAGACCTAAAATGTAAATGCCCAGATAAAGAACTATGAGACAATGATGTTTCACAAACAACACTGAGCTTGTTTTGTATTGGCTACCTACTGCTGGGAATTGAGCTTGCCCTAAGTGTGGTGTATACACCCAGTAAGACTAATTTTTCTGTAGGTAATTGTGATGGGAGAAAGCAGAGTTCCTCACACCAGGCTGTGGGTAGTTGGCTGGAAACACTCTGGGTTCCTCCAGGCTGGAAGTTAGGCCCAGCTGCTGTGGCTCCATGGTTCCTCACAGTGCAGTCCCAATGACATGAGGAAGTCCATGGGTTTTCACAGGCTTTAATGTCATGGCAGATGGTGGATGGATCTGAATGCATCCCCCCAAAAAAACCCAGGGCAGACCTGAATTAAATAGGGAGGGAAAGAGGGGGGAGGGCTGGGGAGGAATGCTTAATTGGCTCCTCCCTCTGGCCTTAAGGTACCTCTCTAGGGCCTGAGGCCTGTTAATCAAGCCCTCCACCTGTGTATGTGACTGAAGGGTGCAGGTTGAATGGAGATTAGACCTCCTGTCAGGAGCCTGGGTTCTGGGGGCTTGGCCAAACCCACAACACAAGAACCAGTATACCCTTTCACAGCCCAACAGGGTTCCTTTCTGGTGCTTTGGTGTAGCTTGTGTTTAAATATATATCAAGTTTCTCTTAGATGGAAGCTGGTCCCCTCATGGAGTAGGTTTGTCCTCTCAGAGCCATTCGTGTTCTGTTCAGGAAATTTTCTTCTGTACCAATGCTTACATAGGTATTTCCCACTTTTAGTCTATGAAATTTTGTGTATCTGGTTATATGTTAAGGCTCTTGATCCACTTTAGTTTTATGCAAAGTGATAAATATAGATCTATTTGCATTCTTCCATATGCCAACATCCAGTTAGACCAGTGCCATTTGTTGAAGATGCTTTCTTTTTTTTCCGTTATATGAACTTTGTTTCTTTATCAAAAACCAAGTGTAAGTAAGTCTGTGTGTTTATTTTTGGGTCTTTGACTTCATTCTGTTGATCAACATGTCTGTTTCTGGACCAGGGACATGTAGTTTTAAACACTATTGCTCTATAATACAAGTTGAGGTCAGGGATGGTGATTTCTCCTGACATTTTTTTTATTTGTTCAGAACTGTTTTGGGTATCCTAGGACTTTTTGTTTTCCCACATGAAGTGGAGAATTTCTCTTTCAGGGTCTACAAAAAAAACTGTGTTGATATTTTTAATGGGGATTGCATTAAATTTGTAGATTGCTTTTGGTAAGATGGCCATTTTTGCTATGTTAATCCTCCCTATCTATGAGCATAGGAGATCTTTCCATTTTCTGATATCTTGTAAAATTTCTTTCTTCAGCAACTTGAAAATCTTGTCATACAGATATTTCACTTGCTTAATTAGAGTTACACCAAGACATTTTATATTATTTGTGGTTATTGTGAAAGATGTTGTTTTCCTAATTTTTTCTCAGCCTTTTTATCATTTCTATAAAGGAGGGCTTTTGATTTCTTGGAGTTAATTTTGTATCCATCCACTTTGCTGAAGGTGGTTATCAGCTGTAGGAATTCTGTGGTAGAATTTCTGTGTTTTTTTATGTATATGATCATATCATCCACAAATAACTATATTTTGACTTCTTCCTTTTGAATATTTATACCCTTGATCTCCATTAGTTATCCTATTGCTCTGGCTAGAATATTAAGTACTATATTGAATTGCTACAGAAAGAGTGGGCAGCCTTGTCTTGTTCCTGATTTTAAAGGAATTACTTTACATTTCTCTCCAATTAGCTTGATGTTGGCTACTGGGTTGCTGTATATTACTTTGATTATGTTTTAGTATGTGGCTTATATCACTAATCTTACTAATACTGTTATTATTAAAGGCTGTTGTATTTTGTTAAAGAATTTTCTGCATGTAATGAATTTGTTTTCTTTCAGTTTGTTTATACAGTAGATTACATTGATTGATTTTTGTTTACTTCACTTTTATGGTTAATATTTAATATGGCAGCACCCAATCTGGCTTGTTGCTATGGGGCTGCCATATTCCCTACCAGGCAAGGCCTGTGGCCAAGAGCAGCAGCATGCTCCAGCAGCTGCTCAACTCTGACTGTGATTCATGCTGGCCAAAAGCACTGTCCCTGCCACCCACGAGATGCCAGCAGGGGAGATGGCTCTGCCAATCTACCATGCTGTCTCCACAATGCTTGGCTGAGCCCAGCCGATCCCACCATCCATGTGGTACCTGGTAGAAATGAGACTCTAATGCATAAAAATTATCTAAAGGTTTTATATATTTGGTAATGCTCAATTAACAAGATGCTCACAGGTTTGTAGGTGTTACCCAATTAACTAACCTAGATGTAAGTTTTACCCAGGACTGTCCTGGACTGATGCATGGTTCTCCATGGCTCCTACATCATGCTTCTATCTAGCTCCACCTCCTCCTCTCTTCTTCTTCTCCTCCTGACTCCTGCCACATTACCAAGTTTATTGTAAAATATCCAGCTACACTAAACCATCCATGCATTTCTGGAATTAAGTGTACATGATCACAATGTATGATGTTTTTGATGTGTTTCTGGTTACTGTATGTGAGTATTTTATTGAGTATTTTATATCAGTCTGAAGTTCTTTCATTATGTCTCATAAATTGGGTATGTTTTGACTTCATTTTCATTGAATTCTAGAAAGCCTTGAATTTCTTCCCTGACTCACAGATCATTGACTAGACATTTGTGCAACTTCCTTGCTTGTGTAGGCTTTCTGAGGCTTCCACTGTTTTTGAAGTTCAGCTTCATTCCATGGTGGTCTGATAAGACACAAGGCATTATTTCTATTTTGCTTGCTTTCTGACTAACTATATTGTCAATTTGTAAAAGGATCCATGAAGTGCTGAAAAATGGGTATTTGTGTGTGTGTGTCTGTGTCTGTGTGTGTGTTTGGGTGTTTGGGTAAAATATACAATACATGCCTTTTAGGTCCATTTTATTCAAGACCTGTGTTGTTTGTTATTTCCCTGTTTAGGTTTTGTCTGTATGACCTGTTGATTGGTGAGAATAGGGTGTTGAAATTACCTACTATTAATATGTGTGGTTCAATGTATGATTTAAGTTTTAGTAATGTTTCTTTTACAAATGTGGATACCCCTGTGGTTGGCATATTGATATTCAGAATTGAGACTTTATCTTAGTAGATATGTCCATTGATGAGTATGAAGTGCCCTTCCCTGACTCTTTTTTTTATTAATTTTGTTTGAAAGTCAATTTTATTAGCTATCTTTATTGCTCAGATGTGTTTGTTATATTCAGCAGAATGATAGATCCTGTTTTGGCATCCATTCTGTTATGTGTCTTTTTATTTGGGAATTGAGTCCATTGATGTTGAGAGATATTAATGACCAGTGATTGTTATTTCCTTTTATTTTGATGTCAGTTGTTTTAGTCTGTGTGATTGTATACTTCCTTTGCTATTGTTTGTATGAAATTACTTATTTCCTGTTTTTCCTTAGATGTAGTTATCCTCCTTTTGTTGGAGTTTCCCTTCTAGTATTTTCTGTGATGATAGATTTGTGGATAGATATTGTTTGAATTTAGATTTGTCTTGAAATATCTTGTTTTCAATATCTATGATGATTGAAAGTTTTGCTTGGTGTAGTAGGTTGTCATCTCTGTTTGTGTGTGTGTGTGTGTGTGTGTGTGTGTGTGCATGTGTGTGGTTTTTTAGATTGAAAAATATTTGCGCATGCCTTTCCATCTTTTAGAGAGTTCATCTGTTGTTCTTGTTATTTTCCCAGGGTTGTGCATCTCCAGGATTTTCTCAGTTTGTGTTTTATTTATTGCTTCTACTTCCACTTTCAGGTCTTTCACAGTTTTATTTAATTCCTTTAGCTGTTTAATTGTATTTTTCTGTTTGTCTTTAAGGGATTTGCTTGTTTTCTCTTTAAAGACCTCTGTCTGATTGTTTTCCCCTACATTTTTTAAGGGATTCATTAATTTACTGTTTAAATCTATCTATCATATTCATAAGATCATTTATGGTCATTTTCTTGTGCTTTGGGTGTAACAGGAGATTCAATGTTTGCTCTAGAAGGGTATAGGTGTTCTGAAGGTGTCAGATTACCTTGCCTTTTGTTGATGGTGTTCTATCAAGGCACTTTATCCATCTAGATGTCTTTGTTCCCTGTATTTTCCTGTTGTAATAGGTGTTGGGATGCAGGCTAACTTCTATGTTCCTGGTGTGGTAGACCTTTGGTGGGAATTCTTTGATTGTGTGGTTCTGTATCTGCAGGTCTGAATTGTTCTGAATCTATACTGTCACTATGGTTTTGGAGCTGAGGATCCAATGAAGGTAGACAGAGACATGGTGGAAGAATGGATGTTTGTTTGTGTGGGCTAGAATGCTGATCACAGGGACTTGGTATGCCCAGAGGACTCAGAAAGCAGGGAAGATAGGTTAGTAAAGGGAAGCTTACCTGTATGGTTCAGTTTCAACAGTTCTGATGAAGGTGGGAGGCAAAGTGGCAGGGGAATAAAGGTCCCCCTCTAATAGCAGGCTGCTTGGGAGAGCTTGGCATTTGCAGAAGAACGGTGGTACATAGCTTTAATCCCAGCATTCAGGAGACCAAGCCATACACAGCTCTGAGTTCAAGGTCAATCTGTAAAACATGTTTCAGGACAGCAAATTTTATGCAGTGAAGGAGTTGGAAAACAAAGCTGGTGATAATGTTAAAGAAAAAAAAGGCTGTATTTCAATTTCAGCAAGTACCAAAATGTTACAAGTTTGACCATATGGCTCTGGCTTTAAAGTCAAGAATAGAAGGCAGTACTGAGACAATTGATACTGGTTACCTTGAGCTAAGACATTAGCAGTGATTAAGAAGAGACTAGCATCACTAAAGTGAAATCTTCTAGGAACTTATTTCTGAAAGCACAAAAAATCTGTTTTCCGGAGGTGGTCAAGGTTGTATCTCATGCTGGTAGCAGAATTTGATTATGTGTAAAAGTCACCAAGGTAGTACCAAGGTTTTGAAAGCATGAAGGGGTCATGAGCACAGCTGAAGGTTGGCACTGTGAGAAACCATTGGTAAAGGTACAGCCTCAGTTTCAGTTGATAGCCTAGAACTGAAGGTGTCATGCAAAGAATTTGAGGCTTTGCATCATGAAGGGAGTCTATAAAAGGCTATTGGTGAAGCCTAATTCAGGCAGAAGTCCCCCATTGTACTGGAGATGACAGTAGCATGGGATGACCACCACCAACAGCAGAAACAGTGGGATGGAGTCAACCAGTCCCTAAATTGCTACAGAGGGCAGAGTTGAAGAAGTGACTAAAGCAAGACCATTGGAGAAGCTCATAAGACCACACATGGTATGTTGATCCTGGACACTGGAACAAGAATGAAGTTGAAGTTTCCTTAAATATCCCAAGATATTAGAGATGCCAGAATCATGGGATACCTGTCAAGAAAAGCTGATAACAGATAGTGTAACCAAGCCAAGATATAGAAGTTTATTGCTGCTGACAACAGAAGTGGACAAGGATGATAAATTGGAGATTTGAAAAATGTGTTGACATAGGATAGGGAGATGCAGAGTTTGGAGTTGCCCACCTAGGTTTTAGTCTTGCTTGGGTCCAATGTTTCCTCACTATAATATCTTGGGATGGTAATATATATCTTGTGATATTAGAAGTATGTGATCTGCCTTTTGATTTTGATGTAAATGGGGACTACAGTTAAGTGACTGAATAAATCCCACAAGAGACTATGAACTGTGGACTTTTAATATTTTTAAAACTCCTACAGATTATGGGGACTCTTTGAAGGTTGACTAAATATATATTACATTATTTTATAGCTAGTTATGGTCCCAATAGACTCAAGCATTTGAGCATACCTATTGGCATCAGAGAGTGGAATATGAGAGTTGAAATATACTTTGCGCATTGAGTGGCACTATTAACAGGTGTGGCCTTGTTGGAGTAGGCGTGGCCTTGTTGGAAAAAGTGTGTTGCTGTGGAGGTTGACTTTGGGAGTCCTTCTTCCTTCTGAACAATATGTAGAACTCTGAGGTCCTCCAGCACCGTGTCTGCCTACACATTGCCATGATTCCTGCCTTGATGATAAAGGACTGAATCTCTGAACATGTTAAATGTTGTTTTTATAAGAGTTGTCTTGGTCATAGTGTCTCTGAACACAAGTAAAACCATACCTAACATACCTGTTAAAATACCGTATCTTAAAAATATAAGAAATTTTATATGAGACACATGTTAAATAACTAGGCTACCCAAATAAGGTTATCCCCAAACCTGTGGCAGCCAAGGGTTTCAGAACAAGGAGCAATATGTTGCCTTTCTGCATACACTGATAGAAATTTTTATTATTATAAACTAGTAATACCTTGTTTAATTCTCATTTTCTGATTTATTTTTCTAGTGGTTTTAAAGAGAAAGAAAAATGTCTCTCCCTGGTTTTAATATTTTTATCTATTTGTTCATATTTCTGTTAATTAATTTGTTCTTTTTCCCTATAATGGATATATTATATATTACTCTATATTTTAATGTTTTCAATAAAAATATTCTAAATTAGTAGACAAAAATTATTTTCATTTTTAAGTTGAATATTATATCATCCTGTGGGCATACCCACACATTAATCAATTAGTTTGTTATTTGTAGATATTTTCATTAATCATAATCTTTTAAAAGTTTTGTTATAATTTGTTCGTGTGATAGTTTGAATATACTTGAACAAAAGAGTGAAATTACTAGGAGCTATGGCCTTGTTGGAGAAAGTATGGCCTTCTTGGAGGAAGTACATCACTGTGGGCATAGTCTTTGAGGTCCTATGCTCAAGTTTCATCCAGTGTGCAAGAAAGACTCTTCCTAGATGGCTTCAGAAGGGAATATTCTTTTGATGCCTGCAGATCAAGATGTAGAACTCTCTGCCTCCAGAACCATGTATGACTACATAATGTAGATGCCATGGTTTCTTTCATAATCATAATGGACAGAACCTATAAAATTGTAAGCCAGCTCCCATTAAATATTTCTCTTTACAAGAGTTTTCTTTATAAGATGTGTCTTGGACATAGAATCTCTTCATGGCAGTGAAACTGTAACTCAGACAGTTTGTCTTTCTTTATATTTTTCTTTCTTTTGGTGGGGTTGTGGGTGGGAAACATCATACTCTATAGCACAGAGTTATCTGGAATACATAGTAATCTTTCTTCAGCCTCTAAAATGCTTAAATTACCTGTATAAAACAACATTTTTAGCAATAATATTTTTATATTATAAAAAGTAATATAATGAATAATGTGCTTATATTTTTTTTTTACTGAAAACAGATCCACCTGACAGTGAAATAGACTGTGACCTGTCTTGTTATCCTGTTGTGTTATGTCCTGTTGTATAGGAACTAGTAAAATGCAGTCATTGAAATATAAAAAGATAAATGAAGTGCTCATTACTTTAAAATGTTAAAACACATGATTTTCAGAAGTTAGCATAATAGAGACAATCATCTACAAACAAACTATATATATAATTAAGAATGTATCTTAAGATACTATTAATTAATAAAACTTGAAATGTTCAAAGATGAGAAACATAAAGTCACATACATATAAATAACAATAATTGTACTCTGCAGGTTATATTTGTATGTTCAAAATATTTTTTTAAAACAGAGATTATAAATTTGAGAGGAATCACAGATTTAGAAGAGGAGTTAGAGCAATGGTTATGTATGGTATTATGGTATGTAGGGGTTGTACAGATGATTAAGAAGTAACAATTGTTGCTCTTTGGAGGACCAGGATTTGGTTCTCAGCAATCACATGTCACTCACAAACATCAATAATTCTAGTTGCAAGAGATTTAATGGTCTCTTCTAACCTCCATTTGCTTGCATAAAGCATGCACCAGATACACATACATGTAGATACTTGCAGGCAAAACAATCATATATACAAAATGTTTAAAAGTATATAGTTGTATTTACTTTAAAACAAACTTAAATTTAAATGTCCTTCCAGGTGGGTTGACAAATCTTTTAATCTGAACCATATGTCTGAGAAAATAGTTGTTCCAGTTTTGTGTGATCACTTTGCTAGAAACCTGCTTTTAGATCTAGAATATTTTTCACAGATGATACTCATAAATTCACTTGTCTGTTGTTTCTGTGCAAGGGGCAATATCTCTAGTACTTTTTATATTTCCAGTAACATACACCTGTGTTGGGAATTTCATATTGAAAAAGCCTTATTCTTGATTATTTCATGTATTGAGACAATAATATTATTACATCATTTTACCCTTTCCCTTCTCCTTTTCAAACCTTCCAATATACCCATCATTTTCTCTTTATCAAACACTTTCCATGCATTTTTATTATTATATGCATACACACAAACTCACATACACACATATGCACACATGCACACAAACACCCTAAATAGAGAAGTACAACTTATTCAGTCTATAATATGTATGAAGTTTTTCAGAGCTGACCATCTGGTACTAGGGACAATATTTTTTTATAACACATTCATGGTAATAGTAAAGGAAGAATAGTTTGTTCTCTTTGAAATATATTTTAAAGAATATGTCAGGCAATTTTACTGCATTTTTACTTAATTAGTAATATAGAAACATCACACACTTCTATCCTATTGCAAATGATGATTTAATTCTTCCAATTCTATTAGTATTCATAAAGTCTCCATGTTTCTCCAAGTAATTATTGTTATTAGAGTCATTAAAATTGTTCATATATGACTTATTGATATAAATTCCTAATAAAACTATTTGAAATCGTATCTTTTGTCACTTGTTTTCCCAGCTAAGTATCTAGAGAAAATGATAACTTCTAAAGCACTATTTTCACTGCAGATGATATTTCAAAGAACTTTCTACCTTTTAAATCATTGATTTTATTTGATATTATCTTATACGCCTTAGAGATATTGAGGCTCTTTTATTATTTATTGTTTTGCTATTGTTATAATTTAAAGAGTAGAATAACTCTTTAATAATATTGTTCTTAAACTTTAGTAAAAATCAGAATTACTGAAAAGATTATTTTTGAAAATTTATTTTTATTTTTTATTGTTTATACATTTGAGGAAATGTGAATGTATGGAGAGGTGCATACAGATAGCAAACAAAAACATTAGTTTTCAAGAAGTAGGTTGTTGTGAACAATCCAGTATGGCTGCTGGGAACCAAACTTGGGAGTTTTATAAGAGTAGTATTTACAGTGAAACATGAAACCATTTCTTTAGCCCATACCTAAGAAATCATTAAAACTGGCCTTTTTTCTGAAAACCTTAGACTCAGAAGACCAAAGTTAGTACTTGATAGGGGGAATATGATGACATACATCATTATATATTTTAACATATTAGAGAAAGAAGTGTAGAATATAGAGATGATAACTCATTGGTAAAGGACACGTACTGCTTTTGGACAAGATTCCAATTTGTTTCCCAGTGCACATGTCAGTTGATTCTCAGCCACCTGTTACTTTCATGCTGAGTATTAAATGCCCTCTGTCTTCTTTGAGTACATGTATTTGTATATACATTCCACACTTAGACACAGATACATCTACAAAATTAAACATTTAAAAAAATCTTTGAAAATATAAAGAAATATTACTTCTATATACAAGGGTAAATTTATCACCAAATTTTGAATTTGGTGAACAATATTTAGTTCACCCTCATGAGTAATTTTATGCATCTCTCAGAAGTTCACTATATAATTCAAGTAGAAAAGAACTTACAGTATATATTGGTAGGGTTCTCTTATATTTATATGACTGATTATTTATTTAAATATATAGTCAACATTGTACAGTGTGAATTTATTCTATGAAGTAGACATACTTTATAACATTGTATCTTTTAGCTGGATACATAAGGATAAGATTTTGTTTTTTTCTCTTTTTTGCTTTTTTAAGTTACTGCCTGATGTCTATAGTTCTTAATCCTCCTCAGAGAATGCTAATGTCTAGATAATGTTAAAAACTATTTCTTTTCAAGATTTTGAAGATAGAATCACAAAATTCTGTGTCCTGGTTCAGTCTGTACAATTAACTACAATGCTCAGCTTCTATATGCTAGATCAGTTGAATTCACTGGGGTGCATTCCTTCTTCAGATATACTTTCTCTGACCATTATATTGCAAATAGTTATAGTTTCAAAGGATCTTGAATCTATACTTTAGAATATAAGTTTCCAGAGGATACAAAAGTTGCCTTAGTTCTGTATATCTTAGGTAGGTCTCGGGCCTTAGCTAGAACCATGACCTTGCTATGTCCTGTGGGTACTTAACAAATGCTATAAATAAAGATTAAACTCTTCTCCTTGAGCTGAGGACGATCAACAGGGATCTGACTTTCCTGCAGGGACTACAACAGAATGTAGTTTGAAAGAAAAAGAAGAAAGTTCAACTGTGGATGAAAGCTCCGTCAGGAAACAGGAAAACTGATGATTAGCTCCTTAGTGTCATATTCATGCTGGGAAGTTAACCTCTCCTAAGAACCAAACACTGTTTGAGACAGAATTGTCTTCTGGAAGAACTCCAACTAACAACAGCTCTTCACCTTCTGCACTTTAAAGAATGCAACACAATTTGTATTCTGTATGTATTTTTAAGGTTGACTGTAGGAAATCAAATTTAGTGTTCAAAAACAGGAGTCAACTTATATTCTCAAAAGTGTCAGCTACCAGAGGGGTCTTTCTCTTCTTTGTACCTTCATCTTCATTTTTTCCTTGACCAGCAGAAGACTTTTATATTGTCTTTCTCATTTATTTACTAATATCTTGCTCCTAGAAGACAAGACAAGAACTAAGTAACACTTGTAATCAATAATCAGTAGAGAGTATGACTTTTCTCACATTAAACTCTTTCTCTCTCTCTCTCTCTCTCTCTCTCTCTCTCTCTCTCTCTCTCTCTGTTTGTATATGTATATGTAGTAACGTGTATGGAACCTGACCATTACTTTTGTATTAATTATGCATAAATTAAGAATGTTATACATATATTTCAGTTACACAGAGAATTCTATTCTTAATATGAAACATCCCCAAGGTCATATTCTTTTAAATTATCAACAGTTAAAACTGTACATTATTAGAAGGGAAAATAGGAATATATAAAGACAAAATAGTGAAATTCTATTTTTTAAATGTTATCAGAATTGTCCTTTCTCATATATATATATATATATATATATATATATATATATATATATGCTTTACTCCTTTCACTTAATCATGCTTACTTCCACAATATCATAGTAAAAGATATGGATATATTAGAATATAAATCAAAATATCCTTTCTTCATTAACCTTATTTTGTGAAAAAAATGAACAAAATCCAAAAATTTTGTTTGAGTATGAATGGGTTCACTAAGAAATTCTATACTAATTTAAAAATCAGAAAATGATCAGCATATGAATAGAATATAAGAAGCTTATGATAGATCATATTTCTAAGTCTGCTACAAAAGATAGAAAATCATAAGACTAATTACAAACAACATGGGATTATTAGTGTTTCTTTGAAAGCAACGTCTTTCTTGGCTCTTAGATAGGTTTTAACTCACATATACAATAAAATGCTCATGGTCACATAAAATTTTCACTGTATGAATGGCCTTTGAATTTGTGCCTCAGAAACTTGAGAACTTAAATTCATGGGCCACAGATGGTAAATTTTAGGGAGATCAAGAGAGAAAAATGTCAGTACTTAACAGGAAGGGGTTGTACTAGTAAGGTAGTAGACTTAGGAAGGCTTTACTGGGTGAGAAAATGGAGGAGAAAATGAACTAGTCAATCCAGTTTTCATTCTAGCATCCAGATGTCTTCCAGTTTCAAAAAGGTTTCTCCTTTAGGGCTAAATGAATCAGGAAAAAACAAAACATGCTCCTTTCACCTTCTGATATCTATAATCTCTCTCAAGGATGAAGCCATAAGAGGCTAGGAGAAGTGAGACATAGATGGGAGTACTTTGAAAGAAATTTTGAGGGAGTAGAGAAGGTAAAAGCTTTGTAGCTCCATCTAATCTTAAGCTATGTTCAAGAGACATATCTTTTCCTAGCAGAAGTGACAATTAGTTTGGCTGCTTGAGAGAAAACAGGAGAATTGAGGAGACAGATATACAATTGAAGGATAATAGTATATGTCCATTTTGCATTTGATATGCTGAGTTCTTTGTATGATTTTATAAATCCATTGTCATTACTTCAAAAAGGTCATGCTCTGTGATTAGAGCATAGCCTACCTGATCCTAGTTTTTATTTTGTTTTTTAGGATGTGTTTATTAGTCTATCCATTATTATCTGCTCAATGTGCCATTCATGTCATGTCTTACCTGTTTGTTAAAAATAAAAATCAAGACACTTTTCAAGTAAATTGGTAGTAACACTAGATAGATTAGCTACAGTAAAGAATGAAAATCTATAAAAGCACATTCTTAACTATTTAATTACTTCCAATGATTAGACTGGTATTAATTCATTTCAAAAGGATTTTTGTTGTTGTTGTTCCATTAAGTAGGTTAAACACAGAGGTGGACAAGTAATTGCTAATAAAGACTCTTAGGAGAGCTAAAGATAATTTGAATTAAGTACTAAACATGCAACATCCCAACATCTAGCCAGTCAGTGAAACTATGTTCATGTAATCAGCTTTACAAAAGGTTCACTATCAGGTGTCACTTCTTTCTGGGAACTTTCTTATAAAAGAGTGCATTCTTGCAATTGAATTTGACAACTTGATATCATCTGCCATGTCCCTAACCTATAGTCTCATAGCCAATCCTAGCTATTTACTTTGAGTGAACAGATCTGAGTGGACGGTTTTCAGCTGACATTCATTCAAAAGCCAAGAAAAAAGCCAGGTTCAAAACTAAGTGCTTTAGTTAGGAGAGATGACAGAGGTTCTGGTTAGTCAACAAAATGATGGACTGGGTATTAGGACTATCTTGTACCTCACTGGTACAATTAGGAATGACTATGCTCTAATAGCATTTTGAGAGAAAAGTTTTATTTTAACAGGAAGGGTAAAGCTAGGTGATGAGAGAGAGAAAGACGGGGGGAGGGGGATGGAGGCAGATGTTCACATGTCTCCACCAGTCAAAGATAGTTAATATATCTAGGTTGGGTATTGGGTTACACTTCTGATTGAACATTACCAAACTTATAAAGCCTTTGATTAACATTTTTAAAATGTATAAAATCAAAAAGGAGGAGGGGGAATGGGATAGGGCTTTCTAGGGAGGGGAAATGGGGAAAGGGGATGGCATCTGATATGTAAATAAAATATAAAATAAATAAATAAACACACACACACAAAGAAAGATTTCAGTGAAGTGGTTCAGAAAGACATCTATAGAAAATGAGTTTGGGAACCATATAAAATAAATGGGAAGTGAGTCTAAGTTGACCTTTTAAAATGGAATATAGTTCCTAACATTATTACAGTTGTGTTTTGGTAATTTTCATGTAGGTAATGTGGTAATATGAATGAGAATGCTCACAATACTTTGTCACCAGTTGGTGGAACTACTTGGAAATGATTAGAAGCCCTAGCCATGTGGAAGGTGCTTGATTTGTGACTTCAAAGCCCATTTCTATCCAAATTAGCTCACTCTGTTTCATGCAATAGCTCAGGATATAAGCTCTTAGGTACTGTTGAGGCACCATACCTACCTTCCTGATATCATACCCTGCCATGATGGTCATGAACTCTCATACTCTCATACTTTGAAAGTATAAGCCCCCAAATTCTTTCTTATATAAGTTTCATTGATCACAATGTGTTATCACACCCATAGAAAATTACTTAAGACAGAAATTGGTACCAGGGAGTGGGCTACTGCTGTGATAGACCTGACCATGCTATCTTTTAGATGGATGTGGAAGACTTTGGAACCTTTGACTAGGAAAGCAGTTGACTGCTGTAAACAAAGCTTACTGTGACATCCGAGAAGTGTATTGAAAAATAGTGTTGCTGAGAGATATGTGGACTATGGAAGCACAGTTCAAGAGCTTTCAGAGTTAGATATAATATTAGTCACTGTACTAATGGCCATCCTTGTGGAGTTTTCAAATTAATGTGTCTTCTTTTATTCCTTGTCCTAAGAATCTGCCTAACTTCATTCACAGCAGAGATTTTAAGAGAGTGTAATATTGACTTAGATACATAGTTACTAGTAATCTTAATCTTCTGCAAGTATACAATGAACAAAACAGGTGGGAAAAAGAAATGAAAAATATATTCTTTGAAAAGAAAAAAGATCAGTAGGAAATTTAATGTCATCATCAAAGTTTGTACTAAAAAAAAAAAAAAAAGATAAAGAAATGCCTGATTCAAATGAAATAAAGGGAATAGCTTATGGAATTTGTGAAATGAAATTACTGCTAAAAAAGCCACAAAAATCAAAGTTTATGTATAATATAAAATAAAAAGAGAAGATGTAGATCCATACAAAGTAAGCACCTGAACATAGGAGGAGCAGACACTTAGTTCTGGCTTTAGACTCATGAGGCATATACTAATAAAGTGGCTTCAGAATCTTTCTTCTAAAAGTCACTGAGGCAAAGGAAGTAGCAGGGGTGTCCCTGCATGAAGGCACAAAAAGGCCATTGCATTTAGTTGTGAAACTGAAGCTGGTATTCTACTGTTGATCATCAGATATTGGAGCAGGTAAGGCCCTGTGAGATATCTTCCAGGGTGAGTTTCCTTCAATGTCTAGAACAAGCCCATTATAGAGAAGTATGTTGCAGTTAGAAAAGGTGGAAGGGCAAAACTACCTAATCTTTTGACACAAAATCCAGAGCTATAGGTTTTAGTGTTTGCCCTGATGAGTTTCCATTTTGTTTTAATGCATTATTTCTTCTCTATGACCCCATTCCTCCCTTTTGAAATGGTTATATATATTCTATGCCATTGTATGTTGGAAACATGTAACTTGATATTTGACTTTATGAGAGATTATACTTAAGAAGTTGACTTGAGTCTCAGAAGAGTTTTTGGACAGCAACACTGTATCGAGACAAAACAATCTATTGAGATATTTGAAGTTGGAAAGAAATATGTTTTCATTATAATATGGTCTTGGAATCTTTCTCAATAGAATCACTGAAGTCAGGCATATGGCAAGGTTGTCCTTACATGAAGGGACCAAGAAAAATTTACATGTAGTTGTGAAAGTAAAGCCTGGATTGTATTAGAGATACTCATATACTAGAATAGGTAGAGGCCACATAGAAGATCTTCCAAGGGAGACATGCATTTAAGCTCTGTAATAAGCCCATGAGAGAGAAGTGTGTTGTCACAAGCCTATGTGATCCGGGAAATAGAATATGGTGGTTTCCATGAGAATGAGCTCACTAGGTTCATATATTTGAATAACCAGTACAGAGTTGATTGGTGGAACTGTTTGTGAAAGAGTAAGAGGTGAGGATGTTTTAGAAAAGACAGGCCACTGAAAGTGGCTGGGCTTTTAGAATTTAAAAGCCAATGTTTTTCCCAGTTAGATAACTCCTGTCCTTGTGCTTATGAATCAAAATATAATCTTTTATCTATTTTAAAACCATGCTATCCACTATGATGTTTTATAGACATACCCTCTGAGACTTGGAGCTCTAAACAGACTTCTAAATGCTTCCTTGGTTTTTGGTGTCATATCATAGAAATATAAAAGTAACCAAGCCTGATGATGACATTATTTGGGCTTTCCCATTTACAAATAATGAGCATTAATAATATGAACAAAGAGGTAGAGAAGTGGTAAAATGTACATTATTTTTAAATCAAATCAAAATAAAAATGTTATAGGGCATTAAAAATTTGGACCAGAATTTAGGTCCTTGTGAAGTCTAGATATCCCAAACATTTTTATAGAAAGCATCAGAATTTAAGGAAATATTCTCTTTGGAAACATTCTGATTAATTTGTATTGACATATAGTTCTTAATAATTTTATTTATCTAATTTTTATATCATGAATGTGTTTAAACTGTCAGAGTGGCTTTCTAAATTTAGATAGTCTTTTCTTATGAAACATTATTTTTAAAAAAATTATGCAGGGGACTAAACCATTCAAAGTGATTTATTCAAATCAAAGAGGAAGAAAAAATGTCAGTATCATTACTCAAAGTCAAACTATAATTAGTATCAAACTTGTGTAGCACTTCAACTTGATATTCACATTACACGTACAAGTTTGATAAACTATGACTGTTTCATAAAGGAGCATAAAAGATTCTAAAAAGTAAGTGTTAAAGAATCACAAAGACAGTAGTGAATATTGTATGTGAGTTTAATATGTTGTCTAAGAAATAGTTCCACATTCAACAGTGCTTACTGCTGCTGCAAAGAACTTGAATTTGATTCCTAGTATTTACATGAGTTGGTTCATAAATTCCTAAAATGTTAGATCAAGTAGACTGGTTGCTCATTTCTGAGCACTGCAGTAACTGAATATACATGCCGCATATACAAACATGTAAGAGCACATATATGCACATAAGTTGAGAATAAGTAAATTAGTAAGTTAAATAAATTGTGTTTGTAGCCAGTGATTCATAATCTATTTTTTATATGGCTGTGAATACAGGCAGATTATCACCAACCATTCATGAACTAACTAAATCCGTTTAAGATGTGTCTATATGAAAGGGCATATGTGTAGATTAGTGTTCACATGAATAAGAAGGTTATAGGATAACCTTGGGTGTCATTGTTCAGCTGTCTTCTACCTTTTGTTTGAAAGAGAGTCCCAATTAGTCTGGAGCCTCACCAAAATCATCCAGAGATCCCCTGGCTTCTGTCTCCTCAGTTCTGAGACTACCATGTGTGACTCTGCACCCAATTTTTTCTTAATGTGAGATGTGAATCTTGTGAGTTGTATGATTTGTTTACTGATTCATCTACACAATCTATGTCTTCTTTTTACTATATAGAAAAATTCTATATGATGCCATCCATGAAAAACAAGCTGTATCTGTACTAAGTCTGACTGTACTTTGATCTTGGAATTCTAGCCTCTAGATAAATTAAAAGCACATTTTTGTTGGCTAAAAGCCACCTAGAATTTAATATTTTATTATATCAGCTTGAATACATTACGGAAAAGTAAAACTGATTTAAAGTTTTTGTCAAAGAATATCATGTTAGACACTATAGACAAGGGATTAAGAGTAGTATTTGTCACTGCACTAAGTTACTTTGAAGATTGTCTCTGTCATTTGTATATTAAATAAGGAGAAAATCAAGTGTGAGTGAAACCTTAGTAATGCATTCAAAATTTTTCAAAATGTTAAAGTGGTCAAAATATATTGAAAAACTAGAATTATTCATGCTATACTGCTATAGGCATGATGCAGAGTAAAGTGGTTCTAGAGAATGGTTCTAGAGAATGGTCATGACACTAATGAAAGATTTTCTAAAATATAAGAATGTAGAATAACTAAATTAATTTATATAGAGTTTAATAACATTGATATCTTATATTTTGGACATTTTAATTTATACCATTTTATACAAGCCTACTTATTTTTATATACTCAGTGTTCCATAGTTATTTTTCTTTTGTCAACATTTCTGCTGTGTAGATAATTCAAACCACAATTGAAAATTGTACACAATTATTTCTTCTGTTAAAATCTCATGGTTCTTGTAGGTCTATGACACTAGTAACTAAATATTGAAGGCAATTCTGAGGTTTTCACCCATTATTAATAAGCTCCAACACATGAAATTCTATACATATTAAAAGAGAACATCATGGTATAGAGCAAAAGGTGGAATATACTAAATTACAATAAATGTCATGTAAGACACACAGAGAAATGGAAATCAGATAGACAGTAGTCATATCATTCCAGAGGACATTTGTTAATGACTTCTTTCAAGTTGCCTTCCATTTAAAACACTCAACTGGCCATAAAAATAATTCATTCAATTTATGAATTCATCAGTGACATAACACATCAATGAGGGTAGATATCTCACAAGCTGCTTATCCTTTGGTGAATAGATCTATTATCTAGAGAAGATTAATCTTTCAACACACTTGTGCCATACTTTGCGTCCAATCCATAGTGAAGACAATTTCAGACTTGTAGTCTTGTATAACCTTTTGCTTCTAAAGTTAGCGAATAGTTTTGAAGAACCTTTAGAATAATGATAATCTATAGGGTATCTCCAGCACATGCTTGCTCATGCATTCCACTTAGGATTGATATATATTTTTTAAAAAAAAAAAACTGCATTCTTCAACTACCTTGGAACCTCAGGCTATGTTTTTATCTGTCATTCTAGATTCGTAGACAAAAACCTAGCAAACCTGACCTCTGAGAGGTTCCATCCAGCAGTTGACTGAAACAGATACAGAGACTCACAAGCAAAGATTAGACGAAGCATGGGTAGTCTTGTAGAAAAGTTGGGAGAAGAATTGAGGAACCTTGAGGGGATGAGGATGCTACAAGAAGCCCAACAGAGTCAACTAATCTATGTCTTTGGAGGATCCCAGAGCATGAACCACCAGCCAAAAAAACATATAAGAGCTGGACTTAGACTCCCACAATTATATAGTAGATATCTAGCTTGGATTTTTTGAGGATCACCCAAAAAGTGAATTGAGGGCTTACCCTGATGTTGTCTGCCTAAGGATCCTGTTCCCCTAACTGGGCTGCCTTATCTGGCCTCAGTGGGAGAGGATGTGCCTAGTCCTTCTGTAACATGGGGTACCAGGGTATGTTGGTACCCAGGAGGAGTTCTACCACTTCTTAGAAGTAAAGTGGAGGATTAGAAGGAAGGGCCATGTGAGGAGAGAACCAGGAGGACGAGGGTAGCTATGATTAAAATATAAAGTGAATAAATACATAATTTAATGGGAAATGCATTTAAAATTAAAATAAGCAATAAATTATTCTTAGTAAAATTCTGTTCCAAAGATTGATTAGAGATATCTTGTTATTATTTTGTCTAAGAATACATCATTAATTTTAGCACTGTCAATACATTTTTATTTCACTAAAGATAATATGTGTATCATTTGTATAATATGAGGAAGCCAAATATAGTACTTAATTAGCACACTATTGGATTAGCAAAAACTATTGTTAACAAATTTTTAGCAGAGAGACTGTACCTAGATTTTATATCCAAAAGGTACAGAAATACATTTGCATATAAGGTACTATTTCTGCTCCTAAAACACATTAAAGCTATTCATACACTTCACACTATATTATTATTTTCTTTCTGATAATAAGTTTTAAAAATATATGTTCATAGTTTAATTTTATTTTGTACAGTTATATTTCCAAAGTTATTATAAATAGCTAATTTTAAATGTCAAAGAAAACTGTACACACAAAGCAGTGAAGGAGGTAAAAAGCTAAAATAAGAACAAAAAGTTATTTAGATATGATATGTTTATACGTTAGCTGGCAAAAAGAAAACTGGGAATTATTCACCATTCTGAAAAGAAGAAAAGTCTGAAAGTATGTGCCAACCAGTGCTGCATATTTTAATGATGTGTATTACTTAGCAAATAAAATGTTCACTATTGGTAATACAGTAGTAAACTCTGTCTGATAACAGTCACACAAAACTAATTTAAATGGTTGCTATAGGAAAACTTTAAAAAAATATTTCCCAAGATTCTTTACCAAAGAACTCTTGAACTGTGATTTTGAGACAACAGACCTATGATTTTTTTTCATTTATTTGATAAAACAACTTTTACAGATACACCACTAGTTACTCTTCTGATATGTAATAGTGAGTATACTAAACATATTTTCTAAACATTTTAGAAAGCTAAAAGAAAGTCTATTGTATATAAAGAAATGATAAGTATTTAGTGAATAAATATGTTAAATCTGATTTTAGAAATTGAGGGTTAAACCCTTATTATGCCTTTTAGGTTCTTATACAAATAATCCTTTTTTCAAAGCACTTGTAAAATTATATTTAGTCTCATTTTACCTTAATATCACCAGATATATTTTAATAAGTTGTTATGAATAGATGATCTTTAAAATTAGTTTATATCTAAGGAGTTTAATAACATGTTTCAATATGCTTATATTACATAGAACTTGAATCTAGCCCAATATAATCCCTACAACAACCCAAGGGAATATGACTTCATTTTACAACATTTAATGAATGAATTTTGCCAATAACTTGAGAATGAGCCTCAAAAACTATTTTTCTAAATATTTTCCTGAGTAAAGCACATTTGGTACAATACACTCATTTCCCCCTTTGTGCCACCCTTAGCACAGAATCTAAGTAATTTTATTAAAATCATAGACTACTAAGTTATAATCAGGTATTAATAAGCTATTATACTTCTAATGAATAACTAAATAGATACAGAAAACTAATACAATGTCTATTATAAGTGCCATTGATATAAGTAAAAGTATTTTTATTAAAAAGTACAAAAATTACCTCTTTTATTCTTTTTCCTACAGTCTATCTATCTGTTTTGATCAGTTGTGTCCTTGAGGGAAGGACAAAAATAATGGAAACAAGGCACTGTCTTTTGGAAAGAAATTTCCTGCACATTCTTAAAAACTGACCCACCATGATACATGACATATGATTTTGTCAGGTCAATTGACATCTTATTCTCACAACTTTCTTAATTGATTGTCAGTCTACAAAACACCAAAGGAAAAGCCAACTCAGAGAATGACTACAGGCTGTGGAGTCCATATTCAATATACTGAATCTCCTGGCAAAATTTTAAGTTGTTTAGAGATCCTTGATAACAAAATATATTAGCTTTATAGTAAATGGGTTTTGGGTCTTGTGTCCCACCCACTCTTCCTCTTAAAAAAAAAGAAGAAGAAAAGTAAAAATGATACTTCACAATGCTTCACAAAATTTCATACTTTACTGCTTAGTATAGGTATATACATCTTTTTGTACCTCATGGAGGCCCTTTCTCAGAGCTTCATTGGGAGTGTTTAGACTCATGCACATTCTGAAATATAATCAGTGTTTTAATATATAGTTCTTCCACTATTCATTGTATTGTGCTGGCCTTAATGAAATGAACACTGCTAAGCTCTATTCTTCATAGCTATGGATGTGAGACAGGGGAACAGTTGAAGACAAATCCTCTCCAAATATGTACATGTATTCTATTTTCTAATTGAAAAAGAGGATTTTCTTAATCACTATTAATGGTTCTGTTATCAAGTATTGCCTATATTTTAGTTTAATAAATTATTTCTGTTTTATGTGGACAAAGTTTTAAGTTATCTAAGGTACATTCCCACTTTAAACAGGAAAGGGTTGCAATACCTATACTTTTCTGATATTATTATGATGAGTGGGAATTCCAAATAATTCAAAATGGAATAATTTCTAGATTATACTATGATTATCATTGCTAATACACATTTATGATGAATTAACTCCAAATGTATGAGTTCTACCTAGGATATTTCTAAAAATGTTTTATCCTTCTATTATCGTTACCTGAGTTTGGCTCAATGATGTCAGAGGCATGACAGGTAGATAAGAAATCTTTGGACAGATTTTGTTTCCCAAACCAGATGGCCCAATACACACTATTATAAAAAAAGAAATAAGAAGAATGAGGAGAAATAGATAATATTCTTTTTTTTATGTGCGCTTCCATTTTAGGAGAAAAGTATGTGGTCTTCCAGCATTCGTCTGGTTTAACTTCTCAACAACAGTAAAAGCAATAACTTTCTGAACTAAGTTATATATTGTAATGATTATTTGTTTTTCTTGCAGTACCTAACAATGATCATCCTTATCAAAAGTCTGTCTTCCTCAGTGACTATTTAACTAATATTCTAAGTAGTGCCATGTTATGAAAAAAGTATTTATCTCTCTTTAGAAACATTCATAATAGAATAAACCATGGTGAACAATGTTTTGGGGAACTGTGAGAGAGGCTCCAGGAAATATGGCAAAAGGTCTTTTATATCAAGTACATTTTAGTCCCTGGATTGTTCTTAGATGTGATTTTATGCCTATTATGACAAACATTCACAATCAATTTATAGTATATCTTTATTCTTGTTGGATATCAGATTATAGCTGCAGAAACCCATCTAGTTAGTGTAACCTGAATCTCAATATGTCCTTTTGCCTTGCTTTCATGATTTTCCCGATATAATGTATAGTATATACCAACAATTGTGTTGCTTTGTGTCAAACAAACTTACTTGGATCATAGCTTTCTTTTATACATCTCTGTATAAATGTACACTAGAACTGAAGTAGGGTTGCTTGCAGCATTATATTGTAGTCTGCCCCATTATTTCAGATCCTCCGATCCCAGGTCCAACAGGTAAGATTTGTACATGTCAGCTGCAAAATCAACAAGTGGCTCCTAGACAGGGATATGTTACATTAACAGGTATTCATATCCCAAGTCATTACTTCAATATCAATAAAGATAATTAGTACTATTAATATGTAAGAAATGGTTAATACAAGTAAAAGGTTTATAATCATATCAATCAATACTTTTTGTTTGTTTGTTTGTTTGAGACAAGGTTTCTCTGTGTATCCCTGGTTATCCTGGAACTCACTCTGTAGACCATGCTGTCTTCAAACTCAGAAATCTGCCTGCCTCTGCCTCCCAAGTGATGGGATTAAAGAGGCATGTGCCACCACTGACCGGCTTCAATCAATACTTTTAATACCACATTTAGAGTAATTTTTCCATAGCTAATACACAAGGCAATTGAAAACATACTTGAAGGTAGCTGGTGTAATTATTTTTGAAAATTACAGTTACTAGGTAAGAAGAATGGTATCTTCCAAGTCTAAGAATAAATGGCACTTAATGATGCTAGAAGTTCCCAAATATTCTATTGTTTTGGTCCCAATTTTTTATTGGGTAGTAGAATTCTAAACTGAGAATGTACAAGATTTCCATCATGCCAGGCAAGTAATTCCACAACACTCTTCCAAAAATATCTTTGAGAAAATTGCCAGTAAACAGAGGTGTGATTGCAAATCTAGAAGTATCTTCAGAAGAGCAACAAAATAGCCATGTGGACCCAAGCCAATAAACCTATACCTTGAAAGATTAGGTACCTTGCACATATTGCCATGACAAGTAAACCAATGCAGAGGGTTATATATCTGAGTAATGGTTTCACATGCAGCCACTATGGGCTTTCTAGTCACATTAGCTAAAAACTGGCTATAATGATTGATATAAAAGTAACAGTTCCAAATAGGCCAATACTAAATCCCAAGAGTATGTTATAACCTCTATCTGAACAATGGACTTTAGAAATTGATTTTTGCTTCTAAAACAATATGAGAGGGTCTCAGAATCCAGAGAAATAACAGCTTTAATTCACTCTTCCTTTGGACCTGGATTTATCCAATCCACCATTTGTAATAGTGGAGGATGAGGTACATAAACCCAATATACAGGCTCAGAATTTCTTACTGAGCTTATACAAGTCAATATCATCATCATAACCATCAGCAGATGTTCACAAGTACAAGATGCTCCAATACTCACTACTATTCTTTCTGCCTTATGGGTACTAACCTTAATTTTTCCTAATGTGAGTGGTATGTTCTGTTCTTTTTCCCTGAGTTTTTAAAATATAAGACTGATACTTTCTCAGTCATTTTATTCATAAGATTTATTATTATGGTCCACATTTCTCCTAGATTGTATGTAGCAAAGAGGAATACATACTTCTGTGGTGGATTTATCTGGAATGATAGAGGCATATCTCGTCCATGAATCATGTTGTTATCCTGGTGCCCATTATTTCTGATGCCCAGTGATATGGTACTTTATACTATCTGGGATAGGACAGTGGCTACATGTAAGGCTAAGCACCTGAAAATGCCAAAAAGCTTGAGTAATAGGGTCCCCTTGGGAAATTAAAAAAAAATAGAATGAATAAGGTAATAGCAGTATCATGGGAAGATGCCCCCCTATTTTATGTTTTAAAGTTTTCTTTTTCTACAAATGCTTTACTTTGTTGATAGGATATGTTGAACTTTCAATAGACCTGTGCAGATCTTGTCTGCTGTAACTAGGACCTTAGGATCCAAATGAATGGTGCAGATTACAGTCAAATGCTGTAGAGAAACTTATTTAGTTTTAATGTACTGTTATACACAAATGTAACAAAGAAAGTGCAATCATCCAAAGAAGGCTGTTTGAGTCAGAAAAGTATATAAATAAATGCAAGTAAGCATATACTAAACATTAACAGAGCAGTACTTTCCTAGAATTTTCTCAGGATAGAGCAATTTAAAACAATTGACTGATATGTACTATATGTCATATCTAGACAAACATGTGTGCAAGGCAGAAGGACATATCCAGATTAGGGGCACACTGACCAGATTGGGTTTCGTAGCTATGTTCTGATATCCAACAAAAATAAACATATCTGATAAATTGACTGCAAATGTTTGTCACAGGAGGCATGAAATTAAATCCAAGAACAATCCAGGGAATAAAGTAGGCCTAAGGAAAAGTTCTCTGTGGTTATGTTTTTTTTTTTCCTAGAACCTCTCTCACAGGTCCCTAAGGCAGTGCTCACCATAGGTCATTCCATTGACTGTGTTTAGACATATCCCTATTTGTGTGTCATTATTTTGAACATGTTTTGAGAGGTATGTTTCACAAACTCATGGCAATAAATAAGAAAAGTATTTTGTATATCAGAGGTTATATCATGTAGTTCAAGTACATAGATCATATTTTTATTCCACCAATTTACTGATTAACATAAGTTAAAGTTAAATTATTACACTTTATTTTTCATATATCTTCTCCTTTAGTGGTATATATATGATCTTCATTTATTCCATATTCATATACAATTTATGTATGCATGTCTGCAAATGTCTATCTAATATGTATTTTATATATCTTTTATATGATTCTGTCTTTATGTATAATTTAATATATTTCATTATAATAAAATTTACAAAGAAACTATTACAGGCATAAAATGTAAAATATTTTCAATATATTTGACACATCTCTCAGCATTTCTCTCTTCCTAAAAAAAATTGATCAGCAACATAAATCCCCTACTTATCCTATCAATATTCCTTTAACTATCTATACCAACAACTCTATAATTATACTGATCTCATTTTATCCAGATATACATTTATTGTAACTAACAAACTCATATTTTTTAGTATTATTTCATTAGGTTTCATTTTGAGTTTTTTCTTACTGTTAGTTTTCTGTAGTTGAGTACTGCACTGTGATGGTTGATAATGTCTCCTCAGGCTCCTCTTAGTTCTCACTTTTTCCCTTTTTTATTTTTATGTTTAATTATTTTTATAATTTCAACAGATTTGAAGATCATTAGTGATGTTTCATACTAACCACCCAATTGAAGATTTTGTAATTCTTTATGATTAAACTCCACAGTACAATATAAACCACCATTGTCCTAATATTTCATAACAGGTATATTCTATCTCTATTTTTTATTAATGTTAATTTTGATGTCAATCACCTGGATGAAAAGGTTAGTCGGCTGCATTGTAAAATTACTTTCCACAACTGCCACTCCCAACTTTCTCTAATTTCTGAAAGGAAGTGACTATCATACATAACATTATTTTAAGAAATATAGACAGTTATCTTCCCTTCTTTTGGAGAGCTTATCTGCACACTTTATCTGAGACAGATCTTGATAGAAAACAACTCTTTTCACTTCACTCTTTTTTACTAACTCTTCCATGAACTTATATCAATTATCATTCATGATTATTTTTATGCTAAAGGAAAATACAAGACTACTTTATTCATTTATTTACCGAGTTACTTCAGCATTGGCCATTGCAAAATTTTACATTTGTCTTTCTACCTTTTGATATATCCCTTTTTATATCAAAAGAATTTTTGCTACTCAAAGATACTATATAGGATTATCTTCTACATTTGAGGTTCTCATAAAATAATAAAAAAAAATTCCCAAAGTACCACTGATTATTCAAATAGTAATTTGTATGACAAACTATTTAAGCATTATGGATATGAATGGAAATATATTTTTAGACTCATGAGAAAATAGAAAAATATATCTGTATATACTAAGTTCTGTATGTATCTACATAATGGTATCTCCTCATAATGGTATGTATGTCTTATAAAATTGTCTGCATGTTCATTAAGGTAAAATTGAATTCATAACAATGTTCAGAATTTTAAATCATCATCACAAATATTATTCTAGCCTTCAGGATTATTTATTTGTAAATTGAATCTCCAACAGTGAGAAATCTGTTTCCTACCGTCTGCTACTCATTTACTTATTAATTTCCAGCATAGTTGGAAAGCAGTATCAAAATTCTTAACACATGCCTCAGTGTAAAACTACTTTTTCAGATATACCATAGTGTTTTCCATCATTTCCATTGTCTTTATTACAAAGTGCTTTTATTTTCACAGTTGAACACCTTTTCCCTCTCTAAATGAGGTGTTATACAAATTTTAATATAATTAGACCACCAAATAAAGATTAAATGCAGACTTTTTGCCCTTTCTTTGAGAAATCTCATTGCCTTATCAACAAGAAATTGCTACAGAGACCCATAGTCAAGCTTTTTTTTTTTTTTTTTTTTTTTTTTTTTTTTTTTTTTTTTTTTTTTTTTTGAGATTTCACTTAGATTCTAAGTGGTCCCTTACAAAATATCTTTAATAGGCCTACGTCACAATTTGCTCTACTAAACTGTTTTAAAATTCTTAAGGTTTGAATAGGATTGGCTTTCATAGAGTCATGTGTTTCAGTGCTTTGCCATAGGGAGTAACACTATTAGGATGTGTGACTTTATTGCAGGAGTTTTGGCCACATTGAAGGAAATGTGTCACTGTGTAGGTTGGCTTTTAGGCTTCTTATGTTGAAGCTCCACTTAGTGCAAATGAAAGTTTCTGCCTGGCTGCTTGCAGAATACAGTCTTATTCTTCCTGCCTTCATATACAGATATAGAATGCTCAGCTCCTATAGCACCACATCTGCCTGCAATTCTGATTGACAATGGACTGAACCTATGAAACTGTAAGCCAACCTCAACTAAATATCTGCTTTAAAAGAGTTGTCTTCATCATGGTGTCTTTTCTCAGCAACAAAATAGAAACTAAGATAGGTAAAGGTTACTGGAATGTCTTCAATCATTGTGAGCATATTAACAGGAATAATCACATAACTGATTAACCTTCCATTCTTATCTTCAGTTTCTTCTCTACTATATAAAAAATATTACTCTGTTCAATGTTCCCTGACATTCGTTATTGCAGCAAGTCTAAAACAACCAGTTCAATAATTACAAAACTGGAACAAAATCTAAACATCCATTTATATTGATCATTACAGATATTCATCATGATAATAAAAAAAAGCTATCTAACAGAAAATTTATATAGGAAGCATGGTTCTTCCTGTGACTGTACCTCCCCATGAGAGTCAAAGAATTTGGAATTGGTTTAAGGAAAGATTTAAAACAAAATGATTTTTAAAAGATTTAAAAAGATTTAAAATTGAAGTAGCAAAAACCTGAACATGTGGAAAATTATGTTCAATGCTCACAAAGAAATCCAGATTTTATTCGAAATCTGACTAGTGTCTATTCTTACTTATTCATAGTCAACAAGTTGACTGCATAATGAGTATGCTTTGGAGATATAAAAATGGAAACCTGGGCAGGGAATAGTAGCTGGTATTTATTACCACAGCAGTTAGAGAGGCACAAGCAGAAGTATCATTGTATGGTTGAAAGCATTTTTGTCATGATCTTATGTCAAGAAATAAAAGTCTGCCTAAATTACGTGTAGATCATGAACTTATAAGATAATCCTAGAACATCCTGCTCTCTTTAGAGTGTCAAAAGTAGAAAAGTTCTCTAAGGTAACTGAAGCTCTGTAGTTAGACCCAAGTATAGCTCATACTGATATCAGACCACAGCATCCTCCATGTGAAGCAGGTAGTGCAGGCATTTGAAATGCAAGAATTTAGATATCTTTATAAATTGGTGAATGTAAACCTAAAGGACATTGGATACTATCTTATTTATCTTCCTAGATAGAAGGTAAAAATGTCTAAAATAAACAATTAGCACAGGAACCGTTTATTTTGGATCAGGAAAAGATAGGATGAAGTCCATCGAGGCTGCCTAGGGGATTACATTGTATTATGTCTCTAGCATTACAAAGATGCTAATTAGTCAAGAAATATAAAATATTTTTGTATCTAGTAACCTGAAACAAAATTCTGCACCTTTCTAATACCTCAGGTGTTACACTGGGTAGTTTTATTATCTTAAAATCCTCTGCTTTATCATTTTTAATCTTCCTATATTCCCCCTGAGCTGATTTTTCTTTTCACTCTATATTTTTACCTTTTCCAGAATATTATATTTTAAGTGGCTAGTTAAATATTATGAATCTAGTAGGCCATTGAGGATTGCCCCTTCCTCTTTATCTGCAGCTTATAAAATCAAAAGCCAAAGCTGTTGGACTCTTAACATTTATTAGAAGAATAAGATAAGGACTGTAGCTCTGATTCTAGTAGAGATTAGATATTCTAACTGTTCTGAAGGTCATTAATAGACAACTATTTAAACCTTGAAAGATTACTATCTTCCTGAAGGACTTCAGATAAAAAGAAGGGCCATTGCCCTCTCCAATAAAAGCCTATCCAAATGGGTCTGTCAATCATCTGGACAGAAAAAAGTCATCCATCAATCAGTCAAAGCTGTATCTTCTAGAAGTATTAGAAAAAATAGAGTACAAAGCCTATCTAAAATGTTAATGGACACGATGTACCCTTTACCATTTATTCACTTTCAGCCCTTCAGAATGTGTGAGACTGTATTCTGCTCCATAATTCTCCCTTTTGTCAGAGTCCACTGTCAACTCAGAAAGTGTAATTTTCACCGTACTAAACTCTACCCTCTACTGAGTGCTTTTTGTGGTTCATCTATATTCTTTTAACAGAGATCAAAAGAACCAAAATCTCAACGTACATCCTGAACCAGATGCCTGTTTTCAATTTATAAAGATTCCTTTAGGATTGATACAGGAAATGTTAAAATGGGTTTCAGATAAAATATCCTCTAGTAATGCTGACCAATTTCAGCAAGTACAGTTGCATTACAAAAATTCACCCAAGAAAGAACATCCTTTCTAATTATACACTTTAAAAAGAGAGTTATTTGAGAATAGGAAGAAAGGGTCTCCAAGATTAAAGAGGAAGAGTCTCTAAGTTTATAAGATACTAGATAGGATGTATGGTTATAACTTAGAAAATCAACCTTCTTTATCCCTCTTACATTTTGGCTGCTCAGGAGTTTAATGGCTTCAGCAAAGTACTAGATAGGATATAAGGTGTGGCTATTCCCTCAGTTAAGGAAAAATCTGTGATGTAACAAGTTCTACAACAATATAATTTGTAATTTTCACACACTCCTTTATTTCTCAAAGCAACATGCATCTATATAAGATTCGGCAGGATCTTTTTATATTTTGGTACCCTATTTCTCTAACTCAAGGGCTAATATTTGATGACATGAATGATCTAGTCTTCGTTTATTGACTTACTTTTTAAAAGGACATGTTACTTCCTCTAAGCTCTGACTAATTAAGAATAAAACTGATGCCTTCCAGTCTGAGCCAGTGCCTTGAGCAGATCTTGGGCACTAGCTCTATACCCAGTCACACAACACATAGAGAAAGCTCTACTCCAAGACAGTCTAACATGCCCAGAATCATAGGATCATAGGTGAGGAAGCCATATCTGCTTCAACACCTGCAGTAACTGAGACCAGCAGGATTCAGGAATGCAGGAACATCACATGGACAGTGGCACAGGTTTCTTCCAGTCTGAGCCAGTACCCTGAACAGACCTTGAGCACTAGATCTGCACCCAGTCCCACAATACCCCTAGGAAGTTCAACTCCCAGGTTCTCTAACATGCCCAGGATCATAGTATAACAGGATATAAGGAGCTTGGTCACACCAGGATCTCAGGATCCCAGAGGCAGCATAACTGTCAGGAGCTTTGAGACACACGGGATTTCAGGATCACAGAATTACAGGATCACAGAGACAGCTGGACTCTGGGGAGTTCTAAAACAAACAAGATCACAGAAGAGAGAAGCTTCAGTCAGAGATGGCAAGGGTAGGTAGCTCTAGAGATAAACAAATGGCAAGAGGCAAGTGTAAGAAGCAGAAACCAAGGTTACTGGCCATCATCAATACCCAGTTCTCCCATGATAGCAAATCCTAGATACACCATCCCACCTGAAAAGCAAGATTCAGATCTAAAATCACTTCTCATGATGATTATAGTGGAGTTTAAGAAGGACATAAATAACTCCCTTGAAGAAATGCACTAGAACACAGATGAACACCTAGAAGCCCTTAAAGAGGAAACTCAAAAATCTCTTAAACAATTAAGGAAAACAAAATCAACAAGTAAATGAATTAAACAAAACCATCCAGGATCTAAAAGTGGAAAGAAAAACAAAAAAGAAATCACAAAAAGAGACAACCCTGGAAATAGAAGATCTAGGAATCAGATCAGGAGTCATAGATGCAAGCATCACCAACAAAATGCAAGAGATAGAGGAGAGAATTTCAGGTACAGAAGATACCATAGAAAACATCAAGACAGCAGTCAAAGAAAATCCAAAATGAAAAAAAGCTCCTAACCCAAAACATCTAGGAAATCCAGTACACAATGATAAGACCAAAGCTAAGGATAATAGGCATAGAAGAGAGTGAAGATTCACAATTAAACAGGACAGTAAATATCTTCAACAAAATTATAAAAGAAAACTTCCCTAAGCTAAACAAAGAGATGGTCATGAACATAAAAGAAGCCTACAGAACTCCAAATAGACTAGATGAGAAAAAGAAATTTCCCCTGTTACATAATAGTCAAAATACCAAATACATAAAACAAAGAAAGAATACTGAAAGCACTAAGAGAAAATGGTCAAGTAACTTATGAAGGCACACCTATCAAAATTATACCAGGTTTCTAACCAGAGACTATAAAGTCCATATGATTATGGGCAGATGTCATACAGACACTAAGAGAACTCAAATGCCAGCCCAGGGTACTATACTCAGTAAAACTCTCAATTACAAAAGAAGGAAAAAGCACGATATTCCATGACAAACAAAATTTATACAATATCTTTCCACAAATCCAGCCCTACTAAGAATAATGGATGGAAAACTATAACACAAGGTAGGAAAATATATACAAGCAAATGAAAGAAATTAATCTTTCAACAAACTCAAAAGAAGATAGCCACATAAACATAATTACAACTCTAGCAACAAAAATATCAAGAAGCAACAATCACTTTTGATTAATATATCTTAACATCAATGACTATATTTCCTAATAAAAAGACATAGACTAACAGACTGGGATCTTAAACAGGACCTGGTATTTTGCTGCATACAGGAAACACACCTCAGTGAAAAAGACAGACATTACTTCAGAATAAAAACCTGGGGAAAATATGCAAGCAAATGGTCCCAAGAAATAAGTTGAAGTAGCCATTCTAATAATAATGAAAGTGACTTTCAACTAAGAGTTTTTTTAAAAAGATAAGGAAGGACACTTCAAACTCATCAAAGGAAAAGTCTACCAAGATAAACTATGAACTCTCAATTCTGAACATCTATTCCCTAAATTCAAGGGCACCCACATTCGTAAAAATAATTTTACTAAAGCATACAATGGTACCTCAAACAATAGTAGTGGGAGATTTTAACACCTCACTCTCAGCAATGGACAGATCATGGAAACAGAAACTAAACAAAGACACAGTGAAACTAACAGAAATCATGAACCAAATGGATTTGACAGATATTTATAGAACATTTTATCCTAAAACAAAGAATATACCTTCTTCTCAGCACCTCATGGTACCTTCTCCAAAACTGACCATATAATTGGTCACAAAACAGGCTTCAACGGATACAAGAAGATTGAAATAATACCATGCATTCTATCAGATCACCATTGACTAAGATTGGTCTTCAATAGCAACAAAAACAACAGAAAGCCCATATACACATGAAATCTGAACAACACTTTACTCAGTGATAACGTGGTCAAGAAAGAAATAAAGAAAAAAAATAAATGACTTTTTCAGATTTAATGAAAATGAAGGCATATCATACCAAAACTTATCAGACACAATTAAAGCAGTGCTAAGAGGAAAATCCATAGCTCTACGTACCTCCAATAAGAAACTGGAGATAGTATACACTATCAGCTTAATAGCACACCTTAAATCTCTAGAACAAAAAGAAGCTAATACACCCAAAGGGACTGGAAGGCAGAAAATAATCAAACTCAGGGATGAAATCAACCAAGTAGAAACAAACAAACAAACAAAAAACCTATAAAAGATTCAACAAACCCAAGAGCTGGTTCTTTGAGAAAATCAACAAGATAGATTAAACCCTTATCCAGACTAACCAGAGGGTACAGAGACAGTATTTAAATTAATAAAACCAAAAATGAAATGAGAAACATAACAACAGAAACAGTAAATTAAAAAAAAATCTTCAGGTCCCACTACAAAAGCTTATACACAAATAAAATAAATTCGAAAATTTGAATGAAATAGACAATTTTCTAGGCAGATACCAGGTGTCAAAGTTAAAACATGATCAGATAAACCAACAGTTTATAAAATTTATAAAACTTTATAAAAATTTAAATTTATAAATTTATAAATTTATAAATTTATAAAAATTTATAAAATTTATAAAGTTTATAAAACACAGTCCCATAACCCCTAAAGAAATAGCAGAATTCATTAAAATTCTTCCAAATAAAAAAAGCCCAAGACCAGATAAGTTTAGTGCAGAATTCGATCAGAACATCAAAGAAGACTTTATCCCAATACTCTTCACACTGTTTCCCAAAATAGAAAAAGAAGGAACACTACCCAATTTGTTCTATGAAGCCACAATTATCCTTATATCTAAACCACACAATGGCCCAACAACAGAAGAGAACTTCAGAACAATTTTTCTTATGAACATTGATGCAAAAATAATCAATTAAATTCTTGCAAATGGAATTCAAGAACACATCAAAAATTCTTCCATCAAGATCAAGTAGTCTTCATCCCAGGGATGCAGGATGGTTCAATATATGAAAATTCATTAATGTAATCTACTAAATAAACCAAGTCAAAGATAGCACCACATGATCATTTTATTAAATGCTGAAAAAGCATCCCTTCATGCTAAAAGTCTTGGAAAGATCAGGAATTCAAGGGCCATATTTAATCACAGTAAAGGCAACATACAGCAAACTAATAGACAACATCAAACTAAATAGAGAAAAACTTGAAACAATCCCACTAAAATCAAGGACTAGACAAGGCTGGACACTCTCTCCCTATCTATTCAATATAATACTTGAAGTTCTAGCTAGAGCAATTACAGAACAAAAGGAGGTTCAAGGATACAAATTGTAAAGGAAGAAGTCAAAATAACACTAACTTGCAGACGATATAATAATATACTTTAGAGACGCCAAAAATTCCACCAGAAAACTCCTAAACCTGATAAACAACTTCAGCAATGTGCCTGAATATAAAATTAACCTAAATAAATCATTAGCCTTCCTCTACTCAAAGGATGGACAGGCTGAGAAAGAAAATGGGGAAACAGCACACTTCCCAATAGTCACAAATAATACAAAATACATTGGTATGACTCTAACCAAGCAAGTGAAAGATCTGTATGACAAGTACATCAAGTCCCTGAAGAAAGAAATCAAAGCTCTCAGAAGACAAAGATTTCCCATGCTCCAGGAATATGACATTGGCCAAGGTCAAGAAAATAGGCTTCAGGCAGGGATCTGATATTAGGCTAGAACAAAAAAGTAATTTCAGGCAGGAATCTAAATATTAGGCTACAAAAAGAAGGTAGGCTTCAGACATGAAAATGACTTTGGCCTAGGACAGGAAAATTGGCTCAGATATTTTGATCATCCTGATAAGCCCTTAAAAATAGTGATCACAGGAGTGTTCACATAAATGTGATTAATGCCTTGCTTGTTATTTGAATGTTTCTGTTTATTGTCTTGCTTGTTCCTTGAATATTTGCATCTATTGTATTGCTAGACACTCAACCTAGAACTGACCTTAATACATGCATGTAATTAAACTGGTATAAAAGGAAAAAGTATGAGGAGGGGATGGGATAGGGGTTTCTATGGAGGGGAAATGGGGAAAGGGCATGATATCTGAAATGTAAGTAAATAACATTTCCAGTTAAAAAAATAAAAAAAATAAAAATATCTCCCATGCTCATGGATTGGAAGGAATAACAATAAAAAAGGCCATCTTGCAGAAAGCTATCTAATGATTCATTGCAATCTCCATAAAAATTTCAACTTAATTCTTCATAGATTTAAAAAGAACAGTTTTCAAATTTATTTGGAATAACAAAAACACAGGATAATAAAAATTACTATCAATAATAAAAAACTTCTGAGGGAATTACCATTCCTCACCTCAAGTTGTATTACAGAGCAATAATTATAAAATCTGCATAGTATTGGTGTTGGGGGCCGACTTTTAGCAGAAAGTGGCTAACAGCTTTGCAGCCATCTTGAGCCATATACCCTGACATGAGACTTGGATTACAATAGCCTACAACAGCTGAGCACACTCCAATAATCTTGGTTTAGATACCTTGGGTGTGTGAGATTAAAGGTGTGTGAGATTAAAGGTGTGTAACTTAAGAGTGTGACTTAGAAGTGTAGAGATCAGATTTAGAGACAAGACCTAAGGGCATGATTAAAGGTGTGACCAAAAGGCATGGCTTAGAAGTGAGACATATAAAAGGCAGAGGCAGACGATAGAGAATCAGACTCTTTAGATATACTCTTTAGGGAGATTCTTTAGAGAGTACAGCTATACTTGGGACTTGGACAAAGGAAGAGAGACTGAAGAATAAACGGGATTGAATCACACTCTGTCTGGTCTCCATTCTTGAGTTGGTCCTCATTCTCTCTCTTGCTGAACCCCGACCCCCACACTGGAGCTGCAGCTTGGGCCAGGATACAGTGGCCACCAAATGCGGGGCAGCCCGGGCCTCAACATTTTGCTTGAGCTGCAACATTTTTGGCTGCCCGAACATGGGGCTAGTGCGGTTCGCGACATATTGGTACAGAGACAGACAGCAAGATCAATGGAATATAATTGAAGTCCCAGAAATGTAGATACATATCTATGGTCACTTGATACTTGACAAAGGAGCTAAAACCATTCAGTGGAAAAAAGACAGCACTTTAACAAATGGTGCTGGTTCAACTGGAGGTCAGCATATAGAAGAATGCAAATTGATCTATTCTTATCTCTTTGTACAAAGCTCAAGTCCTAGTGGATCAAGAACCTCCACATAAAATCAGATACACTGACACTAATTAGAGGAGAAAATGGGGAAAATTTCCTGAATAGAAGAACACCAATGTCTTATGCACTAAAATCAAGAATTGACAAATGGGACCTCATAAAATTGCAAAGCTTCTGGAAGGCAAAGGACATTGTCAATAGGACAAAACAGCAACCAACAGATTGGGAAAAGTTCTTTACCAATCTTTCATCCGATAGAGGGATAATATCCATTATATACAAAGAACTCATGAAGTTAGACTCCAGACTACCAAAATAACATTATTAAAAATGGAGTACAGAGCTAAACAAAGAATTCTCAACTGAGGAATCTCGAATGTCCAAGAAGCACCTAAAGAAAATTCAAATTTCAACATTCTTAGTCATCAGGGAACTGCAAATCAAGAAAACCCCATGAAACCAAATAAGTAGACAAAGTGTGGAGCAGGGACTGAGGGAAAGGCCATCCAGATACTGTTCCACCTGGGGATTCTTTCCATATACAGTCACCAAATGTATACACTCTTGTGGATTCCAAGAAGTACATGCTAACAGGAGACTGATATAGCTGTCTCCTGAGAGGCTCTGCCAGTGCCTGAAAAATAACAGGGTCAGATGCTCACAGTCAACCATTGGACTGAGCATGGGTTCCCAATGTAGGAGTTAGAGAAAGGACTGAAGGAGCTGACGTAGTTTGCAACCTTGTAGGCAAAACAACAGTATCATCCAACCAGATCCCCCAGAGCTCCCAGGGACTAAACCACCAAGCAAGGAACACACATGGAGGGAGGGACCCAAGGATCCAGCCACATATGTAACTGAGGATGGCCTTTTTGAGCATCAATGTGAGGAGAGGCCCTTGGTTTTGTAAAGTGTCAATGCCTCAGTACAGGGGAATTCAATGATGGGGAGGCAGGAGTGGGTGGGGGGGTGGGCGAACATCCTAATAGAAGCAGAAGGAGGGGGTAAGGTATACGCTGTTTCTGGGGGGATACCTGGAAAGGGGATATCATTTGAAATGTAAATTTAAAAATCCAGTAAAAAATAAAACATAAATATATTCCTTTTTAGTTTTTATATGAAATTTCAGCTTTTCAGCTCAAGTAGATGAATGCATGTGATAATAATTAGTAGGTTGAATGCTAAAACTATTCTCAACTTTGTAAAACAATATTCTACCAAATTCGGCCCCCAACAAGAATTCTAAGTTGTCTGCATTTTATTTCATTTTCCTATCAATAATAAATCTGCTTCTATGTCTCATTCACCAATTTGAATCATTTATCCTATTTTTATTTTCAATCTTTTCAGTATGAATGTAGAAATATTATGTTATTTTTTACTTTGTATTTTGCTATGAAAATGACATTGAGATATTTTGCAGGCTTATTGTTGGCCAGTATATCTTCTTTGGTAATGTGATGATATTTATATAGTAAATTATAATAATTTTTATTACCACATTTCCCCATTCTCAAGCCCTCCTTCTCTTGCTGAAATTCTTTTCCCAAAAATCTTAACTAGATGTTCATGCTTGCAATTTAAGTATGATTTACTGAGTTTAATAAGTTTCTTGCATGATCATAGGTAGGAGATACTTTATTGGAGCATGAGCAACTTATCATTTGCTATACCACTTTTAAAAAATGGCACACTCTCTTCTTTAACAATCACATGCCAATAAATATTTTATCAAAGAGAGGTGGGGCTCAGAGGGTTTGAAGTTTACTGAAGAATTTTCATAGCTTTTTTTTTACTCCTTAGGAAACGTACAATCAATGAAAACAATGTCTGGTGAACCTTATAAATGTTGTCTGTGAATGATTCTTATGATAAAATATTGATTTCATCAGTATTCTGATTTTACACAGGTAGCAAAAGTACAGTGGGTTCATGAGTACAACCACCTATATCATGTATAGAAAACATCTTTTTGCTACAAAATGAACCATCCTTTTAATCTCATAATCTTTCGACTTCACCATCTGTAGTGGTCCCTGACCCATGGAGGATGATATAGCTGTCACATTTAGAGCCAAGCATTCCATCAGCACTTATTCTTGCCATATTAGCCAATTAAAGGTTTTTTTTTTTTAAAAAATAATTGTTAACCACTAATAATAACCTTACCAGATAAAGGCCTGGTACAACACTGATCTTTGGCTATGCACAGGAACATTTAGAATGTAATTTCAGAGCACATTTATTCAGCAAAACAAGAGTCTGAGAGAAAGTAAGCATGCATTGGTTCTTTCCTGATGAATGGCACGTAGATACAAAAGAATATTGGTTACCACATAAGAATCTATCATTATGTATATGACCTTAGCTACTGGTATTTAAAAGATGCAAAATCTGGATGTCACAAAGACCCATGGATAACATTATAGGATTATATTAATTGGCATGTATCTGTATTCAATATATACCCATGGAATGTTGCTAGGTTCTCATTTTTGGAAACAAGGATTTTGAACAAAGACACATGCAGAATAGAAGATATGGGCAATTCATTAGAAAAAGAAACAGCTCTAAAAGGCAAAGTAAGTCAGAGCAGATGAAATGTTTAAGATCACAAACGCAAATGGGGCCTGCGGTGGTCATTTGCATAGTGTGCATTTTCTGGCTCATTTGCATAGTGAAGGCTTCCTCATGTGATTCTACATAAAACATTATGCATTGCCTGTCCCATTAGGCATCTGAAGTGTCAACCCAGAGGGCATGTATGTCAGTAATGTGATGATTCACAGGTTACCTTTAGGTATTCTGAGAGCTCTCTGTTCCTACACCAGTGGTTTCAGGAAGATTTTATTTGACCTTGCCAGCTGGGGAAGGGTAGAAGGTGTTAGCCTACCTCCTTGCCAACAGTCTTTTTAAAAATGCTAATTTTGTAGTATGTTTAGAGGCTTGTTGAACCCCATTATGTACATTATTCATCTGCCTCAATCCCAAATTGCTGGTTTTAAGAGATAATATGGACTCTCATTCCACTTTTTAAAATCTCTGTACTGCTTTCCAAGAGGGTCATAGCAGTTACCAAACCTCAGTGGTATAGGATGGCATCTTTGTGCATGTGTTTGTTTTTTTTTTTTACTAAGTATCCTTTTTCTCTGTGATAATATCCATTTCCTACAAAAATGAGATAACATATTACTGTGTTTTAATTCATAGTACCTCATAGGTCCTCTAGCTTTAGATCACCCTTCTTTTCCTTCTGTCTTTCTCATGAACAAAGATTTCCACTCATTAACCATTCTTCAGGATGTTAATGTTTTACTATCTTTAACTGGGTTTGTTCTGAACTCTCATTTTAAATACCCAGATGATGCTTGTGACATTGTAATACCAGCAATATGAGCAAAATGGGGGTCATTAAATCAAATTTTGTCTATCACAAAAACAATCATGGTGTCAATGAACAGACTGAAATATTTTGTTTCAGTAATGAAAAAACAGGCAATATTAATCCTTATACATACAACTCCAATAATTTTTAAATGCATTAATTTTCTCTAAATTCTAATTCTGAGACTTTAATCACTCAGTATCTTCATTCTGTCGGCTCCCCACCATTCATAATATCTTCCTTCAAATATTAGGGTTTCTTTGTCATTCTTAAGGGTAATATTTATCTTTTCTCATAATTTCAGTGATGGAACTTCATCACAAGTTGAAAAGAGCTGTAAGGCAGCTTTCAAGCAGGTTAGAGCACTAGAAACATTATCTAATCTGCTCCTTCAATTTTTTTTTTCTCTTTTTTCCTATTATCTTGTTTGTGCCAGAACTGTATAGGGTGGGTGATGCTGTGGGGTTAGAGTTGAGGCCCAAGATCTGCTCAGTGCTCCAGTGCAGACCAAAAGGAACCAGTGCTCTGGGCCAGGAGTAAATTTCTGGGTCCCAGTGGGTCTCAGTTACTCCCTGTTTGGGTCAGGTGTTGCTGTCTCCTTATCTTCCTTCCTTACCTTCCTGGGTTAGAGCTCCTAGGAGCCCCACTTTCTCTGGTTTTTTTTGATATTGGGTGCAGAACTGCTGCCAGGGATCTGCTCAGTGCTCAGGCCCAGACCAGAAGGAAGGAGATAACTGTCTTTTAAATAAAAATTTCGGGCAATTTATGATATAGTAAATATATAGACATTCTATACTACTGTTGAATTTTAGTAGTAGAATTTGATGGAATATTATTTGCAGAGTTAATATTTATTGTACACATACATACACATAGGTGAGTGTACACATACTCACATAAATAAAAAAGATAAGCATAGCTATCTCTACCAAATATCAAAAGCTTCTTCAAAACTGCATAGGTTTAATACATATTTTCATGCTCTTGATTTGTCAGTAAAGTTTACACTCAATATAACAAAACCTATTATTAATATGTTGTCAGGTCTTAGGCATTTTAGATAATCATTAACATCAATTTCCCTTCTTGTTTGTTATCAAGTTAATTGATAATCTTTAATTTGCTTATTACTTAAAGTAGTTCCCTTTTTGCTATTTATATGTTCATGGTGCCTCCAAAAATATTCACTTATTAGGATTTAGTAATTTTTATTTTATGCATATGAGTGTTTTGCCTGCATGAATGAATGTGCACTTTGTTTATACATGGTGCCTCCAAAGATGAGAAGATGGCATCTTATCCCTGTAACAGTTATAGATTGTGTGAACTGCCACTTGGATGGTGGGAACAAAAACTGAGTCTTCTTCAATCTCAGTAACTGCTCTTAACTAATAAGTAATTGCTCAAAGCCCCCAAGATATATTTAGAGTAAGTGTTTTTATTGCAAATATTTTGAAGACTTTATTGTGTTGTGGAGGTTAGCTTTTTATTTATTTTCATCTATACTTAACCAACTCTTTATGTCATACATTATATTGTCATTACAAAGATTTTCTTTCTCATGATTAAAATTACTTTGATTCTTAACATTTCATGTCATTAAAATTTTGATTTATAATTTTAGCATATTTATATATGTCATTTGGAACAGGCACAATCATCATATCCAAGTACATTTCCATTATTTTCTTAAAGTTACTGTATCTCTAAGATGTATAATTTGGGCTGTAACAGCTGAATAAGTGTGATGAAGATGCAAGTTTAGTTAGACTGTGATTTATGCCCCCAACATTTTCCATCAGTAATAAACTCTATAAGAAGGAAGGGTGGATTCTTTCAGTGAGGAGCCTCTATCACAGAAAAATAATTCCCAGGTCCTCCAGTTTTATATATCCCCCTCCAGGCAATTCTTAAAGTCAAGGCCTTGCTTTTAGAACCTGAGAGGAAACTTTATTTGGAGCAGGTATGCCCTAGATCAGCAGTTGACAAAAAGACAGAAAGAAATTCAAAGAACTCCAATGGGACAAATGCAGACCAGACATGACCTAGTTTTTACAGGCCCTTCACTATGACTAGTTTATACATTTTTTTAAAAAAATGTAAAAATATAAGAATAGTAGGTGACAGAGACCTGTGCGGACTTCAAAATGTAAAGTATTTACTATCTAGGCTATAAAAAAACTTTCTTAAGGTATGTTCTAGATAATAATTGGATAGAATTAAGAAGTTGAAGAGGGAAAGAGCATGCCTTCATATCTAGTCAGATGTTTTGGAAGAAAGTTTGAGCACTACCTTACCAAGTGATCTAATAATGCTCAAATTCTGACCACTGTTGGTACACATATTTGTGTGGTGGTACATAAACATGCATGCACAAGTGCATAAACACACACAAACATATACACACATATATATTTGTGTGTGTGCATGTATACACATATGGGTGTGTGAAAAATAAAACAAAATATTTTTTAAATGAAGTTAGAAAATATATTCAACTATCTTTTTTTGTTTGTGTGTGTGTATTTAATTCTTCTTACTTTGGTTTGCTAGAACATCAAATTTAATCTTATTCAGCCAGTATACTGGAGTTTGTGATATAGCCTCTTCCATTTTCAAATTCTTGAGTATTTGAAGGGATGACAACAACAGATTTCCTGGATTTTCAGTTTTCATATGTCAGACCATCTGGTAGCTCATCCTTCAAAACAACCTTAAAAAAATTTCTTGTAACATCTCAAACATTACACAGTAGATGCAACGGTATATATTGTCATATATGCATGTGCTTATCTGTAAATAAGCATTTATACCTGTGCATATAGCCAGGTGTGTTTAAAACTGTATATCTAAATATATACCTAATGCTTGCTTTATGTTTCTGGAAACGTCTGACAAATATAAAACTTGATATCAAAAGTGATTCTATTTAGAAACTGCTTTTAAAAACCATGTACTCCTTTTACATGTAAGTGTTTTGGCTATGTGAATATATTGGTACTGTATGTATACAGTGCCTGTGGAAAACAGAAGAGGATTTTAGATCAGCTGAGCCTGGCAGTGTAGGCAGATATGAGCTACTGTTTGCGGGTAGTGAATCAAACCTAGATTTTGTGCAAGAACAAAACCTGCTCTTAAACATTGCATACCTGCTGCTGACATGAGACAATTGAGAGAAATGGATTCTGTAGTTTGGGAAGATTATACATGGGAGAACACTAAATTCTAAGTTCTTTTCTCTTCCTAAAAACTGCTTTTATTTTTAAAAAAATTAAGGATACCTTATATAGTTCCACAAATGAGAAGGAAGAAGCTTTCATTTTGAATCTTTCTACTTTACTTTGCATACAGGCATGTTAATTATTCAAAAAGTGTCAAATTAGAGAATTATAATATGTAACCTATCTAAAGTTTGATGGTTCAACTCCTTCTATTCTTGAAAAAAAATTGTAACTGAACAATTTTCCATTTTTAGAATGTCCTCTTTTAGATGCCTCAAAAAAATATGACTGAACAGACCACCCCCAATGAAGACAATAACCCATGATGTATACATCTGTATGATAGAGCAATGGTAATTATCTCCTGACAACCAGTTTTTCTCCTTAAACAATAACAAAATTTTCAGACCACATTACATAACCTGAATTGAAGAATAAAAAAAAAGCAAGACCACAGCTTGAGTAGGATTGCCTACTTCTTGTTAGCTCTCCAAATTTTTCTCTCTTTTATACCTAAAACTTATTTCAGCACTCTGAGGATGAACATCTGCTCTTGGACTCCTTAAGTCGCCTCTGTTTTCTACCATGATTGGACTCTTTACACTAGCATTTTGGGATAGATTGTCGAGATTACCCTATTGAGGATAAAGCAGAAGCTCTTTTCTTACAATTTTGGTTCTATTTCTAAAAGTACTGAATGTCAAATATTAACATTCTGAATTGATTTGTATTTCTAAAATTACTTTCAAATAATTTATAGTATATACGTATTATATGTGTATGTGTGCATGTGAGCAAACCTGTGTTTGTTTGTATGTTGATGTCTTTATAATAGGACAAGAGTGATAGTTCACTTTATGAAAAATTTAAAAATATTCACAAGTTATTATTTATGGTATTTATGAGAAAATAGACTCAGAGCAAAGAATATGAATGAAAGTAGAAATCATTTAAATTCAAAGAGTGTGATGTGATTTTTCTATAAACAAAGCTTCTACCTGGTACAAGAGTTAAGTATTTGCATAAAAGTGTTACAAGGTTGGGGAAATAAAATGATTTGAATTCTTTTGTGTAAACACATAAAACCATCCTTCACAGAAAAGACTAATATTTAATGTTTCATAAAAAATAACATGATTTTTGCATAGAAGAAAGATTGGTAAAAAAGGTCCATGAAAAAATTCCATTGAAATTGTTTTTATCACACTGTTAGTCAAATATACTATATATGTTTGAATAATTGATTAGAGACTTATAGAAACCTAATTACACAAAGTTTGACAAAGTATTTGGGAGGTTTGTTATGTAATTATATTGTCAGAATAATCCAGCTAAATGAAGATATTTGTCTTCTGGGTGATTTACCACTCAAGAAATCTCAACAGATTATGATTTTATTGGTCAATGGAATAGAATGAATGTTCTAGTACTACAACTTGATCTTTTTCTTTTCTTACATAAAAACTTGCCATTATATAATACATACAAAAATAAGTGGTTATGCTAAAAAAGATAAATGTTTGATCTTTATATCAGTTACTTTTCCCATTGATGTAACAAAATGACTGACAATACTTGAGAATGTATATATTTTTGTGTACAGTTGCCAGGTAGAATATATCATGGTGTAGAAGTCAAAGCAATAGCAGGAGCTTGTGGTAGTTGACAGCATAGTATCTAGAGTAAGGAATTAGATAGTGATGATGAAAGCCAGTGCTCAGCTTACTTTCTCCTTTAATTAATGACTGCTAATTCTATCTCATGAGAAGCATTCTTTCACACTTGACAAGGGGGTTGTCTTCTCAATTCAGTTAACTTAGCATCTTGAAATTTCTTCATGCATATGCTGGGCATTTTTTTAATACCTAATTGTAGATCTTGTCATACTAAGATATGGAGACTTGTACTCATCAGAGATTAACTGGCTACTGAGATGACCAAAATCTCATTCTGACATCAAAAACAAAAGCCAACCAGGACAAAGGCCTAAAAACTATGGACCTAAAAGTTTTGTTTTATTCTACTAATAAATATTTGCAATTAGCTGAGATATTGACTAAAGACAAAAAATATACTGCAGATATGAAAGAATGTCTAAACATAAACAATGATAAGTTACAAAAAAGCCTGTAATTGTAAATGTGAATATTGTTGATACATGTTTAAGTTTATCTGTTTATATAACTTTGTTTTCTATTAATTTTATTTGATTCCCAAGTTTAAAATATTGAGTTTGTATTGTAGTATTCTTGATTATTTAAATAATGTGATATGAGGAACTTTTCTAAAGAGCCAGTACATTTCATTGCAGATTTGTATAAAATAGATTTATCATATTACACAAAACTGCAACCTTGATAGTGTCCTTATTTGAAGTTCAATTTGTTAATAAAAATTAACATGCATATACGACCCAAGTGGACAATTCCTACACAAGTTCTGATTAATTTTATATTTCATCTTGATTGAAATGAGGTAACAATAAAAATATTATTTCTAGTTGTACCTATGAAGTAGTTTATTGGTCATATGATCATTTAAAGGGATTTTATTAATTATATTGTATTCCCCACACTCGACATTTATCTTCCCATGTGTTGAGACATTTACTAGAATATAAGGAATTTCATGATTCTTCCAAAAATATAATATACAGATGACATGGTTCTTACTATAGTTTTTCCTTTTTCTCTGACAGTAAGAGCTCTCATTTTCTCTATCTTTAAAGAGATACATTTTCGTTACATATCTTTTTTGTTGTTGTTGTTCTGTGCCCTTTGTCTTCAAGTTGAATTATTCTCAGCTCACTTTGGATTAGTTGGCAACTCTTGGAATCTCAATGGTTATTTTAATCATTCCTCAGAAGAATTATTTTCCAAATGGATATATAAAACAATAAGAAACTTAGCTTGATCTATATATAATTATATCTCATTGATTCTATTTCTTTTTAGAATACTAGGAAATACAGGTCTTTTAATTTTAATTATATGAAATATATTATTTTATAACACTGTCTTCAGAACATCATTTTCTGAATTCTTAGATATTCAATGCATAAAAAATAGTATATCATAGTTTAGAACCTTAGGAATAACATTTAAGTGGGACTGAGATTCTTTTAAAAATAATCAAATGTATTCACTTATCTATTTTATTTGTGTGTGTGTGTGTGTGTGTGTGTGTGTGTGTATGAGAAAAGACATTTGGCAAAAGTTAGTAACGGGAATAAAACACAAATTTTCATGGTTGATGGAAAGTGCCTTTAAACACAGAGTATCTTCACCAACCTCATGACTGATATTTCTGAAAATAAATCTCATAAGTAAAGAACAAAGTGCAGATGCCTAGAGGAATAATCTGGTGATTTTATTAACATGGATGTAAGTTTTAAACCAATTTGCAATCTCTACTTAACTTTGTAGTGTAACTCCCATTTTCCAGTGTTTGCATTTCTGTCTGTATTCCTTATCTATAAATGTAACTAAAAATTCAAAGTTCATGCAAGCAGAATATACTATTTATATTTTTAATAATTTATTATTATACTTAAAGTTTATTCTCCAAAGCATAGGCAAACATCAAGAGTTTCCTTTAATGTTAAAAATAAATAACAATCTCTGTGTTGTAAGAAAAAGCACATGTAAAAACAAACATTATATAACACAAAAATATGCATCTTAATGTAACCTTTACTAGGCCATTATTATTTTTCTAAAGAATATAGCAGTTATTAAATATCTCTCTGATATCTTGTGCTTTAAAATTTTTTGTATTACATCTTTATGAATTATAGAATTCAGAATATAAAATAGTAACTATGAAGTCACTTATTTCTAATTTAGGAAAATAACAATAACTGAACAAAGCACTGTTCAGTTTATCAGATTTATGAATGTAAGGGGTCACACTTAAATATTATAATCCTCATTCCTGACATCTTATTACTTGACATCTTATCTGAGTATAGGTTGTGTTAGACAAGGATGTAAGTACTGAGCTGTAGTAGTAGCTTAGCTGGTTGAATGCTTCTCTTGCATGTTGATTGCCTTTGTTTTAACCAAACACTACATAAATTCGACATGATTGTGCCTGAAATCCCTGCATTTAGAGGTTCAAACCAGAAGAATCATAAGTTTAATGTCATCTTTGGCTATATATCATGTCTTAGGCTTACCTGAATGAAGATACCTATTTATGTATCTTACAACTATCTATCTATCTATTTATCTATCTATCTATCTATCTATCTATCTACCTATCATGTGTCTGTTTTTCTGTCAGTTTTACTAAGTAAATGAAGAATACTTGAAACTCAACAAATATTAGCTTCTTTTTCTATTATGTTAATTATGTATCTAAAAAGATTTGGAGGAAAATATAGAAGAAGGAAGAATAATATAACACTTAATATACACATAATATAATATAACACTATAGTGGTAACTTGATGATAACTAAGTATTAAAATTGACCTTTTATATATTTTAAATGCATTTGTTTATTGTACTGGAGTTTGAAGGATGAAGAAAAGCCTCACAAATTCTAAGTGAGCACTGTTCTACTGAACTGTATCAAAAACTCCAAAATTTAGATTTTTATACAAAAATTACACATATAGCAATTCTTTCTAGTCATGTATGCCTATAATTTATTCTATTAACATCAGTTTGATGGCATATAATGGAAATATCCTTTCTAACACAGACAATTGTAGAAAAAAGTGGAAGATAAATTCTGAAAAGTTTTTAGATAAAATAATCACAAAAAATTATGAATACAAAGTTGTGCCTTACTAGAAATGGAGACTTAAAATTTATATTCTTAAACAATATAACAAACCACAAAGTAATCTATTAGGCACTATTCCTTAATAGATTTTGCTTCAAATTCTTGATTGAGTTCCTTTTCTGATTTTCTTAATGATGGAAAATGACCTGGGATTAGTTTATCCAGCTTACCTGTCAATCATGTGGCTAGCAGTCCACTGTCTAGGAAAAGAGCTTTACCTGAAGACATGCTAACAGAAAGGAGATATAATGAAATATAGGCCAAAGTCCAAGAATGCTTTTTTTGGATATGTGTGCTTTCTTAATGATTCCCTGAAGCTCTACTTTCCCAAACTTAAAAAACTTAAAAAACAAACAAAAACCAAGAGAATCTGCACTAAATAGCCCAACACATGAAATCAGAAATAAAGATTAGAAATTGAGCAAGAATATCCATAAAAATTTTTATGATGGTGTAAAACACTGGTTGCAATGTTTGGAAGGCAGAAGTAGATGCATCTTTATTAGTTTGAGGCAAGTTTAGTCTTCCTTGTTAATTCTAGGCAGTGAATAGCTATATAAAGTGGTCTTGTTTCAAAGAAAACTTAAATATATAAATAAACAAACAAGTAGGCAAGCATAAAATTTAAATTATACTTACGATATATCTGGCATTTGGGTGGGTACTATCTATACTCTTTGATAAAGTGTTGTTTGGCTTTGCTGCATTAAGAACATATCACTTACAGCACACTAAAAGCATATAAAGTAATTTCATGAAAATTTATTTATGAAATATTCTAGCAACATGAGAATATACTAATACTCTGCCTTGAATGTCATGAAGATATTTTCCTTAGATATCTGCAATCTAAACTTCTGTTGATACACTCTTGGTGTCTTTCTCTTATATTAGTTGATGTAAAAGGAAAGTAGTCATGGACTAGGGCTGGCACACAACTTGCAAGGAAATGATTTCCATTTCTAATAAGCTAAACAAAGTCATATTGGAGATGATTTCTTTTTTTTTTTTTTTCGGCTGCAAAGATCCAACCATTTAATCACAAAAGCTCATCACCCTTACCCCATGATGACATTCCAAGCACAGGATGGGAACAGCTATTAGGAGGCTGTGGAAAGCCAAGGAAAATGAGGATGTCAGACGGACTCCTGGGTTAAGAACTGTATTGGGTAGAGGCCTCTTTGCCCAGACACTGCATGAACCATACGGGGGGCCGGGGCTGGCCACACACCACCAAAAGTATGAGAGTGCTGGCTGGTGTGGATGTGTGCTTCACTAGCTTCCTTCTGCCAAGTCCAAATATCAGTGAGGGACGACGAGTTCATACAGGCCTTGTCCGCTTGGCCTTTTTCTCAGACCTCACGGCATCATCATGGGCTTTCCTCTTCTCTGCTAGCTTGTTGGCCTCTCGGATTTTGCGCCGCTTGCCAAACATGATCTTTTGGTAAAGGTACTTCTCTCGCTTTTTCATCATCATGATGGCCAGGCGCTTGGCCTCACTTTCTTCTTCCTGGGCCAGCCGCTGCTTGTCTTCAAGCTTCACAGTGCCGGCCATAACCTGGGGTTTCTTTCCTTCCAGCCTTTGCTGCTCCAAGGCCGACAGGTGCGCTTCCTCCTCCTCCTCCTCCTCCGATTCAGCTTCTGCATCTTCATCCTCATTTTCCGCTGCAACATCACCGTCACCTTCGTTGTCATCGTCTTCATCATCCTCGCTCTCCTCTTCCTCTTCCAAGTTTCCTGGATCTTCTCCCCGCTGCAGAGCCAAGAGCTTCAGCTTCTCAGGAGGAATGTAATCTCCTTCCTTCTCAGATACAAAGGGCGAAAGATGTGGGGGCAACTGTACCCCAGGGAAGTACTCTGCCACAGGGAGGAGGAGCCGGGCATTCACACAGTCAAACACCCACTGGGGCTGTACATAGTACCTGCCAATGATGGGGGTCTGTTGCCCTGGCAGGTCAACAATCTGGTGGGTGATGCAAGAGTCTGTGACGTCATAGGTGGCTCCGATGCACAAAGACTTGTCCCAGGATACATCCCCACCAAAACTCCTGATAATGAAGGCCAATGCTTCTCGGGGCACCTCGCGGTTTAGGAAGAACTTCAGGCCTTCAAAGAGTTTCTTGTGCTTTTCCTGTGCCTCCAGCTCTTTCCTTCGACCTTCCTCCTGTGCTGTCACCTCCCCATCAGTAGGAAACTCATCGGCCTCAGCCTCCTCTATAGCTGGCACCACCACTCGAGCCAGGCTGGCACTGAGAGCAGCCAGTTTCTCCATAGAGCTCTCAGAGTCCAATGCATATGTGTCCTCGCTGACCTTTGTCTCTGCTTGGGCTTGACCTTCAAGCTTGGGCGGGTAGTGAAGGTTGAGTGACTGGTAGAGGCGGAAGTTGACGAAGCCCAGGAGTGTGGTATAGAACTCAGTGAAGGTGGCCATGACCCTGTAGTCCACATCTGTTGGATGATCATGGGAGAAAGCATAGGGTGCAATCCATACAATGGGCTGACCCAGCACTTCAGCCTGATAGTAAATGCCTTTAATGGACAGGAAGACCTTGCGTAGGGCTCGGGCAGCGATGACATAGTGTAGAAACTCCACAGTGAGCCGGCGGCACAGCTGAATGGTCTGCACATGGCACTTGCCCGTCCGGGGGAAGGTGGAGAAGAGGAAGCACATTGATAGGGCATCATCGAGGTCCCGCAAAGCATCGATAAATGTGGGGTACCGCTCCTTGACAATGTGGTCAAGTTTGTAGCTGGGTTTATTGTCCTTCAGGCGCTCTACAGAATTCCATTTGCTCTTCCCATAGGCTTTGCGGAGCTTCCGAACAAACACCTTGTACTCTCGGAATTTGTTGACAATGGGTTCATGGAGGAGGAATTTAATATCTTTGATAAGGTAAAATGTTCGAGCTGCTGTGGAACCCTTGTTAACTTTCTTCTTATGCTTGGGTTCATGAGGATAAATACCTTTCAGGATGCACAGCCGCCTGAAATCAGGCAGGCTCAGCTGTAGCTTCTTCCGGGCTTTGTTTCGTGTGATATAATTGGTGGCAGAGCCTCGTTCATACTTCTTCTTCTCCAGACCTCCCATAGCTCCACGTTGAGAAACTCTTTTAGGCAACGCGGAGCGGCACAGCTACTTCCTCCCGCCTGGAGATGATTTCAATTGTTATATTTAAAATTAGTTTCCTGCTTAAAACCTTAACTATATATTTAACCTTATATTGAGGTAGTAAGGGTAAGATTTTAATATATAGATATTGAGAATACAACTTAGTCATCATTTTGCATTATAAAATGTTTGTTATAAAAAGTGAACATTCTTTGGCAATGAGAATAAAATGTTCCCCAAAGGGAATAATTTGTCTCAACATAGTATCATTGTTCTCAGCAGAATTAAAATGCTTGGAATCTGTATGGTAGACATAGGTCAGTGTTCTAGACTATCCAAATGCTATCTATGTACCATGCTTATAAACCATGATCCCATATAGATCATTCATCTCTTCATGTGCTTCTTTCAAATATTTTATAACAGTAATTTCATAAGCAAATAATACACCTTACTTAGAATATATGTGTGAAGATTGTAGTATCGTTCACTGATAGAGTATTTTGATTCCTGAGATCAAGGATCTGTATTTCATCTCCAGTATCCTCCATGTATAGTCAAATAGAAACAATACAACATGATTAATGTCTTAGTTGCTTTTCTACTGTTGTAATAAAACACCGTGACCATGGCAATATACAGAAGTAAGAATTTAATAGTAACTGCTTATAGTTCCAGTGGAATAGAAGTCCATGACCATCATAGCAGAAAGAATGGCAGGAGGCAGGCAGGTACGATGCTGTAGCCTCAATTGATAATTTACATCCCAATCTACAAACAGGAAGCAGAGATGGTACACAGTAAGGAAAGAGGAAGGCTTGCAAAACCTGAAAATATTTCATGAGCAACATCTCCTCCATTAGGGCACTAGTTCTCATTTTTCTTAAACAGCCAAAAACTGGGGATCACGTATTCAAATGACTGAGACTTCATAAGGGTATCTAACTCAATCCACCATAATCAACCTTCTGTTTTCTTTGTCATGTAGTCACTGTCAATGAAAATTTCGGGAAAGAAAGGATTGAAAATTCTGTAAATACTACAGTGATTTGGAGAGAATTCAGTGTTCTAGATCCAAAGGCTAATTATCTTATTTAGGCTTATCTTTTGTCCCAAGAATAGCCATTCCTTATGTACATTTGTATTGGGCCTGCCACCCTGTGACTACATAGATAAAGTTCCCTTTAGAATTTCTTAACTTAGTAGACTGATAGTTTCCATAACCCTGAAGCTAAGAACATCATTACGTATTATATGAGGCCTATAGGAGAGATTCTTCTATCTTGCTATAACGTTCTCTCTGTTCTCATATTTTCAAATTGCCTTGATTTATTTCCATAAATACCATGAAAACTTTTAATACCATCATAATAGTGTCATAATACGGTCATAATACTGCTTCCATGTTGAAACACGGAATTTGGAGCAACTTAATCTATATTGCTGTGCCATGATTGCTCAAATTGCCTCCAGAATGTACTGCTATTGCCTTTGCATCGAAAGCTGTGTGTTTTATGTCAACATCATCATACAATCTATATTTGTTCAATGACTTAAAAAGTGTTATAGCAAATCAATAATAATTTATCTAAATGTCATAAATGGAACAATTAACAATATAAACTTGCTAACAAAATATATTAAATAACAGTATAATTTGAATATTAAAGTATAATCAGTGAAACAATACTTCCATTTTTACGAAGGAATTAAGGTTCTGAAGAGCTTGCAAAATATAAATTTCTTATAATTTCTTATTCAGTACTCTTTTTTTGTTTTGTTTTTTATTTTTCGAGACAGGGTTTCTCTGTGTAGCCCTGGCTGTCCTGGAACTCACTCTGTAGTCCAGGCTGGCCTCGAACTCAGAAATCTGCCTGCCTCTGCCTCCCAAGTGCTGGGATTAAAGGCATGCACCACCACCGCCCTGCTTATTCAGTACTTCTATAATGCTAGTACTACAAGTTCTTTTTGTTTAACATGTCTCTAAGTTATTCTAATACAATTGGTTAAAATATAAGAATGATATTTTCCAGATAGAATATATTTAAAAAGAAAACAAAAACAAACATACAAACAAAAACTGAATTACCTGTAATCATAATCTCAATGGTTTATATTGAATGAGATGAACAAGTGTTATTTATACTGTTGAGAAGATATAAATTAGTAAAACTATTTTGGGAAATAGCACAGAGAATCTTCAAACAAACAACAACAAAACAAATTGTTCTGCGCGCCTCCCGTGTCCCCTTTCACCCGTAGAAGAGAGACATGAGAGACAGAATTCGGGTATCACCACAGTGAGGCTTTACTTGCAACAGCAGAAGTGGAAAGGCGCGGAAGAGCCAAAGACAGGAAGAGGCACAGCTTAAATACACCCTAGAGTGATGTATTCACTTCTTATTGGCTGTTCACTCATCACCCAATATTAAGCCTCGGGATTGGCCAGTGACTTTGGCGCGCTTTCTGCCTTTGCACCTGCGCAGTTAATTGTTTACTAGTAGAAAGGACACGATGTCTGCGCCATCTTGGAATGGCGGATACTGACATGCTCACTGTGGCTCCCAACATCTCTCCCTGTTTAAATTATTAATATGAAACAGCCTTTTGCCTATTAAGTGTAGCACCAATGAAGATTCGAACTCAAGCCCAATCAAGCAAACTCCATCTTGGGGGAATAAGCGATCAAAAGCTTACAGCCCGAAGATTCTCCCTTACCCTACCAGGTGCAATGGAAACAAGTCCTCTGGGTGCAAGGGCTAAGGGGATGTAAAGAGGAATTGACACCCATCCCTGTGCAATGGAGTATAGCTCCCAGGAGTGCAAGGGTTGTCAACCTACTATTCAGGTACCACAGCTATTTAGGCAAGGGCTGGCTAGACTTAGACTTCTCATTGACCCAGTGCAATGGGCTGAACCCTTGGGGTGCATCGACTGAGGGTCTCAGTCATCGGCTACTTTCTTAGCCTAGATAGTCAAATTTCAGGGGGAGATCCTTGCTCAAGGCTGCGAGTGCTTGGGCGCTAGTGACCTTGTCATGTTTTTGTTGGGCTCTGAGCTTACAGACCAACCATCATGAACACTAATCCACAACATAGTGCTGTGCCAAACAGGCCTATCCCCACCATTTAAGAAAGAAAGAAAAAGGCAGAAGAAATTCAAGAAGTAAAATCGCCAAGGGAAACAGGGTCCATCTGTGCTTCATCAAGGCTTGAAATCCGGATCTGCAATTGCTGTTGCACCTGGTCTGACTTCCCAGTCCACTTCCCTTTTAAATAAGCAGAAAGTTTACGGCTTTGAATAAATGTATCATTCACAAATCTCAGAGGTGTAATACCTGGATGTGGGGTTGCTGACATGCAGCTTATTTGAACCACATCCGTGAGCTGCTCCACATGGGCTTGGAGCAAATCAACTCTCTAATTGACCAACAGGATGCCTTATATGCATCCACTTTCTGTAAAATGGTCAAAGCCTCAGAAGTCTTTTCTGAGATTTGATTAACAACAGTGGCTGCTGTACTTGATTAACCATAGCTAGGTCTAGTGATCCATTCCAGCATTGTGCCAAAAGGCATGTAACATTCTAACAATCCAAGATATCGGAATTATTCTGAAAGTTGGATAACATAAAGAAAAATGGAGGGTCCACACACACCGACATCGGTTGTGCAGATGCATTCTTAAACACCTTATTAATTTTAATGTTATTCAAATGGCTAGAGATATTAGATCATGTAGCTGAAACATTCTGCACTTCATGAAACACACCATTCAACAAGACAAAGGCAGATACACCCTTTTTTAACATTCTAAACAGTGGCTATAACACATAATTAATTGTGTTGAGGCAGGGTAAACTCAAGAAAATACACATATGATTTAATTTAGGACTTTTAGCCCTTTGAAAACATCAAACAGAGGTTTAAATCCTCCTATGGTAAGCTTAAGATGAGGTTTTAGCCAAATAATATCTCTTAACAACTTTTAAAAATCACTAAGAGCAAATCAAGATTAAAAGTAAACCATTTTCCTTTTGCATGTACACTCACAAGTCAGAAGATGGCGTTAGATCCCCACCAGAAATGGTTGTGAGCCACCATGTGGTTGCTGGGAGTTCAGCTTTTATATTTTAAATTGTAAATCTAGCCTTTAACGGCTGAGCCATCTCTCTAGCCCCATCTGATTAGGATATAACTGAGGTCTCAAATATTGAAAGACACTGTCTTTGAATCCTTTTTTGGAGTAACAAGTACTCTAAAAAATTTTAAAGCTAGTTATATTGGAGCAATGGCTTGCAGAAAAAACTTCTTTAGAGAAATCCACTAATAAAGTATCACACAATGAATAATACACACCAAAAGATTTAACCTCTTAATTTTTTGTATTAAAGCAACAACCATATTTATATATATAAAATGTAAAACAATTAACCATTTTCTGAAACAATTATTTTTAACAAATATCGCTTCATGGGCTCTTAAAAATTATGAATAAATTTACTAACTGTAAATCTCTCACCTTTACCAGAAATGTAAAGGGAAGGTATAAAACATCTTTTATATAAGCATTTACTGAAATGGCAGCTGGAGTAGGCAAGTTAGGCTGTATAAATCTTAAATTTGAACTTTATTTTGGATTAATTTAATAACCAATCTTTTTTAGTCCCATGAGAATATCGGATAAAAGCCAACCTTATTCTCTAATAATTGTTACATATATTAGAGGAATCTAAGGCATCTCATTTTTAACAACTTGGAATATAAAGGAATTAGAACAATTTGAACCATATTTTATCAGCAGGTACAGTTATACTCATGGAGGGCCAACCTTATTCTCTAATAATTGTTACATATATTAGAGGAATCTAAGGCATCTCATTTTTAACAACTTGGAATATAAAGGAATTAGAACAATTTGAACCATATTTTATCAGCAGGTACAGTTATACTCATGGAGGGAAGTAGGCATAATTTTAATGCCTCCAGCATAATCATAACTTTTAGCCCACAGACTGTTGTAAAGTCTTTGGGTTTTAGGTTTATCTCTCTTCTCACAAGAAACAATGAAGACAAGAGACAAATTCTGGTAAGCACATTTCTAGGACCAGGTTGTAAAGACCCAGGACAAAAGGGAATGCTTAGCACCTGGGCTTCTGCAGTTAAGTCTGCATTGTCTTAATTCAAATGTAAATGCGCTTAACCTCCCTTAGGCCTGTCCTTTGAGGCTTGGCTAGGCTGAATTGTGCATTTTGGCTTTATCTTTAACTTTAAATCTTAAATTTAAACTGTAAACATTAAAAGACACGTGTTGTATCTTTTCTCTATCTAACATCAACACCAAGTAGATCACCTTTATGCTGTAAAGTTTTGCTGCCACAAAACAAAGTGTAAAATTTAATGGAAAACTTGTAGCATTTTATAACTCAGGCTGCTGGCCGGTGTGCCCTGAGGACGGGCAACCAAGTAACACTCAATAGCTGTAAACCAAAGCAGTGCTTCAGCATTTGAATGTACTGGCAAGGGAACAGGCCAAGATCTAACTATGGCCCATAGTGGTATACTTATCCCCAACTTGAACATCAGTATCAGGAGAATCAGGGCCGTAATCTTGCAACCTAGCTTCATTCTTCACAATCTGCACCAGCCGCGTAGGGACCCAAATTGAATTGTTTTCAGCTGTGGAATAAGCACAAACAGCTTCCCACCCCGGGCCACAGCAGGCCCTCAGCCAATCTTGTAGCCTCTTGTTCTTACGAGGGACAATGGCTGTACGGCATTCAGCTGTGGCATTTTCAAAGATCATCTGTTCTATCACTGGCATTGTTTGCTCTAAGCTCGCGGGGCACTCCCCGTGTGTCTGCTGGTGGTATGCCGTTTCCCAGAGCAGACTGTCTCCCTCCTCTGCCTGTGTTTTGCGCCACGCTCTCTTGCTCTCGCTCTGCCGGGCTGCAAGCCGCTGCAGGCTGCAGAGCGCAGACGGTTCCCCAAAGATTCTGTCATAAACGAGGATCCTTTTGTCCTCCACTCTCTCTCCACCCGCTGGTGAAGGGTCCATAAGCTTAATGAGCTCTGCAGTAGCCCTTATTCCTTTTGAGTACTCTTTCCTATGACCAGGCTCTTTGGCCTGCCTCTGTTGTCCAGGCCTTTTTGCCTGTTTCTCCTTTCCAGGCTCCTTAGCCTGATGCCGGCTAACACGCCCTGGTTCTGGTATGATAGAGTGGCCCTCTTTCTCACAACACAAATAAGTTAAAAACAAATGCAATGCAAGCAAGAGGCTAGCTAGTGGAGCGGCAGCGGTGAGTTTAAATCCGCTTGCCACAAATGCTTCCACCCCAGGCATATTTTCCAGAGGTGTACTTCGTCCTGTAGTCTTTTAACCCCCCCCCAAAAAAAACTTGGTGGCCTCCGCATCGCCTTGAAACTCTCGGGTTTCGGCTCCAGTTGTTCCGTGCGCCTCCCACGTCCCCTTTCCCCCGTGGAAGAGAGACGCGAGAGACGGAATTCGGGTATCACCACAGCGAGGCTTTACTTGCAACAGCAGAAGTGGAAAGGCGCAGAAGGGCCAAAGACAGGAAGAGGGACAGCTTAAATACACCCTAGAGTGACGTATTCACTTCTGATTGGCTGTTCACTCATCACCCAATATTATGCCTCGGGATTGGCCAGTGACTTTGGCGCGCTTTCTGCCTTTGCACCTGCGCAGTTAATTGTTTACTAGTGGAAAGGACACGATGTCCACGCCATCTTGGAATGGCGGATACTGACATGCTCACTATGGCTCCCAACACAAATAACAACAAAAAAACAGTAAAAATAAAAATACCACTTGGTTCAGCAATAATACTACATTATAAAATATGTCCATTCAAAAAAAAGGCATATCAGCAATTTTATGTTTATTACAACAGTATTAACAATACTTAAGATTGTATTGTCTATTAACTTATGATTGGATAAACAGGTAATATTTTTCTGGCTGGAGGGCAGAAATGTCAAAAGTATTGGGGAACTGGGCCTGGTTCCCAAATGACTTTCAGAGATTTCACTGAGGGGAAATACTACATTGGTATCAGGCTATTCCAGTTTTGGATTCCACCTCCTATTTCTCTGTTAACTATAGAAATGTAAATATGTTTGCAATTCTTTGTGATTTAAATTATCAAAAAGTAAACACATTTAACCTTTTGTTCTAAGTTCAACTTCTAGCACTGGTTGAAGACCTGATATCACAAGTTATCCAATACTGAGATGTAAGAAATGAAGATCTATTAATGAGATAATAACTTTTTCAATCCCAGAATCTTCCTGTCAGAACAGATGTTTGGAGTTCTTCCCCTCAGGCAGTACTGTGCACCTCTGCCATGAAGCCTGCTTGCATTTCTAAGGGCACAAAATTCTAACTTTTCCTTTATCTATATTCAGTTTTTCTCAGATACTAGTGAAAGTAAAGTCTGCTTTAACTGGTACTCTAGGCTGTTTTACATTTCCTCTGAAGCACTTTCTGTTGCCATCTGGCTGCTTGCCAACTTTCATTACAAAAGGCATGCCTTTCTCTATTCTCTATTTCCATTTCCCTTTTGACAGCTGCTAAGATTTATAGATTGTCAACCCTATTGTTTTTTTTTTTAATTGGAATAAAATTTTCCTCGAATTTCAAAAAAATTAAGAGATGCTATACAAATACTTTGTGGGTCTTACATATAAAAAGTCTACTAAGATATAGCAAAGGATGAATGTAACCATTAACAGCATTGATGAACTTCATAGTTTGTTAAATAAAATCTATCTGAAATAAAATAAAATAATTGTGTTCTCAGTCTTATATAGAAAACAAAAATCAATCTCCTAGAATCAGAGGAGAATTTTAGTTTCAAAGGCTTAGAATAGTAGGTGGAGGGAAGGTAAGTACAGGCTGGTCAATGGCTACAAAATTAGGTAAGATTATGAGTAACATACTTTTACATGGTAGTGTTTATGTTGTGAAAGAATATTTAACTACACATTTCAAAATATCTAATAAAAAATTTAAAATATTCAATAACAAGAAAATTTAGATATTAGAGCTAATTAATATGTTTACATAAGTATAGTATATAATATATATTAATTTAATCATAACATATTTGTTTTTAGTTACCATTGAAATTCAATTTGACACAGTGTAGAATTACATGGCAAAGCATTAGTCGGTATGAATGTAATTGTGGCTTTTATTTACCCAGGTGAAATGATAATATGAGAGACATATCCAAGCTTTATAAATACATGGCTTGGGCTGAATCCAGACCATTTCTATCTAACTATCCAAAGGCCTATTAAATCTAGAAGGTTCTACCCTCGATACAACCTAATCATCTGCTAGCCTGGATCTTGAAGGCTTCAGCTTCCTGCTTTGGTCTACTAATCTATGCCTAGAATGTTTCAGCCTCCAAGACTTACATTGAATATACTCATTCTTTCTAGCTCTTTCTTTGCTCTGGATGGCTGGTTCAACTCAGCTATTCTGGCTCAAACTCCTGTCCAAACTGAATGATTCAATTCATCTACTCTTGGTGTCTTACTTAGGTTATCATTACTGTGAATGGACAACATGACTAAGGTAACTATTACTAAAAATAAATAAATAAATAAATAAATAAATAAATAAATAAATAAATAAATATTGGGGCTGGCTTCCAGTTTAGAGGTTTAGTCTATTATCATCATGGAGAGAAGCACAGCCGAGTGTAGAGAGACATAAAGCTGTAGTTCTACCTCTTGCTCTTCAGGCAGCAATAGCTAACTGTCTTTTGCAGGCAGCCAGAAGGAGGCTCTAGTTCCACACTAGGTGGAGTCTGAGCACTGTGACTCCCTCCCTCCAACAAGGTCACACTTACTTCAACAGTGTCACACTTCCTCATACCTAGCCCATTCCTTGTGGGTCAAGCATTCAAACACATGAATCTATAGAAAACAAACCCATTAAAACCACCACACTAGGCTTATGATCCAATCTCTGCTTGTAAAGTCTACCTCTGAACTTCATGAATTACACTGTACTGAACTTCTCTGAACTGTACTGTACTGAGCACAACTGAATTGAATTCTCTCTTCTTCACTGTTGTTTAAGTAACCTCTTTCCTGTCTGTTCCAATGAGAGTTGGGCATATCCTATCTCTGCTCACTCAGTACAATCTTTCTGATTAGTCATTTTTTGTCTGCCACTTAATTAGATGTCACTATTTGGGTTTAAATACATCTAGTAAAGATGTATCCATATTTCTGTCACAGGGATGAAAGGTGTGTATTAGGGATATATAAGTATTCCAGCCAGAAGGATTATAGGTCTGTATTCCAACAAGATTATATTTTTGGATTTGATCTCTTGCTGGAGCAGCCATACTGCCAAATTAAAGTTCATCTACAAATTGTGGTTAACTATTTTATCAGGATGGCCTATGAGCATGACTGTTGGGGACAGTATCAATTGATAATTGACATACTACGAGGGCCTATATGAGAGCCCACTGTGGGAAGTTCCATTTCCTGGGCAGTTAATCTTAAATTGAACAGGAAAACTAGTGAAGTATGAGCCAGGGAGTTAACCGGAAATCAAACCAGCAGGCGTCATTCATCTACAGTGGTTTCTGCTCCAATTTCCTCCTGCCCATAGGTCCATCAATGATGGACTCTGTTCTGAATATGTAAACCAAATATAGCCATTCCTCCCTACATAGCTTTTGATTACAGTGTTATATCAGAGTAATAAAATAAAATTAGAACTATTATACATATATGTGTCTATATCAAAATCTCATACAATATCATGTAAGTATGTGCAATTATTTTGTATTGATTAAAAATATATAATACAATCCTTGAAAAAACAGCAGGTACCTTTAGTCTGTTTATGCTATGCTACAGTTAAAACTAAAAACAAATACAAAAAATGTTGATGATTTATTATATGGAGAAGAATCATAAAGAATAGGAAAGGAGTTTTGAAAAATTAAATTAGCATTAGGTATTGAGTAAATATTATGTAATTTATTTTTTAAAATTCTTATTTTATGTGTATGTCAGGATATATACATGTAAGTACAGTTGTCCACTGAAGCCAGAGGCAATAGGTGCCTTTAAGCTGGAGTTAAGGCCAGTTCTGTGTCATCTAATAGGGTTCTGGAAACTAAGTATGTATTTTCAGCAAGAATGGTATACTCCATTCCATTGAAAATTATTCCAACCTCCTCAGTTGAATGTTTTTAAGTGATAACATGTTATTAACACACATTTGTATCTAGGAAATTGTTTTAGTTAGAATTTTATTGCTGTGAAGAGATATCATGACCAAGGCAACTCTTTTAAAGGAAAATATTTAATTGAGGCTAGCTTACATTTCAGAGGTTTATTACTCTATTGTCATGATGGGAAGCATGGAAGAGAGCAGAGAGACATGGTGCTGGATGACATAAAGTTCTCTAGATCTTGATCTGAAGACAGCAGAAGGGAACTGCCTTCTACAGGAAGCCAGGAGGAAATACCAAAGCCCACCACCACAGTGACACACTCTCTCCATAAATGCCACATCTCCTCCAACAAGGCCACACCTCTTAATAGTGCCATGCCCTGTGAGTCAAAAATTCAAATACATGAGTTCATGACCTCCAATACTACTCAAACCATAATAGAAAACTTTCACAGAAAAGTGGAAGCAATAGGAGAAAAGTTTAAGTATAAGTTAAATGTATAGAAAAGTCCTTCTTGCTTTTTTGACTCAAATGTTTATCACATTTGACACACTCCAGAGCTATATACAGAGAAATTAGCTCTTGGTTACCAAAAACACAAATATTACACACAAATGCACTCATACAAATATTCATGAACACACACACACATACACACATAGACACGCACACACACACATACACACAGAAAGAGAGAGATAGACACAGAGAGAGAAGGAGGGGGAGAGAGAGAGAGAGAGAGAGAGAGAGAGAGAGAGAGAGAGAGAGAGAGAGAGAGAGAGAGAATGAGAGCAGCAATTCTATGTACTATACAACAAACATTACAAGGGTATCTCAGAAAAATAAAGTGCTGCTTTTCCCCTTGGATTTTCTCTTGGAAATCATTATTTACTGTTGACATATCTCCTCTAAGTGCTTTTGGACATAGTTATAGAAAGTTTGAAAATTTTGTAGATGATATTCAGAATAATAATTTTAGAAGAAATCTCTAGTTTTAATATTAATATATGAAAAGTTCCTGGGTTTTAATATCCTCTGCATGTTTTGTGATCTGGCTTTTCAGGGCTCCTTGGGGCTTTTAGAAACATTTGCTGTCAGAACTGCCATTTAAAGCACCTCTTGGGAATTTCACAAACATGAGAAATTGGCAGAGACAAATAGCACTCTACTCCTGAAGTTATTTCTTTAATTTAAACAATTTTAACTTAAATTTTGTCATAAAAGAAATTCCCAGATGTTACATTATTTAGATCGAATGAGGTAACTTGAGTGTTCATGAAATTTTCAATTCAGGAAAGCTCTTCTTGGAGTAATGTACAATATTTCGATGGGTGTTAAATGCATGAGTGACCTTTATAAAAGACTCACCAAAAAATGAGCGTTTCAGTGTACAAAAGTGATAAAGTACGTGGCTTAAAAGAATGTCTGTGTGGTTTGCTGTTCCAGCAGTTCACTTACAAAGAGAATTTCGGAATTTACAAATAAAATGTTGGCCTTATTTTTCTAACACTTTAGTAAACTTGGGAATGTGAGTGTGTGTATGTGTGTTTCCAAATAAAGTTAGAAAAAGATGATGTTTTTCCAAAACGTTTGCTGCAATAGAGGGAAGAACACTCTTTTTAAGAAATGTTCTCCATTTTCCCTTTTGATGAACTCTATCAACAATCTAAGGTTTTGTACTCTGAAAGAGAAGAATTCAGACAGGATCCAGTAGTGTAACAATTAGTCATGATTTTAATACAAGCAAGCAAATAAGCAAAAATTCATTGTTTAGGAAGAGGTCCTGCTGCACTAGCCACACCTTGAAGCCATGAGGCTTATATTTCCTCTTTTCCTATAATACTCCTCTCTCCTGTGCCTTTTCCAGAATATAAAATTTGAGGAAGATGGGAAGCTTTTCCAAGTATTCTATTTTACCTTCAATTCACTCTAAGAAGATATATAAGTGGAAGAATATGTTTAAGTGGTTAAGTACCCCTAAAATTGCAGTGCTAAGTGATCAGCAGTCCACTGCCTTCTCTTTTCCAAAGGATATGAATTTGGTTCTCAACACTTTTCTGCAGGTAGATCCAGCTTAAGAGGATCAGGCATGTTCATTTGGCTTCTGTGGAAACATGCACTCACAAACAGTTCTTTCACTCCTTATACAGATACTTAAAGATAGATTTTTCACTGTATATCTGTGACTGACATGGAACTAGCTTTTCGGGCAAGACTGGACTGAATAATATGGGATGTCTGTCTCTTAAGTGCTGGAATGAAGTCTTTTGATATCAACTCAACTACTTAAAAATAAACCTTTTAAAACAAGTTGAAAACTTTAAAAGAAAGAAGAGTAGCAATAGCTTGAGCATGATTCTTTTTCTGATGACGAATTTGAAAAGTTACTTTGATGTGAGCCAGCTAACATTACTAATTACCACCCACTGTTCTTTAAATTGTGTTTTGAGGTTCCTAAGTTGACTAACCTGGTGTTATCCACTACTACTATCTATCTTTACAGCTTGGCTTTCATCTGACTACCATTGCTGTAGTTTCATGCTATTTCAGGGCCTGGTTAGTCTGTTCTAGAGCTACCTTCTTGCCTAATACAACTACAACAAGAAGAATGTTTAATGTAAGGTATACAAGTACATCAACAAAGATAAAGTTCTTCTCTTGTTTGAATTTGACACATCTCATTTTATGCAGAAATGAGTTTGTTTGTACATGGCTCAGAACATTCAAATAATAAATCACATATAATCAGATGTTCAAGATTGATTTTTGAATATTATAATCAACAATTCTATGCTTGCTTATGATGAAACAATATAAAATCATATCCACTGTTCAGTGGCCACCATGGGTTTCTTAACTGTCAGCTGTTTCAAGACTTCACTTTGAGTACGTTAGATTGTGTTACTTAGATTCTAAAAAGCTGTAGGCATGTCATTAGGGGTTGGAGGAACCATCTTCTAGCAAATCACAACCATATTATTGGAGCCAGAGCCTCATCAAGGAAAGACATTACAGACAACTGTAACATCAGTCTAGAGTGCAATGTTAGTCAACAAAATGGCCTTAGTAAAATAGCAAATATTCTGTTTTGTTTTTATTATTGTTACTAATTAATTAGTTTATTTATTTACATCACAAATGTTGCCTAGATTTCTATCTCACACTGCAAAGGTCTTTCCACATGCCCCCTCCCCTTGGCATCTGAAAAAGTGATACCCCCCAAGCACCCTACATCCCTAAGGCATCAATTCTTTATAGGAATAGGCACAGCTTCTCCCATTGAAGCCAGACAAGGCAGTCCTCTGCTACAATTGTGCCAGGGGCCTCTGACTAGCCTGTGTATACTCTTTGGTTGTTGGCTCAGTCTCTGGGGGTTCCCATGGGTACAGATTAGTTGACACTGTTGGTCTTACTATAGAGTTACCAACCTCTTCATTTCCTTCAATTATTCCCCTAACTACTCCATATGGGTCCCTGATGAACTCAGCCCAATGGTTGGCTATAAGTATCTGCATCTGTCTCAGTCAATTGCTGGTAAAGCTTCTCAGAGTATAGCCATATTAGGTTCCTGTCTGCAAGCAAAGCATACCATTAATAATAGTGTCAGGGTTTATTGTCCATCCATGGAATGGATCTCAGGTTGGGCCTGTCACTGGTCAGCCATTCCTTTAGTCTCTGTTCCATTTTTTTTTTCTCTGAATTTCTTTCAGGCAGATATACTTTTGGGTACAAAATCTTAAAGATGAGTTAGTGATTCCATCCTTCCTCTGGGGGCCATGTATAAATGCTGGAAGTGAGCTCATAAGGCTCCATATCATCACTGTTGGACATTTCAGCTAAGGTTTCCCACATTTAGTCCTGTGAAGTGGAAACTTAAGGTTTCTTTGGAAAGTCAGTTGTGTTTGATGCTGTTTTGCTGGGACAAACACATGAAGGAACATTTCATTGAAGTCAATACAGGTGAAATACTAAGGCAGACACATGGGTGAACATTTTGCTGAAGCAGACGCAGGAGAAAAAAGTGTTCTGCTAAAGCAAGAACATGAAAGGACACAAGATTCATTGCTAAGGACACACATGTATTAGTCCACCTTACACTGTATAGTTGAGCTCCATTTGTCTGGACTCCATAGAGAGGAACAGAGCAAAAAAAAATTTTTCTAGTGATATGCTGCAGTTTCTTGATGCATCCTCTGACTTGAGCTGATTGGCAGAGTGAAGCAAGACAAGTGGTAAAGCAAGACTGTGAAGGACACATGATATTTGGAAGAAATATGAACAGGATTCAACAGACAGTGATAGAGGCTGAGCTAGTCTTGTTTATAGAGCTAGCTATGTAATGCTTGCTGTTCTCAAGTCTTAGCTTATCTTTGATTTGCTGAGAAGAGGCAGTCAAGAACTTGTCCTGGCATCACACTTGTTCCTTCCTGATGAATAGGGTGGAGGCTAAGGCATAGCTCTCTCTGCTGGGTATTATTACCAGTGCTGTTACATGCTATTTCAGGGCCTGGTTAGTCTATACTAGAGCTGCCTTCTTGCCTAATACAACTGCAACAAGAAGAATGTTTAATGTAAGGTATACAAGCATGTTAACAAAGATAAAGGCATGGCTGTCTCTGCTGAGTAGCACCAGTGCTGTTAATTTCTATTTGCTATCCAGACTCTACCAAACAGAATTTCTTATATATTTATGAAATCTTTGTGTGTGAATCAAAGTGCTGACCTCTGAACTGAACTGCCAATTTTCAGACAAGAGAGTTGGAAGTTGTTCCAAAGAACCTTTTCTATTCAGGTCCACTTCCCACATATCCTGTCTTTTTCACTATCTCAGGAGGATGGTAGGCTAAAAGTAGACTTTGAAAAGTTAAGATACAGGCAGTCCTGGGTGCCTCCCCCATCCAGGTCTCCAGGACTTTCTAGAGATTTCACTCACCATTCACCCCACCCCACCCCAGAGCATCTGGATATTTCCATTCATTTTAGTGGCCCTCTGGGCTTCCCTTCTGTCTCTTCCTATACATTATCTTATCACCTTTTCTCTCCCCCCTCCCAGGTCCCTCTCTTCCTGTGTATTTCATGATTATTTAGTTCTCCCTTCTTAGTGGGATTGAAACATCCTCACTTCCATTTTCTTTTTAAGTGAAGAATAAGCAAGACTAAGAGCAACCTGTACCTGGGAGAAAAGGGTACAAATCAGAAGATAGCACATAGAAGGTTTTCTGTGAGGCCTGCTTATTTTCCAGACAAAGTAGTCTGCTGGCTCACACTATGGTGGGACAATAACCAGATACTTCAAAAAAGAAAAGAGAATTAACAAAATTAATGAGATACTTTTAATTTGTTTCCATTGATCTTCTTGCACAAGGCTAAGATAATCACTTCAGAGGCAAAGAGGAATTTAAACACTGTGTATTTTATCATATATTACACAAAAGGATGTTCATGAAATTAATCTAAAGCTTTGTGGGGAAAAGATATATATATATATGAAGTTAAGTAGATTTGTAAAGAAAACAACACAAAAACTGATCAGGAGACTCCAGTCTTCTACTGAGTATGGGTTTTCCTCAAGAAAAAATAAAGTAGAGAAATTTTAATCTCGAAACATGGCTATTCTAATCATATCCAAAGACCTTCTAAATCCTGTGACCCAGCTGGAATGTTGACACATCCTTAGTAGTTACCTGTTATCTTTTTACCTGGATTCCTTCAGTACACACAGTTTTATCCCATGGCATGTAACTGAGGGCCAGACAAAGTGATTAATCAGAAAAAAAAATCTGATGGAATGAGTCAAAGGTAAAATATGCCCAACTCTAGAAGAAAAGATTTAAGAACAGGAGAGAGAGAGAGAGAGAGAGAGAGAGAGAGAGAGAGAGAGAGAGAGAGAAGGCAATTCAGTCACTTTGGTGAGTAATTTGAGAGTCAGTACAGTGAGTGTCTTGTAGTTGAATTGAGTTCCTTTGTGAGTCCATGATGTTTAGTGCAGGTCAGCAGAGGCAATTGAGATCTGAGAATAAAAATAAGCCATAAGATTAGAACAAATTGCCAGCATTACTCTTAGGCCAAGCAGAACAATTCAGTGAAAAGCTAAAATAGGTAAGATTGAATCAGTCAGCTTGGAGGGGATTTTGAGCAAAAATAGCTGAGTTGAACCAGCCAGCTAGAGTTCAAAGAGCTAGAAAGGGTGAATGTATTCAGCAGCAAGTCTCTGCCTTAAAGAATGTAGCTTATTGTCAGTAGAATACTCATAAAAGAACAATTATTTGATATATGCTCATATTCTCTTAAAAATTTTCATGTTATTTACTTTCTAGACAATGAAGTACCTTATAGTTTAGTATAGCTCAGTGTACATGACCATGTTCCTAGGACTTCTTTGCAGTTTATTAAATACAATGTACAATAAAAGTGATCTAAACCTCAGAGAAATATATTAGAGATTTGCTCAAACTGACATGTCTCAAATATTAATATAAACTTATGTATTTTAACAGAAATAATCACAAACTCTTAGCACTGCTGGACTAGTATAAAGACTGTAACACAAGAACAAGTAGATGAATTTACATTTTTAAAATTAGGACAATTATTCTCATCTGTCTTAATAAAAAATACATATTTATATAATTACTACAACTTTAGTAAAAATAACTGTCAACTAACACAAGTTTTTTCTAGGTTCAGCTTGTCGGCTTCTTTATTATGGTTTCACTAGAACTGTGGAAATAGCCAACATAGTAACATGGAAAATTATCATATTATTAGAACTTGTGAAATTTACCCTTTCCTGCATCAGTTTGAATCCTTATATGTATACAGAATATTCAATTAAATATTGGCCAAATTAGTTAGGTTGAATGAATACAGACAAAAATAATGAAAACTACAAATATTCTTGAGAGTTTCACTATTAGCTTATCTTTCTTTTATAAAAATAATTTATGATAATTTTGTAACTATCCCTCACCTGGACCTGCTGCCTTGAGCAGACACCTGCCTTGTCTGCTCCTGTGTGGACACTGGATCCCGAGACATCCTAGAGGGACCAGTGAACCCAGAGCGTTAGGTAAGAACAATCACAGACTGCACTACACTGGAGATAAAAAACCTAGGAAAAAGATCGGGAGTCAAGGACACAAGTATCACCAATAGAATACAAGAGATATAAGAGAGAATCTCATGTGAAGAAGATACTATGGAAAACATTGACACAACTGTCAAAGAATATGCAAAATAAAAAAAGCTAGTTACCCAAAACATCCAGGAAATCCACAACACAATGAGGAGGTCAAAGCTCAGGATAATAGGTATAGATGAGGGTAAAGACTCTCAAATTAAAGGGCCAGTAAATATCTTCAACAAAATTATAGAGGAAAACTTTCCTAACCTACAGAAAGAGATGACCATAAATATACAAGAAGCCTACAGAACTACAAATAGCCTAGACCAGAAAAGAAACACCTCCCATCACATAATAATCAAAACATCAAATGTACAAAACAAAGAAAAATATTAAAAGCAGTAAGGGAAAAAGGTAAAGGAACGTATAAAGCAGACCTATAAGAATTACACCAGACTTCTCACCAAAGACTATAAAAGCCAGAAGATCCTGGACTGATTATCATACAGACCCTAAGAGAACACAAATGCCAACCCAGACTACTATACCCAGCAAAACTCTCAATCAATATTGATGGAGAAATCAAGATATTCCACGACAAAACGAAATTTATACAATATCTTACAACAAATCCAGCACTTCAAAGGATAATTGGAGGAAAACTCCAACACAAGGAAGGAAACTACAACCTAGAAAAAACAAGAAAGTAATCTTCCAACAACCGCAAAAGATGACTACACAAACATAATTCCATCTCCAATAACAAAAATTACAGGAAGCAAATTCATTTTTTCTTAATATCTCTTAATATAAATGGACTCAACTCTCCAATAAAAAGACATAGACTATCAGACTGGATACATAAACACGACACAGCATTTTGCTGCATACAGAAAACATACCTCTGTGAAAAAGACTGAAAACTACCTCAGAGTAAAAGGATGGAAAACAATCTTCCAAGCAAATGGTCCCAAGAAACAAGCAGGACTAGTGATTCTAATATCAAATAAAATCCATTTTCAACCAAAAGTAATCAAAAAAGATAAGGAAGTACACTTCATATTCATCACAGGAAAATGTACCAAAATGAACTCTCAATTCTGAACATCTATGCCCCAAATGCAAGAGCACCCACATACATAAAAGAAATTTTACTAAAGCTTGAAGCATACACTGTACCTCGCACAATAATAGTGGGAAATTTCAACACTCCACTCTCAGCAATGGACAGATCATGGAAACAAAAACTAAACCAAGACACAATGAAACTAACAGAAATTATGAACCGATTAGACTTAACAGATATCTATAGAACATTTCATCCTATAACAAAAGGATATACCTTTTTCTCAGCACCTCATTGTATCTTCTCCAAAGTAGACCATATAATTGGTTACAAAACAGGCCTCATCAGATACAAAAAGATTGAAATAATTCCTTGTACCCTATCAGACCACCATGGACTAAGGCTGGTCTTTAATAATGACAAAAACAATGGAAAGCCAACATACACATAGAAACTGAACAATGATCTACTCAATGATGACTTGGTCAAGAAAGAAATAAATTAAAAAATTAAAGACTTTTTAGAATTCAATGAAACTTGGGACACATCCTACCAAAACTTGCGGGACTCCATGAAATAGTACTAAAAGGAAAACTCATAGCTTTAAGTGCCTACAAAAAGAAACTGGAAAGAGCACACACTAACAACAGCACACCTGAAAGCATTAGAAACAAAAGGAGCTAATATACCCAAGAAGAGTAGACTGCAGGAAATAATCAAACTCATGGCTGAAATCAACCAAGTAGAAACAGAAAGAACTATACAAAATATCAACAAAACCAGGAGCTGGTTCTTTGAAAAAATCAACAAGGTAGATAAACCTTTAGCAAGACTAACCAAAGGGCACAGAGACAGTATTCAAATTAATAAAATCAGAACTGAAAAGAGAGACATAACAATAGAAACTGAGGCAATTTAAAAAACAGTCAGATCCTACTACAAAGGCCTATACTCAAGAAAATTGGAAAATCTGGATGAAATGGACAATTTTCTAGGCATATACCAGGTATCAAAATTAAATCAGTAGCAGATAAACCATCCAAACCATCTCATAACCCCTAAAGAAATAGATGCAGTCATTAAAAGTCTCACCACCAAAAAGAGTCCAGGACCTGATGATTTTAGTGCAGAACTCTATCAGACCTTCCAAGAAGACCTAATATCCATTCTCTTCAAACTATTCAACAGAATAGAAACAAAAGAAACAATATCGAATTTTTTCTGTGAAGCTACAATTATGCTCATACCTAAACCTCCCGAAGACATAAATAAGAAAGAGAACTAAAGACCAATCTCTCTTATGAATATTGATGCAAAAATACTAAATAAAATTCTCGCAAACCGAATCCAACAATACATCAAAACAATTATTCATCAAGATCAAGTAGGCTTTATCCCAGGAATGCAGGGGTGGTTCAATATTCGGAAATCCATCAATATAATCCACTACAAAAATAAACTCAAAAAGAAACAAAAAACACATGGTCATCTCACTAGACACTGGGAAAGCATTTGACAAAATTCAACATCCCTTCATGTTAAAAGTCTTGGAAAGATCAGGAATTCAAGGCCCATACCTAAACATAGTAAAAGCAATATACAGCAGGCCAGTAGCCAACATCAAACTGAATGGAGAGAAACTTGAAGCAATCCCACTAAGATCAGGGATTACACAAGGCTGTCCACTCTCACCTTACTTATTTAATATAATACTAGAAGTCCTAGCTAGAGCAATTAGACAACAAAAGGAAGTTAAAGGGATACAAATAGGAAAGGAAGAAGTCAATATTTCACTATTTTCAGATGATATGATAGTATACTTAAGTGACCCTAAAAATTCCATTGGAGAACTCCTAAACCTGATAAACAACTTTAGCACCATGGCTGGATATAAAATCAACTCAAACAAATCAGTAGCCTTCCTCTACTCAAAGGATAAACAGGATGAGAAAGAAATTAGCAAAATGACACCCTTCACAATAGCCACAAAGAAAATAAAATACCTTGGAGTAAATCTAACCAAGCAAGTGAAAGATCTGTATGACAAGAACAAATTCATGGCTTGGAGTTTATTGTTAGGGTGTTTTCTATGTTTTATTTAGAAATAGCTGAGTGGTGTTAACAGACAACATTCCAGATTACCTTACATGGATAGTTGGTTTTCAAAACGTCAAAAGTCCACAGAATTGATGTGACAAACATTTCTGTATTAATGTTCATTTTGATTAGAGACCTGTCTGCTCCTGACAGCTTCCTGTATTTAATTCTAAGGAGAAACTGAGCATCTTTGGAGTTACTCCAGTTGTGGTGAGACAGCCACTAGGCAAGAATTGCCTCTTTCCATCTACAGACAAATTACTGTCCAGAAAAGGACACACTTGCAGAATAGTCGACTGATTATATCTGCCTAGACAGAGTAATTGGCCCTTAATAAATCTGCAGCACTAAGGTCTGTCAGATGATCCTGGGCCAGAAGGTGGAAGAACAGATGCTCCAACGTCTTGTAGTAGAGGGAGTGTCCAGGTGTTTAGAGGTCTCTATAAATTGGCTAAGGTTTAGAAGCCATTCTTTGTGCTTCCCACAATTATAGTTAACTCAGTCATTCTGGATTTCTGATGGGGTTGAAAACTTATAGCCTCATAGCCAATCCTGGCTATTTACCTTGAGAGAAAAGAGTTGAGTGGATGGTTTTCAGCTGACATTCATCCTAAAGCCAATTTCAGAACTAAATATTTTAGTTAGGATAGACGACAGAGGTTCTGGTTAGTCAACAAAATGATGGACTGGGTATTAGGACTATCTTGTACCTCACTGGTACAAATAGGCATAATTATGCTCTAAATTTATTTTGAGAAAAAAATTTTATTTTAACAGTAAGGGTGCTATGTAGGAGGAGCTAAGGTGGGAGGAGTACTGAGAAGAATAGAAGGAGTAAGTAGAGGAGGAGAAGAAGGAGAGGAGAAGCTAGGTGATGAGAGAAAGAAAGAGGGGGAGACAGGGAGGCAGATGTTCACATATCTCCACCACTCAAACATAGTTGATATATGTAGGTTGGGTAGTGTATTACACCTCTGATTGAGCAATACCAAACTTATAAAGCCTTTGATTAACATTTTTTAAAAAGTGTATAAATGCAAAAATGAAAAGGGGAATGGGATAGGGGTTTTCTAAGGGGGGGTGAATGGGGAAAGGTGATGGCATCTGAAGTGTAAATAAAATATCCAATAAAAAATAGGATACAGAGCTAAAGAAAGAATTCTCAACTGAGGAAACTCAAATGGCCAAGAAGCACCTTAAGAAATGCTCAACATCCTTAGTCATCAGGAAAATGCAAATCAAAACAACACTGAGATACTACCTCACACCAGTCAGAATGGCTAAGATAAAAAACTCAGGTGATAGTAGATGCTGACGAGGATGTGAAGAAAGAGGAACACTCTTTCATTGTTGGTGGGGTTGCAAGCTGGTACAACCACTCTGGAAGTCAGTCTGGCGGTTCCTCACAAAATTGGACATAGCACTACCTAAGGACCCAGCTATACCACTCCTGGGCATATACCCAGAAAATGCCCCAACAAATAACAAAGACATATGCTCCACTATGTTCATAGCAGCCTTATTTATAATACCCAGAAGCTGGAAAGAACCCAGATGTCCTTCAACAGAGGAATGGATACAAAAAATGTGGTACATTTACACAACGGAGTATTACTCAGCTATTAAAAATAATGAATTTGATAAATCCTTAGGTAAATGGATGGAACTAGAAAATATCATCCTGAGTGAGTTAACCCAATCAGAAAAGAACACACATTATATTTACTCACTGATAAGCAGATGTTAGCCCAAAAGCTTGAAATAGCCAAGACTCAACACACAGACAACATGAACTCATGAAAAAGGAAGACCAAGTGTGGATGCCTTGGTCCTATTTAGAAGGAGTAACAAAAGTACTCAAGGGAACAAATATGGAAACAAAGTATGGGACAGAAACTGAAGAAGGAGCCACCTGAAGACCATTTCACCTGTGTATCCATCCCATGTACAGTCACCAAAGGTAGACACTGATATGGATGGCAGGAAGTGCATGCTAACAAAAGCCTGATATAGCTGTCTCCTTAGAGGTCTGACAAAGGCTGACACATTCAAAGGCCGATGCTCACAGCTAACCACTGATCTGATCAAGGGTTTCCCAATGGAGAAGGTAGAGAGAAGACTGAAGGAGCAGAAAGGGTTTGTGGCCCCATGAGGAGAGCAACAATACCAACCAACCAGAGCTCCCTAAGGTCTAAACCACCAGTCTGGGAGCACATTCACAGGGACCCATGACTCCATCTGTACATGAAGGGGAGTATGGCCTTGTTGGGCATAGGTGGGAGAGGAGATCCTTGGTCCCATGAAGGATGAACACTGAGTGGAAGGGAATTAGAGGGTGGGGAGGTGGGAGTTGGAGGGTAGGTGGGGGGGCACATCCTCATAGAAGCATGAGGAGGGGGGATGTGATAGGAGGTTCCTGGGTGGTGGGGAAAGGGGGGTTAGGGAATAAAATCTGAAATGTAATTATAATATCCAATAAAAATACATCATAAAAAATTAAAAAATAATTTTGTAACTAAAAATTTTCTATATTATTCATGATGAAGAGTTCACATTTCAATTTTTTTTCATTCTACAGATAGTACTGGTTTTGGATATGCTTTAAATGAATAACAGAAGCAATGGGGTATGTGAAAAATCAAGTAAAGTTCACTACCTTGAGATAAATAAAATTCCTGTAATGAGTTCAATTTATAGAGTTTATATCTACTGAAAATCATAATATGTCTATCTCTTCAGTACTCAGGATTTTAAAGCTAAAGAAGATTAAAATGCAAAGGGATGTTCAATTCATTTTATCTATTTGCCAGAAGCAGGACATAAACTCTACTAAAGACATATTTTATCAACTCAAGGCCAGACGCTTAGGGATATGCTGGTTCCATAAAAATCATCTTATGTACTGACATTTCACATCTGAGTCTCCTCATTTTTTCTCTAGTTTTGCTGTTGTTCTATCATTTATTCCATTTTCCTAAAAGTTATGAAAATATTGTTCTCTGCTCAATACTTTGCCCTTCGTCTTTATGAAAACCCTAAGTACATAGAAAATTCCATGTGTTATCTCTTGTTAATTGGTACTTTCATTTAATTTAATCCAATATATGGCCAAATGGCCTGTTTAAAAGCTAAGACATAGGACAATGTCATTCCATCTTCCTCAAAGGCCTGAGAACTAGGAAACAATGATGTGTAGCCATCAGTCTGCTCCTTCTCCTACATAGTAATCTACTGAAATAGAGATAGAATTTCAGGAAAGAGCTGCTCATCCAGTATTTAATGCATGTAACTTTAGCTGATCACAATCATAATTCAACCTGTGTTTTGCAGTTCAATTTAGTCAAGTTACTTCCTGATATTAGCTTAACTCAATGCTCCTGGGTAGTTTAAATGTACTTGAAATACTATACTCCCCTATTTATTTCTCTGTGTCAGCTAGTTGGCTACATTTTACATTCTTTTTTGTTTGTTTGTTTGTTTTGTTTTTTGTTTTTTGTTTTAAGACAGGGTTTCCCTGTATAGCTCTGGCTGTCCTGGAAAACACTCTGTAGACAAGGCTGGCCTCAAACTCAGAAATCTGCCTGTGTTTCCCTTCCAAGTGCTGGGATTAAAGGCATATGCCACCACTGCCCAGCTACATTCTACATTCTACATTCAAATAGACTCACATTTAAGAATTTTTCATTTATTCTGAGTTCATCTTCCTCTTTCCTAGATAAACAGAAAAAATCACTTTTTTTATCAGAATACTTAAAGAACAGAACCTTCTCTGAACCTTAAATGATGATACCTTCATGGCTTGTTTATGTTCCTAATGCTGGAAGATGTATAGGTAAAGGAATATGACTAAAGATAAAATAGAATTATCTAGTGTCTACTGTTACCACATGATGAACAAAAGCAAGATTCTATATGGAAATTGGGTAAATTATTGAGCCATGTTGAGATCATGATCTACAGTAATCTAAATTACCCCTTTTTTTGAGAATATTTCTATTTATTGATTTGGTATCTATACAGTAGTTGTTGATCAAAGGAAAGAAAAACATTGGAGGAAAATCAAATGGGATTGTGAGACAGGAACTGAAACAAAGAACAAGGAGGAATGCCACTTCCCACTTATATAATAATGCTTATTTCCCACTAATATTTCAGATTGCTATATTTAACACAGAGACCACCTGTTCATGCGTAGCAATGGCCATAGTGAGCTGGGGCCTCCCATAACAATTTGTCATCAAAAAAATGTTCCACACACAACATGGTGACAGACAATTCTGAAAGAATGATTCCTCTTCCCAGGATACTCTAGATTGTATCACATTGGTAAAATAAATGAATACAAACAGATATAATTTGATTTTTGTTTTTTGTAATTCTCTGGATCAAAATAATGTATGTTTGTATTTGAGTGTTTGTGTGTGAGAGTGTGGGTCTAGTTTTTATGAGAAATCACAGTTTGCAAAGAACTGATGCCGTCTTTAAATTCAGTTAATTAGTCACCCTTCTTATAAAGGTAATATCTAGAGTTCTAGGTAGGTGAGGTTAATAAACAAATCTTTATCTTGTGTCTATTGCATTGTCACTGTATCACCATTTGCAGCTGTGTGAAAAGTGACACTGTGGGTAATCCATGATTTCATTTATTAGAATAAACAAGTATTTCAATGCTTGTGAGGCCAAATATTCTTTGATGGAAAAAATCATGAAGAGTAAATAATAACTTTTAAGGATAACATAATAAAGTTATCATAGTAATAAATATAGTAACAGGCAGTAAGAAATATACATAGAACTGCAAATGCTTTCCACAAGAAAATATAGTTGTTATAGAGGAATAAAAATTGGATTTTTAATTGACTGTTATTCATATATAAAAACTTATATTAATCATTCAATGTTTACTAAGTACAAGGGAAGATAAGATACAAATAATTTTATTGACCAAAGTTTGCCAAGGCACAAACTCACATAGCAAACATTTTTTCTCATTGTGTTTCACTTTCCTTTAATGACATTGATTCATACTTTTTCTTGCTTCTCTAGTAACACTTTTAATTTTCTTTATACCTTTTCTTTTCTCCATAGCTGTTTGCCTATATTCCTCTTGCTCTGGGATGACTCAGCACATATATATATATGACTATTACATTTGAACATTAAATAATTTATTTACTTCTCTGTACCTATTCAATAGGTACAGTTTCCATAGACTCATATGTTTGAATGCTTGGTAGTAGTGCTTTTAGGTCATGTGGCTTTGTTTTAATATGTGTGGCCTTGTTGGACAAAGTGTGTCCATGTAAGAGAGGACTTTGAGGTTTTCTATGCCATACTATCCACTATGAAGATAATAGACTAAATCTCTAAAAGTGTAAGCAGTCCCAATTAATTGTTTTTCTTTATAATTGTTGGCATGGCCAAGGTGTCTTTTTCCAGGAATAAAATCTTAAATGAGACACTTTTATTATTTGGCAAAATTTAATAAATAACCAATCTATGAAATAATAAAAGTCTGTCTTTGAAGTCATTTTATATTTTTGTTAATAAGAACAGTTATTATTAACATTATTATGGTTGATAATGGCCATAATTCTAATTATTAAATATCCTTATGTCTTCTTGACTCTCCTGGAATGCCTTTATATTAATGATATAACAATACTTTTTTTCTTTCATTTTTCCAAGTTGTTGAGGTCAAACTTTAAAATGATATAGGTAAATCTATTGTGTCAAACAGAAATTTTGTTGTATATTGTTGATTCTCAGACTGAATCTTGACTAGAGATTTCCCATTTTTAAATGCCTATTTGATTCTACATTGAAAATGGAGCATTGTCCTCCACTTCATTGGATTTATAAGCAGTTCCATCTACTTGGAACCACCTATATGATGTAGATTAATAAATGATGACTTAATCTTGGAGATAAAATTAGTGATACCATGTAAATTTATTACAGTAAATTGAAATTGCAAGACTGCATGGGATATTAAATCACATCAGGTAAACCAGGCCTAAGAAGTTATCTTATGTACCAAACCAAGGAAAGAATGTAATTCACTTACCTGAATCTCATAAAGACATGGACAACTATCACTTTTGAAATTATGGCATTTGACACTTGGTGACTGCCTCACCAATAGGCAAACAGAGAAATCTGAAAGTCTGTGGGGATTTAGCTTCACTTGGTGTCACTGTCAATATGCAATACTTAAGTGCAATCTGCATGTTCACTTGACTGCTTGTCTAAACCTGGCCTTTTGCTTCTTCTTTCACCTGAGATGTCTTACATCTGCAGTTATACACTATTCTACAGTTCTGTTCTTAAACTGTGAACCTCAGCAGACTAATGCACAATACCAGGGTCCTCCTTATAACTAGTTTATCAATACAGAATTTATTTGCATTTGTATCTGCCTTCTTCTAAAACTTCTTGAAACTCTATTGTAGTGTCTTTTCCATTTTGTAATCTATAGATACACATATATGTTTGCATATATGGACATAGATATATTTACTACTTGATGAGTAATATGTGATGTGTGCTATAGATAAATTTATGCATCTTTCAAACATACTCTGAGAAGTTTCTTTTGAACTATATGTCAAGTAATAAAGAGACTCTCAACTGATCAACATTTAGACAATCTGAGACTGTAGAGTTCTCAGTTATATGTGGCACAACATTCCATTCAAGGCTAGGAATCATCATAAAAGAGGACACAAAGATATAAGGAATGGTACTACTGAGTAAAATGAAATAATTTTCTGGATGTGACAGGGCCATTATACACATCAACAAAGAGCAGTTGTGATTTCATGTGTAAGCCCTACACAACAGGAAGTCAGTCTTCCATCCGCATGGATGGAAGAAGGACTCATGAAGTCCCACACCTGGTTGAGGAGTTGCTGACTACTGATTGCTGCTTGAGGAGAGATAGCTTCTTTTAGAAAAAATATCCTAACAGGCTGATTATACATGCTTCAGTAGATAGATGGTCCTATGCCTGTGAACATACATGCAGCATTAGAAAAATTCAGTGGATTAAAAATTAGCATATGAAGTTGAAAATAAAAGTGGCGGTGAATATAGGAGTGTGATTAGAAGGCAGTTGTGCTGCATGGCTTTATGAGAAAAGTCTTTCATTAGTTAAACCATTTGGCAAGTCTGTGATGCATTTTCTTTAAGGACTGATGAGGCAGTGCCCAGGTCACGGTGGACAGTTTTACCTCTTCCTTGGTAGTTTCATATGTTATTAAGAAAAGAAGGCTGAATACAACATATGGAGGCAGTCAGTAAGTAGTGTTCTTCCATGGCTTCTTGTTAACATTCTTAATCCAAATTCTGGTCTTGATTTCCTGTATTGATGTACTTGGATGATGGAATGTGATTGGCAACTATAAGATGAAATAAACACTTTCCTCCCCAAGTTGTTTTTGGTCATGGCTTTGTATCATAATAGAAACCCTACCTAAAATGATATGGAGTTGTGCATGGATTTCAACAAAATTTGTTATATGCACATACGAAATTCTCAAAGAGCAAACAATGACCATTTCAGAAATAAAAGTGAGAAGAAAACACTCTACTTGACAATACTTTAAAAATTATCTATCTTCAAAAAAAAAAAAAAAAAAAAAAAGCTGGGAGGTGTTGGCTCACGCCTTTAATCCCAGCACTTGGGAGGCAGAGTCAGGCAGATTTCTGAGTTCAAGGCCAGCCTGGTCTACAGAGTGAGTTCCAGGACAGCCAGAGCTACACAGAGAAACCTTGTCTCGCCAAAAAAAAAAAAAAAAAAATTATCTATCTGAAAATAGGCTTATAACTTGAATATAAAATATGCTCATAATTTTTTAACATAAAAAATTCTGGGATTGAAGAGAAATATCTATGGCTGAGCATGTACTATTCTTACAGAAGAACCAAAATTTGTTTCTACAACAAATGTTGATTGAATCCCACCTGTCTATAACTCCAAGTCCAGGGTATATAGCACAATTTTCTGTACTCCACACCTATATTTGTACCTCTAAATACTCATAAGCAATACACACATATATGAGGTAAATCTTTAAAAAGAAAGAAAACTCAAGATTTAGAAAATATTTTAAATAAACAATTATATAAAAGATATGCAGTGAATGTTGGCCATATGAAAAGATCACTATGATCACACTTAACCTGTTACTGATAATCAAAGAATTAAAAATGAACTACCAGACTGGTGATATAACTCATTGACTATGGTGGTTGGAATAAGAATGGATCCCATAGGCTCATATACCTCAATGCACAGTTTCATTTGATGATCTATAAGGAAATACTAGGAAGTATATTCTTGTTTGATAGGTGTTTCCTTGTTGAAGGAGGTATGGTGCTGGGCACAGGCTTTTAAGTTTCAAAAACTCATGCTAGGCCTAGTGTCTTTCTTTTTGCCTGCTGCCTAGGTATCAAGATATAGCTATCAGCTCCTTCTCCAGAAATGTTCCTGTCTCTGTGTTACCATGCTCCCAGTCATGATGATAAGGAACTCAAAACTGTAAACAATCTCCCTAGTTAAATGCTTTCTTTTATAACAGTCATCTTGGTCATGGTGCCTCTTCAAACAATAGAACAATGACTAAGACAGTGGTAAGTGTAAGTAGTAAGACAGTTCTTAGCATATAAAATTTCATAAAATTCATTAATTATATTTTCAAGCAAGCATTCTGAAGGAGAACTAGAGGGCCATAAGCAGACAAGGAAAACAACTCCAAGGTCCCTGAGAAGCCTTCTTGTTCCAGAAACATGCTAGAAGGAGACAAATTGGGAATTACCATGTCAGAAATGTGTTGTAAATATTACTCAATTACAAGCCATACTTTAAATTATTTTGTGGTCTCAATCCTTAAAGCCACTGACAAAAGATATCAGGTCATGAGTGAAATACCTCTGGCCAAAAGTGGAGCTATTTGCTTCAAGGATAAAATCTTTTTGTATGAACTCTTTCCTTAAGATGCAATTTAGTTGGACCTGTCAGTTACCTACCAGTAGCCTAGCTTCCTCCTGAGGAAAGTTGGTTCACCTAAAGCCACACTAAGGAGTATGTTATCCTCATCAGAAACATTGCCATGAGCACTTGCTTGTAGCTCTTGTGTCAGGTGTCACTGCAACATGATTCATTCTTGGAGTTACTTAGAAAATACAAATTTTAAAGCTCTTTTACTTTCAGATGCTGGCAAAATATTGGGTATGTTTTCTCTGTACACTTGGCTTTTCTACACTTTTTCTCTGAAGTGAACCCCCACATTCTTTTGCCATGGATGGGCTTGTCTCCCCACCAAAACATGATTTTCTTTTCTGGCATCAGGTGAGGTTCAGAACTTGCCTGTCCTATTGTTTTTCTCTTATACTTCAATATAATTTCCTACACACTTCCTTTTGAATAAAGTTTTAACTAGCTATGTGAGGTACGAGTGGGTGGGTGGGTGGAGAAGCACCCTCTTAGAAGTAAAGAGGAGGAGGAATTGGGTGAAGAACTTATGGAGGAGTGACCAGGAAAGTGGGTAACATGTAGAATGTAAATAAATAAAATAATAAAAAGATTATGAATCAAAACCATGTTATTAACAAAACTAAGATTCCAAAAGAGGGAAACTGCAATTTGCCTTAGAGACCCCATAAAGCAAAGTATGTAAATTGGATGACTTGTAAGCAACAGAGATTTATTTCACTTACATTCTATAAATTGAAGATTTAGTTTCCAATAATATATCTGACCTGGGACTCTTCCCATTTTAGATAATTGTGCTTTCTGATGCTAGTTTTCTCAAATAATAAAAGGGAAAAACAAGTTCAGACTTTTTTATTCTACTTACATTCATTGTTTTTGTGATTAAGGTCTTATGTAACCAACTCTAGACTTTAATTAATAACTTTTTTACTCTTAAATTTTGGAATTATATGCTTATTATTCTGCCTTGAGAATCTTTGTAATAGGAGTACCAAATATACTCATGAATGTTCAACCATTATGATCTAATCAGTTGCTTACCCTAATAGTCTTATATTATTACATTTCTTTTTGAAGAAATTCATTTAGACTATAGCACGATAAAATGCTGTCTGTTCTTATAAGGTACTGATATATACTATGATATATACTACAACCTGGACTGTCACTTAAAATATAAATGAAAAAATAGTAAATAATATCACAATTTGTGTTTATGTTTATATAAAATGTACTGAATTAGCAACACATAAAGGCAAAGAGTTAGCTAAGATTAAAGTAAATAAGAAGTCTGTGAAGTGACCACTTTATAATTTCCAGTTGCCTTAATAAAATATTCTTATATAATAGTCATGGTTTGTGAATTAAACAAACAGAAAATAGTTGTAATATAAAAAAGAAAATGGTAGTCCAAGTTTTATCCCTTGCATTGTTGTGCACATATCACATATAAGGATAATGAACTGAGAAGTACCAAAATTTTATAGAAACCAACAGGAAATGTAGAGCTTACTAATATGTTTGATTAGGAGACATTAATACAAGTTTAGATTTTAGTTTTTTTTTTTTTTCTATGACACTGTTTATGGTCTGGCTTAAACCATTTCCTTGGAATTCTCCTCCCTCAAGTATACCTAGAGTTGAAAGGTTTTGTCTTTTCATAGTGCCTACACTTACTGCATGTGTTTTCCTTGGGTTTACAATAATTTCTTTTGTTACTTTGCTTATTTATACTAGATCCTCTACTTTATCTCCACATCCTGATATTTTATCTTCTGCTTCATTAATTCCACTTATAAGGCTTTCCTTTAAATTTTCTAGTTGTGATGCTGAGTTTTACAATCCATTTTCATGTAAGCTTCAGTCCTCTTTAATATTTCTCTATCTTTACTGAATTCTGTTTTCAAATTCTCTATTATCATCATCAATTCCTTCAACTTTGCATTTGTGTTTGCTTTATTATCACTCAAGCATTTATTCTCCTTATTTTTCTTTAATCTAATTAGGTGGTTTCTCTTGTGTGTTTCTATATATGCATTCTTTAGCTATATTTACTTATTTGGTTTCTAGTACATTACAGAAAAATGCAGAATATTTTATCAATGAATTGATAATAAAATTTGTAGAAATTAATATGATTGGAATTACAACTTTAATTAAATACAATTATTAGTGTTTTTCAGTAAGAGAAGATTCTAATACAATTGCTTTGTCATAGTATTAACAGTTATGGTTATTAACTACTGTCAAATTATACTTCAAAGTGGAGGTTGTAATTTGCATTCACACTATCTGCATGCAGATTAAAGTATATTTTTCTACAGGTTCATGAACATGGCATACTTCATTTAATTCATTTACTTTATTGATTTTTAACATTTGTTTACCAATATCATTTCCTAAGTACTTTGCAGGTATGCTATCCAAATTTGTTTGCAGAATTCTAACCATTTAATTTTATTTTTGGAAATGCATATCCAATTATCAGTGCTTTTCATTGATTAATGTATCCATTTCAGAATGACTTGAAATTTAACATGTAACAAGTCTAAAATCTTTGGAAACATGTTGTCCTATTATTTATCAAGATCATATGCAATTGCTTTAAAGAGTACAATGTAAATCACCTTCTTCTTGCATTTACTTCATCACTCTTAATGTACTATAAATAATATTGTACACAAACATATCTTTGTTATTGAATCTATTTATGATTTGTTCCTTCTACTAGGATGTTAGCTCCGTGTAGACAGGATATGTGAATTCATTTACATTTTATATCTAGAATGCTATAATACCTCTACAAACATTAACCAATAAACATGTTTTATTTGTGAATATATATATACATATGTGTATATATATACATATATGCTTAAAGAAATATGCATAAAAATACAATTAGTGATAAAAGAAGCCGTGAATTTGAAGGAGAGCTATAGTGGGCACATGGGAATGCTTGGTGGGTAGAAAGCAAAGGGAAAAATATAGTTATATTGTAATCTCAATATAAAATGTTAGTCAGAAGCAGCAAGTGGGCTCAGCTTGTAAAATCATTTGTTGTCAATCCTGATAAAGTGGGTTCAGTTACTTTTTGGCTACAGATTCAGTATAACCAGTGGTCTGGAGTACCTGTGGTTGTTCCATCCCTGTAATGATGGAGTTTAACCTGGAGCTACAGATTAAGCTTTTTATCATCTTGTCAGAATATTTAATAACAGAAAACATAAAATAAACTAAGATACCCACAAAATACCCATTTCATTCCTGCACCAGTGGGAACATTTTACCTGGTAGATTCATATAATAATATGCAGTACTCACAGCTGGATATAACATGAACATTTATGTTCTTTGTGCCCCTAAATCCTGCATGCCACCTTACTACATGTGGTAGTTTAATGAAAATGCCCTCCATGGGCTCATATATTTGGATGCTTGATCTATCTTGGAAGAGCTGTTTCAGAATGGTTAGAACGTATGGTTTGTTGAAGGAGGTATGTCACTAGGTGTGGACACTAAGGTTTTATAACTATACACAATACCCAGATTTGTTCTCTCTTTCTGCCTCTCACTTGCAGAACATAATACAATCTTGTCTAGTGCTCCAATATAATGCTTGCCTGCCTAGTGTCACACTCCCCAACTTGAATGTCATGACCTACCTGTCTGGAACCATGATATCCCAAAAGAAATGCTTTCTTTTGTAAGTTGCCTTGCTCATGATGTTAATTAGAGCAATACAAAAAAAAAAAAAAAAAAAAAAAAAAAAAAAAAAAAAAAAAAAAAAAAAAAAAAACAGACACAAAACTATGAAAACTATCCAGAGGAGAAGATTTCAGCTTAGTTCCATTTTTGTTTACCTGTGTGTTGCATCAGGTTCTCATTCTGGTTTTCGTAAGCAAGAACAATGACAATAGCTTTCACTCTTTAGAAGTCTGGTCAGCAAGCAACTCTCAGGGAAATAGAATTTTTTTGATTTCCTCAGTTTCTGTTGTTATGTCTCTCATTTCATTCCTGATTTTTGTTAATCTGCATACTGTCTCTGTGTCCTCTGTTTATTGTGGCTAAGGGTTATTTATCCTGTTGATTTTCTCAAAGAATCAGCTCCTGGTATTGTTAAACTTTTTGTATAGTTCTCTTTGTTTCTACTTGGTTGATTTCAGAGCTGAGTTTGATTATTTTCTGCTGTCTACTCTTCTTGGGTGTATTTGTTTCTTTTTGTTGTAGAGCTTTCAGATGGGCTAATCTGCTAGTGTATGCTCTCTACACTTACTTTTTGGAGGCATTCAGAGCCATGAGTTTTTCTTCTAGCACTGCATTCATTGTGTCCCATAACCTAGGTAAAATTTGCCTTCATTTTAATTAAATTCTAAAAGGTCTTTAGTTTCTTTCTTTTTTCTTCCCAGACCAAGTTATCATTGAGTAGAGTGTTGTTCAGCTTCCATGTATATCTGGCTTTCTGTTGTTTTTTGTTGTCATTGAAGACCAGCCTTAGTCTGTGGTGATCTGTTAGGATGCATGGGATTATTTCAAACTTTTTGTACCTGTTGAAGTTACATGTTTAATCCATTTGTTTCATAAATTCTGTTAGTTTCACTGTGTCTCTGTTTATTTTCTATTTCCATGGTCTTCTGTACATTGAAGAATGAGGGGTGTTGAAGTTATTGTGTGAGTTGTAATGTATGCTTTAAGCTTTAGTAAAGGTTCTTTCATGAATGTTTGTGCCCTTGCATTTGGAGCATAGATGTTCAGAATTGAGAGTTCATATTGGTAGATTTTTCTTCATTGAGTATGAAGTTTACTTCCTTATTTTTTTTGATAACTTTTGGTTGAAAGTTGATTTTATTTGTTATTAGAATGGCTACTCTAGCTTGTCTCTTGGGACCAGTTGCTTGGAAATATGTTTTCCAGCCTTTCACTGTGAGGTAGTTTCTGCCTTTGGTACTGAGGTACATTTCCTGTATGAACCAAAATGCTGGTTCCTGATTAGGTATCCAATCTGCTCATTTATGTCTTTTTATTGGGCAATTGGATCCATTGATGTTAAGTGATATTAAGGACCAGTGATTGTTCCTTCCTGTTAGTTTTGTTGTTAGAGGTGAAATTATGTTTGTGTGGCTATCTTCTTTTGGGATTGTTGAAAGATTGCTTTCTTGCCTTTTCTAGGGTGTAGTTTCTCTCCTTGTGTTGGTGTTTTCTATCTATTATCCTTTGTAGGACTGGATTTATAGAAAGATATTGTATAAATTTAGTTTTGTCATGGAATATCTTGGTTTATCCATTTATGGTATTTGAGAAATTTTCTGGGTATAGTAGCCAGGACTGGCATTTGTGTTCTCTTATGGTCTGTATGTCATCTGACAAGGATCTATTAGCTTTCATAGTCTCTGTTGAGAAGTTTGGTGTAATTCTAATAGGTTATCCTCTGCCACATATGCTGCTGGAGGCATGGGTCCCTCTATGTGTACTCTTTGATTGGTGGTCCAGTCTCAGAAAGCTCCAGGGATTCTAGCCGGTGCTCCTGTGTTTCTTTAAGGGAGTTATTTATGTCTTTCTTAAAGTCCTCTATCACCATCATGAGATGTGATTTTAAATTTGAATCTTGTTTTTCTGGTGTATTGGTGTATCCAGGGCTTGCTGTGGTAGGAGAACTTGGTTCTGATACTGGCAATTAGCCTTGTTTTCTGTTGCTTAGGTTCTTGTGTTACTACTGAAATTTACAATGATAGTCATTATAATTAGGAAAAAGTTTGAAGACACTTACAGTGTATTTGGCATAATTCTAACACTTCTCTTAGGTTCTTGTGCTTGCCTTTCACCTTCTGGTTATCTCTGGTATTACCAAAGCACAGAAATAGAAAACAAGCTAGGGCTCTACTTCCACTGGCTTTTAATCTTTTTGACCTCTCTATTATGATGATCACTAGGATATGGTAGGTACAGATGTGATCAAGATATCTCATTTAAGGCTGAGCAGTTCATAGTTTCTTATTGTTTGCACATTGACCAGCTGTAGGCCTCTGTATTAATCATTTACTACAAAAAGGAACTTTTCTGATAAAAGATGGGAGATACAGTAATCTTCAATTATAATGGATGAGTGAATAATATACACTTTAATAAGGTTCCATTTAGATGATAAAGATAGTAAGCTCATTCCTAAGGCCTATGTTTTACCTAGACATAGGTTATTGGCCCAGTTAACATTACTAGGCACAATTTCTGTCTTTTGAAGTGAGACTAAATATTTAAAACCTGATGAGGCCTTTTTTGTAGTTAAAAATTTTCAGTCCCTTCACAGGGATTAAGATTAGCATTTGTATTAGTGAAGAAAGCTTTTTTCACCTCTAAATACTCTCTATCTTTCTACTCTCAATTATATTGATCTTTTAACTCACATATATTTTTTCATTCAATGGAACAGCTATGCTTTGCCAGGTTACTTTGAAACAATTGTTCTATTCTCAAACATTTTTTATCTAGTATATCATACATGAACTTAGTAACTCAATAATCTTTTACACTTTTGCCTAACTTTCTCATATAACATAGAAGAATATGCCTTTCCTTTATATTGTTTCTTTAGGATGTTCTAACAACTAGCACTCAGTATTCTCAAAACAAAAGCATTGACTTTGCATATTCTTCCTTAAATTGAAATCTGTGAGAATGACCATCTTGCATGTTTTATGTTTTTATAATGAATACAATTTTAGGCCTAAATCACATGATTAGTAAGTATTTTTGAATGAGTAAAATTCATTCAAGTACTTTGAGAATTAAATTATGAGTGGAAATATCAGTATGAAACCCAACAAGGTCTGATTAACAAGGCCTGGATAAATAGGAAATAAAAATGATGTTCAGAATGTCATACCAGAGGTACATCCAGTACACTATAATGTGGAAAGCCATGGCAAGACCTTACTCTTGGCAAACACTCACCCTTGGCTTTCCTATCTACTATTCTTCTTTCTGCTTACCTTCCATGTTTCACTTGTCAGTTCTCAGAACTTCAAACAAGGCCTCATAGCAACCCACCTTAGTAACTCTTACTCCTGATCTCTAGATTTAGCCAACATCCTGCTAGATAGATGTTTTTAGAACCCTTGGTAAAGGAAAAGATTTGTGAGAATAACTTAGTTAGACCCCACAGCTTCCTCCACCTGCAAAGCTCTCTTTCCTTTCCTACCCCTCCCCATATCCTGTTTTTAGAGTATATAACCTGTGTGAACAATAAAAATTTTGTTAGCTTGATCAGACTTCTTGACTTGCTGTGCCTCCTTATTTTTTCACACATCTCAGTCCTCTCCACAGGGTCGAAGTGTCCCACTTGATTGTCCAGCTGGCCTGGACACTATAACACATACTTTTCTATGTCCTTCTAAAATTTCAAAACACTCACTGAACTATGATAACGGAAAGAAAGCCCATTTCATCCAAAAAAGGCTCAGAGGACCTGTGAAATAAAAATATATTTATTCATTATCATGAAAATTATTTGAAGAACACATATATTCCAGTATCATCTACAATGTGTCATCTGCAGATTGCATTAGAATGACCTGTAAGTAACAGCAGCAGCAGCAGCAGCAGCAGCAACAGCAGCAACAACAACAACAACAACAACAATAACAACAATAAGGCTTAAGAAAGCTAAACAGATTTTCTGTGAATAATAATGACTATATATACTTACCTCTATAATTCTTAGGACAGGCTTCTGACAGGATCAGATCATTCCATTGCCTAGGAATAATTTAGTGAATTTAATATGTAGCAGGTTCTTTCTCAGTAAGTATTCTTGGGACATGTAAACATGTTCAGAGATGAGTCCCTCTAGGACAAGAATAGACGTGATTCAGAGATTATTCTCAATGCTTTTTCACATCCAAAAGTCATGAAATGTTTTAAAGTACTTTTTGACTCTGAATTGTTTGGGTAATTCACATTATCCCATTATCCATCCCATCCTCTTATTACATCAGATAAGCTGCACCCACATCCCCCACAACACACACACACACACACACACAAAACTTGCCTTTAGAATGAATGACTTGCCTGAATGATTGAAATGAATGTTCATTTGATCATATGGGTTTGAAGATGCTAATGTTCCTATGCCCAATTAGTTAGTACTATCAAAGCAGAAAACTTGTTATCTAATTTTATCTATAGTAGTGTATAACTGCATACCTTCCTTTCTTTTTGGTAAAGAATATTATTTTTTATGTTTAACCTAAGATGTTTCAAAATGATTTAAATGGAACTCATCCATTTAGGAAACTTAGATGTCATCATTAAATCCTTGCTGAACTGTAAATTGCAAATGGGCCTTAATGATCAAAATAAGCTTAAAGTATGTATGGGCTGTGTTAGTGTCCTCTGTACTTTAAATTTTCCTCCTTATACTACCTAAAATACTACCTAAATTACTAGTTTAAATGTAAGTCTCTTGCTTAATATTTCCCCTCAATGCTCTTTAAGATAAAGTTGTCTGAATGAGTCTGGTGTGTGAAATTTAAAACCAATTTATTTCCCACATCTTCACACAGCTGTCATTATAATGCCACTGGCAAGCAGATTTCCTGCACAGGTGTGTCCTAGCCTTTTCAAATACAGAAAAGAAGTAACCATTTATGCATTAAATCATCATTTGGATAAAATATTACATATCAGATACAATTTGAGGGTTTCTGAAGAGAATGAACTTCAGGTTGAGCTAGCATCTGGATCTTGTTATTTCAATAGCTTTTCTCAGTTGTGAAAATGTGACCTAATATACACCTTCTGTCATGCTAATTGGTTCAGTTGTTTATTGTAAGCTGTGATGTTTGGAAGGCCTGCTTTCAATCCATGTGAGAATGACAATTACTTAGAAACTAACAATTATGCAGTTTTGAAAGTCTAAGAGCAGATGGCTCCTTTGGGTAAAAACTCAACATCAGAATGTGATATTTCCGTATGCATTTAGATCATTCTGTTCCAAACTACTTATTTTGTTCAAATTCAATTAGTAGTAATATTAATTGTTGTTTTTAAATCTCTGAGAATTTATATATTTCTAAAGTTACTATGTAAATGATTTGTGGCATGAAATTTAATGTCTGACGTTTTAAACATATACTTCAATGGCAATAAATATCATTTCTGAGAAAGCATCACCACCACACAAATACTATTGCCCAGTTTTCATGTGAATCCATTAAACACAACACCCCATATTCCCATCCCCTTCAGTCCCTGGAAGGTGATATGTTAAATTTTGTTCTTGTGCATATTTGATTGTTCAACATACTTTATGTAAATTAAATTTAACAATAATTTCAATTTTATGATTGACTCAATCTTCCATTTAATTTCATGTATTACAATACCTACTTTTCTTTTTTCTTTAATTTTTTTCTCCCCTACTTATATGTATACAATGCTTTTTACTTCTTTTTACCTACAAGTATGTATTTGTATGTCTTCCATGCCATATTTGTGGAATAAAACAAAAACAAAGAAAACAACAATAACAACCACAACACCATCATGAGGATGAACATACATATGTGTCCTCGAGTTTCAGCATTCATTTACTTTGGATATATATTTGAGGGAATTTGCTAGGTAGTATAAAATATATTTTCAATCTTGTAAAGGTTCACCACATTTACATTCCTATGGGGATTTTATAGTGATTCTTATTTATTCCTATCCTCATCACTGTACATTTTCACTATATTTTTAAAGATCATCATCATTCTTGTGACTGTGATATATGTGATGGCTATTCTTTCTTGTCACCTTAACTACATGTAGAAATAACTAGAACTGAAGCACCTGTGAATACCTATGAGTGATGTTTCTTGATTAAAGGGAAGAGTCTCTTTAAATCTGCATTTTTTGAGGTGAGGACTTCTACTTTAAATCTGGGCCCACCTTCTGGTTGCATACTATATAAAAGATGTAGAAGAAGTAAACACTTGATCTTTGCTTACTTGTACTCACTCTCACTTCAAAGTCCTTTCCTTTGCTAGTATCAGAGCATACTTCCGGAGTCCACCATATACAGAAGACCAGCTGAAACAGGAAGCCACATAGACTGAACAGTTATTGGACTAGTGGACTTTCCATTGGAAAGCAGCCATTGTTAGAAAAGTTGAAGCAGCCTTCCTTATTGCATTTGTGCCCAGGAGTGGATTGTATGCTCTGATACCCTTCAACTTGCCCATACCCAGAGACAGCTTGACCACCAGGAATTCTGACACATACAGGATCACAGGTGAGCCCCAAATTCTGTCCCAAATACCTGGTCTAACTGGGACCCCCAAGGGCCCAGGTTACAAAGGAATTCTTGCTCAGCCAGAAATACATATTTCTCCCAGTTTGCATATGTTCCCAGATCTTGTGGTCCAGCTCCCTATCTACCCCATCAACATCTAGAGAAAGCTTGACCCCAAGAAGGTCTGACACAACAAAGCTCACAGAACAGGATGTCCAGGCTACCTAACACACCCGGATACATTCTGTCCCAAGAAGACCCAACATAACCACATTCACAGGAGGGACATTCTCTAGTCAGAGAAAGCAAGGCCAGTTAATACCAGAGATAACCAGATGGTAAGAGGCAAGCACAACAACATAAGCAGTAGAAACAAATGCTACTTAGAAACATCAGAACCCAGTTCTCCCACCATAGCAAGCCCAAAGACACCTGAAAAGCAAGATTCAGATCTAAAATCTCATCTCATGAAGATGATAAATGACTTTGGGTGGGGGAGGAAGCAGACATTACTATTCTTATTCATATTCTTACTCTTATTCTTCTTCTTCTTATTATTATTATTGCTTTCAAAAACATTTACTTATTTAATCCTGGGGAAAGATTGGGGCTGATATATGCCTCTTGTGATGATTTTTTTGTTAGTTATTTTATTTATTTACATTTAAAATGTTGTCTCCCTTTAGCATCAATGAGAGGGAAGCAAGTTCTTTTGTCCTATGGAGACTGGATGATAAAGACCGAGAACACAGGTAAACAAGTAGAAGCCCTTAAAGAGGAAACATATTAATCACTTAGAGAAATACAAGAAAAAAAAATGTAAGAGGTGAAGTAATTAAACAAAACAATCTAGGATCTAAAAATGGAAATAAAAGCATTAAAGAAATTAGAAAGAGAGACAACCCTGGAGTTGAAAAACCTAGAAAAGAGAGCAGAAATCACAGATACAAGCATCAACAACAGAAAAAAGAGATAGAAGAGAGAATCTTGGGTGCAGAAGATACCACAGAAAACATTGACACAGTAGTCAAGGAAAATAGAAAAAACAAAAAGTTTCTAACTCAAAACATTCAAGAAATTCAGAACACAATGAAAAGACCAAACCTCAGAATAAGTATAGACGACAATGAAGATTCTAAAGTCAAAGGGCCAATAGACATGTTCAACAAAATTATAAAAGAAAACTTTCCTAACCTAAATATATCGTAACCATAACCATAAACAAAACAAGAATCCATGCAGAACAGCAAATAGATTGGGCCTGAAAAAAATTCCTCCTGTCACATAATAATCAAAACACCAAATGCACAGAACAAAGAAAGAATATTAAAAGCAGAAAGAGGAGATAGGGAGAGATCTCTGAGAGAGACAGCAAGATGGAAGGGGATTCGTCTATGGGCCAAATGCGGAGCAGGATAATCAGCAACTAACAGAACAAAGTCAAGCAGCTGAGATTCGCAGAATGTCTAGAAAAAAAAAGGTAGAAATGAGCAAAGCAAATTTGGAGGTTATAAATACTTGGATAACAAAAAGAGTAACTGAGAACCTTGGATTCGAAGAAGATGTTGTGATTGAGTTTCTATTCAACAAGCTGGAAGTGAAGAACCCAGATTCCAAAATTATTCAAATCAACCTGATTGGAATGGATTTAGAAACAACCTGATTTTGAATGAAAAGAAAGCTAGAGAATTCATGAGAGAACTGTGGCCCTTGCTGTTAAGTGCACAAGAAAATACTTCTGGAATTACTTTTGCTTTTCTAAAGTTGAAGAAGAAAGAGATAAAACAGAGACAAATTGAACAAGAAAAATCGGCATCTCTGAAAAAACAAGATGAAGGTAAAGATAAGAGAAATAAGGAAGAAAAAGAAAGCAGCAGAGAAAAGAGGGAGTGGTCTCACAGCCCATAAAGACGCAATCCAAATTTTCTACCCTAGAAGATGATCTTCCCCTGTCAGGAGAGAAAGCACATTCACTCTTGATCTCCCTGTCGTCACAGAACCAGGAGCTGGAGCCTTTCTATTGTACCAGAAAAGAACTCTCCAGAGTTCCCAGAACCATCAGTGAGAATGAAAGACTCTTCAGTACAGGAGGCCACATCTACGAGTTACATCCTGAAAGCTCCCATGCCTCAACCTGTACCAGAGCCCAAAAAACATCTGCAGGAAAAAAATCTGAAAAGAAAAAGGAAAAGACTGGACCAAGATTTCAGTCACATTCCAAATCACGATCTCCAACTCGATCTTGATCACCTTCTCATACTAGACCAAGATGGAGAGAAAGATCGTGATCATGATCATTCTCTCCCAGAAGGCGGCCAAGCCCAAGAAGATAACCATCTCCTTGAAGAGCTACATGAAAACGGATGACTCCTCCACCAAGACACAGGAAGAGTAGGTCTCCAAGGAGATGAAGGAGGCATTCTTTCACATCACTGTCTGGCAGTCGCTTCTCACCCTTTTTATCTTTTTCCTGGTCACTGCCAAAGAAGCCTCCCAAGAGGACATCCAGCCCTCCTTGGAAAATTGGTAGGTTATCACTTTCAGAAAGCCCTCCATTTCAAAGGCACTGACCTTCATCTCCAACAATTCCACCACCCAAAATTCGCCATTCCCCAACTCCCCATCAGTCCAACCATACAAGAAAAAGTCGTGTTTCTGTGTGTCCAGGAAGAACTTCTGGTAAAGTGACAAAACATAAAGGTACTGAGAAAACAGAGTCACCTTCTCCAGCATCCAAGCCTAGAGAAGTGGAGGTGTCTGCGTCTGAAGAAGACAAAGGCAGCAAAATGGCTGCAGCTGATTCTGTGCAGCAGTCTTCATCTGACTCTGGCTCCTCTTCCACCTCAGAAAATGAGTGCCCCAAGAGATTCCGGGGTAAAGAACAGTGAGGTGGTGAGGTAGGCAGGCAGCAGAGATCCCCCTTCTAAGAGTGCCTCTCTATCACCTCAAAAGTGCCCCCCCAAAAAAAAGAAAAAAAAAGAAAAAAAGAAAAAAACAAAGACTTCTCAGATGCAGATGGGAAAGCAATGGCTCCCTGCCAGAAGGTGAAAATGATCTCCTTCTCCAGCTTCTCCTCCTCCCCTACCTCCTTCTCTGCCCTGCCACCTCACAACCAGGACTAAGGACCCCTTCTCTCCCCCATGTTGTCGCCGCTCACCAACTCCAAGAGAATACACTCCTTCCATCCAGAAGAGATACTCTCCCACCTCCAAAGAGGAGAACAACCTTGCCCACCCCTGCCCAAGAGAAGGGCATCACCATCTTCACCATTAAAGCACTGGTCTCCCACTCTCTACCTTCTAAAAAAAAGAAGCTCCCCAGTCACCAAGAGATGTCCCACCCTCCTTATCTTCAAAGCATAGGAAAGGGTCTTCCCCAGGCTGCTTCACCTGGGAGGCCAGGTCAGTACAACCAAAGAAAGGCATTTGCCCTCACCAAGGCCTCTGGTTCCTCAGATCTCAAGTCCTCCTCTTGTTTGAAGAGGAGCTTCACCATCACCCCAAAGGAAGGCAGTCCCCTAATTCCAAGTACTAGGTCTATTAGGAGACTCTCCAGGACTCTGGACCCAAAAAAGATAAAAATAAATAAAAATAAAAGGATGCCTTACCAAGTCCTTAGTCCATAAGAAGGGTTTCATCTTCCAGATATGTCTCTGGATCTCCTGAGCCAGCAGTTAAAAAGGATCAAACACCACTCTCTCCTATGCAGTCTCAGTTACCCTCGACAAACTGGTTACTTGCAGTACCAGCCAAAAAGACTAAAAGCCCAACACCAAGACGGTCCTCTGACAGGAATTCTGATCAAGAAGAAGGTGGAAAGAAAAAGAAGAGGAAAAAGAAACACAAGAAGTATAAGAAACACGAGAAGCACAAAAAACACAAGAAGGAGAAGGCTGTGGTCATAGCCACCCTAGCTCCTGCAGCTCCTGCAGCTGTTTCTGCTGCCATCCCCACATCAGTTCAGGAAGAGCCTGCAACAGCACCAGAGCCAAGGAAGGTGAAGAGTGAGAGTGAAGCTGAAGATGACAACCTTGATGACTTAGAGAGGCACCTGCAGGAGAAAGCCCTGTGATCCAGGCAGAAGACTCAAGTGTCCCTACAGTCCTAGGTGGACATGTTTGTTATGTTTGTAAATTTTATTTGGTTTGTACTCAATTCAATTTCAAAGTTGCTAAAATGTATTTGAGCTTTAGAAGGTAACATTTGCTGTAATAATTGCTAGGTTGAAATTCCCCATGTTTAAAAGTGGGGGGGTATGGATTTATACTACAAAGGTGTCCACAGTGTATTAGTGACATTCTTCCATTGACATTTAGAGTGAAATACTTTAAGCCAAAAAAAATCTTGTTTTTCAAAAAGGGGGGTTGAATATTGTTGACATTCTTGTGGTTCCTTTAAATGCCCTTGCCTCTCCCAAGAGGTTGTTTTTTTTTTCCTTTTTCCCCCTCCATTTTCTCTTGAATCTTAACACCCATGTAAATTATGCTTCTAACCTTCTATAGGTTTGTAAGCTTGCCCAGCAGTGAGACCACTGTTTAAGTACCATAAAGGTTTGAGTGAGTGTTCACTCTGTTGCCTGTGAAGTCTGCTGTGTGTTAGGATACCAGCTCTAGAGTTTAGGGTTGGAAGCACTTCCAGGCTGATGGGCTGTCCCGAGGAACAGTTCCTAAGCTGACTTGGAGCTCTGGGTTTTCTCCTTCAGGTTGTATTGTTTTGTTTTCTCCCCCTCTCCCCCACCTTTTCTTACTCTTTGTAAAAGCAATTTACTAGACCCAGGAAGGACCCTTTCAGTTATATGAATTTGTTTTATGAAACTTGGTGGCTCTCACTCATGTTCTCACTCTTCCAGTTGGTACTCACAACTGAAGACCTGTGTATTTGTCTGACTGGAAAGGCCTAGACTGGGTTTCACTTGTTTTATTTTATTTTATAACCAAAGCTATATAAAGCTTATGAATTAAACAGAATAAATTTCTAAATTTAAGGAAAAAAATAAAAGCAGTAAGGAGAAAAGGTCAAGCAATACATAAAGGCTGACCTATCAAAATAACAGCAGACTTCTTAACAGAGACTCTAAAACCCAGATCTTTGGCAAATGTCATACAAACCCTAAGAGAACAAAAATGCCATCCCAGGATACTTTACCTAGAAAAATTCTCAATTACCAGGGATGGAAAAAAACAAGATATTCCATGACAAAACCAAATTTAAACAGTATCTTTGTACTAATTCAGTCCTAAAGAAGAAAATAGAAGGAAAATTCCAACACAAGGTGAGTAACTATATCCAATAAAATGTAAGAAAGCAACCATGAAACATAGAAATCCAAGAAATCATAAGAAACACAGAACTAAATAAACAGAAGAATGGATACAGAAAATATGGTACATTTGGACAATAGAGTACTACTCAGCTATTGAAAACAATGACTTCATGAAATTTTTGGAAAATGGATGGAACTAGAAAATATTATCCTGAGTATGGTGACCCACAGACACAAAAGAACACATATGGTATGTACTCACTGATAAGTGGATATTAGCCCAAAGCTCGGAATATCCACAATATAACTCACAGACCATATGGAGCTTAAAAAGAAAGAAGATGAAAATGTAGATGCTTCAATCCTACATAGAAAGAAGAACAAAATATCACAGGAATCAGAGTGTGGGAGGGATCTGGGAGGTAGAGAGGAGGGGGAAGAAAAAGGGGGCTGGATCAAGTATGGGAAGGAACAGGAGAGAAGTACAAAGGGTCAGAAAATCGAATAGAAATATGTAGCAGTCGGGAATGGGGAACTGGGGGTAGCCACTAGAAAGTCCCAGACTGCAGGGAACTGGGAGGCTCCCAAGACCCAAGAGGGGTACCCTCAAAAAGGTATAGAACCTATAAAGACCACCTCCAATAGATAGAAACAACCTCCCAGTCGAATGATGAGGCCACCGACTCATCTCAAAATTTTTATCCCAGAATTGTTCCTGTCCAAAAGGAGGACAGGGACAAAATAAAGCAGAGACTTCAGAAGGCAATCCAGAGACTATCCCACCTAGGAATTCACCTTTTTCAGACACCAAATCAAGACACTCTTTCTGATGACAAGAATTGCTTGCTGACAGGGGCCTGGTATGACATCTCTGAGATGTTCTACCAGCACCTGACTAGATACAGATGCGGACCATCAGACTGAGTCCAAAAACCCCAAAGGAAAAGCTAGGGGAAGGTTTGAAGGAGCTGAAGGACTTGCAACCCCATAGGAAGAACAGTATCAAATAATCGGTCCACCCAGACCTTCCAGGGACTAAACTACCAACTAAAGAGTATACATGGAGAGATCCAAGGCTCCAGTTACACTTGTAATAGAGGATGTCCTTATTTGGTATCAGTGGGATGGGAGGCCCTTGGTCCTGTGGAGGCTTGATGTCCCAGTGTAGGGGGATGCAAGGTGTGAGTGAGTGAGTGAGTGAGTGAGTGAGTGAGTGAGTGAGTGGCTGGAGGAGCACCTTCATGCAGGCAAAGGGGACAGAGAATGGGATGGGTTGTTTGTCAAGGAGAATCCAGGAAGGGGGATATCATTTGAAATGTAAAGGATAAAAATGATTAATAATAATAATAATAAAAAGAAATGTAACATACTCTAAAAATATCATTCTTATATTTGCATAGATTCATTCTATCAGTTTTTTTCATTACAGAACCCTGAGCAATATAATATATACCACATTATAAGTTTGATTTGCATTTCCTTTTGAGCTGTGTGAGCATCATTTTGGGTCTCTATGAAATATTTGCATGTATTCCTTTTATAAAAAATGTTTTTCATTGTATACTTTATAATGTATGAGTCTTCTGTCTGTATGTGTGTATGTGTGTGGACAACAATTTGGGCATGCTTTGTGCTTCCCATAATTTCAGTTAACTCAGTCATTCTGGATTTCTGATGGGGTTGATTTGAGGAAGGAACTGAAGGAGTGTCTATATTGAAAGGATTATCTTCTTCTGATTTTTCCAGTTGGTTTTCCCCTTTGAGTTTTGAACTAGGTTTGGATATCTTACAGATAACTTTGGCAGCTACAAAGAAGTTACCTTTGAATATCTGACCTGGGATACTTCTTTTTGATTTTTTTAATCTTTATTGGATATTTTATTTACATTTCAGATGCCATCCCCTTTCCCTATTTTCCCTCCATAGAAAACCCTACCCCATCCCCCTCCTCCTTTTTGCTTTTATATTATTTTTAATGTTAATCAAAGGCTTCATAAGTTTGGTAATGCTCAATAACAAGATGCCCATAAAATCAGAAGTGTTACCCAATACCCAACCTAGATATACCAACTACCTTTGACTGGTGGAGACACTGGAACATCTACCTCCATGTCCCCCCCCCCCTGCCTTTCTCTCTCCTTTGTCACCTAGCTCCTCCTCTCCTTCTTCTCCTCCTCTTCTTACTCCTCCTCTTCCTCTCCTTACTCCTTCTACCTTAGCTCCTCCTACATATCACCCTTCCTGTTAAAATAAAACTTTTCTCTTAAAATACAATTAGAGCATAACTATAACAATTTGGGTCAGTAAGGTACAAGATATACCTAATACCCAGTCATTTTGTTGACAAACCAGACCCTCTGTCATCCCTACTAACTAAAAGACTTAGATCTAAACCTGGCTTTTTTTTTTTTTTTTTTTTTTTGGCTTTAGAATGAATGTCAGTTGAAAACCATCCTCTCAAATATTTTTCTCAAAGTAAATAGCCTGGCTTGGCTATGAGACTATAAGTCTTCAACCCCGTCAGAAATCCAGAATGACTGAGTTAACTGAAATTATGGGAAGCACAAAGCGCTTCTAAAACTTAGACAAATTATAAAGACCACTGAACACCTGGATAGTCCCTATACTACAAAATGTTGTAGCATCCAATCTTCAGCCTTCTGGCCCAGGATCATCTGATAGACCTAGTAATACAGAATTATTAAGGGCTGATTACTCTGTATTGGCAGATATAATCTGTCAACTATTCCACAAGTGTGTCCTTTTCTAGACAATGATTTGTCTGTAGATGAAAAGAGGCAATTCTTGCCTAGTGGCTGTCTCACCACAACTGGAGTAACTCCAAAGATGCTCAATTTCTTCTTAGAATCCAAGACAGGAAGCTGTCAGAAGCATACAGTTCTCTAATCAAAATGAACATTAATACAGATATGTTTGTAATGTCAATTCTGTGGACTTCTGATGTTTAGAAAACCAACTATCCATGTAATGCAATATGGACTGTTGTCTGTTAACTCCTCTCAGCTATTTCTAAAAAAAAAAAATATATAGAAAACACTCTAACAATAAACTCAGAGCCATTAATTTGCGATATAGGCCCTTAAGTCACTGGCTAACCATCTCAAATCAGTTAGAAAATTTAAAGAAGGACTGGGTCTAAGCCTTGTATTCCTAAATGTGTTATACAGGCACATTGTCCATGAGAGTATCAATATTCATCTCACTTTTATATTAATAAGAAGCTTGTACCAATGAAAACCTTAAATTTGAAATCAAAGTAAATTTTGTACCATTTGAGAAATTATAACTTCATCTTAATAACAATTATACATATTTCTACCAATAGGTTATGGCTATGCATTGAATCTAAGCTAATCCTCCCTGTTCCAACAAAACCACTACTTTTCCCTAGAAAGACAGCCCAATATTAACCACCTCAGTCCCCAAGCCCAGGGAATAGGGATGCCGACTCTTTATTAACTTCTTCAAGCTGATTATGGGCATTGAGTTATTAGAAGAGGGGCCAGGGGAAGAGTCAATTGATAAGCCTCTGATGCTGTGTCTTCAGTGCATTCATCTGGAATTCCAGGACATCAGAGGTTCGAGCAGGTCTGCTCAGCTCGCTTGATGAGTAGATACACTGAGGCTGTGTATTCTGCAATATACAATTCTCAAAACAAATTTTAGTATCAAGATAATTTTTTGTTTGAATTCTGGAATCTAGTATTCTGGTGGCCTGCCTCTGTCATGCCTAATCCATATAATTGTGGAAGTATTTATGAGGGTGTGCTCCCACCATCCTCTCATTTTTACCTCCCTGCTCTCAAATTCCCCAACACTGGGGAATCTAAACTTCCAGGCACCAAGGCCCTCCACTTCCACTGATGCCTAACCCCTTACCCCATCCGCCCTCCTCCTATTACTATGAGTGTGTACTCCCACCATCCTCCTATTCCTGCCTTCCTGCTCTCGAAATTCCCCCAACACTAGGGAATCCAAATTTTTAGGCACCAAGGCTGTCCACTTCTACTAATGTCTGGCAACACCACCCTCAACTACCTATACAGTTGGAGCCATGAGTCCCTCCCTTTGTGTTCTTGGGCTAGGGATTATAGAATGGTTACTCCACCTTGTTTCTTAGGACCATTTTCAGCTTACCTTTTCAATGGGTACTTTGGATTGTATCTGTATTCAAGCTGGGTTTGACTTATAGCTCATGGATATTTAGATTGTCTCAGTCTTTTGTCCTAGCCGATACAGCCAAAGTGAATAATAGTATACCCACTACTTGAGCATAGACTTAATTTTAATTGAATTGGCACCTATCTATTTCTGACATATCCAATTCATTACATACTGGGGGAATACAACATAGATTCTTTTAAATTCCCTCAAATTATATTACATAAAACCTTGGACAAATAGTTGAGCCAATCCCAACTTCTCCATTTTGTACCTATAGTTAATAGAGCAAATAAATAATGCACACACATACATGTACACACAGCTAAAATGAAGTGCAGACTCCAATAAAGGTGTAGCAAAACTATGAATGAAGTATTATGGGAACTCAAAACTCAATCCTGAATGAAGGATCCACCAACATTTGTTGGGGAGCTCAGGTCTGATGAATGAGAGACAGGTAGGAATGTTGACTACTTACATGTGTTGGTTGGTGCTTCCTCTAACCATGCATGTTTCCAGATACTTAGTAAGATCAAGGAATCTGTTTCAGTTGTGATTTATACTAGTTACTAGCAATGTTTACTGACCATGCTCAACACTGAACAGGCAGACGTGATTACAAGGAAGGTTATGAAATAAATCTACCTGGAAAAGTCTCAGCATAGAGTGGATTGCTGTCTGCCTGGAAGTTAGGACTCTGGAGTCCACATTATGAAATGGTTGGACTAGGTGACTTACAAAGTCCCAGTCAGCCTCCTGATTGTAGTCACATGTGACCTGGGATACTTGAAAGTTATATTCTTAGAAATATTCTATGTCATCAACAGTGTCTTCTATGGTCTACTTTCACTTGTGTCTGATACCTGAGACTCAAATAAGATCTAATAAGGAACTCCATGAGCATCGTGGGAGGATTCCACATTCTATACTCTGGAGTCCAACTTACTCTGTGATGTCAAATACCTTTCAATCCATCAATGAAAAGTAACTTGAGTCCCAATATGCTTGACATTGTCCAAAAGTATCCTTTAACATACAACTGGAACTCTTAGGTTCAAGTTCTACATCAAACTTCTTAAACTTTCTTTGGCATTGGATACACACTAGTTACAATCTTAATGCTACCTTTTACCTTGGAAAGAAGCTCATTCATTGACATTCTCTGCCATGTTGTTATTTCTTATTTCTTCTATCTTTCATATTCACAAACTGTCAGAAAAAGCTTAACGCCTTCCTCAGCTTGGGATGATAATGATGTTGATATGAACTGATACCGCTAGATGCCTATTGACCTCCTTTAGTTCAGTAATGGTGTAGTATATTCAATTCCCAGCAAATTATGAGAGAAGGGCAACAATGGTTAAAACTCAAATCACTTCTTCTTCTGCCTGGAAATAATACCTACTAGCTTGCTACAGGTATATTATCCTACCTAAGACTCCTGTACTTGAGCCAAGGCAACTTCATACAATCCTACTAAACTAATCTTACCAGCTGATAACACAGTCTAATTTCTCTCAGCTGAACCAAACAACAGTACTAAGCTGGGAATTCAAGCCAAAAGCATACCAAGTGGGAATCTTATTTCTTGAGGTCAATAAGTCACCCCTTCCTACCAATAACTGTCATCCCAACTCTAGATAACCTAAAAAGAAAAATAGAACCATAAGTAGCAACATACTTAGTCTAAGAAAATGTTTGAGTAACTGTGCTCCACAATAAGATCACTAGTTTTGAAACAGGAATGACATGTAGGCCTAACTGTTCAATGACTAGACTTTTACCAAAATTCAAAAATATGTTTTCCCTTCTGAGAAGCTTCTGGGCTCTGACCCTAGGGATTCCTATGGATTTTTGTTTACAGCCATCATAAATTTTATTATGAAACTGGTGGTAATAATATATTTATTATATACATTGGTTTCTATGCCTGCACATGCACAGACACAGTCACAGACACAAACACAGACACAGTCACAGACACACACACACACACACACACACAAACATAAAACATGGTTTTCTTTATACATAAATATTCATTCTATAAACAAACAATTTTACTCCACACTTTCATATTTGGATATGTATGTCTCTTCTAGTTTGTTAATTTATTCTACCAAAACTTTCATCAATGTTGAAATGAAGTAGCATGAGGAATTTTTGATGAGATGAGAATATAGCTTATAGGAAAACATTTTCCTAGGGATCATGAGGCTATGAGAAACTAAGAAGTGACCAAATAAATATTAACACACACACATACACACACATACACACACATACCACATCTTCTCTAGTTTACATGGGCCTACCAAATGTCTTAGGTTTGTTTGTTGGAAATTTATATTGAATGTGGCACAATTTTCAGGTCATACCAATGTGAGGTATATGGATTGTGAATTTACTAATACCATTATTGTAGAAGTTGATTACTTTAGGGATTGATTTCTTCACAAACAAACTTACTATTCTTTCTTTTTTTTCTCCTCTCTCTATATATGCATCTTTGTAGAAAACTAAAAGCTTTCACTAGTAATTGACATCTTTAACTCAGATTTACCAGCCTTCTTTTCTAGTTTCTAATCTAAAAAAATGCATTCTTCCAAATATAGTATTTATTATAAAAATTGCCTCTACTTTATTGATTGTTTTAATGATTTTGGTTTCTTAAATTCTATTAATTTTTTATCCATAAACACTTTCGATATTATTATAATGTTGATTTAATGTTTTGCATATTTTATCTTATTTTTCTCTTTTCATGCTAAGGATTGAATTCATGGCTTCTCATGAAACAAATGGTTTACCACAGAGCTATATCCATTTTCCTTAATGTGTTGTACATTGATGACATTTCATTTTTAAAATTCAAAATAAGTTATTTTCTCATATAGTATATGATGGTTATAATTTTCATTCCCTCTACTACTTCCAGTTACTCTCCACCTCTACTCACCTCCAAATCCATTCCTTGTCTGTATCTCATTAGAAAAGAAAGCCTCATGACTGGAAATATGGCTCAGAGGTTAAAAGTATTGGTTGGTCTTCCAGAGGTCCTCAATTTCATCAAAACAATCATTCACCATGATCAAGTAGGCTTCATTCCAGAAATGCAGGGATGGTTCAGTATACAGAAATCCATGAACATAATACACTACATTAAACAAACTCAAAGGAAAAAAAGCATGATCATTTCATTAGATGCTGAAAAAGTATTTGACAAAATTCAACAGTTCTTCATGTTAAAACTCTTGGAAAGATTTTTTAACATGGTGGCTCATAACCATTTGTAATGAGATCTGGTACCCTTTTCTGGCCTGGAGCCATACATGAAGGCAGAAGGCTACATAATAAATAAATAAATAAATAAATAAATAAATAAAGTTTATAAAAGTTTTAAAATAAACAAATAAAACAAACTTCTAATTGATGACAACCAAACATGACAAAATATAATATAATAAGATAAAATAAAACCTATTATATTGAAATTAAACATGGAAACCAAATAGGTAGAAAAGAATCCCTAGATTAGGCACAAGAGTCAAGGACCCACTCATTCTCACATTCAGGGGTCCCATAAAAATACTAACTGAAAGTATATATGTAGAGGACTTGGTCCAATCCCATGTAGATCCTATGCTTGCTGCTTCAGTTTGTGTAAGCTCATATGTGCCTTGCTTATTTTACTCATAGGGCCTTTTTCTCTTGTGGCATGTCCTCCATGCCCTCTGGCTGTTACAATCTTTTCACCTTCTCTTCTCTGTAATAACCTGAGAACTGAGAAGAAAGATTGGATAGGCACCTACCATTAAGATCATTATTTCACTAAGTCTAGGTCTGTTCCCATCTGCTGACAGAGGAAGCCTTTCTGATGATGAGTAGATATGTCACTGATCTATGAGTATAGTGGACTATCATTAGAAGTCATTTTATTTATACTTTTCTTTTTTCAACCAGATTCATTTGTTTTTTTTTTCTTAGATCTCCAAGCTATCTAGAGTCTCATTCTTAGTTGCTCAAGCAGTGTCAGGTATGAGTTCCTTCTCATGGAGTCAGTGTTATATCAAATCAGACATTGGTTGGATACTTTTACAAGTTCTGTGCAACCATTGCCTCAGCATATTTTGCAGTTAGGACAGATTGCATGTAGGTCAATGTTTTTGTAGCTTGGTTGGTGTCCAGTTTTCTTTTTTTGGCAGCTCATAAACCTTCCTGCATCAAAAAGAACAAGAACATAGAGTGAAGGCACAAACTTACATTCTCCACATTTAATCAGTTGTCCTCAGTGAAGAGTCCCCATTGTAAGTTTGAGGAGAGTAATCCTTTGTCTTAGCCACAGCCTGGGTTGCTCAGGGCATTTCCATGTTTCCATCGGTTCCTCTTGACCAGCCACTCAATTGACTGCAAACTAGTCTCAATACCAGAAGCCTTATTTGGTAACGAGAATTGTTCAGTTAAGGCACCATATTCTATATTACTCGGAGTCTCATTTAGATCCCTTCATATAATTCTGAAAGTTTCCATTGCAGTTGATTTTCAGACCCCTCTCAATATGATCCCCATTTCAGCCATTTTTCCTTCTACTCTCTCCCCCTCCAGCACATCAACACTCTCAACTGATCTCCCCAGCTGCCATCCTCACCTGCCCCCAGTCTTGCCCTAAAATCTATTCTATTTCCATGTGCCAGGGAGATTCATGAATCCCTTCTAGGCACTTTTTTTTTTTTAACCTAACATCTCTGGGCCTATGAATTGTAGCTTAATTATCATTTACTAAACCACTAATAACAATTTATAAATGAATATATTTCATATTTACCATTCTGTCTCTGGATTAATGTACTCGTGTTGGGGTCCACACTAGCCCCATGTTGGGGTGGCCAAAATAATGTTGCAGCCCAGGCAAAATGTTGAGGGCCGGGCCGACCCACGCTTGGGCAGCCACTGTATCCTGGCCCAAGACGCAGCTCTGGTCCAAGGGTCAGGATTCAGCAAGAGCGAGGGTGAGGGCAGACTCGAAGAATGGAGACCAGGCAGGGTGTGATTCAATCCCGTTTATTCTTCAGTCTCTCTTCCTCTAAGTGTCTCCTTCTCTGTCTCCTCTGTCTGCTGTGTCTGATTCTCTGATCTCAGTCTGATTCTGATCTGTTCTGTCTCTACCTTTTATATGTCTCACTTCTAAGCCACATCTCTAAGTTATACCTTTAATCATGCCCTTAGGTCTTGTCTCTAACTCTGATCTCTATACTTCTAAGTCATACTCTTAAGTCACACACCTTTAATCTCATGCACCTTTAATCTCAAGGTATCTAAACCAAGATTATCGGACTGTGCTCAGCTGTTGTAGGCTATTGTAATCCAAGTCTCATGTCAGGGTATATGGCTCAAGATGGCTGCAAAGCTGATAGCCGCTTTCTGCTAAAAGTCGGCTCTCAACATACTCGGGATGATTTTTTTCTCTAGTTCTATTCATTTTCCTGCAAATCTCTCTTTTTTTTTTCCCTGCAAATTTCATGGTATTACTTTTCTTTTTTTAACATCATTATGTAAATGTGCCACATTTTCTTTATAGGTTCTTCTGTTGAGAAAGACATCTAGATTTGTTTCATTTTCTTTCAATTATAAATAAAGCTGCAGTGAACATGGTTGAGCAAGTGTCCTTGTGATAGCATGATGTACTAGAAAGCCCTGATCTTGGTTTTAAAAAAAAAAAAAATTGCAGAATCTTTTTTTCAGAGAGGCTTCTTCATCTCTACCTGGGGGCCCATAACCCCTCACTGAGGCATGTCCTGTAGCCCTTAGGGGAATGACTTACCCAACCTGCTTTCTCCTGATAAGAAACCTGTTCAGCAAGCAACTGAGATTCCTGGAATTCCTCCCCATGCTGGTGAGGTATCTCTGTACCTTATCCTTCAGACAATGACCTTTGTCCACCCTGGATATTCCTACCCACTTCTCAAAGATTTATATAATCACTGTTCATGTCAAATATAATAAAATTGAGCTGCCTCTTTGAAGCTGAGACAATTCTGTCATCACTCTCTTACACATGGAAAGTCTGAAACCTTGTTCATTTACTCTGTTCCCTTCCTCCTTGTGGTCCAGTGAACAATGACCCTGGGAAAAACAAGGAGGACTACAGAATGAAGTGTTCTTTTTGTATATGTAAACTTAGCTTTCATTCTAAAGATACATACAAATGTAAATAGCTTATAATTTTAATGGCTTTTTAGATCCCTTTTTAGATATTTTTATTTTATGTATATAAGTATTTTGCCTCCATGAATATATGTGTAGCAGTTTAAAGACTGGTCCATGGAGAAATCAGAAAAGGTTGTTGAATTTTGTGGAACTTGAGTTACAGATGATGGTGAGCCACACATTCAGTTGGGAACTGAACTTGGATTATTTGTAACAGGAACAATCTCTTTTAACCAATGAACTTTCTTTCCAGCTCTGTTGTTGAATTCTTTCTTCTAGTATGTTATTGAGGGTGTATTCACTTAATATCAATTGCAGATATGGTTTTATCACAGTTCTTAGTCAATTTCTTTCTTTTTTAAATTTATTTTTAATTGGGTATTTTATTTATTTACATTTTAGATGTTGTCCAGTTTTCCCATTTTTCCTCCCTAAAACCCATATCCCATCCCCCCTCCTCATTTTTCTTGTATACCATTTTAATTACATGCAAGTATTGAGGTTTGTTCAACGTTGAGGGTCTAGCAATACAATAGATGCAAACAGTCAAGGGACAAGCAGTCAATTGCATTTCATATTTTGGTATCACTCTAATATTGGCCTCAATTTAAAGTTGTGTCCTCATCTCATGTTTTTAGAACATTTCAAAGAGTTTTATATTAATCCTTAAATAGTCAACTTGAACACCATAGCTATGTTTTTCAAATTTTCTTTTTGAGAAGATTTTAGTTTAGTTCTGTATTCAGTCTCCAGGTAATGGGTTTCTAGCAATTTGTCTGTTTTATCTATGTTGTATCTTCAGTAAACTAAAACTTCTCTAACAGAAATACTATTGTTCCATTTGAGAATACATTCATGTATTTGTCGTATTTTTTTCTTAGTCAACATTTATTCCTATAAACACAAAGATTGTTTTTGTTTCATGAGGTAGATTTATTTTGTCTAATTATTTTATTTTTAAAAGGTTCACATGTCATCCTAATCTGAATTTGATTATAAGAAACTATTCAGATAATATTTGGGATTTCTTACTATTTAAGCTATGAACATCCAGCTTAACAAGAATTCACTCAATCTAAAGTATATGCAATTACACTGCATTAATTACAGGAAATTATTATAATGATAAAGAATGGGCTAAACTTGATACTACATATAAATTATATACACTATAGAGATATATTCAAAACTTATTTTTCATTCTTTGTATATTTTTATTTGTATGATTAAATTAGAGAGTAACTACAGTTTTAATTCATATAGTTCAAATTTAAAACATTATGGAGAAACAAACTTCTGAAAGAGTAAAAAGCACTATCATTTTTAGAAAAATTTGTGGCTTCTGGTATTAAGATTCAAGTTTATTAAGCACAGCTAATGATTTTATATTTTTGATAATATACTACAGAATTGACAATATTTTTGTATTAATGAGTCATGTAACAAATAAAGGTACAAAGATAATATAGAAAATTTTCATGAAGATATGTGATTATATAACTCTATTACAAAAAAAAATATATTAGGAGATCATACCCAACAAACCACTACAGCCTATGTACTTTCCAAAAATTTGGCAGAAACCCAAGAGATCTTTGATCCTTACCAATCCTCATTGGTAAGGTTAACAAAGTAAAAATCGCTATCTTACCAAAAGCAATCCACAAATTCAATGAAATCTCCATTAAAATTTTAAGAACATTCTTCAAAGACATGGAAAGGGAAAGAACAATTCTCAAATTCACCTGGAATAACAAAAACCCAGGATAGCAATAACTATTCTCAACAATAAAAGAAATTCTGAGGTATTCAGCATCCCTGACCTCAAGCTGTACTACAGAGTAATAGTGATTAAAAACTGCATGGTATTGATATAGAGACAGGCAGGTAGATCAGTGAAAAAAAAAATGAAGACCCAGAAATGAATCCACACACCTATGGCTACTTGATCTTTGTCAAAGGAGATAAAACCATCCAGTGGGTGGCAGGGACAGTATTTTCCACAAATGGTGCTCATTCAACTGGCCTTCAGCATGTGGAAGAATGCAAATATATCCATATTTATCTCCTTGTACACAGCTCAAGTTCAAGTGGATAAAGGACACTGAATTGAATAAATGAGAAAGTGAATAAGAGCCTTGAACACACATCAGCATAGGGGAAAATTTCCTGAATAAAAAGAACACCAGTGGTTCATGCTTTAAGATTATCAGTTGACAAATGGGATCTCATCAAACTGAACTGCTTCTCTAAGGAAAAAGATACCTTCAATAAGACAAATCAGCAACCTATTGATTGGGAAAAAAAATCTTCACTAACCTTACATAAAAACAAAGGACTAATATCTAAAATATATAAAGAACTCAAGAAGAGAACCTCCAAATAAATAAAATAACCAAATTTTAATAATAAGGTACATAACTAAACAAAAAATTCACACCAGAAGATCTTGAATGTATACAAAGCACTTTTAAAAATGTTCAAAGTCCATAGTTACCAAAGAAATGCAAATCAAATGATCCTAAGATTCCACTTCAGACCAATAAGAATGGCTAATATCAAAAACACAGATAAGAGCAGATGGTGGCAAAAAAGGGAACACTTCTTCATTGCTGGTGGGACTAAAAGCTGGTACAACTGCTCTGGAAAACAATCTGGTAGTTCTTCAGAAAATTGGAAATAGTTCTAACTAAAGACCTACCTATACCACTCTTGGGCATATACCCACAATGAAGACCTACAAAATCATAAGGACACATGCTCCACCATGTTTATAGTAGCCTTATTTGTAGTATCCAGAATCTGGAATCAACCCAAATGTCCTGCAACCAAAGAATGAACACAGAAAATTTGGTTCATTTGCACAATGGAATACTATTTAGGTATTAAAAACGAGGACATCAAGAATTTTTCAGGAAAATGAATAAAACTAAATAATATCATCTGGAGTGAGGTAACTTAGACCCAAAAGTACATGCATAATGTGAACTCACTGATAAGTGGGTATTAACAAAAAAATATGGAATACCCAGGATACAACCTACACACATTAAGAAGAGTATCAAGCAGAAAGGCCCAAGTGGGGAGTCTTCAATCTCACTTAGATGGGGGAAGAAAATAATCACTGTAGGGTGAGGGAGTTAGGAGACTAGGTGTGAGAGTGGAAGGGAAGGGGAAATTAGGAAGGAGATCAGAGGGATGGGGCAGAAGAGAAGCTTAGAGAGCCAGGAGAATGAATGGAAAAAAGCAGCCTCCAGGATTGGGAGGTGGGTGGACCTCTATAAAGTACCAGAGACCTAGGAAGTGAGATACTCTCAGGACTCATTGGGGATGACTTTAGCCAAAATGCCCAACATTAGCTAGAGGGAACTGGAAGAGTCTACCTCCAGTAAATAGAAAGGGCCTCAAGAGGAGAGACAGGGCTACTAAATCATAGTCAAAATTTCTGACTTAGAACTGTTCCTGTCTAAAATATCTGCAGGGACAAAAAAATGGAGAAGAGAGTGATGGAAAGACAGTCCAAGGACTGGCCCAACTTGGAATCCATTGCATAGGAGGGCACCAAGTCCTGACATTATTACTGATGCTAAGACGTGCTTTGTAGGATAGAACATGGCTGTCCTCTGAGAGGGCCAACCAGGAGCTGACTGAAACAGAAGCATTGGACTAAAATCAAGGAGCTCTAAGGTTGAATTATGGAAAGGAATGAAGAAGCTGAAAGGGAGAGTGACCCCATATGAAGACCAGCAGTCTCAACTAACCTAGACACCAGTGAGCTCCCAGAGACTGAGCCATCTACAGGCATCTACACAGGCAGGTAAGAGGCCCCTGGCACCTATACAGCAGAGTTCTGCCTGGTCTATCAGCAGTGGGAGAAGATGTGATTAATTCTCCAGAGACTTGAGGCACTAGAGAAGTGAGAGGCCTGGTGAGTGGGGTAGGCTCATTCTCAGAATCAAGGGAGAGAGGGAATATGATGAGAAATTTTGGGAGGGAAAACTGAAAAGTGGCAACGACTAGATTGGTGGAAGGACTCTGTGAGGAGAGCACTGGGAAGTGTAGGCAGCATTTGGATATAAATAAATGAATAAACCAATCAATTAATCAAAAGAAACAAAAACCAAATATATTTGATATTTTAAAATTCATTTTGATTAAAAATTTTTTGTATTATTTTAGAAATATTGTTTTTATTTCAGAAAATATTTAACAAAAAATATATTTGAATTTTTAAATTGTGAGGATTATATATATATATATATATATATATGACATAATTTTTATGAAAAATGACATTAAAAAAAAAAAGGGCCGGGCAGTGGTGGCACATGCTTTTAATTCCAGCACTTGGGAGGCAGAGGCAGGCGGATTTCTGAGTGCAAGGCCAGCCTGGTCCACAAAGTGAGTTCCAGAACAGCCAGAATTACACAGAGAAACCCTGTCTCGAAAAACCAAAAAAAAAAAAAAAAGAAAGAAAAAAAAAAGAAAAAAGAAAATGACATGATTTCATAAAGTACTATATTTATAGTAAATTTTTGTTCTCTCTATTTCCAATTTAAACTATAACTCAATACATTTCTTATTATAGATTATACAGTATTCAAAATAATTGTAACTTATCTCAGAGAATAATAATATCACCTTTTAAATAGAATGTATTTCACATTAAAAAGGTATGTTTCTTTTATGAAGATTAGTACGTAGCAAGGCTTTTGATCCTCAAGGAACAAATTTTGAGAAGTTAACAATGGTAAAGCTTACTTTTAGAATAACATCTATTATAATATAGCTAAGTTAGTTATTCAGGTAACAAATTAACAATCAATTATAGATCATATCTCCAGAAATAAAACCTAAAATTAAGGTTAATATATAAATTCATTGCACATTAATTGAACATTATATGTAATAGTTTATTTACAATATTACACATTTCATACTTACTGGAATTCAAAGTGTTTGTAGATGGAGAAAAGCCAAAATTTTAGGCTTACTTTCATTAAAATCATTATTTACTAGTTAGTTATTTACAAGTGATTCTTTTCTTATATTCCAATTAAAGATATCATTATAAACAGTAAGGGAATGATTGGTAAAGTCTATGAGGAACAAGTTTGAGCTATGATTTCATGTGTGTTATGTTGGTAATCTTCCATCTCCCAACGGAAACATTTATTTCTATTAGCAGGCTTCTTATTTCTTAGGAAGTGAAACTTAACAATGCTCAGGAAGTAAACAAAACATGTTGGCTTCAGGAACCTCGTGGCATTTCCAATGACACTCACCAATTTATGAAAGCAGAAATAATTGGAGGGTAGATAAATACTTTACCTGCCTTAACTACCTACAAGTTATACTGGGAGCTTCATGGATGCATGCAGCATCTTTAAGTCATCATGTACAGTATATCATGTGAGTTTTTTAATGATTCATTTGCCTTTTCACTACTTAAGCTACTGTAAATAACCTCTCACATATACTCCTGTAAGTAATCCAATAAACTCACTGAGTCAACAAGCTACTAGGCAGGACTTTCTTTGTTCTATAGTTAGTGCCCTGTATGGAATGAATAGACATTTGTTCATTACTTCTGATGGGGGAACACAGAACAAAGCAAAACAGTAAAACTTCATTTATTTTGCCATTCACCAGCAATCATCATTGAACTCTCCACATGAATTTTCAACTCAGAAATTTCATGTGCCTGAATATACACAAAATCCCATAGTAATTATCAAAAGAAAATAAAAGGCAAATATTTAACTCATATCAGAAATAAAAAAATTGCTATAGTTTTCTGTACCTGCTTTTATCTTTAAACCATAGTCTATTCTTAAGGGGCTTAAAAAAATTGTATCATTGTCTAGTTACACTTATAAACTCTAAATGTTTATCAATAGCTTTGTACATTTTTTAAGAAAAAGTTTCTTACCAAAATGACTACTATGCCTACATCTTGGAAAATTTTGTGACAGCGTATTTGAAAATTGAAAGTATCAAATGTTGAGGAAAATATAATTTAAAAAGCTGTGTTACCCATGGCTTCTGTTATTGTCATAGCTGGAGACATGGCAGCCTTAACAGCAAACATGGCACAAGAGAAGGACCTGAGAGCTCCATATCTGGATTAGCAGGCTACAGCATGATACTGTGGGACACTGGCCTAGCTTGAGCCTTATAGACCTCAAAGCCCACCCACCAGTGACACAATTTCTCCGACAAAATGATACCTACACCAACAAAGCCATACATCCTAAGAGTATCACTTCCCATGGGCCAAGCATTCAAACACACAAGTCTATGGGCCTATTCATATTCATACCACCACACTTGGGCTCCTCAAATATCACCACCTTTGACATAATATTTTCACCAAGGCCATACCTACACTAATAAAGCCACACCTCCTAATAGTGCTACTCCCTATGACACTATTGGAGCTATTTCATTCACACCATTACAGCTACTATTACCTCAAAATATAGCATTGATTTCAGACATTCAATTTTTATGCACTAAAAACCAAGCATAAAAAGGCATCATCATTCTGAGAGGATTAAATGCACTGTACTCTATTTCTGTGCTCTAAAGATACAAAGAAAAGTTAAGTTTACAGACATTTTATCAACAAAATTTGAGAAATGGACTAAAAGTACAGATATAAACTGCGAAATCAACATTCTTTTCCAATACAAATGGAATTTTTGTTAATACTGTCCACAGATTAGGATATAAAACATTCAAAATAAAATTGAAGTATTTCTATTCACTCAGGATTCAAAGCACAATACAGGGATTTAGTTAAATGAAATAAACATTAAAGTGCTAGAAAAGTCAAATATGTAGAAATTAAACATCTATAAGCCACTCATGGGTTAGAGAAGAAACTACAATTTTAAAAACTAGATATTCTCTTAACATGAGCAAAAGTACGTAAGATGTCATAGTAACCAATGTCAATAAAGAAAATAAAATATATCACTGCAGTACAAATTTACAATAAAAATTATGGTACAAAGACAAGAGTAGGTTCTTTGAAGACATTGTGGCAGTTTGAATGTGGAAAGTCAAGCATAATCTCAGATATTAATTGGTGGTGGTAAACTGGGCAGTGGTGGCACACACCTTTAATCCCAGCATTTGATAGGCAAAGGCAGGTGGATTTCTAAGTTCGAGGCCAGCCTGGTCTACAGAGTGAGTTCTAGGACAGCTAGGGCTATACAGAGAAACCCTGTCTCAAAAAACAAAACAAAAATGCAAACAAACAAAAAATTAATCAGTGGTGGCGTTGGGGAGGTTTTGGTAGTATAGTCTTGCTAGACAAAGCACACCATTGAGGTTCAGTTTTGAGATTTAAAAATCTCACTTATCTCTACATTGTACTCTCTGATTGTGACTCTTTAGCTTACTGTTATTGCCAAAATGGCTGCCAATTACTGCCATTTTTCTGTTTGCCTCAACTGAGACAATTACTCCATAAAATTGAGTTATAAACAACTTGTACAATATTTTATAAGTACTGGTTGATAGGGGAAGGCCCAACCCATTATGGATTGTTCCATTCCTGGGCTTGGTTCTATAAGAAAAATGTAAGCTCGTCATTGGAATGATTGTCACAAAAAAAAGAAAGAAAGAGAAAAAAAGAAAGAGTGAGAGAGAAAAAGAAAAAATGAAATAAAAGAAAAAAGACAGAAAGAAAAGAGACAGAAAAAAAAGAAAGGAAGGAAGGAAGGAAGGAAGGAAGGAAGGAAGGAAGGAAGGAAGGAAGGGGGATGTGGAAGCCAAAGGAAGCAAGCCATCGAGTTTGTATCAGACTCTGCCTCTGGGTTCTTTGACCTGTTTGATATCTTATCCTAATATCATTTGATGATGAACAGTGATATGTAACTATAATCCAAATAAAATTCTTTCCTCCCCAAGTTGCTTTGGTCATGGTGTTTTATTAGAGCAACCGTAACCCTAAATCGAATAATATCTAAATAAATACAATCACAAATTAAATTCCATTAAATTAAAAGTACTTTTCTCCATGTTATACAGATTTTATGAAGATTTTAAAAGAATATAATGAGTAATTTTAAGCAAATATTAAATTTCACACAACATTGACTAATTCATGGAAAAACTCAAATTGCTAAAACAATCACAACATAAAAGATAAATATATTAAATGGCACTTTTGCAAATGATTAATTTGTCAAACACTCTTTACAAAGGTAATACCTAGTGAGAGACTTATTCACTAGTAAATTTTTCTAACATTTTAGTGAAGAATAATAACATTTTCATACTTCTTCATAGGAAGAAAGTGATAAATGGAGAGGCTGTAGGGACAGAAAAAGTCTCATTTTATATACTCAGTATAAATCAATTCATAACAAATGATAGGAATGAGAATTGAAACAGAAAATATGCCATACATACAAATGCAATAATCTTGAGGAAAATAGCCAAACGAATTTAGTGATTTATTCCCTAGACTAAAATTTATTCTAATCTCTATGTGAAAACTATATAGAATAATGGACAAAAATGACTTAAACAGAAATTTTAAAGATTACTGTCCATATATTCAATAAACATACTAAAAATTATTCAGTATGATTATCAGGAAAATATTTATTAGAGGTATACTTATATATCACTACAATTATCCAAGTAGGATCAAAACCCAAAATCAAGAGATTATTAACTGTTGTCAAAAATATTGATTTCATGTTGGTAAAATAATGTCTCAGTGGTATAAGAAAATGATTTCAATTTTCCAGAACCAATGTAAATAGTTGGTAATGTGTGTCTATGATCCTTGTGATCCTGTGGTGAGATGAAAAACAGAGATAGATATATCTAGGAGTTTGTGAGCACCAAACTCAAGATTATCCTCTGATCTCTATATCCTCACTGTGGCCTTTCCATACCCAGAGTCATACATATAAACCTACACATAGACATATATGATATCATAATACATATATGAATAACCTCAAATTTTTATGCATAGTAATAGGAGTATAAATTATTTATAACCATTCTCCAATATCATTTTGGAATTATATATATATATATGTATGTATATATATATTTAATTACATATATATATATATATATATATATATATATATATATATATTACAATATATGTCACCCCATGACCTATTAAATCCATTCTTAACAGTTTTAATACATAGATGAAGGTTTCTAGTTGATTACCTACTTGAAATTTCTGTGTGATCTGGTGGTGTTAACAAATGCTTTCTCATGAAATCCTTCCTACTTCATTGCCCTTATTTTTGCCCCTTGCTAGCTCTAAATCTTTGTGATCATTCTCTGATAGTGTCGCTTTGTTAAAAGATAATATCCTATGAGTATCACAAATGTTTTGTCCTCTTACCAATAGAACATTTTGCTTCCTTTGTTACATTTTATCTTTCAAAGGACACTTGTAAAATCTTGGGAGATATAGTTTCTCTCTGCGGAACAAAGGACACATTTTCTTACAGCTTGGTAGATAAAGGCAGTCTTTCATTGGAACTAGAGAGCAGACAGTTTTCTTGGCTATAATAAAAGATTTAGGTCTCCAGAAGTCACTACTTTTTCTCTGTCATTCACCCACCGTATGTGCAAAAGTTAGCTGGTACACTTCCCCCAGTTATTAGGGAGCTGAAACTAGGATAACTCATGTCAATACTGAAGCTCTGGTTATAGCCATTCGCATAGTAAGTTCTGAGTCGCTCATCCAGAATCTCCATGTCTTTATATGACATCAAAGAAAGTATGAAAAATTAAGTTGTTTGGTTAAATAGAACAAAACCCCAGCATTCTTTCAATTTTATTTTATTTATTTTATCTTATTTTATTACTGGTAGGTGTTAAATGCTTCTTTTCTGAATAACTTAATTTTTGTCTTCCTTTTATAATATGTCAGTTAACCTGAGCTGAGTTTTTAAATTAACATTTATAATTTGAAAATGGCTTTAAAATACTAATGGAATTACAAACACAGCTTCTGTAGTACATTATTTGGTTTCCCTCAGCATTTCAATAGCAGTAGTCCCTGTTGTACCTACTTGTCCTTTTTAATATATTTATTCTTGTTTTTATTTTGTTATCAGTGTGAATGATACTATCCTCTGTAATATTACCCAGGCAGAAATTTTAACTTATCCTGGATTTGTGAAAAAAAATCTCAAATGCTTTTGAACACTTCCTTTGGATGTGCTTAATATATTTGATATCATTACATGAATCAACCATTATCCATTCTCCCATTCATAAATTTTGTTAATGCACTATCTTTTGTATGTTTTTTATAATTGCAACCATTAAAAACATCTTAGAATTTTAGTTTTCTAGTCCTATCTATTCTGTTCTATCTTCTACTTGATAATCTATTAGCTAATGAGAACTATTTTGAGTAAACAGATTGCCCTTTGTCTTTCATTAGAACTCAATATGATTATGTGGGAATATTTTGGTCTGGCACAAAATTCATAGTTATAATGATACATACTTATTAGAAATATATTATTCACATATGCAAATACTCTGTTTTGAAACTATAAAATAATGAAAGCCTATTGAAATTATTAATATTAAAAATAATAAATATATAAATATATATTCTCCACAAATACACACACACACACACACACACACACACACACACATATATATATATATATATATATATATATATATATATATATTCCAAAAGTTGTTTGGTTTGATCATTTGGAAAATTAATTAGCAATGAAGCACCAATTCTTTATATTGCCACATAATAGTACATAGTTATATTTGGATATTCCTAAAAATAATAAATATAGTAATCAATAGTGTTATAAGCTGTGAGAATGATCTATAATTCTGTTGGTAGAAATGTGTTAATATATTAGAAATGAAGTTAATGATATAATAACTTATTTGTATTAGAGACTGATATGTTGCTTTATATCTTTGAGAGTCTACCTTAAATGTTTCTATTTTGAACATCAAATAAAAATTATATTAGATTTCTTAGGATTTTTCTTATAACATACATAAACAGTATATATAATCATATATAAAATATATGTGTATATATTTACATACATGCATATAAGTACAGTTATGTGTTTAAAGTGTTAATGGAGGCCAGAAGACAGAACTCCTGGTATTGTAGTCATATAGATGGTTATGAGCCACCATGTGGTTGTTGAGAACTGAACCTAAGCAGCACATATTCTTAAATGTTGAGTCAAATAATTGTATTAGTTTTTATTATGATTTTTAAATGTTACTACATATTTGTATCTTAACATTACATAAATTTAGGATTTTACTGTTCTGGAAGTCAATCTTCATACAGTTACAGAGGACAAATTTAAAGTGTCAATAAAGCTATGTTCTTTTCTAGGACTTCTAGGGAAGGATGTTTTTGTCAGTTTTCTTGATCAAGGGTACTCAGGTACTCTTCTCTTACATAACAGTTTCTCTTTCTTTCTTTCTTTCTGTCTGTCTGTCTTTCTTTCTTTCTTTCTTTCTTTCTTTCTTTCTTTCTTTCCATATTTAATTATTTAGTTTCCCCTCTCTCTGTCTCTCTCTCTCACTGTGTGCTTGTGTGTGAGAGAGACAAAGAGAGAGAGAGAGAGAGAGAGAGAGAGAAAATGAAAGAATGTATTCACATGCAGTTGCATTGGCATGTATATTGAATTCAAAGAGCAAAAGGGTACTGTCTTTCAAGAATCAAACCTCTTCTTCCAATGTGATTCCAGTGTTTTAACTCAGATCCAAAATCAGATTTTCTGATATCGGCTATATGGTAAGTGCTTTTGCTCACTGAGTCAGCTCACTGGCCAATTAACTTATTATTTTTAGTATAGGATATTTGATGTTTTTGCCCACCCAGATAATTACAGAACTTCTGTTATTAGAAACTTCTGACTATGATCCTCAACAACCTATGATATCAATTGATTTTCACATGAAATATATTTGCAAATTCTGAAGATTCAATTTTTATGAATGATTTCATAATTACCACAATGATAGACTTAGGTTTTACTATAAGTTTAAAATATCTCATTGATTATTTAAATAAAACAATTTTGTGTAAATATTTGTCTCTTTTTCTTTCTTCTCTCTGTTACTCCTTCTCTGTCTTTACTCATCTATTTTAATCAGTAAAATGACACATATCTCCTGTTTTCAGCCATATAGGCACAATTTTGTGAGTCAATATTTATTGCTGTAAAGTACATTAATTTTAAAAGATTTTGTCTCCACCAGTATATCATAAGCACAATGAGAATAGAAATCTCAGACTTCTTGATATCATAATCTTAAATTTAATATACAGCCAATGGGCATAATAAACATGGTTTAAATGAAGTAAAAGAATCTTTGATAGATAAGCAACTTATCCAAGGTCCCTCAGCACTGATTCTGTTTTTTTATTTTCCTCATGTAAAAGTCCCATCCATTATATCAGTGGAAAATAGAACAAATAATTTTTGACTCCAAAATATTTCAAAAATATTTAGCTGCATGCCAGACTTTGCTTTGGTAGTTTCTGAGACTACATCATAAGAACTCCTCCCTCCTGTTCTAAAGATCACAGTTTTAATTTTACATAAATCACCTGACAAAGGACATATAAACAACAGATGAAAGAGTAGTAATATATTAACATGCATGTGAAATGAGAATTGTGTAAACTGATACTCAAAGGCCAAATCATTGACATGCAAACATCTCTTCAAAAAGAAGAGGAAAGTGGAGGCCATACATAATATAATATTACAGGGGTAATAAAAGGTTTTTAGGGGAGATAAATGGACCTAGAAAATAGTCAATTGACTGAGAAAATGTTCCTGAGGTCTCACATTGGGGTATTTAATTTTCTGTCCTTTTTGGGTGGTTAATTCATCCTGGTTAATGAGATTTTATAACAATTGCAATCCATCTTGCAATGAAACTTCCTTTAGTAAGATTAAAGAACCTCAGTGGAAAGTGTCTTTCTGCTTTCTAGAAAAGGAGGTGGATCAAAGATGTTGAAGAAACCTTGATTCTAAAAGTCTCTACAGTTCAACAGGTCAAAGTGTCACATTCGTGACATCACTTTCTCAGTCCCAAGAATATTAACAACTGAAAGTGACAAAAAGTCCTTACCATCACACAAAGCACCAAGAATCATGGGGAAAAAATTAAGCAGAATAAGAAATATAAAAACACAAACAATATACAGACAATATTAAATACAGTAGAGATTGTAATATTAAATAAGCTTGCCAGGGTAGACATTACCAAGGGGTCCTCCCTCTGAATACATATCTGCATTCTGTTCCTTGAATTAGTAGGTGGATAGAGGTGAAGGAAATCAAAACCACGTCAAGGATGAATGGCACCTTTCCTAAACTTCCTCTTTGTATGGAGGCAGAGCTGAAGACATGGACAGTTCCACAAAGATCGTCCTACATTGCAAGTCTAATACATACTTTTAAAAGAAAAGAATAATGTTTCCATCATCAAATATTTCTCCTACTTTGAAAAAAATTCCTAGGAATTTTCTTCAAGTGAGATAGCTTCAATTACAGAAAAGAGTGACCCTCAGGTATATTTCTATAGGATTGACAGGATTTAAGCAGAGATGTGTGTTCTTTCTCTGATAAGAAAAATTACTTGTAATGTCAGTACACAGGATAGAGAATTGCTACATGAAGAGCTTCTTAGTCATCAATTGAACAATTTGTTGTCTTATGATAATAAATGAAATATCAAACTTATTTATGTATTATTCTGCTTATTTTTGATCTGTGTATTAGATAGTTGCCTAAACAGTCATTCACTAGTATTTAAAAAAAAATTACATATTGGTTGGACTACAAAATCAAATAGTACTGAAGTGTATGTATAAAAACACCTTAGGGTCAAACATTATCCCTGTGGTGAATGTGTATTTTACCTGTTTCAGTTCACAGACTCAATCACTTTAACAAGACATAGCTGTTGCCTTTGCTGCTTGTTTCTATTTCTTATTTATACATGAATGCATAAGGACTTAGGTAGTTTTGCTAAATTTCAATGCTTCAATTTACTTTCATTTTGTTTGATGAACACAGAACTTCATTTTGCTCTTCATCTTTGGTGGTCTCTGGGTACAGAGGTACTGGAAAACAGGTCTTGATGCCAGTGAATATCATGGTGGGTGGAGGGGCTAGGAGGTGGAGGGTATGTTCTGAATGATCTCTGGAGACTATTTTGGAGGACAGATCCTTGATTGAAATAGAAGGGCTAGCTTATATATCTCTAGTGGGGAGTGTGCAGGAAAGTGGATAAGGGAAGAAATGATGGGAGACAGCAGGGGCTTTGATGCATATCACCTAGAGGGCCAGTTACATGATTTCAGAGAAGACAGTGGTCTGGTGGGGAAACAGAACTTAGCTGGCTTTCCTATGACATGGTCTTTATCTTTAATGGAGGTGAGTAGGTCCAAGCCTGATTGGGTGGGGAGGGAGTAGCCCTGCTCTGCTATGCTCTCTGACGCAATGCTCTACTATTCCTTATCTGGCTTGGAAACTCACAGGGGCTCACAGATTAAGTTTATACATATACTTTCTGTTTTCTGAAGGCTAAAATTCCTCTTCTTTTCTCTCTAACACCATTTTCGATATCGCTTTCAGTATTTCTTTCCTGCCATTACACGGTAGTAGTTTCTGAATAAAAGATCCTTAAGGGTCTATTTTCAGTTCTGAAATATCTTTGATTTTATCTTTCATTTAATTAATATTTTCTTTTAATAATACAATTGTACAATGAAAACCATTTTTGTTAAAATGGTATAGGTTCAGGTCTCTGCTTTCCATATTTAAAGATATTATTTTGTTTTGATGAAAATTGTTATATATGTTATATAATAATCATTTATTACTGGTTTCAAGAATTTTAATGGAAATTTTGGAATCTTCTTGCATATCAATTATATATTTTATGGTTTTGTGATTTATTGTGACCTTGTCTTTTATTTTGTTCTATATTCTTTTTAATTAGGTATTTTTTATTTACATTTCAAATGTTATTCCCATTCCCAGTTTCTCCCCTAGAATCCTCCATCCCATCCCCCCCTCTCCCTGCTTCTATGAGGGTGTCCTCCCCAACCACCCTCTCACTCCTGCCTCCCCTACCTGGCATTTCCCTACACTGTGGCATTGAGCCTTCACAGGACCAAGGGCCTCTACTCCCATTGATGTCCCACAAGACCATCCATTGATACCCCTGGAACCATGAGTCCCAACATGTGTATTGTTAGGTTGGTGGTTTAGTCCCTGGAAGCTCTGGGGGTCTGGTTGTTCTAATATACACTTCTGTAACAGGAACAGCAGGGCTACTTCTATGTAAACATTGAGGACTGTACAGATACAAAAGCAGCTCATGCTAGAGGACCTAATTGAGGTCTGCCTGTGACACCAGCATTCCTTCAGGAAGACCTAATTGTGGAATGCCTGAGAGACCAAGGTTTGCTAATGCAAACAATGTCAGACAATCAGGAACTGTTTTCAGAAAAAATGCTTTCTTTGAAGCAATGTGGGTGGGATGTGGGTAGAGGGTATTAAAAGTGCTTATAGCATTTCTGGGAATTGAAGATCCAGAAATGAACCCACACACCAATGGTCACTTGATCTCTGACAAAGGAGCTAAAACCATCCAGTAGAAAAAGGACAGCATTTTCAACAAATGGTGCTGGTTCAACTGGAGGTCAGCATGTAGAAGAATGCAAATCAATCTATTCTTATCCCCTTGTACAAAGCTCAAGTCCAAGTAGATAAAGGACCTTCACATAAAACCAGATACACTAAAAATAATAGAAGAAAAGGTGGGGAAGACCCTCGAATACTTAGGCATAGGGGAAAAGTTCCTGAACAGAACACCAATGGCTTATGCTCTAAGATCAAGAATTGACAAATGGGGCCTCATAAAACTGCAAAGCAAAAGACACTGTCAATAAGACAAAACAACAACCAACAGATTGGGAAAAGATCATTACCAATCTTAGATTTGATAGAGGGCTAATATCCAATATATACAAAGAACTCAAGAACTTAGACTCCAGACAACCAAATAACCCTATTAAAAATGGGGTACAGAGCTAAACAAAGAATTCTCAACTGAGGAAATATGAATGGCCGAGAAGCACCTTAAGAAATGTTCAACATCCTTAGTCATCAGAGAAATGCAAATCAAAACAACCCTGAGATACCACCTCACACCAGTCAGAATGGCTAAGATAAAAAATTCAAGTGATGGTAGATGCTGGCGAGGATGTGAAGAAAGAAGAACACTCCTCCATTGTTTGTGGGAATGCAAGCTGGTACAACCACTCTGGAAATCAGTCTGGTGGTTCCTCAGAAAATTGGACATAGTATTACCTGAGGACCCAGCTATACCACTCCTCGGCATATACCCAAAAGATACTCCAACATATAACAAGGACATATGCTCCACTATGTTCATAGCAGAGTTATTTATAATAGCCGGAAGCTGGAAAGAACCCAGATGTCCTTCAATAGAAGAATGAATACAAAAAACATGGTACATTTACACAATGGAGTACTACTCAGCTATAAAAAACAATGAATTCATGAAATTCTTAGGTAAATGGATGGAACTAGAAAATATCATCCTGAGTGAGGTAACCCAACCACAAAAATCACACATGGTATTTACTCATTGATATGCCAATATTAGCCCAAAAGCTTGAAATAGCCAAGATTCAACTCACAGACCACATGAAGCTCATGAAGAAGGAAGACCAAGTGTGGATGCCTCAGTCCTACTTGGAAGGAGTGACAGAATGCTCAAGGGAGCAAATATGGCGACAAAGTGTGGGACAGAAAGTCAAGGAGGGGCCATCTGGAGACCACTCTACCTTGGTATCTATCCCATGTGCAGTCACCAAAGATAGTCACTGATATGGATGTCAGGATGTGCATGCTGACAGGACCCTGATGTAGCTGTATCCATGGAGGTCTGCCAGAGTCTGACATATCCAGAGGGGGATGTTCTTAGCTACCCATTGATCTGATCAAGGGTTTCCAAGGGAGAAGTTAGAGGACTGAAGGAGCTGAAAGGGTTGGTGGCCCCAAGAGGAGAGCAACAGTGCCAACCAACCAGAGCTTGAAATAGCCAAAATTCAACTCACAGACCACATGAAGGGTCTAAACCACCAGCCTGGGAGCACAAAGGGAGGCACCCATTACTTCAGCTGTGTCCTTAGTGGAGGATGGCCTTGTCAGGCATGGGTGTAAGAGGAGATTCTTGCTTGTATGAAGGCTGAACACAGAGCGGGGAGGAATTCGAGGGTGGGGAGGGGGAGGGGTGTAGGTAGAGGCACACCCTTGTGGAGTCAGGAAGCGGGATAGGATAGAGGGTTCCTGGGTGGTGGGGGTAATGGGGTGAGGGGATAAAATCTGAAATGTAAACATAATATCCAATATAAAAATATGAAAAAAAAAGAGCTTACCGCAGTGCTCAGCTGAGCTTACTGCAGCATTTTTCACCTGTTCCTATAGTCTCTGTCCTTGAAACTGCTCCAACTCACCCCCAATGCCCAAGGGCAGCTAGGGTCGGGAAAAGAGCTGTTCAGGGCACAAGCAACACACTTCTATTCTGGAGATTGAGTTTGTTTCTATTCTTTTATTTATAGTACAATAAACGGCTGGATCCTTGCAAAGATATTCTAATTGTCTCACTTTCTTTAACATCATTTTTTTGTATTTGTTCTGTATTCTGGCACTTTTAATTTTTTTATTTGCAAAATATTAAAATTTTTACTTAATGTTACCTTACTTTTTAAAATAGACATATTTATTTTTATCGTGTGAGTGTGTGTCTTGCCTGCATATGTGTCTGTGTACCACTTGTGTGTTTGATTCATGCGGAGCCCAGAAGAGAATGTCAGACTCCTTGTGATAATTGGCATTACAGGTGGTTTTGAGCTACCATGTAAGTACTGGGCATCAAACCTGGAAGTGCTCTTAAATAGTATGACATTTATGCAACCTCAAAACTGTTATCCTTTTTAAAATGAGTTATTTTGTTATGGGTGTATATGCATAATGTATGTGTGCACATGCATGTGCATGTGTGTGTGCACTTATCTGTGGATGTGCCATAGCATGTGTGTGAATGTCAAAGAAAACCTTTCAGTGTCAGTTCTTTCCTTCCACCCTGGGCTTTGTAGGTAGATCCAGCGCATATATCTGTGTAACAAAGTGTTTCACACAATGACCTATCTTACTGGTCCTGAGGCTATTATACGTATAAAAGCTTTCTTTCTTTCTTTCTTTCTTTCTTTCTTTCTTTCTTTCTTTCTTTCTTTCTTTCTTTCTTTCTTTCTTTTTTTGTCTTCCTTCCTTCCTTCCTTCCTTCCTTTCTTTCTTTCTTTCTTTCTTTCTTTCTTTCTTTCTTTCTTTCTTTTTTCTTTCCTCTTGTCTTTTTATTTCTGATTTTTTTTCTTAATAGCTGCAAAAGTCTGGAGGAATCTGGAAGAGGTCTGTTTTAACTCTTCTTGAAAGTTGCCTTCTCACTTGGTCAGAAATAAGAAACTTGATGACTGTTTCTGATTATATGGAGTGTAAGGAGGCTGAGACTGCTAAAAGAGATAGGCCTGGGAAAAGGGCTAGTATTCTGGAGCCCCTCTTTTATCACTTTCAAATGTCTGTCTAACTTACTTTCTTTTTCCTATTTACCTTTGTTGTCAGCAATTGATGGAAAGCAGTGGTGTCCAACACTTTCCAGTTAAATAATCCTAACTTCCTTCTCAACTGTAACTATCACATATTTCTTATTGAAGCCTTATCCTAACCAAGAACGCTAAAATGTATGTATTTTACATAGATAAATGTTCCATTTTATTGTTAAATCTCAAAATTACACTCTACTGGCCTTTATTTCTGAAGCTAGCTGGTTTATACTCAACAGAATCATGTAATTTCTTGTTTTAGAACTTAAGATGACTGCAGTTTTTACTAGTTCTAGGAGTATGTTGGTGTTTAGTAGTATAGATGTCAAAATTGGCAGTGTAAACCTCAATCTCTGGTAAACAATAATCCATTTAATCTAATAATGACCATATTTTAAGCATTTTTTGAGAAAACAATCTTTTCATAGATTTATTTTCTCAGATATAGAAATGCTTGCCAAATTTAAATTCAGCTGACAAACACAGAGTTAAGAAAATATGTATTGGACATGTTTTTCATTGATAATCAAGTTGTTACACTTAATAATAAATGTCAAAGGAACTTTTCACTTAAACATTAAAGAATTTGGAGTACAAATCTTTGAATCGCTAGTCATGTTTTCACAGGTACAAATAATTCTCATATGGCTGTCAGAAATTAATTACTCCAAATTGAAAAAATTCCTGATGTTAGTGTTTATTATTTTCCAAAAATAGAAAATAGGGATCATTTTGTTTCATCTCAGACAAAGATATCCCAGAGTATAAAGTGAACATGCTGAGCTGTATATATAGACCTATATAGGGGTCTTTGTGATGTTCTGTTTCTCTGTCTCTTAAATTTTACCTTCTTTCTCATCTGAAACATTGAATGAAGCTTCTTCAGAACTTTCTGCATTTATGTAAAATAGAAAAATATACAAAATATTTTACAGAAATTTTTGTAATTAAGCAAATATAAAATCACAAAGTAAGATACAATAATGCAAATACTGTCCAAAATGCACAGAAACTTCAATTCAGATTTTATATCATCTCTGAACTCTTTAATTTCCTCAAGAATAGTTAATTATTTATTTTTTTCTTCAGCACTTCTTTTTTTTTTCCTTCTATAAAGATGTACATTGGAACTTTAATAAACTGGTCATTTCTGTAAGATTTAGATTTTTCAATTAACCTATTGAACATATACTAAGAGATAATTTGGCATATATTTTCATGTTAATGCACATTTCATTAGTTTATTCAAGAAGACTCACTACACTTTCAGGAAGAAAAATTTGAAATCTTTCCTATTTACTCTCAGAGCAGAAATATTTTTTCTTTAATAAACATTTGCTTGAAAGATGGGTTCAAAGGCTTTTTACACAAATATGAGGACCTGAATTTGAACATAAAATCCAGACATGTTGACATACATCAATAACTGTAGCACCAACTGAAAGGTAGATGACTATGCCTGTCAGAACAGACAGCTATGTCACTCAATGAGAAACCCTTTCAAAAATTAAGTGAAACATTAAAGGAACAGGAAATCTGTGCATCATCTATACTTAAAACTGTTATAGATATGTAGAGCGTTGTTCAGTTTTCATGTGTATATGGGTTTTCCATTGTTTTTGTCATTATTAAAGAGCAGTGTTAGTCCATGATGGTCTGATAGAGTGCAAGGGATTATTTCAATCATTTTGTATGTGTCGAGGACTATTTTGTGACCAATTATATGTAAGCTGAGCAGACGTGCTCAAACCTCTGTTGTCCTGGAATTCCATCTGGATACAGTGAAGACAAAGCATCAGAGGCTTATCAATTTACTCTTCCCCACACCCCTCTTCTAATATCTCAACACCCATAATCAGCTTGAAGAAGTTAATGAAGAGTTGGCACCCCTATTCCAAGGTCTTGGGGACTGAGGTTGTTAATATTGGGCTGTCTTTCTAAGGAAAAGTAGTGGTTTTGTTGGAACAGGGAGGATTAGCTTAGATTCATTGCATAGCCGTAACCTATTGGTAGAAATGTGTATAATTATTATGAAGATGAAGTTATAATTTCTCAAATGGTACAAAATTTACTTTGATTTCAAATTTAAGGTTTTCATTGGTATGAGCTTCTTATTGATATAAAAGTGAGATGAATATTGTTACTCTCATCGGCATTGCACCTGTATAACACATTTAGGAATACAAGGCTTAGATCCAGTCCTTCTTTAAGTTTTTTAACAGATTTGAGATGGTTAGCCTGTGAGTTAAGGGCCTATAGCAAATTCATGGCTTTGAGTTTATTGTTAGGGTGTTTTCTATATTTTATTTAGAAATAGCTGAGAGGAGTTAACAGACAATAGACCAGATTACTTTACATGGATAGTTGGTTTTCAAAACGTCAGAAGTTCACAGAATTGATGTGACAAACATATCTGTATTAATGTTCATTTTGATTAGAGACCTGTCTGCTCCTGACAGCTTCCTGTCTAGGATTCTAAGAAGAAATTGAGCATCTTTGGAGTTACTCCAGTTGTGGTGAGACAGCCACTAGGCCATAATTACCTCTTTCCATCTACAGACAAATTACTGTCCAAAAAAAGGACACACTTGCAGAATAGCTGAATGATTATATCTGCCAAGACAGAGTAATCAGCCCTTAATAATTCTGTATCACTAGGTCTGTCAGATAATCTTGGGCAAGAAGGCTGAAGATTGGATGCTACAACATTTTTGTAGTATAGGGATTATCCAGGTGTTCAGCGGTCTTTATAATTTGACTAAGTTTTAGGAGCTATGCTTTGTGCTTCCCATAATTTCAGTTAACTCAATCATTCTTGATTTCTGACGGGGTTGAAGACTTATAGTCTCATAGTCAAGCCATGCTATTTACTTTGAGACAAAATATTTGAGGGGATGGTTTTCAGCTGACATTCATTCTAAAACCAAAAAAAAAAGCCAGGTTCAGATCTAAGTCTTTTAGTTAGGAGGGATGACAGAGGTTCTGGTTTGTCAACAAAACGACTGGGTATTAGGTTTATCTTGTACCTTACTGACCTAAACTGGTATAGTTATGCTCTAATTATATTTTGAGAGAAAAGTTTTATTTTAACAATAAGGGTGTTATGTAGGTGGAGCTAAGGTGGAAGGAGTACCAAGAGGAAGAGAAGGAGTAAGGAGAGGAGGAGAAGAAGGAGAGGAGAAGCTAGGTGATGAGAGAAAGAGAGCGAGGGGACATGGAGGTAGATGTTCTAGTGTCTCCACCAGTCAAAGATAGTTGCTATATCTAGGTTGGGTAGTGGGTTACACTTCTGATTGAGCATTACCAAACTTATAAAGTCTTTGATTAACATTTTTAAAAAATTGCATAAAAGCAAAAAAGACAAGGGGGCATGGGATAGGGGTTTTCTAGGGATGGGAAATGGGAAAAGGGGATGGCATCTGAAATGTAAATAAAATATCAAATCAAAAATAAATTAAAAAATAAATAAAAATATAATAACACAGTGTTTCATCAATTTATTTTCATATATAAATTATTAATAAATTTATGTTTCTTATATAACTACATGAATTTTTTTAGTTGTATAAATATTTGATATTTAGTATTTCTTATCAGAAGCATTAATCTTGTTTTATAAAAATTGAAATAAAAGACTACTGAATTAAAGGAAAATGTCTTTTGTATATAAATTAAAATAACTGGAGTTAACATTAATTCCTAGAATTGACTGTCTGTGTTAAATCTCAATATTCTGTAAGTTGGTCTTTAATTATTGTACATTTACCTCTTTAGTCTAAAATTATCACTGAAATATGAGCTCTTTCAACATTACCCTCAACATTACAGCTCTTTTTATTGCTGTAGCTATTATACCCACAAAATCATTCCACTATGTCTGTCTAAACATGACCTAAATAAGAATGACATTAATAGTCATGTTTACTTGGGTAGGAGGAAATTCACAAGGCTCAACCTTATACAAAGAACTACAGAATGTTCATGAATGCCGAAATGGGGAGAAATAGTCTTCCCCATGGAGGAGAATACCAATTGATTATTCAGTACTGAATAGTCAGGCCTGAAAGCATATTGATATTGTATAGATTGAGTAGGTTGTATTTATTATCAAAAATGATTCCCAAGTTGTTGTTACAATATGAATTCAAACTACCTAACTATTCATTTTAGATACATTATATTTCTCAAATACAATTAATCACAAGGAAAATAGATAAAAATTTATATTTGTCTCTCAAAGCTAGCCTCATCAATGTTGTATCACGAGACACTTAAGAAAAACAAAACCAAAAAATAAAAAAACTTTTTGTTCTAAAATAGGCTGAATTAGTGAAATTCCTGATTCCTCAACATCCTCAGTAATGAAGGTTGAAAAGAATTTAGCTTTTTGCCACAAACTAGTGCATTATTTCTTTTACATTAGACTCACTGTGAAATAAACAAAACATAATATTACTATGAGGAATACCTTAAACATAGTATGTATCTACTTTCATGAGCAAAATAATGATAGAATTGTACTGCTACTCAGTTTACCCATAATTACAGGTAACAGACATAATACTTAGTAGGTAATTGTGGCTGAAGAATGCAGAGTTCCTCATGCCAGGCCGTGTGTAGTTGGCTGGGAGCACTCTAGATCCCTCCAGGGAGAAGTTAAGCATGGCAGCAGCTCACTAAAAGCCTCTCCACAGCTCCTCACAGTGCAGCCCCAAACACAAGAAAGTCTTTGAGTTTTTACAGGCTTTAATTTCATGGTGGATGGTGGATGGATCTGGATGCACCCCCTCAAAACCCAGGGCAGACCTGAGTTAAATAGGGAGGGAAAGAGGGGGGAGGGGCTGGAGAGGAATGTTTAATTGGCTCCACCCTCTGGCCTTCAGGTACCTCATTAGTATGTAAATCTCTCTAGGGCCTGAGGCCTGTTCCATAGACCTCTCTGTGGGAGTGGTTCTTGGAGAGCTGAAGCTAAATGAAAAGAACCAGAGAGTGGGAGTGGATCTGAACTCCCGCCATCTAATAAGGTTCTGGGGTTCCAAGCTCATTCTTGACCAAGCACTCAGCTGCTTCTCACAGCCCACCCCCCTACAATACTTTATGTATTGCAGAGGAATCTTAACCTAGTAACATGGCTACAGAGGCAAGAATTCACATCCACATACCTTCTAGCTATATGTGATCTGTCTAAAACATAGATATACCTTCAGTACACAACTTTAATCCATAAAAATACAGGTAATGTTATTTTGTAGAAGGATGCAGTCATGCTTGAAAGTGACTTCTAACTGAGGGGCAAACAAAGTGATAAATCAGAGAAAGATTTGACAGAATGAGTCAGAGATATAATACACTCAATTCTCTTGAGAATAGAAAGGAACCTAAAACTAACCTTCCTCTTTTGAGGTGCATACTAAGGGCATATCTGCATTCCAATAGATCATGCTGTAATCCAGGTGTTTTCTAGAATTTTGCTGGATCATATAGCTCTAGAATACCTTTATACTCGAGCCCTTACTAGAACATAGATGTTGCTGAATTAAAATTCCTCTATAGTCATCAGGAGGAAAATAAAAATGTGTTCATCTATATCTTGTTAGCCATAATATTGCCTTTTCAATTATTAATTGTAGGACATCTGTAATAGTTAATCATAACTATCAACTTGCCTGCATTTATAATTTGCATGGAAACACATCACAGGGTATGTTTATGTAAGTTTATTTTCCAGGAAGGCATGAAATAAAAAATATGCTATGAATATGTGTAGTATTATCTCATCAGCTAGGGTCCTGCACTGAATAATAACACAGAAAGTGAAATAAGCTTCAGCACTCATCTCAATGTGCTACCTGACTTCATAACCTACATGTCCCACTGTCTCAGGCTTCTCTTTCTTTAAAATAATGGACACTGCCCTAAAACTCTAGGCCCAAATATAGCATTTCTTTCTTAAGTTAGTTTATGTCAGGTTTTTTTGTAAAAGCAGAAAGACAGTTAACAAATGCAAAATTTCTACCCAATACTTTTCATTAACCCAAGTTTTAGTTATTTAATTGTGTTTTCTAATGTCATTATTTTTTTTCAAGACAGGGTTTCTCTGTATAGCCCGGGCTGTCCTGGAACTCACTCTGTAGACCAGGCTGGCCTCGAACTCAGAAATCCGCCTGCCTCTGCCTCCCAAGTGCTGGGATTAAAGGCATGCGCCACCACCACCCGGCTAATGTCATTATTTTAATTATAGTATAATACACTCAAATTAATGATGGTGGGACTGCTTTCAAGTAAAAAAAATGAACATTTTTTTAATCATGTGATTGGACACATGTGTCTAAAACAGGCCATAAACGAAGATATTGACAATAGACTAACATATATAACCTATGTACAACTATGTATGAAGAAAATTAACTGCTGCATAACCATTAATATATTATAAATAAATGTTCAATGGCTTTAAGAGATTATTAATTTTTAATTTCCCCCACAACAATACTCTTCTTTGATATCAGAAGTACATTAGTAAAACAAACATATTGAGGCAAATGTCTGTAGTTTTATATTAGAATCTATAGATGCTAAAAGAAATTAGTATAAATTATCGATTCAGATACTGCAAAATTATAGTTCTGGAGATAGCGAATATGAAAGAAGTTTTACTAGAATAAAATCATGCTCTTGTGGTTGTATTTCTTCTCGAATTTCATTTATTTTCATTTCTCACCATTTTTAGGGAGACTACATTCATTAGACTGCAGTCCTGTTACTGCCTTTGAAGACCCCCATACTCGGGAGACCCTCAAGTCTCAGGAAATCACGACCACCCAAAGATCACAACAAACCATACCTGGATGCAATCAGCAGAGGCTTTATTAGGGAAATTGGCCGGTGGTCAAACAACAAGCTCTCTCTCTGAAGAGCAAGGTTTGGCCCAGAGTGATGGGTAAGGGGTCTTTTAAAGAGCAAAACCACAAACCAGGGGAGTGGGGAGAGGCTAAGGGGTTGCCAAGGATACATAACATAAGAATAGCAAAACATTCCAGAGAAACCCACCCTGAAAGGTTAATAGCCATGGAAATTACTCAGTACAATCATTTTTTTAAAAAAAATGTAGTGTTACCAAGTCACTGTCCCCTATACCATCATTACAAAATATTTCTTACTTCCTCCAGTCACAGCCCCACCTAGATGGCTTGTATTTTTATGGTCAGGAATGTGTCTTCCTGCTTCGTGCCCGACCCACCCACAGATGGGCCTGCTGCCTGAGGCTTGAGGAATGTAATCCAGCAAGTGTCCTCTAATTCAGGGGCAATGTCCTTCACCTGGAATGTGTCCTGGGGTAGTGAAAATCTTACATTCAGTTCTGCTTTCTGGAACTTGCATTTTTCTGCCCAGGTCTAAGGGCAAAGAAAAAGTCTACATATTTCATAAAATGGTCTTTATAATTTTTCACTCTACACCTTATTTTTTACTTCCATAACTGTATTCTTGTCTCCTTGTCTCTTTACTAACTTGCTTCTTCCTCATTAGTAATGTTAGTAATTATAATGGGTTTTCTAAGTCCTGAATAATGTTCTTAGTCATGATATATAATTTAGTCACTCCTAAAAATTCTTTATCTTACATAGGCAAACATATCCACCCTTTCTAGCAATTTCTGAGGGGAGCAATATTTGGTTTTTTGAAAAAAATGTTTTCTACTGGCAAAGTTTTTAGTGATTTAATATAAAAATATATGTACTTGATTGCGCAGATAACAAATTCAGGGACAGCCCCAGCTCAAATGTGGGAGAACCTGTATATATATAAAAAAGCTGTATATATGTTACACATGTTCAAGGAGAGGGATGTAGATCTAGTCCATGATTGCTCTTTAGTTGGTGGTTCAGCCTCTGAGAGCCCCCAAGGGTCCAGGTTATTTGACATTGCTGGTCTTCCTGTGGAGTCCCTGTTTTCTTCAATTCTTTCAACTGTTCTCCCAACTCATTCACAGGACTGCCCAAGCTCCATCTAATATTTGGCTGTGGGTCTCTGCATATGTTTCCATTTGCTGCTGGGTGGAGCCTCTCAGAGGACAGTTAGGCTAGGCTCTTGTCCTCAAACATAATAGACTATCATTAATAGTGTCAGGGATTGGTTCTTACCCATGGGATGTGTCTCAATTTCAGTCAGTTGTTGTTTTGTCGCTCCCTTTGTCTCTGTTCTACCTCTGTCCCTATACATCTTGTAGACAGGACACACTTTGGGTCCAAGGTTTGGGGCTAGGTTACTGTCCTTATTCCTCCACTGAAAATACTTCCTGGCTACTGAAAATGGCCACTTCAGGATCCATATTCCTCCTACTAGGGTCTCTGCTAGAGTAGCACCCATAGATGACCTGTGGCCAACCACTATTCCAGGTCCCTGGTATGTCATAGAGATGCACCACCCACAACTGCTGACCTCATATTTCTGTTCTCTTTCCAGTGTTCTTCCTACACCTGATGACCCTGCCTTGCTATTTTTCACATTCCCTTACCCACTCAGTTCCCTCCATCCATCCACTGATGTAGAAAATTCTGGTTTCTCTAACATCTCAGTTGTGACATGTGATGTTTCTCTGGAAGCTGTCTTGTGAGAGAAAATGTGACATTTTGCTGTAAATAGACCCTTGAGAGGGTATACAAAGTTTAGAAAGAATATAAATAGAACCCACAAACAATGAGAGGGCACTCTTGCATTCCTATGTTGTGCAATACTTCTCAGATCTTCACTGGCCTTCATCTCAGAGGGAGACACATTCCAAAATAACTTCTTTTATTATCCCACTGATTCTGACTGCTTCTGTTGACTCATGCAGATTTGGTGAAATTTTGCTGCTTCAGGATCCATATTCTGGAAGAGAAATTGAAGCTTTTAAGAACCCTAAATGAAGTAGGTTTTGAAAAAAATCTAAGCCTATAAGTGGTACCCAATTTGGCTTGGGTACAATAGCTAACTGCTTCTAATGTTGTTGAGGAATCAACAGGATTTGATACATTAGCAATGTTGTTTAAGGAGGCTGGCAAAATAACAGCTACTGCTGGTAGGGAGTTTACTGCCTTGCTTCCAGGAGAGGGTCTTTCTGGTTTTGCTTCATAGTGTTCATAAATTCTATTTTATAAAATATTAAGGTGGAACCCTGAAAACTCAGAAGTTTCACTCAGTTCTCTTATGTTAGCAAGGCTTACAAAGTTGTTTATGTACTAAGAGAGTTTGAAAATAGAGGAGAACAAAAGTATTCAGACTTCCTGCCTGAGACCTGGAATTTACCTTATAATGAAAGAGGAAATCAAACTATGCTGGATGGTAAATAGCCACTCCTCTTTAATCCAGGAACTTTCACTGCTAGGCACCAGGAATGTCTTTCTGAGACAAGGAAATGGGAAGAACAGGAGGCAGTACTAGGACAATGGGCTAGTGTTCAACCAACTGTACCACCAGAGGCTTTGCCTGGTGCTACACAGGTACTTTCAGACTTCATAGTATTTGTATAGCATATCTCTGCTAATGGTTATCATGCTTTTAATAAGCTGGCATAGCATCTTATAGAAACTGGAGAAAACTTGAATGGCCAAGAAGCACCTAAACAAATGTTCAGTATCTTTTGTAATCAGGGAAATGCAAGTCAAAACAACCCTGAGATTCCACCTCACACCAATTAGAAAGGCTAAGATCAAAAACTCAGGTGATAGCAGATGCCAGCGAGGATGTAGAGAAAAAGGAACACTCCTCCATTGTCGGTGGGATTGCAAGCTGGTACAACCACTCTGGAAATCAGTTTGGCATTTCCTCAGAAAATTGGGCATAGCATTACCTGAGGACACAACTATACCACTTCTGGGCATATACCCAGAAGATGCTCCAACATATAACAAGCTCCACTATGTTCATAGCAGCCTTATTTATAATAGCCAGAAGCTGGAAAGAACCCAGATGTCCTTCAACAGAGGAATGGATACAAAAAAATGTAGTACTTTTACACAGCTATTAAAAACAATGAAATTCTTAGGTAAATGGATGGAACTAGAAAATATCATCCTGAGTGAGGTAACCCAATCACAAAAGAACACACATGGTATGTATTCACTGATAATCAGATATTAGCCCAAAAGCTCACAAAATCTAAGATACAATTCACAGACCATGAAGAAGGAAGACCAAGTGTGGGTGCTTTGGTCCTTCTTAGGAGGAGTAACAAAACACTCAAGGGAGCAAATAGTGAGACAAAGTGTGGGACAGAAACTGAATGAAGGAGGGGGTTGTCTGGAGACCCTCCCACCTAGGTATCCATCCCATGTGCAGTCACCAAACCTAGATGCTGATGTGGATGCCAAGAAGTGCAGGCTGACAGGAGCCTGATATAGCTGTCTCCTTAAAGGTCTGCCAGAGCCTGAAATATACAGAGGAAGATGCTCACAGCTAACCATTGAACTGATCATGGGGTTCCCAACAGAGTATTGAGAGAGAAGACTGAAGGAGCTGAAAGGGTTTGTGGGCCCCATGGGGAGAGCAACAATACCAACCAACCAGAGTTCCTAGTGTCTAAACCACCAGTCTGGGAGCACATAGGGAGGAACCTATGGCTCCAGCTATATATGTAGGTGAGGATGGCATTGTCTGGCATAGGTGAGAGAGGAAGTCCTCGGTCCAGTGAAGTCTGGATGCCCCAGTGTGGGGGAATTTGTGGGTGAGGAGGTGGGAGTGGGCAGGTGTTTGGGGGGACATCTTCATAGAAGCATGAGGAGGGAACATAGGATAGGGGATTCCTAGGTAGGTGGTTAATGGGGAAAGGGGTAACATCTGAAATGTAAATAAAATATCCAATAAAATTAATAAAGTCCATTCTTAGAAAATGTACTTCAAAGTGAATAAAATGTTTCATCATAAAAAAAGAAGTGGAATCAAGGGATATAAAATTATATTTAAAGAACATGGAAATTAGGGAGATTGGGCTATATTTGGTAAGAGATGGGGCAGAAAAGGTGAATTGATCAAAATACATTGTATCAAATTATAAATAATAAAATAATTTTGACAATATAGTATAGAATAATCAAGGAAACATCTGATGTGGATCTCTGGTTTCTGCATACATATGTACTTACATATATATATATATATATATATATATATATATATATATATATATATATATAAACACACATGTACATACACATACATATACCACATATATACATTTCATGTGCATACCCAACATCGCCTTTGAAATCATTCTTATGTTGTGGTTTGAATATAAGAAGTCACCATTTAGTGATTTGATTTGAGTAGTTCTACTCCCTCTTCTCTACTCCCTGTCCAACAAGAAGTTAGCAGCTTTTCTCACTCACATGTTTCCTATCATGGAGTTCAATCCTACCTCAGGCCCACAGCAATGAAAATGGCCCAACCTGTGAGCCAAAATCATTTCTCTCATGAACTACTTCTGTGTTATTATGATGAAAATATTTTATATATTTGGTAATTAATATTAAAGAGTGACTTTATAAAAATGACTAAATTATTTTGTTTAAATACAGACTAACTTCAAATTTCAATAATAACATGTAATTATAATATCATTAGAGTTTGAATAAGATGAAAAGGAAATCAGAATTTTCAAATACAAATGATTTAGATGAATTTTTTTTATTCAAAGCTAGAATATCATTAAATTACATACCAAGGTGTTATAACAAGGTGTCACCCAAAGGTAAATTTTGATGATTCAATTACCTGTCTTATACAGCAAGGCATATTGAGAGTATTGAAGGAAATTAAAGGAAAATCTAAGATTAAAATACCTAGATAATTTTTTTATTTTCCTCTTAGTAATTTGAATAACAGATTTTTACTGCTTTTAATAAACATTTCTTCTATAAATACTTATGAATTAAGCATTTTAATTACTTATAAATAGTAGAATTATCATGTATTTAATAAATTCAATAAGGTATATTTTCATCTAGTATTAATTTTCAAGTATTGTCATTTATATTATACATATATTTCCAATAATTTATTTGTTACTCTATCTGATCAGTCCTGAGGAAGTCAAAAAGAGAATCAATTTAGAACAGCAGAGTCATAAAGCATTCTTTTCCAAAGTAACACACTTAAATCATTATAAGATAGTAGCCTTGTAAGAGCTAAAACCTTTACCAATCCAAATATATTTGACTAAGCAGTGGTTCCTTCAAGTGGTATCAATATCCATTTTAAGGTAAGAATTCATAGTTCTAAGCATCCATTTTAGAACTGAATTTACAGTGTCTCAAATATTTTTACATGCTGTGTTTCAGGTATAAGTACATTCTAGAAATCAATGAATTGAAAACTAAATATAAATATAAAGATTCAATAGATTCAATGAAACCATTGGTTCATTGAAAGAGTAATAATAGGCTGAAAGAAGCTGAGGATGGTGACCCTGCAGGAGGACCAGACGTCTCAATTAATCTGGACCCCCAAGATCTCTCAATTACTGTACTACCAAAAAGGTAGCATACACCAGCTGATATGAGGCCCCCAACACATATATAGCAGACGACTGCCGGGTCGGTGTTCATTCAGAGATGATGCACCTAACCCTCAAAAGACAGGAGGCCCCAGGGAGTTTAGAAGACAGGTGAGGTGGGGATGGGGACAACCTTGTCGAGACAGGGGGGTTGGTTAGAGGTATGGGATGTGGAACAGTGGGAGGGTGGATGGGGGGAGAAATAAAATGTGGAGTGTAAAAATAAATAAATAAATAAATAAATAAATAAATAAATAAATAATAAATAAATTAATTAATTATGAGGCTTTTAATGTAGATTAAACAAAACAAAAGAGACAGAAAGCCCAAATTAATAAATGTAAAGATGAAAAGGTAGACATTATATCAAATACCAATGAAATTTAGAAGATCTCCAGGAAAAGCTTTGAAAACCTTTATTGCAATAAATTAGAAAATTTAAAACATATGGATATATTTGTAGATATATATACCTGACAAAATTACACTGAGAAGATATACGTTATTTAATTAGATGAGTAACAAGCAGTGAGATTATAGTGGTCATCAAAATTCCCCAATTCAACAAAAGTCTAGGCTTATATTGATTATCTGATGAATTCTGCCAGACTATTAAAGAAAATTAATACTGATATTTATCAAATCATTTTTAAAAAGAGAAAGATAAAGAAAGCTAACCAGACATAGTTTTTTTAAATTAGTATTATCTCATCACTCAAAGCAGAAAATGTCAAAACAAAAAATTGAAAAGCAATAAAGGAAAAATTATAAAAAGGAACATTGTAGGCCAATATATCACCAACTAACATGGATGCAAAGGGTTTCAATACAATACTGACAAACTGAATTTAACAGCAAATCAAAAAGTTCACTCATGATTATCAAGTTAGCCTCATTTGAATTATGCAAGGACAGTTCAACATACATACAGCAATACATGTAAAACATCAAATAAAAATTCAAGGACACAAACAGTATCATTGTATCAATAGATTCAGTAAAAGGCCTCCAAAAAAAATTCAGTGTCTTTCATCACAAAAACAGTGAAGAAATTAAGGAAAGAAGGAACACAACTAAATATACTAAAGACTCAAAACAATAGTGTATTAAATGAGAGAAAATTCTCTTTAGTTCCACTAAAATTAAGAATAAAACATGGGTACCTTCTTTTACTAGTTTCCCCCTTTGTTGTGCCTGTGTGTATATGTTTGCAAGGTGTGTTCTGTTGCATGAACTGGTATACACGCCAAAAGGATAAAAAGGGACATCAGTTGTCCTCCATGGTTTTCATTCTTGTTTGTTGATGACAGAGTCTCTCACAAAAACTCTACTTTGGCTAGACTGGTACTCAACAAGCTCTAGTTGTCCTTCTGTCTTTATCAATTTCAGTGCATTGCTTACAGGTATGTATGGGACCACACAAGTCTTGTGTTGTGGGTGTTTAAGTCCTCATTCTTGTGAAGCTAATGGTCTTACATGCTGAGATCCCTCACTATTTTGTATTTTCTTCACTTTTAATTTATTTCTGGAAGCATAAGTAAAAAAAAAAAAATAAGACAAATGATAGAACTGTACTATAATAAGGGGAAAAAAATCAATGTATCCTTAGTTGAAAATATAATCCTATGCAAAAAAGGCCCTATAGAATCCTCATCAGAAAATGTTTCCATCTAGTAAACCCTTTTAGCAAATACTGCATATATAAGAAACCTACAAAGCCCTATAATTTCTTACATACCACTAATGAATATGTTAAAGACAAGAAAATAATGGCACATATAATAGCTTTCAAAGTGGGGTTGGGGGAACTAGAAATTAAGGTAACCAAGGAACTGGAAGAAGCCTTTACTAAATTGTTAAAGCACCGAAGAAAGAAATTGCAGATACAAAGATCTCTCACGCTTATGGATCAGAAGTTTAACCAGTGTAAAGTGGCTATGAAACTGAAAATTAATCTACAAATTTGATGCATTGCTAGTTTAAATCAATCAGGAAACATTTCATTAGGAAAACAAATAATATGATATCAAGAAAGAAAAGTTATCTAAAATTCTATAAAGCTGTAAAACCCCAGAATCATAACAATGACATTGGTAAAATTCACTAACAGTATGTTATTTAACTCTTATCCCTTGTAGGTACCTAACAGCTGTTTAAATGAACCCAAAACCTGCATTATTGGAAGGACCTCAGATACACATATATAACAAAAGTAATCATAAAATAAAAGGTCAAAAATGGAAGAACGTGTGTGTTTGGGATATAGAAGGTGTTGGCCAGATGTAAAAAAAAATACAAATATAATGTCTTTAAGCATTATACCATCAGATATTATTTTAAAATTTTTATAAATGAAAAGTATAAGAACACAAAAAATGCCTTTTAAAAAATAAGGAAAACAAATAACAAATGTTAAAGGAGATTCAATTATATCTCTCTTTTGGAAATGTAAATTAGTCCAACCACTTTCAAAATAAGTATGGAGGTTTTTCAAAAACTAAATGCAGAACTACTATATGAACTGGGTATACTTCTCCCAGATATACCAGAAGGACACAAAATCAACTTTCTATAGAGATATCTGCCCATCTTTGTGTATTAAAGTATTGTTTTTATATACTCACTTTTAAACATCAGTATACATGCAAACAACAGATGAATGAATAAAGAAAATACAGAATATACAGGCAATTTAATTCTATTCAGTTATATATAGGATGAAACTATGACATTTATACAAAAAAAGAGTGACTTAATGTCAGCATATTAACTCAAACTCAAAAAATGAAATTTAATATAGATTGTGAATTATAGAAGATTATACATATACATATATATATATATATGTATGTATGTATGTATATGTATATATATGTATATATTACAATTAAGTAGCCCTAGAACTTTCTTGGTAAGAAATCATAACAATGGAAGGGAAAAGGGGAAATGAGAAATGAGGGAAGTCAATATATTCAAATTTTATGGTACACTTCTGTGAAAATATTTACAAAGCCCATCAATGAGTAGAATGAATATTTTGTGTATAAAATGTTCATGCTGAATCAATATAAAATATAAAATAAAATTCTCTTACTGGGTAGAATTTTATCTAACCTATGAATAGTTTTTATTTGTGTTTTATACAAACTTTTGTCAATGGCTATTACCCACTATATGAAATAGAATTTTTCTTACACTATGAACACGATTTTATTCAGGTCATTGTGAATAAAATTTAAGTAAAAGTATCACCCTAAATAACAACTGTCTACCTTTAATAGAACATATTTAAGTAGGCATTATATTGGAATATTACTAAAAACAGCCTAATTTTTACATCTTCTACTTGTATTTGATTTGTTTTTGTTTGTTTGTTTTTTCTTTTTTTTCTTTTTCTTTCTTTCTTTTCTTTTTTTTTTTTTTTTTTTTTTTTTTGAATTTTCGAGACAGGGTTTCTCTGTGTCACCCTGGCTGTCCTGGAACTCACTCTGTAGACCAGGCTGGCCTTGAACTCAGAAATCCACCTGCCTCTGCCTCCCAAGTATTGGGATTAGTGCACCACCACTGCCCGGCTCTATTTTAAAATATGATTAAAATCTAATGTTACAATGGATGGCAAATTTCATTTGTATTTCTGCTTGATTTTATTTTATTGTCTTCCTAAGAGTCTTTGAAGAGTATTACCTTAGAGGATTTCTCTTTTCTGTTATTTATATATTTGTTTATTTGTACATTTATTCTTTAATATTTGTTTTATTAAATTTGAAATTTTTAAGTAATGAATGAAATTTACCGAATTGATATTATTAAAAAGATAAAAAGTTGAAAAACATACACACAAAAAAAAATCACCCGTTAAAATCTTTTGGTTGTTAGGATAATTGCAGTGTAAAATTATATATATTACAATGCCACAAAGTAGAACTGAGAAAAAAGTAAATTTACCCAGGAATAGATAGTAATGTATATGTATATTTATACTTATAATTACATATAATATAATATATATGAAAAATACTATATAATATATAATTATATATAATATATTCATATTATGTAATATATAATATGTATAATGTATATGCTGATTTGACATAAATTGGTAAGCATGTACTCAATTTTATTTTGTAATATTACATTGTTGTTTAATCATAAGAGGTTCATATTATGATTAGTCATTTATGAAATGATAGAAAGTAGGTTGAAAAACATAGAATTTATTCTGAAGTTTCATTTTTATTAGAACTTTTGACATCCTAGATTCTTATAACTGTTTTAATGAAAAATATTACAATACCCTTGGTGTGTGGAATACCCCATGTATTAAAAATATGTCTCTCCATCTTTAGAGCAACAGTAATAGTTAATAATGAATAGAATGTTTTTTTTTTCTAGTACTATAATCACCAAATGCAGGATAAGCAAAATCAGACAAATGTTTTTTGTTTGTTTGTTTGTTTTGTTTCGTTTTGTTTTTTTAGGTTTTTCCAGGCAGGGTTTCTCTATGTATTTCTGACGGCTGTCCTGGAACTCACTCTGTAGACCAAGCTGGCCTCAAACTCAGAAATCTGCCTGCCTCTGCTTCCCAAGTGCTGGAATTAAAGTAGTACACCACTACTGCCCAGCCAGACAAATATTCTATGTTGTGATTTCCATTTACACTTGCCCTCCTTAAACTTTAAAAAATACTTTAGATACAGAAGTGTTCATTTTAGACACCTATGGACACATCTGAAGTATCTCCGATTACGGTTACAAATGAAAATATATAGGTAATAGAAATAGTGATAAAGTTTCACATTAATAAAAAGTGAAATAGACTATCAAGTTAGACTTCTTACCTCTGCCTTATCAACATAGCAATCATAATAAATACAAAAAAGCTTAACATGTCTTTAGCCAAGGTAACATAATAAGAAATAACGATACATCTATACAATGTGGAATACAGCATAATACAGTATTATAGGAAATAAAACACAGTATCATTTTTCAAGCAAGGTAGCATAATAAGAAAATAATCTTAAGCTTCTCATTCTACATGTAATACATGGAATATTCCCTTATTCTACATATCATGCTATAGGAATATTGTGATGCTAAGATAACTAGGCTTAAAAGGGAATGTATACAAAAGTTACCAAAGAGTATGCTTTGTTATGAAACGCAAGTTTCCTTTCAACAACTCAAGGTATACTTTATTAAAGCTGCTCTTCCTATGATTAAAACTTTTTTTCATTTCTTAACTCCTTCACAATATCCTTTTTTGAATGGCTTACCAAATGAGCAAGTATTTACTATAGACCCTTATCATTATATATAACATATTTCATCAAAGTGAAGGAATTAAAAGTAAAACAGCAACCATTGAGCTGGTTCAGTTATTAGAGAAAATTAAGTCAGATGACCTGAGTTTGACCCTTGGAAGCCTTTATTAAAAATCCAGATGTGATGGCACTTCTGTAATCCCATCATTCATACAGCAAGATGAGAGACAGACACAGAATAGTTATCTAGAAGCCTGTGGGCCAGCTAGCTTGGAGCATAGAGAACTGTCAAACAGGAAGAGGGATTCTGCTTCATAAACAAGGTGGAAGGAAGGACAGAACTGATTTTAGTAAAATGACTTTAGTGAAATGGCCCACCTCCATATACACATTGTGACACATATACTTCTATACAAATCTATAAATCTCTCTCTCTCTCTCTCTCTCTCTCTCTCTCTCTCTCTCTCTCACACACACACACACACACACACACACACACACACACACACATAATCACAATACCAAAACCACAAAATTAACACAAAAAGTGTGACAAAACAACTCAAGGCATTAGAATAAAGAACAATTGTAAATCACAATTAGGATTTCCTCTACAAATGTGGAAGAGGGCATAGTACAGTTTCAAATCAAATGTTATACTATTTTATCAAAAAATTAGAATTGTATAAAACAATTGAGTGATATTTTTATAACAAAAATTTCTCCTATATTTTATGTAAAGTTGTTTCCTGAGAGTATATCTGTGGAAATAAAATATGTTATTGGACTCTGACAATAAACATATGACATAATTGTGCTAATCCATTTAACAGACATATTTTCAATATTTGTTTTGAGCAACATGTCTCACTAATAATTGTATGTCAAAGTAAAAGACATGTTAATACATTTAGCCTTATGGATTTAAGTAATAAAACAATATTTTAAATTGACTTTATGACTTCTGTGTTTGATATAATATGCAGCAGGAACACTTACAGAAGATTTATGTAAATATAAATAGAGAAAATAGAAACAATACATGATAGAGATGCCTGGAAAGAAGATTTATTACCCAGCAAAGACTGGCTCCCTGTGTGGCATATAAGCCAATTACATGAACATAATTTGTGTTCTTTTTGTTTGTTATAACAGAATTTAGAAGAAGAATGAGGAGAGATGTGGCAAAGAGAAAATTATAAGATTTTATTATTTACATGGGCACAGAGGACTGTTGTGCCACATTAATGGTCACATGTTCTATTTTGTTGAGGTGTGATTCACCTTGCAACCCAGGCTGCCCTGGAACTCATTGTATAGTTTTTCTTCAAAGTTCTGGAAATCCTCCTGTCACAGCATCCCCAGACTGGGTATTGAACACAAAGCTATCACATATGTCTTATGCTTTTTATTTTTAAACTTAGTGGTTTTCTAGGAAAGAGTTTTGTTCAATGTTGGATAAGTTTGAACTTGTGATTTTAAAGGTCATTATTCTAACTTGATAGCTGTTGCCATGATAAACATATTCTGACAACAAGCATGTTAGAGGAGGAAAAGTTTATTTGGTTTCTAATTCCAGTCCCAATCCATCTCTGAGGTATGTCAAAAGCAGGAACCCAAGATAGGAACTTGAAGACAGGTCCGGTCTGCTATTATTCATAAAATTATTCTGACAAAGAATTCAGTTCTCTGTTTTCTTTAAGGGGTTAGTTAGCCACTGACATTTTGAACATGTTCCATGGACAACACTAACTAAACTTGGTATATAAATTTTCTTTATTATTTTTTTATAAAGGGGGAGGTCACAGGTTGGGAAAGTGGATTTGGGAGGATTGAGACTGATTGTGATCAGGGAGCATTACATATAATTTCAAAATAATAAAAATATCATGCTCAAAAAAGAAAACAGTAAAAACTCTACCAATATTTCTCCTTTCTACCCACTAGACTATACTCTTCTTTTATAGCGAGCTCTTATATGGATGCTTTATATTATAGAGCATCTTTACTTTCTCAAAGATCTTGTTGTATTTGCCTTTTAATTTTTTGAAAAATTAAAATTTACAACAACTTTTGTCACTGACATGTAGTGGGTAGGTCTGATACTGCTTGCATTCTAATGTTAAATATTGATTCCTCAAGGTGTGGAGGTGTGGAGAGAGACAGTGGCAGGTTTTTCCTCCTTTTTCATCTTTCTCCTCTCTCTCTCTCTCTCTCTCTCTCTCTCTCTCTCTCTCTCTCTGTCTCTCTGTCTCTCTCTCTCTCTGAAACCCCCTTTCATGATCTTCAATTCACCTTTCTTCCTCCACTGCCCAATCATTGGCTCTAGCTTTTTATTGATCAGTTAAATTGGGGAGAAGTTTCTCATGCAATCAGTTGGATATATGAGCATCTGCCAGTCAGGGACAACTACATCTCTAAGTTGCTTTTGTCAATATGCCCGAATTTCTTCCTCAGCCCCCTTATCATTTGTATAAAGAAACAAGACAAGGCTGTCTACCTTCTCCCTATCTACTCAATATAGTACTCAGTGTTCTATCTAGAGCAATGAAACAAAATGTCAAGGAGATATGGAATGAAAAGGATGAAGTCTGGGTTTTCACAGATGTTATGATAATATACATAAGCCACCCTCAAAATTTTACCAGAGAATAAATACTACCAGGAAAGTGGCTGCTAATAAAAATTAACTCAAACAAATCAGAAGCCTTCCTTTATATAAATGATAAGGAGGCTGAGGAAGATATTAGAGCAACAACAGCATGAATAATAGCCACAAATAGTATAAAATATCTTGGTGTAACTCTAACCAAGCAAGTGAAAGATCTGTATAAGAACTTCAAGCCCCTGAAGAAAGAAATCAAAGATGATCTCAGAAGATGGAACGATCTCCCATGCTCATGAATCAGTAGGATTAACATTAAAAATGGCCATCTTGCCAAAAGCAATCTAGAGATTCAGTGCAATCCCCATCAAAATCAAAACACAATTCACACAATTCTTCACAAACATGGAAAAAGCAATTCTTAACTTCATATGGAAAAACAAAAACCCTAGAATAGGGAAAATGATTCTCAACAATAACCAAAAAAAAAAAAAAAACCTTCTGTGAGAATCACCATCTCTGACATCAAGCTGTACTACAAAGCAATAGTGATAAAAAAAAAAAAAAAAAAAAAAAAACCTCATAGTATTGGTACAAGGACAAACAGCTACATCAATGGAATAGAATAAAGATCCAGAAATAAACTCATACATCTATGGACACTTGAGCTTTTAAAAAGAAGCCAAAACCATACAGTGGAAATATCTTCAACAAATGGTGTTGGTCTAAGTTATAGTCTCCATATAGAAGAATGAAAATTGATCCATTTTATTTCCCTCCACAAAGCTCAAGTCAAAGTAGTTCAAGGACCTCCACATAAAATGAGATACATTGAATATAATAAAAGATAAAGTGGAAAATAGCCTAGAAAATGTTGGCACAGAGGAATATTCCTTAAATAGAACACAAATGTCTCAGGCTCTAAGATCAACAATTAATAAATGGGACTTCTTGAACTAAAAAGATTCTGTAAGGCAAAGAAAAGGACAGACAAAATGCAACCTATAGACTGGGAATACATCTTCACTAACCCTACATCTACTAAAGAGCTAATGTCTAAAATACATAAAGAACTCAAGAAGATAGACACTAGAAAGCCAAATAACCTAATTAAAATTGGGGTACAGAGTCAAATAGAATTCTCAACAGAGGAATCTCAAATGGTCAAGAAGCACTTGAAGAAATGTCCAACATCCTTAGTCATCAGGAAAATTCAATTTTAAACCACCCTAAGATTTCACTGTGAATAGTTAACATAAACAGCTCAAGAAGCATCACATGCTATTGAGGATATGGAAAAAGTGGAACACTGCTCCATAACTGGTAAGATTACAAACTGAAAGGACAACTTCTGAAATCAACCTGGTGGTTTCTCAGAAAAATGAAAATAGTTCTACCTGAAGACCCAGCTTTACTGCTCCCGGGCACATACCCAAAAATGCTTAAGCATACCAAAAGGACAAATGCGCCACTATGTTCATAGAAACATTATTTCTAATGGCCAGAAACTTGGAGTATCTCAGATATCCTGTAGCTGAAGAATGGATACAGAAAATATGGTTTGTTTACAAAAAGCAATACTATTCAGCTATTAAAAACAATGGCATGATGAATTTTCCAGGCAAATCAATAGAACTAGAAAATATTATCATGACTGAAGTAACCCAGACCCCAAAGGATATGCATGATATGTATTCACTGATAAGTGAAAAAATTACAGAATATCAATGATATATCCCCAGAGACCATAGGAAATTAAACAAGAAGGAAGCACCAAATGAAGATGGTTCATTCCCACTTATAAGGGGGAACAAAATAATCATGAGAGGCAGAGGGAGAGAGGAACTTGGAGGGAGGGGAAGAAAAACAGGATAGGGGCAGGATTAGGTATGGGGGCCCAGAAGAGAAGTCCAGAAGCCAGGAAAATTAGTAGAACTCTATTGCCAGCAGTTGTGTGTGAGTAGTAGGGTAATCCTCTAGAAATTCCCTGAGACCTGGGAAGTATGCGACTCAGTGGGGGTGACCATATCTGAAATGCCTAAAAGTGGAGAGATGGAAACTGAAGAGACTACCCTCATTTGTTAAACAGTGTCCCCAGTGAAGGAATGAGGACACCAACCCACCTTCAAAAATTTCAATCCAAATTTGTTCATGTTTCAAAGAAATGTAGAGATAAAACTGCAGCAGAGGCTGAAGGAATGTCTGGCTAGTGACAAACCCAACCTGGTATCCATCCTATCAGCAGGCACCAAACCATGGCATTGTTACTGACATTATGCTGTGATTGCAGATAGGAGCCTCGCATGGCTGTCCTCTGAGAGGCTCTACCAGGAGCTGACTGAGACAGATAAAGATACTGACAGACAAGAATTGGACTGAGGTTGGGTACCCCTATGGAAGAATTAGGGGAAGGATTGAAGAAACTGAAGGGGATAGCAACCTATAGGAAGACCAACAGTGTTAACTAACCCAGAGACCTAGGAGCTCCCAGAGACTAAGCCACCAACCAAAGAGCATACATTGGCTGGACTGAGGAGCCCAGCACATATGTAGCAGAGGAATGTCTTGTCTGGCCTCAGTGGGAAAAGGTACATCTAATTCTGTAGAGACTTGATGCCCTAGGAAAGGGGATGCGCAGAGTGGCAACCTCTCAGTGGCAGAGGGGAAAATGGATCTGGGGAAGAACTCTGGGAGGGATAACGGAGGTGGGGGAGGAAACATTTGTGATATGAATAACTAAAATAGTTAATTAAGAGTTGAAACAGTATTTTTTCACATCACCTTACTATCATCCAGCCCTAGATAGTAAGACCTTTTGCTGAAGATATCACATACTTTGGAACTATGAAGACTTTCCCTCGATGGCTCATTTCACTTTTGTTGATTGCTTGATTTTTATTTCCTTATTTTATTACCTACTAAGTCCAATTATTGCTGTCTATATGCTAATGGGTAGGGAACTATCCTCTGGGCTATGGGAAAACTACAAATGGCCATGACCCCACAAAGAAAAGTGACTTTCTTCCTTAACATCTGTCAGCTCTCATTAGTACCTCATCTAAGGGTGGACACTGGGAACCCCTCTCCACTCTGATGGACTTTTAACCAACGTGATCTTGTGCAGTTTAAGAGCAGATAACCACAGCTGCCATCTATTCATGTATTCATGTGTATAATAGCCATATCATATCCAGAGGCCAACACAGTGTTTCTCCTCATCCTGTGGCTGTTCTGTTCTTTCTGACCTATTTTCCTGAAAGTCTCCTGAGCTTTATGAGTGAAGGTCACTATACTGCATCTACAACTGAGCACTCATAGTGACTTAGTCAATCTTTCGGAACAACTATGAGTCTCTTCCTTACCTACTACCTTGTAGATAAAGTACTCTTCCAGAAGAAAAGGTGCAGAACTTCCTTAAACATATTGACACAAGAGAAAGATTCCTGAACAGACCCCAGCAGTGAAGCCACAACAAAACACAGACATGCCAAACAAGTGTGCCCATTGATGCAATAGTGGCATTCAACATTTAATAAATGGGACCTCATTAAACTGAAAAACTTTCATAAAGCTAAGGACATCATCAATAGGACAAAGAGGCAGCTTACAAAATGAGAAAGCATTGACAACTCTATGTCTGACAGAGGGCTCATATCCAAAATATGTACAGAACTCAAGAAATTAAACACCAACAATGCAAATAACCTAATTAAAATGGAAGATAGAGCTAACCAGAGAATTTTCAACAGGTATGCTCACTGATTATTTCTATAGAGGATTATGAATTATTGATTAAGTTTCCAAATATGACAGGAAAAAATTGCTATCTTACCTTCTTGGCTTGCTACTACTAAACAACTGTTCAACATTCCTAAATCTAGCTGATTTCTTCAGTGTTAAATTTTATTGGGGTTTCTAGAAGGGAATCATCTAATCAAGTCTACAAATCAAATATAGCTTAATTCAATTTCAATACTGTTGGATAGGGCTTCATGTATAATATCTTTATAGTCTCATTGCTTTCCCAAGAAGCATGACTACTTTTCCTTTTTTTTTGAGAAATTTTTTTTATTAGCTATTTTATTTACACTTCAGATGCCATCCCCTTTCCCCACCCCACCCCTTAGAAAACCCCTATCCCATGCCCCTTTTTCTTTTTGCACTTATACATTTTTAAAAAAATGTTAATCATAGGCTTTATAAGTTTGGTATTGCTCAATCAGAGGTGTAATACACTACCCAACCTAGATATATCAACTATCTTTGACTGGTGGAGATACATGAACATCTGTCTCCCTGTCTCCCCCCTCTTTCTCTCTTTCATCACCTAGCTTCTCTTCTTTTTCTTCTCCTCCTCTTCTTACTCCTTCTCTTCTTCTCAGTACTCCTCCGACCTTAGCTCCTCCTACATATCACTCTTCCTGTTAAAATGAAACTTTTCTCTCAAAATACAATTAGAGCATAAGTATGCCAATTTGTACCCCTGAGGTACAAAATAGTTCTGATACCCAGTCCATCATTTTGTTGACTAACCAGAACCTCTGTCATCTCTCCTAACTAAAACACTTAGTTCTGAACCTGGTTTTTTCGTTGGCTTTAGAATGAATGTCAGCTGACGACCATCCACTCAAATCTTTTCTCTCAAGGTAAATAGCCAGAATTAGCTATAAGGCTATAAGTTTTCAACCCCATCAGAAATCCAGAATGACTGAGTTAACTATAATTGTGGGAAGCACAAAGCATAGCTTCTAAAACTTAGCCTATTTATAAAGACCTCTGAACACCTGGACACTCCCTCTACTACATAACCTTGGAGCATCTGTTCTTCTGCCTTCTGGCCCAGGATCATCTGACAGACCTTAGTACTGCAGAATTATTAAGGGCTGATTACTCTGTCTAGGCAGATATAATCAGTCAACTATTGTGCAAGTGTGTCCTTTTCTGGATAGTAATTTGTCTGTAGATGGGAAGAGGCAATTCTTGTCTAGTGGCTGTCTCACCACAACTGGAGTAACTCCAAAGACGCTCAATTTCTTCTTAGAATTCAATATATGAAGCTGTCAGGAGCAGACAGGTCTCTAATCAAAATGAACATTAATACAGAAATGTTTGTCATGTCAATTCTGTGGATTTCTGATGTTTTGAAAACCAACTATCCAAGTAAGGTAATCTGGACTGTTGCCTGTTAACTCCATTCAGCTATTTCTAAATAAAACATAGAAAACACCCTAACAATAAACTCCAACCCATGAATTTGCAATAGTCTCTAAACTCACAGGCTGACCATCTCAAATCAGTTTTAAAAAGTTAAAGAAGGACTGGGTCTAAGCCTTGTATTCCTAAGTGTGTTATACTGGTACAATGCCTATGAGGGTAACAATATTCATCTCACTCTTATATCAATAAGAAGCTCGTACCAATGAAAACCCTAAAATTTGTAATCAAAGTAAATTGGTGCTGTTTAAGAATTTATATCTTCATCTTGATACTAATTATACAGATTTCTACTAATAGGTTATGGCTATGCAATAAACCCTAGCTAATCCTCTCTATTCCGACAAAACCACTACTTTTCCCTAGAAAGACAGCCCAACATTTACCACCTTAGTCCCCAAGCCCAGGGAAGAGGGGAGCTGACTCTTCATTAGCTTCTTCAAGCTGACTATGAGCGTTGAGATATTAGAAGAGGAGTGGGGGGAAGATTAAATTGATTAAGCCTCTGATGCTGTGTCTTCACTGCCTCCAGATCTCCTGGATCTGAGGCCTGGACCAGACCTCTGCCGGGTCTGCTGTTGTGTGGACCCCGGATTCCACCTGAGACATGACTACTTTTCCTTATTCCAACTGTCTTCAAATGTTTGCTACTTTTAATTTCATTCACAGTTAAACTTAAAACTGAATGGACTTTGCCTGTACTATTTCCTTACTACTAATGTCTTCATTAATTTTGAAAGAATGATTAGGTCCTATCCTTCCAAGGAATTCTTTTTCTAAGATCAGCAATGACCTTTCTTTTTTAAGTAAAATTTAATGACATCTACATTTACATTATATGACATGACTTCAAATTTTCTCACTCATAAACACAATGGTACAATATTTTCTGTCATCTTTGCTTTTATGCTGACACATGTTTTTAATTTCTGTTTTGTTTTTACAACTATTCACTATAATAATTTTGAATACACCCTAAGTGCTTTTATACTTACTTAGAATTATTAGAGAATATCATACAGGTTCTTAAAGAATGGTTAATTTGAAATATACCTAGTAATAAAGAAGGTAAAACCTGTTATTGTATGTATATAGAGGATAATTTTAAATAAAAATAATTGACCAGACTAAAGGAAAGGGTTTGCAACATCATATAAAGAGCAACAATATCAGCTATCCAGACCCAGAGAGCTCTCAAGGACTAAACTACCAACCAAATAGTACACATGGAGGGACCTATGGCTCCAGCTACATATCTAGCAGACATTGCCTTATCTGGAATCAATGAGAAGGGAGGGCTTTGTCCTGTGGTGGTTCAATGCTCCAGCATAGGGGAATTCTAGAACAGTAAGGTGGGAGTAGGTGGGTGGGTGGTGGAGCACCGTCATAGAAATAGGCATAAGGGAATGAGAAAGTGGGTTTATGGAGAAGAAACAGAGATAGGGGATTTTATTTATTTACATCATTCAAAATGAAAATAAATAAAATAACCAATAAAAAATGAAAATGGACCAGAGTGATAGGTGTAATGATGAACAGACGCACACTGGAGCCAAGAAAGTTCTGTTTATGCTGAGCACTCATGTAATGACAATTTGCATAGGCAATATTTGAGTAGGGACCTAAAATTCAAAGAAAGTAACAATCCTTATATGAGATTATGTGTAAATGTACTGAGAACAACTTGCTATTCCAGTGTTAGAACTGCTCAGCTTGTTAAAGAATTTGCAATTCCAGTTTAACTGCCTAAAGTATGAGATGAGATCAGAGTAAAATACTATGTTCTGCACTGTATATAGTATAAATATTATTATGGGTATAATACATATAGAGTTTTAGCAAAAGGAGGATTATCCACTCTGACTTACACTGTGATGAATAATATCTATAGCTGTCATATGGAATATAAGTTGGGATCAGAATCAAAACTGGAAACAAGAGAGGATTTATGATCCTATAGTATCCCAGGGGAATGATGGTAGCTTTAAAAGGCATTAAATATGAGATGAAATGAACTTGACATATATTTCACAGGAAATGTTTACAAGTATTGATAATAGATTATATTTAATGAAATGAAGACAAAGATCTAATGAAAAATGTATTCTAGATTTCTAGCTTAATCCGAGAGAGTACTAAAGTGCCACTGGCAGATTTATTGATTTAAAAAATGGTGTCAAAAGAATTAAAATATGAATTTCACATAGAAAGTAAGAGTATGAAATTACAGATTTCTAATGTCATTGACATCAGTTTTTGCCATTTTGATCTTTTCCATTCAAGTTCATCTGCTGGGATTCTTCATTTTTTCTCAAGACTTTTAGGCTGGTTATTCATAAATATGTATCTATGGTGATGCTGTTAGATCTCATTAGAGAAGTCCCTCCCCCCGTGGATGGTGTTTAATGCAGAAATCCATAGCCCATCTAAGTGCATAGAGAATTTGACTGTAGGGAGCACACCCACAAACATAATGTCTATATCATACCTCATATCCAAAACTCAAAGACCATCTCAAAGAGGGATGGAAAGATGTTAAAACTCAGAGTTGTAAATGATTAGAATAAAACAGTGTGCTCTGGACATGACAGGATTCACTGTGTTCATAAATTCACAACATAGTGGATACCTATACAAGAATTTCACAATATCAAGCCCATCAATATTCCAGCATAAATGGAAGAGGGGCTCACAAGCCTTCACATTGAGGTGGGGATTTAGGAACAAATTAAGGATTCTGGGAAATAGAGAGTTAGTTTTCTTTAAGAATGTAGCCCCTGATCTGTGGTGTACTGAATGACTACATACCAATGAGTAAAGAGGCAGTAAAAAGTAGATTTCCTTTAAAAGAAAGAAAAGAAAAAAGAAGGAAAGAAGGAAGGAAGGAAGGAAGGAAGGAAGGAAGGAAGGAAGGAAAGAAGAAAGGGAAAATCCAGGTGTGGTGGCACATTCTGTTAATTTTAGCTTTCAGGAGTAAAAGGAAGGCAGAGGCAGATCTCTAACAGTTTGAAGCCACTTGATCTACATCATCATTACCAAGCCAGCCATATAAATAGTGAGACTCTGTCTCAAAACAAACAAAAAAGAAGATACAAAGTTTTGGCATGTTAAATTTGAGGTCAGTGTGATAGAGGAGTAGAGATTGAATACAGCCAAAATATAAGAAATTATCTAAGAATAAAAATATTATATTTAAATATATACATCTTTATGTGATGTATATACATTTTCTTGTTTTACATAATTTTTTGTTGTGGAAGCATGACATGGAAAAATTTAATTAATATTTGAAGTGATAGGGGAAAATACTAAGTTATTAAATTTCTTACCATTGAAAATAGTTTTTATTCTAACATGACTACTATAATCTGTAAACATTAATTAACACATTTAGTCTAGAGATGAAGTTCTATACTTTATTGCAGAAGGAAATGCATTGTTAGGAATACAGACCAAATTCAATAGACTATTTTTTACTTAATTGCATGAAATAGAAATGTGCAATCTATCTTATTAAACATTTTTTAATTAACCAGTATAGCATCAATCCGAATATATATAAGCTCTCCCAAATGATTATATAATTTGTATATGGTATTTATTTTCTGTTATAAAGACTTATTTTTCTAGGCTGTGTTTCAATCATAAGATTTTTTAAAATTTTTATATATTTCTCACTGTAGTATTTTTTAAAGTAGTCTTAGTAGACATGAACATGACATAGGGATCTGTAGAGTGGAAAATAGAGGTTGACAAGGATGGAAGAAATATAAGAGAAGGTAGGTGAGAATAATTTTAATGAATTATTCATATATATGAAATGTGCCTACCTTTGTCTCCCAACCATAATAGATCTTACTAATTCTTAAAAAGTATATAGGTGTTCTGCACATTCTGATATTTTATAGGATACTAGAGGTTTCACCAATATTTCATTGTTACATTACATCAACAATAAAATAATGAATATGTATTTCCTTAGATATAGAATGAAGCTTTTTGGATGATGTTTAAGAAGAATAAGATACCAGTACCATACTCTTACTTTGAAACCCATTATACTTAAATGGCAAGTCTTCTTACACAACTGAAATACCTGTATGTTGATAAAGTCATTGGTTGCATCACAAACACTTAATTATTGACTAGAGTGATGGGTTTGTAAAACAGTAAATACATTTTTCAATATCATAGAAATACATTGAGATTTTGGAAATGGGAGTCTCATGAATTATTGTTGTTGTTTTTAAGACATTCATATCAATGAGTATTTTTAGTAATATTGAACGTTTTTATATTACCATAGTCACACTCCCTTCAATAATTTCAAATGACCATTCTGAGTTTGCTTGCCATTCTGAGTTTGCTTGCCATTTTGAGTTTGCTTGCCATTTTCCAAAAGCAGACCCAATGACTAAAATAATGATGGCATATATCATATACATATATATATGTATATATATGTATATATATGTATATATACATACATATATCATATACATATATATGTATATATATAATAATGATGTATAATAATATGTATAATAAATAATGATGGCATATATCATATATATATGATTTATATATCATATATATATATACATATATATATTATTAACAATTATTAAGTCTAGTTAGTATTTGAATGTAAAGTAAATTACCAGGTATACACACACTCTAATTTCAAGATGTACCTATTTTTTAAATATACCTTAAAAAATGTATCCTCATTAAAGATTTATTTCTATGTTTTTTGAAAATTTCCTTAAAAGAATTTAATTTGCTTTCAGTATTTGACATTGTTCCACTAGATGTTTATATACAAGTGGTGAGACTGGTTTATCTTTTAAAAATGATTAGGGTTCACAGATCAGAACATGTACTTTGTAAAAGTCAACTCCTAACAATATATCTTACATTGTGAAAAGTAAGTATTCCTTCAATTTTAGTCTATAACATTGATTTAACTACAGAATAAAAACTACCATTTAAGTACAAAAAAAAGTACAAGTACCCTAAAAGTACAAGTCAGATCATTTATATTTGGATAAACTTCTGTGAATTTCTACTATTCCAAAAGCATTTCAATCTAGTCTTCAGAGTTGTATACATTTCTATATGGGCTTCTTATTCATGTATAAGTCTACATTTTTTCATGGTGTCTCCTAAAGCATTCAGATCTGCTACCAAAAGTAAGTCATTTATATTTAATCTAGACTATCATTTTCCCAATGTTTCTTTGTAGGTTTCTTGATGCACATAGAACACAAATAGAAAGTGCACAGATAGTGTATTTACTTAATAAAATATGTGGGTCTTTAAGTGATGACATTTACAAGAGTCTTAACATATACTCATAAAATCAAAGTCTAAAGTATCTACATTTTAGTATATTCAGCCTTTAAAAATTCCTCTTTAAAGCCCCCTGTACTGTAATTGTCATAGATAGAAAATGAATAGTTCTATCACCATAAATTTAAACTAAGTACCTTGCTTTTATATTTAGTGCAACCATTTTGTTTGTACATCAAAAATGTATCAGTTCCACTAGCTGAATATCAAATATTATTCTTCTCAATAGGCTTTTTTTGGTGAGGACAATAAAATATAATATTTTCTTCAAACTTTATAAAAGATACTAAATCTAAAAATGAAATGTTCATTATATAGAACATTTATTTTTTTCCCCTGGGCTTTAGCTGTTTCTCATCTGACACTGGATTCTTGAGGAAATTTTAATTTGTATGGTCTTCAATTGTCTGATAGTCTAAGTGTTTATCTTTAGAATATCTTTTCCCTGCAGGAATAGATGCTTTCTGGGGGCATAGAAATAAATCAGGTGTTGAGTTCCATCTCCTTATAATGTGAAGACATCATGAAGTGAAAGAAACTCTAGCAGTCTCTACTGAAGAGCAGCCTTAGGGGTGAGAGTACAGTCAAGAGCAGGAGAGCCTGCTATCTTGAACTCACCCCAAGTTCTTTGTATTTTAATTCATTTTTATTCCTTAATTTATGTCTATGTCTGTGTGTGCATGCACATATGAGTCCAGGTTCCTTTGGAAACTAGAGGCATTGAATTTTCTGGGACATAGAGTTACAAAGATACTGGGAACAGATCTTGAGTCTTCTATAAGTGAGCAATGCACTATTAGGACTGAGCCAACTCTGAAGCTATACCACAAGGAAGAAAAATGATGCTCAGTATTTCAGCACCTCCTCAAAAATCATGATGTAATATTTTTTATTATTTTTAATCATTTTTACAGACCAGTCATTATATCCCTCCCATTCTGCCCTCTTACAATTCCTCATCCTATTCCTCTTTCCCTGTCTCCAAGAGGATGTCTCACACTCCTACATCCCACATACTCTGCTAGGCCTCAACATTCCCTGGAGCCTCAAGTCTCTCCAAGGTTATGTGCATCTTCTGTCATTGAGGCTAAACCAGACAGCCTCTTCTGTATATGTGTCAGAGGCCTCCGTCCAGCTAGTTTATGAGGCCTGGTTGGTGGCTCAATGTCTGAGAGAGCTCCAAAATCCAGGTTTGTTGAGACTGCTGGTCTTCCTATGGGGTCACCTCCTCCTTAGCTTCTTTCAGCCTTTCTCTAATTCAACCACAGGGGTCAGCAGCTTCTGTCCATTGGTTGGGTATATGTATCTGCTTCTGTCTCAGTCAGGTGCTTTTTAGGCCTCTCAGAGGTTAGTTATGATAGGCTCCTGTCTTTACGCACACCATAGCATCAGTAATAGTGTCTGGCCTTGGAACCTCCCCTTGAGCTGGATCCCCATTTGGGCATTGAACTGAATTCCCCATTTGGGCCTGTCACCAGACCTCCTTTCCCTCAGTCTCTCTCTCTTTTCTTCCCCCCACTGTTGGGCATTTCATCTAAGGTCCTTCACTTTGAGTCTTGAGATTCTTTCACTTCACAGGTCTCTGGAGTGTCCCCCCACCTCTGACCTACTGAGGTTTTATATTTCCATTCATTCTTCTGACCCTAGGGGCTTCACTCCTGCTCCCCTCAATACCTGATCATGTTCCTCTTTTCCTCTGCCCCTCCCCATCCACTCTCCCACCCACTTTTCTCCCTCCTGCTGCCCTCTCTTTTCTTCTAAGTAAGATTAGAGCATCCTCTCTTGGGTCCTTTGGCTTGTTTATCTGTTTGAGTTCTCAGATTTTACCCTGGGTTTTCTGTACTTTTTTGGTTAATATTCACTTATTAGTGAGTACACATCATGCATGTTCTTTCATATCTAAGATATAGAACTTAGGATGATGTTTTCTAATTCTATCCATTTGCCTGCAAATCTCATGATGTCCTGATTCTTCATAGCTGAGTAGTATTGCATTATGTAAAAGAACAACATTTTCTGTATCCATTCTTCTGTTGTGAATATGTGGGTTGTTTCTAGCTTCTGGCTATAACAAATAAAGCCACTATGAACATAGTGGAGCATGTGTCCCTGTGGCATGGTAGAGCATCCATTGTGTATATGTCCAGGAGAGGTATAGCTGTGTCTTCAGGTACATGCTTCCAATTTTCTGAGGAACCTCCAGATTGATATCCAGAGAGTTTGTACCAGTTAGCAATCCCATCAGCAATGGAGGAGTGTTCCTATTTCTCCACATCCTTGCCAGCATCTGCTATCACCTGAGTTTTTAATCTTAATAGTTCTGATTGGTGTAAGGTGGAATCTCTTGGTCGTTTTGATTTCATTTCTCTAATGAGTAAGAACTCTCAACATTTCTTTAAGTGCTTCTTGGTCATTTAATATTCCTCTGTTGTAAATTCTGCTTTTAGTTCTATACCGCATTTTTTGATTGGGTTGTTTGGTTTTTTGGAGGTTAAGTTCTTGTGTTCTTTGAATATATATATATTCAAATCTCATATCCTCTATTGGATATGAGATTGGTAAAGATCTTTTCCCAATCTGTTGCTTGCTGTTTTTTCCAATGACAGTATCCTTTGCCTTACAGGAACTTTGCAACTTTATGAGGTTCCATTTGTCAATTCTTGATCTTAGAGCATAAACCCTTGGTGTTCTGTTCAGAAGCTTTTCCTTTGTCCATATATATATATGACAAACTCTAACCTGAGTAAAGAGCACTATTGGAAGTTCTAGTATAATTGTTGCCATGCTGACAGTTTTTAAGTTACTTAATTAAGGTCTAAGGTCTTCCTCTTATTCTTATGAGCTAGATCTGCCTTATGTTTGCATTTAAATGGAGGTGCATAGTTATTTATCGTTTTGTTTTTCTGAGTGATGGTGAAATTACCTCTCAAATATTAATGCTGTATTGAATTTCAGTAGAGAATTTATATTTTTATTTATTTTAACTTTTCTTATATTGTTAATTAAACACTAATTCAGATAGTGACTTTTCTAATTTATATGTTCACTAAAGCACTCAAAAATTTTCTTAGCGAAATTAAGAAATGTAAAGCCGAGTTTAAAAAAAAAAAAAAAAAAGCTTCTTTAAGATAACTGTGAAAATTAAAGTTTTTTTCCTGAAGTCCCAACAATACAAAGTACAGCTATAGTTTGTAATAGTTTAGAATGTAATATTTAAAATTGTATTAAAAGTATTTTAGTCAGTAGCAGTTTTGAATAGCAATTGTTTAACAAAACTTGGAAGAATGAGGGCTTTCAACATCTCTGTAATTATTTGAGTGCTTTGTGTCCAATTTCACATTCAAATAGGGTATAAACTAGCATATTATGGTGCTTGTGTCAATAATTTGGCATAACAGAAAATAGGGAAGGAAAGTACAATGCTAGTAGATTTACACAATGGTGTACTACTCAACTATTAAAACAATGAGTTCATGAAATTATTCGGCAAATGGATAGAGCTGGAAAATATCATCCTGAATGAGGTAACCCAATCACAAAAGAACTCACATGGTATGCACTCACTGATAAGTGGATATTAGCCCAAAATCTCACAATACCTAAGACACAATGCATAGACCACATGAAACTCAAGAAGAAGAAGGATGACCAATGTGTGGGTACTTTGATCCTTTTTAGAAGAAGTATCAAAGTACTCAACCAGAGCTCCCAGGGTCTAAACCTCCAGCCTGAGAACACAAAGAGAGGGATTCATGGCTCTGCCTGTATAGGTAATTGATCATCAAGTAATGCTATGTCCAATTTTCTGAGAAACTGACAGACTAATTTTTAGACTGGTTGTACCAGCTTGCAATCCCACAAACAATGGAGGAGTATTCCTTTTTATCCACATCTTCGCCAGGAGCTGCTATCACCTGAATTTTTGATCTTAGCCATTCTGACTGGTGTGAGGTGGAATCTCAGGGTTGTTTTGGTTTTCATTTCTTTGATGACTAAAGGATACTGAACATTTCTTTAGGTGCTTGTTGGTCATTTGAGTTTCCTCAGTTGAGAATTCTTTGTTTAGCTCTGTACTCCATTTTTAATAGGCTTTTTTTTTTTTTGGTTGTCTAGAGTCTAATTTCTTGTGTTCTTTGTATATATTGGATATTAGCCCTCTATTGGATATGAGATTGGTAAAGATCTTTTCCCAATCTGTTGCTTGCTGTTTTTTCCAATGACAGTGTCCTTTGCCTTACAGGAACTTTGCAACTTTATGAGGTTCCATTTGTCAATTCTTGATCTTAGAGCATAAACCCTTGGTGTTCTGTTCAGAAGCTTTTCCCTTATGCCCAAGTATTCAATGTTCTTCCCTATATTCTCTTCTATTATTTTCAGTGTATCTGGTTTTATGTGAAAGTCCTTTATTCACTTGTACTTGAGCTTTGTACAAGGAGATAAGAATGGATCTATTTGCATCCTTCTACATGCTGACCTCCAGTTGAACCAGCACCATTTGTTGAAAATGCTGTCCTTTTTCCACTGGACAGTTTTAGCTCATTTATCAAAGATAAATGACCTTAGGAGTGTGGGTTAATTTCTGGGTCTTCAGTTCTATTCCCTTGATCTTCCTGCCTGTCTCTATACCAATACCATTACTATTTTAGTATATTCAGTATGATATAATAATAACTTATATTTCTTTATATATAAATAGTATATTTCATTGACCAGTTTTGGAGGCTGAAAATGTCAATGTCAAAGCAATAGAAGATGGAGGGATTACTAAAAGTTTAATCTCTTGCATACATAATATCCTTTAGAGGTACAAATTTAGCCAATAACAATATAAATATAGTTTTATTAATATTATAAATTATTCCATATAAAGAAACATTAAGCAATGCATCAGTGACTGAAAGTTTTTTTAATGTATTCAATGTTTTTTTGTGTTGATTTATCCTTTTGTTTAAATTAAAATTATAATTGCATATATAACAGAAAATGAGAATAAAATGTATTTACAAATTATAAAGAGCCCTTTATATGTTATTATTTTGGGCATTTTATCTTAATGACTGTAAATTAAAAGTAATCTTGAATAGTGGAGGATATTTTAAAGTACTGTTTAGCTTTTAAGATTTGTCCTCTTATATAGAAGATTCAATGTTACCAGTTTTACTTTTTCACATAACAGAAAAAAGGAAATTCAACAAAATATTTCAGTATAAATTTTAAAATATATATTACTAAAGTTGGAGTCAAACTCATATCTGTAATCCCAGCATTTAAGGAGCTGAGGACAGAATATTGCCTTGACAATATACATTGGTTCTTTCTCAAAAACAAAGTATAGTGCTGAATTTCAGTAACACTGTTTTATTCATCAGTAAGAGAAATCTGTGTAAAATGTCTTTTACTATAGTCACTAACTCAATAGCATACAAAGACCTTATTAATCAGTATTATAAGGTGTCATTTGAAGTTTCTATGATAGAATATAGACTTTATTCAAATGTATAGTTTAACAAATAAAATGCCAGGAAATGTAATATTTTACTTTGAAAGTATTAATGTTTTTATTGTTTGGAAAAAATAAAATGTTTTTATTCTTTGGAAAGTATTAATGTTTTTATTGTATGAAAAGTATAAATGTTAAATATGTAAAGAACTCATAAAGTAAAGCAAGATACTAGGGATTTCATTAGTAAGTATTTGTTAGTTATATAATACAACACTCAGTGTTATATACTTACTGCTTATTTTTCCAATGGTGGTATACAGTTTTTTAATTAAGTGTCTTAAAAATACAATCCATAATTTTTAAATGGTGTTTTATATAGTCAATTATTTTACTTATTTCCAGTTGTTAAAGTTTTAAAATGGTTATAATTTTCTTTGTATACTGATATTTAAGCATGTTTCTTATTCTTAAGAAATATTCTTAAATTTTCATGCTTTATAAAATAGAAAGATAAGATTTTTATATTTGCTTTGTTTTTGTTTGTTTTTTATATAGGGTCTTGGCTAACTTTGTACTTACTATGTGTCCCTATTTACTCTAAATTAATGGTAATCACCCTGAGTTAGCCCTTTTAGTTCTAGGATTACAAGGATGTTCTAAAATATCTGCTTTGGACTTTGCTAACTTTTAAAAGAAGGATTATCCCAGTATACTATTATCAAAATTACATCAAAGTAGCACTTTTGTTTCCTTAGGTCAGTAAGAAAACAAACAAGAGAGTTTTATGCAAAATAGAGTGAGGAAGCCACTGGGGACATGTTCACTTCTCAAGCTGCTATATATGTATCCTTGTTGTCCACAAATCGCAACCTTTGCATTTGTTAATAGCTTCCACAAAAGCATAATTTCCATTTTAATTAATTTTCAATGATTTAGTTTTTGCCTGTATGGGGTTTTGATTTTTCTTATATTCCTAGAGCATACGTTGTCTTCTGTCGAAATTAAGTCTCCTAAACTAGAAGTTTTAAAGCCCCAGTCAGCATTATTGGTGCTTTATGGACTCAATGTCTAAAATGACAAACCAATACATCTTTCAGGCTTTTATTACTGGCATTATGAACAAATCATATTAAACTAGTAATTTTTAAACATTTGACCTTTCTCTTTTAATATGCCTAGAAATCACCACTGTATGTAAAGAGAATTTTCATTTAGCACATACAACTTACATGCACATAGTTTCAGTTTTTACACTGGAAGAATTAAATGATGCATGCTTGAAGAAGAGATCTAATTTTAGAAAAAAACCTGTTGGGAGCCGCAGTCAGCATTCGCCATTCCAAGATGGTGCGGGCATCCCGTGTCTCCACTAGTAAACAATTAGCTGCGCAGCTGCAAAGGCAGAAAGCCCGCCAGAGTCACTGGCCAATCCCGAGGCGTAATATTGGGTGATGAGTGAACAGCCGATCAGAAGTGAATATGTCACTCTAGGGTGTATTTAAGCTGGGCCTCTTCCTGTCTTCAGCCCTTCCACGTTTTCCACGTTTGTTGATACAGAGTAGAGCCTCGTTGTGGTGATACCTGAATTCAGTCTCTCGTGTTTCTCTTCCATGGGTGAAAAGGGGACACGGGAGGTGCGCGCAACAAAAACCTAGCATAACTTCTCCCTACTTACACTTCAATGTGAATAAATAGAAATTAAAGATACACTGTTTTCTTAATTATTTTTATATGTCCTAGAAGCTAAAATTTTCTGTCAGATTACTTTTATTTTTTTACATAATCATTTTATTAGTTTACATTTCAAATGATATCCTCCCTTCCTGGTTATCCTTCCATAAACCTCTTATTACTTCCTTCCTACTCTCTCTCCAAACTCTATGAGGGTACTTCTTCACCTACTTACCCACTCCCCCCTTACCATTCTAGCATCCCCTACGGTGGGACATAAAGCCTCCAAAGACCAAGGGCCATCCCTCCTAATGATGTCAGATAGGGCCATCCTCTGTTATATATGTATCTGGAGTATTAGTTTCCTCCTTGTATACTCTTTTGTTGGTAGTTTAGTCCCCGGGAGCTCTGGGTGGTCCCATTAGTTGATTTTGTTCTTTTTAGGGGGTCACAATCCCCTTCTGCTCCTTCAGGCCTTCCTCTAGCTCTTTCATTGGGGTCCTCAGGCTCAGTCCTATGGTTGGCTGTGAGTATCTAAATCTGTATTGGTCAGGTGTTTGTAGAACCTCTCAGGGAACAACTGTTCCGCACACCCCCCAAATCCCTTTTCACCCGCGAATAAGGACAGGAGGCAATAATCGGGTATACTGCAAACAAGGATTTACTTCTTTGTCATGGTAAAGCGGAAAGACAGAAGAAGCCGGAAGTGGCCTAGCTTAAATACACCCTAGAGTGACGTATTCACTTCTGATTGGCTGTTCGCTCACCACCCAATATTACGCCTCGGGATAGGCCAGTGACTTGGCGGTCTTTCTGCCTAGCAGCTGCGTAGTTAATTGTTTACAAGTGGAAGACACGCGGCCAGCGCCATCTTGAAATGGAACATACTGATTGCGGCTCCCTACAAACAACCATATCAGGCTTCTGTCATCAAGTGCTTCTTGATATCAGCAATAATGTGGTGGTTTGGTGTCTACACATGGTATAGATCCCTAGGTGAGGCAGTCACTAGATGGCCTTTCCTTCAGTCTCTGTTCCAGGTTTTGTCCCTGTAATTACTTTGGCCAGAAACATTTCTGGGTTAAAAATTTTGAGATTCATGGGTGGCCCAATCCCTCAACAGTGGCATGGGGCTGGGATGACTATATACTTAGGTGGTCTCTATAGGTCATATAGCTTGTATCTCCCCTTTGTTGGGTATTTTGGCAAAAGTCATAGTCATTGGCTTCTGAGAGCCTCTTTCTTCCCTAGAGTCTGGGATTTTCTCATGGCTATTCCCAGTTCCCCTTTCTCCATTTCTATATGTTTCTGCTTCATTTCCTGACCATTTCCTGTATTTCTCTCCTGTGCCTTCTAATACCTACCTGTTCCTGCCTGTCCTTTTACTTTCCCTCCCCTTCCTCTCTTCCTCCCAGGTTCTTTCCTCTTTCTACCTGTTGTGATTATTTTGTTGCTTATTCTATGTAGCATTGAGGCATATACATTTTGGTTTTTCTTCTTCTTAAGCTACATGTGGTTTATGGATTGTATCTTGGATATTCTGAGCTTTTGCATTAAAATCCAATTATCAGCGAGTATGTACAGTGTGTGTTCTTTGTGTCTGGGTTACCTTACTCAGGATGATATGTTCTACTTCCATTCTTTTGCCCGTGAATTTCATGAAGTCATTGTTTTAATAGCTGTGTGGTAGTCCATTTTGTAAATGTACCACAATTTCTGTATCCATTACTCTGTTGAAGGACATCTGGATTGTTTCTAGCTTTTGGCTATTATAAATAAAGCTATGATGACCATAGTGCACCATGTGTCCTTGATATATGTAAGAGCTTCTTTTGCATATATACCTGAGTGGTATAACTAGGTCTTCAGGTAGAACTATTTCCAATTTCCTGATAAACCACCAGATTGATTTCTAAAGTTGTTTTACCAGCTTGTGGTTCCATCAGCAATGGAGCAGTGTTCCTTTTTACCCCATCCTTGCCAGTATCTGTTGTCACCTGATTTTGATCTTAGCCATTCTAATTGGTGTGAGATAGAATCTCAGATTCATTTTGATTTGCATTTCCCTGATGACCAGGGGCTTTGAATATTTCTTTAAGTGCTTCTCATCCATTCAAGATTCCTCAGTTGAGAATTCTTTGTTTAACTCTGTACCCCATATTAATAGGATTATTTGTTTCTCAGAAGACTAATTTCTTGTGTTCTTTGTTTATATTGGATATTATCCCACTATCAGGTGTAGTTGACATAAGAATATGGTTTTTTGGCATGTGAACTCATATTATACACTTTTAAATGTTGAAGTAATTGAGGTAAAGGAATACCCTGGATACAAAAGAAACTTTCTGGGAATGTTATTGTCCTTATTTCTGAAAAATGGTTGTAGTCTCATTAATCAGTCATGCTTGGTGTTATATTATTATTTTCCATATTGCTATTGACTTAAATACTTAAACAAGTGATCTTACTGTGCCATCACTGGTTATAGTAGAACACAGTTTGAAACAATAACTCAAATTTTAGTGAAATATGAAGAAATAATTATCATATGTAAAATATTAGAAAATGAATTTTCAGACTCTCAGATGCTTTTCTAACTCTCTTATCAGGTCAAAATCAGCATTCATATCATCATCCTCTATATCAGTTACTTCCTCAGCATAATGTTTTCTTTTTCTTGTGGATCTTCATGATACCTAGAATGTTTGCATTTGTTCTCAGATTTTCGCATCCTCCAAATACTTGCTTTGATAACTTGATCTGCACTTCAGGAAATCTCAGCATTCTACTGTATACTTTTCCAATTTATCATGATTTTTTAAATTTTCTTCAGAAGGATCTTTTGGTTCATACCTCTAGCACTAGCATTTTTTGGAACATGACTTTTTTTTTAAATACAGATGTGTTGTCTCATTTCATTAACTGTTAAATAGATTAAAGGAAAAGCATAATTTATAATAGACACACAAAAATAATTTTAGTTTTAGGAATAAATATTTGACATGCATGAAATTCAGAAAATTCTAAAAATAGTTGAATATACAGAGGTATCCCAAAATATTATATTGCTTCCGTTCTAAGAGTTTTGTTTTTGTTTTCAGCAGTGGTTCACTCTGGAGCTCAAGCTTGCCTGTATATACTTGGAATTTTCAAAATCTACATTAATAAGTGCTCTTTAATGTTTCATCCTCCCACCCCTTCTAGCCTATTATCCAAATTTTTTGGTGTAATTCTAATCTTCATTATCAGTATATTTGCAGTCACCCCTAGAGATTGACTCCAACTAAGGTCAATCCTTGGAATTCCCCTAATGTGTTTCGAATTGATCCTGCAAGTTTTCCTTGTCATCTCAATCTTAGTAAATGGTAGAGCCTCACATGCTGGACTCCTGCAAAATAAAATGTTCTTTGCTTTTGCATACTATTTGTGTCATTCTTCAGTGAATCATAGGCCCTTATAACACAACCAGAAGTTGACACTTCATGCCTGGAACTTGTAATTCTCCTATGTCAGAACCAGATTTGTGGTTTTGCAGACATATACAGCTGTTCCTGAATGTACAGTCCTTAATTGCTCCATTTGTGAAACCAAAAATCAAATTAATCAAGTAATGAATTATGGTCATATGCTTATATCATTTTCCTCATTTTTCAGTTTTTCCTATCTGCATATAAAACTGTTATATTATATAATGTTTTATGGTCTTTTCAAATTGACTGTTTTTTTTTTTTGGAAATACTGCTGAAAAATATTTTCATTGCCTGAAACAATTCAATACAGTTTGTATTTAACTAAAGTTAAAATTTGAAAATATTCCCACTAGTAGTAGGAAATATAAAAGTAAATAAGGCATAGTCTGTGTACTTCAAAAGTTTATAATACACTTAATACATTTAAATTGATCATAAAATTTTATAGTTATGTGTTAAAGTAAATATCATAAGGGAAATATAAACAACTATCCAGAAAGAAATTATTACATCCTGGAGTTTTCAGTGAAGATCCCACAGTATGGCAAAGTAACAATGATCAATTCACACATTTTTTTGGTTAAAATATAAGTGGTGCATGTATATGTGTGTGTGTGTGTGTGTGTGTGTGTGTGTGTATCTTTCTGAGTGTGGTGTGCATGTATTATCTGTGTGTATGGTTTATAAATGTGAGTGTGTATGTTCACTACCCCCAACTCCCAAATACACACATACACACACCCGAAACCTAGAGGAGAACTTTTTCATCTTTCTCTAATACATCCCTCTACTTTTCTTTAAGGCAGGTTCTTTCACAGGAACGAAAGCTCAGTATTTTTCTATGTCATTGGCTATCAGCCTTCTGAAATCTGTCTCTTCCCCACATTGCTGAGGTTAGGTAAGAGTGACACTTTATCTAGTGTATTTACATTTTTTGTGGGGATGTAAACTTAGTTGTTCATGTTTGCACAGTAAGCACTCTGACCTATTAAAACTTCTCCCCATTTCCACAACTTTCCCTTTTACCACCCAATCTGAAAGAGACCACATTAAGATAGAGGACATTACTTATAAAGGAAATAGTACCCAAGGAGACCCAAAAATCACTGTATCAAATCACCCCCAATTCTAGGAGCCACTGTTAGAGTTAGTACTCCCTGCCTTGATTGGCTCTCCAACAAAGACTGGGTCTCACAGTGGCCTCTTTCAAGGGAGAAGCTTAGAGCCCTCAGAGAGCTGGTAGAAGTACAGCTGTTGCTACAACACATCCACTCCTCTTGCAGTCCATGGGATAGACCTGTGTTTGCTATAAAAAAAGAGCTCAGGGGGATGGAGACTATTGCAAAATTTGAAGGCAAGTTACATATCAATGCGAGTCTGGGGCTCACCTCAGAGAGGGCTACCCCATATCTCAGTCATTCCTGCCAATATTCTGCTATTAGCAATAGACAAAAAAGACCACTTTTTTTCCCATCTCTCTCCACCCTTGGGACTATGAGTGCTTTGCATTCTCAATACCCTCATTAACAACTCTGGCCCAGCCTCACAATATGAATGGACAGTTCTTCCCCAGGGAATGGCTAGCAGTCCAACCATTTGACAGGAGGCTGTAGCCACTGCATTAAAACCCTATTTAGACAAAGGACTCAATATATACCATTACATGGATGACATATTAGTATGGGGAGATGCTTCTACCTCCCCCTCTCAACTTACATACTAGTTAATACCTTCCTTATAAGCCCTAGGATTCAAAGTAGCCCCTCACAAAATCCAAATTATTCTTCCCATTGCATTTTTTAGGAACAGAGATCTCCCTTACTTCAATACACCCCCTCAAACCCACCCTTTCCTTCCCTCAAAAATTAACTTTCACCTCCCTCCAGACCTTTGTGGGCAACCTCAGTTGGCTTCAACCCTTGCTCCCCCTTCCCACAAGCACCCTTCAACCCCTCTTTAACCCCCTGAAAGCAGATAAAAGTGCCTCCTATCCAAGAACACTGTCCCTAGAAGCAGTCCAAGCCCTAAATTCTGTCAATTTAGCCATAAAAGATATGGCTCTTGCTAGGTGTGACCCAACAATACTTGTACATCTCCTTATCTTTAACTCCTCCTCTATGCTTGTAGGTGGCCTTTACCAACATTAGGGGCTGCTAGAATGGCTCTATATCCCAATGGGTGGTACACCCTGAATTTTAAATGAAGTGGATGCACTTACTAGCATGATTAAAAATGGCAGAGGTAGAGCCTTACAAACCCTAGGGAAAGAACCTGATGTTCTTGTCACTCCCTTCTTCCTCTCCGACATTCTGTGGCTAATCAAAAATCATTCCCACTTTGTTATCAGTTCAATAGGATTCCAGGACAAATTGACAACCTTTATTGTGATGAAAAATGGGCCGCTGCCCTCCCTCTGCTGCAATGGCTGCCCCCCAAACTATTCTCACGAAAGCCCATAGCAGGAGATCCCTCAATATTTACCAATGGGGGGAAGAGGGAGCTGCAGAAGTAATATACTATTTTATTTCCCTGATGATGAACCACCTATCCTCAGATTCAAAGAGCCTTGTCACCACTCCCTCCAATATAAAGAATTATATGCCATTTACCTAGCTCTAAAAGAAATAAAGGGCCCACTTAACCTCTTTTCAGACAGTGTATATGCTGTCAATTTAAACCCCTGGCTGTCAAGATCATTTATCAAACTAGATGCCAACCCACTTTTGCCTCTACTCATACAGGTCACTGCCCTCCTAGAAGAAAGAGCCTCCCTCATCTATATCCAGCACATCAAATCTCAGTCCACTGCCAGGTCCTATATATGAGGGAAATACACTCACTGACAAAACCACTTCAACGAGGATATTCTTAGCCTCCACTGAGCAAGCAGACAAAGTTCATTCATGCACACACACAAACATAAAGGGGTTTCATGCTCGCTTCCCTCACATCCCCCTTGCTCAGCTCCAAAGGATAATAAAAATGTGCCTCTTGTGCATCCCTCAGTACCACCCTAGCTATACAAACCATGGTCACCAATCCCCAATGCCTCAGGCAAATTGATGTTACCCTTATTCCTCAATTTGGTAAACAAAAATGGTTTTGTCACCGTAGACACATACTCACATTTTATATGGGCTACAACCCATACAGGTGAAAACTCAAAAAGGTTAATTTACCATATGCTCTCTACCTTTGCCATCATGGGCATTTCTCAACAGATAAAAACTAATACTGGCCCTACCTTCCTACCTCTCGATTTAAAAACTTCTGCACACACTGGAAATTGCCCAACATATAAGAATTCCCCACAACCCTGAGGTCCAAGGAATAATAGAAAGAACACATCAGATCCTGAAGTCCCAATTCTTAAAACAAAAAAAACAACTACTTATCCCCTTAATATACAAATAATAATGGCCCTGACTACCCTAAATATATTTACCATCTACAAAATCTCCAAACACCTTCCTATTTCCCTCCATTGGCACACACCAAAATTAACTCCCTGTATCGTAGTACAATGGGGAGATCCTTTGGATGGAATTTAGAAGGGACCAGACCTGCTCTTTAGAACATGGTGGGGTTTTGCTTTTGTTTTTACACAGGACCAGCCTACGCCTATCTGGGTTCCTTCCTGAAATGTTCAACACCACATCACCACCAAGAAGATGGCCTACCTCTCACTGATAGATCAAGAACCAAAAAAGGGGGAAGAAAAAGCAGAGGAGACACCATGTCCAGAGGAACAGCAGGAACTATTGGAGGACATCCATGACCTGGTGACAGTTGCTCTGGCCATGTGCCCTCCACAAATTTTCCTTCTCCTCTATTCTCTTGGCTGTTTTTGCCATCCTTCATGCTAACTCTGCTACTGCCCAGCCTCTCCCTAGCCTTCCCAACACCTACCATTGAAGATTCTATGCTAGGGAAACCTACAATGGACACAACAAAGTTATGGGAACTCAGGACTGTCCACTTGAAGAATATCGAACCAGGATTGAGATTCCCCTACACCCGGAATCCATCTTCACTATCCCCAGTCTTTTTCTCTGCTTTCCTTACAAAAACACAGGTGAATGTCTCCAGGAGGTTTCCACATATGGAGGTTGCAGGTATTGGAGCTGCAGGATGGAATCTGTCAGTTGCAGTGGCACCATGCTCACCAACCTTAAAAGTCATTTTCAGCTTTCCATCAGCAATCCATGGAATGAACTTTGGCTAACCAGAGTCATGGGTAAACTTTATCCCAAAGGCTATGCCAGATACCCTGTAGCTGACCTACACATTTCCGATGAATTTGTCCCTGCCCACAAATCAGCCTTTACCCCTATTATCCAACAGGAAAACCAGTCTCAGGAGGAACTACAAGCTACCATTTCCTGGCTACAATACATCCAATATGCAGCAGACCTCCTTCCTTAATGACCCACCCCAATTCCTTCCAATGCTTTTTCTGTACCTCCCTCTCCCGACCATTATTAACAGCCATTCCCATTAACTTTTCTCTTTACAACCTCCATGGACCCCTTTCCAAGAGGAAAGCACAGGACATTCCTCTCTTTGGCCTACCCCCACCTCTTTGCCTTATAAGGCCCTCCTCAAAAGACCATCTTACATGTGCCTGTGACATCACCATTACCAAATCAGTATGTGTTAACCCTCCTGCCCTCCTCTGGTGCAAAGGCACTACAGGTGCCAGTATCAACCCTCATTTTCAAGGCTCCTGTACCCCCATGAATGTTGTCCCCAGGGTTATGTCTACAAACCTGAAGAACTCGCCTTGCAGATGGGAGGAAGCCAAAAGATGAGAGAGATTTTCATTCCTCTGGTCATTGGACTAAGCCGTGCTGTTTCACTTGGTGCTACAGAAACTGCTGGAGCAGCCCTTGTCCAAACACAACATATGGCTGGTGACTTCCAAGACAAGCTTGACCAGGCAATGGCCTCTACTACAGACAGCCTTGAATCTCTTCAACACCAGATAACCTCTTTAGCAGGAGTTGCTCTCAAAACCAGAGGGCCCTGGACTTATTGACTACTGAACGGGGGAGGGGGGGAGACTTGTGTTTTGCTTGGGGAGGAATGTTGCTTCTATGTAAATGAATCTGGGCTGGTAGAACAAGATATACAAACACTTAAAGAGCTCCAGGGGAACTCCATGCATGCTATACTCCCAACACCCCTACCCCTTGGTACTCTAACCCCTTGGTAGCCTGGATTCTTCCCCTTCTTGGCCCCATACTAGCCATTGAAGCCTTGCATCTCTTGGCACCCTGCCTCATTCAGTTTCTAAAGCAGCAGATGAGTAGCATTGCAAAGATAACTACCAATCAGGTCTTGGTTCAGTATCAAACTATTCCCAACATAGGAGACAGTTATTGTGATGACACCTCTCCATATGTAGATGAGGCGTCTCCATACTCTCAAACAAAGCCAATAAAAGTTACCTTCTGTCAGACCCTAACCCAACCCAAAACTGTATATAAGAACCCTATCTGGGAGAAGTAAAGGTGTGCGAGAATCATCCTGTTGTCTGAGTGTTTCTGTCTCAAGAGCTGTAACACTTGGGAAGAGATCTGCTATCCCGAAACACCTTCATGACCCTTGCCATGCTCCTTGGTAGCTAGCTGGCTTCTCACCAGCTCAGCCTGGACCAACTCAGTGAAGAGCAACAGGCACAGCACCTGGGAGCAACTGGGTGGTGACAGCAGAGACTTGAGTAGAGGCAGCAGCAGCAGAGGCTATTCCCCATCCCTACTTGCACTCCATCCCCTTGGCCAGAACCCCCACACCCAGCCAGTCTGGAGATCTTTGTGGGAAGCCTTCCAGAATCAGGACCCACAGTAATTCTATGTATTTTCATAGGATGTCATGAAAAGCGGGCTGTAGTGTGTAATTTTAAAAATACCCACGCTTTCTAGAGCTAGGTACCAGCAACAGTGTTCATGCCCAGCCCCGACAGCTACATCTAAGCGGCCCTCTAGCCCTGAATTCCCACAGCTGGCTTGCTGAGCTGACCAAACCAGTGTTTCCTGAAAATGCCTGGAGCTACCTTAGGCCATCTCTGCCAATACCACAGCTGCCCCAAGGCTGTGCCTTCTCACTTTACCACCTGAATCTTAGCAAATGGAAAACACCAGAGTTCCAACACTAAAACAAGCCATATTGCACAACAACTGCTGGGCAAAGAATATTTTGTCCCATTTTCCTTGACGTCTGTACCCTGTGTAGGCCATAAACTATCAGTGTCATGAGAAACCTACATGTCCACAATTTTCTGTGCCTTACCCCTTTCATGCCTGATCTGAATCCCAATCCTCTCCTTTTTCTGGCCTGCCTGGAAACTCCTGCCTCCATATCTTTGCCCAATGATTAGCCTCTGACGTCTTCATTAGCCAATCAACAATTAGAAAAATAATCAGTGAAACTCCCTCTATAGCAGCCTTTTGAGATTTCATTAATACTGTGTTGTATTTTAAGAAGAAGAAACAAAATTTCATTTTCATGATGTTTTATAAATTATGTATCTTTTGCTGGTTGCCACATGTTATTCACATTTCTTAAGGCATTATAAAATTTTATTTTCAGATAATTTCTAGGAAAAGTTTCTCATTTTTAAATTAAGGTCTATTTTTCCAATAGTTGTTTTAGATAGAAAAAAAATGTCCATTTTCTTTCACTATAATTATTGAAGTAGAAGGTCTCATTCCAAGCAAGTGTCTCAAAACACTAATCAGCAAATTAGATAAGAAATGAGAACTTGCCCTCCAGTATTGGTGAAATCTGTAAGTATATTCATATATGTTCATTTTCTTTTAATGTGCATGAGCATTCTGAAGCAGAATTAGATTTTATAGCCAGGAGCTCTGGGGACATCAGTAATTCTATTTTATTGCTCATTCTTTTTACAATGATAGAATGCTAAATAGGGACTTTTCTTTTCCTGATAGTCTATATACCACTAATAGAAAACAAGTGTAAGTTCATAGCAAAATACAATTATATATAATTATATATAATATATTATTAATTATTAATTAATATATAATATATTATATATTTATATTTCCTTTATAAAATGTTCATAGAACATTGGCATGCCCATGCAACAAAACTCATAAATCCTGTCACTGAGTCTGTGATAGCAAGAGTATTTCCAAGTCCTGTCAATCCCACAATTTCATATCACTGTTAAACTTTCAAATACTTGCAGGTATTAAAGAAAAGAGGCGAATTCTGGTAGAAAGTCTTGAAGTGAGAGTGAGACATGTTAGTTTATTGACATGTGCTTTTTCATGAAGATATCATATCATAATAATGTACAGTATCAAACACTCTATTCATGACACATCTCAGCAAGGTCTGAAGATCAGACATTCTTGCCACTGTTTCTCTACTTGGCTGCTTCTCCTGGATTTGCTAGACATGTTTTGTAGGCCTAGTAGTACATCCATCATCATCTAGATCCACAGCCTCCGACTCTTCTGGTAGAAGCCTGTTTTTCATAGAATTCTGTGGGGCATCATCACCATTATTTTCACAGAATTTTGATCATTTTACCACCATGTCCAACTCTGGCTGCTGCAGATTCTGGCTGCTGCAGGCTCTTTTCAGTAGTGTAGGTCTCGGGAAGTGATACATACTTTGACTTCCTGTTTTTACTCTGTGCCTCTCCTAGTCAGTCTGTTTTTTGAGCAGATTGTAGAGAAGGTTTGGCAAACCACACCTGTTTCTCTGATTCTGCAACCTGTCAAAGCTTCCTATGCATGTCTTGCACCTCATCTTCAACCCAGCTGTTCTCTTTCCATAAGCTGTGAAATAAATAGCTCAAGGAGTCCTTTTCTACAGGTGCCATGATCCCAGAAAGGGACGACTTAGTCATATTTTAAATTTTATTCTCCCTTTTTTTAATCAAATGAAGCAAGATGGCAAAGGCCTGATTCTGTGAGTATATTTTCAATGTTAAATTTCAGATAAAAATACAGCAATATAAAAATTGATTGGTGAAAGTAGGGAGGCAAAATACTTGAGGCAGAAAGGTTTAAACGTGTTTGGGTATACGAATATTGAAGAAAGCAGAAGTCAAAAAAGCAAAAGAAAGAAAGAAAGAAAGAAAGAAACAAAGAAACAAAGAAAGAAAAGAAAGGTTGTTTGAAAAATTATGTGGAAACCTACTACATCAAAAGCCACTTTAAAAAATGTAGCAAGTGAACAGCTCAGGTTTTATGTAGGTTCCAAAAATCTGGAGCTGGGACTATCCCTAAGGATGTTGCCTATCTGTAGAATACATTCCATGTATTCTGCATGTATAACTGCCATGTATGACTTTAATGGGAGAGAATGTGCCTAAACCCCAAAGAGATGTATTTGCCATGGTGAGAGGATACTCAGGAGAGACCTCTCTCCTCTCAGAGAGGGACTGTGTCAGGGGAGCTGAGAGAGGAGAGAGAGCAGTGATTCGGATGTAATATATATATACATATTTAGAAGCAAAGTAGAATGGTTGTAATATTAAAGGGAGGGGAAATACTAGGGGCTTTATGATTTCATTGGTAAAGAAAGGGGTGTGGAAGAGAGAGGTAAATAATACATGTACACACATAGATTCACACTAAGTAATAGAGAACAAAACAATCTTATTAACATAGCAAAATATAAACAGTAATTAATTTAAAATTTGAAAACCATAAAATATTTATGAAGAAAAATGAAGACAACCTAAAAATTTTGCTACCTAAAGACATAAGTACTAAAAATAACATAGATACAAGCATTTAAATTGATACAAATGCTCAATAGTGATTTATATTTACTAAACATTTATAGTATAGTAACATTTCTATTACCATTTAATATTTTATTGATTTCATTAAAAATCAGAAAAACAGTATTAATTTTCTGATATTCAACTTTTGATCACTTGAGAAAAATATTCTAAAAGAAAATGTTATGTGTATAATCAGATTTGTGTTTATAAGAGTAATTAGAAATATTAAAGTTTTTTTGAAAATTTAGTATCTACTTCATGATTTAAAACAAAATTACAAATAGGAAGTGGAGCAACTGTGTCCATAAAATTGAACAAAGAAATACACAACAAATGATGCTGTCTAAATGTTTAAGTGCAATGATGGTACAAGCCGACGTAGTGAGACCTGAGTCCTTGCTACCATTGATTTTTTTTTCCCTCTGGAGGATTTGGACCCAGATGGAATTTTCATCTACAAACTGTCATTGCTGATCATTATAGATAGTTTTATCAACTTAATCCTCTGGGGAGTTTTAAAAACATTAGTTGATTCCTTGGAATACAGCTAAATTGTAATTCTTCAAGAGAATTGTTTTGAAGCAGATGTACATGTAGTCCCTTAAAATTATGGTGAAGTAAAACTTTCATAAACATAATTAAGATGGCAAGCATAAACTTCATTCAATTAATATATACAAAGTACAGTGCATCTCTAAAAATTAAGCATGATAAACCATAAAAGATGGCTTTAATGGAAATTGTGTATTAAAAAATCAGTATTTTTTTAATTTTACATGGAGATAGTGTATCCTTATAAAAACTGACTTAATTTGTAATTAAAATGAAAGCACAATTCATTACTGAACATTTCTGGGTCACAAAAAAAGTTACTCAACTGAAATACTCCTGACCTTTAAAATTCTGTCAAGAAAATCTAACTGAACAATCAGATAATAAAAAGAATTTTCTCAGCAATCTCAATATGATGTGATGACTTATTATAATAGTAGTAAAACTATAATCATTTTAATTATAGCATATAATAAACTTTTAATTATATGGTAGAAGTAACAGTATTATTGTAAGCTATTTTAACTATTGTAAGCATTTTTAACTAAGCAACCGTTTCACCCTGTATCAGTCTTCATACAACATGTTATTTTGTAATGATCTTTCTAAAGGCATTACATGAAATAGAAAATATATGAAATAAAAAACATGGTTTAGCCAAATATTTTTAAGAAAATATTATACTGAAGCCACTTCTCAGTGAAAAAATAACTTCATATACTGACACATATCATCAAATTAATCTGTGATTTGATGAAAACACAAAAAGAATGCCAAATGATGAAAATGAGCCCAAGTACAATTGTTTGTGTTATGAATGACTGTAAATTATTAAGCCATATTAAGCATAAGGTTTCAGAAATTATTTCATACTATTATTTTATGATGTTAAACCTTCAGTTGGTGTAGCATCTCCCAAGATTGATGAAAAAGTATCACCGTATGACAAACTAAAATACCCTGCCTCTTTAAAAATGGTAAAGTGTCTTTCTTCTTTAAAATATATTTCTACAACTATTATATTTTGAGACATTAATTCATTATGTAGTCCAGGATGTCCTGGAATTTGTAACAATTCTTACTAAGCCTTTCTAAGTTCTGAGATTACAAGTCTGAACTACCACACATTTGTCTAAGTCTATAAATATTTTTTATCTATTTTTTGGCATATTAGAGCTAAGAAAAAATCAGAAGAACAATTTAAGGATAGATGATACATGGAAATAGAGAAGGGTGTCAGACAGAAAACTAATGAGCCATGTTTTCTCTTATTTGTCTGTCCTAGAATTGGTGTTAGTTATTATTGGTGTTAGTTACATTATTTTTATGTGAGAATAGATAAAGATGAAAAACTAGAGCTGTACTAATGTTAGAAAAAAGGGTGCTTGTGAATACTGTGAATACAGGGCAAGTACATGGTATGCTTGAAATAAATTGTCTACATGAAACCTGATACTGTATAATGAACCCAAACCATCTTCTAAATATGTTAAAGCAAATTAACAAAATGGATGAAATTATATGGCCAGAATTTGAAATTATTATTCTGAATCCTATATCACTTATTTTAAGACAAAAGAAAGTGATAGAAATGCTGACAATAGACCCCCAAGTACTGGTCAAATATTCTTAGACTGAGCTAAATTTAGTTTATTGATGTTGGCATTAAACTCATTCAATAGGCCAGGTTGCCCTCGAACTTGCAATCCTCCTATGTTAGCATCCTCAGAAGAGAATACGGACCTATTTCAAATGGTCTAGTCCAATACAAGTGTATTTAAATGACACTTGGCTTAAATAAATCTCCTCAAGTTTTTATTTTTGACTTTTCAATTGTTGTGAGAGAGAAATATACTTAAGAGATTAAATTTGTATTAGTTATCTGCATATTTTTGTATCTCTAGCAATCTGATTTGTACATAAATGTGGTATTTTTTGCACTCTTAGAGTGATTTTAGAAAATGGAAGCAATTTTCACATCTTGATATTATTGTTTCCTTTACTTAGTTGATAGAATGCAAATAAGATTTTGACCAGAATATTACTGATCCTATATATAAAATACCATTGAAAATAGAATCAAGACAAGGTCAACTGCTTACAAATATTTTCCTACCCTTTCTTATACGAAAATCAAAATTATTGTTCATTAACAATTGGGTGTATATACAAACCAGTAACATCAAAACAAACCTAGACAGCACCCTCCCCTTTGCCTCTATTGAGGTTATTTCAAATTACAAATGAGTATTATTTCATCACTCCCCTGGTTTGAACAAGGGCTATATTCAAACAGTGAATGATTCCTGGCCATCAAAAGCCAATCTCATACCTAAATTTGCTTGGTTAATAAAAAGATAATTCAAAAAAGAGAAACCAGTTAGCTTGAAAAGAAGGCTTCAAATTCAGCGAGCCATGAATGAAAATATTTTTTTAATAAAAGAACTTCAAGCAATATCTTCCAGCTACTTAATGTAGTGGGTATAGACATTTACACATCCCATCGGCAAAAGCACTGATGTCAATTTACATGTCTAATTGACATTTTGGTGGCAGTTAAGAGACTAGTTCATGTCTGAATGAATAAATGAGTAAAATCATGTTGTTATATGTTACTAAAAAGAACTAATGGAATTAGCATTTTACCAATGGAAATATTAATTGTGTAAAATTAAAATTGTAATTTATAAACTACTTTTCAGCTCAGGATATTTTCTCAATTTATATGTAATTTTGTACTATTCACTTTTAAACTCTGATTTAAATAATATTCATTTTTTCTTATAAACTACTTAATACAGAACACTATAAAATATTGTGTCAGGCAGAAGAGGTTACTGAAATAAGAAACTAAATTGCTTCTTCAGTTATGTTAAAGGTTAAAAATATATAACCTTAGTGAAATTCAATATAAATACAGATATAGATTCCCTATAGTTAATTAATCCACTGTTTTGAAATTGCCCAAATACACTTTGAATTTTATAATAGCCTTTTAAAGATAATGATGAATTAAACAAAATCTAGAAACTTTATAAATTTATGTAGTTGTGAATCAAGTAGTCCTGTTTGATTGAAATCTAATTAGAAATCTATGGTGAGAAATTTTTATCTGTATATGTAATGATATTCCCTTGAGAAAAAGAAAATAATACAGATAGCACAATTAAGATTGGAAATGAAAGACTATTCTACTCTGGTAAAGGAATGATTTCCTTTACTCTGTTCTAATTGTTGTATAATTTTTTTTAATTCTTTAAAAACAATCTTATATAGGAGACTGAAATATTCTATAAAATAAGTATATAGGTGGCAAGAACCACAGTCTAGCAATGATGGGAATAATTATAGAATTTGAGCCATACATATTTTATTTGTGTGATTTGTTAATAGTATTTTATTCTGATTTATATGAATATTTTACATTTCTAGCAGGCATCTGACCTTTGTTTCATACCTATTAACATCAATGAGAAGTCATAGTTTTCCAATGAGAGCTCTATCCTAAGGCAAGAGAGAACAATATATAGAGGAAATGAAGCAAACAAACAAACAAAAATCTGAAAATCTGTGTCTCAAGGCTTTATCCAACCTGTGTGACATGAGATCACTTTAAAATGATTCTTCTTGGAAGATAATACACATCAAGATGCATAAAATGGACCCACAGAGATGGCTCAATAGAGTGCTTGTTGGACAAGTGTAAGCAAGTATTTAAAATCCTTCAAACCCATGTAAAGACAACTCATGTCTATATACCCAGTATTCCTATAAAGAGATAAAAGTTTGGATGGACTGTAGAGACAGGAGATTACTCAGGAATTTGGAGGTCAGCTAGCCTGGCATATCAATGATAAACAATAAAAACAGAGAGCTATCTTCAACATTGAGGGTAGTGAAGACTGGCATTAATACTTGTCCATTGACTTCCACATGCATGCTGTGGCATTCATGTCATTACATGCATACACACACACACACACACACACACACACACCATAACAACAGCAGCATCAACAATAATGTAAAGCAAAAGTCAAGAAGAATGTAATACAAGTTTTATTTGAGAATTTTCATTGATCATATTTATGGACACCAGGAAGCAATTAAAGCTTTAAGGCATGTTGAATCAAGGAAGAGATCAGGAACACTGGAGCAACTTTAGCATCTATTAGTTGGTTATGTGACAGGGAGAAGATGACTAAAGTAGGTGAAAATTTTTAGTTATGCATTTTGTTGACAAATGTCACCTTGGGATGGTAGGTAAAAGAAAGAAATAAAAGGTGAGGATATGAAGAGAGTATCTCAGGATTTTCAGACTTAGAATTTTGTATTAAAGTCTTATCTACTTAAGGTTAAAGACATACAGAACAAAACAAAGAGAAAATCCTGACTCAAAACAGATTTCCATTTGAGTATTATTTTTATGCATGGACAGATATGAAATTACTTAAATATTCCTTGGTATTTTTCATTTAACAATATTTTTATATTCTCTTTTTCCATTTTAATGTTTTTGAATGGAATAAATGATTCTATTATTAATTAGATTTCAAGTTTATAATGTAAGTAATTTCAAAAAAGAAAATAGGTGAAGGCCACTTGAATGAGTTCAACTTTTAACCATGACCTTTATTTCCTCCTTGATTTAGAATAGTTTTGATTACTGAAATATGCATTTACACCTGTGCTTTCTGAGTTCATTGGAATACATTTGTCTCTGATATGTTTTTTTAATATGTGCTGTTAAATAGTGCCTTAAAGGAAACAGCATACTTTTGCTGTGCTATGGCTTACTGTGCTATTATATCCTCACTCAGAATATGAGTATTCTACTGCTAATTTTTTTTACATATCATTTATACATAATGGTTGGTTTCATTATGGCTTTTTCATACATGGATATAACCTCTTTTCATCATGTCACTTCTATTTTCATTTCTTGTTTTCTTCTATATCCTCTGAACTTTTTTCCAGACCTAGACCCTGCTATTAGAGCATCTTTTCCATAGTTGTCTTTCTGAACTCTTCTTTGGTGACACACTAACTTCAATTAGAAGTATGGTTGAAGTGTGCATGGACACTTTAATAATAATAAAAAAATGTTTCTTTCTTCCCCAGAAACTATTGATTGCCTTTGTATCTTCATGAAGATATGGGCCCTATAACTTATTTCTATCAGAGCTTATTTACATTCATTCTTACATATGAATTCTTTCAACAAATACTTACCTATACTTAAAACTCTTTTGTGAATATGGACTTAAAGAAACTGTAAATTATGAGTTCTTTATGAAGAACTTGTTGGAGCTATTTTCAATATCAGGAAGGGATTTATAAAGTTATAAATCAGTGAATTATTTATAAGTCCTCCAATGTTAACTAATTTATTTAACATCCACATAAATGACTTACGTGGACACTGTAATTACTCAAATGTAATTAATGACTTAGAAAATTTACTAGACCTTGTAAACACAAAATTCCTCTATGTGCTTCATATTCTTTCAATATATGACAGACCATAATCTTAAATGTTCACTTTAAAAATAATGTGATATAAAACTAAATTTGATGATTGTTATTTTTATTACACTTATTTATTTGTGAGTGTGTATATGTTTGTTTGTGTGTGTGTGTGTGTGTGTGTGTGTGTGTGTGTGTGCATCCATATATAAATGCCTGTGTGCACTTGTAAGAGCCAGAGTATGGAGATCAGACAATAGCTTGCATGAGTTGATAGTTTGGTAGTTTTTTTCCCAACATGTGGGTTCTAGGGATTAAAATCAAGCTGTTAGGCTTTGAGTCATGCAGTTTACCCATTGAGCTAGTTTACTGGACTTGCATGATGGATTTTAAAAATGTCAAATTGTAAACAGGGGGTACTTTTTTATAAGTCATTAATTGGTGAACTACATTGTAATTTTGTTTTTTCCACTAAATACATTGAAGTTTCAATCATATAATAATATATTATGTGTGTCTGTGTGTGTGTGTGAGAGAGAGAGAGACAGAAAGAGAGAGAGAGTGTGAGTGAGAGAGAGAGAGAGAGAGAGAGAGAGAGAGAGAGAGCATTAGATGTTCCTAGGTTGATATAAAACATGTTTGGATTCAAGGAGTCTAGTATATTTTTCTGGAAAGAATAGGAAATCAACAACTGAAGTGTAACTAAAATAATCAGACAAGGATAAAATAATGGTGTTCAATTATTTCCACACAATTATTATCAGCAGTAAGTCAAATACTAACAGAAGGATTATAACAAGTATTAAAGAGCCAGGAGAAAATAGAGCATTTTTAGAATAACACAAGACATTTGAAGGTGTCACTGTCAGTTCCTTGAGCCTTCTAATTCTATGCAAAACATCCTTCTTATAAACCTGGCATCACATATGAAACAGAGATTTAGCAAAAATTAAGGTCAAGTTGTAACTATTATCAAAGTCCACAGGAGAATTTGCCTGTGGACTTATGTTACCTGGTAATGTATACTTTCTAAAGAGTCTACTACTCCCATAAAACACCACTAGCTTGGGACCAAGGTTTCAAGCAATTATTTATTTATTTATTTATTTATTCATTTATTTTGGGTTTTTAGAGACAGGGTTTCTCTGTGTAGCCCTGTCTGTCCTGGAACTCACTCTGTAGACCAGGCTGGCCTTGAACTCAGAAATCTGCCTGCCTCTGCCTCCCAAGTGCTGGTATTAAAGGTGTGCACCACCACTGCCTGGCTGGGACCAAGTTTTCAAATATATTACTTTGTATGGGACATTTTATACTCAAAAAATAAAACACAATGAAATTAAAATTTCTTGTGAAACTAAGTATATCCAATTGTAATCATAAACAGTTAGACACTAACAAATGATTTAAATGAGAATTTGTTATTTACCAGTAGTCACATTTTCACTTTTCAACAAATATATGTGTGTTAGAAGCTCAGATTACTCAAAGAATATTACTATACTATCAGATGTCAAAATGGATGATTGAAGAAATATCAAATGTATGGCTTTCAATCTGGTTGTAATCCTAGTACTTAAGAGGCTTGGAAAAGAGGATGAGTGACTTTGAAACTAGCCAGAACAACAAAGAATAAGCCAAGCACACAGTGGGTTTAGAAGGAGGGTTGTATTCAGCTAACATGAGGTTAAGTGGCACATACTTCTTCTTTAGAACTTGTTTCTCAATTTTGGAAGCATTGCTGAATACATACGCAATTCAAGACCAATCTGAGCTACATAGTATCAAAAATGGTTGTGAATATAGCTGATTGGTAGAAACATTGTTTATTATGCCTTGAATTTAATCCTAGCACTGGAATAAAACAATGTAAATAGTCTTTGAATGATTGGTGTAATGACACAGACAAGAAAGGAATCTGGTTCTAGGAAGTTCAAACTTCCCCTGTTCCTCCTTACTCATGAACCAGAATAGCAGAAGTAGCACTTATATGGTCAAAATAAATCTTGAAATTATCACTGCTGAACCATGCCCAAACAACCCTCTGATAGTTTTCTAAATGAGAAAAATGTTTAATGTGTACTGATTGAAAATATAGGCAAGTGTATTCAGTCTTTCTCCATGTGAAAGATACAGATAGGTAGAAATTAACTACAAATTTTGAAAACACATTTTATTCTGTAACTACTGACAGTAAATGGTTCACATTCCATTTGTGCCCTAACTGAACAACTTAAAGTGAGAATGAGAGAGAAAGAAGAGTTTGGAGGTTTTGTTGAGCTAGAAAAGTGGATAAAATACAATGGGCTGGTCAATTTAAGTGTGATTAGGCTAGCTGTGCCAGCTAGCTGGTAGTTCACAATGCTAGGATTCTATTTTCCCAAGGAGACTGGAAGTCAGAAGTATCATCCTTCCTAATGATTATGCTTCAAACGGATGGCTCTCAAGTATTTGAGAGAGATGCTTTTGAGTTGCAAGAGACATTTCTTCACAGATGTAAGAACTTTTTAGTAAATGCACTGAGAAATTGGAATCTGGTGCCTGTCATCATGTGTTGGATAGAACAAATAGTCCATTTTCTTTCTCAATTGAACTTTCTCAGGCAGAAATTTTAATGGTTATCTGGGGTTATAGTGAGGACACAGCCTATGCTGTTATAAGTAATATGAAAGTTTGGTCAAGTCTCAGAGTGCAGTAGTTTGAAGAGAGCTGACAATAAAATATAATGCTTCACACATACTTAAGAGAGAAGTCTAGCAAAAGTACAGATAAAGGCTCCAGATAAATGTAACTCAAAATAACAAATTAAATGTATGAATGCAAATATGGTTAAAAAGTATGTCTTGCTTGGAAAGGCCAAGTTGTTGAGTATAGGCAACTTCAGATATAGCAATACCTTACCTGTGTTTTAAATGTAAAGTGAGAAGGACAGTTTTCACATGGAATCATGTAAATTAAATCTTCCATAGTTCATGATGGTCAGGCCTAAAACAAAGAAAAACCCACACACAAGATTTAAAATATTCATTAAAGAGTGAATATAGGAATCAGCTAAACAGGAACAAAAATTCCTCATAAAATATATTCCCAAAGTGAAATTTCTCTGTAGCAATTAAACTTGAATTATAAGTAAATATATGAAACATGGGTTTCCAGGGCATACATTGTGTGATTAAAATATTTTTTATAAAAAACTAAGAGTAATACACACACACACACACACACACACACACACACACACACATATATATTCTTGAAATTGTATAACACACAAATATATAAGGTTTAAAAAGTTAACATATCTTCTAGTCTGCAACTGTACCCAGCAGCAGATCATGTGCTCCAGCTCCCCTCTCCACTCTCCACCCCCCAAAACACACTCAGAAACAGTTTGATGCCCCCAAAGAAATTCTGAAACCACCAGATTCACAGGTGAGACACTCCCACCCAAATACCTGGCCTAACTGGGACCCCCTACTCAGGTTCAGTGGATGCAGAACCTTCTGTCTTTCCTGAGACACATCTATGTCTGCTGTACAATTGCTTGCAGGAGCAGATCAGGTGCTCCAGCCTCATCATACTCTGACCATACTCTGACCACACCCAGAGACAGTTTAACTCCCCAGGAGTTCCAACAAAACTAGGCTCACAGGTGAGATCTCCCACACCCCAATACCTGGACTAACTGTGCCACCCATATCCCGAGGCTCAGAGGACAGAGGTCCTCCGGCCCTGCCAGAGACATATCTTCCTTTTAGGCCTGCAACTGTGCCCAGGAGCAGATCTTGTGCTCCAGCCCCCCCCCCCCACCACCACCACCATCACCACACCACCCCCCAACCCACGGACACACCTAGAGACAACTGGACTCCCAGAAGTCCTCATGCAGTCAGAGTCACAGGAGGTCCTTCATAGCCAGGATCACAAAACAGGCACGCCAGACCCATTCCCACACTCAGAAACAGCCTGACACAAGGCAGTCTATCATAACCAGGTTCACAGGAGGGAGAGATTCCAATCAGAGACAGGAATGCCAGTTAACACCAGAGATAACCAGGTGGTGAAAGGCAAGCTTAAGAACATAAGCAATAGAAACCATTTGATATAGAAGCCACTTGACACCATGAAAATCCAGTTCTTACATGACAGAAAGCCCTGGATACCCTAACACACCTGAAGCAAGATTCTGATCTAAAATCTCATCTCATGAAGATAATAGAGAACTTAAGAAGTGCATAAACCACTCCATAAAAGAAATATAGGAGACCACAGGTAAACATGCAGAACCCTTAAGGATGAAATGCATAAGCTCCTTAAAGAAATACAGGAAAACACAATCATACTAGTGAAGGATGTGAACAAAATAATCTAGGATCTAAAACTGGAAATAGAAGAAAATAAATCACATGATGGATCACCAGCTTGTCTGCTCCACTTAAGACCCCACAATTTGAAGGCCTCCCAAGAGTCCTGCTGCTTGCAGGGCAACAGGTAAGGGACTATCCTAAACAAAGGCAGCAGCTGGGAACCCCAGTGGACTTGAGACCCATCAAGCCCCCAAACCCCGCCACATGAATTCTACTCCACTTTCGGCCTGTGCCTTCTGACAGGGCAGATCACAAACTTGTCTGCTGCTCTGAAGACACCACAGTCTGAAGGCCTCCCAGGAGTTCTGCTACACACAGGGCAACAGACCCCAGAATCTGAAGGCGCCTCTGAACACAGCTACACATAGGGCAACAGATTGACTGCTGCTCTGAAGAGCCAGCAGTCTAAAGGCATCCCAGGAGATCTGGTGCATGCAGGGCAACAGATCAGCAGGTTGTCTGATTCTCTGAAGACCCCACAGTCTGAAAGAGAACCACTGAAGACAGGACAACAGGTCACAGGCATATGTGCCCCTCTGAAGAACCCCTAGTCTGAAGGCCTCAAAAGAGGTCTGCTGCATCAGGGCTACAGTACTCCCAGAAGACCTGCAGCAACCCAGGAACACAATATATAGGCTACAGACAGAGACACCCAGACCAGCTAACACCAGAGATAAGCAGACAGTAGAGACAAAGACAAGACTAATAAAAGCCAATATAGTTTGTCATCATCAGAACCCATTACTCACACAACAACAAGCCCTGGATAGACCAACACACCTAAAAATCAGGAAGCTGACCTAAAATCCTATCTCAAGAAGATAATATAGTCCTTTAAGGAGGATATAACTAATTCCTTGAAAGAAGTACAGGAAACCACAGGGAAACAGGTAGAAGCCCTTAATGAAGAAACAAATGAATCCCTTAGAGAAATACAAAAAAAAAAAAAAACCACACACACACAATCAAACAAATGAAGGAATTGAAAAAAGTAATCCAAGACCTAGAAGCAGAAATAGTAAAAGTAAAGAAAACACAAATGGAGGCAATACTTGAAATAGAAAACCTAGGAAAGTGATCAGGAATTACAGAAGTAAGTAACAGAATACAAGAGATAAGAGAAGAAATCTCAGGTGTAGAAGATAGCTTAGAAGATATTAACACAACTGTCAAAGAAAATTCAAAACATGAAACAACTCCTAACTCAAAATATTCAGGAAATCCAAGACATGATGAAGAGACCAAATCTAAAAATAATAAGAATAGAGGAATATTCCCAGCTTAAAGGACTCGAGAACATCTTCAACAAATTTTAGAAGAAAACTTCTGTAACCTAAAAAAAAAGAGATGACCATAAATGTACAAGAAGCCAATAGAATACCAAATAGACTGGACCAGGAAAGGAAATCCTCTTGTGACATAATAATCAAAACACTAAGTGCACAGAACAAAGAAAGAATATTAAAAGCTGCCAGGGAAAGGCCAAGTAACATATAAAGTCAGGCCTATCTGAAGGATACCAGACTTTTCAACGGAGACAGTAAGAGCTAGAAGAGCCTGGACAGATATCATGCAGATCCTAAGAGAACATAAATGCTAGCCCAGTCTTCTGTACCCAGCATAACTCTCAATCAAGATAGATGGAGAAACCAAAATATTCTAGTACAAAACTAAATTTCAACAATATTTAGCTACAAATCGTGTCCTATAGAGGATTCTAGAAGAAAAACTCCAACACAAGGGAATTATCTACACCAAAGTATAAAACAAGATATTAATCATCTTAACACAAAGCTAAAAGGAAAGAATCCCATAGACATAATGCCACCTATAACAACAAACATAACAGGAACTGATAATCATCAGCCTTTAATATCTTTCAACATAAATAAACTCAACTCCCCAATAAAAAAAAAAAGAATAAGCTAACAGACTAGATACCCAAACAGGATCCAGCATTTTGCTGCATACATGAAAAAATCCTCAACAACAAATGCAGATACTACCTCAGAGTAAAAGGCTGGAAATAAGTCTTTATAACAAATGGTCCCAAGAAACAAGCTGGAGTTGCCATGCTAATATCCAACAAAATAGATTTTCAGCCAAAAGTTATTAAGTGAGATAGGAGGGACAATATTCATCAAAGAAAAGATCCATCAAGAAAAAGTCTCAATTCTGAATATCTATGCTTCAAATTCATAGCTATGAGTGCCCCAGTAAAGAAAATAGAGAGACCCTACACAAACAACTTAACAGCACATTTGAAAGAATAAAAAGAAACAAATACACCTAAGAGAAGTATAGAGCAGGAAACATTTAAACTCAGTGCCAAAATCAACCACATAGAAACAAAGAGAACATACAAAGAATCAACAAAATCAAAAGCTGTTACTTTGAGAAAGTCAATAAGATAGAAAACTCCCTAGCCAGACTAACTAAAGGACACAGAGAGAGTATTCAAATTAAGAACATCAGAAATGAAAATGTATACACAACAGAATTAGGAAATACAAAAAAATGGTCAGATCCTACTACAAAAGCCTATATTCAACAAAACTGGAAAATCTAGATGAAATATATGATTATCTAGATACGTACCATGTACCACAGTTAAATCAAGAGTAGGTAAACCATCTAAACAGACCCATATACCCTAAGGAAATAGAAGCAGTCATTAAAATTCTCCCAACCAAAAAATGCCCAGAGCCAGATAGATTTAGAGCACAAATCTACCAGATCTTCAAAGAAGACTTAATACCAATACTTCACAAACTATTTCATAAAATAGAAACAGAAAGAAAACTACTTAATTCATTCTATGATATCACAGTTACTCTGATAACTAAGTCATACAAAGGACCCAACAAAGAAAGAGAACTTTATACCAATTTTCCTTTTTTTTATTGGCAACCGATAATTTTTTTATTAGATGTTTTATTTACACATTAGATGCCATCCCCTTTCCCCATTCCCCCCTTAGAAAATCCCTATCCCATGCCCCCTTTTCCTTTTTGCATTTATACACTTTTTAAAAAATGTTAATCATAGGCTTTATAAGTTTGGTATTGCTCAATCAGAGGTGTAATACACTACCCAACCTAGATATATCAACTATCTTTGACTGGTGGAGATACATGAACATCTGCCTCCCTGTATCCCCCCTCTTTTTCTCTTTCATCACCTAGCTTCTCCTCTCCTCTCCTCCTTCTCCTCCTCTTCTTACTCCTTGTCTTCCTCTCAGTACTCCTCCCACCGTAGCTCCTCCTACATATCACCCTTCCTGTTAAAATGAAACTTTTCTCTCAAAATACAATTAGAGCATAATTATGCCAATTTGTACCCGTTAGGTACAAGATAGTCCTCGTACCCAGTCCATCATTTTGTTGACTAACCAGCACCTCTGTCGTCTATCCTAACTAAAACATTTAGTTCTGAAATTGGCTTTAGGATAAATGTCAGCTGAAAACCATCCACTCAAATCTTTTCTCTCAAGGTATATAGCCAGGATTGGCTATGAGGCTATAAGTTTTCAATCCCATCAGAATTCTAGAATGACTGAGTTAACTATAATTGTGGGAAGCGCAAAGCATAGCTTCTAAAACTTAGCCAATTTATAGAGACCTCTGAACACATGGACACACCCTCTACTTCAAAACGTTGGAGCATCTGTTCTTCCGCCTTCTGACCCAGGATCATCTGACAGACCTTAGTGCTGCAGAATTAATAAGGGCTGATTACTCTGTCTAGGCAGATATAATCAGTTGACTATTCTGTAAGTGTGTCCTTTTCTGGATAGTAATTTGTCTGTAGAAGGAAAGAGGTAATTCTTGCCTAGTGGCTGTCTCACCACAACTGGAGTAACTCCAAAGATGCTCAATTTCTTCTTAGAATTCAATATAGGAAGCTGGCAGGAGCAGACAGGTCTCTAACCAAAATGAACATTAATACAGAAATGTTTGTCATGTCAATTCTGTGGATTTCTGATGTTTTGAAAACCAACTATCCATGTAAGGTAATCTGGACTGTTGCCTGTTAACTCCACTCAGCTATTTCTAAATAAAACATAGAAAACACCCTAACAATAAAGTCCAACCCATGAAGGCCCTTAACTCACAGGCTGACCATCTCAAATCAGTTAAAAAAGGCTCACTTATAGGCCCTTAACTCACAGGCTGACCATCTCAAATCAGTTAAAAAAGTTAAAGAAGGACTGGGTCTAAGCCTTGTATTCCTAAATGTGTTATACTGGTACAATGCTTATGAGAGTAACAATATTCATCTCACTCTTATATCAATAAGAAGCTCATGCCAATGAAAACCTTAAAATTTGTAATCAAAGTAAATTGGTGCTGTTTAAGAATTTGTATCTTCATCTTGATAATAATTGTACAAATTTCTACCAATAGGTTGTGGCTATGCAATAAATCCTAGGTAATCCTCTCTATTCCCACAAAACCACTACTTTTCCCTAGAGAGACAGCCCAACATTTACCACCATAGTCCCCAAGCCCAGGGAATAGGGGTGCTGACTCTTTATTAGCTTCTTCAAGCTGATTATGGGCGTTGAGATATTAGAATAGGAGTGGGGAGAAGAGCAAATTGACAAGCCTCTGATGCTGTGTCTTCACTGCCTCCAGATGTAATTCCCGGACCTCAGAGGTTTGAACAGGTCTGCCCAGCTTGCTTGTTGAGTAGATACACCAATGCTGATCATCCTGCAATATACAATTCTCAAAACAAATTTTAATATGAAGATAGTTTTTTTTTAAGAGGGCTGACGTTTTATTAAGGATGTTGTTTCTAACCCCTTTTCTTTTATTTCCCCTCTTTTATTGGATATAATATTTACATTTCAAATTTTATCCCCTTACCATATTTCCCCCACCACCCAGGAACCCTTTATCCCATCCCCCCTCCTCCTGCTTCTATGAGGGTGTTTACCCACCTACTCCCCAATCCCCCTCCCCACCCTCAGATTCCCCCCCCACTCAGTGCTCAGCCTTCAAGGTACCAATGACCTCATCTCCCACCTATACCCAACAAGGCCATCCTCCCCTACATATACAGCTGGAGTCATGTGTCTCTACATGTGTGCTCCTAGGCTGGTGGTTTAGACCCTGGGGAGCTCTGGCTGGTTGGTATTGTTGCTCTCCTCATGGGGCCACCAACCCTTAAGGCTCCTTCAGTTTACTCTCTAACTTCTCCATTGGGAACCTTTGATCAGATTAATGGTTAGCTGCGAGTATCTGTCTCTGGGTATGTCAGACTCTGGGGGGACCTCTAAGGAGACAGCCTTATCAGGCTGCTGTCAGCTTTCCCTTCCTGACATCCATATCAGCGTCTATTTTTGGTGACTGCCCATGGAATGAATACCCAGATGGAATGGTCTCCCTACAACCCCCCCTTCAGATTCTGTCCCACACTTTGTCTCCATATTTGCTCCTTTGGGTATTTAGTTACTCCTTCTAAGAAAGACCTAGGCATCCTCACTTGTTCTTTCTTCTTCATGAACTTCATGTCGTCTGGTAGTTGAATCTTTGTTGTTTGAAACTTTTGGGCTAATCTCTACTTATCAGTGAGTAAATACCATGTGTGTTCTTTTGTGATTGGGTTACCTCACTCAGGATGATATTTTCTAGTCCCATCCATTTACCTAAGAATTTCTTGAATTCATTATTTTTAATGGCTGAGTAATATTCTATTGTGTAAATGTACCACATTTTTTGTATCCATTCCTCTGTTGAAGGGCATCTGGGTTCTTTCCAGCTTTTGGCTATTATAAATAAGGCTGCTATGAACATAGTGGAGCATATGTTGGGGCATTTTCTGGGTATATGCCCAGGAGTGGTATAGCTGGGTCCTCAGGTAGTGCTATGTCCAATTTTCTGAGGAACTGCCAGACTGACTTCCAGAGTGGTTGTACAAGCTTGCAACCCCACCAACACATCCTCGCCAGCATCTATTATCATTATCACCTGAGTTTTGGATCTTAGCCATTCTGACTGGTGTCAGGTGGTATCTCAGTGTTGTTTTGATTTGCATTTCCCTGATGACTAAGGATGTTGAGCATTTCTTAAGGTGCTTCTCGGCCATTCGTGTTTCCTAAGTTGAGAATTCTTTGTTTAGCTCTGTACCCCATTTTTAATGGGGTTATTTTGTTGTTTGGCATCTAATTTCTTGAGTTCTTTGTATATATTCGATATTAGCCCTCTATCAGATGTAGGATTGGTAATGATCTTTTCCCAATCTGTTGGTTGCTGTTTTGTCTTGTTGACAGTGTCCTTTGCCTTACAGAAGCTTTGCAATTTGATGAGGTCCCACTTGTCGATTCTTGATCTTAGAGCATAAGCCATTGGTGTTCTGTTCAGGAACTTTTCCCCTGTGCCTAGGTATTCGAAGGTCTTCCCCAACTTCTCTTCTAATAGTTTCAGTGTACCTGGGTTTATGTGAAGGTTCTTTATCCACTTGGAGTTGAGCTTTGTACAAGGGGATAAGAATGGATTAATTTGCATTCTTCTACATGTTGACCTCCAGTTGAGCCAGCACCACTTGTTGAAAATGCTGTCCTTTTTCCACTGGGTGGTTTTAGCTCCCTTGTCAAAGATCAAGTGACCATAGGTGTGCAGGTTCATTTCTGGGTCTTCAATTCTATTCCATTGATCTTCCTGTCTGTCTCTGTACCAATACCATGCATTTTTTTTTTATCACTACTGCTCTGTAGTACAGTTTGAGATCAGGGATGGTGATTCCCCCAGAAGTTCTTTTATTGTTGAGAATAGTTCTCGCTATCCTAGGTTAAAACACTCAACAAAATTCTTGTAACTCAAGTCCAAGAATACATCAAAATTTTCATTCACCACATTCAAGTAGGCTGTATCTCAGTGATACAGGGATTGTTCAATATGCAAAAATTAATTAATGCAATCCATTATATAAACAAATTTTAAAAATTAATGTTTATGCATTTAGATGCAGAAAAGGTATTTGAAAAAATACAACATCTGTTCATGTTAAAATTATTGGAGAGATCAGGAATTTAAGGCATAATCCTAAACTTAATAAATCATTACACAGCAAACCAATAGACAACATCAAATTAAATGGAGAGAAACTTCAAGCAATCCCACTAAAATCAGGGACAAGACACGGCGAACTACTTTCTCCCTATGTATTCAATATAGAACTCAAAGTTCTAGCTAGTGCAATTAAACAATGTAAGGAAATCAAGGGATACAAATTGAAAAGGAAGAGGTCAAGGTATCACTATTGGCAGATGAAATGAGACTATACATAAGCAACCCCAAAAATTCTACCAGAGAACTCCTACAGCTGATAAATAACTTTAGCAAATGCCTGGATATAAAGTTAACTGAAACAAGTCAACTACTCTACTCAAAGGATAAACAGGCTGAGAAAGAAATTAGGAAAACAACATCATTCACAATAGTCTCAAATAATATAAAATACCTTTGTGTAACTCTTACCAAGCAAGTGAAAGATATGAATGACAAGAACTTCAAGTCAATGAAGAAATAAATAGAAGACCTCAGAACTAGAAAGATCTCCCATGCTCATGACTTGGTAGGTTTAACAGAGTAAAATGGTTGGTAGGTTTAACATAGTAAAAATGGCCATCTTACCAAAAGCAATCTGCAGGTTCAATGCAATCCCCATAAAAATTCCACCTCAATTCCTCATAAAGATAGCATAGAGCAATTCTCAACTTCATGTGGAATAACAAAAAAACTAGGATAGTGAAAACAATTCTCAACAATAAAAGAACTTCTGGAGGAATCACTGTTGCTGACCTCAAGCTGTACTACATAGCAATAGTAGTAAATATGCATGGTATTGTTACAGAGACAGACAGGTGGATAAATAGAATTAGAATTGAAGACCCAGAAATAAACCCACACACCTTTGGTTACTTGATCTTAGAATCTTATACATGTGAGTAATGTAAAAGCTAAAACCATCCAGTGGAAAATGGAAAGCATTTTCAACAAATGGTGCTGTTTCAACTGGAGGTCAGCATGTAGAAGAACTCAAATTGATCTTGTTTTATCTTCTTGTATAAATCTCAAGTCCATGTTGCATAATGGGAGTGGAGGCCCTTGGTTTTTAGAGGCCTAATGCTCCAGCACAGGGGTATGCTTGAGGGGTGTGGTAGGAGTGGCTGGGTGGTAGGGGAGTACTCTCTTAGAGGTAAGGAGGAGGGGGGATGGCATCAGTGATTTGGGGAGGGGAGACTGAGAAGGGAGACAACATTTGAAATAGTCAATTAATTAAAATAAAAAGAAGTTAACATGTAGGAAAAAACACCCTCAGAGTGGCATATATTCCTTTCATAGCATCTATTACATCATTGGAGGGAATTGGGGAAACAGGACCAATGTGAACAAGGATTATTTCCAGTTGTTCTGACAATTTGTTTAGTCAGAAACAAACATGGCAACAGAAACATATGCTAACACTGGGTGATAATAAATTCTGGGTAATCTTGTTTGCTATATTTCTAATAAAGTTAAAGATGGCTTTAAAGGTAGTTGAGTGCCTGAATGTGTATACAGTCTGAATCATAAACTATAGGGTAAAATCCATTTCAAAAAATGAGCAAGCAAGGTGTTCCATTTGGCAAATATATTTATAATTAAAATAGTCAGGGTAAATAACTTTTCTCACAATTTCTGGCTCCAGAACAGCAAGAGCAACCTGCTTTTAAATTAAAATCTTGATTGCTTATTTTAACTCCATGTAGGCTTTAGTTCATAGAATTGTTATTGAAGTAGTAAATAAAGGGTGGGAAATTTCTGTAAAATGTACTTAAACATCTATTACACTCAGATATGTATCATTTGTTTCAAGACAAATTTCAATTCTAATTTCTCCAAAATTACTTTAGAAAATCTGTTAATGAAGCAATACCACTTTTAATGGTTACTGTGATTTTAAAACAAAATAAAACACAATCTTAGAGATGTGAGTAAAGACTTGTATGGGAGGACAATATCACATATTTATGACTTATGAGGGTTTCCTCAATAGCAGCACCTTCTTGGGCTTGATTCATGTTATTTTGATATTTATAAATTAGTAGACATAGAAAGCTACAATGTAAGAAATAAGGTGATATCTGGTATTATCTATAATAAAACTGTTAAGTTTCTAAATGTGTTGGAGAAAATTGTAGGGGAAAAGGGATTTCTGCTATCTATCTTGTCCAGAATAATAATAATAAATTCACGTTAAAGTGATTAGCTTAGTAGTATACCTATGTTAATGCTGACATTATCTGTGTTTTGTTTTACTTTTAATTTATATTTCAAAGAAATATTCCAAAGAATATTTCAAAGAAACTTCAACAACTTGTTATGATTAGATTGACTTAGACTAATGATTGTTCATAATTTGTAGGATAGGTTCTATTATTTGAACCTTACAGTTAAATTTATATTTCTCAATTTACATTTTGTTTGGAAATAGAAATTCATTATTAAAAATATATTTATCATTGTTAAGTATTATCAATGTGTAAGAATTTGTTTATATTTTATTAAGCTCTTCATTCTAATCCTATTGATGGCATTGGAAAATAATGACAAAGGAAAATGAATAAATAGTATTCTATTACTTATAATTCCAAACTTTGGATACTCATTTCTTTTTATGTCTCTGATCTCAGCTTTGATTTTTTTTTCAGTAACATGTTTCTGAATGATCATGAAGACTGGGCTTTCTGAGCCTGGGTTAGGCCACATACCAACATGCTTTCCCATTTCCTCATGTTTCTAAAAATATTATTATTTTATTTCTTGATACTCAATAGTACTTTGTGGTGCATATCATATATTTCAGTGATGCAATAAAAGCCACTTAGGTTGTTTCTACATCTTTTTTTTTATTTTGAATAATTTTGGAATGAGTAGAGATTTCTTTGGAATAAAAAATCATTAACATTAAATATATAAATACATTAACATAAATACATAAATACATAAATTACACATTGTAAGCCTACCTTTAATTTTTACCAAATACACACAAAGCTAATTTTTGTATAATAGATATGCCTATTTATATGTCCAAACATACAACATTCAACTTTGTGCCCTTTACCTTTTATTCAATGCCAAAATCATGCTTCAAGTATTATAAACAATCAAGTTTTATGTAAAAATATAAGAGATATTTACAAGATTATTCAAATTGAGATATTTATTCACAATTTTTTAAAATTCAGTTAAAAAACCATGTGATAGAGTCGATAACATGGCTGACCAGGTAAAAGTATTTGTCACTGGATCTTAAAACATGAGTGAGAATCCTATAACTGACATGGTTGTAGGGGAAATGAAATTTCACAGGTTGTTTCTGCCCCCATACTTCTGTGATGCCATGTGGACATTGGAGAAGCATAAAACTAAAAATAAAAGTATAACAACAATAACAACAAAAATGGTAGCAGAATTGAATTATACTATTGTCCTTTATTCTGTACTTTATTTTACTGTTTTATGTGTAATATTTATTAACTTTCTTCAATGAACAGAAAATATATTTTTTATTGGACATTTTCTTTATTTACATTTCATATTATCCACTTCCCAGTTTCCCCTCCAAGGACCCTCTCTCCCATCACTCTCCCCCTGCTTCTATGATGGTGCTCATCTGCCCATCTACCCACTCCCCCTCACCACCCTGGAATTCTCCTACACTGGTGTATCAAGCCATCAAAGGACCAAGGACCTACTTTCCCATTAATGACAGATAAGGCCATCCTACATATGCAGCTGGAGCCATTTGTCACTTCACATATACTCTTTGGTTGGTGGTTTAGTCCCTGAGAGCTCTGGGTAGTAAAGTTGGTTGATATTGTTGTTCTTAGTATGGGGTTGAAAACCCCTTATGTTCCTTCAGTCCTTTCCCTAACTTCTTCATTGAAGTCCCTGTGCTCAATCCAATGGTTGGCTTCAAGTATCTGCATCTGTATTGGTCAGGCTCTAGCAGAGCCACTCAAAAAACAGCTACATCAGTCTCCTATCAGCAAGCACTTCTTAGCATCAACAATAGTATCTGTCTTTGGTGTCTGTATACAGGATGGATGGGGGGGGCAGTCTCTGGATGGCCTTTCTTTCCGTCTCTGCACCACATTTCATCCTGTATTTCCTTTAGACAGGAGCAATTCTGGTTTAAAATTTTTAAGATGAGTGGGTGGCCCCATTCCTCAAACGAGGGCCTTGCCTAACCTCTAGTTAAATTCTCTACAGTTCTCCCCTAACTTTGTTGGGTATTTCAGCTACTGTCATCCTCATTGAGTCCTAGAAGCATCTTGAACAGTCCAGATTGCCTTACATGGATAGTTGGTTTTCAAAACCTCAGAAGTCCATAGAATTGACTTTACAAACATTTCTGTATTAATGTTCATTTTGATTAGAGACCTGTTTGCTCCTGACAGTTTCCTGTCTTGGATTCTAAGAAGAAATTGAGCATCTTTGGAGTTACTCCAGTTGTGGTGAGACAGCCACTAGGCAAGAATTGCCTCTTTTCATCTAAGACAAATCACTGTCCAGAAAATTACACACTTGTGGAATAGTTGACTGATTATATCTGCCAAGACAGAGTAATCAGCCCTTAATAATTCTGCATCACTAGGTCTGTCAGATAATCCTAGGCCAGAAGACTGAAGATCGGATGCTCCAACATTTTGTAGACTGTCCAGGTGTTCAGAGGTCTCTATAAATTGGCTAAGTTTTAGAAGATATGCTTTGTGCTTACCATAATTTCAGTTAACTCAGTCATTCTGGATTTTTGATGGGGTTGAAGACTTATAAGCTCATAGCAAAGCCAGGCTATTTACTTTGAGAGAAAAGATTTGAGAGTATGGTTTTCAGCTGACATTCATTCTAAAGCTAAGAATAAAAGCCAGGTTCAGAACTAAGTCTTTTAGTTAGGAGGGATAACAGAGGTTCTGGTTTGTCAAAAAAACGACTGGGTATTAGGTCTTGTACCTTACTGACCCAAATTGCTATATTTATGCTCTAATTGAGAGAAAAGTTTTATTTTAACAGGAAGGGGGATATGTAGGAGGAGCTAAGGTGGAAGGAGTAAAGAAATGAAGAGGAGGAGTAAGGAGGAATAAGGAGAGGAGGAGGAGAAAAAGGAGGACCTAGGTGATGAGAGAGAGATGGGGGAACATGGAGGCAGATGTTTGCATGTCTTCGCCAGTCAAAGATAGTTGATATATATCTAGGTTGGGTATTGGGTTACACTTCTGATTGTATGGGCATCTTGTTATTGAGTATTACCAAACTTATAAAGCCTTTGGTTAACATTAAAAAATTGTATAAAAGCAAAAAAGAGAAGGGGGGATGGGATAGTTTTTTTTTTTTTTTTTTTTTTGGCAGGGAAAATGGGGAAAGGGGATGGCATCTGAAATGTAAATAAAGTAGCCAATATTTTTTTAAATAAAAGGTCCTATAAATTAATAACTTTCAATGATTGACCCAAATACACATATAGTTACTAAAGTTGATTTCTAAATGAATATTTGATGGTGCAAAAATCCTGGAAAAATATATTCATAAATTAAACCAATTCAACAAGAACATTCTTGTTGAAATATATTTTCATTAATAAAATTGATGAGAATTTCTATTTGCTGCAGCTTTTTGTGATAGAGTACTTCATTTAAACTCTTCATACTTGCTTCATAATGTGTAGACTGAAGATGGCAATAGTGTTAAATTTACTACATTAGCTTAAATAACTTAGAGTTAGTAACCATTTTAAAACTGTATTTTGTTACAATAAGTATACAAATGTACACCCTCAAGTTTTCTTTATGGTTCTAGTCACATATGTAGTAGAGGATGGCCTTGACAAGACACCAATAGAAGGAGAGTTCCTTGGTCCTGGGAAGGCTTGATGCCCCAGTTTGGGGGAATGCCAGGGTCGGGAGGCAGGAGTTAGGGTGATGAGTGGGTGAGCATACACATAGAAGCCTGGGGAGGGAGGATAAGATAGGGGTTTTCTGGATGGGAAACCAGGAAAGGAAATTTCATTTGAAATGTCAATAAATAAAATATCCAATAAAAAATATACATCTATCCTTCCAGTCTGAGCCTGTTCCCTGAGTAGATCTTGGGTGCTAGCTCAGAACCCAGGCCTACAATACCCAAAGGAGGGCTCCACTCCAAAGGTGCTCTAGCATGCCCAGGATCATAGGTGAGGAGGTCACAACATCTGCCCCAACATTGGGAGTAATTGGGACCATCAGGCTCCAGGAACACAATAACCCTCTCCTGGCCAGTGGCATGGGTTCCTTCCAGTCTGAGCTGGTATCTTGAGCAGACCTTGGGCTCTAGCTCCACACCCATTCCCACAAGACCCAAAAGAATCTCCATTCTCAGGTGCTCTTTTATGCCCAGGATCACAGGTGCTCTAACATGTCCAGGTTAATAGGATCACAGGATCTAAGGAGCTTGGTCACACCAGGATCTCAGGATCCCAGAGGAAGATTGACTCCCAGGAGCTTTGGCACACGCAGGATCTCAGGATCACCGAATCCAGAATCACATGATCACACAAACAGCAGGACTCTGAGGAGTTCTGACACAACCAGGATCACAAGAGGGAGAGGGTTCAGTCACAGACAGCAAGGGCAGGTAGAACTAGAGACAAACAAATGGCCAGAGGCAAGTATAAGAACATAAGCAACACAAAACAAGATTACTTGGCATCAACAGAACCCAGTTCTGACAAAATAGCAAGTCCTGAATATACCATTACACCTGAAAAGCAGGATTTGAATCTAAAATCACTTCTCATGATGATGACAGAGGACTTTAAGAAGGACATATATAACTACCTTAAAAAATTCAGGAGAACCCAGGTAAACAGGTAGAAGCATATAAAGAAAAAAAAACACAAAAATTTCTTAGGGAATTACAGGAAAACACAACCAAACAGGTGAATGAAGTGAACAAACCCATGTAGGGTTTGATCTCTTAAATGATCTCTTAAAATTAGTATCAAATGAATTCTGTTGGCATGTTTTTCCCACAGTGAAATAATAGTGTGCAATCTATTTTCCTTTTTAGTTTTCTGGCCTCTACTGCCTGGGCTGTAATTTTCTGAGACGTCAATATTAATTACTTTTCTTTTGTATGATAAAGTATCAGAAGCAAGGGAATTTTTTTTATTATTATTAGATATTTTATTTACACTTCAGATGGCATCCCCTATCCCCATTTCCCCACACCCCACCCCCTTAGGAAACCCATATCCCATGCCCCTTTTCCTTTTTGCATTTATACATTTTTTTTTAAAGAATGTTAATCATAGGCTTTATAAGTTTGGAATTGTTCAATCAGAGGTGTAACCCACTGAACGACTTAGATATAACAACTATCTTTGACTGGTGGAGATACATGAATATCTGCCTCCCTGTTTCCCCCCTCTTTCTCTCTTTCATCACCTAGCTTCTCTCCTTCTTCTTCTCCTCTTCTTACTCCTTTTCTTCCTCTCAGTACTCCTCCTACCTTATCTCCTCCTACACATCACCCTTCTTGTTAAAATGAAACTTTTCTCTCAAAATACAATTAGAGCATAATTATGCCAATTTGTACCAGTGAGGTACAGGATAGTCCTAATTCCCAGTCCATCCTTTTGTTGACTAACCAGCTCCTCTGACATCTATTCTAACTAGAACATTTAGTTCTGAACCTGGCTTTAGGATGAATGTTAGCTGACGACCATCCACTCAAATCTTTTCTCTTAAGGTCAATAGCTATATGTTTTCAACCCCATCAGAAATCCAGAATGACTGAGTTAACTATAATTGTGGGAAGCACAAATCGTAGTTTCTAAAACTTAGTCAATTTATAGAGACCTCTGAACACATGGACACTCGCTCTACTTCAAAACGTTGGAGCATCTGTTCTTCTGGCTTCTGGCCCAGGATCTTCTGACAGACCTTAGTGCTGCAGAATTATTAAGGGCTGATTACTCTGTCTAGGCAGATATAATCAGTTGACTATTCTGCAAGTGTGTCCTTTTCTGGACAGTAATTTGTCTGTAGAAGGAAAGTGGCAATTCTTGCCTAGTGGCTGTCTCACCACAACTGGAGTAACTCCAAGGATGCTCAATTTCTTCTTAGAATTTAACATAGGAAGCTGTCCGGAGCAGACAGGTCTCTATTGAAAATGAACATTAATACTGAAATGTTTGTCATGTCAATTCTAAGGATTTCTGATGTTTTGAAAGCCAGCTATCCATGTAAGGTAATCTGGACTGTTGCCTGTTAACTCCACTCAGCTATTTCTACATAAAACATAAAGAATACCCTTATAATAAACTCCAAGTCATGAATTTGCTATAGTCCCTTAACTCACAGGCTGACCATCTCAAATTAGTTAAAAAGAGTTAAAGAAGGACTGGGTCTAAGCTTTGTATTCCTAAATGTGTTATACTGGTACAATGCCTATGAGAGTAACAATATTTGTCTCACTCTTATATCATTAAGAAGCTCATGCCAATGAAAACCTTAAAATTTGTAAACAAAGTAAATTGGTGCCATTTAAGAATTTATATCTTCATCTTGATATTAATTATACAGATTTCTACTAATAGGTTATGGCTATGCAATAAACCCTAGCTAACTCTCTCTATTCTGACAAAACCACTACTTTTCCCTAGAGAGACAGCCCAACATTTACCACCATAGTCCCCTAGCCCAGGGAATAGGGGCGCTGACTCTTCATTAGCTTCTTCAAGCTGATTATGGGCATTGAGATATTAGAAGAGGAGTGGGGGGGAGAGCAAATTGACAATCCTCTGATGCTGTGTCTTCGATGCCTCCAGATGGAATTCCCGGACGTCAGAGGTTTGAGCAGGTCTGCCCAGCTTGCTTGTTGAGTAGATACACCAAGGCTGATCATTCTGCAATATACAATTCTCAAAACAAATTTTAGTATCAAGATAGGTTTTTTTTTTTTTTTTTTTTTTTTTTTTTGGAGGGCTGACATTTTATTAAGATTGTTGGTTCTACTCGCTTTTCTATTTTTTCCCCTCTCTTATTGGATATAATATTTACATTTCAAATTTTATCCCCTTACCATATTTCCCCCACCACCCAGGAACCCCTTATCCCATCCCCCCTTCTCCTGCTTCTATGAAGGTGTTTATCCACCTACCCCAGCCCCCCTCCCCACCCTCAGATTCCCCCCCTCAGTGCTCAGCCTTCAGGGTACCATTGACCTTGTCTCCCACCTATGTCCAACAAGGCCATCCTCCCCTACATATACTGCTGGAGTTATGTGTCTCTCTATATGTGCTCCTAGGCTGGTGGTTTAGACCCTGGGGAGCTCTCGCTGGTTGGTATTATTGCTCTCCTCACCAAGCCACCAGCCCTTAAGGTTCCTTCAATTTACTCTCTATCTCCTCCATTGGGAACCTTTGATCAGATTAATGGATAGCTGTGGGTATCTGTCTCTGGATATGTCAGACTCTAGGAGACCTCTAAGGAGACAGCCTTATCAAGCTGCTGTCAGCTTTCCCATCCTGATATCCCTATCAGCGTCTATTTTTGGTGACTGCCCATGGAATGAATACCCAGACGGAATGGTCTCCCTACAACCCCCCGTTCAGATTCTGACCCACACTTTGTCTCCATATTTGCTCCCTTGGGTATTTAGTTACTCCTTCTAAGAAAGACCTAGGCATCCTCACTTGTTCTTTCTTCTTCATGAGCTTCATGTCGTCTGGTAGTTGAATCTTTGTTGTTTCAATTTTTTGGGCTAATCTCCGCTTATCAGTGAGTAAATACCATGTGTGTTCTTTTGTGATTGGGTTACCTCACTCAGGATGATATTTTCTAGTTCCATCCATTTACCTAAGAATTTCTCAAATTCATTATTTTTAATAGCTGAGTAATATTCCATTGTGTAAATGTACCACATTTTTTGGATCCATTCCTCTGTTGAAGAACATCTGGGTTCTTTCCAGCTTCTGGCTATTATAAATAGGGCTGCTATGAACATAGTGGAGCATATGTCTTTGTTATTTGTTGGGGCATTTTCTGGGTATATGCCCAGAAGTGGTATAGCTGGGTCCTCAGGTAGTGCTGTGTCCAATTTTCTGAGGAACTGCCAGACTGACTTCCAAAGTGGTTGTACCAGCTTGCAACCCCACCAACAATGCAGGAGTGTTCCTCTTTCTTCACATCCTCGCCAGCATCTACTATCACCTGAGTTTTTGATCTTAGCCATTCTGACTGGTGTCAGGTGGTATCTCAGTGTTGTTTTGATTTGCATTTTCCTGATGACTAAGGATGTTGAGCATTTCTTAAGGTGCTTCTCGGCCATTCGAGTTTCCTCAGTTGAGAATTCTTTGTTTAGCTCTGTACCCCATTTTTAATGGGGTTATTTTGTTGTTTGGTGTCTAATTTCTTGAGTTCTTTGTAAATATTCGATATTAGCCCCCTATCGGATGTAGGATTGGTAATGATCTTTTCCCAATCTGTTGGTTGCCATTTTGTCTTGTTGACAGTGTCCTTTGCCTTACAGAAGCTTTGCAATTTGATGAGGTCCCATTTGTCGATTCTTGATCTTAGAGCATAAGCCATTGGTGTTCTGTTCAGGAACTTTTCCCCTGTGCCTAGGTATTCGAAGGTCTTCCCCAACTTCTCTTCTAATAGTTTCAGTGTACCTGGCTTTATGTGAAGGTCCTTTATCCACTTGGAGTTGAGCTTTGTGCAAGGGGATAAGAATGGATTAATTTGCATTCTTCTACATATTGACCTCCAGTTGAGCCAGCACCACTTGTTGAAAATGCTGTCCTTTTTCCACTGGGTGGTTTTAGCTCCCTTGTCATAAAGTGACCATAGGTATGCGGGTTCATTTCTGGGTCTTCAATTCTGTTCCATTGATCGTCCTTTCTGTCTCTGTACCACTACCAAGCAGTTTTTTATCACTACTGCTCTGTAGTACAGTTTGAGGTCCGGAATGGTGATTCCCCCAGAGGTTCTTTTATTGTTGAGAATAGTTCTCGATATCCTAGGTTTTTTTGTTATTCCAAATGAATTTGTAAATTGCTCTTTCTATCTCTATGAAGAATTGATTTGGAATTTTGATGGGTATTGCATTGACTCTGTAGATTGCTTTTGGCAGGATAGCCATTTTTACTAAATTAATTCTGCCAATCCAGGAGCATGGAAGATCTTTCCATCTTCTGAGATCTTCTTCAATTTCTTTCTTCAGAGACTTGAAGTTCTTGTCATACAGATCTTTCACTTGCTTTGTTAGATTCACTCCAAGATAATTTATTTTATTCGTGGCTATTGTGAAGGGTGTCATTTCCCTGATTTCTTTCTCTGCCTGTTTATCCTTTGAATAGAGGAAGGCTACTGATTTGTTTGAGTTGATTTTATATCCAGCCACATTGCTAAAGTTGTTTATCAGGTTTAAGAGTTCTCTGGTGGAAGTTTTAGGTTCACTTAAGTATACTATCATATCATCTGCAAATAGTGAAATTTTGACTTCTTCCTTTCCTATCTGTATCCCTTTGACTTCCTTTTGTTGTCTAATTGCTCTAGCTAAGACTTCCAGTACTATATTGAATAGGTAAGGTGAGAGTGGGCAGCTTTGCCTAGTCCCTGATCTTAGTGGGATTGCTTCAAGTTTCTCTCCATTTAGTTTGATGTTGGCTACTGGCTTACTGTATATTGCTTTTACTATGTTTAGATATGGGCCTTGAATTCCTGATCTTTCCAAGACTTTTAACATGAAGGGATGTTGAATTTTGTCAAATGCTTTCTCAGCATCTAGTGAGATGACCATGTAGTTTTTCTCTTTGAGTTTATTTATGTAGTGGATTATATTGATGGATTTCCGAATATTGAACCATCCCTGCATTCCTGGGATAAAGCCTACTTGATCTTGATGGATAATTGTTTTGATGTGTTGTTGGATTCGGTTTGCGAGAATTTTATTGAGTATTTTTGCATCAATATTCATAAGCGAGATTGGTCTGTAGTTCTCTTTTTTTGTTGGGTCTTTCTGTGGTTTATGTATGAGTGTAATGGTAGCTTCATAGAATGAATTGGGTAGTGTTCCTTCTGTTTCTATTCGATGGAATAGCTTGAAGAGGATTGGTATTAGGTCTTCCTTGAAGGTCTGAAAGAATTCTGCACTGAAACCATCTGGCCCCGGACATTTTTTGGTGGGAAGATTTTTAATGACTGTGTCTATTTCTTTAGGCATTATGGGACTGTTTAGATGGTTTATCTGCTCCTCGTTTAACTTTGGTACCTGGTATCTATCTAGAAAATTGTCCATTTCCTCCAGATTTTCTAATTTTGTTGAGTATAGGCCTTTGTAGTAGGATCTAATAATTTTTTTAATTTCCTCTGTTTCTGTTGTTATGTCTCCCTTTTCAGTTCTGATTTTATTAATTTGAATGCTGTCTCTGTGCCCTTTGGTTAGTCTGGCTAAGGGTTTGTCTATCTTGTTGATTTTCTCAAAGAACCAGCTCCTGGTTTTGTTGATATTTTGTATAGTTCTTTTTGTTTCGACTTGGTTGATTTCAGCCCTGAGTTTGATTATTTCCTGCCGTTTACTCCACTTGGGTATACTAGCTTCTTTTTGTTCTAATGCTTTCAGGTTTGCTGTCAAGTTGTTAATGTATGCTCTTTCCACTTTCTTTTTGTGAGCACTTAGAGCTATGATTTTTTCTCTTAGTACTGCTTTCAATGAGTCCCACAAATTTTGATATGACGTGTCCTCATTTTCATTTAAATCTAAAAAGTCTTTAATTTCTTTCTTAATTTCTTCCTTGACCAAGTTATCATTGAGTAGAGCATTGTTCAGTTGCCAAGTGTATGTCGGTTTTCTGTTGTTTTTGTCCATGTCAAAGACAAGTCTTAATCCATGGTGGTCTGATAAGGTACTGGGGATTATTTCAATCTTTTTGTATCTGTTGAGGCCTGTTTTGTGACCAATTATATGGTCTATTTTCGAGAAGGTACCATGAGGTGCTGAGAAGAAGGTATATTCTTTTGTTTTAGGATGAAATGTTCTATAGATGTCAGTTAAGTCCAATTGGTTCATAACTTCTGTTAGTTTCATTGTGTCTGGATTTAGTTTCTGTTTCCATGATCTGTCCATAGCTGAGAGTGGGGTGTTGAAATCTCCCACTATTATTGTTTAGGGTTCAATGTATGCTTTAAGTTTTAGTAAAGTGTCTTTTATGTATATGGGTGCCCTTACATTTGGGGCATAGATGTTGAGAATTGCAAGTTCCTCTTGGTACATTTTTCCTTTCATGAATATGAAGTGTCCTTCTTTATCTTTTTTGATTACTTCTGGTTGAAAACTGATTTTATTTGATATTAGAGTCGATACTCCAGCTTGTTTCTTGGGACCATTTGCTTTGAAGATTGTTTTCCAACCTTTTACTCTGAGGTAGTGTCTGTCCTTTCCACAGAGGTGCGTTTCCTGAATGCAGCAAAATGTTGGGTCCTGATTACGTTTCCAGTCTGATAGTCTATGTCTTTTTACTGGAGAATTGAGTCCATTGATATTAAGAGATATTAAGGAGAATTGAGTGTTGTTTCCTGTTATTGGCAGTGGAGATATGTTTGTGTAGCTACCTTCTTTTACAGTTTTTGGAAGATTACTTTCCTGCTTTTTCTAGGTTGTAGTTTCCCTCCTTGTGATGGAGTTTTCCACCAATTATCCTTTGAAGTGCTGGGTTTCTGTTGCGATACTGTGTAAATTTGGATTTGTCATGGAATATTTTGGTTTCTCCATCAATAATGATTGACAGTTTTGCTGGGTATAGTAGTCTGGGCTGACATTTATGTTCTTTTAGGGTCTTTATGATATCGGTCCAGGATCTTCTGGCTTTTATGGTCTCTGGTGAGAAGTCTGGTGTAATTCTTATAGGTCTGCCTTTATAATCTACTTTGCCTTTTTCCCTTACTGCTTTTAGTATTTTTTCTTTGTTTTGTACATTTGATGTTTTGACTATTATGTGGCGGGAAGTATTTCTTTTCTGGTCTAAACTATTTGGAGTTCTGTAGGCTTCTTGTATATTTATGGACATCTCTTTCTTTAGGTTAGGGAAGTTTTCCTCTATAATTTTGTTGAGGATATTTACTGGTCCTTTAAGTTGGGAGTCTTCCCCCTCATCTATTCCTATTATCCTTAGGTTTGGCCTTCTCATTGTGTCTTGGATTTCTTGTATATTTTGGGTTAGTAGCTTTTTGTATTTTGCATTTTCTTTGACAGTTGTGTCCATGTTTTCCATGGTATCTTCTGCACATGAGATTCTCTCTTTCATCTCTTGTATTCTGTTGGTAATACTTGTGTCTATGACTCCTGATCGTTTTTTTAAGTTTTCTATCTCCAGGGTGTTCTCCCTTTGTGATTTCTTTATTGTTTCTACTTCCATTTTTAGATCCTGCATGGTTTTGTTTAATTCCTTCTCCCGTTTGGTTGCATTTTCTTGCAATTCCTTAAGGGATTTTTGTGTTTCCTCTCTAAGGGTTTCTATCTGTTCTTTGAGAGTGTTATTTATGTCTTTCTTAAAGTCCTTTATCATCATCATGAGAAGTGATTTTAAATCTGAATCCTGCTTTTCTGGTGTGATGGGGTGTTCAGGGCTTGCTATGATGGGGGAACTGGGTTCTGATGATGCCATGTAACTTTGGTTTCTGTTGCTTACGTTCTTGTGCCTGCCTTTTGCCATCTGGTTAATTCTAGTGCTACCTGTACTTCTGTCTCTGATTGAAGCCTGTCTTTCCAGTTGTCTCGTTTGTGTTTGGTATTCTAGGAGTCCAGATGTCTCTGTGATTTTTTCCAGCTGCCCTGATTACAGTGGTATCTCTAGGATGCCTCAGAATATGGTGCCTCCAAGGTAGCAGTCCAGCTAGATGTCTGCTGTTCTGGGTGCAGTGTCTCCTCTTGGATATCTCAGGATATGTTGTCTGACACTCTGAGTTCAATTGTTCCTCTGTGGCTCTGGGTTGTGTGGACCTTCCAGTATGTCTAAGGCGGGATCCGGGGTTCACACAACTGCAGACCTGGTAGAGGTCTGGTCCGGGCGTCAGACCCGGTAGATGGGCAAAAGGGGGTGCTAGCCGGCAGGGGTGGGGGGGTGAGGGGTATCTGCTGGAATACTGAGCACTCAGGGCACCCAGCTATGAGCTCAGGGTAGTATGTGGGTTTTCCTACCTAAAGCTGGTTGCGGGATCTGTGGATCCCCCAGAATGTGTCTGGTGGAATCCGGGGTGCACTCACCCGCAGGCCTCAGACCAGAGGAGAGGCAAGTGGCAGAAGGGGCATGCTAGCACTGGCTATGGGTTCTATGGATCCCCCAGAATGTGTCTGGCAGAATCTGGGGTGCACTCACCCGCAGGCCTCAGACCGGAGGAGGGGCGAGCGGCGGAAGGGGCGTGCTAGCACTGGCTATGGGTTCTATGGATCCCCCAGAATGTGTCTGGCGGGATCCGGGGTGCACTCACCCGCAGGCCTCAGACTGGAGGAGGGAAGCAAGGGAATTTATAAAAGAAAGTTTCAATTGGGTTTATGATTTCAAAGGCTTATAGTCCATCAATGCAGAACAAAGGAATGGTGGCAAGAAAAGCTGGAAGCCCAGTTCTAAGAAATAGAAGTAGAAACTTTTTACTTCCTTATTGTCTTCTACGCTTAGCTTCAGTTGAAACCAATAATTTATTATCTTTCATTTTTATGTGTATTTTGTGCTTTTAAGCACAAATTCTCATGAGGCTTTCTATTTGTCTCAAAATATTTAGTGAGCAACATTTGCTCATATTGCTTTTGATTATTATTCTCTCTTTTAAATTATAGAAGAACTAGAGACTTTAATAAAATTTATCATTTTTTCAGCTTTTAATAATATTTTAAATATATATTTTGAAATTTCATACATTATTTAATGTATCTTCTTTCAGTGTCCTAGATTCAAATCCTGTTGCTTTCCAGTACATCACCCTCCCAACTTCATGTCTGTTTACATAATCATCTTTCTAGGTTTGATTTTCAGTTTGATTTACTTGTATTGAGACAAAATATTTTATGGTTTCTGTAATTCTGAATTTGTTTCTGTTAGAATTGTGATCATTGAAAACAATGTTCATTTTATTCTTGTAGAATGTGTTGTTTCAAATACAATGTATAAGTTCTGGTGACTAATTTTGTTGCTCAGTTCTTCAGTATTCCCTAATTAGCAGCATTGTTAATTTTTACTTTATTTTAAACTGTACAGTTGATATGTCTTTAATTCTATCACTTAAAGCAATATGCTACTTTCTTCTTTCTTTCAGAGATTCAAAAGAAAACAAATACTCCTTGCATTTGAATTAATTATGCTCTGACTGATTATACATATTCCCTTACGTATTTTGTGTCTCTGGTTTTTACATATTTAAATTTGACATATTTTAAGCTGGAATTTTTCTGTAGCCTATATTAGAATTTTTCCAGCTTACTATATCTTTAGGTTTATGTTTTCAGCCAAAATTGGTAATTAGCATCATGATTTCTTAGATAATTATTTTACATCTGCATATTGTTATCCTTCCAAAATAAAAAATATGAGACTTAAATCATTTACTATCCTAGAAGTCTTTGAAGTTTTGCTTATTTTTTCAGTTATTTAGTCTCTTATATTCATCTCATAGTTCAATCTTATTCTTAATATTTTCATTCTCTTAATTCCATTATTGAGTATTTCCAACAACTTTTTAAAATTTTATGTATTTTTAAATCTATAATTTCTTTCTTTTCTTTTATTTGATATTTTCTTTGTTTACATTTCAAATGTTATTTCCTTTCTATTGTATTTTTCTATTTCTTTGATAAAAACTACTATATTTATGTTTTTCCAATAAAGGTTTCAGTTATGACTATATAAATTTAGGATAACCAATTTGAAGATTTTGTCTGATAATTGAAATCAGACTTGAACTTGCTCTTGTCTAATCAATTATACATTCTAATTAGATATATGTTTTAGTAATGTGTAAGTTTGGTTACATCTTAAATACATCTTATTATGTTATGTAACATTTCTAAAAATATCTCTAGATGAGTTTTTTTGTTTTTCTGGTTAAATCCACAACATGGATTTGAAATGAATATCTCCAACTGTCATATCTAAATCTGCATATTTAACAATTGTTTCATTATCTTTATATAGGCTTCCACTTCTATATTTTAATTTTAATCATAATTTGATATCCAGTGTTCTTTAATAGTTTGTTTTTATTTTGCTTGGTCGCTTTCAGGTATATATTTGCAAAGATAATCTCAACCTTGCCTTCTCTATGTGGTTTGGAGATAGACAAATTCAGCCTGTGGATCTCTGTGAAGGAGGCCTTCTATTGCTAGCTTATTTCTGAGTCATGGTGGTGTTTGGTCCCAGTCATCAGTCATTTTATTCAACAAAGAAAGCTTTTTTTGTCCTGCTTTCTTATGCAATGAAAGATATTAAGTTATGCTTAACTAGGGTTATTTTCTTTTGTTTGTTTAGAGTATCTAGAGACATTAGAGCACATATTTTAAAAAAAAAAAGTCCAGGACTACCAAACAAGTCTTCCTTGATCTTTTCATATTTCAAAGGATTCCTGCTGTTGTCTAATGAATTATTTCCAAGAATTACAGCTGCATTTAGTAGGGAAGAAGAAAATGAGACAACTTACTTCATTTCTGGACCTAAAAATTGTAAATTTCTCTAAAACAGGTTTTGGAAAACTTAGATTTTTAATAGTTTCTTACAGGAATAGTTGTAAGCTGTCCAGGGAAAATGTTGAACAAATTCCTGATTAGAATAAATGAGAACTAGAATGGGCATGAAAACCCAAATGGTAACACACATCCAAATCCCAGTGTAAATTTAGGTTCATTTAAATGACAGGCATAATAGACAACTTTGTTTATTATATGGGTAATAGATACTGAAGAATTAGTAAGTCCTAAAATGTCCTGAAATCCTTGTAAAGATTTATGGAAACAATGTCAGATACCATGTAATTAGGGTAATATGGCAACAAATAGGAGGTATTTGACTATCTTATTTTAGAGACAAAATCTATATCAAATCATTTACTAATTTATGAATATTCTCACCACCTGTTTATACTTACAGAAGTGTATAAACACAAATATTTATGAGAAAACATTTTACCAAGTTTGGGAATTAATTAGAACTGCCATAAACACGATCTGTACAAATTGGTTGCTTTAATCCACAAATATGAAGAAAAATCTCTGAAAATTAAGTATGCTCCCCAATTTTGTTATATTTGTTTTTAAAAATTAATTGGGATATTCATATAAAAATAGATAAAACTAAACAGTATTATGTAAAGCAAAGAAAGCTTTACTCAGCAAGATAAATATAACATTTTCACTAACAGGCAGGATGTAAATAGAAATGAGCATAGATTTATATTAAATGAATGTAGAAACGGTATTATGTTTCTAAAAGAAGATTGTTAAAGGGAGGTGGACCAAGAGAGGGAATAGGAAGTGTGTCAAAAAGAAAATAATGGAAAAAGTTATGTAGAATAAGCTGATCAACCATTCAAAGGTATTTGAATCAGATGCTAATAGATGAATATGATGATATATGTATGGATATTTCACATTAAAATTTTATGCTACCTAAAAGTTAATAAAAAGTAAATAAATAGAAAACTGAAGAAGATGACTATGAAAGTTATAGCTATCAAAACTACAATATATTCAACTTTCCTAGAAGAGTATTCTGATTCTCTACATTTGTTTATACATATATTTGTTTTTATTTAACATAGTACAGTATAATCATTAATTAAATAAACTATGAAAAACTCCACATAAATATTTTAAAATATTAATTGGCACGTATAGCCAGAGATATACTAGCACATTCTACAATAACGTTTGAATTATATGCTGTCATCAAATTAAAGAACGCAACAGTTTAGATTCTAAACAAGCAATGAAGAGGCAATGTCAAGTTACATAGACTAATGGCCCTATCCAGACTATGTAAAGCATAAAAATCAAGTAGTGCCTGTGGGAGAGTCTGTGGATTAGTATGCTTGACATTCAGTTTTAACTGAAAAACAGAAACTCATAGGACCCAAAGATGGATGATAAAAATGCATAAATTACCTATTCATTTTTCATTTGCAAGAATAATGAAATAATCTATACAAAAATTTATGAAAAACATTTGCTTCTCTAATTTTTATATAAACATAAAATAATCATGTGAATTTATTCAGAAGACTATAGTTATAGTGCTCAAGAGCAAAAAATTATTATTGCTAAATATAAAAACAAAAGGGAATATCAGTATCTCCTATCTAAGAGAAAAGTCCACCTCAGTTGAAATGTCATAGTCATTAGCTTTTCTTCTATTAAAACAACCAACCTAAAAGAAAAACTATGTGGTCTTGGTAGTTTTCCTATCCTTGAGATTATGAGAATATGTTCTCTAAGTTTCACATGCAAACACATTTGTATGTGTTTTCAGATTAGAGTTCCCTATGGAAAGTATCCCTTAAGAAAACATGCCTGTGTGGTATTAACATTTAATGAATATTGAATTAACATTTAATCCATTTGGAATGACATTCACAGTTTTACTGTTATGAAAATAGAACAGAATTATATGCTTATTTCAGCCTCACGAATACTAAAAGTAGAATGATACACAGAAAATTGGCATAATCTTTGCACAATGATAACATGAAAAATTGTAAAACATTTAATTAAAAATAAAATTACTTAAACCTAAGTCGTACATAATTCTGTAGCAGCCTGTATATGTTCTCTTTTATATATACACTTTACAAAATGCATATTACAAAATATAGGAGACCAAAAATAATAGGTAACCATACCATTTTCATTCCCAATTTTTATTTCTGTACATAAGAAAGCAGAAGGTAGATACATTTACTATTTAACTTGTAAAGAATTACTGAATCTTATGAATTCACAGGTCTAACTGCTTAAAATCTATCATCTATCATTTAACATCAAGCAAGTCATCTAGGTATATATCATCTGTTTATCTATCTTTACACATATTTGTTCAAAAATAAGTACTTGAGAAATACAAGTTAGAAAAGCATTCATTTTGCCTTCTTATCCACCCTAAAGTTACTACTAAAATGTGAACAAACTGCATATTTGTGACACATAAATTTTAATGAATAAATGAAGTTCATTTCTCTGACTTGTAAAATTTTAGCAAAACTTTTATTAGTAAGTTACATCATTCTTGCATAGAATTTAGACTATTTCTTTATATTTAAAGAAGCATATCGCTCATTTAACTTTCAGTTTCTGTTTATTTTCTATAACACCTGCCATAATGATAAACTACAATAGGAAATATTGTTTTTTAATAACGTTACTCATTTTTAAATTAAAATACTGTTTATTATGTATGTTATTCAATATAATAACTATAATTATCAACCTTTTGGTGTTTTATACATTAACCAGAACTCACTATTTTGAGTGTAAGCTTCTTAATTTAAATAGAAATTTTATGAACACTCCCAGGATCACTGGGAAGGAGGCCACAACATCTGCCCCAAAACCAGGAGTAACTGGGACACCCAGGCTTCAGAAACTCAGGAACCCTGGCCTGGCCAGTAGTACAGGTTCCTTCCAGTCTTAGCCTGTTTCCTGAGCAGACCTTGGTCTCTGGCTCTGCACCCAGTCCCACAACACCCAGAGAAATATCGACTCCCAGGTGCTTTAACACACCCAGTATCACAGGATCATAAGATCACAGAGGAAGCTCAATTCCAAGGAGATTGGACACACCAGGGAGCACTGGATCTCTGACACATTCAAGATCAAAGCTGAGGATACAACATTTTTCCCAGCACACAGCATAACTGAGACCACCACAGAAACCAGAAAACATAAACCCCCACCCAGCCGGAGGCACAGGTTCCTTCCAATTTGCATCTGTGACTAGAGCAAGCCCAGGACTTTGGCTTCCCACCCACCTCTGCAACTCCCAGAGAAAGCCTGACTCCTAGGAACGCTGACACAACAGGATCTCAGAAGCTTGTTCACACCAGAAAATTGAGGATCCCAGAGGCAGCTTGACTACCAGGTGTTCTGACAAACCCAAGACCACAGGATCACATAATCACAGGATCACAGAGACAGCTGGAGTTTGAGGTGTTCTGACACACCCAGAATCACAGAAAGGACAGCCTCCAGTCAGAGACAGCAAGGGCAGGTATCACTAGAGATAACCAGATGGCTAAAGGCAAGCTGAAGAAAATAAGCAACAGAAACCAAGGCTACTTGGCATCATCAGAACCCAGTTCTCCCACCACAGCAAGTCCTGGATATCCCAGCACACTGGGAAACCAAAATTCAGATTTAAAATCACTTCTCATGATGATGATAGAGGACTTTAAGAAGCACATAAATAACTCCCTTAAAGAAGTACAGGAGAACACAGGTAAAAAGGTAGAAGAGCTTACAAATTAAACACAAAAATCCCTTTAAAAATTACAGAAAACCACAACCAAATAGGAGAAGGAATTGAACAAAACCATCCAGGATCTAAAAACAAAAATAGAAACAATAAAGTAATCACAAAAATGACAAACCTGGAGATAGAAAACCTAGGAAAGAGCTCAAGAGTCATAGATGCAAGCATCAACAACAGAATACAAGACACAGAATCTCAGGTGCAGAAGATACCATAGAAAACATTGACACAACAGTCAAAGAAAATGCAAAAAGTGAAAAATCTCCTAACCCAAAACATCCAAGAAATCCAGGACAAAATGAGAAGATGAAAACAAAGGATAATAGGTATAGAAGAGAGCAAAATCCCCAACTTAAAGGACAAGTAAGTATCTTCAACAAAATTATGGAAGAAAACTTCCCTAACCTAAAGAAAGATGTGCCCCTGAACATAAAAGAAGCCTACAGAACACCAAATAGACTGGACCAGAAAAGAAATTCCTCCCATCACATAATAATCAAAACAACAAATTGACAAAACACAGAAAGAATATTAAAAGCAGTAAGGGGGAAAGGTCAAGTAACATATGAAAGCAGACATATTAGAATTATACCCTACTTCTCACCAGAAACTATAATACCAGAAGATCCTGCGTAGATGTCATACAAACCGTAAGAGAAGAGAAATGCCAGCCCAGGCTACTACACCCAGCAAAACTCTCGATTACCATAGATGGAGAAACCAAAGTGTTTCATGACAAAACAAAATTTATACAATATGTTTCCACAAACCCAGCCCTAAAAAGAATAATAGATGGAAAACTCTAAAACAACAAGGGAAACCACACCCTAGAACAAGCAAGAAAGTAATATTCTTTTGACAAACCCAAAAGAAGATAGCCACACATAATTCCACCTCTAACAACAAAAATAACAGGAAGCAACAATACTTTTCCTTTGTAACTCTTAATATCAATGGACTCAACTCACCAATAAAAAGACATAGCCTAACACACAGGATAAATAAACATGACACAGCATTTTGTTGCATAAAGGAAACACACCTTAGTGACAAAGACAGACACTACCTCAGAGTAAAAGGTGGAAAAATATTTTGAAGAAAGTAGTCCCAAGAAACAAGGAAGAATAGCTATTATAATATTGAATAAAATTGACTTTTATCCAAAAGTTATCAAGAAAGTTAAGGAAGGACACCTCATACTCATCTAAAGAAAAACCTAACAAATAAACTCACAAATTTGAATATCTATACTCCAAATACAAGGGCAACCATATTAAAAAAAAATACTTTACTAAAGCTCAATGCACACAATGCACCTCACACAATAATAGTGGGGGATCTCTACATCCCACTCTTAGCAATGGACAGATCATGGAACCAGAAACTAAACACTGACACAGTGAAACTAACAAAAGTTATGAACCAACTGGATTTAACAGAAATCTATTGAACATTTCATCCTAAAACAAAAGAATATACCTTCTTCTCAGCACCTCATAGTACTTCTCAAAAACTGACCATATAATTGTTCACAAAACAGGTTTCAACAGATACAAGAAGTTTGGAATAATCCCATGCATCCTATCAGATCACTATAGACTAAGGCTGGTCTTGAATAACAACAAAAACAACAGAAAGCTCAAATAAATGGAAGCTGAACAACACTCGACTCAATGATAACTTGGTCGAGGAAGAAACAAAGAAAGAAATTAAACACTTTTGATAATTTAGTTAAAATGAAGGCAAAATATACCCAAAGTTATGAGATACAATGAAAGTAGTGCTAAGAGGAAAACTCATAGCAATAAGTGTCTCAAAAAAAAAAAAAAAAAAAGCACACCCTGGAGAGAGCATACACTAGCAACTTGACAGCACACCTGAAAACTCTAGAACAATAAGAAGGCAAATACACCCAAAAGGAGTAGATGGCAGGAAACCTTCAAACACAGGGTCAAAATCATACCAGTAGAATGAAAAAGAACTATACAAAGAATCAACAAAACAAGGAGCTGGTCCTTTGAGAAAATCAAAAACATAGATAAACCCTTAGACAGACTAACCAGAGGGCACAGAGGCAGTATCCAAATTAACAAGATCAGAAATGAAAAGAGAGACATAACAATGGAAACCGAGGAAATTCAAAAAATAATCACATCCTACTACAAAAGCATATACTCAACAAAATTGTAAAATATGAATAAAATCGACAATTTTTTAGACAAATACAGGTACCAAATTTAAATTAGTATCAGATAAACCATCTAAAAGTCCCATAACACCTAAAGAAATAGCAGCAATCATTAAAAGTCTCACAACAACAACAACAACAAAAACAAGATAAATACAGAGGCGAATGCTCACAGCCAACCATTGGACATTGCATAGGGTCACCAGTGGAAGAGTTAGAGAAAGGACTGAAGGAGCTGAAGGAGTTTGATACCTAATAGGAAGAACAATAATATCAATGAACCAGACCTCCCAGAGCTCCCAGGGACTAATCTACCAACCAAAGTGTATACACATGGAGGGACTTATGGCCCCAGTTACATATGTATCAGAGGATGGCCTTGTTGGTCATCAATGACAGAAGAGGCCTTTAGTCCTGTGAAGGCTGGATACCCCAGTGCAGGGGAATACAGCAGGAGTCGGTGGGTGGGTAGGTTAACAGTTCTCATAGAAGTAGAGGGATGGGACACTGTATAGGGTGTTTCTATGGAGACCCAGGAAAGTTTGTAACATTTTAAATGTAAATAAAGAAAATATCCAACAACAATAAAAAGAAGGCCCATGGCTACTAAAAATCCCAAGCCTGGTAAGGTTATGCAGTGCTAAAACCCAGAAAATGGGTAACAAATTAAAATGTGTTTATAAACAAAAAACATGTGATGTAAGTTCAAGTAAAGGATCACTGTCATGACCTATCTACTTGCCTATTTGGGATTCATAGATAAACTTAAGTGTTTTGTAGAACCATCAAAGGACAGCCTGTTTTCTGGTTGAGTACCATACTAGCTGGAAACTGCTGGAGACCCCAGGTGATCCTGAGGGGCCCCAGGTGAGACTCAGGTGACCATAAGGGATGGCATGAGTTTTGACCCACTACTAGACTCCAGGCTCCTGACATGAGGCCTCAGACCTCCAGAGAGTGGGGTACTTCAATCATGTAGGACAACATCCACTAGCCACTCCACAGGTAGAGGGTGTGACTACAAGCCACAGAGCCTCAAGACAGATCTTCATATTAATGAGGTACCTAAAGGCCAGAGGAGCATAGCCAATTAAACATTCTTTACCAGACTCTCCTCTTTATGAAAGGCGTTTAATCTCAGCCCTACCCTAAAAATACTGGGGTATAGTTTTTATCCACTTTCTGCCATGAAAATAAACATCTTAAGACCATGGACTGTTTTTCTTCTTTGGGACCTGCCATTGGGAAGAGTGGAGACGTTTTTGCCTATAGACTCACTGTCTAATTTCTTGTATAAGACTTCTCTGCATTTCCAGCCCTGGAGACCACCAATCCAAGCAAGCAAGCACGCCAAGGGAGTAGCCACCACACTGCCAAAGGAGACTTTCATCACTTTGGGACACAGCTGGATCTCAACTCTCTCTCTCTTCCCTTCAGCTGCAGGCAAATCTAGCCTGTATGGCCCCATTTTGGTTTTGGTCCTTTCATGGCCCCCCAGTGGTGTCTGGGAGCTCACGAGCCTGAGAACTAGCTGGTCCCCGGCTGCCTTTTGGTCCGGGGATCCCCAAGCCAAGACCTCTGGCTCCTCATGGGAACTCAGACTGTGATCCCCAGCCTTGAGGTGCTGGCATGGGGAGAATTCAATCAACGTTGTATGCCTCTGCCTCTCTGAGCAGAGGCCCTAGCCCTTTGGTTGGGGGCAGGCACAAGACCCACCCATCAACCCAGGCATGCACGACAACCCAGAAGTGTTTAACACACTAAATGAGTAATTCACAAAAGCCTGACCATTTGTCCAATACAATGAAATCAATTATCATTCTGGAAACAATGAATATGAATTTTTTAAGGTTATAGATAAACACAATCTTGAGAGAGCTGTTTGTTTTGGGTAAAATTTCCAGGTTCTTCTACATTAATATGGGAAATTCAAGAAATAGAAACTTGTAGCATCTATTCACATTGCATAGGTAAGTTCAGAGAAAGTGAATGTATATATGTTTAATATTCATCTAATTTTCTCTACCTTTTTATAGTCATGTTGCAACCTATAGTGGGTTAATTCTACCTACATCAATTAAGCTAATTAAGACATTACACCAAAGAAATAACCCCAAGATAACAAGATTTAAACAATCTCTCAAGGAGATTTTTTTCCAAGTGTTTGAAATTGTGTTAAATCAAAAATTAAAAATTGCATTACAGGAGTTTTAGTTGAAAGTATATAAGGCTTTGTTAAAAAAAGGCTGAGAATAAAACATGCCCCTTGAGAAAGCATCTTCAATCTCAGTAGTCAAGTAAACAGTGTCTTTGACATAACTTTGTTAAATCATTATGAGAAAATATATTAAAAAATAGCCTTTGCTTTATATTTTTATTTTATGAGAAGGTCATACATACATACTATATTTACATAATTTCCACCTTTTCTTCTCCCCCTCCAAGTCTACTTCTGAATCCTCTCAAATTCATGATCTCATGACCTGTTCTTACTTATTATTCTTACACACACACACAGACACACACACACACTTAAAAAACGTATAATATTCTGATTCTTTATTATTATGTATTATTATGTGTGTTGAAAGCTGATAACTTGGGATTGGATAACCTATAATAGAACTCATTCCTAGAGAACTCTGATTATCTTTTTCTATGATGCGTGTAAAATTTATCTTTTTATATTTTCATAATTATTATATCATCACCAGGCTTTAATGAAGGAATTACAAAGATTAGTGGGCAATGATAATACAGATTTAAAACACTTTGAAATGGTTCTTCTTCATTTCTAAAATTTGAAATTTATCAACTTTTGTTTGTCTAAATTTAAAATAGTTTGGCATTTAAAATTATAAGGTTATGTTTACATTTCAAAATAAATCAAAATTTGACCCAATGTATAGATCAATATTTTTTTTTATTTTTATGGTGTACTTGTGTAAACAAAGTTTGTTTTTTATTAATATGATATGAAAAGAAAGTATTACTGGAAATAAGACAGAGCAAATAGCCATTGCTGGGAAGACTTTTTAACATTAAGATAGTGAGTTACATAACATTTTAAACCCTTCTTAAAGTGTGTGGTTTTAAACTTGACATTGTAAATAAATTAAAAGCCCAGGTCAAAAGGCCTTCATAAGCTCTGCAGTCATTATAAAATACAGTTTTCAGAAGCAATTTAGACTTGCATGATTTTACTATGAAGAAATTTCTAAATGGGGATAAAATTAAGTGAATATTTGTAATTTCAAACAAATGTTCACTTTAAAAAAATCTTTTCTCAGAATTAAAGTACAACTGTTCCTATCATTGTTGATAAGCATACTTTAAAAAATGCCTTGTACCATTTCTTAAATACCTGTTCAAAGATATTATTAAAAGTGCTAACAAATTTATCAATACAAATATATAGTCACTTAGTTATAAATTAACAAAATATAATAACAGAACAGTAATAATTTAAAAGTAGGAAAGAAGTGAGTATCCATAGAAATAGTACTAACATGTAACTATCTAAAATTCTTCTAAAATGTGAACTGTTCTCTCACTGACAAACCTCTTATATAAATTCTCTCACAAAGACACTGTATATTATCTTCAGGAAGCTGATGGGCTGCATGAAATTTAATTGACAAAAACTAATTACAACAAACTATATGTAGTAGAACACACTGAAAATTCAAGTATGCAAGAGATGAAGTCAGGAAGATGTAGAATTCAAGAAAAGTTTGCTTTATATACTGTGTTCATGGGTAGTGTATATATCAAAGTATCTTATATACTAATTTTCAATTTATTTCATAATTCTTCATTGTATATTATTGTTAAATAAAATAATAATAATGTTTAAAACCACAGAAGCCCATCTGGAAATAAAACTAGCATAATTCCCATCAGAAGATACAATGTATTAGGAAAATAATAATACAGCAGCCTCCAGATGGCAGAAAGAGCATTAGATAGAAACAATATAATTTATGTGTATCTAAATATGATGATGTGAGTGACTGAGCTTCTTCAGAGAGTCTTTGATTGGCTTGGGAATGACTTTGACAATCAATTCCTGACTAACAGAAATATCAGACATTTTTAAATTTGCAGACATTGGCAAGAATTTTCATATCATGTAATTTAGTTCAACATAATGTACTTGAAAATTAGCATGAAAAATCAGCTACCAGACTTAAAATTTTTTAAGTCTCAACACAGACTGCTTATTTCTTTTTCTTAATATTTATTTATTTTATTTAGTTTAATTTTGTGTCCATAGTTAACATTTTTCAAGTCATAACATAAACTGCTTGTTTCTGTTTTTCATTTTTATTTATTTAATTTAGTTTAATTTAATGTATATTAGTACTTGACCAAATGCATGTATATGTCAATGGAAGGGATGTAGAAAAAAGGAACGTTTTACACACACTGTTAGTAAGAGTGTTACCTAAGATAATCATTGTAGAAAATAGTGTGGGCATTCATCAAAATGAAGCTAGCATGAGAACCAACAAACCTGGTAGCTTGTGTATATACAAAGGGATGTGAAATTGGTTTTCCAAAGAGATGCATACATTTCTACATTCATTGCAGCATTATATTAACAATAACCAAGAAATGAAACCTAAATCTCCATTGGCTAATGACCAGATAAAGAAAAGATAGTAGACATATACAATAAAATACTATTCTGCCATTAAAATATAGTGAAATCTTGTCATTTGTCACAATGTGGTCAAAATTGTAGATCATTATGTTAAGTTAAATAAGCCAAGTATATACACATAATAGAATATGTATTATGTATTTAAATCTGTTTAAACTATTTAAATTTAAAAATAAATGTGAAGACATCAAACATCAATGAATACATTAAAATGTAAAACACAATCTCAATTGTAAAACAATAAAATAGGTATATACTTATAGAGAGTGTCATTGGATATTGTGTAAATGGATATCCTATACTTAAACATGAACAATATCCTCTATATAATATGACACAAAAGAACAGTATGTTGACTAATATTCTAGCTGTGTTTTATTTGCTTTTGAGAACAGTGAAATATATATCCTGAGGTGCTAGTTATTATGTGAGTGTGGTTCAAAATTCTAATGACTCTAATAGATTATGTAGCCTTTTTCTCTGCTTGATTGACCACATAGGATTGAATATACTCCTTTTTTTCAATTTTCATCAACAATTGTGATGACCATATTAAATGGGAGTATTTCTATTTCTATGTAGTCATTGATGCAACTGCAGCTGACTTATACAAATAAACCTGAAAGATAACTTTTCTATTAGACTTATTTATTTTTATTTTTTGTATTATGTTTGATGTTTTAGAGAAGATCTATCTTTACTCATGATCTTAAATGTTTTAAAATGTCCAAATTAACTTTTATGTTTTTAGGACTTAAAAATTAGCTTAAATATTTTTAGGAATTTTTGCATACATGTTCCTAGTTGGAAACTATAAATTCTTGATAATTACTCTTTAGTCACTTTAAAACCTTATTAAATAAATACATTTTTTTTAGAAACAGCACCTAAGCATGACTATATAATGGCATAATTCAAGAAAAAAATTAACTTAATTGCTAAAAGTTATTAAGTTACAATAAAAAACAAAATAAAATGTTATTAATATTTCTGATGGGATTTCTGAGATCAACTTTAAATAAAAGCTACCTGAAAAAAAAAGCTTGTTTTTTCCCCCCTTAAATAGTTGTTAATTGGTGGGGGGAGGTATTGCAGAAATAGCAATCGCAGACAATACCACATACATGAGGGCAGCAAGAGTGATGGGAAAGAGCCTGAAGGTCCCTCTTCAATAGCAAGCAGGTAGACATGGGTCTGGAGTGTTGATGGAGCACCTCTGGTTTGTAGGCATGGTTAGAGAGAAAGAGATTCCCTGGCTGCTGCTCCAAACTGACTACTTGGGGTAGGTATACTTCCCTTGACAAGCAAGGCTGTTGGCCAGGGCCTGCTTTATATACTCCACCTGAACTACCTTCAGGTTTTCCTTCTTCCCACCATAGGCTTTTAGAGCACAGTTCAGCAGCTCTCAGGCATAGTAGAAAGTCAAGTCCCATAGCTTAAGATGGGGCCACTTGATATCAGTGAGGTTGATAGATGCCTCTTTGTCACTCTGCCCTCCAAATAGGAAAGTGACCCCCAGCCTAGCAGGGGGCAATGTGAGATGAAGTGCTGTGACAGTTTCCACAGCAATCTCTTCATTGTAAAATTTATGGATGCAAGCATGGCCAGGGGTGACCATGTTCGGGCTTCAGCAATGTGCATTCCAAATAGACATAATGGTCACTCAGAGCCTTGTAGACAGCTGCCAGTACCTTCTCAGTTACATACTAGCAACTCTTCAAGTAATAGTTCCCATCAGGGAGGATTTCAGGCTCCACAGTGGATACAATGTCATTTTGTTGGCAGATGCTGGCATAATGGGGCAGAACACTGGCTTTTTCCATGATGGCAAAGGCCAAGGGAGTATGATTTCAGTCTTTAGCACACAACGCCACTTGGCAAAGTTGACTCCATCCTTCTTATACTGGGCACAGCATTCAAACAGCCCACCAGCTGTTAGGCAGTGGTCTTGCCATTGGTTCCTGCCAGGAGCACCAAATCCTTATTTACCTTAATCCCCACAACATTAATCTAAGACTTGATAACTTGGGTGAAATGAAGTCCATCATCTGCCTTCTGGTACAATGTCTCATGTAACCCCACCACACCCCACCACACACCCCTATATCCATTTCAGGCATTAACACAGTCATCAGCTATCAACAGCAGCTGGCAGTAGAAATGCCTGTTCTTCCCGGTGCTTTGACAGTGCTTCCAGTGGATTCATCTGCAGCTAGAATGTTACCAGGAGCCACAGTTTTGTGAGTGATGTCAGATAGCTCCTTTTTCTGCTCTGGGGTCACTGCTGAGTATGAATAGGGCACAGTGTTAGTAGCAGCACATTACTGGCACAGGATGGAGTAAGTCAGCCAGGTACACAGGTAGATAGGCAAAAAGACTAAGAAGTGAACACGGCTAAGGCCATCAAAACCTCATTCTGCAGCAAATTCCAAGAGAACACAGCTTATTCAGCTGGGATGGAAAAGGGATCTTCTATTCTGTTTTGAGATGCTTATAAAAATCTATTTTTTCAGCAAAGTTAATGATGCAATTTTAATTTTATTTTTGTTGTTCTAAAATCTTGTGAATATTGTTACAGAAAATACAGAAGACATTGGACTGTAACTAATCTATTTTATCAATGTGTTATATATTAATCAGTATAAATATAATTTGCATTTACATGAACATGCTAATACAAAATCTGTGCTTGCTTACTAAGAAGTATGTTTATTAATGAAATTAAGGCTACCTATGACTTCTGAAAGCATTAAATGTATATTTAAGAATGATTTATGTCCAATATATACAAAAAACTCAAGAAATTAGACTCCAGACAACCAAATAACCATATTAAAATGGGGTACAGAGCTAAACAAAGAATTCTCAACTGAGGAAAATCGAATGGCTGAGAAGCACCTAAAGAAATGTTCAATATCCTTAGTAATCACGGAAATGTAAATCAAAACAACCCTGAGATTCCACCTCACACCAGTCAGAATGGCTAAGATCCAAAACTCAGGTGATAGCAGATGCTGGTGAGGATGTGCAAAAAGAGGAACACTCCTCCATTGTTGCTGGGATTGCAAGCTGGTACAACCACTCTGGAAATCAGTCTAGCAGTTCCTCAGAAAATTGGACATAGCACTACCTGAAGACCCAGCTATACCACTCCTGGGCATATATGCAGAAGATGCTCCAACATATAACAAGGACATGTGCTCCACTATGTTCATAGCAGCCTTATTTATAATAGCCAGAAGCTGGAAAGAGCCCAGATGTTCTTCAACAGAGGAATGGATACAGAAAATGTGGCACATTTTCACAATGGAGCTATTAAAAACAATGAATTCATGAAATTCTTAGGTAAATGGATGGAACTAGAAAATATCATCCTGAGTGTGGTAACCCAATCACAAAAGAACACACATGGTATGCACTCACTGATAATTGGATATTAGCAAAAAAGCTTGCAATACCCAAGATACAACTCACAGACAACATGAAGCTAATGAACAAGGAAGACCAACCTGTGAGTGCTTGGCCCTTCTTAGAAGTGGTAACAAAATACCTATGGGAACAAATATGGAAACAAAGTGTGGGACAGAAACTGAAGGAGGGGCCGTCCAGAGACTGTCCCACCTGGGTATCCATCCCTATTGCAGTCACCAAAGGTAGAAGCTGATGTGGATGTCAGGAAGTGCATGCGGACAAGAGCCTGATAGAGCTGTCTCCTTAGAGATCTGCCAGATACTGAAATATACAGAGCCAGATGCTCACAGCTAACCATTGAACTGATCAAGGGGTTCCCAATGGAGGAGTGAGAGATAAGACTGAAGTAGCTGACAGGGTTTGCAGCCCCATGGGAGAGCGACAATACCAACCAAACAGAGCTGCCGGGGTATAAACCACCAGCCTGGGAGCACATAGGGCAGGCCCCATGGCTCCAGCTGTATACTTAGGAGAGAATGACATTGACAGGCATAGGTGGGAGAGGAAGACCTCGGTCCAGTGAAGTATGGATGCCTCAGTGAGAGGAAATCATGGGTAGGGAGGTGAGAGTGGGTGGGTGGGTAGGGGCATATTCTCATGGAAGCAGGAGGAGGGGGATGAGATAGGGGGTTCCTGGATGAGGTGGAAATGGGGAAAGGGGATTACATCTGAAATGTAAATAAAATATCTAATAAAATTTTTTACTTTTTTTCTCATCCTTTCTTTCTTTCTTTCTTTCTTATTTATTTATTCATTTATTTTTATGGGATATTTTATTTACACATCATATGCCATCCCCTATTCTTATTTCCCCTCCCTAGAAAATCCCTATCCCATCTGCCCTTCCTAGACAGGAAGCTGTCAGGAGCAAACAGGTCTCTAATCAAAATGAACATTAATACATAAATGTTTGTAATGTCAATTCTGTGGATTTCTGACGTTTTGAAAACCAACTATCCATGTAAGGTAATCTGGACTGTTGTTCTCAAAAAACAAATTTTAGTATCAAGATAATTTTTTGTTTGAATTCTAGAATCTAGTCTTCTGATTTTCTCTAAATAATATCTATAAATTGATAGTCCTTTCAGTTTGTGAAGTATTATCGACTCTTGAAAATATGTTCTATGACATGGACTATAAAGGTAACAAGAAACACATTATCACATTTTGTATTGGAGCAAAGTGAAAAGTGGGTATGACATGACTTCATTTATGAGACAAAAATTAGATTTATCATGGTCAACATTAATTCATATCCGTTATGATGATAATAATTTATATCTTTATAGAAAAGTGTTATTTTTTCCAACGAGAAAAATACTCAAAATACCTACAAAATATGTCTTAGATGTTTGATTCTGTTTTCTTTTAGAATAAATTCTTTTCCAAAAATACTAGGTAAAGAGTCTGTGAATATATCCAACATGCTCTTGCACAGAGGTGTACATTGTTAATCTACTTCATACCTAATATCATTTACTTCCCTGAACAACTTTCAGAAAACAGTCCTTTAATTTTAATACTCAAAGAAAGAATGGAACATAGAATATCACCTACAGACAAGAAATTGTGTAAAATATCTGTAGAGATTGTAAGGCTATTAGAGACAAGAGATAATTTCTTGCTATATGAAAATAAAGTTAGTAATTGTACAAATATTAATTTCCATAATCTAGCTACAAAACTTTGGTTCGTGATTTATTATTCAGATACTTATGATTTTTGAGAATACATCTTTAGATTCTAAATACACTCCTGTATCTCTGTTGCTTGTATTTATAGACTCATATGTTTATTATGTAATGGCATCATGTATTTCATTAACATAATTCTCTTTGATTCTGCATTAAAACCATTTTTAGAAATGGCAGCCTTCTTCATTCATTACTGAAAAACTAGAAATTAGGATATTACCAGCTAAATACTTATTTTTATTTTTACCCTTTATTTTTACTTTATGTACATGCTTATTCTACCTGTATGTATGGTATACATCACATATCTACACAGAGGCCTGAAAAATGTTTTTCTGTCTCCTAGGACTGGAGTTATAGACTCCAGTTTTTACCTGCTATGTAGGTGCCAGGAATTGAGTCCAGGATCTGGAAGATCAACCCATGGTCTTAAGTGTTGACCCATTGTGTCCTGCTTCCTATATACTACTAAATTTTCACTGTTTTATATTAGCAAAGCATATCTTTTTTATTTTTTTGCAGTTTTATCAAAAATATGTTACTAATTAGGAATAGAACATTTATTGCGACTGTGTTATGATCTGTGCCATACATATTAATCTGTTTTGAGATCCTAAAGAAAACATACATATTTCAAAAGCTAAAAGATTGGATCAATTATGTGTATATATACATATACACAAACACACACACACACACACACTGACATTACTCATATCAAAAGTACAGCATCTGCCTGTTGTTTTTCTTAAGAGCTTCATGTAAATAGATGTCTTATGTAATTTAAGAAAAAGAGAAACCTCTTTATTATCTCTATGTAAAATTTAATTCAATAACTGCCTATGAAAATAAAAGTTTATTAAGACTTTCTTTTTAAATATGCTGCAAAAATCAACAAATAAATAGAATTTCTGAATTTGTCACTTTGCATACTACAAGAGTATCTTTCCAAAGATTTCAATAAAATAAAATGCCAGGCATTACTTTACATTATGTTATTCTAAGACATATTCAACATGAAAAATGAAGCTTAAATCCATGCTTTGTTAGGGTTGGGAATGTGCCTGTCTGGTCAGGACTTTGCCTAACATGATCAAGGTTCTCACTTTAGCTACTTACATTGTTCCAGAAGTACCACAGCTTTGGTTTCAAATAGCTTCTCTATCTATTGGCTAAGATTTAGTCCTGAATTTGTGACTTCATACACAAAGCATACAATTCCATCTGCATTAGATGCATCAGGATCAAATAGATTTCAAACTTGTCAGTTAACCCAAAGCTTGCTATTGTAGCATGTATGATATAAATAGCTTTGACTAATTCCTCAATATGTATTTATTTTTCTATTATCATTATCATTTTATTCCCTTATAAATTGTTGACAATTGTTTATTTAGTCATGTGTCTAAGTCAAAGTTGTTTAACCTATTCAGTTGTTTTCTTATTGTTAGAAGACTAAATGATATGTAAAAGAAATATTGAAATTCATATGTATTGTTGAATTGTGATTAGTAAATTAATGATCAGGAAATGCACTGTTCCCTCTTCCCACTATATTTTCCTAATGAGTCAAAATTTAATGCTCTATGTTTGTTATTATTGTGGAAACTGATGTATTTTTTTACTTAGTCACATTTCGTGTAAGCAGGACTACGTTTTGTATCATATACCGTGTGGGTTTTGACAAATATACACTGGTTTATATACATTATTGCAGAATTGTCATTTTATACTAGTCTAAGTTGCACTGTGTGCTGGCGAGTGAAAAATATTTTTCAATATTTGATGATTTCATATCAATAAACACTAATTGGCTGAAGGGGTAATAACAACTGCAAAGAAGGACTTGGTATTTATGGAAATTGTAAATCCCAGGCACTCTGTCAGACAAAGAAGATTTGGGAGAGATTTCAAACCTGAATTGCCAAGAAAATCCCTTACTGACAAATGGTCAGCCTGAGTTTGGGGCTTAACATGTTCACAAAAGGTGTTATGGGCTGTATAGTTCTCTCAACTAGCTTTTTCATAGAAAACTGTAGAGAAAATAAGTGCAGTTTTATATACTGAAAAATGATCTGGAGAATTTTATTAAAAATGAGAAAATATCTGACCTAAATTCTTACAACTAAGATCTATAACAGGATAAGGCTGTGGAAGATTTAACTGAGAAAAGTATCCAGATTGTCACAACAATAAGGCAATTATACACAAATAAAAAAATCATAATGAGTTTTGGCTTTTAACTGGTAAGTAAATGAGTACACACTTAAGGATTAATGCTACTGAAGTGATTCAATATGGTAAACATTTTTTTCAATTCGCCTAGTAATATAGCTATTCAGAATTATGATCTTTTAATCTAGAAATATTAAAGTATCAGCATCTGGCATAATTTGAATACAATTAATTTCATTGAAACTATTGTGGATTGGTTTCTAATATGAAATATAATAATAGGAGACTTAATCAATTTGTATGTTCTTAGAGATTTTTCTCATGTGAAGAGACTAACAGAGTAACCCTATTATTTCAAGTACTGGTTGCTATAAAGCTAATCTGGTAGCTTTTCAGTCTCTCTCATAACCATTTATCATTTTTAAGTGCTTATTGACCTTGAGGTTGACATGAGCACATTTCAGCACATGCTCTTGGACCCCTCAGATTGTTACCCAAATAAACTCTTCTTCTTTTATATATTAAGCAGTCATTTAAAGGAGCTATGAAATCTTCAGACTATAATTTTTAAATTTAGAATTTTCTTTAGGAGGAAAGTTGGAATAAAATATTGTATCTCAATTTCCCTGAAAATTCGAGTAGAAGGCATTTGCTTCTCTGAATTAAAATGTTAAGTGCTAAGTCCTAATCTTTAGTAGCTGATCCAGTAATAAATTAAAATCCAAATATGAAAAAAGCAGGAAAAGATGTTCCTGCAATTGCTCATCTTAAAATTTTTTATTCTGATTAGTTTTTGCATGTCATATAGTGGAGTATATATATTTATAAACATGTACTTCATCCTATTTAGGTGTATATAGTAAAATTATTACTTTGTAAATAATTGATAAACATAATAATAGATCACAATTTTATTCCTTACCTTTGAAATTTAAATTGGTAAAGGCTAAAGTATCATTTTTTCTACTTAAATTTAAGTAAATGGATATTACATTGAAAAAATAACTAGACTATAAAAACAGTATCACATGCCCTTGCAGCTTAAAAAGTTCTCAATGACATAGCTACAACATGCATTAGCTTTATTAAAAATATTAGATTCAAGAATAATCAGCTGCCACTTGTGCTTAGTGCAAACCACCCTAAAGCTCTAAAAATCTTAAATCAAGTAAAAGTCACAACCATGCATTATGTACAAATAAATTCTCTCTAAATTATCAGAAGTCAGTTCATCAAAAAGGAAAATTTGACAGTGTACCACCACCATGCCTGAAAATCAAATTACTATGAAATTAGCATTTCATGTGGACATTGTAGAAATTTATTTGAGGCTATAGAGAAATACATTTTGCATTAAAATATGAAAGTTATGCCCACTTTCATCAGTATATTCTTACATATTACTAAAAACCATTTTTCATAAAAAATTTTTTCGACATTGAAAAGAAAATTCTGACATTACATTCTGGGAAAAGATTCCACAGATCCCTGAGAAGAATTTTTTGACAGTTAGGCACATTGACGGTTGCTGAAGCTAAGATTTTATTTGTTGTTGTCATTGTGTGTCATATCATCCACTTTAGGTTGACAGGAAGATTCACAGCAGATACAAAAGAAAGAAAACCTCACACATGAAAGAAATTTGGCTATCACAGGTACAGTGACTTGGTTAGGCATTGCATTCTCAATGCTGTAGGCTGTTTGTTTCATATATCTCCATTATGCTGACATATACATGTGGAGTCTGCACATCTCTCTGTCATGGAAGCTGCTATGGACAACAAGAAAATCAGAAGATGAAGACCCAGACAGGCCATACCTTGCAAGAATTCAATAATAATAGCAATTGGGAAAGCATTGTAAAAGGCCTAATTCTAGGATTAAGTATTAGTAAAATTCACAGACATAGACTCAAACTCTTCCAGAAGTGTTAGCTCTAGTTTTCTGTTAAAGTTCACCAAACTAACTCAAAGTGTTCTACTTATGTATAGTTAGCTACTTCATCAATGTACCACATTCAATGTTGTGTAATAAAATACAAATTCATATATTTTAAGTTATTCTTAAATGAACACAGAATTTTACCTTTAGTGTTTTGTAAAGCAGCACAATTACAGACCATTGTAGCATAAAAGTTCTTAGGAAGATAGAAAATTCTCTCTTTTAAATGCAGTGTTTTTGAAGAGAACATTACTTTTGAAACTGACAACCTTTAATCATAAAACAGACAAATAGCCAGAATATTTTCTATATGAAAACCAAGATTGCTACTTTAAAAGAAGTATTGTGTCTGTGTAAATAAAAAATATCCAAGAAAATAAAGAAGTGTTGTTCTGATAGCATCTTTTTAAGTGAGCCACCTATTCTCTTTATATTTTGCCAACTCACATAGGCCAGAATTGTCTTGTTTGCCTAGAATAATTTAAATACTGAATTATTCACCTTTATTTTTTGTCTTTCTTCCTTTCCTTTTTCTGACATTTTGTTTTGTATCTCATTTGTTTCACTCATCTATTGGTCACTTTATTATCTTTTTTAACTTTACTTCTTTGGCACTCATTGTTGCTGCGAAGGCAATAGTGGTGGTGTGACTCAAGACCTAATATATAGTACTGAAGTACTACTCAATAAGTAAGACATAACCCCATTTCTTTCCTTCTGGGAAAAACATGCTCAGAACTGTTCAGTAAAAAATTTGTATTATTCCAAGATGCTAAGTTTTTAGTAATTTCCTTACATGGTAACAGAAAATTAATAAATATAGTTTTCTTCCTTTGGAATGTGGTGGTTTGAATGAGAGTGGGCATCACAGGCTCATCATATATTTGAATGCTTGATCTACAGCTGGTGAAAGCACTTTAGTCTGGATTAGGAGGTTGTGGCCTTATTGGAGGACGTGTACTACTGGGGGTAGGCTTTGAGGTTTCCAAGGTCCAAGCCAGGTCAAATTTATCATTCTCTGACTCCAATTTGCAGATAAACAATAAGCCTCAGCAGGCTCCAGTGCCATATCTTCCTGCCTATTGACATGTTCCCTGATATGATTTTTATGAACTCAACCTCGGAAACTATAAACGATTCTCCAATTAAGAGTTTTATTTTATAAGTTTCTTTGGTTACTGTGGCTCTTCAGACTAACAGAAAAATAACTACAATGCTTTTCTTCATCCTTTTTTTCCCCTATTCTCCTTATATTTTGGCTGAATATTTTGATAACACTTGATTTTTGCAGGTATCCATCATGAGCTGCTGAAGGTTTAAAAGTACAAAATTTACAAATTTAGGTTTTTTTGGAAATTATAACTGTGTAAATGAATTGAGAAATAAATTGAAGATAAAACTAAAAACATTTCGATAGTATTTGGTATTTTTTATTTTAATATTCTTGTGTATTAAAGCTAACTTTACATTTAATAACAATTTACTTAATTTTATTCTGGAAGTTATGACAAAATTTAGATTGAACATATGATCTTTTGTGCTTTTTTATGTATCTGTGGTTGTTTGTGGATTAAGGAGAAATCACTGCTCCCAGGGAGCTTTTTCTACATGTCAGATCTGATGCACTGAATATCCTTCGTTGATTATTCATTCTAGCTGACTAGTCTGGGCATGTTCTCAAGGTGACAGAATTTCAAGGCATAGCAAAGAGAAAAACATTCTTAAATGCTAGACTTTGAATTTACACTTCTTTTCTAATATTTTCTGTCCTTCAAATGTACTCTGAGGTCAGTTAATATTCAAGCTTTGAAAAATAAGAGTCCCTCACTTGACAGAAATTAGTCTAAAAGTCATACTTCAGAGGATGTTGACATAGCAATGAGTATAGAGTGTTTACTATCATACTATCACATGCGTGCATCATGAATATTTACTTGAATTTTAATAATAATGATAATAATAGTAATAATAATAATTGAATGAGACAGAATAAGTAGACCTGCTGTACATTTGTGAAAAATAAACTTTGGTTGGATGCTACTGCTACTTTAAACTAGTACTCTTGTCAAATATTTCACATAAATTATAGTCTATCACATAAGAGATGATGTTATATGTTTAACTCCATCATTATGACTAACGTATTCAAAGTTTATAAGTTCATTGTGGAAAAGGTTACAAAATAAGTGCCTGTGATACAGTATCATAAAATATGAAGTCATGAGCTCTATTACCTGGAATTTGATTTCTAAAATTTTTATAATATTAAGTGGTTTAGAATCTCTTTAATCTTATTAATTTGATGCTTGATAGACACCACTATAGTTTCAGGATAATTTTAATTGCTGAAAAGCCTTACTATGAAATCAGATGGTTGGTTCTTTAGAATTTGTCCTAGCCTCTAGAGCATTGGTTCTCAATTTGTGGGTCATGACCCTTTTGATGTTTGACCTACCATTTTAATGTAGTTGACTAAGACCATCAGAAAACACAGATATTCACATCACTATTGATAATGGTATCAAGATTATAGTTATCCAGTAGAAACACAGAGGATCAAAAGGAGGGTTGAGTTTGCCATCCTGCAGTCAAAAATTCTGACTCAGAATTGTCCCTATTTAAAAGAATTGTAGAACAAAAATGGAGAAGATACTGAGGGAAAGAAGGTCTAGTGACCTGCCGAGACTGGAAGGCTCTAAGGTATGACACTATTACTGATAATCTGATGTATTTCCAGAAAGAAGATTAGCATGGCTGCCCTTCAAGAGGCCCAATAAGCAGCTGACTGAGACAGAAGCAGATACTTACACTCAACCAATGGACAAAATCCAGGAACTACTGTGGTTGAATTAGGGAAAGGCTGGAAAAAGGTAAGGAGGAGGGCTTACCCCATAGGCAGACTAGCATTCTAAACAAACCCAGAACCCTGAGATCTCTCAGACACTGAGACACCAACCAAGCAGCATATACTAGACGGTCCCAGATTCCCAACATATATAGAGCAGAAGACTGCCTGGTTTGGCCTCAGTGAATGAAGATGTACCTAACCCTTGAGAGACACGAGGCCCCAGGGAATGGAGTGGTCTAGCCGGGTATGTGTGGGAAGTATGGGGGTTTTGATACATCCTCTTAAAGATGGGGGAGGTAGAAAGGGATGAGGAACTGTTGGAGGGCAGAATGGAAGGGGGATAAGAACTGCATAGTAAAAAGAAAGATTAAAGATCATAATAAAAAAGAATATCGTTATGATGTAGGAACAAAAACAATTTTATGTGTTGGGTTTGCCACAATTTGAAGAACTGAATTAAAGGGTCATAGCACTAAGAAGGTTGAGAACTACTGCTCTAGAGATTGGGTAGGGGATAACAAATTTATTTATTACTTATTTCCAATTGTTTATTCAATCATACTCGTGAAACAAATATTTAGAAAACACTTTAAAATAGTACAAGATAGAAGACCTTTCAGGTAGCTCAATAGCTGGAGTAACCTGGATGGCTGTGTACTAATAAAGGCCACAGAAGTTCTATGTATTTATCTTTCACCCCATACCTTCAGCTTTTGTTTATTGATATTGTATATAATGCCCTTTGATGTAAACAAATGAAAGTAAGCACACCTCAGTGTTCTGTGAGCAATTCTAGGACATTAAGCAAGGTGAACTAGGAGAGGGAAATAGAAACCTTCATGATGTTCAGCTATTCAGAAGCAAAAGAAGAACCTTTTTTAGTTTACTGTGAATAGAAATTTGTTTTCCATTTGAAGAAAAAAATCAACTCTTATAAATTTAGCCTTCAAAATCTTACTACTTCAAAAAATAGACAGTGTCAAAATTGGAATGCTTTAGAGATCATCATCAGTATTTCCTGGGCAGAAATATTCCATATACCCAGTATAAGAGAGATGTTGTAAGAATGTAATGGAAAAAACTGATGGTCATTTCTGTAACCTATGTACTTTTAATTTTGAAAAAAAAAAGAGATAGGCAATAACTAATGTGAACATATCCCATTTGTGATGGTTTATATATGCTTGGCCCAGGGAGTGGCACTATTAGGAGACAGCCTTGTTGGGGTAGGTGTGTCACTGTGGGTATGGGCCTTAATAACCTTGCCCTAGCTTCCTGGAAGTCAGTCTTCTGCTAGCTGCCTTCAGAGAAAGATATAGAACTCTCAGTTCCTCCTGCACCATGTCTTTCTGAATGGTGTCAAGCTCCCACCCCCATGATACTGTACTGAACCTTTAAACCTGTGAGCCAGCCCAAATTAAATGTTGTCCTTAAAAGAGTTACCTTTTCCATGGTATCTGTTCATAGCAGTAACATCCTAACTAAACAACCATTATATTATTCAGTAATTGAAACTAATAGGATTTCAAATTATAAAGCCCTATGTCTTAGTTCACATTTTATTGCTGTGAAAAGACACCATGATCATGGCAACTCTTATAAAGGAATACGTTTAGTTGGTGTAGGCTTAAAGTTTGATCTATTATTATCATTGAAAGAAGAATAGCAGCATTCAGACATTAGTGATGGTGAATCAGCTGAGAATTCTATATGTTGGTCCATGGACAGCAGAAGGAGACTCTAAGCCAAACTGAACATAGCTTAAACATAGGAGAACTCAAAGCCTGCCCCTACAGGTACATAGTTTGACCAAGAAGGCCACACCTAATCCAACAAGGCCATACATCCTAATGTTGCCACTCCCTGTGGGCCAAGCAATCAGACACATGAGTCTATGGGAGCCATTCTTATTCAAACAACCACATCATAGTATTCAAATATTTTTCTTTATGAAAGATATACACAAAGTGAAATAGAAGTCAGTATTAATATTTTTCATTATCAACAATTATTAATTCTGGGTTAGCCTGATTTTTCATACACTGAGTGTCATTTTTAGAACAAGCAAATACACAATTTCATCACAAAAATTTTTCAGAAGACAAGATTGCTCCCCAGACAGATTTGAGAAAGTACAGTTGTCTTCTAATTAAAATACAACAAATGACTAAGTATTCCAGATCCCACATTCTACACAGAAAGTGATGTTTTATCCTATTGTAGAACCTTTTCAATTATAAATACTTTCATGTGTCTCACCTATTACCTGAAGCCACTAGGTAAAGTAAGGCAAAAATGGTACCACCAAGAGACACAGAAATGATTTTTAGACTGGAAGTTGACTATTACTTGGTGCAGTTTCAGTTCTTTATGCCTGTAGTTTAGAATGCTAGAAGATGAGTTATGGTGTTCAATATAGTGACTGATCAGGTTATCTTCTTTAGATGAAATCGGTACTTCACAGTAGAGGCAAGAAAAAGTATGTCTGGACTATATCAAATCACTTATGACAAGTCATTATTATATCCATAGCCCATGATTAATTTCTGTAACAAGAATTTAAATACAGCAGGACTACAGGTGGCTCAGATGGTTCAGTAATGAACTTTTGAGTTGTTCTCACTAGTGAAGAATGATAACCAACTGATGTTTTTGCTATAAACTTAGTGTATACAGAACTAAATGCAGAAGATATTTATTAAAAAAACACCTATGAATATGTGCTCACCCAAGAAAGTAAAATTGACAATTATTATGAGAGCTCTCAACCTGTTATTAAGAAGATATTTGTAAGTATTAGCTGTAGATAAATGTATTCCTTTCTATTTTATTTAACTTCATATTAAAAACTGGAATATGTTTATACTTTGCTCATTTTGCAAAGTAATATTTAAGACACAGAATACCAGAAAAATATGTAAAAATAAGTTGACAACTTCACCTCCATTCTAAATAGGAGACTCCTACATTCTTGTTTGTAAGACAGCTATAATATGTTAAGTGACACCAAAACCATATTATTGCCTTTATTTGCAGTTTAAGGATGACATATAAAGAGATATATGGTGTCAAGTTGACACGAGGATGATTTACTATATGTGATGGTTCTTGTAATTGTCAAATTGACAGAATCTAGAATCACCTAGGAGATGAGTCCCTGGGCATGCCTGAGGAGGATGTTCTTGTTCTTGTTAGGTGAGAGGGAGAGACCTGCCAAATATAGATATCACCATTCTATGGATAAGAATCTAGACTACATGGGTGAATAAATGAATCTAAGCAGTATTTTGCATTAATTGTTTTCTATTTCCCAACGGTGAATGGCATGTGATCAGCTATTTGAAATAAATGCTTCTTTTAATTCCATGGCATTATAAACTGTATACTGAATCTTCAGGTAAAAATAAGCTTTCTTTCCTTAAGTTTCTTTTGCTATTGTATTTTATTGCAGAAACAGGAAAAATAATTAATGCAGAAAACTGGTATCAAGAATGGAGTTTGTTGTTGTCATAAATGTGACCGTGTGATTTGGGGATTTCTCATTGTGTCTAGAATGGAAAAGAATTTGTTACCTTGCCTACTAAATCCCTAGCATACTGAAAAGAGAACTTAGTAACCTATTGTACTGGGAATTTATAAGATAAGAATGAATAGAGAAGTGTGGACAATGGAGGCATTGCTCACGAGGTCACAGAGAAATAAATAATCTATTTTAAACACTGTATATATTAACTATATGAAGATACATCAATCTTTATATGCAGTCAGCTGGCCTGTGCATTTCAAATACTGAGGACATTTCTAATCTTTTTTGAGAGGGATACTAACATTTCAGAATGTACTTTAATGATATAGTTTACTAAAACAAGTGGTAGAGTATTGTCAAAAGTTAGAAATGACAGATTAGTAAAATAGATACTTTTATTGCTTATAGAAATTTAAGGTTAAGAGATCAACATTGTTGAATACAAAACCCAGTATTTAACATATTTTTATTGGAAAAAAGTTTTTTATTTATTTTTAATTTTTTTGGGGGGGGTGACAGGGTTTCTCTGTATACCTGGCTGTCCTGGAACTCACTCTGTAGAACCAGCTTGCCTCAAACTCAGAAATGCTCCTGCTTCTGCTTCCCAAGTGCTAGGATTAAAGGCGTGTGCTACTACTGTCTAGTAGAAAAACTTTTTTTTTTTTTTTTGAGACAGGGTTTCTCTGTGTAGTCCTGGCTGTCCTGGAACTCACTCTGTAGACCAGGCTGGCCTCGAACTTAGAAATCCACCTGCCTCTGCCTCCCAAGTGCTGGGATTAAAGGCGTGTGCCTCCACTGCCCAGCCTGAAAAACCTTTTTTTTTTTTTTAAATGAAAGTTCTATACTGATATTTTGTAGCCATAGCATTGATTGTACAGGTGTAAATTAAAATCATTTTACATAATAGAAAAACATTACGCTTTTACTATTATGCAGAAGTAATACATTTCAAATTTGTTAAACATCTTAAAATCTATACTGAAGGCTCTGAAAGCTTTTCCACTTCTTATTACTAATGCAGTGCCATTGTTTACTGCTTAATTCCAAAGTAAAAACATAATGTTATTACATTGGTAGTTAAAAACAAGTACTTTGTTTAATAAAACAGACTTTTTGTCAATCAAATAAAATAATATTTTCCTATCAAATTGAGAAGGTTTTAGGCATATTTTACTTGGTAGCTGAACTTGATATAAATTATTCATAGACATTTTGCTGCAGTACCTTGTATCATAGTTTTTTGTTATTATAATAGTTTTTAAATTTTTTCATTGTTCACGTTTATCATATATGGTGCATGGTTACATAAGGAATTTTTATAGAAGTATATACTATATATTGAGCATGACCCCCAGAACTCTGCACTGCCTTATACCTTCTGACCTATGCCTTTAGAGCAGTAGTTCTCAACCTGTGGTTCATGAACCCTTTGGGATCATATATCATATACTCATATTATGATACACAACAGCAGAAAACTTACAGTTATGAAGGTTGGAGTCATCAAAACATTAGGAACTGCAATAAAATATTACATCATTAGGAAGATTAAGAACCAGTGATATGGATTTTACTTTCTTTTTTCACAAATAAAAAGAAGAAAACATGATAATTCTATTTTTAAATAATGTATTTATTATTATTTTGTGTGAATTTTTGTTTTGCCTGCATGTAGGTCTGTGTGAGAGTGTTGTATTTACTGGATCTGGAGTTACAGACAATTCTGAGCTATCATTTGCGTGCTGTGAATTGAACCTGGATCCTCTGAAAAAACAGCCAGTGCTCTTAACTGCTGACCCATCTCTCCAGCCTTTGTAATTCTCTTTTCCATATGGATGTAATTTACTTCATATAATTATGTGTAGCTGTATATATTTTCCTGAAAACAACTTGACTGCTTTTCTTCATGTTTGGAACAATATATATATATATATATATATATATATATATATATATATATATATATATATTCCATTATATATTTGTCCTCTATATCTGAGCAAACACACGTGCACACAAAAACAAACAAAATCATTTTTATCCGTTCTTCTGTTTTATGATACAAATAATGTGTTTCTGTAAAGCTTAGAACAGTGCTGCAATAATCACTGATGTACACAAATTTATGTAGTATGTAGAGTCGTTTAAGTAAATATCCAGGACTATTATAGATGGGTCATATAGTAGATCTATACTTTGTTTTATGAAAAACTATCAAAGTGATTTCTATATTTTCTGAACCATTTCATACATTTCTTAGCATGGTATAAGTGTTCCCTTTTTGTCCACAACCTTGCTTTCATTTTTAAAATTTGTTTTCTTAATGATTTTCATTGTGAATAGGGTGAGATGAAATCTCAAGGTAGTTTTAATTTCTTTCTTTGATGGATAAAGATGTTGAAATTTTTTATGTTACATATTTGTTGTTTATAGTTATTCCATCTTTTATGAATGGTCTGTTAATTTAGTTAGACGATCTATTTAATGGATTGTCTGATGGCTTTATGTTTAGATTTTGTTTATTTGTTTTTATATTCTTGATGTTTATTTATCTTTATAAGATATAATTTCACTTTGTGAGCTGCTGAGCTGCTTCTTTTGCTATACTGAAAGTTTTCAATTTCAGGAGGCCTCACTTGTCAATTGTTGGCATTATTTGTGAACAACTGGAATTCTATTCAAAAAGTCAACACCTATGCTTATGTCCTGAATTGGTTTTTCCTATGTTTTTCTCTAGCAGTTTCACAATTTTAGGTATTACATTGAGATTAATGATCCATATGGAACTGCTCTTTATATAGAGTACTCCAGTTTCTACATGTAGATTGTTGGGGGCCGACTTTTAGCAGAAAGCGGCTATCAGCTTTGCAGCCATCTTGAGCCATATACCCTGACATGAGATTTAAATTACAATAGCCTACAACAGCTGAGCACACTCTGATAATCTTGGTTTAGATACCTTGAGATTAAAGGTGTGTGAGATTAAAGGTGTGTGAGATTAAAGGTGTGTGACTTAATAGTATACGTAGAAGTATAGAGATCAGAGTTAGAGACAAGACCTAAGTGCATGATTAAAGGTGTAACTTAGAGGCGTGGCTTAGAAGTCAGACTATAGAAGACAGAACCAGAGATCAGAGAATATAGACTGAGATCAGAGACTATAGAGGGATCATCAGAGACGAATCTCAGATTAGGTAGAATCTGCACTCACCCTCGCTCTTGCTGAAACCGACCTGCAGACCAGAGCAGCAGCTTGGGCCAGGATACAGTGGCCGCCCAAACGTGGGTCGGCCCAGGCCTCAACATTTTGCCTGGGCTGCAACATTTATTTTGGCCGCCCCAAGTTGGGGCTAGTGCGGTCCCCAACAGTAGATATCTATATTTATTAGCAATATTTGTTGATGAAGCTCTTTCCTCTCCAATGCATATTTTTATGACTGTAAATATTTGGGTGAATATAGCTATATGAATTTATAACAGTTCCCTTTATTATGTAACATCAATCTGCATGTCCGTTTTAGTGCTACTATACTGTTTTTTACTATGATTATGTAGTAACTTTACCTCTGTCGTGGTGATTTCCTCAGCATTTTTTTGTTCAAGATTATTTTTGTGCTTCCAAATAAATTTAAATATTTTTTCTATCTCTGTTAGAAATATCACTAAATTTTGATAGATTTTGCATTGAACCTGTATATGGTTTTTTGAACTGAGGCTATATTTCACAATATTAATTATCCTAATTAGTGATTATAGAAGGTCTCTGTTTTCTGGTGTCTTTTGTTTTTTGTGTGTGTTTTGTTTTCAATTTCCACCATGTCTTACAGTTTTCACTGTAGTGGTCCTTTACTTCCGTTGTAAGGTTTGTTCCTATAATAAAACTATGTGATGAATAACTCATAAAGAGAACAATTTTCATTTAGGGTCATATTCAGGAAGTTCTATTCAATAGATAGTTAGTTCATTGCTTTGGGGATTGTAACATGGTAATATATAATACTGAATATATGATAGAGAAAAGTCACTCAACTTATGGCTAGAAATTGATTAAAACTGAAAAAGAACACATGAAAGAGAGGAGAAACACATATGTCCCTGAGGAATACAAACTCCTAACCCATTTGACTTACCTTTTAAAATTTATTTTTCTTGATAATAGTGTCAAGCTAATGGCCAAGTCTTTAGAAGATTGGCATTCAGATAGAGGATGATCAAAATTCAAACAATATCCTAATCATATTTGTTGTGTGTAAATTTAATTATCTCTTATTTACAGAGGTATATATTATTTTTAAAAAATATAAATGTTTACCCATATTCTTTCACTTTCTTATTTATAAAATTTTTTACTGAGATAATCTACTCTGATGATTCTTATATTTAGTAATTTAATCTTGTTTTTGCTTTATCAGAAAGAAAAATGGTACATTCTAAGTTGTTCCAATGGAAAATTAAAAGAATCAAGTAAATGTATTAAAGCAGACTTCTTCTGACACAAATGGACAGAGTACAAAGCCAGAGAAAATGTCAATAGACAGAAAAAGAACAAGAAGTTAATAGACTAAACTAATTAAAATAAATATAGCAAAATAGCATTTTATACTGAAGCTTGTTTAAATAAGGAACAAACTCTTAGATGAAGACTATCTGGGAGAAGTGCAGGGATGGTCAAATCAAATCCTATCAATTAAACATAAAAGCAAAATAAAAGGAAAGCTACAGCAATAGTTCAAAGGGAAATATAATTCATAAAACACAGACAGAAAAGTAAATTATTAAGAATAACATTGACATGTACTCTATTATGCACCTTTGTCATATCATGAAATAGTCACCTTTTTAGCCTAATTTCAAGAAATAAGAAATCTCTTTAATATTAACTCACTTTGTTTAGTGATGCCAAAAGATATCTTTCAGTAAATTGAGTTTAATGAAAAAATATGATCGATTAGAGATGAATTAGTGTTACTGAATCATAATTAATGTAATACTGATGGCTTAATAAGCACTAAGCTTATAATAAATTTACTATATCTCAGAGAGGAAATGAATAATGATTTTAACTTCCTGATGCTTTGCTGACCACTAATATTTTTGTAAGGACTATCTTCAGAACAACTCTGGAACTATCTTGCATATTCAAATGAATTCAAGATATGTAATAAAATGAGTCAATTATATGACAAAATACAAAGTAACAGCATAAATACAAAATAAAGTATGGGTTGAGATCATTTTGATTCAACAATATAGAGTTCTATATTCAACAATATAGAACAGATTAAGATTCTTAGATATACATGATTATCTATCCTAGTATTTTTATTCCAAAAAATTTTCAGTAGATGCTGTAGAGAGTGTTTAGCAGACTGTTTGCTGTTCTTGCAGACAACCCAGGTTTAATTCTAAGAACTCATATTGTAATCCACAAACATTAATAACTCTAGTTTCAGGGGATTCAGTGCTTTCTTCTGGCCTCTCTGGAAAGCAATGCACAAAAGAGGTGTATATGCATTATAGAGGCAAAGCATTTATACCAGTAAAAATAAATAATTTTATCATTGAAAAAAAGAGTAGATTTTGTAAGCAAACAGATACACATGTGTTATAATGGATCCATACAGAAAATAATCATATTTATGAAATCTTACTTAGCACTTTTTGTGAAGGTCCAAAATAGAAAAGGGTTTGAAACTGTGTGGCAATTACTTGAAGTGCTGTTTCTTCTGCAATATATCTTATAGTCTGGATGTTTTACATTCTATGAAGCCTAGAAAAAGAAAAGAACATACTATGATTTATTTATTTATTATTATTTATTTATTATTTATTATTACTAAAAAGGGTATTTTGAAAAGTGAGCTGTAATTTTTTTATCTTTGAAACTTAAATATTTTCATCTTATAATGATAATTTCCATTTCTTCTATAACAACATAAATCACTGCTTATATTAAGTAAATGTGAAAACAGTGTCAAATGGATAAAAACACTTAAATGTTCAACATCTTTAAGTCATCAGGGAAATGCAAATAAAAACAACTGTGAGATTCCATATTAAATCAATCAGAATATCTAATATAAAAAAACTCAAGAGATAGCACATACTAGAAAGAATGTGGAGCAATGTGCTACATTGCTGGTGGAAGTGCAAAGTTGTATAACCACTTTTTTGCAGGTTGTGCACATCAATGTGGTGTCTTCTTAGAAAACTTGGAATAGGTCTGCCTCATGACCCAGCTATACCACTTCTGGGCACATACCCAAAAGATGTCCCACTATACCACAGGGCCACTTGCTCAACTATGGTCACAGCAGGTTTATTCTTAATATCCAGAAACTGGAAACAACATAGATGCACCTCAACTGAAGAAAGGATAAAAAATGTGGTACATGTACATAATGGAGTACTATTCAGCTATTAAAAACAAAGACATCATGAATTTTGTAGCCAAGTGGATGGAACTTGAGAATTTAACCCGGAGTGAGGTAATACAGAGCCAGAAAGACATGTATAGTATGTACTTACTTACACATGGACATTATCCATAAAGTGCTAGAATTTGTGGTCCCACAGAAACTGGGTAAAAACAAGGCCCCAAGGGAGGATGTTCAACTCCTACTCAGAAGGGGAAACTAAATAGTGATTTGAGGTGGTTGGAGATAACATGGTAGGAGAGGAGGAAATGAAGGGAATGGGGATGGTGATCAGGTGTGGAGGAAGGGAAGTGAGAGAGGCCTGGAAGTGAGAATGAAAATGAAGAAGCTACAGTGACAAGCTACAGGTGTGACAAGCTACAGGCCTCAGATGGGAGATAAAACAGAGATTCTATGGTGGTGACCTTGATTAAATTCTGTGACCAGAGGAAGTATAAAGATTGAACCTGCCACCTATTGTAGCCAGGCAAGATTTCCCAGAGGAAAGAGGAAAACATCAATCTGTGGGAAAAAAACTTGCAGGGGAGTCCAGCAGCGGAGACAAAGTAGTGAGGGCCTGGCAGGGTCCTGGGGTGGGCTTCTCACACTGCTGGCGGAGGGTCCCATGTTCACACAGCCGCAGGCAGGCCAGAGGCTGCATCAGGAAGGTTCAGGTTTCCAAAGGCTGGGAACCTGGTGGCAGGCCCAGGAGACATGTGGAGTCCAGGAGTCTTCCAAAGCTTTTATTGTTCATGGCATGGTGAATGGGTATAGATGGTTCTGCACTCCCCCCAAAAGCCAAGGGAACCTGGCTTTTATAGGGAGGAGGAAGAGAGGAAGGAATAACTTAATTAGCTATGCCCACTGGCCTTTAGATAACTCATTAATATTTTAATCTCTGGAGGTGGAGACCTGTTAATCATGCTCTCTACATGTGCCCTACGTGACTGAAGGGTGCAGGTTGAATGGAGATTAGACCTCCTGTCAGGAGCCTGGGTTCTGGGGGCATGGCCGAACCCACAACCCAAGAACTAGGACACCCTTCTACGGCCTGACATCAATCCACCCACAAAACCTTCAACCCAAAGTTTGTTTTGCCCAGATGTACAGGGATAAATATGAAGCAGAGACTGGGGGAACAGACAACCAATGACTGATGCAACTTGAGACATTCCATGTGAGAGAGACAAGCCCTGGCTCTATTAATGATACTCTGCTATGCTTAGAGGCAGGAACATAGCATAATTTTCTCATGAGAAGCTTCATCCAGCAATGGATGGAAACATATGCAAAGACCCACAACCAAATGTCAGGAAAAGCCCAGGAGTCTTGTATAAATGTTGAAGATAAAAGTGAATAAATAGAAGGTGTCAAGGACCCAAGAACAACTGAGTCAACTAACCTGGAAACATCGGCACTCAAAAATCCTGGGGCACCAACCAAGATACATGCAACAGCTAGACCCCTACACATCTGTAGCCAATGTGCAGCTTGGTCTTTATGTGGTTCCTCTAACAAGTGGATTGGGGGCTGCCTTGGTCTCTGTTCCTGTCATTAGATTCCTTTCCCACCTACTTGGATTGCCTGGTTGTGCCTCAGTGGGAAGGGATGTGCCTAGATCTGGTGGGACCAGATGCCCCAGCATGAGGTGGTGCCCAAAGTGGGGTTTGTTCCTCCTCCCTAAGTAGAAGTGGAGGGGGCAATGAAGAAGGGATTTGTAAGGGTTAGCCTGGAAAGAGAAGTGGGAGGAGTCTGTGATTGGGACATGAAGTAGATTTTAAAAATATATAAATTATATATATACCAGTGAAAATGTCCTTCAAAAAAAGAGAAATCTGCACTGTTTTCTAATTCTCAGTGTTTAATAGTTTTTCCTATTTTTAAAAAAAATACTTTAGACAAAAAAATATGCAGTGACTTTCCTTCATCATTATCAGGATTACAGCTAAGACTCTTATAATGAGATGAATTAACAAATAAAATGCATACTATATTATTTATCTAAAATATGAGACACAAAAGCCTTCAGAAATGTCGATCCAAAAGGAAAAAATAGCTATTTAACACATATATTTGGTGAATAATTAATAACTCTGTAGAGATATGATTTAGATAAAGGTCATTATGTGATGGTAGTAAAATTGTATGAAATGCAAAAAGCCTCCCCAAGTTTTTTTTCTTGGCTTCTGTGTGTAGCATTCTTTTGTTGCTTGTATATGAGGCAAAACATTTCTGTATTAAGGATCTTGTGATCTATTATAAACAAGGAAGGAAAGCTAGAACATTATTTCTCACTTTGATTGAATACTTTGGGGAAAGAGGTTTAAGATTCTATGGCTCCCCTAGCAATGAGAATTCTGGAATTTGAAACTTATTTGACAGACTTTTGAAAGAAACTAGAACCAACACCCTCCAGTTTTCTTTGCCCAAAGTATTATGCATGTTAAAGTTCCATTCTTTGTTATATCATTTACAAAGTTTCCCCAAATATTCCCCCTTTTCATTTTTTCATGTTTATCAACATGGTTCATGTTTTCCCTGAAAATCCATGTCTGTGTTCATATATATTGACACACATACAAAATGCCAAAAGACCAAAAAACAATTTGAATACTATCTCTACATGACTGTTATGTAAGAATTTAAATAATGAACTGACCATTCTGTTAAAATAGAGTTGTCTTACATGGTATGTTTTATGATGAATTATTTTAACACATTAATGTTTAAGATCAATGAAGACACAAGTACTCATAAGCAATTAAATTTGAATTAAGTAATTAATAGGTAAGCTATATTCAAATACTTGGTACTGGCATCTAAGATGATATGTGATATGATTGATCTTGGGTTTCACTACCTGAATAACCACCACAAAATTTTTGTTAAACATAACCACTTTGTCTATTCATGCTCCTATAAAATATGTCATGGGCTTTCAACACCTTTCTTCTGAGGAACATCTCTCTTGATCATTTTTTTTTTTAAATTTTCAAAATGCTATATTTTATATCTTATTCACTGGCAGAAAGTAATTTTATTAGACCATAATATTAATAACTATTATTCTCTTATATATTGTTTCATAGAATTATCACTATCAGAAAGCCTTGTTGCCTAGGAGTCTTGTTTTTGTGATACTCAATGAGTGTGGTCTACACTGCAGTTAACTGTACCCAAGGGTAAGTCATCTATATTGATCAGCCAACAAGTGATGCAATATTCTGTAGTAAAGAGTTGCTTCCATATAAATGCTGTTCATAAACATGGATAAATCTTTTCTTAGGATCGAAACTGGAAAAAGAACAGAAAGAATTTGAAGAAACTTCTTTAATAATGAAACAAAATGTGTATAATGTTTATACTAATGAAAGTTCAACTTTATTAAGCAATAAGTAATATAACTTAGCTATCTTCCATTTAGGACACATAATATATACTCACATTACTTATTATTCTTATTTTATAACCAAATATTGAAAAAAAGAATTTGATATTTTGGTAATTAACTTAAAATTACACTTAAATATATTATACTTAAATAACAGTCTCAAAATGCCTTGAATTGTTCTGTGATTCTTAGTCATGAGTGAGATTCTGTAAATGTTATTGTTCTGTAACCTTATCTATAAATTTTCTTCACCTTAACCATCTAGAAAAATGCTTCACAACCATCCTAATGCTATGTAACTTTAATACAGTTCCTTATGTGAAATGGAGGTTAATCTTGTGTTCTAGGAGATAAGAGATTAGGGGATTTGGTGGCAAGATCTCATTGAGCTAAATTTTGATCCATGCATGGTGGTACACACTTTTTAATTCCAAATGACAAAGCCAAACAAATCTCTGAGTGCTAAGGCCAGCCTGGGACAAAGCAGGTTCTAGGTGAAGAAAAGCTTAAATCCAGGCATGGTGTTATACGCCTTTAATTCCAGCATTACAGGAGACAAAGCCATGCAGATCTCTGAGTACAAGATCAATCTATAGAGCAAGTTCCAGGAAAACCAAGCTTAGCAGTGAGGGAGTTGGAAAGCAGAAAGCTGATAATAGAATAAGGGGGGAGGATTGTTCCAGCCCTAGCAAGCAGTATAACAAGCAGTTTTAGCCATGTGGCTGTGGCTTTAGACTTTAAAGTGAAAAATAGAAAGGACAACTCAGACAATTGATGCTGATTAGCTAGAGCTAAGATATTAACAGTAATTAAGAAGAGACCAGCAACAGTGAGGTGAAATCATCTGGAAAGTGTTTTCTGAGAGCACAAAGAAGCTATATTCCAGAGATAGGCAAAGGTGTACCTCATACTGCAGCAGTACTTTGTAATGTGTAAGAGTCACCCATGTGGTACTGGTTTTGAAGGCGTGAAGGGGTCATGAAGGGCAGCTGAGGCTTGGCACTGTGAAAGGCCATGGAAGGACACTGGTGAAGGGACAGCCTCAGTTGTAGTTGATGGCACAGGACTGAAGGGGTCATTACAAAAGGTTTGTGGCTTGGTACCGTGAAGAGACTATGAGAGGTTACTGGTAATGCCTAGTCATAGCAAAAGATCCCAGTGTATTGTAGATGTCAGAACCATGGGAAGATCATTAAAAACAGCAGTAGCAGTGGAGTGGTGAATCAACCTGAGCTTAGAGTGCTACAGAGGGCAGTGCTTGAGACGTGACACCAGCCCTTCGGCAGAGCTCACATTATGTGTGGATCCCAGACATTGCAACATGAAGCTACAGCTTCAGTGTTATAACATTGAAGTTGCCTTGGAGACTCCAAGATTTTCAAGATGCCAGAGCCGTAGGATATCTCCTGAGGAACTCTGTTAACAGGTAGTGGAACCATCCCAGGGAAAGAAGTTTGTTGCTGTCGACAAAGATGAAAAAGGAGTTAGAAGTCTGAAAAGTGCTTTGATATCAGACATGGAAATGCAGAATTTGGAGTTTGCCCAGGTGGTTTCCTATCTTGATTCAGGGATTACAGTTATGTGATTGGATGGATCTCAGAAGAGACTTTGAACATTGGACTTTTGATATTGTTGATACTGCTAGAGACTATGGAAAATTTGGAAGTTGGCCTAAATGTATGTTTTAAATCATGTTATGGTGAGATATAGTCCCCATATACTCATGTGTTTGAACAAGTATAAGGAGGTCAGAGAGTGGAATGTGATGGTTGCTATAGGCTTGGCTCAGGGAGTGGCACTGCTGGGAGGTGTGGTCTTGTTGGAGTAGGTGTGGCCTGGGGGGGCTTTAATACACTTGTTCTAGCTGCCTGGGTGGGGGGGGAGAGTCAATATTCTATTAACAGCCTTCAGATGAAGATGTAAAACTTTCTGCTCCTCCTGTACCATGCCTGACTGGTTGCTGCCATGTTCCCACCTTGATGATACTAGACTGAACCTCTGAACCTGTAAGCCAGTCCTAATTAGATATTGTCCTCTATAAAAGTTGCCTTGGTCATGGTGTCTGTTCACAGCAGTAAAACCCTAACTAAGACACCTGGCTAACTCAGTTATCATGAAGCATACAAAAAATTTATCTCAAGTATTGACAACACTCTTTCTTTGTCAAAGGTATTTTATTTTTCCAAGTATTTTCAAAATGTCCTATCCTACAGTGTAATAATTACAAGTTGAGCTACAAAGAAAATATTCAGTAAATAAATTTACAACAGTACCTATGAAAAGACAAAAAGTAGTTATTGTTGTTCATCCTCATAAGTATAAACATAAATTTTAACAATGCAAAACAACTACATGGAATGCTTTTTCAATAGTAAAAAATAAAAAATAATAATAAAAAAAAAACAGAACCTGATCAAAACTTAGGAAGACAGAATTTTATCATTATTGAACCACTAATACTTATCATTCAAACTTGAAAAGGTATTATTAATCAGGGATAGAATCCCATAATGAAAATTGTCACGTAACCTTATTCACATTAAAATTGCTATGTTCATATTATAGAATTTATATTGTAAATCTAATATTACATATGTAGTTGGATTTTGTATCTTAGGTTTTGTAGTTAAATTGCATTATGTTGTGCAACTTTGGGGATTACGATCAACACAGAATTTTATTACTGTTTTAATTATATACAAATACCAACCATATGTCCCTCAACAAGTGAATGGATACAGAAAATGTTGTACATTTACACAATGATGTACTACTCAGCTATTAAAAATCAATGACTTCATAAAATTTGCAGGCAAATAGGTGGATCTAGAAAATCATCTAGAGTAAGGTAACTCATTAACAAAAGAACACACATGGTATGTACTCACTGATAAGTAGATAATAGGCAAAGAGCATGTAATACCCACGGCATAGCTCATGGACCACATGAAGCTCAAGAGGAAGGAAGATCAAAGAGTGGATGTTTCAGTCCTATTTAGAGGGGGAAACAAAATAATCAAAGGAAGTAGAGGGTGGGAGGGACTTGGGAGGAAGAAAAGTGGTGTCAGGGGAAAAAGGAAAAAAATCAGGTATGGGATGAGATGGAGGAGATATACAGAGGGTCAGGAAATTCAACAAAACTGTGTAGCAATGAGGGATGAGGAACTGGGGATAGCAACCAGAAAGTCACAGATGCCAGGAAAGCAAGAGCCTCACAGGACCCCACTGGGATGACATCAGCTAAAACACCCCACAAAGGGGAGGGAGAACCTGTGGAGACCATATCCAGAGGTTAAGCATGTTCCACCTCCTGGTTGAGGGATGCTGTCACCCACCCATCTGCAAAATTTTAACCCAGAATTGTCTCTGTCTAAAGGAAATTCAGGGTCAAAAAAATGGAACAGAGACTGAAAGTAAGGCACATGCAGACACCAAATCCAGACACTATTGGTGATGCCAAGAAGTGATTGCTGACAGGAGCCTGATACAGCCATCTCATGAGAGGCTCTGCCAGATCCTGACCAATACAGATATGGATGCTCACAGCCAACCATTGGAGTGAGCACAGGGATATCAATGGAGGAGTTAGGGGAAGGATTGAAGGAGCTTAAGGGGCCTTATCTGACATCAATGGGAGGGGAGGACCTTGTTCCTGTGAAGGCTTGATGCCCCAGTGTAGAGGAATGCTGGGACCATGAGGCAGAAGTAGGTGGGTGGATGGGGGAGCACCCGTATAGAAGCAGGTGATGGGGTCCACACTAGCCCCATGTTGGGGCAGCCAAAAAATGTCTCGGCCCAAGCAAAATGTTGAGGCCCAGGCCAACCCACGTTTGGACGGCCACTGTACCCCGGCCCAAGCTGCCACTCTGGTCCGTGGGTCGGGGTTCAGCAAGAGAGAGAGTGAGGATGGACTCGAAGAATGCAGACCAGACAGAGTGTAATTCAATCCCATTTATTCTTCAGTCTAAGTCCTAAGTCTTGAGTTCCTAGTGCCTAGTCCCTAGCTCCTAGTCCCTCCAAATTCCAAGTTACTTCTTCCAAGTTCTCTTCCAAGTGCCTGCTACCTGTCTTCTCTCTGCTGTGTCTGGTTCTCTCTAGAGCCAAGTGTCTTCTACCTAATGTCAAGTAATCTGTTTCTTTCTTTGTCTGCCTCTAGCCTTTTATATGTCTCACTTCTAAGCCACGCCTCTAAGTTACACCTTTAATCATGCCCTTAGGTCTTGTCTCTAAATCTTATCTCTAAATTACACTCTTAAGTCACACACCTTTAATCTTACACACCTTTAATCTCCTGTACCTTTAATCTCAAGGTATGTAACCAAGATTATCGGAGTATGCTCAGCTGTTGTAGGCTATTGTAATCTAAGTCACATGTCAGGGTATATGGCTCAAGATGGCTGCAAAGCTGATAGCTGCTTTCTGCTAAAAGTTGGCCCAAAACAAGCAGAGAGAGGGGAATGGGATAGAGGGTTTGTAAAGGGGAAACTGGAAAAGGGAATAACATTTGAAATATAAATATATAAAATATGCAATTAAAAAATATCAAGTAGAAATTATGAAAAATGTGATTGCTACAAAATTGAAGATAATACTATGTTATATTATGAACACAGTATGGAGGGATATAATATGAGCATAGTATTGAAGGGAATCTAGATCCTATTGAAGTTATAAGAAAAAGAACAAAATAAACATAGTGGAAATGCACTCATTTAACATTGTATATGAATATATGTTCTTGAAATGAAACATAAAGCTCTCTATATAAACAAAAGACAATACAAAAATAAAGCAAATATTTTAAAATTGAAATAAAAATAACTACTTGTTTAATCTGCTTAACACAACATGTACATTAGTTTTTATTTTGAGATTTGCTGAGAGGGATGTATGGGGAATAGTAAAGAGTTGTTTCAATTGCATTCAAAATTGCCTCAGTCATTCATTATCTAAGAAGGTTTTTATTCACTGGTTGCTTATAAAGTAAATTAGAAATTTGAACTTAGTACTCTTCTTATTTAGTACGACCTGCTTTCTCTTTATACATATATTTAGATATAGAGAAGATAATGTATAAGCAATAACAGAAATCAGCATCTATGTTTAAATATTCACATTTAGTGGACCTAAAATTAAAATGTAGACTATTTAATTCTCTCTATATAGAGATAGATAGATAGATAGATAGATAGATAGATAGAGAAAGAGATCAGTCTAGCCTCAAACTCTTATGTAGCTGAAGATCACATCAACTACTAATCCTCTTGCAATTACTTTCAACATTCTAGAATTATATACATACACATATCAATCCAACCCTGATTTTCATGAATGACATACAAGTATGTTTGCAGTACATCACAGTGATTTGAATTTGTACTCCAGAACTCATGTTTCAGATTTGGACATGTAATTCCAACTCTTGGACAGACAATTATTGAAAGGGCAGTTATTCTGTTTGTGGTAGTTTAAATGGGAAATCTCCTCTGTAAACTCTAAATTCTAGTATTTGAATACATGACTCATTGTTGTTGGTACTGTTTGAAAAGTTGCTGTAACCACAACTGGGGCAAGTACCTGGGGGGTGAGGGGGGGAGATGGAGGGTGGTATGGGTGGTGCAGTTGAGAGGAGGGCTTTGAATATTTATTCCCCAGAGCTACTTCTAATTCACTCTGCCTCAGTTATGCAATTGTGGATGTGATCTCTCTGCTTACTGCTTTGCATTCTAATCATGAAGGGCTCTTATTGCTCTGGAAGTGATGGCAAAATAAGCTCTTCTCTTTTGGTTTTCTTTGGTCATGGTGCTTTATCTCTACAATGGAAAAGTAAATAAAATAATATCTATATCTTTAACATGGTTTAAGATGAACCTACCATTTTGGAGTGGTCCCTTGGCCAAATGATTAATCCTGATCTCTACATAGGACAGAAATTCTATTCTGAACAAAAGAGTTTTTATTAATTTTTATTAAAAGAGTTTTTGGCCTTTTTGTTATTCCAATAATTTTTCATTTGAGGTAGTAACTGTTAAATCCTTTGTAAACCAGATCAAGGTAAAAATCCTCCAAACACTTCTGGCATTTCTGGCTTCTGATATTTTTTTAAAGGTACCCAAGAAGGAAAGCCAAGAAAGAAACCAATTACTTTTTGGGGCTCTATTTCCATAATGTGCATTGCTCCTTACTATATCCTGTTCTTACTATGGCCATAGAATATTTGTGTAATCTAAGAAATCAGTGTTAGTATCTACTGGAGTAGAGAATATCTTAACATAATATTGCTAATCAGAAAATGTTGATGATGACTGCCTTAGTTAATGTTTTTTTGCTGTAAACAGACACCATGATCAAGGACAACATTTAACTGGGGCTGGCTTACAGGTTCAGAAATTCAGTCCATTATCATCAAAGCAATAAAATGGAGGAATCCAGGTAGGCATGATACAGAAGGAGCAGAGTGTTCTACATCTTCACCTGAAGGCTGATAGCAGAATACTGGCTTCCAGGCATCTAGGACAAGGGTATTAAAGTCCACACCCACAGTGACACGCCTACTCCAATAAGGCCACACCTACTCCAACAGGGCCACATTTTCTAATAGTACCACACCCTGGGCCAAGCATATACAAACCAGCACAATTATGATGATGATGAAAACGATGATGACACAGGTATTGTTGGACTCTAAGTATCCAAAACCAAGGGACATGCTCCTCCAGAGAACCCACAGGCAGGACTCGTTGTAATAACATGAGGTTTGATACTGGTGTACCAGGACTCTCTTGTATGCAGACAAAAGAGAGTCCTGAATCAGACTTGGGGTCGTTTATATATCAATACTCACAAGGCTCATAAAGGCAGTTTTACCTCTTAATCAATAACTACAAAGGCTGAGTCCTTTGTTCTTTTGAAATGTTAGTTCAAGTCCCTGGGATGCACCCCAGGGGCAGCTAACACTTGAGTGGAAATTGAAACTCTGAACCTAAGAATCTTTCATGTTGAAACCTAAAATTTCATTTTTACAGTTTATTCTCACAGTATCATAAATGATGAATAATGATGATAGTAATGGCAGTGACAACAAGTTCTATGGTAAAATTAATAGAAGTTGATGATCCCAAGTAAAATTAAGTGGGAGAGAATCATCAGATCTTGGCCAAAGACTGTTATCTGCTGCCACCTTTTAACTGCAATTAATCTTTGGAAACATTAGAGTACCTTGATGTCTATTCCATAAGATTATCTATAATCTGTTTGATTCACAAAACTGTTGCTATGGTATAAATTCAAATATTTTTCTACAAGCTTTTCTCCATTTTTGAAAGTTTGGTATCTTTTTTTTTTTTTCATGGGTTTCAGTTGCCTTTTTTAAAATTCTTTAATCTCTTTTTACAGTCCAGAATTTATCCCCCTCCTGCTTTACCCTCTGAATGTTCCCATCCCATACCTTTTCTCCATCTCCAAAAGGATGTCCCTACTCCCCCACCCTCACCCCATCAGAGCTCTCCACTTCCTGGGGCCTCAAGTCTCTTGAGGTTTAGGTGGATCTTCTCCCATTAAGATCCTTTCCTTTCCTATTTTGACCGTGCTGTATCCAAACATTGAATATAATGACATACTTTGAAAATATCATAATTCATTTCATAAGCTGAGGGAAATAAGCTGTGACTATAATGCCAGACTCTTATAGAGTCTGTGTTGAGAACAAAGAATATAGTTAAACTAAAGGTTAAGGTGAAGGGTAAGTCCAGGACAAAAGTCAGAATGCGCCAACAGATAGAGTAGTTTAACAAGTGAGCAGATGATAAACAGAAAGAAATTGAGTAGGTTTAGTCCAGGAGGCAATCAAGAGTTCTCTGTAAATCCTTGATGCATATACTGAGTCAAAAGACAGGTCAGTGTATAACATTAACATTGTAACAGTAGGTGAAAATGTCTTTATGGGTTTCAAATGAGAGAATTAAATCCTTTCGTGTGTATCTGATGAGTTCTTGGACCTTGACATGATGTTTAAAAAACCCATATCTTGCTACTGCCTCAATTTACCCCCACTAAATTTATAAGATGACATATTTTCTACTCCAGGGATTAGTCATTTATCAGTCTATGCGGCATGAAAAATTCTCAACAGATGGTGTTGTTTACATGCTTACCTATGTATACAGCCATCCTCACTCCTGAAAACAAATTCAAAAGCTGCTTGCAGAATGAAATCTCTTAATCAAGGCTTATTATTATAAAAAAGAAAGGAAGGAAGGAGGGAAGGAAGGAAAAAGGAAAGAAAGAAAGAAAGAAAGAAAGAAAGAAAGAAAGAAAGAAAGAAAGGGAAAGAAAGAAAAACACTTTTACACGATGTGAAGTAATTTAGGGAAAATTATAACATGACTTCAACATTTAATTTAAAATATCAAATGTCTTTGTTATACTTTGTTTTATTTTAGACAAGATCAGTGATAGAGAGCATATTAAAGGATTCCACATATTAATGTTCAATTTCAATAGCACCAGTAGGTAAAGAAACATTTATATTAATTCATATTTGGTGATTTGTCATGGATCAGAAGGCCCATTTTTAAATCTGTCTGATTCCTTTGTACTGATTGTTTTGTGACAATACTGCTCACTTTCTTTACTACTACTCTGCAGTATAGTTTGAACTCAGGCAATGTGATACTTCTAACATTTCCCTTACTGCATAGCATTATACTTGTTTGCAATTCTTTGTGTTTTCATTACAATTTTAGATTTCATTTATCATGCTAATGTGAAGAAAATCATTAAAATACAGTAGATTGTCCTGAACTAATAGATTACTTTTAGAAATTAAGCTATATTATATAGTACATTTTCTACTTCTTGAATATAGGAGATATATGCAGCTTCTACTGTCATCTACAATTGTATTGGCTAGGGTGTGTGTGTGTGTGTGTGTGTGTGTGTGCATTTATTTGTGCTGATTGTCATATTACTTTTCTGAAAGCATTTATTAGATCTAATAATCTTTTAGGAGAATCCTTAGGTCCTCAATGTGTTGTCAGGCAGTGGAAGGGTATCCTGGTTCTTGGGTTGTGGGTTTGGCCATGCCCCCAGAACCCAGGCTCCTGACAGGAGGTCTAATCTCCATTCAACCTGCATCCTTCAGTCACATATACAGGTGGAGAGCATGATGAACAGGACCCAGGCCCTAGAGAGATTTACATACTAATGAGGTACCTGAAGGCCAGAGGGTGGAGCCAAATAAGCATTCCTCCCCAGTCCCTCCCCCTCTCTCTTTCCCTATTTAACTCAGGTTTTGGGGTCCCACATCCAGGTCCATCCATGATCCGTCATGTCAATAAACCGGTTTTGGTTTTGGAAACCCAAAGATTTCCTCCTGTGTTGGGGCTGCACCCTGAGGAGCCATGGAGAGGCCTTTAGTGAGCAGCCGGGCCTAACTTCCAGCTGGAGGAGCCCAGGACATTCCCAGGCAACTGCACACAGCTTGGCATGAGGTACTCTCCACGATTTCTCCAGCCATTATTACCTACACTGTGTAAGCTCACATATTCTACATGCACTAATAATTTAGTTGCTTTGTTTTTCCATGCATATCCTTTTTATTTCTCTTGTCTTACAGTTATGGCTGGGATTTCAAGTAGTCTGCTGAGGATGTAGGATGTGAATATGTTTCTTTTGTTCCTGGATTGCAACTTCAGCAATATCTTTATGAGTGTTTACTCATATATATATATATATATATATGTGTGTGTGTGTGTGTGTGTGTGTGTGTGTGTGTGTGATATATATATATATATATATATATATATATATATATATATATGGATGTTAGCCCTCTATCTGATGTAGGATTGGTAATGATCTTTTCCCAATCTGTTGGTTGCCATTTTGTCTTATTGGGAATGTCCTTTGACTTACAGAAGCTTTGCAATTTTATGAGGTCTCATTTGTCAATTCTTGATCTTAGACCATAAGCCATTGGTGTTCTGTTCAGGAACTTTTCCCCTGTGCCTAGGTCTTCAAGGGTCTTCCCCACCTTCTCTTCTATTAGTGTCAGTGTATCTGCTTTTATGTGAAGGTCCTTTATCCACTTGGACTTGAGCTTTGTACAAGGGGATAAGAATGGATTGATTTGCATTCTTCTACATGCTGACCTCCAGTTGAGCCAGCACCATTTGCTGAAAATGCTGTCCTTTTTCCACTGAATGGTTTTAGCTCCTTTGTCAAAGTTCAAGTGATCATTGATGTGTGGGTTCATTTCTGGATCTTCATTTCTATTCCATTGATCTTCCTGCCTGTTACTGTACCAATACCATACACTTTTTTATCACTATTGCTCTGTAGTACAGTTTGAAATCAGGGATGGGATGGTGATTCTCCCAGAATTTCATTAGTATTGTTGAGAATAGTTATCATTATCCTGTGTTTTTTGTTATTCCAAATGAATTTGCAAATTGCTTTCTATCTCTATGAAGAATTGATTTGGAATTTTTGTTTAAACATTTATTCAAATGATTATTTGATTTTACCATTTTTATTTGATTTATTCCATTTATTGACTGCATAGATATTTACTGGCATTTTCATTTTTAGTATGAAATCATCTAAGTTGTAGTATACTAGAATTCATCATTGAATCTATATTGTCATTGGGTTTAATTGTTTGGAAACTAGTTATTCATGCTTGTTTAACAATTTTACTTTGAATTTTTAAATTAGCAAGCAAAGTAATATCTTTTTTGACAACTTTATATATGTACATACATACACACATATATATACATATATATGTATATATGTGTATATATATACATATATATATCATTATACTTCATTTAAATTCACAATTATTGCTGGTTATCATGAAGCTATGAATGTTTTCTATATCAACTTCTTTTTATTTTATTTTATTGTTTTCTGGACATGTATTTTGTCATACATGTCCATACATTTACTCATTTCTTGTAAATGTTAAATTTGCTGTTTCAAAGCTTTTCCAAAATACATTCTAGATTTCAGTAGTATTTTTGTGATGTTCTCTTTTCCTGCTCCAATTTTATTAATTTTTGTCTCTTTCCATGTTCAACTAATTTGGCTAAATTTTTATCAGTCTTATCTTTTAAAGGTACCAACTCTATTTCAATAATATCTCTGTTCACACATCACTATTGTGTTAGTTTCTTTCTTGATTTTTGAAATTTCCATCAAATTTACTATTATTATCATTATTATTATTGTTATTATTATTATTGTTGTTGTTGTATGTGTGTGTTTATGCTCTTGCCATGACAAAAGCATGGTAGTCATAACTTATTGTAGTCAGTTCTGAGCTTAAGCTCTCTGGATCCAGATAAAAAAGCTCAGGTTTTCAGGCTCTGTAGCAGAAGCAATACCAGTTGAAACATCTCAGCAACAGCTACTTATTCTTAAAAGGCCTTGATTTGCATATTTTTTTACCTAAGATATTTCTGATTGTATAAGTACTCAGTACTATCTCTGGGAGAGCTGCATTTGTAATATACTAGATTCTAGTAAGTTTATAACAACTTACATTTTCCTCCAATTTACTTATTAATTTTCTTGTATAGATATGCATGATAATGAATATCTATGTATCTATCTACCAATCTATCTGTGTGTGGAAATGTATAATGTCATATGTTATACATTTCTAATTTTATTCAATTAAGATTTTACAAACTATTGTTCAGTGTGGTGAAATTTTATCATAGCACTGGACACACAAAGTTAGACAGTGCTCTGTGAGTGAGGTGGGTTCCAAGTGAGCCAGGACCACACAGTAAATAACTAAAATAAAACTAAAGTAAAAGGAAAAATGTGAAATACATCAAATTATTCATTTTATATTTAAATGTTTTTATCACCTAAAATGTAATTTGATTTGGGGGATTTTAGATGGACTTCTAAGAATAAATCCTCTGTAGATATCTAGATATTGAGTGGTATAATCTGGCAATACCATGTGTTTTAATTCTGAAATGCCTTTTCAAACTTTTACTTTGGTTTAATAATCTGAATGTTGATGAACAAGCAACATTGAAGCCTCCTTTTGATTTTCTTTTAAAGTGTGTAGGTTGGCATTTGCAAATGAAGGTTCCTCCACAGGTCAAAAAGCCTGGATCTGGAGTTATAGGTGCCTCTGAGCCACCAAGCTTGCTTGAACAGAACTGAATTCAGATCCACTGAAAAAGCTGTATGCTATCTTTTTATTTTTTAATGCTGAGCCATCTGTCCAACATCATCTCCTATTTTTAACTGGTATTTTTAACTGGTCTTTTTTATCTAATTGTATTTGTTATTGAAAATAGAGTGTACAGACATTCAGTGTATATATAATCAGAATTGTCACATCTTCATGCAAGAATTTTATATTTATTCATATGCCTTTAAATCTAATGACAAAATTATAGAGAGCTATGCCTACTTTCTATTGGGTTCTATATTCTTTGTATAGTACTTTTTAACATTTCATGTTTAATTATTGTAGGTTTCTCCAACTATGATAGATATTTTATAGATAACAGATGTATATTTTTTAATAATCCAATCACACAGTCTTCTGAGTATTTTTCCTCTCATAAAATGTATTCATTCCTGAAATCTCATAATTCTAAGTCTTTCTTGGTTTTGTATACAATTCCTATGAGTAATTTTGCCAATGCTAAGTTTCACTGGTTCTGAATTGCTCTCATTAATGTTTCTTTTAGATGTTAGTTATTTTTAAAGGATAACTTTCTTCCATATAGTAATACTGGTTGGTTCTTGTGTATTCTTGGTTCTTGTAATGTATCATTCCATGTTTTCCAGACTTTTAGATTTCTTCTGAGAGGACTTAAATAATGCTAATGTATTTGTAAGTTTTTACATTTTATAATTTCACATCTTTTCATAGTTTTTTAAAAATTTTTGTTGGCCTTTCTATTGCAAGTATAATACTATGTGCAGAAAGAAGTTCTAGGTTGTTCAAGTTTGTTGGTGTTTTAAGTTCTTCCTGTAGTTGGAGGCCTCTATCTGTCTCTAAACTTTGAAAGATATATTAAAAATTTATTCCATTGTTTGTTTTCTGAATGTTTATCCTGAATTTCTAATCTCTCTTCTGCTACATGCACTTCTTCGAGTTTTTGTACGGGTCCTTTAAGTGCAAACTTTTCCCTTGTGGACAACAATCTCCTAATTACTTGGAAAAGAAAAATCAATAGTAATCACAAAGCAACAGTTTAAAAGTAAACACACATTTAAACATACTTTAAAAAGAGGAGAAACTTTAACTGAAGTACAAATATGTTTACAAAAGAAAGGACCTGGAATATTTAAAGAAAAACTTAATGGATTTGTAATTTATTGATGCCAAGTTTATTTTTTTCCCATTTTTTATTGGATATTTTATTTACACTTCAGATGCCATCCTCTTTCCCCATTTTCCCCCTTAGAAAATCCCTATCCCATGCTCCCTTTTCCTTTTTGCACTTATATATTTTTTTAAAAATGTTAATCAAAGGCTTTCTGCATTTAATCCTTGCCTACTTTCCACTACTATTCTCCTATGATTTTTATGTCTCCCAATTTTTTATAAAGTCCTGCTTCAAATTGGCAGTGATATTGGAGAATGCTCAGTGGCTCAGGGATATCATGTTCACCCTATTTACATTTGAATGAAACAGGTCTCCAATAAAAAATCATTCAATATATCATATTATATTTAGTTAGTATTTTTGAACAAACATCTCTATACTGTGACTGACAATCTGACTTCACTTGTTTCAGATGACCTTGATAAGGTTTAAGAATATTAGTCAAATATTATTTATAATTCACTTGAATTGAAGATTCTTTGATGTTTCTATTGATTAGATTCAGTTATGGATATATTTCAGGAAGATCAGTAAAGTATCATTTTTCTCTCATGTCACAGTTATGTGTTTTCAATATGATATATCATCATAGATAATTTTCATTGTGTGATGATCATTTACATTCTGTATTTTTCTGAAGAGGATTTATAAGTAGAAGCTAAGAGTAATAGGTCTACTTCAAAAAGAAAGGATATACACATTTACATATATATTTATGTTAACATACATGCACATTTTATGTATGCACATACATATATAATATATTTATAAATACATAATATAAATATTTAATATATGTCAATATATTAATAAACATATCTATATGTTTTATAATTGTTTAGAAATAAATAATACTTTAGTTTTTAAAACTCTTCTTCAATTTTGACATTGGGAGCTGCTTTTGATTAATTCTATCTTCCTTTTACACTATCCATTCTTTTGACATTTTTTTATAATGAGTTTAAAACTAGAGTTTCACAAACACAAGGCAAGTGTGATATTCCTGAGCTATTTGGGCTATCTTTTTATTATTATTATTTTCAACGTTTTCTCAATTCTAACACCAACAGACCTTACAGTTTTGTACTATGTGTTCACAGTCCAAGCCCAGTAGTATAAGTTAAATTTTGTACTCCCAAATATGTCAAAATCTTAATTTTGCTCCCTTAGAAACTCATATATCTTAGAGAGTTGTGTGGAATATATTAGTTAATATCAAAGTATCAGAGAAGAAGCTATGAGTTGGCAGTTAAGAACATATTCTGTTCTTGTAGAGGACCTGTGTTTTATTACAAGAATATATTGAACCAGTTCACAGACTCCTCTAACTTCAGCTCTAGAGTCCAATGCTGCTGGACACATAACCACTAACACATACACATATGTGCACACAGACATATAACAAAAAAATCTACAATCTATAGGATACTCAGTATTATTGATCTCCTTATAAAAGACACAGGAAACTACACAAGAGAAAGATCTCTATGCATGCCAAAGCCAAAATTAAAACAATGCAACTCTATGCTAAGGGATTTGAAAGATTTCTGTTAAAATTCCAGAAGCTAGGAGAGGTGAGAAAGTTTTTCTACTAAAGCAAAAGTGTAGACCATAACCTAGTCTACTAATTCTAATCTCCAACATGTAAGGCACCATGTATTCAGTGATTTATATGTACCTTATGAGAGCAACTTATGGAACTACTACAATTCAAAAGCCCATGTTTAAACAAAACACTGGCTTTTTTCATGGATTCTATTAAAAATCTATGAAAATAAAACACGGTTTATTTTATTATTACTATGGTTAACACTGTTTTTTGTTTCTAGCTTCCTCAGCAAGGGAATATAAATTGTGTGTGTGTGTGTGTGTGTGTGTGTGTGTGTGTGTGTGTGTATTTACTTACTTTCAGTAACTGCTAAGTTTGCCATCACAACAATTTTGTCTTTACCATAATATTAAAATAATGAAATAGTGCCATGTCTATTCTTTTGCCTTTGGCTTTTTTTTACTTCAAAGCCAATGATATTGTTTCATACAGTAGATAATTTATATGAAATATATCTCTTAATTGTATTATAGAAATTATTTTTCATTTATATTATTTTAATTTTTAGAAATTACTAATAATTTTCAAAGTCACATATCAGATTTTTAAATGAGTGTAAATATATATTCTCATTTTAGTTTTCAACAACTTTTGGGAATGTTGCTGCCAGTCCTTCTGCCAGGAGAATTTAATAATGCAGAGAAGTAACTGCATTGTTTTTACTTATTCCTAACAAAAAAAAAAATGAAGAGTTTCTCCTGCTAATTTTTATCAATTTTCAGTGTGGTCAGGTTTAGGTCATTCTTGCTTTAAGAGATTTGAAATGATATGGCATGGTTGTTTTAATTTTCATTGCTCTAATTCCAAGCAAGATTGAGCATTTTTCCCCTTGGGTGGCTACCCCATTTTATTTTAAAACCAAAATGGTGTGAAAGATTTTTATTTCTTCTCATCTTTGTTGGCAAATGTTATTATCTAGTTTATTATCATCATCATTATTATAACCAGTTTAATGCTTTCATCATGGCTGCTATTATGCAATATAATCGTTTTGATTTGCATTTTGCTAATGACCGATGATGTTGAGCCTCTTGACTTTATTGGCTATTTTCATATTTTCTTTGAGGTAGTGTGTGTTTAAATATTTTTCACATTTTAAAATTTGGATAGTAGAGTTTTAAATAAAGTCGTGTCTTGTTTGAGGTTTCTATTGTTCTAATAAAACACCATAACTAACTGCAATTTGGTGATGAATCAGTTTATTTGGTTTTCATTTCAACATTATAGTCCATCATCAAGAGAAATCAGACTATCATCATTCCATGGCCTGGTATCTTAAATTGAATACAAAGGACAAAGTGTACAGACATCATCTTCTGATTATGACACTACCATTATATCTTGGTAGTTGTGATTACCTGCACAAGGACGGGGAATACAGGTCATTGACAGAATTCTCATCCAGAATGCACAAAGCTCCAGGTTCACCAAGTTCAACTTTAAATATAACAATGAATATAACAAGAGAACTAGCACAAGATAAAGCATATAACATTCTACTCACGGGGATAGAGAGAGGTTCATAAGGTCCATCACCTCCCAAAGTTTATAGAGAAATTATGAGTGGTTGCTTAAGGGAAGAACTCACAAAGCTTCAGCCTTCCCCAATGATATAAGTGGCTAATAGTTGCCGGGGAAGGGAGATACTTTCTTCAGTGTTATAGCGTCATACAAATTGCATATTATACATTAAACAACTGTATTAAAACTCGATAGTTCACCAAACTAGACATAGGTAGAATTTATTTCTTTTTTGGTTTGCAATTGATACCATGGCTGAGATGAAAAGATATATGTTCGTTTCCCCAGTAGCCTTTATTTCTCTGTGCTCTATAGCTTGATGTTATATGGGCATCTGCCTCATGCTCGTGCTACCACAACTGGAGTCTCACTCATTGCCATACTTTTTCTTCCAGGTTGGACTATGTCCTTAAAGTGAAAAATGAGCCTTTCTTTTTCTTTTTTTTTTTAGATATTTTATTTACACTTCAGATGCCATCCCCTTTTCACAGAGCCTTTCTTTTTCAATTCTGCTTTTGCCAGGTAATTTGTCCAAGTAGTAGAGAAGTAACTAATACACATGTTTCTGTGATACTTCAGAAAGTGTGATTTTAGTGTATATACCAAGTTTTGTAAGCTTCCATGGCAGAATGCTGATTTCATAACTCCTCTTGAGATCTGTTCACTTATTATGTCAAGAAAATAGTGATTCAGTATGGCAAGCCATCATTTCATATAACTTGTAACTCTGTTGTTTAAAAACTTGGTTTTATTGTCCTTGTTTTTGTACAGTTTCCTTTTCTTTTTGCTCATGGAACCAGAGCAGGGGATCAAGGTCTTCTTCCCAATTCCTACCACTTAATTTGGTGTTCTCTGTTAGTGCTCAGTATTCCTGACATGCATTGGACATTCAGCATTTATGTGTTTTATCAAGTTTTGTATACTGATGTTGGAAGTCTCTTACACAAAGGATGTCCTTTTCTTTTCTACCTCTTGAAAACTTGTTTCACTTATTTTCCAAGTGTTGGGTGATTTAGAAAGTGATGTTTTCTCTATTCAATTGTCTTCCCTTCATTCTTTATGGAAGTTTGAGACAGTGTCATACTGTATAGCCCAGGTTAAACCATAACTCAGTGAGTAGCCCAGGCTTATCTCCTACTATTATTGTATCATATCCCCAGTGAAAGACATATAAATTATTTCTGTGTACCCAAAGTATTTTTGCAGAAGAACTTATTAAAATTTGTTCTATGACATTATAGTGAATTGTCTCAGATTATTTTATCTTAGAAAATTGTTAAAAAAATTTTGTTGTTTTTAAAAGTCTACAAATCCATCATAATAGTCTTAAATTTTCTTCAAAATACAAGATTTCAGTAATAAGAATGTATATTTCATTTTTGTTTACTTTTCAACTGCAGATGATTGAATTCAGGGCTTTGCATATGATAGTCAAGCACGCTACTATTTAAGTAAACCCTCGGCTTAATACGAAGATTAAAAATTAAAACTTTCTGTTAAATGTCTAATGGTGGTGAATATTTTATATATTTGCAGCTATTTGTTAACACTTTACATTGGGTTACTTCCTTTTTCAGTTCTTTTGTGCTGATAAAGTTGCTTCTTCCTGATGTTTCATATTCATGACTTTACATAAAGCATTTGAGAGAAGAGGCAAAGAGTATCTAGAGAAATGAATAAAAAGAATAAAGGTCTTTGTTGTAGAATTTATGAGTAGAATTTCATTTTAAAATATCAAATTTGCCAGGGCTACACAGAGCAACCCTGGTTAAAAAAAAGAAGTACAAATTTAGGTCTGAGGAGATAGCAGAGAAGGTAAGAATACAGTGTACTTTTCCAGAAGATACAAGTTGACTTCACAGTCTACATACTATGGAGTGCACAAACATCTTAAGTCTGCCTTACAAGACAATTTGATATCTTGTTTTGACCTCGTTGGGTAATGGCACTCATGCAAATTGTTAGCCTTCCTGTTGAGATGGAAGGTGCCCTGGGACTCAGAAGCCCAGGAATTACATTTTTGTTTTTAGGCTTTTTCATCTCTCCCATGGTATACCATAAAGACCACAGTTAAGACTGTGGAGTCAGGTTCCTTTCTCTAGATGTTTAAGCTTGGCCCTAATATTAGAGAACTCCCAGAGAAAAAGTAGGTCATAAGGAGTTGTCTTTCATCTGGAATCTCAGGATCCAGAATGGTATACTGTAAGAGGGCAATTGTATTGTGCTCTAGAAATTGAGATGAGTTTTCATGTTTGTCCAGGATGACCTCTCAGACTTTTTCTTAATTTACAATTGTAAAGGCAGCCTTAGTAAGTCTGGTAAAGAGACAAGTTATGAATTTATCTATAGTTCACATGTCCCCTGGGGTAGTATAATTCCATCTAGGGTCCTAGCTAGAGACTGCCTAAGTCCCAGTAGAGTGGGCAGCATCAGTTTGGTGAATTTCATCTGCATATGCCTTAGCCTGATCCTAGATTCACCTTTGCTCCTCAGGGAGAATATTGTTTATAAGGATCATATGGACATCATGTAAGCTGAGATCATAAGATTAGGTAATATACTGGAATATATAAAGGTGGGAGAACTAGCAGTATAGTACCCCAGTCTCTTCTCTACTTGATAAAATTTACTTAATGAAAAAGAGGCCATCCTCCCTAGTAACTTCCTACAAATAGAAAGACTTGGTCAGTTTAGGCTAGGTACAGAGAGATGAAGGAGGTCCTTTGGCAGAGCAGGAGTGAGTATCAGGAAGACTAGGAGGTGCTGGTGTGACAAAGTGGGTGCCAGAGTAAACTGATTTTGGCAACCTTTGGTGAAGAGGAAGAAAAGGGGTGTAGAAGATGAGAGAAAGCTGTGGGTAAAAGCTGATAGGATGAAGGGAGATAATGCTTGGAAGTAGGAAATCTTTTTCCATTTCCTCCAATCACTCCAAGCATCTGTAAAGGTCCCAAGTAATATTGAGATCTACAGTGCCATTGTTTTGTCATTTAGATTGAATTTCTATGGCATATTGAAGCCAAATTTGATTGCAATGGTGAATAGATGTAAGGATCTTCAGTACCATATGGATAGACTAAAGGTTTTATAAAAGACATCCCATGGGTGAGAAAGGGGAAGAAGAAATGGCACAAGCAGTTCAGTGGGTTTTTAATGCACTCAACAGTGGTCATAGCTTAGCCTGAGTAAGCCCAAAGAGGCACCTGAAGACAAACTGAATATTTAAGATGGGGTTCATCCACAGGAAAGTGTCAGGAAAGTGGGTCACAGAAGCCACAAGAGCAGAGAGGAGCAGTGGGATTAGAGGCAGCTTCAAAGGGAAGGTGTAAGAAAGGAAAGTTGTGGTACAATGGCCCATTATGGCCTAAGCTGCCATAAGTGTGCTGCTCTGAGACTTGTGGGGTAAGGTCAGGTGAAGAGGGCAGGAAAGGTTACAATAACTCTGTAAAGCCTCAGAAACCACAAGATTGCAATGCCAATGGAGGAGGAAAATGGAGTCAGGTGAAGAGGACCACCCATAGCCTTAACTGTAGCTGGGATAGCTCTACCTCACAAGTACCAAAGGGGTGCATGATGCTCAAAAATCACTTCCTTGGACTCAGGGAAATGTTAACACCAATCAGAAGGAGAAGCTTGCCTATTGTTGCTGGTAGATGGGATGTCTAGTGATCAGTAAGCAAGCAGGGAGGTGAGTCTGCTCTATGCCAACTGATTATAAGGGATAGTGTCCTACTGTAGAGCAGACTATGAGGAAGAGCACAAGCAACAGGAAAGCCTATCTAAGTTATACCAGAAAATTTGATGACTTTCCTGCTGCAATAGGAAGCTGTTCTGGGACTCAGAAGCCCAAAAACTATGAAGCTCTGAGGAGAGAAGGTATCACAATGTTATACTGAGACACTAGAAACCAGGAAACAGATAGCTCTAATCTGCGACAGTCTCCCAATATAAAGGTATCCTAACACATGGGAGCCCAGGAACCACCTAGCTCTGAGATGAAATGGTGTCCTCATTGAACGGCAGCGTCCTGAGACACAAAAACTCAGTAACTACTCAGCCCCCTTCTCCATTGTAGCTTCCAGGGAAGAATATCCCCCACTACCCACCCCCAGCTGAGCTTGGGAGCCTCAGATCTGTTCCCTTCTCTTATTCCCTTCTCTTCTTCCCTTCTCTTCTTTGCTTCTTATCTTCTTCTGACAAGTCACACCAGGAAGCAAAATCATAAAAGAGATTTACTAGAGGGTACAAGGAGAGGAAGGATGAATCCAGAAATGGTTGGCCTCTGCTCCTAGGCTAAGACAGCACGTGAGGAAGGGCAGTGGGGTTTCCTGGGGGCTGAGGGATGGAGCTTTCTAGGGTAGATATTTCTAGGGTGAGGATTGGTGGGATTTCATGTCTTGAACTTGAGGGGGTTGGGCTGTGAAATTGGTGAATATTCCTGTTCAGAAACTGTTGGATTTCTGTGGGAAGATCAGGGAATGATGGCTTTTCTTCAGACTTTTCATCTAAAATTGGCATAATATAGAGAGCTTCCTGTTGAGGGGATGGGGATAAAGTCTGTGTCCTTTATAGAGTCTGGAAACACTGTTATGACAGTTAGGAGGTTGGGGGAGGGACTTGGCTGCTGGAAATCCACAGGCAAGGGCCATTTTCCTGGTTGAACATTTCCAAAATGTATGAAGTATACAAAGTTTACAAATGGAGTCCATGGCAGAGAGAGTCTTCCATGCCATTTGTGTGGCTTAAATAGACAAAACCCATAGCAACATGGCAATAGACTCATAATTTTTATATAACTGAAATAAAGATAAAATAGTAAACAACTAAAATTAATTTAAGGGTTGATATATATATATATATATATATATATATATATATATATATATATATCCTATATTCTGAACTGTAAAAACATTATCTCTTCTGATCAATAACATCAAAATTAAAAAAAATCTCAAAATTCATCACAGAAAAGAAATTCAGTACTGTTAATTTAGTCTACAAAAGCACTTCTTTACTAAATATAATGCATTTGCTAATAATAAAACTTTCATGTTATCACTGAAATAGAAATATACAAAACATGGTTTTTCATTTATAAAAAAGAAAAAGAAGGAAGAAAAGAAAGAAAGGAAATAGATAAAAAAAAAAAAAAGAAATATCTTTTAGGCCAACAAACCTGAAGTGCACCCTTTCAAGTAACAATGACAAATATCCTTCACTATAAACTTGTAATTGTCTACAATTGTGCAATTCACAGGGTTTTGTACCATTACTCTTGATGCTGTAATAGTCTGTCGCTTTTTCTTCAACATGAGAAAAGAAAATGGGGTGTTTGGAGATGAAGATCTAATTTTACCTCACTAACTAGACAATAATGTATTTGTTATAGATTTAATAGAAGCAATAGGAGAAAAAAAGGTGTGTTAGATTTTGCTATTACCTGTACTAAACCAGTACTGAACTAACAAGTATATATATTTAAAGTGTATATATAAATATACATATATATATGTATATATATACATACATATATATGTACATACATACATACATACATATAGTATATCTACTACCTACAAAAAATAATTCTTTATTTCTGGCTCTGTACTAATTATCTGTTCATATTACATTATTTTTCTGAAAATAGTGTATTCAATATTCAAACTTTAGAACTAATAGGGCATTTTGAGTTGTTGTTTTTTAAACATAGAACTCTATGAGTTGTGAAGAACAATTATAGGTAAATAGTTAAAGCAAATAATCTTAGGTATTTTATATTTTAATTTTCAAAATCAATTTCCTTCATGCTTGCTATCACTTCACATTGTTAACTTACAAATCAAGCCTCAGTGAAATTATCTTCCTTTATATGTTTTCGATGAATTTTAAGTGATGTCATAAAAGTGTTGCATTAATTTATAATTTTTAGTACTCATTGAAGCTTTTTCTTTGTAAGATAATGAGCATAGCTAAAATTAGAACAATGAGCAGTCCTGGATTTTTATCTACATTAAGTTCATTCTATATTAAAGAAGTATATTTTACAATGCATATCCTCACAAGGATTCAGAAAATGAATATATACTTCTAGGACAAAAGATAACTTTAAATATATTCAACCTTTAATTATCATAGTTAATTATAGTCTGGGTTTTTTTATTTATTGATTTGTTTCAGGTGCTTACACAAATATATTTTACAGATGCGGTCAGTCTTTTAAATATGAGTGTTGGAGCTCACAGACTCTTATTCTTAGGATTTGCCAGAGAAGCTAAATTTTGAGAAGTCAATAGGGCAATAATTAATTCAGCAACTCATAAATGGTCAAAATAATACTAATAAATTAGTATAGAGTCCTCTGTACAAAAGAGAACATCTATAAGAGCCTTTCCAAAGGAGAGAATAACAGGAAGATTCAGAGGTAACTGTTCCAACCACCTTCCTGTCTGTAAACTACATATTGATCTGCAATTGGTGGCCCCAAGAGGAGAGCAACGGTGCCAGCCAACCAGAGCTCCCCAGAGTCTAAACCACCAGCCTGGGAGCACAAAGGGAAGCACCCATGATTTCAGCTGTATACTTAGGGGAGGATGGCCTTGTCAGGCATGGGTGGGAGAGGAGATCCTTTTTCCCTTGAAGGCTGAACACTGAGCTAGGAATTTGAGGGTGGGGAGGGGAGAGTAAGGGGTAGGTGGGAACACACTCTTGTGGAGGCATGAGCAGGGGATGGGATAGGGGGTTCCTGGGTAATGGGGGAATGGGGTGAGGGGATAAAATCTAAAATGTATTTTAAAAATTAAAAAAAAAAAAAACCCTTCTTTTCTGTTTCCAGTTTCCCAAATCATCATGATTAATACCATCAACATTTTCTGAAAAAGAAATAGGACTCTAATTATGATAAACATCCTAACCTCTGAGAGAAGTTTTATCTCTCTTATCTGATGAGAACCAAGTTCAGTTGTTTACTGGGGAAACAAAACAAACAAACAAACAAACAAAAAACCTGGCCCTGCACTGGGTCTGCTCCTTGTCTATTTTTTTTCTTTTCTTTTTTTTCCTTCATACACCAAGTTCCTGGGGAAATCTTACAAAAGAGAGTGAAAAGACTATAAGAAATGCCAATTAAGTCAGCCTAATGGTACACTAGTTGTGCTATATATTACAGCTAACAGTAGCTTTTATTAATACTTAAGACCTTCTCAATAGGAAGGAATACATGCTTATTGATTTACAACTAGTCTATATAGCTAGAAAGGTCATAGACCCTAGACGAGAACCTATAACTGCCATTTTTCTAAATCAATATAGTTTTCAACTGTATTCTAAATACCAGTCATTATTCCTAGATATGATTGTAGCTATCAACCCCATCAAAGAAGGTGCTTTTTGTATCACACAGAGGTTTTTATTACAGAAATATACAACTAGTAAAATTGCAGGAAATTAGAATCTCTAGCATGCCCAACCCTAGTTGATATACCTATAATGCAGCCCACACATCTGATGTTCAAGAAAAAAAAATTGGAGAAGAAGGCATGATGAAATAGTAGCAGCCAGAGTACCCGGATTCCTGCTTGTAAGACAGGAATCTAGACATAATAGGGATATTATACCCAAGAAATATCAAATGTAGGTTTACCTAAATAAGGCTTGTATTTTGACCGCATATGTAAACATGTCAACACAGATAATGAAATTTACAAGACATTAGTCAATGAAGAAATATACATGTATACGTATGTGTACATGTATATGTACACATGTATATGTATATATGTGTACATATGTGTATATATATACCAACAATTAATAAAAACTGATCATAAATTTGAAGGGGAACAAGGATTATATGTATTATGGTCTAGAGAAAAAAATGAAAGAGAGAAATGATGTAATTACATTATAATCTAACAAATTAAAAGAAATTATGTATAATAAATATACTTATATGTAATAAAATTAAAATATTACCAAAATATAAAAAAGCAAACAATGTAAAACAAAATCATAAGAATTAAAAACAGATTAAAGAACAAAAGAATTGGAGTTGCTTGTTTCTGTATCCTCCAAAATTAGAGAATGCCAGTCAAATGCATTTAGAAAGCATTAGATGGTGAGATGGGCAAATTAGTTAAAATTGGGGATTTTTAAGATTTATGTTGTTGCTGAGTTTGTACTGGTCAAGTATATAATGTTGCCCTGAGTTGTGTCCACTTAGGTAGTTTTTTGTGTGTGTTTTCTCTTTGTGTAAAGTACCTCTGTTTGTTTAAATTACCTTTACAGTTTGTGAGTTGAATAGGTTCTCTTTCCATCCAGAAATTTTTGAGATCATGCCCAGTGGTGGTTCTTTGTCATAATCATGTCTCCCAATTTCTTCAAGAATGTGGATAGAGAGCTACATGCAGGCAAAGGACATATAATTATTTTTAAATATCTAGAATTACTATATTCTGAACTTCACAATGCAAGTAACATTTGCACTTTTATTTCTCAGGTTGCTATTTAGCATGCTTCTGTTTCAATTTGAAGAATTTTCATTCTATTGGACTGCTCAGTTTTTACTGATAAATCTTTTGATATACTATCAGGGTTCTATTTTATGTGATTAGTGGGTTTTCTTTTGTTGCTTTCAATATCTTCTCTGTATCATAGTGTTTTTAACAGTTTTATTACATGTTTATAAATGGATTTTGATAATCTTATACACTTGAAAAATGAAAAAAATATTCTTTTTCACAAATTTGAGAATATTTATATAATTTATTCATTCACTGACTTTGCTATTGTTTGTTTTGTTTGCTATAGAGTCTTATATAGCAAAGGCTATCCCGGAACTCACCATGTATCCTGGGCTGGACATAAACACTCAATCCTAATGTGCACTCTCTTGAGTTCCAGGATTACTGGCATGTACTTTGGAACCTGGAAGTTAACTTTTTTCTTTTTAATTAAACTTTTCTCTTTGATTTTCTTCTCTTACTGTGGGTCTCACAAAATGTGTGCATTGACTCACTTCATTATAGTAAAGGAGTCAGTATTTTCTTTACTTTTGTTTTTCACTTTTATTCTTTTGAGCTAATTTCAAAGTGAAGATCATTGATTTCTTTTTATCCTTGCTTTCTACAAAATTGATTATGTTGTTAAAATGCTCTGCAGCATTTATTTTCATTTTTCTTTCTTTTTACTGAAAATAATTTTCTTAAACAATATAATCTAATTATAGATTCTCTTTCCTCTACTTCTTCTCAATTCCTTCCCACTTCCACTTCCCTATGAATGCACTCTATTTTTGTCTCATTATAAAAGAGCAGGGCTCTAAGAGACAACAACCAGACATGGCAAACTAAAATAAAATAAGATAAAGGAAAAATTAATCAAAGTTGGGCATGAAATCCAATATGAGGAAAAAGATCTCAATTGTAGGCAGAGTAGTTAAAGACATACTTGTTCTCACACTCAGAAGTCCCATAAAAGATTTAAGCACATATAGGTATAATATATATGCAGAGGAACTGGTCCAGATCTGTGTATGCAGTAACCTTGCTGCTTCAGTATTTGTGATCCCATATGTGCCTTGATTAGCTGATTCAGAGGGAGTTTTTATACTGCAGTCCTCCATGCCTTCTGGCTTTTATAGTTTTTCACCTTCTGTTCTTCAGGAATTCCTGAACTCTGGTAGGTAGTATTTGATGGAAAAATGCCATTTAAACTCTCTCTGCACATAATGTATAATGTCTGGGTGTGAGCCTCTAGGTTTGTTTCTGCCTACTGCTGAAGCAAGCATATTTGATGATGAATTTTTTTCTATCTTTTTTATTGTTTTTATTTTTATTTATTTTTTATATATTCACTTTATATCCCATTAAATTCACACCTCCTAGTCAGCCCCTCCTATAATCCTTTCCCCCATCTTCTCCTCCTCTTCTCCTCTGAGTAGGTGTGGGCTCCGCCAGGTATTCTTCAACCCAGACACATTAAGTCTCTGTGGTGCTAGATGGCTGCTCTCCCACTGAGGACAGACAAGGCAGCCCAGCACCACTCCCTGCCTTACTTGTAGCAAGGATAAATTCTGGGTTGAAGGTTTTGTGGGTGGGTTGGTGACCCTATTTTCCCATTGATGTTCCTGACTGACTAGAGGAGGAGGCTGCTTCAGGTTTTAGATACTCAGTGCTGTGAGTCAAAGTAATCCCCATTGATTCTTAGATACCTTCCTCATCCCAGGTCTCTGTCATGTCCTGGAGATGCCCTACTCTCCAACTACTGTCAGTTGAAGATTTCGATTCATTCTCATGGCCATCTATCCATCTCTCTTGTTCCTTACAATACTTGCTCCTGAACCATCCATTCATTTCCCAATACCGTCTCTGTCCCAGTTACCTCCATCCATCTGGCTCTTATGACTATTTTATTTCCCCGTCTAAGTGAGATTCAAGCATACTCACTTGTGCCTTCCTTTTTGTTTAGCTTCCTAGGGTCTGTGAAATATGACATGGATATACTATGTTTTATGGCTAATATCCACTTACAAGTGAATATATACCATGCATGTCTTTTTGGGACTGGGTTAATTCACTCAGGATGAATTCTCAAGCTCTATCAATTCCCTTGCAAAATTCTTGATGACCTCATTTATACTGAATAGTATTTCATTGTGTAGATATACCACAGTTTCATTATCTATTTTTAGTTGAGGGACATTTAGGTTGTTTCCAGTTTCTGACTATTAAGAACAAAGCTACTGTGAACATAGTTAAGCAAGTGTCTTGGTGGAATGATGGAATATTGTTTGGATATATGCTCAGGAATGGTATAACTGGGTCTTGAGGTAGAACTATTTTCAGTTTTCTGAGAAACTGCCAAATTTATTTCCGAAGTAGTTGTAAAAGTTTAAAATCCCACTAGAAGTAGAGGAGTGTTCCCCTTGCTCCACATCTTTGCAAGCATGTGCTATCAATATATATATATATATATATATATATATATATATATATATATGCCACTCTGACTGGCATAACATGTAATTTGTAATTTCAGGTTTTTTTATTTGCCTTCCCTGATGACTAAGCAGCTTGACTATTTCCTTAAGTGCTTCTTGGCTGTTGGAGACTCCTCTGTAGAGAATTTGGATTATTTGGGTTGTTGGTGTCTAACTTTTTGAATTGTTTATAAATTTTGGATACTAGCCTTCTGTCATATGTAGAATTGGTAAAGATTCTTTCCCAATTTACAGTCATTATTTCATCTTATTAAAAGTGTCCTTTGCCTTACAGAAGCTTTTTAGTTTCATGACATCCCATTTATCAGTTGTTTTTTCTTAAAACCTGAGCCATCGTTGTTCTGTTCAGAAAATTGTCTCCTGTACCAATGTGTTTGAGGCTATTTTACTATTTTCTTTTATGAAATTTAGTGTAGAAGATATTATGTTGAGGTCTTTGACCCACTAGACTTGAGTTTTATGTATGGTGACGAATACAGGACTATTTCCATTCTTCTACATATAAACATCCAGTTAAACCAGCACCATTTGCTGATTTTTTTTCATTATATAGGTTTTTTTTTTTTTTTTTTTTTGCTTCTTTCTCAAAAACTGAGTATCCACAGTTGTATGGGTTGACTTCTGGGTTTTCAATTCAATTTCATTGATCAACAACTTGTCAGTTTCTGTACAAATATTATACAGTTTTATCACAATTGCTCTGTAGTACAGCTTGAGATCAGGGACAGTGATTCCATATGAAGCTCTTTTAGTATTCCAGATTGTTTTGCTTATCCTTTTATTTTTTTTGTTGTTTTTTTTTGTTTGTTTGTTTGTTTTATTTTATATATAAAGTTGAGAATTGCTCTTTCAAGGTCTATAAAAAGTTGTGTTGTAATTGTGATCAGAAGTGAATTGAATCTGTTGATTGCTTTTGGTAAGATGGCCATTTTCTCTGTGTTAATCTTACTTATCCATGAGCACGGGAGGTCTTTCTATTTTCTGATATCTTCTTCAATTTCTCTCATCAGAGTTTTGAAGTTATTGTCATTCAGATCTTTCACTTGATCTCTATTACTTGTCTTATTGCTCTGGCCAGAACTTAAAGTACTATATGGGATAGATAGGGAGAGAGTGGGCAGCCTTATCTTTTCCCTTATTTTAGTGGATTTGTTTTGCTTTGTTTAGTTTGATGTATAAGATTGTCTTGCTCTACATGGCTTTGATTTTGTTTAAGTATGTACCTTGTACTCCTGATATCTCTAAGCTGTTGAACACTAATGGCTCTTGGATTTTTGTCAAAGGCTTTTCCAGCATCTAACGAGATGTTCATGTGATTTTTTTTTTCTTCCAGATTGTTTATATGTTGGATTAGGTTGATGCTTTTTTGCATATTGAGCCATCCCTACATCCTTGTGATGAAGCCTACTTGGTCATAGTGGTTGATGCTTTTGCTGCGTTCCTAAATTCTGTTTGCTAGTACTTTATTGAGAATTTTTTTTTTCAACATTCATAAGAGAAATGGGTATGAAGTTCACTTTCTTTATTGAGCTTTTGTGTGGTTTAGGTATCAGGGTAACTGTGGCTTCATATAGTAAGTTTGGCAGTGTTCTTTCTGTTTATATTTTATGAAATATTTTGAAGAATATTGGTATTAGCTCTTCTTTGAAAGCCTGATAGAATTTTCAACTAAAATCATCTGATCTGTGATTGTTTTTTGTTGACAGATTTTGATGATTGTTTATATTTTCTTAGGGGTTATAGAGATGTTTAAATAATTTACTTGATCTTGGTTTAACTTTGGTAAGTGCTAGAGGCTAGGTGCAGAATTCTATATCTCTCTTGAAGGTAGCAGAGGGGGAAAAGTTTTGATGGTGGAAAAGAACTGATCTTTCCAGAGATAACATGCCTATCTTGACTTTCAGTTACTCTCAGGCCAGAAGCTGCAGCCCTCTGGATCTCTTGACACTTGTTGCTAACATTAGCATAGGGATTGAATAAAGTATTTATTGCTAGCACTCCATTACCTAGCCAAGCTAGCAGCAATCCTAAGATGAAGTCTTTTTTGGTTTTGCCATCGAACTCAACCATTACTCCTTTCATTGTATCTCATAAATTTGGGTATGTTGTGCCTTCATTTTCATTGAATTCTAGAAAGTCTTTAATTTCTATCTTTATTTCTTGCCTGACCCAGCAATCGTTGAGTAGAGAGTTCTTCAATATCTGTGAGTATGTAGGCATTTTAGTGTTTGTGTTGTTGTTGAGGTCCAGCATTAATGTATCATGTTCCTATAAGATACAAGACATTATTTCAATTTTCTTGTATCCATTGAGTAATGGTTTGTGAACTACTATATAGTCAATAATGGAAAAGGATCCATGAGGTGCTGAGAAGTTAGGTTCTCTCAGTTTGGGTGAAATTTTCTGTAGATGTATGTTAGGTCCATTTGATTCATAATGTCTATTAATTTCATTATTTCTCTGCTTAGTTTATTAATTTCATTATTTCTCTGATGACCTGTCTATTGGTGAGAGTGGGATGTTGAAGTCTCCCACTACTAATTTGTGGAGATCAATGTACAATTTAAGCATTAGCAATGTGTCATTTGTCCTTGTGCTTGGAGCTTAGATGTTTGGAACTGAGATATCATCTTGGTAGATTTTTCTTCTGATGAGTATAAAGTATACTTCCCTGTCTCTTATGATTAACTTAGGTTGAAAGTCTATTTTATTAGATATTAGAATGGCTACTCCAGCTTGATTCTTAGGTCCATTTGCTTGAAAAATCATTTATCTAGCCCTTTACTCTGAGGTAAGTTCTACCCTTTTTGCTGAGGTATATTTCTTGTAAGCAGCTGAATGATGGAGCTGGTTTTTTTTTTTTTTCATTTTTCTTGGTTATTTTATTTATTTACATTTCAAATGTTATTCACCTTCCTGGTTTCCCCTCTTCAAACCCCCTATCCCATCTCGCTCCCCCATGCTTCGATAAGGGTGCTCCTCTACCCACCTACCCACTCACACCTCAGTGCCATAGCATTCCCCCACATTGGGGGACTGTAGTCTCCACTGGACCAAGGGCAACCCTTCCCACTGTTGCCAGATAAGGCAATCCTTGGCTACATATGCAGCTGGAGCCATGCCCCCCTCCATGTGTACACTTTGGTTGGTGGTATAGTCCCTAGGAGGTCTGGGGCATATGGTTGGTTAATATTGTTGTTCTTACTATGGGGTTACAAACCCTTTGAGTCCCCTAGATCGCCCATTGGGGTCACTGTGCTCAATTTGATGGTTGGCTTCTTGCTTCCACATCTGTATCAGTCAGGCACAATGTCTCAGAGGAGCCATACCAGGTTCCTGTCAGCAAGTACTTCTTGGCATCAGCAGTAGTATCTGAGTTTGGTGTCTGTAAATGGGAAGGATGCCTAGGTGGGGCAGTCTCTGGATGACCTTTCCTTCAGTATCTACTCCAGTCTTTGTCACTGCATTTCTTTTGGACTGGAACAATTTGGGATTATTATTTTTGAGATGGGTTGGTGACCTCATCCGTCAATCAGAGGCCTGGCCTATCTTGTGGTTATGATCTCTAAAGGTTCTATCTCCCCTTTATTTCAGTTAACATCTTCCCTGTTGGGTCTTGGGAACCTCTTGGGTTCTTGGCATCTGAAACTTTCTAGTGGCTACCTGCAGTTCTCCCCTCCCACTGCTATATACCCATGTTCAAATGCTTGACCCTCTGTACTTCTCCACCTCCCATCTCCTCCCCCAACTGATCCTGCTCCCTTTTTCTTAACCTCTCCTCTCTTCCTCCCATATTCCTCCCTCCTTATACCTCCTATAAAATGATCAGAAACCTAGGAAAATGGAAACTCCCATCAATCTACAAGGATGACCTTAGCTAAGACTCTTTGCAATAGGGGATGTAGAGCTTGAACCAGCCATCTTCTGTAAACAGTCAAGGCTACCAGTTGGAACAGGAATACAGCCACAAAATCTTTGAGGTACAATTTTCCTGCTTACTGTGCTGGGTTAAAGGTGGAGCAGAACTTGAGAGAGTGACCAACAAATACCTAGTCCAGTCTGATGCCATGCTATGAGAGGGAGCCTACATATTACCTTACTAATGATATTCTGATATATTTGCAAACAGGGTTCTAGCTTAATCATCATCATCAGAACAGTTTTACATCACCTGCTGGAAACAGAATTAGAGATCTATAAGCAAACGTTACACAGAGATTTTTTTTTATTGCTTTAGAAGAAGTGGAGGAAGAATTATAGGAGCTAGACAGGTAAAGAACACCACAAGAAACCCAACATAATCAAGTAACCTGGGTCCTTAGAGCCTCCCAGAGAATGAACCACCACCAACCAGAGAGCCAACATGTGACTGAATTAGGCCCTCTGCACATATATTACAATTTTGTAGCTTAGGTCTTGCCTTGGACTCCTACTCTCAGGAGACTGGGATGTCTTTGACTCTACTACCTGCCTTTGAGAATATTTCTTTCTACTGTGATGCCTTATCTAGCCTCAATAGGAGGGGAAACACCTAGTCTTATTGAAATATGATATGTTAGGGCTGGTTGATATCCATGGATAGCCTCCCATATTTTAAAAGAGAAAGAGAGGAAGAGTAGACATGGGATGTATAGGTGACAAGACTGGTAGGATAGGAGTGGGATAAACTATTGGTAAATTAAAAAAAACTAAACTAAAATTAAAAATTTTGCTGACATCTATCTATTATTATAAATCAAAAATACATAATAAATACTTATTTCACCCAATCACAAAAGAATATTATTTCTTCTCAGCAGCTCATGAAGTTATCTCCAAAATTGACCACATATTTGGAAACAGAGACAATATTAGTTGGTATAATAAAATAAAAATAACACCTAGTATCCTATATAACCACCATGAATTAAAGCTGGACATCAGCAACATAATCACCCAAAAGCTTACAATTCTCTATTGAATGAAGACTATGTCAAGATAAAAAAGAAGAAAGAAACAAAAATTTATCTAGAATTCTGTAGAGAGCCAACAGAAAGCGGCTATCATCCTTGCAGCCATCTTGAGCCATATACCCTGACAAGGGATTTGATTACAATAGCCTACAACAGCTGAGCACACTCTGATAACATCTTGATTTAGATAACCAGGATCTTCTTTTGGGTGTGTGAGACTTTAAAGGTGTGATTTAGAGCAGAGACTTAAGGGTGTGACTTAAGGTATTATTTAGAGATAAGACCTAAGGGTATAACTTAAGGGTGTGACTTAGAGGTGTGGCTTAGAAGTAAGACATATAAAAAGTGAGAGGCAGACAGAAGAGTTTAGTACAACTTGGAGTAGGAATTAGGCATTGAGGAAGAAGACACTAGGACTAGAGAACTCGGAAGAAGAATTATTAAGTATTAGGCACTTGGAGGAAGAAATTGGAATTAGACAGTAGGCACTTGGATTATACACTTGAACTTGGAACTTGGAGGCACTAGGGACTAGGAACTAGGGACTAGAAACTCAAGACTTGGGACTTAGAGAGAAGAAGAGAGACTGAAGAATAAACAGGATTAAATCACACTCTGTCTGGTCTCCATTCCTCGAGTCTGTCCTCACTCTCTCTCTTGCTGAACCCCAACCTGCAGACTGGAGCAGCTTGGGGCAGTGCGGGCTCTAACAACTTAGCCCTCAAGACTTTCGACAGTGCAGGTTCCAACATTAACAGAGTGGTCCAAGACATTTTGGCCCTCAATCATGGGGCAGCTTGGGCCACAACAGAATTCAATGAAAATACAACCACAAAGTCATAGAACACAATGAAGGCTATTCTTAGACAAATTAGATAGCATCAAGTGTCTACATAAAATAAGAAAAGAACTTAAAATATAAATAAAAGAGCATAAAATATAAATAGCTTAAGAGCACAACTTGAATGCTCCAGAACAAAATGAAGATATCACACCCAAAGGAGGAAAAGAACAAGAAATAATTAAACTCAGGGATGAAAGCAGTAAGATATTAACAATAAAAGCAATACAAAGAATCAAGAAAACTGAGAGTTGATTCTTTGAAAAAAATCAGTAAGATTACCAACTCATTAAGAAAATTACCCAAAAGGCAGAAATAGAAGATCCAAACTAACTAACAAAATCAGATATAAAATTGGGGAAATAAAGACAAGCATCAAAGAAATCCAGAAAATCTTTAAGAACATACTTTGAAAACCTGTTCTCTACAAAATTGGAAAATCTAAAAGAAATGGATATTTTGACATTTTGTAGGTACCATGTACAAAATAAAAATCAAGACCACATAAGCAATTTCGACATATCTATAACCCCTAGGAAAACAGCAATGATTGAAAGTTTCCTAATTGTGATGTTTCATTTTCTGGTCCATACCTCTACCTGCAATCACCTATCTGTACTCCACTCCACAGGCCACAACTCAGCCTGCATCCCAGGAGGCCTGCAGTCACTGGGGATACTAGGTGAGATAATCACATCCCAATCCTTTGCCTGCTGGGACCCCCAGGAAGCCCAGCAGTGATGTGGTATGCCCTTTCCTCTCTGACTTCCACCTGTCAACCCATACATCTACCTGTAATTTCAGATCTATATCCCACGCCCTGGGTCATAGCTTAACCTGCCTCATGGTAGCCTGCCACTACCAGGGATAACAATTACATCTAGTGCTGTATGGTTCCCTGAAGGCCTGATTAGACCCAAGACAACTAGAGGCTGACTGACACTAGCAACTACCAGCTTTATCTGCAGTCCCAGAATCATGCTACCACCAGGGACTACCAGGCCAACCAATACCAGAGACAACCAGGTAGCTGAAGACCAACACAAAAACTGATTCAACAAAAGCCAGGGCAATATAACACCACCAAAACCAAGCTTTCCTGCTACAGCAAGGTCTGGATATCCTAACACACCTGAAGACCAAAACAATCACCTTAAATAATATCTTATGAAGATGATAGAGGCTTTTAAAGATAAAATAAATAAATCCTTAAAAAATGAAACCAAGAAATACAGTTCAACAGATTGAGGCCTTTAAAGACTAGATGAATAAGTAAATATAAACACATGGAACAAAATACAAACAAAAAGGTAAAAGAAATGAATGAAACTATTTAAGACCTAAAAATAGAAGCAATAAAGAAATCACAATTTGAGGCAACCTTGGAGATGGCAAACCTAGGAAAGTGAACAGGAGCTACAGTCACAAGCATCACCAACAGAATATAAGAGATAGAAGAGAAAATCTCAAGTGTAGAAGATACCATTGGTCAAAGAAAGTGCCAAATCTAAAACATTTCTACCCCACAATATCCAGGAAATTTGAGACACTATGAAAAGACCAAACTGAAGAATAATAGGAATAGAAGAAAGATTCCCAGATTAAAAGCTCAGAAAATATATTTAAACAAATCACAGCAGAAATTTTTCTAACCTAAAGAAAGAGACTGCTAAAAAACATACAAGGAGATTACAGAAAACAAATAGATTAGACCAGAAAGGAAAATTATTCTGCCACATAATAATAAAAATATTAAAAGTACAGAACAGAAAAAAATATCAAAAGTTTCAGCGGGAAAAAAGGCCAAGTAACATACAAAGGTAGACCTATTAGGATTACAACTGAATTGTCAACAGAAAATCTAAAAGCTAGAAGGGCCTAGACCATTGTCTTTTTTTATATATATATTTTATTTACATTTCAGATGCCATCCCTTTTCCCCATTTCCACACCCTAGAAAACCCTTATCCCATGCCCCCTTTTCCTTTTTTTTTGTTTAAAAAAATGTTTTATACATTTTTTTAAAATATTAATCAAAGGCTTTATAAGGTTGGTAATGCTCAATCAGAAGTGTAACCTAATACCCAACCTAGATATATCAACTATCTTTGACTGGTAGAGACATGTGAACATCTGCCTCCATGCACCACCCCCCCTTCTCTCTGTTTGTCTCTCTCATCACCTAGCGTCAACCTTCCTGTTAAAATAAAACTTTTCTCTCAAAATGCAATTAGAGCATAGTTATTCCTAATTGTATCAGTCAGGTACAAGATAGTCCTAATACCCAGTCCATCATTTTGTTGACTAACCAGAACTTCTGTCATCTATCCTAACTAAAGCACTTAGTTTTGAACCTGGCTTTTTTTCTTCGCTTTAGAATGAATGTCAGCTGAAAACCATCCACTCAGATATTTTCTCTCAAAGTAAATAGCCAGGATTGGCTATGAGACTATAGGTCTTCAACCCCATCAGAAATCCAGAATGACTGAGTTAACTGAAATTATGGGAAGCACTAAACATAGCTTCTAAAATTTAGCCAATTTATAGAGAACGCTGAACACCTGGAAAACCCCTATACTACTGAACATTGGAGCATCAAATCTTCAGCCCTCCGGCCCAAAATCATCTGACAGACCTTAGTGATGCAGAATTATTAAGAGCTGATTACTTTGTCTAGGCAGATATAATCAGTCGACTATTCTGCAAGTATGTCCTTTTCTGGACAGTAATTTGTCTGTAGATGGAAAGAGGCAATTCTTGCCTAGTGGCTGTCACCGCACAACTGGAATAACTCCAAGGATGCTCGATTTCTTCTTAGAATCCAGGACAGGAAGCTGTCAGGAGGAGACAGGTCTCTAATCAAAATGAACATTAATATAGAAATATTTGTAGCGTCAGTTCTATGGACTTCTGATGTTTTGAAAACCAACTATCCATGTAAGGTAACCTGGATTGTTGTCTGTTAACTCCTCTCAGCTATTTCTAAGTAAAATATGGAAAACATCCTAACAATAAACTCAAAGGCATGAATTTGCTATAGACCCTTAACTCACAGGCTAACCATCTCAAATTAGTTAAAAACGTTAAAGAAGGACTGGGTCTAAGCCTTGTATCAGAGGTTCACTTGATTATCATCAACTCAGGAGCATGGAAACATTCACCCAGGCATAACACTGAAGGAGCTGAGAGTTCTACATCTTATTCTGAAGGCAAATAAGTAAAGACTGTTTTTTAGGCAGCTAGGATTTCAAAGAATACCCCCATAGTCACACACTTCTCTTCCAACAAGGCCATAACTTTTAACAGTGCCACTCCCTGGGCCAAGCACATTTAAACCTACACACATACAATGTATGCAATTTCCTAAGAACTCACTTATTTACAGGGTTTTTTTGGGGGTTTTTTTGGCTACATAAACATATTAATGTTTTTTACTTTACTTTATATGCCTATGGTATTTGAATAAATTCCAGGTGAGAACAAGTTGGGTGACTTCATATAATGCCTGTGATATACTACTACATGGCTGCTGCAGACTCCTTTGCATTATTACTGGTTTTCATGTGTTATATAACTATGATTTTCCTTTAGAATATACAAATTTGGGCAACTGGAGGAAATATTAAAAATTTAAGCTATTTTGTGTATTAATAAATAATGTTAACTTATGCTGATTTCCTAATTGTTGACAGAACTCTTGCCTTATTTATGTAAATATTTGGAGTAAATTAATAGTAAGTCACATTTATTAAATTAATGATGTTATTTTAACTTAAAAATCTATATTTTTAAATGTGTGTTTTTGTGCATAATATGGTTATTTTAAAATGAATGTATTTTATCTCATTTTGTTATAATTATCATTTATTAAATTTAAAAATATTTGTTTCCAGTGACATTTCTATATATGTATATGTTGGGTTTTAACCTTAGTCATCCTTCATACTGCTTTTATTTTTGTTTTTTCCCACCCACTTTTTGGTTTATTTTTTAAATTATTCCAATTCTATATACTATTCATCTTTTCTCTGTTTATTTGTTTCTGCACAAGGTAAAAAATGTGATATTTGTCCTTCTGAATCCTGCTTACTTTGCTTGACATGACTTCCAGTTCCATTCATTTGCCTTCATGTTATATTATTTTATTCATCTAAGTGGCAGAATAGCACTCCATCATGCATACATATAATTTCTTCATCATTTTCTTGAAAAGCATCTTAGCTGGTTACTTATTTAGACTGTTACTACTATTTTTACAATATACAGAGCATCAATATGTTGAATTTATTTCCTTAGGTTATATGACTGCTTAGCAGTGGTGTAGCTGGATCATAGGGAATTTTAGTCTTTATTCATAGAGTTCACTATATATTTTCTTCACTGTCTTATGACAACGATCAATTTTCAAATCTTAGACATATGATGCCAAAATCGCTTGTTATAGATATACATATTGGATAAAGTTTTGAATATATGTATATGTATATATATGAATAAGTATATATATTATTTATAACCTATATCAAATATAATATATATACAATATAACATATAATAAGAAATTATATATATTATATATAAAATATATAATTACTTTTTAATCAAGTATAGATGTAAAATTTTCCTACGGAAACAGCTAACAGATCATAGGTAAGGTATTTGTATATATTCTAAAGAACTAAGCTCATTCCAAAGTGATTTATATTGTTATTAGTAATATTTACATTTATGAGGTCTAATTTGTAGCAATTTGTTAATATAATACACCTTTATTTCAGACTGTTTTATGAGGTGGTTTTGATATAGTGATCTAACATTGTTTTAAATTTCATTGTTCAGTTTGCATGATGTTGAAGACAGTACTAATGTTTAGAGACAACTTTGTACATATGTTTTCAAAAAGTGTTTTCTAGTCCTTTGATATTTTTATTTTAGAATTCATTTTTCTGTATGTGAGTACACTATAGCTGCCTTTAGACACACAAGAAGAGGGAATCAGATCCCATTGCAGATGTTTATGAGCCACCATTTGGTTACTAGGAATTGAACTCAGAACCTCTGGAAGAGCAGTCACTTCTCTCAACCACTGAACCATCTCTCCAGCCCTTTGACAGTTGCTTTTAATTGAGGTACTTTTTACTTGTTGATTTATAGAAATATTTTTGTATCTTGGTTAATTGCCTCATGACAGATATAATTGCTAAAATAATTTTTTCAAATATGCATTTATATATTCTCTATTTAATAATATTTGACTTACAAAAATACTTGATTACCTTGCTTATTTTGTATTTTTACTTCCATTTAATATAATATAATTTATTTACTTATCTAGATTTATAGGAATATTAGGTAATATAGCTGAAAATAAGTCACATCTAACATTCTAGAACAACCAGAGTGTTTTATCATACCTTTTGTAGTAAAACTTCATTTTACAACTCAAGATATGTCATTCATTTCCTATAAAAGACTGATAAAATCCTGCCCTTCAGATCAAGAAGTGGTTGCTAAAGTCAGAATGTAGAATCACATTCATGTAAGTTCTGAAAATTCCATACTCTGCTTAGGATGAAAGAGTTTGTTATTCTCTTGTGTTGTTGCTAAAGCAGAAGCATGATCCCCAAGTCCTCTGGAACATTGTATTGTGATTTTTTTCTTTCTTTTGCATATTCTTTCCATAGTGCCATTTTTTTTAGGATATCATGTAGCAAAGGGCAAAGCTATAGGACTACTTGATCTCAATATTTGGCATACAAAACAAAATCTAAGACTCTGAGAAGGAAGCTATTGTTAGAGAGAATTTTCTAAACTACAACCCATGATTCCATTTAAAATGTTTTCCTCTATAATATAAGGAATCGGCCACATAAACTACAAATACATTTTCTTTTAATTTATTAATCATTTGAAGATAAAACTCAATCGCAAAGAAGTTATATTAAAAACCTTTTACATAATCTCTGCTCAGTTTACAATCTAAGTGTGCAATTAAGTGTTAGACATGGAGGGTAAGTAGCATGTAATCCATGAGTTCATGGGTTTACTTAAGTTATTAGAAATAAATATCAAATATTCAAAACTATTGAAAACTGAAGTTAACAATTCAAATTCAGTATAACTTCAGAATTATGCTGCTTATCATTTTAATTTTCTCTATATTATAGCCTCATATCTATTCATTTAAAGTATAGAGCTCTCCTATTATATACAACTGTATCTTGAAAATATTTGAAATCTATTCTAATACCATATTTTTACCATCAGGGCTGCTTTATGGGATGTATGAACTATTAGAAATATCACAGAGTATCTCACAGGTGGATTGTAGTTATGAAGGCAAGATCATGAACCCCAAGGCCCTCTTGAATCTTGTGGGGTTTTTTTCTCTCATGTATTCCTTCCATGATACTATTTTCTAGGATATCATGTAGTAAAGGGCAAATCTGTAAGATTACCTGATCTCACTCCTTCGTACAGAAAAGCAAATTATGTGTTTTTTTAATGAACTATTTTATATCAAGTGTTTACAATAGAAAATAGACTAATATATGACTTTAATATTTTAATAGCTCCAATGAAATATAGTTTATATATCATTAAATTAATTGATTGAATGTACAATTCTATAATTTTAACATTTAGACACCATAAATATTGTAATCTAGTGTGGAAATATTTTTTTATCACCCCACAAGTAAAATTTACTATAATTTCAACCTTTCTCTACTCTCTTGAGTGTGGTAATCATAATATCATCCTTTTTTAAAAAATTATGATATTTTTAAATTTTATTTTTGTTTATTCACTTTACCTCTTGCTTGCTGCTACCCTCCCAGTCACCCTCTCCCACGCCCCATTTCCTCCTCTTCTGAGAGGGTGAGGCACCCTCTAGGGTGCACCCCCCAACCCTAACACATCAAGTCTCTGCAGGTATATCTTCTCACACTGAAGCCAGACAAGGCAGACTAACTTAAAGAACATATACCACATATGAGCAATAGTTTTTGCGATAGCTTCCCTGGCCCCTCAACTCCAGTTGTTCAGGATCCACATGAAGACAAAGATTCAATATGCTACTTATGAGCAGGGAGACCTATGTCCAGCCAGTGTATTATTTGGTTGGTGGGACTCTGAGAGCCCCAAAAGTCCAGGATAGTTGATTCTGTTGGTCTTAATGTGGAGTTCCTATCCTTTTCTGGGTCCACAGTCCTTCCCCCTATGGTTCTATATGAGTCCCCAAGCTAGATAAACAATTTGGCTGTGGTTGTCTGCATCTGTTTCAGCCAGCTACTGGGTGGAACCTCTAAGAGGGCAGGCATGCTAGACTGCTGCCCACAAGCATAATAGAGTATCATTAATAGTGAAAGGGTTAGTGCTTGCCCTTGGGATGGATCCCAAATTGGGCCAGTTATTGGTTGGACCTTTCCTCAGTCTCAGCTCCATCCCCTGTCCTTGCATTTCTTATAGACAAGACAAATTTGGGGTAAAAGGTTTTATGGGTGGGTTAGTGTCCCTATCATTCCACTGGAGTTCCTGACTGACTACTGGAAGTAGCCTCTTCAGGTTCCATACCCACAATGCTGTAAGTCACAACTAAGGTCACCTCCATTGAGTCATGGGAACCTCCCCTATCCCAGGACTCTTGTTAGATATTGGTGATGGCCCCTGGCTTCCCAATCCCCATCTGTGGTAGATTTCCATTTATTCTCTTGGATACCTGGCCATCTCTCTTGCTCCTTCCTACACTTGATTTTGACCCCTGCATTCCCCTCCCCATCCTTTGTCCCAAGCAGTTTCCTCCCTCCATCTGTCTTTTGAAACTATTTTATTACCCCTTCCAACTGATTTTCAAGCATTCTTGCTTGTGCCTTTCTTTTTGTTTACCCTCTTTGATTCTGTAAATTTTAGTATGAGTATCCACTATTTTATTGTTTATATCCATTTATAAGTGAGTACATATCATCTGTATCTTTGGGGAACTGGGTTATCTCACTAGGATGATATTCTCAAGCTCCATTCATTTTCCAGCAAAACTCATAATGTCTTTGTTTTTTACAGCTGAATATTATTCCATTGTGTAGATGTGCCATGTTTTCTTTATCCATCATTCAGCTGGGGGAAATTTAGGTTGTTTCCAGTTTCAGGCTATTACAAATAAAGCTCCTATGGACAAAGTTCAGTGAGTGTCTTTGTGGGATGCTAGAGCATCTTTCGGGTATATGCTCATTGCTGAGTATTGAGATAGAACTATTCCCAGTTTTCTAAGAAATCACCAAGTTGATTTACAAAATGGTTCTACAAGTTTGTATTCCTACCAGTAATGGAAGAGTGTTCCCCTTAATCTACATCTTCTCCAGCATATGATATCACTTGATTTGTTTGAACTTAGCCATTTTGTCCAGTGTAGAATGGAATATCAGAATTGTTTTGATTTGCATTTCCCTGATGACTTTAAACATTTCTTTCAGTTCTTCTTGTCTATTTGGTATCCCTTTGTTGGGAATTCTCTGTTTAGTACTATATCCCATTTTTAATAGGGTTATTTGGGATGTTGTTGTCTAACTTCCTGAGTTCTTTTTAAATTTTGGATTTAAGCCCTCTGTCAGATGTAGGGTTGATGAACATCGTTTTCCAGTCTGCAGGCTGCCATTTTGTCCTATTGTCAGTGCCTTTTGCCTTACAAAATCCTTTAAGTTTCATGGCTGAGGTCCCATTTATCAAAAATTGAATTTAGAACCTGAACCATAGGTATTCAATTCAGAAAATTGTCTCCTGTACCAATTTGTTCAAGGCTACTTCTTCCTTTCTCTTCTATGAGATTTAGTGTGGATGATTTTATGTGGAGGTCCTTAACCCACTTGCACTTGAATTTTGTGCATGGTGATGAATATGACTCTATTTGCATTCTGCTACCTGTAGACATCTAGTTAGACCAGCACCATTTGTTGAAGATGCTTTTTTTTTTTTCCATTCTACAGTTTTAGCTTGTCAAAATACAAGTGTCCATAGATGTGTGAGTTTATTTCTGGATCTTCTTTCCAATTCCATTGATCAACAGCACGTCCATTTCTGTATCAATATCATGCAGTTGTTGCTTTTTAGGACAGCTTGATGTCAGGAATGGTGTTTCCTTTTAAAGCTCTTTTATTGTGCAGGATTCATTTGGCTATACTGTTTTTTTTTTTATTTGTTTGTTTGTTTTTCCATATAAAGTTGTAAGTTGCTCTTTAAAGTTCTATAAAAATTTGTGTTGTTATTTTGATGGGGATTTCCTTGAATTTGTAGATTACTTTTGTTAAGATGGCCATGATACCTTCTTCAACTTCTTTCTTCAAAGACTAGAAGTTCTTTTTATACAAATCTTTCTCTTGCTAGGTTGGAGTTATAACAGAATATTTTATATTATTTGTGGATATTATGAAAGGGGTTGTTTTCTTAATTTTTTTCTAGGTCTATTTATCATATGTATAATGGAGAGCTACTGGTTTTGTTGAGTTAATTTTATATGCAGGTACTTTGCTTAAGGTGTTTATCAGGAGTAGCTGTACCTGGTAGAATTTTGGGGTTTCTTATGTATACTATCATACTGTCTCCAAATAGTAATACTTTCATTTCTTTGATTCCAATTTGTATCCCCTTGATCTCTTTTAGTTGTCTTATTGCTCTTGCTAGAACTTAAAGTATATTGAATATATAGGGAGAGAGTGGGCAGCCTTCTCTTGTCTTTGTTTTAATGGAATTGCTTTAAGTATTTCTCCATTTAATTTGACGTTGGCTTTTGGCTTGCTATATATTGTTTTGATTAGCTTTAGGTATGTCTCTTGTATCCCTGAACTCTCTAAGATTTTTAACTTGAAGGGGTATTGGATTTTGTCAAAGGGTTTTTCAGAAGTGGGGGATGAATCGAGGTCCAGATGGGATAGTAAACTGCTCTAGAAAGCATGGCATACCCCAGAGGACTAAGGGAGGAGGAAAGATGGGTGGACCTAGGGAAACTTCTCTGTATGGTTCAATATCCACAGGTCTGATGAAGGTAGGTGGAGAGGTATTGGGAAAATCTATTATAATCTTTTAAACTGTAGAATAAATTCAACTGGATTCCAGGGACTATAAGTAAAATATATGCAAAAGACATTTGAGAACGAATAGAATAGAAAAATGCTGATGCAGAGATAAAATAATTCTGATATAATTATAAATGAAATTTATATTATAGTGGATTCACATAATAATTCATAATTTCTCAAGGGATGCTTTTTTTCTTTTTAACACAATCTTCTTTTATTTACCTTTGTAATTATCCAAACATTCTTGATACAGCTAAAAATATTTATGAAGAATATTTATGAAGAAATGGAATGTTTGTATATATATATTATTATTATATGACATTTATATTTCATAATGGAGTAAAAGACTACATTCATTTAAAAAAGAAATAATTATGCTGCTGTAGCTTTTCTTCTTTAAACATTTTCTCTTTGTATGGTATACTACTGAGCCATTTCAAAATGTAGAAACTCTTCAAATTGAATAATCCAATTATCCATATGCACTCTAAAACTGCACTTTGAACTAAGTGTTTATATGAATCAAATAAACATATGCTTCATTCAACCATCAAAGAAATAAATGTGAATAGACTTTAAAATATCTTAGTCAGTGCACAATAAAAAAATAATCATATGAAAAGCAGGCTCAGTGAAAAAACAGGCTTGTAAGCTTAAACATGCAGAGGCTTTTCTTATAAACACATTTCTGAAACTCATTTTTGCAGATAAAAGTCACTTTTAGCCAAGGAATTCAAATGCAGAAGCACACAACTAATGAGTTGCTTCATCTCTGCTACACCGAGAAGGCTTGCCAGCATGTGAGAACAATTCTTCTTTATTGCCTATGAGAAAGAAGCTTGTGTTAGAAGAGTTTCTAAACCACACAGTTTATTGTTAGATCCAGAATGTTTTCCCCCATATATGTCCGCAGTTGTTCTCAGATACAGAGTAAGACAAGACAAGGTGTTGTAATTAAGCCAGCTGTGGGAATCCAACCCAGTGGCAGCCAATTAGACAATATGTTGGAGATCTTGTGAATGAGCCAAAAACTATGTGTAAAACTTTAACTGGTACCCATATCATTGTATTAAAGATGTACACACAAACATGCAGGTATGCATATATATGTCCATATTTTTTTTCCAAACGTATGTGACCAACTAGGCAGAAAATATTTCTTCACAGTAATTTCTTTCTAAATCTATCAAAATTTAAATAGTATACATTTTTCTCTACATTTCAAGAAAATGAGTAAGTTTATAACATTGTTTTCCAGGTCTGGCTACAAATGACTCAATTGAAACAACATATATTGTTATTAATTTTGAGTTTTATAGTTTAAATCAAAATGGTAACATGGATACTAATCATAGTGCACAAATTTTAAGCTGTTTCTTAAAATTCTAGAAGATCATATGAAGTTAAATTATCTTAGGTAAAATTGATTCTAACATAGAACAGGATAAATATAAGCTCTGGGTTACAATCATTCTTCTATTGTTAACAATACTTCAGGGAATAAAACACTACAGAGAAAAATGAGCATATTCTTTATTTTTAATTCAAACACAAATATAAACCATAGAAAAAAGTTCTTTCGTTAAAATAATAGCCTTCTTCCTAGACTATAATGAAAAAAGCAATGAATTTTTTCTAAAATATTTCAGATAAAAAACCTTAAGGCACATACATTTGTCAGTCTCTGGTTGTAAATATATGGATGTTCAAACTGGTATTCGAAAAAGCAAAACCTCCTAAGTAATATCATGTAGTTTTCTTATCATTTTGTCTCTGGATATGTGTTTGATTTTTCATTACACATACTTTGATTGATGTGGTTTTTTTTCAAATAATAGTAGTTGTTACATTGTAAACATTTCTTAATAACTGATTAAGTTTTAGTAATTCTACTTCTTATCACCTTTAATTTAAATTAAGTAAATGTTTGATAGTTTTTAGTTGATTCATTTTTCTCAAATAGATTTTCTTATCATTTACATTGCCTTTATCTCTTTGTAAAATTTAGTGTTTTGGTTTGTTTTGATACAAGGTATTATACTAGAGTATATGCTAGATCTAAACTCAGTATTGGCTCTTCTAGTAAAGGACCCAGGTTTGATTCTAAACACCTGTGTAGGGACTAACAATTATCCATAATTCTAGTTCCAAGCCTTAGTCTCCCAAAAATAAAAATTATAAATTTAATCCCACCACATTTAGGTCTGAAGCTGGATTTCTGATGAAAGCTTAGTTACTTGAGAATACTGTGTTCATGAATTTCTATTCCTTTCTGATTCGAGATTCTTTGTTTGTGCCCTATTTTCAACAAATATGTATTCTATTTACAATTTAGAACTCTCTGAATATGCAGATACATATTTTTCATAAAGTTTGAATGGCTTTTAGAATATTTTCTTCAACTATTCCTGCTGCTTTTTCTCAGCATCCTTTGCTTCCTGGATCCCATTAAGTACAAATGGATATGTATGGTAAAGTTGCACAGTTAAGTATTTTTCTTCATTCAGTAATTCTATTTTTCAGATTGGGTAATCGAAAAGAACTTGCTTAGATTTCACAGATTCTTATTCTCTCTGATTACATTTTATTTTGAGTTACTTGAGTAGATGGTTTTTTTTAATCTTTGAACTCAATTCAGTCTTACTATATTGTTCTCTTACAACCAGTTTCTTTGTTTTCACTCACATTCTATCTTTTGTAATACATTATCCTCATTCTGTTGTACATAAATAATCTCTGATTGACTGATTATAATTTCAGTACTGAAGAGAGATTGGAGTGTTGTAGGTCTAGAATTTAATTACATTATCTTGAACTAATGATTCTGACTCTCTGAAACAGCAATACCTAGTTCAACTGTGTGTAAAATAACATCTTGTGACTAATTGAAATCTATTAATTTAACAGACTACCATCTTCCACTAATCTAAAAGCTAAAAATGTCACCATCTTTCTGTACTTGTCTCCGATGTATCCAACATAGCACTTTATACTTGCCTTAACTGGACTTAAACTGTAAAATTTTTATCTTCCTTTTATTACCATTCTATTTCCACCCCTTTAAGTGAGATTCAGGCATCTTCCCTTTTGCTTCCTTATTCTTTAGCCTCTTTGTGTCTGTATCCATTTATAAGTGAGTATGCACCACCCATATCCTTTTGGGACTGGGTTACCATACTCAGCATGATGTTTGCAATTCCCATCTATTTGATGGCAAAATTCATGATTTTTTTTAATGTCTGAATAGCAATCCATTGTGTAGATATACCACATTTTCTTCAATCATTTTTTATTTGAGGTATATCTAGGTTCTTCAGAGTTTCTAGCTATTACAAATAAATCTGCTATGAACATAGTTGAGCAACTGTCCTTGTGTAATATTGGAACACCTTTTGGGAATATGCCCAGGAGTGGAAAAGCTGGATCTTGTGGTAGGACTAGACCCAGTTTACTGAGAAACCATCAAATCGATTTCCAAAGTGTTGTATAAAGTTTGCACTCTTACCAGCAATGAAGAAGTGTTCTTCTTGTTCGACATCTTCTCCAGTATATGTTATCTCTTGAGATTGTGGTCTTAGCAATTCTGGTGCTTGTAAAATGGAGTTGTTTTGATTTACATGTCCCTGATGACTAAGGACTTTGAATGTTTTGTTAAGTGCTTCTCAGCCATTTGATATTCCTCTGTTGAGGATTCTCTGTTTAGCTCTGTATCCCATTTTTAATTGGGTTATTTGGGTTGTTGCTGTGGGAGGAAATTGGGATGAAGGGGCAATGAGGAAGCAATTGGGATGTCCAGGATCAGCTGTAGACAGGAAGGACAGGAGAGATGGCTAGATGGCCATGAAAAATGAACAGAAATCTGCAACTGAAGAAAGTGAGAAGTTGGATTCACCTCTAGAATGAGACAGTGACCTGGGATAAGGGAGGCAGCCAAGAATCAATGGGGGGAGGGGTGGACCTTTGCTGTGACTCACAATATTGGGAATATGGAACGTGAAGAGGCCACCTCCTGTAGCCAAGCAGGAACACCAGTGAAGCAATAGAGACACCAACACACCTACCAAACTTTTAATCTAAAATTTATCATGTTTACAAGAAATGTAGGCATGGGGGAGGGAGAAAAGACTAGGGTAAAGCCCAAACCATAACTGGACCAACTTGAAACCCATCCTATGGGGAAACATTAATCTCTGACACTATTAATGATATTCTTTTATGCTTACATCTTCTATGTTTTGAAGTTCTAGCAGTTTAAGGGATTTCCTATGGATTCTCCATACCAACATACTAATAGCAACCATACAATTAATATATTTAAGAGTCATTTAACTTAAGGGAAAAGAACACAAATTAGTCAAACTACAACAACTACAGTAAAGCATTAATAACTTATGTCATTTATGTGACTGAAATGTTGAGAGTCATTGCTTAATAAAAGTTATTAATTATGAACTTAATGAGTAGAGGTTTCATGGTTTCTTGCTAATCATATACCTTTTGTTATAATCAGTATATCATGTGAAATAGTCTAGTCTTTTTACTATTTAGTGAGCAAAATTCTCCTAACCTTTCATTTTTAATTACAATTTTGATTGATGGACTAATATATGGTATTTTGTGATAGGGGAGGATAGTACAGAAATTTCTCTATATTATGTTCTTAATGAGGCCATTTTTAGTCTTGACTAGAATTTGAGTCCTTGATGACAAGCCTTGTGGAAAATTACCCAATGTATTCTAGAACCTGAGGTCAGATACTCCAGCTAACCCTAGTTTCTGCTGGTGCAGGAACTGCTCATCTTAGCATTGTTAAGCAGCTTGCTTGTGAAGTATTCACCCCAGCTGCCAAGCAATATGCCAGAATATAGTTTTTGGGAAAACAAAACAAATCTTCTTCTGGTGGACTACCCATTATATTTTAGAGGGAGTTTCCACTGAGATCCCCAGAGACTGGAGTTCGACATGTAGGGCCTCAGGTCCCCTAAGAGTAGGAAACACTGTGCCTGCTGGAAAGGATTTCCAGAGAAGTTCCAGGGCCCCAGAAATACCATCCCTTTTTATTGCTGCCAGAGGCAATCTTACACCACCACCCACAAAATCAAATGAAAAGTTGCCTGGACTTAACACCTTTCAAAGTAAGTTTGTCTGTAGATGGCACCATCTGATGAGGAAACAAAAGAAGTCAAACGTGACTGTAGGTCCTGTGTCTGAGATCTGTGTAAAATATCACCAGAGGACCTTGGTCTGTTCAATGAATGATTGTTTGATGGTCACCCATGATTTTTTTGGGTCGTTTTTACGCTTTGTGTCTGATTGTTGTCTCTGTCTCTTTAAGTCACTCTGTCACATGCCCTTAGGATGGATGGGAATGTGAGAAGCACACAGACCCCTTCTGAAGAATGTGCTAAAACATTTTCAGAAGGGATTCTCAAGTGGGGATATTGGTATTACATTCTCCACAGGAAGAATTTTCAATCTTTGTGAACATGAGTGCTTCTCTACAGAAGTTGTGAGGCCTCTTGAAGGATCTTTAGATTACCACATAGTCAGAGCAGTCTGGATCATTTTGACTAGATCTCCTCATCTTTCTAATCAGGTCTTTTATGCTAACAATTGGTTAGCCCTTGTTATTCATCTGTCGCCATGGTTAAAAAGCTGTTCTCTTTTCCTGGGATCGAGGATCCTATTGGTCAAGTTGGAATGTTCTAAGAAGCCAGAGGTGTCACAGATGGTCCCTGTTTTGTCTAAACATTCTGTATTGTTATGTTCTGAGTGGTCCAATAGGAATCGTGAGGAGGCAGGAGGAAATGTTACTCCCCAGAGGAGAGAGCAAGAAGCAAACTCTACTACATTTGTCTCTTTTCTCCCCTGTCCCTGAAGAGTGTGTCTGCCTATGGGGATGACAAAGAAGTTTTCTCGGAGGCTGTAGGACCATTGTCCATTCTCCCCTTGATGGAATCTCTTGAGGAACCCTTTATAGACAAGATAAAGAAGAGGGAGTATATGCCTCTGTCTTCACCAGTAATTAATATATCTAGAAGACTCAAAACTTCATTTTGAGAGAAGCCATGGGTCCTTATCAGCTTGTTGAAAACAAGTGAAAACTGATATTTATACACAACATCAAACTTGGGATGATTGCCAAGAGCTCCTGGCAATCCTTGTTTACTGCCAAGTAGCAAGAAATTGGCTCTGGGGCCAGGCAGCAGGACACTGGTGGCTGACATAGAAGCCCAGATAGAATAGACATTGCTTTCCTCCATGCAACCCAGTTGGGCTCCTAATACCAATGAAAGTAAGAGGTCATTGAACACCTTTCACAAAACATTATTGTGAGTATTAAAGGTGGCAGTTAAAAAACCTAACAAGTTGTTCAAGGTAAATGTTATCACTCAAGGGCTTGATAAATGGTATGCTGGATTTCTAGAAAGGCTCTGTGAGGCAAATTATGTATTTATACCCATATATTCAGGTGCCTTTGAAAATCAGCAAACCACAAATATTGTCTTTGCTATATAGTTGGCCCCAGATATAAGAAGAAAGCTCCAGAAATTAGAATTTAAAGGGATGAATAGGTCTCAAATTTGGAAATTATTCATAAAGTTTACAATAGCTGAAATTCATCCAAAGACAGCCGGGGGTTGGGCACTTCCTTGTGTAGTCTTTACTGCCCTTAGGGAAATAGATAGGAGAGGAAATTGGGGAAATAGACAGTAAGAAAGGAAATAGAAATAATATCTGAAAGAGGACCAGTATGTCTATTCTAAGAAGGGTCAGTGAAAGAATGATTATCCTGTCAGAAAAAAAAAATATGCTACCCTATCCTCCTACTAGCTACAAATTGGTGGAGCCAGGCTTTGTGACTTAGCCCCCTGGGTGTCCAGGATGACAGCAAAAGAAGAGTAATGAGAAATCCACTGACTTTCTAAAAGACACTGAAGCAGCTTATTCTGTCTTGAGAAAAGCTCTTGGACACCAGAAAGACAACAGTCCAGGAAGCATCAGCCCAACCATCTACTTCTTATGGACAACTTTCTGGGTTATATACCTAGAATAACACAATTCTTTCGTTTATGCTAATACCAGAGTGCCCATACCCCAAACCTCAGATCCTCCATCTTTTATGGGAATCTGACTACTCTAGATCTGAATTCAGGCCAAACTCCTACCAATATTCTGGTTAAATGTCCTCTATCTGAGGTGTATTACCAAAAGGAAGACTTTACCAATCAAAGTAAGAGCAACCCTCAGGCTATGACCAGGAACTAAGAGCAAGGTACACTGATGTTTATGTTGAAAAGATCTCAGAAGCTGTATCAGCACACCAGCCAAACTATCATAATTAAATTCTACAATACTGGCATGTATCAAACAATACTCCATGATCTGTGAGGCCAATCAAGAGATCATAAAACACATCAACCCATTGAAGGAGGGAGGAATTCTTGTTCCCTGCCACTTATCATAGAACATTCTCTTGTTCTCTGTCCTGAAGCCTAACACTTAAGACATCCAAACCAGTACAGGATATAAAGAAAATCTACAAATGGGATGGAAATCATCTACACCATTATACTGAACCCTTACATCCCCCTAAGCTCTTTGCCTCTGACCCAGAAAAGGAAGATCTATATCATTCTGGATCTAAAAGATGCTTGCTTCTGCCTACTTCTGATGCTGGTCACCCAAACCATATTATCCAGAAGGTGGATATACAGGTAAAATAACATGGACTAAAAAAAGTTACCAACATTGTTTGATGAAGCTCTGAGTGCAAATCTATTGGAAGTGAGACAAAAAATATTCACAAAGCATCTGGTTTCAGTTTGTGGATGATTGCCTCATGGTTTCAACCCCTGAAGCGAAGTATAGAGAGGCCACAGAAAGCTTTTTAGATGCCTTCATGCCCAGAGTCTCAGGCAAAAGGCATAGCGGATTCCCTCATCTCACATACCTAGGCTACAACCTAGAAAAAGAAAGTGGATACTTTTCCATGATATTTCGGCCATCTGCAAATCCTCTCTCAGTCCCAAATCAAAAAGACAGATATGATAGTTACTGGGACCTAGTTTTATGGAGGCATTTTCTTAATTCAGGTATCTTCCTCTCAAATTACTTTAGCTTGTTTCAAGTTGATATAAAATTATTCAGCAAGGGAACCATGATACAGATTAACTGTAAAAGGACAGGAGTAGTTTTTGTGCTCTAAAGAGACATGGCACAATGTATGGACTTTCAGCCTACAGTCTCATTTTAAACCCTTTCTTTTCCACAAAGTCTCATGTATGCCTGTTCTGTTAGATAGATACTTGAGTCCTAAAATTCTCTTATTTCATCATGCTTACCTTTGAATAAACCTATCCCCCAATTTTCTGTCCTCATAATGGTGGGTAGAAGGATGAATTATGTCAATCTTAATATCTGGTGTCACTATCCCACTGTTTCTTACTGACTACAAACTCAAAAAATAATTACAAATCTGTTCATCATAATGATGACTGATTATTTTTCTTTATTTTAAAAAGTTGGTAGCTACTATCACTGCCATCTTAAATTTCCAGAGAAACGTATAAATCACCATTTTCTGTATCCACCTTTGCTGTATCCACTCTTTAAGAACAACACTTATGCTTTTATTTAAGACACATAATATCTGTGTTCCTGGGCTTTAGATATCAGCTCATTTACATCTCTTTTCTTATATTATTAATGCAAAGAATCTGCCTTACAGAATAAGATGAAGCTTTACTCTATTATGCATCCTGTGTTTTTCTTTCTGTCTCAGGTTTTTATTCTCCTCCTCTACTTTCAGCTTACCTTAAGTCAATTCTTTGGTGTTTTAATTTAAATACCAAGTCCCTTGAGGAGACTTACTCTTAGCCCAGGAAATTGCCCCAAATAAGTACACAATCAAAGTGTTAGAATAAATGAAAAAATAAAACAAATAAATGTTTTGATCACCTATATGAAAAGTCTTGGTACATATCACAGAAAATAATAGAGCTTTGTGAAGTATGAAGTAAAAATACAGTCTACTACTCACCTTTTATGTAGGGTGCTTCTTGAAAGCATTTGTGACAGTTCTACATAAAAAAATCATATTCACACCAGAAGAACTAGAAGCAAACCCTGTTGGGCTCCAGCAACAAGCTCTCATCAATTGAGTACTGAAAAGCTTAGCACCTTATAAGTCTGACTCTACTGAGTTCCTGTGGTTAAGGGATACGTAAAGAAAAGGTGTTGATTTGCTAACACTTGTATAGTCAGGTCCTGTGCTAACCCATTAAGCAAATGAAAAGCACCCTGAGGTTATAGAGAACCCCTGCTTACTGCATTTTCCACTAAATCACTGTCTTTTCTCACCTTTGTGGCTAGTTTGCTTACTTAGCAGCATGAATGGTCACTTGTTATTCATGAACCAAAGTGCAAATGGCTGAATACTGCTCTCTGTGAATTCTCATTAATGCACAGTTCTTTTGTGTCTGCTACCCTTTAATTCATTCTGCAACTCTCAAAGCTCACAAAAAGCAGAGTAGAACAGTATTCTGAAATACACTTCAGATTGACCAAATGTGATTTTTGTCATTCATTCACAATGCCAAAATGTACAAAGGTGGGAAATTAAGAGATTTTCCTAAATAAACCATTTTGCTTAACTCTATACAGGTGTGTGAAGTACAAGATTTGCATGGTAAAACATGCACTTTGCGAACTTACTTTGAATTTCTAAGCACTTCTATTTCCATAACTGTCTTGGAGCTGCAGGTGCACAGGATATTTACACCAGACACAGAAATAATGTATGAATTATTCCCTCTTCTAGCTACTTCCCCTCTTTACTTCCCAGCCTGAGAGTTTGATAGTAAATAGGACTATGTTCAAGAAAGAGGGAGAAGAAAGAAACTTTACAATTTGTGCCAAATGACTTTAATCCATCTAAGAAAAGCATAAATTAATCCTCTTTCTCTGTACCCGCTCTGAGTATGAAGCTAGACACAGTGTTTGTGCCTTGGCTCTTTAGGAGACCTCATTCTTTACTGAGTTGAATGAATTTCACTGATTTCAGTTACTAATTGGTTCAATTCATTAACAACATATTTGGGGTTTTCTTTTGCTTTTAATGTAGACTTAATGAAATACCTCTGTTTATGTGTTACTTTCTCACAAAAAGATATTTCATTAGAAACTGATGAATAAGACATAGCCTTATTTCAAAAAGCCCCTGATGTCTTAATAACAGAAATTGCTGTGCTTACTGACACAGAGATAAATAGCTCTTTCTGCCTCTTGTTTCTCTTATAATATACTTACATTTTGAAATATAAATATTGCCCACCAATAACTTGGAAACAATGTGATCAATTTTAAATAAGAGGATATTTAAGTATCCTGACTGAGGAAGTGTTTTGTAGATTTCTTTATGAGAAAATGGAAGGAAGTGAAGAAGGTTCTTGTAATAAAATAAAATGTTTGGATGAATATATAATAATATGGTGGGAAGTGAACTTCTTAGGAAACTCCCTCCCCATCTACATACAAATATGCAGATACAATTACATTATGGATGTTAAAGGGTTGACAGAATTATTGAAGCTTCAAAATTTTGAAGAGCTGGAATGTGGCCTATCTTGGATTAAATTATTAAATTTTGGGCAGTTTCTAGTTGTCCATTCTTTGTCTAACCTTAACCTTTTGGAATTTTGTTACCTAGACAGCTGCATTCCCACTTGCTCCAATCCAAAAACTAAGAATGTGATAAGGTCACATGCAAAAACCAAGAGGAGTTTTACCTGCTCTGTTATAGCACCTAAGTCTCCTCCTAGTATATTTTTTAAAAATGCCTTGATTTAATATGTTTTCTGGGCTCTGCAACTATCAAAGTTCTGGTAATTATTTCCATGTTCGACCATGTTCTTCAGGCATGATGAATTAGTCTTTGCTGTGCTACTGTCATTCACCTGTGGCATAAGAAAGTACTTAAGAGAGTATTTGTGTCAATCAGGAATTATCAACTAAATAAACAGATAAATATATGAATGACTTCTATATTTGTAAACTCTAAATGTCCTATGACGTTACTGCCATAATATCCAATTTAGAGTTTATAACATAGAAGTCATTCATATATCCCTATTGCCCAGGAACACAGATTAAAGTTAACTCCAATACTATGTACCACCTGGAAGCAGTTTTATGAAGTTTTTGTAGCAATAGAACAAATAAAGCTATATAAACCAAGGCTTTTTTTTTTCCAAAAACATGTCCACCTGTCACAATCAGGTGGGACTTCCAGTGCAGGGAAGATGACACCAACCCACACAAAAGATCTTTGACCCAAAGTTTGTCCTGTCTACAATATGTTCAAGGATAAAGATGTAGCAAAGATTGAAGGAATGGCCAATTAATGACTGGTCCAAATTTAGGCTCATACCATGGGAAAGAGCCAACCCTTGATACTATTAATGATACTCTGCTGTGTTTGCAGACAGGGATCTAGCATAACTCTCTACTGAGAAGCTTAATCAGCTAATGGAAACAGATGCAGGGACCCATAGCCAAACATTAGGCAAAGCTTGTGCAGTCTTGTGGAAGAGTGGGAAAAAGGATTGTAGTAGCCAGAGAGGTCAAGAACACCATAAGATGACCCACAGAGTAAGCTAACCTGGGCCCATAAGAACTCATGGAGACTGTATCATAAACCAAAGAGTATGCATAGGCTGGACATAGACATCCTAAACATAAGTAGACAAGAAAATGTAGATTGGACTTGCAGCAGGGGCTGTCTCTGACTTTGAATCACTTTCCCCTAGCTGGGATGCATTATCTGGCCTCAGTGGGTGAGGATGCCCATAGTCCTACTGTGGCTTGATATACCAAGATCAGTTGGTATCCATGAAAGTGGAATAGAGAAAGGAGGTTGTGAGGGTGGGACTGGAAGGGGGGGGGAACTGCACTCGGATGTAAAGTAAATAAATAGATAATTTAATGACAAATATAATAAACTAGATCATTACAATTAAAACATTTTTTATAAAAAATTAAGTAGGCATGTTAAAGAAAAGCAAAGAAATTTCATATATATATATATATATATATATATATATATATATATGACTCAGATGCTGTCTAATGGAATTCTTAGTCTTTTGGTCATTAGAAACTATGATTTTGTTAATACATTCTAGTAGGTTTATCTCCTACACTTATGATGCTAGGTCAGGCACAGGCAAGGGATGACTATTTATAGGACTAATCATTACCTAAAATTTATTTTAATTGGGGACTGGCTCTTTAACATTCCAATATTTCCATAATCATTTAAATTCTAATCAGTTAGGCTTTGAAGACAGTTCAGTGGAGGATATAGCTTCTTTCTACAATTTTGGGGTTGACAATAGCTATGACTAATTTAAAAACATTGATATAGTACATTTATGTTATCTTCTAAGATCATAATACTGAGAAAAATATTTTTGACTTTGGTGAGCTTTAAGAACTTTAGAAATACACAAAACCATAAAAAAAGATTCAACAAGTTTGGGCTCATCAGAAGAACATACCTGATATAATGAAAATATATTTAAAGCAGATTTATTAGATTGGTTACATGATCAGATCTATGTAGTCCAACAATGACCACCTCACACTATAAACACTGAGAATTGTGTAATCTGCTGAGTACCCAAGAATAATTGTCTCAGCCGTCCCAGCCTGGTGCTGAGGAGCCAGAAGATTACTGGTGACCTAATGATCTTTGGTCCACATGGGCAGCCTGAAGAAGCCAGGTTCTGATATTAGCAAAGTAACCCATAAGTATTAGCAACAGGAATAAAAGTGGAAATGTACATGCCAGCAAGAGTGAAAGCAAGAAAACAAAGCTAAAATTTCCTTCTTTTATTTGGGAGTCCACTAGAAGTTGCTCTTGATATTTAGGGAAATTTTCCCACTTTAGATGACTTGACCAAGAAAATCCCTCACATCCTGACAATTTATTCCAGATCTAATAAAGTTAACAACCAAAGTTAATAACCATCGTAGTGGTTATTTCTTTTTGTGTGTTGCTGATGTGATGACACCAATTCAATCTTTTACTATATTTAGTTTGTGGTAAGTCTTTTACTAATTTTTAAATTATTTTGGTTAGAATACAAAAAAATGGATTTCATCATGACATTTTCATACATATACACCAGTATAGTCTGCTCTTGTTCACTCTTCACTGTCCTTTAATTTCCTCTTCCTGTTTTCCATGTATTTCTCTTTCTCCAAATATATTCTTTATGCTTTCAAGTCATACATATTTTGTGAACTGTTCTCTTCTCTCATTTATCCCTTTTAGGACTTTCAATTAAGACACATTTAATTCATCTTAGTATTTTTCTGACATATATGTTTGATTCTAGACTACTGCAATAAAATACTGCAATAAAGCAAGATAATTTTTAAAAATTTCACCTTGCATATAAAAGGTGAGTTTTTACATTGCCTTTTTAAACATTTTCACATTGCATGATACAGAAAAATATTATTTAAAAATATTCATATTTTAGTTGAGTTTTATTCATTAGAAAAAGTTAGTGACATGCAGAGCCTTTGGTAAAATTTACTATTTTTACCTGTGGAGAGTCTTAGCTTTGTGCTGGTAGCTCAACTGCTCAGGTAGTTCCTTGTTGAATGGTTAGATTGCTGTAGGCTGTAGTAATTCCTAAAACCAAACCACTATAATATTTTGTGTATGTTTTTTTGTTTTGTCTTATTTTTTATTTTTGCTTTTCATGTAAGATTTCTTTGTGGCATACAATATTTTCATATATTTTTTCCTCTAAAATAATTGAGTTTTTTTTTTTTTTGTTTGAAAAAATGGTCTCATCACTTGCAAACCCAGCTGCTGATCATCTACATTTAAATACTATTCAAAATCCTTTGTCATCATTTTAATCCCTTTCGGAGTATATTTGCCAGGAGTAAATTCCATTTTAGGAAATTATTTTATCTGTTCACCTACAACAAGCAGCACCATATTAATTAAAATATTTTTCATAAAATTGTACTCACAACTTTTCTTAATTTCATTGTGGTCTGTTGACATTTAAAACTAAATGTTTTGGTAAATTATTAATCTTCTTTCAATAAACTTGGGGTTGCTGATTGTTGTTTATGGAAAGTTTTGTTTCCACTAATTTAAATTCTTTCTATTGTATTGATTGTAGACTATAATATCAACATCTCATTAAGTTACCTAGAAAACCATATTTTTAATGATCTCTCACTTATACTCCAAACATGTATCTTCCTGAAATAGCATTTGATTAGCTGCACATTGAGAAAGACATGATTTAAAGGAGATTTGCAAAGTACTTTGTGGGAAACATTCTAAAAACATTATTTCATCTTAAGAAAAGTATGTGTGACATATGCTGATTTTCCAAGATGCCACAAAATAAATGTAGACTTTTGTGGCCAATATTTACCAATTTCTGATTTCAACAGATGAGAAACATAAAAACCTAGCTTAGACATATAAGAGGAAATAAATAAATGAATGTGTCATGAACTTTCTAAATGATTACTTTAATTTTCTTTTGAGAAACTGTTCACATAAAAAATTATTGGTAGTTATTTTTATACAGTTTTTAATATTGTAAATGCTTTATTCAAGTAAAACCTTATTATAACTCCAGGGAAGTATCATTTATGAATAGGGCATTGTATATTTCAAACATTTCACTAAATTTATCAATCTTGTTAATGTTTAAGAAATACTGGCTTCAGGTTATACATAACATTTTAGGCATAATTTTCTTTCTCTCTTTGCAATATTTAAAGTGTCATCTAATGTTAAAAGGTGATGAAATCAGTGATTTTATGTTATAAAGATTAATTGGTTCACCTTTGTACTTCTTAAGGGTATGCCAGCTAAAACTGAGCAAAGGGTTTAAGTTGTCATGACAGAAGATGAGAGTTATTGTCTTTTAAATTATTTCTTGTGAGATAGTTTATGAATTTATAATACCTTTGATTTGTTCTTGACGTGTAACCTTAAAAGAAAGAAATAAGAGAATAATCTGGCATAACATATACATCTTAGATATAACACGTTTTTATGATATTATTTTCAGAATCTCTAGATGAAAGATTACATTTCTGGGAAAAGAAATGTTTATGTGTATGTGCATTTGTATGCCTCTTCTCTTTATCAGAAACAGAAGGCAGACTAAATAAACAGAATCTTTTATTCACTAAAGAAGGCACAAACTTAAATCAATATAACAAATCTTACCCTTTTCAATGAGACAGGCTTGATCATCACATCTTAGTCAGTCCTTGTCTCTCAACCTTCATTCTTTGTTTAGGAGAATTAATGGGGTATGTGTGGTGGTACATATATTTTATACCAACAGGCAGAAGCAGGCAGACATCTGTGAGATCCAGGCCAGGCTTAACCTGTTCATTGTGGCAAGATCCAGCTATGCATAGCAAAACTAAGTCAAAAACTAAAAAGAAGGGGGAGTGAGTGGCACACAAAGAAATAATGCTCTTTTTAATCTTTACAATTATGACATCTCTTTGAAAACTAATGAAAAATTTTCTTATTCTAGGTTATATTTTATTTATCCAATAGAGATCTGTGCTAAATTTGTACTTTTCTTTGGGTTGCATTTTCTTTTTTTTGGCATTTTTTATTGGTTATTTTATTTATTTGCATTTCAAATGTTATCCCATTCCCAGTTGCCCCTTCACAAACCCCATAACCCCTCTCCACATGTCCTGCCTCTATAAGGTGCCGCCCCACCTGCCCATCCACTCCTGCCTCAGTGCCCTGTCATTCCCCTACCATGGGTCATGGAGCCTGTACCATGACCAACGTGCTCCTTGAGAGGACCAAGAGGCTCCTCTCTCAGTGATGCCTGATAAGACAATTCTCTGCTACATATCCAGCCTGAGCCATGGGTCCCCTTATGTGTACTCTTTGGTTGGTGGTTTAGTCTCTGGGAGCTTTGGAGGGTCTGGTTGGTTGATATTATTGTTCTTCCTATGGGGTTGCAAACCACTTTAGCTTCTACAGTCCTTGCCCTAACTTCTCTATTGGAGTCCTCATGCTCAGTCTGTGTACATCCACATCAGTATTAGTCAGGACTTGGCAGAGCCTCTCAGGGGACAACTATACCAGGCCATGGTCAGTAAGTGCTTCTTGGCACCAGTAACAGTTTCTGGGTTTGGTGTCTACAGATGGGATGGTGTGACGTGCTACCTCGCCGATAAGGAGAACGCCACACTCAGGATTCTTCTGACAGCATTTATTGAACAGCTCTTCAAGATGGAGAAAAGGGGAAGGACTCCAAGCTCAGAAAGCCCGCTGCTTAAATACAGCTTTGGGAGACGTGCAGATCCCTCATTGGCTCAAATCTTTCATCCAATTGTCATACTCGGTTTTCGTGCCATGCGCAGGCGCATTCTCAAGTAAAGCTTCCGTGAAGAACCAGGAAGCAGAAGCCTGCGCCATCTTTTAATGGCGAATGCGGCTCCTCACATCTCCCCCTTCCTTATTAAACTGCAACAACAATCGAGGACTGTTAGGTTGCCGATCTAGCCCACCATTCTACCGATAGGCGTTCAAGGCAGTTAAACAGTACGAGACCCTCCACACCTTTTATCCCATGCAATGGGAACCTGAGCCCCGGGAAGTGTGGAGGACCACCACTAGGATACCTGGTGCAATGGGAACATGAGCCCTCAGGATATCCTATTAAGTGATGGTGTCTCATTGTTTAAGCAGATTCAACCAGGCTTGAGGGGATGTTCCCTGCTCCACGGCAAGCAATGCTTGCATGATCACCACCTTATCCTTTTGATGTTGTTGTTTGAATTTGCAGAACAACCAGAGAGTAAGCAGCACTCCCCCAAAGATCATGCAGCCAAATAACCCTACCCCCACCTCAGTCCCCAAGTCCAGGGAATTGGGGCGCTGACTCCTCATTAACTTCTTCAAGCTGAACATGGGCGTTGACTTTTAGAAGAGGAATGAGGGGACGGGTAAATTGATAAGCATCTGAAGTCTGTCTTAACTGCATCCAGCTGGAAGTCCAGGGCATCAGTGAACATGCAGGTGATAAGATTCATTCTCCAAAGTTGTGTATTCTGCAATATACAAATCTCAAAACAAGGTTTAGTATCAAGATAATTATTTTGATTCTCTGAAATCTAGTATTCTGGAGGCCTACCTCTGTCATGTCTGATCCATATAATTCTGGAAGACATAACTACTACCTTAATGACCTCATCAGAAAACTCATAGAAGAACCTTTTTTTCCAAATTAGCCTTTCCTTAAGCCAGTAACCAGAAAAACCTTTACATTGAGTTTTTATCCAGAAAAATATTATACAACTCAGAATCACACCCATTTTGAAAGTTAAATCAATTAACATTATCATTCTGCTTAGCTCTCTGTCTAGAGCAGCCTTCTATTTATTCCTCGCGTCTTTAAAGCCTTTTTCATCTGTTTTTACTCACTTATTTCTTGCCCCATTTTCGTTACTATAACCTTTATCTATCTGTTTGGCTCTCTTGACTCAGAGCCTGCAATTTACTCCTTGCATCTTTAAAACTTTTCTCATCTGTTTCTGCTTATTTTTTTTTCTTGCCCCGTTTTTGTTACTATGTAATCACCTTTGTTTCACTTCCGAATTCGTCAGTCGACTGGTTCTCCAGCTCAGGGTGTCTTCCACTATATCCCGCTTACTGGAGTTCAAAGGCTGAGGCTCTGTCAGTCGGACTGGTTCTCTAGCGCAGGGTGTCTTCCACTGTATCCCGCTTACTGGAGTCCCTTGCAGAAAAGCGTCTAGACTCTCCGCGCCGTCAGTTCTGAATCCTCTGCGAGCCAACAGGGTCCTTCATGACTGGTCAAAACCCCGAGATATTCGGCTTCATCCCAGGTTTCGGTTCCACTTGTAGTGCCCTACCTCGCCGATAAGGAGAACGCCACACTCAGGATTCTTCTGACAGCATTTATTGAACAGCTCTTCAAGATGGAGAAAAGGGGAAGGACTCCAAGCTCAGAAAGCCCGCTGCTTAAATACAGCTTTGGGAGACGTGCAGATCCCTCATTGGCTCAAATCTTTCATCCAATTGTCATACTCGGTTTTCGTGCCATGCGCAGGCGCATTCTCAAGTAAAGCTTCCGTGAAAAACCAGGAAGCAGAAGCCTGCACCATCTTTTAATGGTGAATGCGGCTCCTCACAGGATGGATCCCAAAATAGGGCAGTTTCTGGATGGCTTTCCTTCAGTCTATACTTTACTCTTTGTCCCTACATTTACTTTTGACAGAAAGAATTCAGGATTAAAATTTTTGAGACGAGTGAGTGGCCCTATCCCTCAATCAGGGGCCATTCCTATACATTGGATATTGACTTTATAGGTTCTATCTCACCTTTGTTATATATTTTGGCTAATGTCCTCCCTGTTGTATCTTGGGAACCTCTTGGGTCCCTGGCCTCTGGACTTTCTAATGGCTACCCCTAGTTCTCCCTCCCACACTGCTACACACCTTTCAAATTCCTGAGCCTCTGTATGTATCCTCTATCTCCTCCCATATCTGAACTGGCCCTCCCTTTTCCCCTCTCCCTCCTTTCTCTCTCCCAGCTCACTCTCTCCTTCTACTTCTCAGAAATTATTTTTGTCCCCCTTCTGAGTAGGACTGTAGCATTCACTCGTTGGTGTAATCTTTTTTCTTCTTAGGTTTCATATGGTCTGTGAATTGTATCATGAATATTCTGAGCTTTGTTTTAGCTAATATCCACTTATCAGTGAGTACATATTATGTGTGTTCTTTACTGACTGGGTTACCACATTCAGGATGATTTTTGAAGTTCCATCAGTTTGCCTAGAATTTCATGAAGTCTTTGTCTTTAATAGCTTAGTAGTATTCCATTGTGTAAATGTACCACATTTTCTATAGCCATTCCTCAGTTGAGGGGCATCTGGATTGTTTCCAGCTTCTGGCTATAATAAATAAGGCTGCTATGAACATAGTATAGCATGTTTCCTTCTTATATGTTGGAGCATCTTTTGGGTATATGCCCAGGAGTGGTATAGCTGGGTACTCAGGTAGAACTATTTCCAATTTTCTGAGGAACCACCAGACTGATTTCCAGAGTGGTTTTACAAACTTCTAATCTCACCAGCAACTGAAAAGTGTTCCTCTTTCTCCACAGCATCTGCTGTCACCTGAGTTTTTGATCTTAGCCATTCTCACTGGTGTGAGGTGAAATCTCAGGGTTGTTTTGATTTGCATTTCCCTGATGACTAAGGATGTTGAACATTTCTTTAAGTGCTTCTCAGCCATTCAAGATTTGTCTGTTGAGAATTTCTGTTTAGCTCTGCATGCCATTTTTTAATAGGGTTATTGAGTTCTCTGGAGTCTGACTTCTGGAGTTCTTTGTATATTTTGGATGTTAGCCCTCTATCAGATAAACGGTTGTATATTCTTAAGAACCTCTGACAGATGGGGAACATTATTTTTCTTCTTCTAAATTATTAACGTTGAATGTATTGACATTGAGTGTATTAATTTTGGCACCTGAATTTGATGCCAACTTGAAACACATATACATAGTTGTTATTGACTATTTCATATAAAGTATGCTATGTTGCAGATTTATGTTCCCACACAAATAAGACTATTATATATTTGACATATTATATATTTGATATATTATATATTATATATTTATTATATATTATATAATTTGATATTTTATATGTTATATAAAATATATAATATATTATATATAGTATATTTTATATCTAATATATTATATATTTGATTCAGTATTTTCAATGGGAAAAATTCTCAGATAGCAAACCACAAATTAAACAAAATTACTACAAGAATGCATCAGCAACTAGTTCTTTGGTCTTGAACAACACAGTCAAAATTTCTTATGCTATGTTTATTTTTTTTTCATTTATAAATTAATACCTTATAGGGATAATTGATTGTTTTTGTGTTGTGTTTGGAAAAGTTACAGGATTTATGAGACTTTTTTTGTGATGAGCACACACATGAATTTGCACAGTAAATGTACGTAAACATTTTGCCTTCACTCATCTTTGATTCTGTTTGTCCGTATTTTGCTGATTCTATCTATCTTGTTCCATCTCTGTCTTGATTTCTCTCTGTCTTCCTTTCCCTTTCCCTTTCTATTTCTCTCTCTCTCTCACCCATATACTCCTAAGTTTGTTAATAATAATGTTTTACTTAAACCTGCACCATACAGTAAAGTTTATAATTATCTATTCAGAGTTTCTAGATTATTTAAGATGGGCCTCTGAACAATATATTTTTAAAAAAACATACTTTATTTTATGTATAGTAGTGAAATTTATATATTTAATAATGTTATAATACAATTATTTCATATAGTTTTAAACAGAAGAAAAGCAGGAAATGTTTCCAGATACAAATCCCCTCTTTATAGTACATAATTTTAAAGTCAAATTTTCTAAGTGCATCAATTAGGCAAATATATCCAATGATTAGTCATATCTAATTCCTATTACATTAATTGTCAAAGGAATTAAAAACTAAATTACAACTTTCAAAATTACTTCCGCAAGGCAATATTACATGTTGAATTCTTCTAAAATGAAAAAAATATGATTCTTGCTATTTCAATACACAGAAAGTTGAAGTTGCACATCCATTTTTGTAAAAAAAAAAAAAAAAGTGACACAGAAAATGTTACCTTTATCTGAATATCCTCATTCATAATTCATGTGTCCTATTGCCTATACTCCAAACAACCTCATCATTTAATATCATCTAACCTATGTCTCTCCTTTCTTAATTTTTAGATTTTACCCAGTATTTGTATATAACCATATATACATATATTAGGATACCTGTATAAGTGTGAAATGGCATTATTTATTTTGTTGTTTTTTTTGTTTCTTTTTGAATATGGTTATTTCACTAAATATTATGTTTTCCAGGTCCATTCATCTTCCTGGAAAATATCATGATTTCAGGATTTTTAGAGCTTTAAAATTTTATGTTTTTATTATCTAGTCTTCTGTTGATAATCATCTAGGTGGTTTCCATTTCCTATCTAATATGAATAAAGCTGCAATGACTTTGAAATTACTCAGTGGTAGGATATAGAGTTTCTTGTGTTTATGTCCAGTAATTATTTAACTTGGTTATATGATAATTATAGTTTTAATTTTTTTAGGAATATATAAACCCAATTAAAAATAGGCCAGAGGTCTAAACAGAAAGGTCTCAACTGAGCAAGTAATAATGGTTTAAAAATACCTCAAGCAACATTCATAATTTTTAACAATTAGGAAAATACAAACTAAAATAACTGATATTTTATTACACCCTAGTTAAAATGCTTATGATAAACGAAACAACTAAAATAAATGCTGGAGAAGTTGTGAAGAAAAAGAATCCCATATCCATTGCTGGTGTGAATGAAAATTGTGGCTAGTCTTGAAGTCAGTAGAGAAAAATTCTCAAAAAGCTAAAATTACACCTACCCCATGACAGAGCTATACCACACCTTGACATACGTTCCAAGGACCCTATGTTCTATTCTACATATCCTTACCCAGCAACGTTTATTGCATCTCAATTAGAGTGAAATTGCTTCATACTGTTGAAGTATCTTTTAAATACCATAACAAGTTGTGTACAAGTTATAGACTTAGGAAATTCATTTGTTTATTTAAAGACTAAAGTGTGGCAACTAGTAACCTAACATAGAGAAGTAAATTTTTGTAAATGTATCCTATCAGTTTGGTTGCTCCATTAAGACACTAGTGTAAGAGTGACAAGTCCACAAGACAGCTAATTGGCTAAATTCTGAGAACTGTTCCACAGGAGGCAATCGATATCTGGAAATGTTGTTAATCATAGTAAGAAGCATGTGGCTGATGAGGTCATAGGCCACAGTAGAGAAGTTATATCTATTGTTTTGCCAAATAGATATTATATGTTCATCAGATTACCATCAAAATACTTATATTTAAATAATTTTTAAATAGTTACGATTTAATGTTGCCATCAGATTTGGTCAGGAAGCTCTTTCTTAAGAGTAGGCAGTGGTAATTGTAGAGACTTATTACAACAGCATAGTACAAAAATTTACTGGATGTTCACCCATCACTTGGCTACCTATTTTGCCATTGTATTTGGCTTAAGAAATGTCATAAGAAGAGTTCAAACAACATAAAAAACAAAGAAAATAATACATGAGATAGAATGCTGTTAACAAAGCATAGCATTTTTTACATAGTAGTTGCATAGTAGAGATTTGGCATATCAACATCCATTCATTCAGGGTAAAAACAAGGAGCCATTGGACCCCTCTGATCTCTGTTGAGTTACAAGCAGATAATAGGAGCTAGTAAGGAAGGGCTCACAAGTCACAACTGGCCCCTGAGTATTTATAAATACTTAAAGATTTATAGGGGATAAAGAAACTTTTTATTCAGTGGTATCATTGGTTGTAAGAAAGCAATGTTGTTGTAAACAATTCTTTACCCAGAATCCTATAAGAATTTCTAATAAAACACAATACGCCACCAGAAAACAATCCTCATGAAAACAGAATACAACCAGCTATGATGAGAATAAATGTGAACATGGGTATGTATGGAACAAGGGGGGAGGGTAATAGGAAATTAGCATGACAAAACCAGTACATTATTTAAACTCTTTCTTTTTTTTCTTTCTTTTCATTTCTGAAACAGAGTATCACTTTGTAGGCCTAATGAAACTTATTATGTAATATGCACTTGTCTTGAGTTCCGAGAGGTTCCCCAGTATTTTGGATGCTTAAATTCAATGCCATCACAGTCTACCTGGTTATGAATACTTTTTTTTAGCTTCACATACTCTTACTACCATGTTCCAACCTTCATATTTTTGAGATCATTATCAAATGCTCCCTTGATGAGGTTTCTCTTCCCCTTCAACAATTAAATATTTTATAAACTTTTGTCATTTGTTAAAATATATGAATGAAAATAATATAAAATAATTGTTTAAATGTCTTTGCTTATCATTCAGTTGAATGAGGCTGCTGAATAAATTAACAAAATTGGTTGAAAATTAAAAAAATAAAGAATAATGAAACAAAACAAAAATTCAAAGTTATGATCAAATAAAGGTGCTAGTGCATGGTAAAAGGAATGCCAGAAAAAAGAGATAATGGAAAAAAATATTTGGAATACTAATGGGAGTAATTTCCAAAATTACGTCTTGATATCAAAACACAGAAGAAAATATTTAAGTAGGATAGATATTAATAACTAGATCATATCCATAGAGTAATAGTTCAAATACAAAGGAAAAAATCTAGAAAGAAGTTGATGGCAAAGTATTATCTTAGGGTTTTCATTGCTATGAAGAGATACTACAATCAAGGCAACTCTAATGAAGGACAAAATTTAATTAGTCATGGCTTACAGGTTTAGTGGTTCAGTCCAAAAACATCATGGCAGGAAGCATGGCAGCATCCAGGAAGAAATGATGCTGGAATTCTACATCCTGTTCAAAAGATGTCAAGAGCTAGGTGGAAGCTCTCAAAGCCTTCCACCAGCAAGGCCACACCTACTCTAATAAGGCCACACCTTCTAATTGTGCTACACGTTGGGCCAAGTATATGCAAACCACCACATTCCACTCCTTGGCATCAATATGCTTGTATAAACACATGGGTCTGAGGGAGTCATATCTAGCTAGCCATAGAATAATAAAAGATACATTGCGTCCAAATTCAAAAGCCCCATAGTCTATCACAGTTTCAAAAATATCAGAAGTCCAATGTTCAAAGTCTGTTCTGAGATTCAGCCAATCACTTAACTGTAATCCTCTATAAAATCAAAATAAAAAAGCACATCACATATCTCCTACATCTGAGCATATAAATTACCATTACAAAATGTCATAGGAAATATTGGAACAAAGGAAGACAAAAAAAACAGCTGGGCAAACTCCAAACTCTATACCACCATGTCAGATATCAAAGCATTATTCAGATCTCCAAATCCTTTCTGTATTATTAATTACAGCAAAATTCTTTGTCTATGGCTTGCTCCACTCCCTGCTAGCAGCTTTCTTCAGCAGGTATCCAACAGCAATGGCATCTGCAATATCTTGGAGTCTCCAAGGCAACTTCAACATTACAGCTTCTTGTTCCAATGTCTTTTTTTTTTTTTTTTTTCGAGACAGGGTTTCTCTGTATAACCTTGGCTGTCCTGGAACTCACTCTGTAGACCAGGCTGGCCTCGAACTCAGAAGTCTGCCTGCCTCTGCCTCCCAAGTGCTGGGATTAAAGGCGTGCTGTTCCAATATCTAAGATCCACATATGATCCTCTGGACTCCTCTGAAGGGCTGAGCCACATTTCTTGCTTTGCCTTCTGTAGCACTGCAGGGATTGGTTAACTTTACTCTATTGTTGCTGCTGTTCTTGGTGGTTATTCCATGATACTGGCATCTTGAATATGCTGAAGTTTTTTACTCCAACTTGGTAGGTTTCACCAACAACTTCTCATAGGCTTCCTTCATGTCGTCAAGCATCAATCTCTTTTCATGACTGCTTCCATCCTGGTCTGTCAACTGTAACTGAGGCTGAATTTTCTCTCTTCTCTGACCTCTCACAGTAAAAAGCGTCAGGTGCTCTCCATGACTCCTTCATGCTTTCAAAACCAGGAACATTTGGGTGATTACACATTACAAGGTTCAGCTGCAGCACGAGGTACAACCTTGGCTATGCCTGTAATACAGCTTCTTTGTGGTTTCAGAAAACACTTCCCAGAAGATTTTACCTCAATGATCTTGGTCTCCTTGTAATCACCATTAATGCTAAACAGCATCAGTTGTTTCAGTAGACCCTTTTATTCCTGACTATAAAGCCAGAGCCACATTGTGGAAGTTGCTGAATTCTCCTGCTTGTTGGAGCTGGAACATCCCCTGCCCCCTTGTTCTATTATATTATCACCAGCTTTCTGTTTTTCAACTTCTTCATTGCCTAATCTTGGTTGTCCTGGAACTTGCTCTGTGATTGACCTTGAACTCAGAGATCTGTATGGCTTTGTCTCCTAAATGCAAGTATTAATGTATGGTACCAGCACACCTGGACTTAAATATTTATTTATCTGGAACTTGCCCTGTACCAGTCTAGCCTTGAATTTAGTGATCTATTTGTCATTGTGTCCTGGGATTAAAAGTGTGTACCACCATGCCTGGACCTAAGCTTTCCATTATAGATCTTAATCACGTTGAAAACTGATTAAGCCATCACAATCTTCCCTTTGTCAATTTGTCACATAATCATCATATCTCCTTATGTCCAAAGAAAATAATAACCACATTATAATAATAGCCAACATGACATAAATCTGTCTTGTACAAATGCAAATTTATAAATTTAGCTGGGTGGGATCTTGCTTCAACATCACCACACCCTTAACTCTACTTAATATCTTTGAACGCAGGATTTAGTTTCTTTCTACTTCCTGGTACTCCTTTACTCTTTGAACCATACATTTTGAATTTTTTCTTTCTTTTTTCATTTTTATTAAATTATTTTATTTACATTCCAAATGTTGCCCCCCTTCCTATTACCCCCTCCCAGAGTTTATCCCCCTATACCCCCTCCACTTTGAGCTTGCTATACTTGATAAAAATGTTATTCATGAGACCCAGATGACAAAGTCCATGCTGGACTTTTTTGAGACTTCCTTTGTCAAGGCAATTAGTCTGGATGCCTTCACTTTAGCCTTAGGCAGACTTTTCTTAGAAGGCAAAAAAGTAGTCACAGTCTTCTCCAAAATATTACAAGAACATCTATAGGCAATGTATTGAAATTCTCTGTAACCTCTTGAGCCAGGCCCCCTGAGTAAATATCACCATTAGCACCAATGTATTCCATATTCTACTAGGATTGTCCATTAAGCCCACTTATACTATTCCATTGCTTTCCAAATCCAAAGTCTCCAAATTTACATTCCTCTAAACAAAAATGTGCTCAAGGCTGTCACAGCAGTACTACACTCTCAGGTATCAACATTTGTCTTAAGATTTTCATTTCCATGATGATACACCATGACCAAGGCAACTATTACAGGGACATTTAATTAGGGTTTGATTACAGGTTCAGAGGTTCAGTCAGTTATTATCATGACAGGAATCATGACATCATCGATTCAAGGTAGACATGGTGCTGGAGATGGAGACAAGAGTTCCTCATCTTGATTCAAAGGTAGTCAAGAGAATACTGACTGACTTCCAAGCAGTAATGAGGAGAGTCTCAAAGCCTACTTCTCCACAGTAGCACACTTTCTCCAACAAGGGCACACTGATACAAACAAGGCCACACTTCCTAATAGTGCCACTCTTTGGGCCAAGCCTATTCAAACCACTATAAATATATAAAAGGAAGAAGGACTGCAGTTATATTAGACTTTCCAGAAACAAATTAGTCAAAAAGAAAATGGAAAGACACTTTGTATTGATAAATCAAATAAAAAAAGCAAAACACAACTAATCCATAACTTTAAAATTAGGAATATCATTTATTTGAAAGTGAGCAATGATACTAGTTATAGCTTTATAGTGACAGTCATGCTTTGTATATAAACCTCATTTTTGTCATCCAGCTCTCATCACAAAAATGAATAGCATAGAAAATCTGAAAAAAATTGAATGATTTTTTTCATAAGCCTGCTTCACTGAAAACTTTCTATTATTTTAAGGTATATATATTTTTACCTTAGAAATTTGAGTGTATGGGTCTGAGTATATGTATGTGAACAAGTGTATATAAGTGGCCAGGGGGACTAGAAAATGGTATTAAATCCCCTTAGTTGGAATTACCTGTAGTTGTGAGCAACTATCTGTTTGCAGAAAAATTGACATTAGGTCCTACACAAGAGTAACAAGTGTTCTTAACCTCTGAGCCAATTACTAAGATATAAGTCTCTCTCTCTCTCTCTCTCTCTCTCTCTCTCTCTCTCTCTCTCTCTCTCTGTGTGTGTGTGTGTGTGTGTGTGCATGTGTGTGTGTCTCTATCTGTCTTTCATACACATACACACACACAAATGCACAAATGCACACACACACGCACACACATATGCTGTGTCATAGCTAAGATTACTATTGCTAGGAATAAAATACCACAATCAAAAGCAAGTTGGGAAAGAAAGGGTTATTTTGCTTATTATTCAACATACTAGTTCATAAATGAAGAAAGCCAAAAGAGTAACTTAAACAGGATAGGAACCTGGAGGCAAGAGCTGATGCTGAGGCTACAGTAGAATCCTGAAGACCCCCAAACTTGGGAGACCGTTCCTCAAGTCTCAGGAAATCACGACCACCCAAAGATCACAAGAAACAATACCTGGAGGATGCAATCAGCAGAGGTTTATTAGAGAAGAGAGCTGGCAGCCAGTGGTCTCACTACATACTCGAGCAGGAGTAGAGTTTGACCCCGCCAGCCAGTCTGAGGAAGGTTTTAAAGGGAAAAATCACAAACCAGGGTAGTGGGAAGGGGGTGAGGGGTTGTCAAGAATACAAAACATAAAAATAGTGGTACATTTCAGAGGTACTCACCCTAAATGTTTAGAGTCATGTGAAAATCACTCTGCACACTCATTCTTCTCAAAAATGTAGTCTTACCATGTCACTGTCCCCTACATTGTCATTACCAACTATTTCAGGTTAAATATTTCTCACTTCCTTCAGTCACAGCTCCACCTAGATGGCTTGTATTTTTTATGGTCAGGAATGTGTCTTCCTGCTTTGAGCTTTTCCCACCCACAGGTGGGCCTACTGCCTGAGGCTTGAGGAATGTAATCTAGCAAGTGTCCTCTGATTCAGGGATAATGTCCTCCACCCAGAATGTGCCCTGGGGTGGTGAAAGCCTGGAATCTTATTTTCAGATCTTCGTTCTGGAACCTGCACTTTTCCTGCTCAGGTCTAAGGCAAAAAATGTCTACACATATTTCATAAAATGGTCTTTATAATTTTTCACTCTACAGTGCTACTTATTAGTTTGCTCCCCATGGCTTGCTCAGTGTGGTTTTTTTTATAGAAACAGGAAAACTCTTTAGGGATGGCTCCACCCACAGTGGGGTAGGACCCCCATATCAATCACAAATTAAGAAAATGCCCTATAGCCAATATAATAGAGGCATTTTCTCAATTGTGGTTTCCCCCTTTCAGATGATTTTAACTTGTGTCAAGTAAACAAAAAAGTAGCCACCACATTTGAGCACATATATGGACAGTCCTTATACTAGTCTTTCCTGGAATACAAACTCTAGCACTTCCCAAAGTCATACTTCATTCAGGCATAATTACATACAGCAGATGGTATTGTGTAGTAGAATACTCTAGGAAGAGTCACAAGAAAACTTTATCCTTCCATGAGGAAGTATAATAATTAACAAGCCCAGCTAGGATGATGTTTTTGCAAGAGGGCACAATCGAATTATCCAGGATGATAGTTCCTTGCCTTGGAGCACGGTTACACTCTACAGTCACAAGCTTTGTAAAAGTTAGAAATTATTAGAAAGAAGTTTACTTGATATTAGAGGAGTAGAGAATATAGCTGTGTAAAAATAACTACAGTAAACAAAGACTAAAATTCTTATAAAATATAGCCTTCAAAAGATAATCTCTACAAATATGGACAATAATATTTACAAATGTGTATCAGTAATAAGAGAGACAGTGAACTTAAAAAGATTGAAATATATGCTACAAGAAGCCTATTTTTAATAGAAAACATACTTGTTAAAATAAAAGGGCTACAAAAAATATTAGAGTAGCAGTTAGGAAATAAGAAGTGGAGCAGCAATATCGATGCCAGGAAATATTCAGAAAAAATTTAACAGGGATAATTACAGTTTTACAAAACTGATAAAGTGGTTGATTCTCCAAGGTCACATAACAATTATTAATATGCATGTGCTCAGCAACAGAAAATCAAAATACATGTGGCAAGAACTCAGACATGCAAAGAGAAATGAACCTTCAATTACAGTTGGAAATTTTTTCTATACTCTGCTGGTAGTTCCAGCAGTCAGAAAAATCAATAAAAATGTAATTGAACTGAAAAATATCAGTCAAGTACATCTAATACTTTAGTACAGAATACTTCAAAAATAACCAAGTTCACCTTCTTCTCAACTTTATTTGGACATCCATCAAGAAGAATCACATCTTAGGACATGAAATACTAAAATGTCTAAGTCTGAAGGTGTAGCTCAGTGGTACTTTCCTTGTCTGATATGTAAAAAGACCTCATTAGATATTTAACACACCCCCCAAAAGAATATTAATCATAAAGCTCTGTAACAATATAGATGTAAGTAACAAAATAGAAAAAGAGATATCAAGGTTATGCCAAAATGTTAAGTGGCCATGTGTTAAAAAAAAAATCAAACTCAGACTGAAAGCTTTCTGCATGTGGTAAAGAAGCACAAGAAATTCTTGGTTCTTTATCATTTCTGCTTCATTTTAACTGGAGGGTCTATATAGGAACATTTGTTAGGAAAATAACATATAAAAAGCATACAGACTAGCTAGGAAAAAGTGTTACTATTGTATACAAATAATATTATAAATAATACAAAGGAAAAATTACTAGAATTAAAAGGTGAGGTTGAATCATAGGACGAGAATAGCAAAAAATCTCCAGGTAAGAGTGTTTGCATTAGAAATAAAACTAAGAAAAAAACATTCATTTTTGTAAAGTAACTTTTATTCACCAGATGTAATTGTTATCTTGGAGACTTACTGGTGAATAAGCTCACCCTTTCTAACTATTGCTGAACTCTGGCTGGCTGGCTCAACTCAGCTCTTCTGGCTCAAACTCCTTTCCAAGATAACCGATTCAGAATGGCTTCTCTTGACTTCTGATTTAATAATTTCTTTGCTTGACCTCAAACCAAGCTGTGACAATCTGCTGTAATCTGTTTTTTTCTGTTTTCATCTGCAATGCTTCCCCCCTGAAGGAGGATCTAATAGAGGACTGCCTGTGGCACCAACATTCCTGCAGGAAGAACTAATAGAGGACTGCCTGAGAGAGCAAGGATTGCTGGTCCAAATAATGCCAACCAATCAGGAACTTCTGTTTAGAATAGTTACTTTCTTGGAACAAATGGGGGTATGGATGGAGGGTATTAAGGGAGCTTGCAACAGTGCTCACATAAGATTGCTGCAGGATTTCTCACTTGCTCCCTGAGTCTGTGTCATTGCTTCTGCACCAACTCACCTCAACACCCCCCCCCCCCGCTCCCCCAAAGCAGGTAGGGTTGGGCAGAGAGCTCTCCAGGGCACAGGCAACACTCTCTTTCCTGTGCTGTCCTCATGAATTGGTCATATCCTGTCTCTGACTCATTATTGTCAAAGCTTTCTCTGACTCATCACTCTGCCTCTCAATTAGATGTCACTTTCATACATAGCTTCTATGTTCTACAAATTAACCTTACTTACATTGATTGGGATTAAAGCTTTGTCCTAAGGGCATTTCTGTATTCTAGCTAGAAGGACTAAAAATGTGTACCTTGTCTGCATTGCAGCCATATAACACAGATGTAGAAGTTTTTTTTAATGTGATCCCTTGCCAAAGCAGCTATATTGCTGGATTAAAATTTCTCTATACATAACCCATAAATATTTAAAAGAATGAAATTAGAACAATGGTAACAGAAGAATCATATTTTTTTGAACTGTATAAAAACAGGAATTTGTAAGAAAATATGAATGAAGAAAGTGGAGATAAACTACCAGTATTTTGTATCTCAAGATATAATATTTCTAAAATATCCGTATTTCTTGAATTGATTAACAAATTCTTTAAAAATCAATATTACAATGCCACTTAAAATTTTTAATTAAGTATTTAAAGAGTAATTCTTGCCGGGCGGTGGTGGCACACACCTTTAATCCCAGCACTTGGGAGGCAGAGGCAGGTGGATTTCTGAGTTCGAGGCCAGCCTGGTCTACAGAGTGAGTTTCAGGACAGCCAGGTCTACACAGAGAAACCCTGTCTCAAAAAAAAGAGTAATTCTTAAATGTACAGGGAAATACAAGTGACTCAAAGCCAGAACAGTTATTGTTAACAACAAAACAACAACAAAAAATTTCAACAATCATTTATATTTGTATGTCCCCATATATACAAACCTTTACATTATCTTCCCAATATTTTTAATTCAGGATAGCTTAATTTAAGAGCTTTATTATTTTTCCTTTTTGCAGTTTTGTTTGTTCACTTGTTGGTTTTTAAACAAGCTCTGTCACTGTAGACCAGGCTAGCATCAAACTCATGTAAGTGACCTTGGTCTACCAAAGAATGACACCGCAGACTCAAAGAGTATGCAAAAGAAATGAGTGTTTTATTCTGTAGAAGTCCAGCATGGGGGGGGGTGGAGCAATGTCTATAATTTACCAAGATGGAGATCCCCAGGTGAGCTTGAGGCCTAATTTACAGCAGATTAGAGGAATTTCTAGGAGGGGTAGGTGACCTTTATCTTGATTGATTGGCTGGATATCTAGGGTTATTGGGGTTTTTTTGGGATTGCCTAGGGCTTTGAGAACATTCTACAATTATTGTTAGGGAAACCTGGAAACTTGCTGACTTGCCTCAGGTCTGGTAGCAGAGAAGCATCTGATGGTGGGAAAGTTTTTGATAGGCTGCCTGCCTGTAGGAGCCTGTAATTTTTCCAGTAACTAACTTACTTGGACTTGATCAGTTCTAGGAAAAAGGAATTTATGCCTAGTCTCCTGAACTTCCAGTTTGAAGCCTGTCATGGAGTTAGCCTGTTTCAAGCCTCTCAAACCAATCCTATTGTCACCATCTGTTGGGTGTTGAAATTATAGGAATGTACTCAACTTAGAATCTGATCATTTAGTCCCTCATTCACATTTTAGAGAATAGGCTTTGGACACAGAGAAACTCAAACTGCAAAGTGGGGATCTTCAAGAATGTAAAAGTATCTTTTTTTTTTTTTTACTTGATTTCATTGTTGTCTCAGAGGCTATTGCTGAATAAGCTTACATTTTCTAGTTATTTCTGTACTCTGCCTGGCTGGCTTCTTCTGTTCCCTCTCCCTCCCCCTCCCCCTCCCCCTCCCCTCCCCCTCCTCCTCCCCCTCCCCCTCCCCCTCCCCCTCCCCCTCCCCCTCCCCCTCCCCCTCCCCCTCCCCCTCCCCCTCCCCCTCCCCTCCCCCTCCCCTCCCCCTCCCCCTCCCTCTCCCCCTCCCCTCCCCCTCCCCCTCCCTCTCCCCCTCCCCTCCCCCTCCCTCTCCCCCTCCCCTCCCCCTCCCCCTCCCCCTCTCCCTCTCCCTCTCCCTCTCCCCTCCCTCTCCCCTCCCCCTCCCCCCTCCCTCTCCCCCTCCCCTCCCCCTCTCCCTCTCCCCTTCTCCCTCTCCCTCTCCCTCACCCTCTCCCTCTCCCTCTCCCTCTCCCTCTCCCCTTCCCTCTCCCCCTCCCCCTCCCCCCCTCCCCTCCCCCTCCCCCTCCCCCCCTCCCTCTCCCTCTCCCTCTCCCCCTCCCTTTCATCTCCCTCTCCCTTTCCCTCTCTTCCTCCCCTCCCCCTTCCTCTCTGTCTCCATCTCCCTATCTCCCCTCCCCCTCCCTCTTTTTCTCTCTTCCTCCTATTCTTTGTGATACTCTCTGAAGCTACCTCTTTTTTCTGTGCTGTTCTCACAGACTGCTAATATCCTGTCTCTGACTCATTCTGTCAAATCTTTCTCTGATTTGTCACTTTGTCTGCCCCTCAATTCTAAATGTCAATTTCAAACATGGCTGTTTCCTTCTACAAATGAACCTTACCTACATTGTTCAGGACTAAAGGTCTATGGTGTGCCTGTATTCCTGATCTAGTTCTTTGTATATGATCATTTGTCAGAGTTAATTACTTGTCAGAGTTAATTAACACTGAGTTAATTTTACGTAGAGTGAATTAAAATTCCTCTACGTAAAACAAGAATGACAGTGATTCATAGCTTAAGACGAGTCAGATTATTTCGTGTATAATATTGTTTTATAAATTCACACTTATAAAATAAACAGACATATTAAAAGTGTTTCTACAGAAGCTGAAAATAATAATAATTTAAATCTTTGGCCAGTAAAATGGCTCAGAGGGTGAAGTCATTTGCCTCCCTGACTAACATGTTAATGACATGAGTTTACTCCTTAGAATTCACATAACAGACAGAAAGAACTGAATTCCTCAAGAATGTCCTTTGAAATGCAAATGGATACTGTAGCTTTTTCACAATACAACATTTATTAAGTAAATATAAATTTTCTCTATCAAGGCTGTCTTAATTATTTGGTTTCTATTTCTGTAATATAACACTATAACAGAGCTACCTGGGGTGGAACCTGTTTATTTCATCTTACATCTAGTAGTCAAGGGTATTTGAGGTAGAAACTTGGGGGGGACCTGATAAAGAGGCTACAGACTGCTGCTTACTGGCTTGCTCCTCATGGCATGATAGACTTGCTTTCTTAAGCCATCTACCACTCCAGAATAGCACCATTTCAAATAGAATAGGCACACTTATTTTAATCGCCAATGGAGAAAATGTCCCACAGATTTGCCTACAGGCAAGTTTTATGGAGGCTTTTTTTCAAATATGATTTCCTCTTTCTAGATATTTCTAGGATTGTGTCAAGTTGACAGACATCAACCATACATGTCTAAGATACAACATTTTAGTTCCTAGTACAAGCTCTTTGGTTAGACTAAAAGGCTTCAACACTTATAACACAGATCGGTTTTATAAAACATTAGCCAAATTAATGTGTTTATAAAGGAAGTAACTTGATAATATGAGAATGGCCTAAGATATTTCAATTGTAGGTTAAAAATTTACAGCAATATTTGGATCACTAACTATTCATAAGACATTTAATTCTTAACTTATATAAATGTCTATTCAGTCTATTTAATACATGATGCAATGAATTGAGTCTGATGAGTCACAAACTTTCATTAAGTGCTAAATACCTATAAGCCTATGTTGAGATCTCTTGTTTACACAAAATTTTATACACTATTATAGAAAGATTTGTCCTTTTCATCTTCATATAAGTACAGATCAGAATATATTACACTTAAACTAATCTGTTTTTAGAGTTATTGTTGGAAAATATATAAATTTGAAATTATGTCAGAAAAAAATATTCTGGACTGGAATAATCAGTCATCAATGGCTACTCTTCCAGAAGAATCTGGTTTGATTTCCAAAACCCTCACGGTAGCTCACAGTTGTCTGTAACTCCAACTAAATGAGATCTAATTTCTTCCTCTGTTGTCCTGAATAGACAATGCACACTAATGGTACATAGATATACATGCAACAAAAATACCCATATATATGAAATAAAAATGAAAAAAATCTTTTATAAAAGGCATTTGTTCCATTAACATATAGATTTTTTTGCATCTAAGAAATATTGTATAATACTGAATATCAGACACTTGAAATATATTTGAGAACCATTTTCATTTACTTTCCAAACTGAAAAATACTGCAGTTATGAAAAATATTGTATGAACTGATCAGCTATCGAGTGCACATTTTCAGATACATTGTAATTATTAACAAAATTAAACACTTTTCCTGATTTTTGTTTAGATTAATGACTCAATTAACTCAAAACAAAATGCATGACAAATACTAGATACCATTAAACCATAATTTGTCAGTCAGTCATTCTTTTAAGTAAAAAGAAGATTCTAGGATAAAGGTGGTCAGTTCATTAAAAAACATATGCCATATTACTAATTCTTTGTCTTGAGTCTCAAGCTTGCCTTTCATGAAGCAAAAAAATGTTCTAAGTTTTTTGAAATTTCATTATAAAGACAAATTCTTCACCGTGCCTATTTTGAATTTTAATAAAATAATTTGTACTCCATTGTTGAAATTAAAATTAGTTCAATGTCTTTAGTATTTTATGAAAATTTTTTTTACAATGTAATAGTTTTATGTTCCTGATTTCATGACACTAAAAATTTTCTCTTTAAAGTGTTTGTTGTTACTGCTTTGATTTGTACTACAGAACAGATTGTTCATTTGCAATTGTTTTTTATACATGACATCACAATGAAAAATGTTACCAGAGTGTTATAACTTTATGAACAGTTTTTTTTTCTTTGCAGACCTCCTGAATAAATTTATAAGAACAATGAGTGACAATGTTGGCTGTAGGGCCACACAACTTTAGTCCCAGCAACTGGGGCAGTACAGGCAGGCAAATCTCTGAGTTTGATGCCAATCTTGTCTACAGAGTGAGTTCTAGGACAACCAGGGATACACAGAGAAACCCTGTTTTGAAAAAGCAAAAGATAAGAAAAAGTCAGTGTACTGTATTCTGAGGCCAGCTATGTTAAACAATTATGGACCTAGGCATAAGTTCAATAAGAAATAAGTGTGAAACTGACTCTTGAATGTAGTACATCTGATTTAGAAATAAATTGAATAATGTATAAAGATACATGAAAGTAATCTATTAGCAAACAACATAGTTTTATATGTAATTTTCTTGCAGATAATATAACTAAAATTATGAACCACAATATGGTAGTCATTTCACAAGAGTACACTATGAATACTTGTCATTTTTATTTCTATAATTCCACCTTTAGTGTTAGACCTAGAAGCTTAAACCAAGCTACTCAGCTATGTTTTTTTATGTATGAATAATATTGGAAGATTGCCACATGCTATTTTACTCTACTGAAAAGTTGACTCTGGATATGAGATTGGCCTGCCACTCCAGATATTTTGTTTAAACCTGTCTTGACTCAGGCTGGCCAACTTGCTCCATTGACAAAGGGAACTAAAACAAAACAGAACATGTAAGAGAAATATTGAGGTATTATGAAATAACAGAAAATGGTTTGTATTTTATTACTTTTGTGTATAATACTGAAACACATATGTATAGTTATATAATAAAGAAATTATTCAGTAAATATCAATGTACTAACCTTTGAACACAAATAATGCAAATAAATGGCAAATTTTGTTACTTAAATATTTAATTTTTTTCTTGTTGTTTTTGGTGGTGGTGTTTTTTTTTTTTTCCATTAAAATATATTACTATTTGTGCTATGTAGCTGTTTGGGGAGAAGTGAAGACATGTCAGTTTATGTCACATAGAAGACCAATGAAAGACAAAAGAGACAATTCCATTCAAGTCTATGTTAGCACATCAATGACTGTAATGGAGTTATTAATAGATGTAAGGGCTAGGGGTTATATGCAAGAGTGTGGGTGGCTTAAATGTTACAACATCACTGAACACCTACTCCACTATAGCTGACAACTTACAAAAGCTGCAGCTCTGTATACAACTTGAAGTGAAGCTTGCCAGTTGGAGAGTCTCCTCAGTAATTGTTACTGCATGTAATCTTGGAAGAGGGAAGGCTCATAAATCTTGTAAATGTAAAAATTTTGCTTACTATCTGAGCTTTGTTTCATTTACTTTCTGAATTTTAACCAGCCTCTTTCTAGGAGGGAATGCATCAATTGAGAGGAAATAGCTACATAGTCAGATGTGTTTAAAATAAAATGTCTTTCTATATTGTGAATTCTTGGCTATCTGAGGCTATAGTTAGTGATATTTTCTCAGAACATCAAAACAACAAAGAAAGAGAAGGAGAAGAGAAAAAAGTGGGATATGAAAAATGCCATTGAAAAGGAGAGCTACATCATTTAAAAATTAGAGTAAGAAGTAACACTCTATGATAATCAAGACGAATCTATATTATACACGAAGTATGCATTATACCACAAAATAACAATCTGGTTTATGATCATTTTTTCCATCATTTACAACATCTATGAGTTGAGAAGTTGCCGTTGAAACTATAAATATGTCACCTAAGTATCAAAATATGTCGAAACAAACTATTGACTGCTACTAGTAAAAAGTCTGATATATTCATAAGCTATAATATTAATCATTTCAAACAAAACTTATACTTAAAATTCTAGCTCCTAGTGTTATCTCCATGCTCTTTTTCTTCTTTTTTACTTTGGACTTTTTCTTTTTCTCTCCCACATTTAAATACTTTTGATTGAAGCATAGTCCTTGAACATGGTGAGAATAAAGAAAATACAGGAAGTTTGGTCCAAGCTCCTCTGTAAGTTCAATACCCAAGTCAATACCATAAATACCATTCTTAAATATCTTTATTTAATCATTAATACTAATCAAACCAGACCTCAGTCCCCTACCCACTTCTCTTTTCATGTAACTTCCGTCCCCTGGATGAAAAAAACCCTAACCCCTGAGAGACATTTTCTTATTAGCCTACTCTAGTGAGAGCCCTTCCAAGCTGTATGTCCAAATACAACTTTTGTTCTTCTTACCAACATGCCATGGAAATCCTCTATCACTGAGTTAAAAGAGCCCAGTTGTTATTCTAAGTATTTCTCTAATGTCATAAAGTAGCAGTCTTAGATAGCTCTTGCTTAGAATTCTATGCATATCACTGTTTAAGATGCTGCAGGGAAATATAGGTGAGAAATCACAGGTGGTCCAAGAAGTAGAGCAGTTTTGAGGGATATTTTCTATTTCTCTATTCTTCTTCTAATCAGATAATATCCAGCCTCAGAGAATTTGCAGAATTCCTACCTTGTGCACTTGTACCCTATCTCTGGTTTCCCTGGTAACACTTCAAAGATAAGTTCTTCCTTAGGATTTAAATTACCATATTAAAAGATGGAGCTTTCTGGGCTTTGTTGAAGCACATTAAAGCAAAGATACTTCCTCTAGTCCAGAAAAAGAGATATTAAGCCCTGCCTCTGGCTCTGGGTGCAGAATGGATATTTCTACCTACTGAAGATATTTAGTACTATTGTATGTTTCTTTGAAGACTGAATCCAGCTGGGCCTTTCAATCATCTGGCTAGACACTCCTTCCACATTCACTTGAGGACATGTAAAGAGAAAGGAGGAACAGTTGTCTATTTAATGAAGTAATGTACTTTGCTTCTGAGAAACTCTGCCCTCCCTGCAGCTTGTATCAGACATTACTTCAGAGTCTCTGCCATGCAGCCTTCCTACATTTATTTCTGTTTCTGATTCTTCCTTTGCACTAAGTGGAGAATATAAACCTCAGAGTTAGAACAAGTTCAACCCAGTCAACTCAAAAATTATTCTATAAAATGGAAAGACAATGCAAAGTAGTTCAAAATCCCAGAAGTAAGAAAATAGCATAAAAGCAGAGAATCTGAAGTATGATCCTCTTTGACATATAACAAAGAAGATTAAGCTTAAACCCAGCAACAAAGGAAATTTCAGGCAGGTAATCTCAGGGCAAACAAGAGTCCCTTTGACAACACAGATTTATCCCACTTGTGGAAAGCGTATTTATGTTCAAGCAAGGGGAATGCTCTATTTCTGGGCAAGGTCCGAACCTTCCTTCCTTCACCTTGACTTAAGCAGAAAGAAACAGCAAGAGAAATACAATGAAAAAAACATCCTGACCTAAAAACCACCTGAACTTTCTGGGAAACTGCAATTGTCTTTGCCCATCAAAGGTTAGTACCCACCAACAATATTGGTAAACCTTAAAGGATGTTGACAAAATGTTTCTAAAGTAATGATATCAAGATAGATTATTCTTCTGCCCAAAAATAATTTCATGATTTGTTTAACATTCAGTGACTTTTTTATTTTAGGGCAATTGTCATTGAACTATTTTTGTAAATTCCTATAAAACCTACATCTATTATTACCTTATAGTTTAGGACTTATATAAAAATATATTTCTCAAAATCATGAACACAGGATTTATATTATTTTTAACTAAAGCCCACATTTATTTGTATTTATTTAGTTTGTCTAATATTTTATCATGTTATCAATAGTATGGCCTTGTTCTTGGGCTTCTCTACATTCTAAGGCAATTATTGGTTTTAATGACTTTGAATCTTAAGAAATAATTGGCAGATATTTTGCAAGCTGACATTTTAAAAAATGGCATTTTTCTCATGATTATATGATATATATTGAGGGTTGAGGATAGCACAATTAACTGCCGTGTTCACATACCCATTCTAAATGGCAACAAAGTCAATAATCATTCATTATTTACCTTGATCACCTAGATAAGGTCAACTGGTTATTGGACAATGTAATCACTCTTTCCCATTCTTTGTGAAATGTATTTCTCACAAATAAATCAAATTGTTCATTTCAAACTAGAAAACATAGCCAAAGGGATAACATATTTTTTCAGCCTGATTCAAATAAAAAAAATTGTACACAATTCAAAATGAGAGACCTTTTCCATTTTACTTAATTTATTTATTGAATTATTTATGTTTATATAGATTACTCCATATTTATTTCATAATTGGGACGACAACAAATTATTTCCTTGTATAATTACTTAAATCCTTACCACTTTGGCCATTATGAACTTTTTAAAGTGATTCCTGTAGAGTTTTGACATTTTGGCAATCATAGAAGATTTTTGTTTTTATTTCTTTTAATCATTGTTTCTGGCAGAACAAGACATGTGACATTTGGGGAAACAGTACTTACTTGGAGAATTTCTGTTTCCTAATATTGGGAAATATTATTAGAATTCAATGCCTAGATGCTACTTCTGCTCATTTCTATGAGATACTACTGTTTCTAGGTAATAACTGATCTGTAAAATAAAAATGTGCCTCTAATCTATTATATTTACATATATTTCTTGTAAAATGTGTTAATGTAACTGTGCATTCATAATTTTATCAAATGTAATCAAGTACCACAAAGGCTTCTTTTCCTAATTCCTATAATATCTACATTAGAAAGATGCCTATTATCTATTTTTGATGTACTAATTTAATCAGTGCTTGTATGGATGTATAGTGGTGGCAAATTTTTGATCCATAAGTTTATGAGAAATAGCTTTTCCTCTAGAATATGATTTTCAGTACAATTTCTTTTGTCTGTTTTTTTATGATCTACACTTACTTCCTTGATTAATTTATATATTACCATTTATTCCCTCAGTGAAATTACACTAAATACTTTTTATAATTGTTGGGAAACCCTGCTACTTAAGGTCAAAGTATAATATCTCTGGATAGCTCTTTTGAACTTTGACCAAAATGGAGGATTCCCTTTTGTCAGCAGGGCTTCTCCTTCTCTGACCTTATTTGGGGAGCCCAACCTCTGAGAAATGTCAAGTAGACCTTGGCAAACCTACAAGTTCAACTTCTGCTTTTCTAATAAGGACCCACCTAGTAAATACTTAGGATACCTAGAATCATCTCCATATAAATGAGAAATTCACAGTACTTTAAGCTCAAGCCAATGATTGTACATTAACCCTGAAAACTACTTCTCACTTTCCAAGGGCCATATATAGCCTTGGTTCAACCCAATAAAGTATATGCCCATGAGCTGTTTTACTGGTGATCTCCTAAGAGAGCTATTTCATTGAGTATTGCCTAAAAGAGCTATGACAACTATAATGCTAAAACCATCAGAGTAGGCCTTCTCCCACCTCCCCAACCTGGGCACTCACTCCTAGCAGGACTGGGATACTATAGACCCCACATTTTTCAGAGTCTGCTTTCAGTCTGATAGGCCTTGATGTCTGGACTTCCTGAGAGAAGAAATAGATGTCATGGAACCACATCTGATCCCAACACTGATACCACAAACAATTTTGATACACATTCCCTGTTCCATTTCTGCAGTTACAGACATTACTGATAGTTTGGTGCTTTAAATTGGTTTTGTTATATCTCAATTGAGATTCTCTATTTGTGCCTTCACTGTGGTTTTTTAGATTTTAGGTATTTTAGATTTTGCTACAGATATATTGTCATGTTTCACTGCTATATTAGTCTACAAAATATTTTCAGTATATTAAATAATTTTATGCTTACTGTGTTCAACTCTTCTCCTTTCTAAGGTTTGTTTGCCATTGTCTTGTATCTGGAACTCACTTTGTAAGGCTGAACATAATTGTGAATAAGTTTTCTTGCACTGAATTGAATCACATGCATATAAAACTAAATGAATAAATGGAATATTGATTGACTGGCAATGTTCATATTAATGTTTATTTTATGTGTGAAGGGTTATAGCCACATAGAGTAAAAAAGGAAGGGTAGAACCATTAGTTTTTTTTTGACTAAACAAGTATATGGAAAAAAGACAGAAAAGAAGAAATATCATTTAGAGAAGAATAACTATCAAATGAGGTTATGTTTTATGTAAATAAACTGCACATGGTTTATTTAAGAACAAAAAGTTAGAGACACTAGTTTATATATTACAACCAAAAAAAAAAAACCAGAAAAATAAGACTATCCATGTAAGTCACTGTAAGTAAGCAATATCAAACATCTTCAAAATTAATTTTTATCAAAATTATAGAAATCAACCAGTGCATTTACAATCATTTGAAGAGTTATTTCAAAAAAGTTCTTTAGAAACATTGGTGGAAAAAAATTTAAGTTGTGTGATTATAAATTGGGGTCCTGACATCTCTTCTAGGCAACTCTAGCAGGTGAAAAGAAAAAACTTATTTTACTCATAGTCATGATATGATGAAGTGCATCAACATGCAATCATCAAAGTGTTATTATTATATACCTGATGCATGGCTCCCTGAATATGTCTTATTTACAGATTATGGCTATTGTATTTTCTGACTCAGAGCTCAAAGATAAGGCCTTCTATCCGGAGTGTGATTGAAACTAATAATCCCTAAATGTTTAACCTACAAGTGTCTGAATGAAAAAACAATTTTCTCATGGAGGGGGAAGAGATTTTTTTAAATCCTGAATATATTTAGAAAAATTTCAAATATTTTTGGCAAAGTTCTTCATACCCAGACGCCTAAAGCAAGGTTCTTGTTTGCAAACTTGCCAAAAAACAAAACCCAATGTATTACTGCTGACTAACTTTGAAATCATACACAATCAAAACCTGAAATGAATCTAAAATAACATTAAATTCTAACTCATTGACAGTGATAAAGAGCATGATACTGTTAGTTACATTAAAGAGTAATGCTTTTAGAGAGTATTAAATATATGCTTTATCACAAAGACAGAGCTTTATAAAGATTAGAAGATATATCACTTAAAGGTATCTTAAAAACTGTGTATGAACAATTCTAGAAAGTTAATAAAATCACCAAAATAAATAACAGTAACACCACTAAACAATAGCAAACATCAAAAAACCACACACATACACACACACACACACACACACACACACACACAAAACACACACACAAAACAATAAATAATTGGTTTTCAGGGTTACACTGTCATGTCACCTTACTTAAAATGAATTAATTATAAAATGGAAAACCAAGGAAATAGGTTGTTCAATAATCAGGGAAGAGACACAATACTTGAGAAGTACTCAAGAGTTTGAGTTCAGTAGAACAACACATTATTTCTAATTATGTTTTAAAATGCTTAAGAGTCTTGGTAGCAGTATGTAAAGACATAATGTCATGAAAATTCTGAATTAGTGTATACTAAAGAAATTTTCACTTAGAGAAAACTTTCCATTATTAAAACACAGGACATTTTAAGGAGATGTAAAACAATACATCCTTCAGATAAGCTTCTTAAGCTTATAACATAAAATACTCAACAGCTTCAGGAAGTCCCTGGAAGTAACAAGATTCATTAGACCTTTCCTTAAGCTTAGTAAGCAGTGAGGACTCCTAAGAGAAACTCTTTAAGCTCAGATTAGCTGAGCTATTGTGAATGTATATCAGATAAGTGGGCAAAAATACATTCAAATATTAAAAAAAAACCCACAACATCTGTCCCAAGGTAGTCTATAACCAGAAAACAATCTTTGAGACATTATGGGAAAAACCATGCCATTTAAAGATAAGAAAACACTTTAGAAGTTGTGACTAGATGGAAAACAAAAAACAAAGCAAAAGAAAACACTAGCTTACCAAGTAAAGGCTTTGCTACCAAGCCTGATGAACCCAGGAGCCACATGGCAAAAGAAGAAAAGTATTCTTCTATCTCTACATGTATGTTGTGGTGTGTGATCTCTCTCTCTCTCTTTCTCTCTCTCACACACAGACACACATACATAACACAGACACACAGACATACAGACACGCACAGTTATATACACACATACATATATATATATATATATATATATATATATATACATAATCATAAATAAATATTATACAGTTCTGCAAATAAAGGAAGTTGCCAGTAACTTGTCATACCTATATGAAATAATAAAATATCATTCCTAGATAATTTGGAAAGACATAAAATGTCAACCCATGAGAAAATAAAGAGTACCAATAACATTAACTACAAAAGTAAATGTGGATGTAACTTTATTTGTAACTGTTTTATATTGTTTACCAAAAATACAACTATATGGGCAATGCTTAGAAACATATTTCTGCAGACTTCTTTTCTTTTATTGGATATTTTATTTACACTGCAGATGCCATCCCCTTTCCCCATTCCCCGCCCCTTGGAAAACCCATATGCCATGCCCCCTTTTCCTTTTTGCATTTATACACTTTTTAAAAAATGTTAATTAAAGGCTTTATAAGTTTGGTAATGATCAATCAGAGGTGTAACCCACTACCCAACCTAGAAATATCAACTATCTTTGACTGGTGGAGATATATGAACAATGAACATCTGCCTCCATGTCTCCCCCCTCTTTCTCTCTCTCTCTCTCTCTCTCTCTCTCTCTCTCTCTCTCTCTCTCTCTCTCTCGTCACCTAGCTTCTCCTCTCCTTCTTCTTCTCCTCTTCTTACTCCTTTTCTTCCTCTCAGTACTCCTCCCACCTTAGCTCCTCCTACATATCACCCTTTCTGTTAAAATAAATCTTTTCTCTCAAAATACACTTAGAGCATAATTATGCCAATTTGTACCAGTGAGGTAAAAGATAGTCTTAATACCCAGTCCATCATTTTGTTGACTAACCAGAACCTCGGTTATCTATCCTAACAAAAACACTTAGTCCTGAACCTGGCTTTTTCCTTGGCTTTAGAATGAATGTCAGCTGAAAACCATCCACTCAAATCTTTTCTCTCAAGGTAAATAGCCAGGATTGGCTATGAGACTGTAAGTTTTCAACCCGTCAGAAATCCAGAATGACTGAGTTAACTATAATTGTGGGAAGCACAAAGCATAGCTTCTAAAACTTAGCCAATGTATAGAGACCTCTGAACACCTGGACACTCCCTCTACTACAAAACCTTGGAGCATCTGTTCTTCCACCTTCTGGCCCAGGATCATCTGACAGACCTTAGTGCTATAGAATTATTAAGGGCTGATTACTCTGTCTAGGCAGATATAATCAGTTGACTATTCTGCAAGTGTGTTCTTTTCTGGACAGTAATTTGTCTGTAGATGGAAAGAGGCAATTCTTGTCTAGTGGCTGTCTCACCACAACTAAAGTAACTTCAAAGATGCTCATTTTTTTCTTAGAATTCAATACAGGAAGCTTTCAGGAGCAGACAGGTCTCTAATCAAAATGAACATTAATACAGAAATGTTTGTAATGTCAATTCTGTGGATTTCTGACATTTTGAAAACCAACTATCCATGTAAAGTAATCTGGACTGCTGTCTGTTAACTCCACTCAGCTATTTCTAAATAAAACATAGAAAACACCCTAACAATAAACTCCAAGCCATGAATTTACAATAGTCCCTTAACTCACAGGCTAACCATCTCAAATCTGTTAAAAAAAAAAAGTTAAAGAAGGACTGAGTCTAAGCCTCATATTCCTAAATGTGTTATACTGGTACAATGCCTATGAGAGTAACAATATTCATCTCACTTTTATATCAATAAGAAGCTCATACCAATGAAAACCTTAAAATTTGTAATCAAAGTAAATTTTGTACCATTTAAGAAATTATAACTTCATCTTGATAATAATTGCACACATTTCTACCAATAGGTTATGGCTATGCAATAAATCCTAGCTAATCCTCTCTATTTTCACAAATCCACTACTTTTCCCTAGAAAGACAGCCCAACATTTACCACCTTAGTCTCCAAACAGAGGGAATAGGGGCACTGACTCTTCATTAGCTTCTTAAAGCTGATTATGGGCATTGAGATATTAGAAGAGGAGTGGGGGGAAGATTAAATTGATAAGCCTCTGATGCTGTGTTTTCACTGCATCCAGATGGAATTCCAGGACCTCAGAGGTTTGAGCAGGTCTGCCCAGCTTGCTTGTTGAGTAGATACACCAGGGCTGATTATTCTGCAATATAAAATTCTCAAAACAAATTTTAGTATCAAGATAATTTTTTTTAAGAGGGCTGAAATTTTATTAAGGATGTTGGTTCTAACCGCTTTTCTTTTTTTCCCTCTTTTATTGGATATAATATTTACATTTCAAATTTTATCCCCTTACCACATTCTCCCCACCACCCAGGAACCCCTTATCCCATCCCCCCTCCTCCTGCTTCTATGAGGGTGTGCACCCACCTACGCCCCGCTCCCCCTCCCCACCCTTAGATTCCCCCACACTTAGTGTTCAGCCTTCATGGGACCAAAGATCTCCTCACCCACCTATGCCCAACAAGGCCATCCTCCCCTACATATACAGCTGGAGTCATGTGTCCCTCAATATGTGCTCCTAGGCCGGTGGTTTAGAACCTGGGGAGCTCTGGCTGGTTGTTATTGTTGCTCTCCTCATGGGGCCACCAACCCTTTCAGCTCCTTCAGTTTACTCTCTAACTTCTCGATTGGGAACCTTTGATCAGATTAATGGTTAGCTGCTAGTATCTGCCTCTGGGTAAGTCAGACTCTGGGGGACCTCTAAGGAGACTGCCTTACCAGGCTGCTGTCAGCTTTCCCTTCCTGTCATCCATATTAGCGTCTATTTTTGGTGACTGCACATGGGATGAATACCCAGGTGGATTGGTCTCCATACAACCTCTCCTTCAGATTCTGTCTCACACTTTATCTCCATATTTGCTCCCTTGGGTGTTTAGTTACTCCTTCTATGAAAGACCTAGGCATCCATACTTGTCCTTCCTTCTTCATGAGTTTCATGTCATCTGGTAGTTGAATCTTTGTTGTTTCAAACTTTTGGGCTAATCTCCGATTATCAGTGAGTAAATACTATGTGTGTTCTTTTGTGATTGGGTTACCTCACTCAGGATGATATTTTCTAGTTCCATCCATTTACCTAAGAATTTCTCGAATTCATTATTTTTAGTAGCTGAGTAATATTCCATTGTATAAATGTACCATATTTTTTGTATTCATTCCTCCGTTGAAGGGCATCTGGGTTCTTTCCAGCTTATGGCTATTATAAATAAGGCTGCTGTGAACATAGTGGAGCATATATCTTTGTTATATGTTGGGGCATTTTCTGGGTATGTGCCCAGGAGTGGTATAGCTGGGTCCTCAGGTAGTGCTATGTACAATTTTCTGAGGAACCGCCAGACTGACTTCCAGAGTGGTTGTACCAGCTTGCAATCCCACAAACAATGAAGGAGTGTTCCTCTTTCTCCAATTCTCTCAAGCATCTACTATGACCTGAGTTTTTTATCTTAGCCATTCTGACTGGTGTGAGGTGGTATCTCAGGGTTGTTTTGATTTGCATTTTCCTGATGACTAAGGATGTTGAGCATTTCTTTTTTTTAAATTTTATTTTATATTTTACTTACATTTCAGATGCCATCCCCTTTCCCCATTTCCCCTCCCTAGAAAACCCCTGTCCCATGCCCCCCCTTTCCTTTTTGCTTTTATACAATTTTTTTAAATGTTAATCAAAGGATTTATAAGTTTGGCAATGCTCAATCAGAAGTGTGACCCAATACCCAACCTAGATATAAACACTATCTTTGACTGGTGAAGACATGTGAACATCTGCCTCCATGCCCCCTCTCTCTTACTCTTGTCTCATCACCTAGCTTCTCCTCTCCTTCATCTTCTCTCCTTACTCCATCTCTTCCTCTCAATACTCCTTCCCACTTAGCTCCTCATACATATCACTCTTCCTGTTAAAGTAAAACTTTTCTCTCAAAATACAATTAGAGCATACTTATTCCTGATTGTACCAGTGAGGTACAAGATAGTCCTAATACCCAGTCCATCATTTTGTTGACTAACCAGAACCTCTGTCATCTCTCCTAACTAAAACACTTACTTTTGAGCCTGGCTTTTTTTTTTTTTTTTTTTTTTTTTTTTGCTTTAGAAGGAATGTCAGCTGAAAACCATCTACACAGATCTTTTCTCTCAAAGTAAATAGCCAGGGTTGGTTATGAGACTATAGGTCTTCATCCCCATCAGAAATCCAGAATGACTGAGTTAACTGAAGCTATGGGAAGCACTAAACATAGCTTCTAAAACTTAGCCAATTTATAGAGACTGCTGAACACCTCAAAAGCCCCTATACTAACGAACGTTGGAGCATCAAATTTTCAGGCTTCTGGCCCAGAGTCATCTGACAGACCTTAGTTTTGCAGGATTATTAAGAACTGATTACTCTGTCTAGGCAGATATAATCAGTCGACTATTCTGCATGTGTGTCCTTTTCTGGAGAGTAATTTGTCTGTAGATGGAAAGAGGCAATTCTTGCCTAGTGGCTGTCACCACACAACTGGAGTAACTCCAAGGATGCTCAATTTCTTCTTAGAATCCACGACAGGAAGCTGTCAGGAGCATACAGGTCTCTAATCAGAATGGACATTAATATATAAATATTTGTGACGTCAATTCTATGGACTTCTGATGTTTGGAAAACCAACTATCCATGTAAGGTAACCTGAACTGTTGTCTGTTAACTCCACTCAGCTATTTCTAAATAAAATATGGGAAACCTCCTAACAATAAACTCAAAGCCATGAATTTGCTATAGTCCCTTAACTCATAGGTTAACCCTCCCAAATCATTTAAAAAAGTTAAAGAAGGACTGGGACTAGGCCTTGTATTCCTAAATGTATTATACAGGGACAATGCCCATGAGAGTATCAATATTCATCTAATTTTTATATTAACAAGAAGCTCATACCAATGAAAATCTTAAATTTGAAATAAAAGTAAATTTTGTACCATTTAAGAAATTATAACTTCATCTTGATAATAATTATACAGATTTCTACCAATAGGTTATGGCTATGCAATAAGTCCTAGCTAATCCTCCCTGTTCCAACAAAACCACTACTTTTCCCTAGAAAGACAGACCATTATTAACCACATTAGTCCCCAAGCCCAGGGAATAGGGGCACTGACTCTTCTTTAACTTCTTCAAGCTGATTACGGGTGTTGAGATATTAGAAGAGGGGTTGGGGGAGAGTAAGTTGATAAGCCTCTGATGCTGTGTCTGCACTGAATCCAGATGGAATTCCCGGACATCGGAGGTTTCTGCAGGTCTGCTCAGTATGCTTGATGAGTAGATAAACCAAGGCTGTGTATTCTGCAATATATAATTCTCAGAACAAGTTTTAGTATCAAGAAAAAAAAATTTCCCTAGGGGGCTGACATTTTTTTTTTAAAGATGTTGGTTCTAACAACTTTTTTTCCCTTTTAAAAATTGTTTGTAATATTTACATTTCAGATTTTATCCCCTTACCCGACTTTCTTCCACTACCCAGAAACCTCCTATCCCATCCCCCTCCTCATGCTTCTTATGAGGCAGTGACCGCACCTACCCCCCCCCACTATCCCCTTCCCACCTTTACATTCTCCCCCACTCTGTGTTTATTTTTTTATGGGACCAAGAAACTACTCTCCCACCTATGCCCAACAAGGCCATCCTCCCCTACATATACCACTGGAGTCTTGGGTCCCTCCCTATGTGTTCCCAGGCTGGTGGTTTAGACCCTGGGGGGCTCTGGTTGTTTGGTATTGTTGCTTTCCTCCTGGGGTCACAAACCCTTTCTGCTCCTTCAGTCCTCTCTCTAAGTTCTCCATTGGGAAACCTCTGATCATATCAGTGGTTAACATAGCCCACTGAGTGTGTTAGTTTTTGTCAGACCCCTAAGGAGACAGCTATATCATGTTCCTGACAGCATGCACTTCCATCCATCCACAACAGTGTTTAGCTTAGGTGGCTGTATATAGGATGAATACCCAGGTGGAATGGTCTCCTGATGGCCACTCCTTCAGTTTCTGTCCCATGTTTTGTTTCCATATTTGTTCACTTGAGCTTTTTTGTTACTAATTCTAAGTAGAACTGAGGCATCCCCTCTTGGTCTTCCTTCTTCATGAGCTTCATGTGGTCTGTGGGTTGAGTCTTCACTAATCCAAGCTTTTGGGGTAACATCCGCTTAACAGTGAGTAAATACCCTGTGTGTTCTTTTGTGATTGGTTTAACTCACTCAGGATGATAATTTCGGTTTGCAAATATTTTATTGAGTATTTTTGCATCAGTATTCCTAAGGGAGATTGTTCTGTAGTTCTCTTTCTTTGTTGGGTCTTTCTGTGGTTTAGGTATGAGTTTAATGGTTGCTTCATAGAACAAATTGGGTAGTGTTCCTTCTGTTTCTATTCAATGGAATAGCTTGAAGAGAATTGGTATTAGGTCTTCCTTGAAGGTCTGAAAGAATTCTGCACTGAAACCATCTGGCCCTGGACATTTTTTGGTGGGGAGATTTTTTTAATGACTGCTTCTATTTCTTTAGGAGTTTTTTTGTTTTTTGTTTTTTGTTTTTGTTTTTGTTTTTGTTTTGTTTTGTTTTTCGAGACAGGGTTTCTCTGTGTAGCCCTGGCTGTCCTGGAACTCACTCTGTAGACCAGGCTGGCCTCGAACTCAGAAATCCTCCTGCCTCTGCCTCCCAAGTGCTGGGATTAAAGGCGTGCACCACCACCGCCCAGCTTTCTTTAGGAGTTATGTGACTGTTTAGATGGTTTATCTGCTCCTCGTTTAACTTTGATACCTGGTATCTATCTAGAAAATTGTCCATTTCATCCAGATTTTCCAATTTTGTTGAGTATAGGCCTTTGTAGTAGGATCTGATGATTTTTTTTTTAATTTCCTCTGTTTCTGTTGTTATGTATCCCTTTTCAGTTCTGATTTTATTAATTTGAGTACTGTCTCTGCACCCTTTGGTTAGTCTGGCTAAGGGTTTGTCTATCTTGTTGATTTCTCAAAGAACCAGCTCCTGGTTTTGTTAATATTTTGTATAGTTCTTTTTGTTTCAACCTGGTTGATTTCAGCCCCGTGTTTGATTATTTCCTGCCATCTACTCCTCTTGGGTATATTAGCTTCTTTTTGTTCTCATGATTTCAGGTGTGCTGTCAAGTTGTTAATGTATGCTCTTTCCATTTCTTTTTGTGGGCACTTAGAGCTATGATTTTTCCTCTTAGTACTGCTTTCAGGGAGTCCCACAAGTTTTGATATGATGTGTCCTCATTTTCATTTAATTCTAAAAAGTCTTTAAATTCCTTTCTTTATTTCTTCCTTGACTAAGTTATCATTGCTTAGAGAGCATTGTTCAGTGTATGTGGGCTTTCCATTGTTTTTGTTCATGTCAAAGACCAGTCTTAGTCCGTGTTTGTCTGATACAAGGGATTATTTCAATTTTTGTATCTGTTGAGGCCTGTTTTGTGACCAATTATATGGTCTGTTTGAAGAAGATACCATGAGGTGCTGATAAGAAGATATATTCCTTTGTTTTAGGATGAAATGTTCTATAGATGTCAGTTAAATCCAATTGGTTCATAACATTTGTTAGTTTCATTATGTCTCAGTTTAGTTTTTGTTTCTATGATCTGTCCATAGCTGAGAGTGTGGTGTTGAAATCTCCCACTATTACTGTGTAGGGTGCCATGTATGCTTTAAGCTTTAGTAAAGTTTCTTTTATGTATTTGGGTGCCCTTGCATTTGGGGCATAGATGTTCAAAATTGCAAGTTCCTCTTAGTACATTTTTCCTTTCATGAATATGAAGTGGACTTCTTTATATTTTTTGATTACTTTTGGTTGAAAAATGATTTTATTTGATATTAGAATTGCTACTCCAGCTTGTTTCTTGGGACCATTTGCTTGGAAGATTGTTTTCCAACCTTTTACTCTGAGGTAGTGTCTGTCTTTTTCACAAAGGTGTTTCCTGTATGCAGCAAAATGTTGGGTCCTGATTACATTTCCAGTCTGATAGTCTATGTCTTTTTATTGGAGAATTGAGTCCATTGATATTAGGAGATATTAAGGAAAAATGAATGTTGTTTCCTGTTATTTTTGTTATTGGCAGTGGAAATATGTTTGTATAACTACCTTCTTTTAGGGTTGTTGGAAAATTACTTTCTTGCTTTTTCTAGGTTGTAGTTTCCCTCCTTGTGTTGGAGTTTTCCAACAATTATCCTTTGAAATGCTGGATTTGTGGGAAGATACTATGTAAATTTGGTATTGTGTAAATTTGGATCTGTCATGGAATATTTTGGTTTCTCCATCAATATTGATTGAGTGTTTTGCTGGGTATAGTAATCTGGGCTGGCATTTGTGTTCTCTATGGTCTGTATGATATCAGTCCAGGATCTTCTGGCTTTTATGGTCTCTGGTGAGAAGTCTGGTATAATTCTTATAGGTCTGTCTTTATATGTTACTTTACCTTTTTTCCTTACTGCTTTTAGTATTTTTTCTTTGTTTTGTACATTTGATGCTTTGATTATTATGTGACAGGAGGTATTTCTTTTCTGGTCTAGTCGATTTGGAGTTCAGTCAGCTTCTTGTATATTCATGGACATGTCTTTCTATAGGTTAGGGAAGTTTTCCTCTATAATTTTGTTGAGGATATTTACTGGTCCTTTAAGTTGGGTGTCTTCCTCCTCATCTATACCTTTTATCCTTAGGTTTGTCCATCTCATTGTGTCTTGGATGTCCTGTATATTTTGGGTTAGTAGCTTTTTGTATTTTGCATTTTCTTTGACAGTTGTGTCAATGTTTTCCATGGTATCTTCTGCACATGAGATTCTCTCTTCTATCTCTTGTATTCTGTTGGTGATACTTGTGTCTATGACTCCTGATTTTTTTTTTTTTTAGGTTTTCTATCTCCAAGGTAGTCTCCCTTTGTGGTTTCTTTATTTTTTCTACTTCCATTTTTAGATCCTGGATGTTTTTATTTAATTCCTTCTCCTGTTTGGTTGTGTTTTCTTGTAATTCCTTAAGCAATTTTTGTGTTTCCTCTTTAAGGGTTTCTATCTGTCTGCCAGTGTTCTCCTTAAGTTCCTTGAGGGTGTTATTTATGTGTTTCTTAAAGTCCTCTATAATCATCATGAGAAGTGATTTTAATTCTGAATCCTGCTTTTCTAGTGTGATGGGGTGTTCAGGGCTTGCTATGATGGGGGAACTGGGTTCTGATGATGCCATGTAACTTTGGATTCTGTTGGTTACATTCTTGAACTTGCCTTTTGCCATCTGGTTAATTCTATAGTGCTGCCTGTACTTGCTGTCTTCAACTGAATCCTGCCTTTCCAGTTATTTTGCTTGTGTCTGATCTCCTTGGGGTCCAGATGTCTCTGTGATCTTCTCCAGCTGGACTGAGTATAGTGGTACCTCTAGGATGCCTCAGGAGATGGTGCCTCCAAGGTAGCAGTCCAGCTATGTGTCTACTGTTCTGGGTGCAGTGTCCACTATAGGATGTCTCATGATAAGGTGCCCACTGATCTGAGTGCAGTGGCTCCTCTAAGATATCTCAGGATATGCTGTCAGATGCTCTGAGTTCAATTGTTCCTCTGTGGCTCTGGGTTGAGTGGACCTTCCAGAATGTCTCCGGCAGAATCTGGGGTCCACACAAGAGCAGACTTGGCAGAGGTCTGGTCCATGACTCAGATCTGGGAGAGGCGCAGAGGGGGAGTGCTATTCCACAGGGGTGGGGGTGTTTGGGTATCTGCTAGAATCTGAGCGCTCCCAGCACCCAGCTATGGGCTTATGGCAGTGTGTGGGTCTTCCTACCTACAGTTGTGGGATCCTTGGAGCCTCCAGGATGTCTCCAGCAGAATCCAGGGTCCACACAAAAGCAGACAGGGCAGAGGTCTTGCTTCTGCGGACTTCTAATGTCCAAATATAGCAGTTATATAGTTATAATGACTGAAAGGGGAATAGGAACAAAGTTTACTAGCTAGAAAATGGCTACATAGTTTAAATGTTAATTGTTAAAATGGTTAACTAAATATTTTTAAATGAAAAATGATCAGCAGCTTTCAGAGAAGTTTAAAGAAAAAAATTTAATCTCATGAATACCATAAATATAAAAATCCATTAAAAATACTTATGTGTTATATATTTATCTACTAAAACCTGGGAAGAATAAATTAGTTGAGGAGTGAAATACAATATAGGATATATAAATTAACTGAAGATTGCAATTAAACATCAAATTGTGAAACAATAAATTCATAAAAAAATAGACAAAATGGTCCACCTCTAGCTTAAGGTCAATTATTGACAATTGTTAGCTACTGGTAAAGAAAGGATCAGTTCTCACTAAAAGTGAATCTTGATAAGTTGACCACAGTCTAGTGGAAAGCAGTATTTGTGAGAATATTTGACCAGCACAAATTTCTATTTGTAGGAAAAAAGGGGGTGGATTGTTTGAGTAAATGGATCTAAGAAGAGTTAGGTAAAAGAGAGTGAATATCACCAAAACACTTTTTTAGAAACTCTCAGAGAACCAATCAAAGAAAAAAAAATAGATATATGAAAGTGTCTTAGTTATTTTCTATTGCTGTGATAAGTATTATTACCAAAAAACTTACAGAAGAAAAGTTTATTTGGAATGTATTATGCATTCAAGAAAGATTAAAGTCAATCACTATCATGGAGGGTAAGTGTGTTAGCAAGCAGGCATGACAACTGGAGCTGGAAACTGAGAGTTGATGTTTTACATCTCAAATCACAAGCAGGAAGCAGAAATCACACTAGGAATGAAATCTGAGTGGGCACCCTTAATGACATACTTCTTCAATCAAATTCATACCTCTTATTCATCCCCAAATAGCTTCATAATGTGTTCCAACATCTGAGCCTACAAGAAGTTATCATTTAAAGCAGCAGCAGCAGCAGCAGCAGCAGCAGCAGAGAGAGAGAGAGAAAGAGAGAGAGAGAGAGAGAGAGAGAGAGAGAGAGAGAGAGAGAGAGAAGTGTTGGGGTACATTGTATGAAGGTCATCACTGATATTCAATTGTTGATCACTAAACTGCTAGTTAACTAAGTACTAGCCAGTTCTTGATAGTTTTATTCCTATGGCCCATCACTGGCCACATATTTTGTAAACATTTATTCTTCCTTATGTGCTGATTGGCTTCAATAAAAATCTGATGAGCAATACCTAGGCAGGAAGTCAAGGGCAGAGCTACTTGGCAGAGAAAGGGTCTCTGGGAAAAAAATCAGAGGTTGGGCATTTACCAGTGGGGCATGGAGAGGAAAAGCTATGTTGGTATTGAAATAGAGGTAAAGACCTAGCCACATGGCAGGATGTAGGACTAGAAGAGTTGTCAATTTATATTGAGCAACCTGAGAGTCTGTCCAGCTAAAGTCTTGAGCTATAATAAATCTTAGAAAGTCTCTTCATCATTATTTAACTACAGGCTGAACCAAAAAAATCTTGCTATAGAGATGCACATTAGCTTCTAAGATAGACATGGGTTGAAGTAAGGATAGAAAAGAATATGAATGAAAACAGTAGTCAAAAGTACCTAGAGATACCCTTAGAAATATTAATATCAGTAAACAAAAATAGATGAGAAGAAAATTGCTATTAGACATACTGTTGGGACCAAAGTTTAAGCCCATCTGAGTGATATAACAAATGTAGACCTGTAATCTTCCTAAACAAGAGTCTAATATGTATTAGGATAAAAATAACAATTAACAAAATTAAATAGAAAGAAAACAACAAACATGGTTGAAGACCCCAAAAACATTACTTCAGTGATGAGAAATGGCTCAGATAATCATAAAAGGAGAAGCATTGTAGGATATAAACATAAGAAAATCAATATAACACATTTTTGTATAATAAAACAGTTGACAAAATAATAAACAAGATCATCTTAAAACCTCCACAGGGAAAATCTGTTCTAGTTTGCTTCATGTTACTATGAGAAACACTGTGAACAAAATTAACTTTAGGAGGAAAGGGTTTATTTGGCTTACAGGTTACAGAGGGTCATTAAGAGAAGTTGGTACAGAAATTTAAGGCAGAAGTTGAAACAGAGACTATGGAATAATACTGCTTATTGGTTTTTTCCCTACAGATTGTTCAGCTACCTTTGTTATAAAGCCCAGGCCCAGTTGCCTAGGGATGGCATGACCAAAAGTGAACTGGACTATCTCATATCAATTAGCAAATAAGAAAAATACCTCTCAGAGGTGGTAAGAAGTCAGTCAGATCTGGACAAGACTTTAGATCAAATTCGTTTTTCTCAAGTGACTATGTTTGTGTCAAGTGGACAGCTGCTGCTATTTAAAATAATGATAAAGTCCAAGAGCCACTTTTAGTAAAAAGATTCAACAAGCTATGAATGGAGAAAAATTTTCTCAACTTCATAACAAACATCTGGGAAAAATCCACAAAAAGTATACTTAATAGCAACAGTATTTAAAAGTAACTTAATAATTATTTAAAAGTAATTTAATAATTAATATTTAGTAACTAATGTTAAGATCATGATTTAAGTTTATTTTTACTCTTGCTTTTGACTTTAAGGTTTTACACTCTAGTTTAATCAAAATAATTTTTCTTACTGGATTTTCTTGGGTCCTTTGAAACTAGTCTTTATATAGAGAATAGCTTACTCTCAGAGAAACAAATATTTAAGTGAAAAGACACTAGTAGTGTATTGGTGACATCACTGTCATTCCTTTCTTCTAAAACTAGATTCAGTTTTGCAGTACTCTATTGAACAGTGTATAATATTTGTAAGTGGAATGTGCTTTGCTTTTCTGTGTTGCCTTTGATTTTAGTATGTGTGTCATTTTAGCCATGCTACATGAGTCATATATATTGTTCCTTGCTCTGCTTTGGGAGATATTGTGAAAATATTATATTAATTAGTTTTTATATGTTTTGTGCCATTTACCACTAGTGCCTGCAGGGTCTGAGCTTTCTGGGTATTATAATTAATTCTATCTAAGCTGTCTAATGTATTGCCATAAATAGTTCATAATACTCCTTTCTTAATTTCTTACATCTAAAAATGATCAAAATATTTTTTGCCTATTTTTTTTTAGGCATCTAGCTAAAATTTAGAGATTTTGATAAATCGTCTCTAACACTTTAATTAATATTTAATAATTCAGCTCAATTAATTATTTTTATTATTGACTTTTCTCTGTTTTATTTAAAGATTTCTGCTTTTTATGATTTATCAGTGTCTTTATATAGAAATTGTGGTAACTGGTTATTGGAATGATAAATGTCTCCCATAGGCTCATGTATTTGAATACTTGGTCCCCAGTTTGGGATGTTATTTGGGAATATTTTGGAAATTTCAGGAGGTGTATCCTTGCTGGAAGAAATGTGTAACAGTTTTCTTCAATGCTTCCTGTGTGTAAATAAAAAATGTGATTAATTAGCACTCACCTAGTGTCACCTTACTTGCCATGATGGACATTATTTGCATTGAAGTGTAAATTAATTAAATTAATTAAATTAATTAAATTAAACATTTTCCTTCTAAATTTGATTTTTGATATGCTATAAATCACTGAAACTGAAAAATAACTTATAGACTTACTAATTTCTAAATTTAAGTTTTACTACCACACATTTCCCTTTAAATGCTGTTTTAAATGTATATAATAAGTATTGCATGTTTCATCATCATTTTTTCACATGTAAGTATTTTCTTAATTTCTGTTTTATCCATTTGTAACTTGAAAGTGTGTGTGTGTGTGTGTGTGTGTGTGTGTGTGTGTATGTATGCGTCTGTGTGTATGTGTGTATGTGTTTAAAAGAAATTTTCACAAACATTGTAAACGTAATCTTTACCCTTTCCTTGTCCTGGTTTCCTTGTTTTGTTCCTTACATGATTGCTAATATTCATTCCATTCTGGTCGTAGACTAGAACATTCTTTGTATTATTTTGGACATTATAAATGTATTAACACTTTCTTTTTGTTATACATTTTGGTTCACTTTGCAAACTATCCAGGTGCCCCTTGCCTGGTCCTTGTGGTTGGGGTAGACATCTAGCTGATATGCTCCTGTGAAGACACCATATTCTGAGACATCCTAGAGGAGCCACTGTACTCAGACAGAGGGTAAAAACAGTCGCTCACTACCCTATACCCTAGAGCTACAACTGGGAGCACCAGATACCCAAATGCTGCCCCTACAGAATATTACTTCCTTTCAATTCCTCACCTGGTGCTTGTGGCTGGGGCAGACACCTAGATGGTCAGCTCCTATGAAGACACCATATCTTGAGACATCCTAAAGGATACACTATACCCAGAGCAGTGGACACCTAGCTGGTCTGATCCTGTGAAAACACCATATCCTGAGACATCTTAGAGAAGCCACTGCACTCAAAGCAGCTAGAGCTCAAGATCACAGGATCACAGAGTCATCTGGACCCTGAGGAGTTTAGACACAAGCAGGATAACTGGAAAGACAGGCTCTAGTCAGAGACAGTGATTGCAGGTAGCACTAGAGTTAACCAGATGGCAAAAGGCAAGCACAAGAACATGAGAAACAGAAACTAAAGCTACAAGGCATCATCAGAACCCAGTTCTCCCACCATAGCAAGCCCTGGACACCCCATCACACCGGAAAAGCAGGATTCAGAATTAAAATCACTTCTCATGATTATGATAGAGGATATTTAAAAGGACATAAATAACTCCCTTAAAGAAGTACAGGAGAACACAGGTAAACAGGTGGAAGCCCTTAAAGAGAAACCCAAAAATCCCTTAAAGTATTGCAAGAAAACACAACCAAACAGGCAAAGAAATTAAACAAAACCATTCAGGATCTAAGAATGGAAGTAGAAATAATAAAAAAAAAATCACAAAGGGAGAGTACACTGAAGATAGAAAACCTAGGAAAGAGATCAAAAGTGATAGACACAAGCATCACAACAGAATACAAGAGATAGAAGAGAGAATCTAATGTACAAAAGATATCATGGAAAACATTGACACAACTATCAAAGAAAATGCTAAATACAAAAAGCTACTAACCCAAAACATACAGGAAACCCAGGACACAATGAGAAGGCCAAACCTAAGGATAATAGGTATAAATGAGGGTGAAGATTCCCAAATTAAAGGGCCAGTAAATATCTTCAACAAAATTATAGAGGAAAACTTCCCTAACCTAAAGAAAGAGATGTCCATGAATATACAAGAAGCTGACTGAACTCCAAATCAACTAGACCAGAAAAGAAATACCTCCTGTCACATAATAATCAAAGCATCAAATGTACAAAACAAAGAAAAATACTAAAAGCAGTAAGGAAAAAAGGTAAAGTAACATATAAAGGCAGACCTATAAGAATTACACCAGACTTCTCACCAGAGACCATAAAAGCCAGAAGATCCTGAACTGATATCATACAGACCCTAAGGGAACACAAATGCCAGCCCAGACTACTATACCAAGTAAGACTCCCAATCACTATTGATGGAGAAACCAAGATATTCCATGACAAAACCAAATTTACATAGTATCTTCCCACAAAAACAGCACTTTAAAGGATAACTGATGGAAAACTCCAACACAAGGAGAGAAACTACTACATAGAAAAAGTATGGAAGTAATCTTCCAACAACCCCAAAAGAAGATAGTTACACAAAAAATTCTACCTCTAAAATCAAAAATAAAAATAAGCAGATATCATTTTCCCCTAATATCTCTTAATATTAATGTTCTCAATTCTCCACTAAAAAGATGTAGAGTATCAATTAGACTGGATATATAAACAAAACTTAAATTTTTGTGGCATACAGGGAAATTATCTCTGTGAAAAAAAGAGACCCTACCTCAGAGTAAAAGGATGAAAAAATAATCTTCCAAGCAAATGGTCACAAGAAACAAGCTGGAGTAGCAATTCTAATAACAATTAAAATCGTTTTTCAACCAAAAGTAATCAAAAAAGATAAGGAAGGACACTTCATACTCATCAAAGAAAAAAACTACCAAGATGAACTCTCAATTCTCAACATCTATGCCCCAAATGCAAGAGCACCCACATACATAAAAGACACTTTACTAAAGCTCAAAATATACATTGCACCTCACACAATAATCGTGGGGGATTTCAACACCTCACTCTCAGCAATGGACAGATCATAGGAACAGAAACTAAACAGAGACACAAAGAAACTAACAGAAGTTATAAATCAAATGTATTTACTGATATCTATAGAACATTTCATCCTAAAACAAAAGAATATACCTTTTTCTTGGAACTTCATGGTGCCTTTTCCAAAATAGACCATATAATTAGTCACAAAACAGGCCTCAACAGATACAAAAATAATGAAATAATCCCTTGTACCCTACTGATCACTGTGGTATAAGGCTGTTTTTTAATAATGACAAAAACAATGGAAATCCCACATACACATAGAAACTGAACAATACTCTACTCAATAATACCTTGGTCAAGAAATAAAGAAAGAAAGAAATTAAAGACTTTTTAGAATTAAATGAAAATTAGGACACAACATACCAAAACTTGTGGGCCTCCATGAAAGCAGTACTAAGAGAAAAACTCATAGCTCTAAGTGCCTACAAAAAGAAACTGGAGAGAGCATACACTAACAATTTCACAGCACACCTTTAGAACAAAAAGGAAAATACACCCAAGAGGAGTAGATGTCAGGAAATGATCTCATTCAGGGCTGAAATCAACCAAGTATAAACAGAAAGAACTATACAAATTATCAACAAAACCAGGAGCTGGTTCTTTGAGAAAATCAACTAGATAGATAAATCTTTAGCCAGACTAACCAAAGGGCACAGAGACAATGTCAGAATTAGTAAAATCAGAACTGAAAAGGGAGACATAACAACACAAACTGAGGAAATTAAAAAATCATCAGATCTTACTACAATGGCCTATACTCAACAAAGTTGGAAAATCTAGATGAAATGGAAAAATTTCTAGACAGATACCAGGTACCAAAATTAAATAAGGAACAGATAAACCATCTAAACAGTCCCAAAAGCCCTAAAGAGTTAGAGGCAGTCATTAAAAGTCTCCCAACCTAAAAATGTCTTGGACCAGATGGTTTTAGTGCAGAATTCTATCAGACCTTCAAGGAAGACCTAATACCAATTCTCTTCAAACTATTCCACAGAATAGAAATAGAAGGAACACTACATAATTTGTTCTATGTAGCTAAAATTGTGCTCATACCTAAACCTCACAACAAACCAACAAAGAAAGAGAACTTCAGACCAATCTCTCTTATGAATATTGATACACTCATCCATCATTATCAAGTAGGCTTTATCCCTGGAATGCAGTGATGGTTCAATATTCAGAAATCCATCAATGTAATCAACTACATAAACAAACTCAAAGAAAAAAACTACAGGATCATCTAACTAAATGCTGATTAATCACTTGACAAAATTCAACATCCCTTCATGGTAAAAGTCTTGGAAGGTTCAGGAATTCAATGCCCATACTTGAACATTGTAAAAGCAATATACAGCAAGCCAGTAGCCAAAATCAAACTAAATGGAGAGAAACTTGAAGCAATCCCACTAAGATCAGGGACTAGACAAGGCTGCCACTCTCACCCTACCTATTCAATATAGTACTGGAAGTCCTAGTCAGAGCAATTAGACAACAAAAGTAAGTAAAAAAAAATACAAATAGGAAAGTAAGAAATCAAAATTTCACTATTTGCAGATGATATGATAGTATACTTAAGTGACCCTAAAACTTCAACCAGAGAACTCATAAAACTGATATACAACTTCAGCAAAGTGGCTGGATATAAAATTAACTCAAACAAATCAGTAGCCTTCCTTTACTTAAGGGATAAACAGGCTGAGAAAGAAATTAGGGAAATGACACCCTTTACAATAGTCACAAATAATATAAAATACCTTGGAGTGAATCTAACTAATCAAGTAAAAGATCTGTATGACAAGAACTTCAAGTCTCTGAAGAAAGAAATTGAAGAAGATCTCAGAAGATGGAAAGATCTCTCATGCTTCTGGATAGGCAAGGTGAATTTAGTAAAAATGGCCATCCTGCCAAAAGCAATCTACAGATTCAATGCAATCCCCATCAAAATTCCAAATCAATTCTTCATAGAGATAGAAAGAGCAATTTGTAAATTCATATGGAATGACAAAAACCCAGGATAGCAAACTATCCTCAACTATAAAAACACTTCTGGGGGAATCACCATCCCTGACTTCAAACTGTACTACAGAGCAATAGGGATAAAAACTGTATGGTATTGGTACACAGAGGATCAGAAAGATACATGGAATAGAATTGAAGATTCAGAAATGAACCCACACACCTATGGTCACTTGATCTTTCACAAAGGAGGTAAAAATCATCCAGTGGAAAAAAGGACAACATTTTCAACAAATGGTGCTGGTTCAACTGGAGGTCAGCATGTAGAAGAATGCAAATCAATCCATTCTTATCCCCTGTACAAAGCTCAAGTCTATGTGAATAAAGGACCTTCACATAAACCAGATGCACTGAAACTAATAGAAGAGAGAAAGAGAAACACTACTCTGTTGTTGCTGGGATTGCAAGCTGCTACAACCACTCTGGAAATCAGTCTGGCAGTTCCTCAGAAAATTGAACATAGCATTACCTGAAGACCCAGCTATATCACTCCTGGGCATATACCCAGAAGATGCTCAAGGATATAACAAGGACATATGCTCCACTATTTTCATAGCAGCCTTATTTATAATAGCCAGAAGCTGGAAAAAACCCAGATGTCCTTCAACAGAGGAATGGATACAGAAAATGTGGTATATTGACAGAATGGAGTATTACTCAGCTATTAAAAACAATGAATTCACGAAATTCTTAGGTAAATGGATGGAACTAGAAAATATCATCCTGAGTGAGGTAACCCAATCACAAAAGAACACACATGGTATGTACTCACTGATAATTGGATATTAGCCCAGAAGCTAGAAATACCCAAGATTCAACTTACAGATCATATGAAGCTCATTAAGAAGGTCCTTCTTAGAAGGAGTAACAGAATACTCAAGGGAGCAATATGGAGACAAAGTGTGGGACAGAAATTGAAGAAGGGGCCATCTGGAGACCACTCCTCCTGGGTATCCATCCATCCCATGTACAAACACCAAAGTTAGACACTGATGTAGATTTCAGGAAGAACATGCTAATAGGAGCCTGATGTAGCAGTCTCCTTAGAAGTCTACCAGATTCTGACATATTCAGATGCAGATGCTCACAGCTAACCACTGATCTGATCAAGGGTTTCCCAATGGAGAAGTTAGAGAGAAGACTGAAGGAGCTGAAAGGGTTGGTGGCCCCATGAGGAGAGCAACAATATCAACCAACCAAAGCTCCCCAGAGTCTAAACCACCAACCAGGGAGCACATAGGGAAGGACCCATGACTCCATCTGTATATGTAGGGGAGGATGGCTTTGTAGGGCATACATGGGAGAGGAGATCCTTGGTCCTATGAAAGCTGAACACCAAGGGGGGGATATGAGAGTGGGAAGGTGGGAGTGGGGGGGGTAGTTGGGGGCACATCCTCATAGAAGCAGGAGAAGGGGGATGGGATAGGAGATTCCTGGGTGGTGGGGGGAATGGTGTAAGGGGATAAAATCTGAAATGTAAATATAATATCCAATTTAAAAAAGATAAAAAAAGAAAACTATCCAGGTACATTTGAAATAAATTTGATTTTTGCTGTGGCTGAATTAATTCAATTATGTATATGATAAATAGATAATCATCAAAATATAAAATGCTTAAAGTTATTTATATTTTTGTCTGCAGGTTTTATTGAATTGGTTAATTTGCCCTTTGTTTCTTTAATTTTTTCATTAATATATTTATAGCTTGAAATAAATTTATCTTTATCAATGGTTTGTATTTCCTACGGCCTGTCTAGGAAATGTCTTTATTTTTACTGTCAAACATTTGTAATGCTAAGTTAATATTTTCAGATATAGTAACTATTCTTTTAGGTGTTTTTTACACTTTTTTAACCATTTACATTCAACTTTTTTTATGTTTGATTTAAATAAAATTGGTGTCTTGAAAAATTATGTAAGGTCATTTGTAAAATGTAGCTTGACATTAATTCCATCTTTTCATTGAAATACTTATTCAATCTATACAAGAGCATATTATTATTATTGGATTTGCATATAAATATTTGTCTGTCAAAATATGCCCCATATTCTCTTTCTCTTTTCTCATACATTTTTTATGAAATTGAATTAATATTCTCTAATGTGGCGTTTTGATTATCTTAACGATTTCTCAGGGTTTTTCTTCTGCATTTCTTTATGTTAATTTTCTGTTTTATTATGTTTGTTTTAATTTACTCGCCTATATATATATTAACTTTTATTATATAAAAAGGTAACATTAGTTTATAATTACATTCCTTTTTGCCTATTTGTGTTCTGATTACAAAACATTCTATATTTATAGAGGATAAACAATAATATAGTAATGAATTCTTACAAATATTATTTTATCGAACTGTATGTCTCTTAAAGAAACCCAAAGAGACGGAAACAAGAATAACTCATAGCTTCTGTTGTATGTAGGTACTATGTTTCAGGCTTTTTTCTTCCATGTTTCCTGTGCATTAGAGTTAATGTCTGGTGTAATTCTATTAACTCAATATAGATTTTGCCTGCTCATTTCCACTCAGCTATTATTGGTAAATATATTATATTTGTATATATTATGGATTTAGCAATACACTGTGCATAAATGAAATGATATGCTTTGACTCCTTTTATAATTACATAATTTACTTTACTGGCTTTTATGTGGATGTGTGTGAGTGTGTTTGTGTGTGTATGTGTTTGTGTGTTAAATCACTATATATGATAATATGCATTAAATCTAAGGATTTCCTGAAGTATTTCTTGTAGAACAAGTCTTCTAGCATAAGTTTTCTTTCTCAAAGAATGTCATGTTTTCTTTAATCCTAATATGCAAAAACCTTCAAGGCCAGACTATAATATATTACAATACATTACAAGACTCTCTCTAAAAACAAAGGAATTAATGAAACATTAATCCTTGTATTGTGCTTATTAAGAAAAATATTTCTTTATAGTCATCATCATCATCATATAATTATTATTATTATCATTATTATTATACATTTCTTTATGGGTGATTGTGGGGATTTGCCTATGTATGCAGGTCAGAGAACAACTTGCAAAAGCTAATTCTCTACTTTAAAGATTTGAATTCAAGGGATCAAATTCAGGTTCTCAGGCTTGGGGAGAAACTCATTGAACTTTTCTTTCTTTTTAAAATATACTTTTGTTTTATACAGGGGACTTAACTGAGAATTTATGAGCTTGATTTTTGGTGCTAGCTTTTGTTTTTTATACATTTAGAGGAAAATACATCAGTAGGAGTGAAGTTTGCTTGTAACTTTTCTTTCAAAATTTTCAGTTAAAGGTGAAAAATACGCAAATATCTGAAAGGTTACTTCTTTGCCAGTGAAAAGAACAATTCAAGCCAAATTGGGTTATATTAAAGGTAACTTTAGTGGGAAGCTGCTCTAGTGCCAGATCATTGGCCCCAAGGATTGAAGCCAGTGAAGTCCTCAGGAGAAGAGAAGACTGTTAAGGGAAAGAAAGAGAAAGGGCCAGTGTGTGGAGAGAGAGAGAGAGAGAGAGAGAGAGAGAGAGAGACAGAGACAGACAGAGACAGAGAGACAGAGCAGAGAGAGATAGAGCAAAGTGGGGGCATAAATAAATTATAAATAAAATGTGCATAAATTTCCCATTTGGGGGCTGTGTTAGATAAGCCAAAATTATATATATATATATATATATATATATATATATATATATATATATCAAGCAATGTATTATCCATGGCTTTAGCTGTGTTTTAAATGAAAACATCCACAACTTCTCTTTTAGTTGTAGTGAGAAGAATGAAAATGTGTTGTACTCAAATTAGCTGACATTTGCTACAAGGGATAGGGTATGAGTAAAATCTAACTCAATGTATCATCTCTTTATTAAAATGGAGCTTAAAACAAAGCTGGCAATAAAGTGAGATGCTATTTCATTGTCATTAATTGAAAGTTATAACCGTTTTTAAGGAATCAGAAATAAGTGATGAAATTATATCACTTTCCAAGGTATAATATTTGTATATTGTCATTTGGATCTAAATTTTAAGGAGTACACTTAGAATGTTAAGATAATAAATTGTAACTTTTGTTCTTTTCTTTTAACTTTACTTTATCAAAAATTATCTCTTTAGAATCAAATTGATCTGAATATTTGTGTGGCATTACATACCCAACTAAGTTTAGAGTGGCATACATAAATCAATATATATCAATGACTCTCAATAAACTAATTTGTTAAATATACATATTTTTGTTCCATAACTTTACAAATTTAGTTTCTATGGTATTTCAATAAAATCTAACCATTAAAATAGGTCTTGATTGATATGAATATCACTCTAAAGATGATAGATACTTCTGAAATTATTGTTAGAGATGGATAATTTTGTCCCTTTCATGGACAGCACATTGTTTCAGGTGACTCACAGCCAGCAACAGGTAATGAAGTTACCTGTTCTCTTTCCAGTAGGACATTTTAACATTATCTGCAAAATCTAATCTTAGCAGGGATGCTTAATTCTGGAAATATTAATATTTTGAACATGAAAAGGATGTTAAAATTTATAGCCAACATTAAGTTTTTCAGTGTTATATAATCTATGTAAAAACATATTTAGAATAACTATAAAAGCATCACAGTATATATTCTGGAATCCATAAATTCTGTTTTTCTCTCATGAGGACAAAATTGTGAGAAGTCTTATAATTCTTTTTGGTTTAAGCATGCAACATAGTGCTTTGTGTATAGGGAGTTTTCATAAATATTTGCAGAAGTTGAACTTGGTTTTACTATGCTTATATTAATAAAGATACCAAGTATAAGTAGGTGTTTCAAAAGTCTTGTTATACTTTTAATGTAAAAATATATCTCTTTATATATATATTATATATATACATATAATATACTATTTTTCTTTTTTAATGGTTTGTTGTTTTTTAATTTTGTATATGTGTATGTCCTTCTGTAAATTTTTGCATGTGAGTGCAGGTTACCTTGAAAAGCAGTGATGTCAGATACCTTAAAACTGCAGTTACTGTCACTTGTGAGCAGCCTAATGTGGGTACTGTGAACTGAAGTTGGGTTTTTGTCACCATAGTATGTTCTTTCAACTGTGAAGCCACCTTTCAAGCAATTAACTTTGTTTATTTACTAGTTTACCTACTTAAAATGTTGTAAAAATTTGTGGTTCACAGAATTAAATTTATTGAATAAATTATGTGACATAAAAATTTTAATTTAATTTAAAATATTTTTAGAGTTAAAACAAAGAAACATGATAACATTGTGTGCTTGTATTTTAATATATTTTAAATTATTTTATGTATACTACATATTTATTCATTCTAATGCAAGTACCAGTAGAAATATTTATTGGGAATCTTTCTTTAAATTGAGTGCAGTAGTAATTAATATATTTTTAGATAGTAATAAAAGCTATTGCTACTATTTAGTGCTTTAATTAATAATACTTAAAAAATATACATGTTTGTGCCAGCATAGTTTATTCTAATCAGTTGTCTGGGTTTGATTTACACTAATTTGATATTCTGTGTAATCATGCTATCTGCTATATATTATTCTTAGTAGATCTCTTTGGGTATATAACTTAAGCACAAAATGATTCAGAATTTATTTATGACTCTTTATTAAATTTTTCCTGTAAGATTTACATAGATATTCTGTTTCTTCAAAGTTATTCTTAAAACTATATCTGAAAGTAAACTAAAAGTATATGGTAAGACTGTAACATGATTCAATTTATGAATCCATGCATCTAAAATAACTACTTTTAATTTTGGCTAGTAAAGTATTATTTGAAGAAGAATACTTATTTTTTTTCAAGAGAAAATATGCAAATTCAAGCAATAATTTTACCTTTTAGTCATTAATTAGATGGATTACAAATTTATTTAGGCCAGGGTTTATAATTTTATTTTATAATACCATGTGAACTTGAGAAAATGCCTTACCATTGTCTCTGTTTTTTTTAATAGAAACATTGTAACAGGATCCTGAGGATTGAATCAATTTTTAAAGATGAGATGACATCTAAATAGTAAATTTATTCCTTACAATGTCTATGAATTTGTTATTTAATTGTAGTTGGGATTTTATAGAATATATTTAATTCTTATAAAATTGTCATTTGCAACACTAAAATACCAGTGTTAAAAAATAATTGAACAGCAAAATAGATAATACATAATTGATCTTTGAAAATCATTACTTACATTGTTAGTACATACCTGATATGAAGAATTTAGAAGTATTCTTGACTATCTCACCAAGCCTGTTTTGTTAAGAAAAATGTATAGATTACCACTTAATGGGTTAGTTACAGAAGAATAGTCAGTCTATGGTCTTATTGGAGTATGTGTAATTCTTGGAAGAAGTGTATGGCTGGAGGTGGGTTTTCAGTTTTCAAGGGCCAAAGCTAGGCTCAGTGTCACACTTTTACCTGCAGCCTGAGTGTTAGGATGTAGAACTCTCAAGCTAATTCTCTAGTAATTTGTTTGTTTATACCACGCTCTCTGTCATGAGAACAATAAAGTGAACCTCTGACAGTTTAAGGAAGCCCCGACTAAAGGCTTTCCTTTATAAGAGTTGCTGTCATCATAGAATCTCTTTATAGCAATAGAAGACTAAGAAAATAATGATCATCTTTCTAAAATGTTACTTAACATTATAACAATGAAGTATATATACTGTAACACATAAGTGACTAAAAGAAACGTGAAAGTATTTATAGGTGTTCCCACCAACTTGTAAGTTGTTCCTTTATATTTTGTATATACATAAACTTCAAATGGATTGCATCATATGTTTCTTCTACATGATAATTAAATTATTCTCTTAAAAGTGCATAAATTGTAAGATATAGCCTGCATATACAAACTATGTGATATTGATATATATGGTAGAATAAGTTATTGCATAGGTACTTATTTTGTTTGCATATACCAAGTCTAGAAAACTTTTTGATAAAAGAGAAAAACTCACATATATAATATATGTCCAATAAATTTTTGTTAAGATACAAAATAGTAAAGAAGTCAATGAATAAGTTTAATGATCAAAATTACATAAATTTATAGAATCCTCAAAAAGGTAAATAGACATGATTTTTGGTGAATTATTGTTAATGATTCCTTGGTAAAATTTTATCTTAAAAGGTTTAAGATTTGGCATACAAAGAACATCAAAGAAGAGTATAATTTCATTTTTAGATTTTCAGGTTGTTTAAAAACTTGTAAATTTTGACAATGAATTTTGAAAATGAAGCTATTTTCAGTTTTTGAAGATTGTGGCTCTTCTTTTGAGAAACTGTAGTAAATGAATGCTTAGCAATGTTATATTATGCACAACCCATTTCTCAGGCCTTCTGATGACTGGCCATAAACTAGAAAAGAATCATGGGTATATGTAAGATACCAGAATTCTTTTAAAAACCTAAACATGAGCAGAACTAGGACAACAAATATAGATATGAAAAAGTGGATTGGGAAAAAGCCCACAAAGACTTAACTCTATACAAGAGTAACTTAAACATGCTAAGAGTGGGAGAAATAGTCTTCAGAAAATAGCACACCAATGGATTATCCAATATCAGATCGTCAACCCTGAAAACATATATGTAAGGAACAATCTACACTCAGAGTAGCTTATATATATGTGTATATATGTATATGTATATATATATATATATATATATATATATATATATACACACACACACACATATATATATACACATATATGTATATGGATATATACATGTCACAACAACTAATGAAAATGAAGCCATGAATTAGAAAGACACCATGCAGTAGTATATGAGATAATTTGAGGAAGTAAGTGGGTAATTCAAATGTATTATAATCTCAAAAGTAAAAAAATAATGTCAAAAATATTACAGCACAATTTACAGATCTTAAAAGGATTGAAATAATGCTATGAACATAGGATTACCTGTTGTTATTATTATGCTTTGTGATTTCATTCCTTGTATGTGACCTGAATGATTTCAGTGATCCTACCATGAGTAAGCTTTAATCTCATTTGAAAATTTAACTTCCAAGTTTCAAAAGTTCTCCAAATTTAGACTTATTAATATAGCTAAATATTTCAAGCCAGAATTCTGGTCCTGTTTTATCTGAGGCTTCTTATATATTTTCAAGATAAAATTTATGAGTATGTTAACCATGCTTCTATGGTAACAAAAAATGCCTCTACTACTTTTGCTCAGCTAAGCATGTACAGGGGAAATAGCTGTCATTGTGTTAACACTATGCAGAACATTGAAGAAGGGGTTTTAATCTTTCATTTATTATATAGTCTGTGGCATAAAACTGTAATGTCATAACTCTTTTTGAAGTCTAAGGAGAACTCTTTGCATTAGCAATTCTGCTTTAGCTCCTAAAGTGCCTCTTGCCTTCATGTGTTGGGAGAATTTTTATGCCTCAATTCAATTGGATATGGGGTAGGCAGTGATTACAGTTGAAGTCTACCCAACTGAAGTGAACTCGCACTAAAACAAATAAATGTATATATAATATTAAAATGCATATGAAGGAGAATGGTGAAGAGTTCAATTTGTGAAAGGGGAAAATGTTAGTATCTAACAACATACAGACCTGGAATACATTCTGCCTACCTAAATAGATAATATAGCATAATTAAGAACTATATATACTGAGAATCTTTCATGGACAATAGAAGCTGGTTTAACATATTGATCAGGTCCTAGATATCCCTCAGAATTTTTCAGCCTGTCCTTTTTTTTTTCTTAATGCATATTTATCATCCTAATGCAGAAAGTATTTGGTTCTATCTCCTACGTAGAACTTCATGTTAAATAAACAACATTCTAATTTCATAAAATATCAAGAATATCTGGATTTATAACATAATAAATGTTGTTTGTGCTTATTTTAGACTATCTAGTATTCTTGTAAAAATGTTGGGTTAAGAAAATCTGCTAAGTTATTTTTTTTAAATACATAACAAAATTTACCTTGGATTCAGTGTTAGCAAGATAAGAAGGCTCATGGATATTAAGATTTCTTTTCTACAAACACAGATACACACACACACACACACACACACACACACACACATCTGTTGTGCATTTTATTGAGTCTAGTTTATTATATAATCATGCTTTAGCCACTTATTTTTTGTCAAGAAAATATTATGACAATAGCTTGTATATATCTACCAAAGAATCTGTGAATCATGTAGTCATGGTGTTTTGAAAATAGACATTGTAAGTTATGAAACTATTTTGAGTCACTGTGATATCTGTAACCACGAATGGAGAAATGAAGAGGAAGAAACTGTTGCTTAATTAGTTCCTATCAAGATCTACTGCCTAGAAAACTTTGCTAAAAGTATGAAGCTAAGAGAAAACAAAAATTGAAAAAAAATCAAATAAACAGACAGAAATATACTGATTAAAGTGATTTTAAAAACAAATTTGTATAATGATTTTGTTTTGTATTATGTATCATTTCTTTTGGAAATAGTTTCTGAAATAGACTAAGCCCATAAATAAAAGTATAAATGAGAATACAAAAACATGTTCTTATTGGTGCAATTCATGGCAACAATTTAAATTTTGTAATGTAAAATTTCAGTGTATTTTTTTCAGCTTGTCACATTCTTTCCTCTTTAGAGATAGTCAGTAAAACTTGCTTATTACTATTGACCTATCATTCTTGATATTTCACTCCATTTGTATGTAACCCTAAATACTAACAGTGTGTTTTGAATGCTTAAACTTTTGTGTGCATAATAATTTCATATATTGCTGTAACGTGTTTTAAACTTGGCATTTAATGGGAGTTATTCAGATTTATAAGTATATCACTAGTTCATTCATTTCAAATGGTAAATCATTAAGCTTATGTTTATACCCAAATTTATCAATCATTTTTATTATTTTATGTTTGGATTATTTTCAGTTATTTGCAATTCATAAAATGAATTTCATAAAGTGAAAATATACTATAGTGACTAATCTTGACTATCAAATTGATACATCTTCATTGACAGAAGCTCAGCTGAGGGATTGTTCCCATTAGATTTGCCTGAGGTGCCATATTTTTTGAATTTCTAATTGATAGAAGAGAGCTTGGTTCACTGTAGTCTTGCCTTTCCTGAATAAAGTGGCTTCAACCCTTTAAGGACACTAGCTGAACATGAGATTGAAGGTAAGCTAGTACAAATTATTTTTTCACACACACTCTCTCAGTTCTTGCAGTTCCCAACGTTATGTTTCTACCATAATTTTCATTGATAATTGACTGTAACTTTTAACTGAAATAAACATTTTCTCTCCATGTGTTTTAGGTCAGGGTTTTATCAAAGCAACATAAACCAAATTAAAAGTATAAATAGAGCCCTTCCGCCTCTCTCCCGGATCCAAGGCTTGGTGCAAACCCGCACCTGGTCTGCTCCTGGGTGGACACCAGACTCCTCCCAAGACATCATAGAGGGTTCACTGAACCCACAGCAGTAGGTAAGAAGACCCACACAGCACCCTATGCCCATAGCAGAATGCAGGGAGCACTCAGATTCCAGCAGAAACCCAACCCCCCACCCCTGCTGAGTGGCTCTCCCCTTCCACCTCACTCCCAGATCCCAGGTCTGGTGCAGACCCATGCCCAGTTGACTCCTGGGAGGAAGCCAGACTCCTCTCCAAACAACCTAGAGGATCCACTGAACCCAGAGTTATAGAGGGTCCTCTGAATCCAGAGCAGCAGAGCTACCACTGAACTCAGAGTGGCAGTGGAACAACTGAACTCAGAGCAACAGACAATATATCCCAAGACATCCTAGAGAAACCAGTGCACTCAGAGCAGTGGGTGCCTTATTCTGAGACATCCTAGAAGAGACACTACACTCGGAACAGTGGGCACTTGTTCCTGAGACATCCTAGAGGAGACTCTGCACCCAAAACAGCAGACACCTAGCTGGACTGCTACCTTGGAGGTACCACATCCTGAGGCATCCTAGAGGTACCACTGTACTCAGAGCAGCTGGAGAAAATCACAGAGACATCTGGACCCCAAAAAGATCAGACACAAGCAAAATAACTGGAAAGGCAGGCTTCAGTCAGAGACAGCAAGTACAGGCAGCACTAGAGTTAACCAGATGGCGAAAGGCAAGCACAAGAATGTAAGCAACAGAATCCAAAGTTACATGGCATCATCACTATCCAGTTCCCCCATCATAGCAAGCCCTGAAAACCCCATCACACTGGAAAAGCATGATTCAGAATTAAAATCACTTCTCATGATGATGATAGAGGACTTTAAGAAGGACATAAATAACACTCAGAGAATTGACAGTTTCGTTGCATCTCGGTTTAGTTTCTGTTTCCATGATCTGTTCATAGCTGAGAGTGGGGTGTTGAAATCTCCCACTATTATTGTGTAAGGTGCCATGTATGCTTTAAGCTTTAGTAAAGTTTCTTTTATGTATGTGGGTGCCCTTGCATTTGGGGCATAAATGTTCAGAATTGTGAGTTCCTCTTAGTACATTTTTCCTTTGATGAATATGAAGTGTCCTTCTTTATCTTTTTTGATTACTTTTGGTTGAAAAACGATTTTATTTGATATTAGAATCACTACTCCCACTTGATTCTTGGGACCATTTGCTTGGAAGATTGTTTTCCAACCTTTTACTCTGAAGTAGTGTCTGTCTTTTTCACAAAGGTGAGTTTCCTGTATGCAGCAAAATGTTGGGTCCTGATTACGTTTCCAGTCTGATAGTCTATGTCTTTTTATTGGAGAATTGAGTCCATTGATATTAAGAGATATTAAGGAAAAATGAATGTTGTTTCCTGTTATTTTTGTTATTGGCAATGGAGATATGTTTGTATAGCTACCTTCTTTTAGGGTTGTTGGAAGATTACTTTCTTGCTTTTTCTAGGTTGTAGTTTCCCTCCTTATGTTGGAGTTTTCCACCAAATATCCTTTGAAGCGCTGGATTTGTGGTAAGATATTGTGTAAATTTGGATTTGTCATGGAATATTTTGGTTTCTCCATCAATACTGATTGAGAGTTTTGCTGGGTATAGTAGTCTGGGCTGGCATTTGTGTTCTCTATGGTCTGTATGATATCAGTCCAGGATCTTCTGGCTTTTATGGTCTCTGGTGAGAAGTCTGGTGTAATTCTTATAGGTCTGCCTTTCTATGTTACTTTACCTTTTTCCCTTACTGCTTTTAGTATTTTTTCTTTGTTTTGTACATTTGATGTTTTGATTATTAGTGGCAGGAAGTATTTAGTTTCTGGTCTAAACTATTTGGAGTTCTGTAGGCTTCCTCTATATTTATGGACATCTCTTTCTATAGGTTAGGGAAGTTTTCCTCTATAATTTTGTTGAGGATATTTACTGGTCCTTTAACTTGGGAGTCTTCCCCCTCATCTATTCCTATTATCCTTAGGTTTGACCTTCTCATCGTGTCTTGGATGTCCTGTACATTTTGGGTTAGTAGCTTTTTGTATTTTGCATTTTCTCTGACAGTTGTGTCAATGTTTTCCATGGTATCTTCTGCACATGAGATTCTCTCGTCTATCTCTTGTATTCTGTTGGTGATACTTGTGTCTATGACTCTTGATCTTTTTTTAGGTTTTCTCTCTCCAGAGTAGTCTCCCTTTGTGGTTTCTTTATTTTTTTCTACTTCCATTTTTAGATCCTGGATGGTTTTGTTTAATTCCTTCTCCTGTTTGGTTGTGTTTTCTTGTAATTCCTTAAGGGATTTTTGTGTTTCCTCTTTAAGGGTTTCTATCTGTCTGCCAGTGTTCTCCTTAAGTTCTTTGAGGGTGTTATTTATGTCTTTCTTAAAGTCCTCTATCATCAACATGAGAAGTGATTTTAATTCTGAATCCTGCTTTTCTGGTGTGATGTGGTGTTCAGGGCTTGCTATGATGGGGGAACTGGGTTCTGATGATGCCATGTAACTTTGGATTCTGTTGGTTACGTTCTTGCACTTGCTTTTTGCCATCTGGTTAACTCTATAGTGCTGCCTGTACTTGCTGTCTCTGACTGAAGCCTTCCTTTCCAGTTATCTTGCTTGTGTCTTATCTTCCTGGGGTCCAGATGTCTCTGTGATCCTCTCCAGCTGCACTGAGTACAGCGGTATCTCTAGGATTCCTCAGGATGTGGTACCTCCAAGGTAGCAGTACAGCTAGGTGTCTGCTGTTCTGGGTGCAGTGTCTTCTCTTGGATGTCTCAGGATAAGTTGCCCACTGATCTCAGTGAAGTGGCTCCTCTAGGGTATCTCAGGATATGTTGTCTGATGCTCTGAGTTCAGTTGTTCCTCTGTGGCTCTGGGTTGGGTGGACCTTCTAGAATGTCTTGGTCAGAATCCAGGATCCAAACAAGACCAGACCTGGCAGAGGTCTGGTCCAGGCCTCAGATCTAGGAGAGGGGAGGAAGGGGAGTGCTACTCTGCAGTGGTGGGGTGTTTTGGCTGTCTGCTAGAATCTGAGCTCTCCCAGCACCCAGCTATCGGCTTAGGGCAGTGTGTGTGTCTTCCTACCTATGGCTGTGTGATCCCTGGAGCCTCCAGGATGTCTCTGGTGGAATCCGGGGTCCACACAATAGCAGACCGGGCAGAGCGAAGTTATAATTTCTTAAATGGTACAAAATTTACTTTGATTTCAAATTTAAGGTTTTCATTGGTACAACCTTCTTATTGATATAAAAGTGAGTTGAATATTGATACTCTCATGGGCATTATGCCTGTATAACACATTTAGGAGTACAAGGCTTAGACCCAGTCCTTCTTTAACTTTTTTAAATGATTTTTTAAATGATTTACTCGGGTAGTTACTACAACGAGGCTTTATTCTTGTATCAGCAGAAGCAGAAGACCCCAAGCCCGGGAAAGGCACTGCTATAAGTACCCTAGAGTGGTGTGTTCACTTCTGATTGGCTGTTCACTCATCACCCCATATTACGCGCCGAGATGGGCAGTGGCTTGGCGCACTTTTGCCTTTTGCACCTGCGCAGTTAGTTGTTTACTTGTGGGAGCACAGGATGCCTGCGCCATCTTGTAATGGCGAATGTTGTCACGCTCACCGCGGCTCCTAACATCTCCCCCTTTCAATTTTATTAAGATGGAACAGCCTTTTGCCTATCAAGCACAGCACCAACACAGTGAGGGAAAGCAGAGGCCTGATCCCTGTGCAAAATGAGATATTGTAATGGGTTTCTTCTCTTGTCGTTGTGCAATGAGTAATACTTCCCATACCCATCTCGATGCCTTTTGTTGGGGAAAGGGAGCCTCCACTCTGGAGCGCCCGGCAGCCGTCCGTGCGCGGAGAGGAGGTTTTGGCATCAAACCTTTGTGCTATCAGGCATACTTTCAGGAAATCTATCCACACTCGTGGAACAATCCCTGTCGAGTACCCACTCGCAAACACCTCTAAATATTCAGGTACCACAGTTATTCAGGCAAGGGCTGGCTAGACTTAGACCTCTCATCGACCCAGTGCAATGGGCTGAACCCTTGGGGTGCATCGACTGAGGGTCTCAGTCATCAGATACTTTCTTAGCCTAGATAGCCAAATATCAGGGGAAGAACCTTGCTCAAGGCTACAAGTGCTTGGGTGATATTGACCTTGTCACGTTTTTGTTGGGCTCTGAGCTTGCAGACCAACCATAACATGAACACTAATCCACAACATAGGGCTGCACCAAACAGGCCTATCCCCACCCTTTAAGAAAGAAAGAAAAGGCAGAGGTAAGCCAAGAAGTAAAATCACCAGGGGTAACAGAGTCCACTCGTGTTCCATTAAGGCTCAAAATTTGGATCTGCAATCGCTGCTGCATCTGGTCCAGCTCCCTAGTCCAATTCCCTTGTAAATAAGCAGAAAGATTATGGCTTTGAATAAATGTATCATTCATAAATCTCAGAGGTGTAATACATAGATGTGGGGTTGCTGACACGCAGCTCATTTGAACCACATCTGTGAGTTGTTCTACATGGGCTTGGAGCAAATCAACTCTCTGATTGAAAAACAGAATGTCTGATACCAAGTGTGCATCCACTTTCTGTAGAGTGGTCAAAGCCTCAGAAGTCTTTTCTGAAATTTGATTAACAACAGTAGCTGCTGTAACTTGATTAGCCAAGGCTATGCTGGCTGTCACAGCTGCAGCTGCAGAGATGGTAATAGCAGTGATAATGGCTGCAGTTATATCAAAATCTCTCTTCTGTCGAAATAAAGTCAAGGTCCCAGATGTCTGAACGGGGACAGGGATCCATAGTGGTATACTGACTATTAGGGCCTGCTTATAGACAAGAGCAGACCAGCACTGGGACATAAAGCAAGTTACATTGGTACAAGTATTAAAGGAGTTGTTGGATAAGATGAAAAGAAATGGAGGATACACACAAAAAGAGTGAGGCATTACAGTTAAGGGTATAGGAGAAATTCTGTTTAGCAGAAGCAGCACCTTTTAAGAAGGCAAGGGCATAGGTTTTGGAAAAGCAGATAGGATAGCCATCTAAATTCACTATATATACTAGGAACCCAATTTAGGAGAGTCCAAGTGAGAAATGAGAGCGTCTGCAGATGAATCCTTCGGGGGGTCATTTTCAGGAACCTCGAGTCGCTGCGTCAGTCGCTCTGGCAGCCAAAATGGGTTGTCTTCTTCCTGTGGAAAACCACAAACCGCTCCCTGGGATCTTATTAAAATAGGATCCGGGCCTTTCCATTGACCAGTCAAAACATCTTTCCATTTTATCATTTCTTTTGGCCTAGTTGGTTCCAGGCAATGGCGATCAAGCACCATGTTGCCCTGACTGTCCAAATTCAAAAAGTTGAGAGTAAAAAGTGCCAGAGAAACAGTGACCCGTGGCACCGTGGGCAGAGCTTCCTCAACTTCTCCTTTTTGTTTTATCAAATAAGTTTTAAGGGTACGATGAGCACGCTCAATGATGCCCTGTCCCTGAGGGTTATAAGGAAGACCCGTCAGGTGTGTCACCTCCATATGACGACAAAATTGTTGAAATTTTTGAGAAGTGTAGGCTGGTCCATTGTCAGTTTTAAGGATTTTAGGCTTTCCCCAGGCACTCCAAGCCTCGAAAAAATGTTGAATAACATGGGCTGCTTTTTCTCCGGTCAATGGAGAGGCGAACATAACTCCAGACTAGGTATCAATGGAGACATGCAAATATTGTAATTTGCCAAAGGATGGGATGTGAGTAACATCCATTTGCCACATCTCTAATGGCCTAATTCCCTGAGGGTTAATTCCGGTATGGTGAACAGGTAGGAATTGACAGCAGTTTTGGCATTGAGTCACGATATCTCTAGCCTCTTTTCTAGTGATGTTAAATCGGCATTGTAGTGTCTCAGCTGTCACATGAAACCTTTTATGAAAGGCTTTAGCCAAATCCAATTTTGGTGAAAGGGCAATTGCAATCAACTTTGTGGCTCGATCTGACAGGTCATTTCCATGGGACATAGGTCCAGGTAAGCCTGAGTGAGCCCTAATATGAGTTATAAAGACAGAGAATCTTCGCTTAGCCAGGGTAAGCTGAATCTTTTGAAAAACTTCTACAAGTCTGCTAGATGTCTTAATTAACCCAGCAAATTCTAATGCTTTCACTGCATTAACCACATAGAAGGAATCTGAAACAATATTTAAGGGACCTGGAAAGATTTCCAGAACCTCTGACAACACTAGGCATTCCACAATTTGAGGTGAGGTTTCATGGTATTGTTTGGATATAACCTTATCATTAACCACATAGGCACCCACTCCTGTTTTAGACCCGTCCGTATAAACTACCATTCCATCTGGGAGTGGCACCTGAGACACAATATGTGAAAATATGATAGCTTGAGTTAGGGCGAATTGTAAAATGGGGTGCTTAGGATAATGATTATCTATTTGACCATTGAAGGAAGTAACCAGCACTGCCCAAACATCAGAGGTCGCCGTTAATATTTGGACTTGATGGGCAGTATAAGGCACTATCAAAAACTTAGGCTCCCTTCCAAAATGGGTAATGGCTGCTTTTAGTCCATGAAGGGCAAGCTGATTGACTGAATCTGGATACCTTTCAATAATCTTTGCGGGAGAAGCATTGGGATGAATCCATAACAAAGGCCCCTCTTGCCACAATACAGCGGTGGGTAAGCATCTAGTTTTGAGAACACATAAATCAAAGGTTCTGGTTTCATTTATGTGTTTCAACTGGGCATCTTGTAAAGCATTTTCTACTGCTTGTAGAGCACGGCTCGCAGCTGGTGTTAAGGCCCTCGGTGAGGAAATATGAGCATCCCCTTCCAAAATATCAAATAAAGGTTTCAGCTCGGCCGAGGGAATTCTTAAAAATGGTCTTAACCAATTTATATCACCTAATAATTTCTGAAAATCATTCAATGTATGTAAATGGTCTCTACGAATCTCCAATTTCTGAGGAATTATCTTTTCTGGATAGATAACCGTCCCTAAAAGGAGCCAATTTCTGAAATTTGAACTTTCTCAGTAGCAACATGTAGACCCCACTGTTCCAAGGTGTTTAATAATAAGGGGTATGAGGTCTGTAAAGTAATTAAATCCTTATGACACATAATAATGTCTTAACAGCAGCTGTCACTATTTGTGCGTAGAGCTGCCAGGGATGAGTGGTCTGGTTGTTCGCGTGTACGCCAACTCCAGCCAGCATGTCAAAAGTCCATAATTGTTGACCCTCAATGCTTGCATTATCTCTGGCTTGTGCTTGTAACTGCTTATGCCAGAGCGCTTTCCATTCCAAATATTGGTCCATATTGGTAAGTACCACCTTCACTGTGTCCTGTCAGTCTCCTGGCGTCATAGCAGCTGCACTTAATCTCTCCACTTGGGATACGGTAAAATTAGCCCCAATTCCATATGCACATACTGCCTCAGCTAATTCTTTGACCTGCCTATACTCTACTGAACATGAACACTGACGCCTTCTGCCCCTTCAAAGACCGGAAATGCCAGCTGTAGCTGTCTCCGATCTCCTGGGCTGAGAAATTAATTAGAGACGCTGCGGGGCATAGGCCGGAGGCAAGGGCAGGGCTGAGGGACTCAAGGTCTTTCTTAGTCTTATCTCAGAATGGTTATTTTTTGCATAGGCGGCTGCCTCCTCTTCTAGGCTTTCTTCTTCGGAGCTGCTAAGGTCTATGGCGGCAAGCTCCTTAATGGGGTATGGGGGGGGGGGCTTCTTACAAAGAGGAATAGTGAAATTATCATCTTGCTTTGTATAAATATTGAAAGCTCATCAAATAATGTTAAAACAACTCATTGTTCATAAAATTAAGGGAAATATAATACACAGACTTAAATAGTTTTATTTTTCTTTTGATTTTGGGTAAAATACCTTTCTTTGTTTCAAATTGTATTGGAGGTTTTACCCTAAAAACCAACAACACATTTTAAATCACAGTGATTCATTTCAGGGGTTTCATTTTTGAGGGAAAAAAAGCTTTATTTTTCCCAAGACAATGAGAAAAAAGAAATAATACAAGTAAAATAAAACATTGTTTAGATATTTATCTTAGGTGTATGTGTGCTTTGCCTGCATGCGTGTTTGTATACTATGTGTTTGCCTCACTCCCATTGAGACCCATTAGCACAGCAGAGCAGATACACTGAAACTGGAGTTACAGATAGTTGTTAACTGCTGTGTGGGTTCTGTGAATTGAATCTGAGTTCTCTGATAGAACAGACAGAACTCTTAACTGTTGAGCCAACTTTCTTGACCCTCAAAGTAGAGTTTTTTATATTAAGATTGTGTTTATTTTATCATAAAATTATTTAAAATTTATCTTTATAAAAATTCAATATGACTTGAAATGTCATATGTACCAATAATAGTTTCATATTGAAATCTATATGGTTTACCATGATTTTTACTAATTGTTTTAGCTTTTCACAGAACATTCCACATGCTTATATTGAAATCAGTGGAGTAAAAAAAAATAGGAAAAACAAAGAGTACATTAAACCTGGAGAACAAAAATCATGAATGTTGTCTTTGGACAGTTGTGTGCAATAACAGTATCTTTTCTATAATTTGTAAATACATGAAGAATATAAATATGTATGTATTAAGTTTAGGGGTAAACCATGTTTATTTAGTGGTAGAGTTTCTACAATAATCATAAGAAACAAGTGCGACAATGTTTGTAGACTATGGATATATAGAACTAGAAAAATGACCAAGTTTTTATGTATGATAAACATAGAAGTATAACCGCCTATTTCCCTTTGAGTCCCTTGTAAGATGGTTTGACAAAACTGAACAATATGTTCAAACATTTTAAAGATATTTTTACTGAATATTTTTTAAGGTAAATCATTTAGACAAGACTCCATGCAGGCTGATAAAAAAAAAATTACTAAAATGTGTGGTGTGTAATTTTAAGAGAATTTTAAGTAATGCTAAATCTGCCTAGGGACCTGCCATGTCAATTTCACCCATTCCCCATGGCTATCTCTAAGCAGCCCTCTGACCCTGATACCCTAAACTAGTTTGCTAAGCTGACCAAACTAGTTTTTTTCTGAAAAATGCCTAGAGCTATCTTATTGTTCCTCAAGCCAACCACAGTGAATAGTCTGCAGAACCAACAACACTCCTGTTTCACTCAGCTCCCTCAAGCCCCATGAAAGAAAAACACTAGAGATTTATATTTATACCAGCCAGATTTATATCAGTAAATGTCTAACCCTAATATGTCTGTGCAAAGAAAACACAACTCATTTAATATGAATATAAGCTGCATGCCTAGACTAAGCAAATATAAACTACACTACTCTATTGCTCAGCTATGAAATCCTTAGCTATTTGCAGCTTCTCCAAGCTTTGTTCCATCTTCCACAACTTCTTCCTCTAACATCTTCTCCCTCTATCCTCTGTTTCTTCCTCCTTCCCTCCCTTCTTTAAAACTTTCAGGTCCATTTTTTCATTCCACTGTCTAATCACAGGCTCTGGCCTTTATTTGACCAATTAAGAATTCACCTGAAATCACCTGAGTTAGTGATCTCCTCTTTATCGTGACACCCCTCTTGAGGGAGCAGAAAATACAAACAGCAATCTACAACAAACATGTCATATTAAAATTTAAAATTTAGTGAAGGATAATTGTGCATATCATAACTTCTATTTTAATTATGACATATATTACTCCTGATTCATTTTTAGAACAGAGACTATATATTCTTGCATATATTTTCTACTTTAAAATAAAAAATAAAGTTAAACAGTATAATAAAGCTAAGGAAATAGATTGGTTACCTCTGATTTACTGTTTTAAAAATTTAAAATAAAAAGCCTTCTCTGGATAAGTGACTAATTCTTCTACCAGATAACATGAAGGTTTTCAATAAGTTAGAAAGTAATGAAAGAAAGAAAGAACAATCATTGATGGAATATAAATATTTAATAGAAAACTATCATTGTCTTCTGAATTTTACATTTTATGAAATGGTGTAAAAAAATATAAGTAGTAGATTGTATATTTAAAAGTATATATTGAAGTTCTGATTATATTAAAATGTGTATAGAACTAATATTTTTACATTGAAATAAATACATGGAAGCATATAGTTATTCCTGTTTACAGTTAAATCTCTAGACTAATTACAAAATGCAACTAGTGAAGATTTAAAAAAAATATAGAAAAGAGAGCAAGTATAGATGGGAATCAAAATCTGAATAGGAAGCCATGTGAGTAAATTACTTGCTTTCATTTGTTTATTTGTGCAGTTGATCTCTTTTCTCATGACTATCCTGAGGGAATATTTTAGTCATGGAGCTGTGCTTTGAAGCAATGATGCAGATGGCTTATACTCCAATTAAAAAACTACTTTTTTTCTTTTGCATAGAATTTACTTGGAAGCCCTGCATACCTTCAATTCCATGACCAAATAGCATAGACAAAAAGCCCAAAGTACATAAGAATATTGTATTATCAGTATATAACTAGTGCACATTTTCAGCTCCCACCTGAGCTATGTGCACATGAAACAGTAAAAATACGTACACAGAAGTCCTTAAGGACTGAAATGAGGTTGGAAGAGGACCTGCTGAATGAAAGTTGAAAAGTGTTTTCATTACCTGCTTGAACAAGCAAAAAAAAATCATTCTTTCAAGGGGAATATTATAGGACCACAGAGTTTAAACTAAATAACATTCATACAGCCTAGGAAACAACCCAAAATTTCTGACAAAGAGCACACAAAAATGAATATTGAAAAGTACAAATTTTCAAAGGAAAAGACAATCAACAGATACCAATATTAAAATACTATCAATACTGAAATGGTTTCTATAATAAAATGAAATTAGGTTTTACAACTGAAACATGCAGTAAGAGAAAATTTAAAGTATTATCAGATATACTAATTATCTATATGACAGAATAAATAAACACCAAAATTTATGTTGTATAAATGGACTATCCAGTATGGTAAATGATAAAGTAAGCAAAAAGCTTCAGGTAATCTATGATTGGACAAGTAGAGAACAGAGCATTTTGAAAGAAAGAAACAACACAAGAGTGGAGCTTATGGCCAAACCACCTCAAATTTGGTGAAGAAATAAAGAATAATCTAACAACAGAAAACTGCATACTGCATTGAATGGGATCATCATGTGTCTCCAGGTAGATCTCCAAGTTAAAAAAGAGAGAGACAAAAAAAAGCAATGATGATGATGATGAAACAATATCATTGAATGATTATAAAAATTAATAGCAAATTCTCAACTCTATGTAACAGTAAATACACTCCAATAATAACAATTGAATAAATACATTCTCAATTGAAAGCATATTAAGAGAATATAACACTAGCATCAAACATAAGTTCCTTACAAGGTGCTACTTTTTCCTACTGAAACACATATACCAGATGCAATGTAACTATAAGGGAGTCATTAGAATATATTCAAAGACAGTAAAACATGAGAAATTTTTATGAAAAGTAATTGCAGAAAAGCTTAATACAGTAATAGACAAATTTCTTGAAACCTTAAATTGGTATATATGGTCAAAATAACAATCAGAAATCTAAATAGTAATGTTTATCTTTTGAACTACTATGAAAGGATGTTCAAATTATAGAAAGGGATAATTTTACTTTGTAAACACTAAAATATTATGACCAATATTGCTGGAAATATTACTTAAAATACATTAGTCATATCCCAACTCATTTTGAGTATACTTGAACCACTAATTTACAATCTACATTTTAAGAACTTTAAAATGTGAAGATTACACTTTAGTTTCACTTATTAACAATTGCTAACATAGTGGAGAAATATTTGCAAACTTAATCCAAGAGAATATTTAAGTACAATATATTATGAATAAGTGAGGTTTATGCCATAAACATATTGTTGGTTTAACATGAAAAATCTAGCTGTATATCATGCCTAATACTTATAAATCTGACACTCAAAAATCTGGCTAAAGAGGATACAGAGCTTGTAGTCAGATTGAATTTTACAGTTTGATTTGAGGTTAACCTGGGCTACATAGTCAGTTTGAGGGAAACATAGGCTATATAGTTAAATATTCTTTTAAAGTCCTTATAGTATACTATCTTACAAATAAAAACAAGTGTATATTAATTCATGCATAAAATATAAGAAAAATTAAATTAATTCAAAATCAATTATAAAAACTAACATATTTAGATACACAGACAATTTATTCAATGGGAGAATAATCTGGAAAACTGATAGTGTCATATTTAATGGTGAAATATTATGTGCTTCTGAAATGGTTCTGAAAGAAAGGATTCAGGCTTACTCTGCTTTTCATTCTTGTTTCAGAGCTCTTAGTCGTTGCAGTTAGCCAATAAAAGAAATATAGTACATAAGTGTTGTGAGGAAAGGAAAGAATTTGTTTTTATTTTAAAACGATATAATTATTTAAATGACAAATTCCAGAGAATCTGCAAAAAGACTTTAGAAATAAGAAGTAGATTCAGCAAGTATGTAAGATACAATAAAGCAAAATAATTTCAGCAGCAAGCAATTAAAAAGTGAAAATAGCAAAAATAACTCAATTTATAGTAGTTCCAAAATAAATATTTGAGAATAAATGTGACAAAAGGAACAAAAACACTCCTGTACTGAAAATTTACTTTGAAAGATATTTGACAAGCTATGAGGAAACTGACATTTTTCTTGGAAGACTCATTATTACCAAGGTCTTAATTTCCTTAATGCCATATACCTCATATATGACAGATGAACACAATCAAATTTATAAAAGACATTTTAAGAACAGACTTTAACATTTCTTGAATTTTTTAAACAAAAATAAGACCAGAATAAAGTGATGTTAGCAATGCAAGCTCAGTTAAGTATTTGCCTTACTAAATTTCAAGAGTAAGCGCAAGAGTAGTCAGGAGATTTCAGTGTCTGTGTTATAAATAGATATATAAAGCATATGACAGAAAGAAATAGTTGATAACTATAGACAAACACAATGGTAAGTTGACAATTCTTTTAATAATATGATTACTAAGTTCATTATATTTCAACATCACTTCAACAAGTAAAGAAGATGAAAAATTTCATGTGACTACCAACTTTCATTTCTTTGAAATCTAATATAGACTGTACATTTGCAGATACATTTCTTGTCAGAATATACACATTCAATTACTTCATAGCCACAAGAATTTGGTAATGTATATTTTTTTAAAATTAAATCTGGAATGAGAGTACTAGAAAGTCCTAGTAAATTTTGAAATACAAGCTACAACATCTTGAAAACAAGTAAAGAGTATTCATTAGGTTGTTATCAAAATTATATTTTTTAGTTGCTGGTAAAATGATTCAGTAGATAAAGGAGTTTCCTCAGCAAATTTGAATACCTGAGTTCCGTAGTCAAAAACATTTCTGAATGTGAGGAAAAAACTGAATTTCCAAAGTTATCCTCTTTTTTATACATGGATGCCCTGGACTGTTTCCCATCCTCAAATAGTAAATAAAATAAAAATTTAAAAATTACATTTTAATATAAGATATGGAGAATATAAATTTCTTAAACAAACAAAAATGAAAACAAAACACTGTGCCAAGAGAAGTGAGAACTTATTTGCTCTAGTTGCAGGCCTTATTTCTCTGTATGAGGTTTCTAAGAAAAGAAAGGAAAAAGGAGGAAGAACAAGAGGAGGAAAAGGAGACAGAGAAGTAGAAGGAGGAGAAGAAGACATAGAATAGGAGGAGGACAAGAAAGAGAAGAAAAAATAACACAGAACTAGCAGCAGCAACAGCAGCAGCAGCAGCAGCAGCAGCAAAGCCAAACTTCATAGTGAAAGAGGTATTTTTAAGAAAATTCAAATAACCCTACAAAAAGTGGGTGAGACCTTTAGATATTGGTATCTCAAAGGTCAGTATGGTGTACTGAAACATAGAAGCTGAAATCCGCATCTTACTGCTCCAAAAATACCATAAAATTTATTTAATTAACAAAGAGAGTTAGAGGACAAGAGAAGGTTGAATGAGGTCAATGTATAAACCAAGGAATGAGATATTTTCAGGATGCTCTCTAACTCCCCCTTTAAAAAAATCATGAATATGATTTTTATTAATCATTATAAAATAAGGATTATTACCTTGCAAACAGAAAAAAATTATAGCAATTAATCTATATGCCAAGGCCCAGTCAAATTTCATTTACACTACAAGGAAAAATTTTAAAAATAGAGCATATTACGTCACCATACACCCAAGTACCATCTTACCCCCAAACTAATTTTATAGGCCTGAAACAAGGAAGGAATAGATGAAAATGACATTATTTGGAGGAAGGGTTAAAGACTACATTAGATGTCAGTTCCTAAAGTATTTTTTCACTACACATTTGTAACTATTTATATAATCTAACAGAAAACATTCTTCAGCTTTAAAGACAGAAAATCTTCTTCTTCCTATTATTATTATTATTATTATTATTATTATTATTATTATTATTATTATTATTTGCTTTAAAGCTCCAATGCTTTACTGTGTTCAAAACTGTTAAGGTCTTGCCCTGTCAGGCCTTGCCATTTAACCTGCACCATCAGTCACGTAACACACAGGTAGAGGTCGTGATATTAACAGGTCTCCACATCCAGAGGTTAAAATATTAATGGGTTATCTAAAGGCGCGGGGGGGGGGTAGCTATTTAAGTTATTCCCTTCCCTTTTTCCTCCTCCCTATAAAAGCCAGGGGAGCCTGGCTATTGGTAGGGAGTGCACACTATCTACACCCACTTACCTCGACATGAACAATAAAAGCTTTGGGAAATCAGACTCCACATGTTGCCTGGGCCTTCCTCACCTGCCGCCAGATTCCCAGCCTTTGGAACCTTGAACTGCAGCTACTGCTACTGGCCTGTCCACAGTGGCTGTGTGAATGTGGGACCCTCCACCGCTGGTGGTGTGGAAAGCCCGCCATGGGACTCCGCCACTGGACCCCCCCTGAGATTTTTTCCCACAGGTGGCGTCCAACGTGGGGCACAAACACCCATGCCTCTACAAGAACCATCCTGACTGAGTCTGATAAACAAATATACTTCCTGTGAGTTGTTGTGCCAGAGCTCTCCCAGTCCTCTCTCAGCACTCGCCTGCATTCCCTGCCTCCATCCTGCTGGATTCCCGAGACCCCAGATGGCGGCCAATCTCAGCGCAACCCTGTCATCATGCGCCCCCACAATTTCCGTCCTGCTGCGAGCCCACTCCCAAGGTGGCTGGGGCCCAGAATGGAGATTCTCACTGAGAGCCCTGCCCCAAGCCTGGCTAAAATCAAGCTAAGTTCATTCCCTGCCCAAGTGCAAGCTCCACACTTGGTGAGCATGCCTGCTTAGCCTCCGCTCCTCTGCTGTAGACTCAGTCTTCCTAAGACACCCACCCCTGACAAAGGATGGCACAGGCAGACCAGTAACACAACAGAGATCCACACTCGTGCACCCACGCACGGGCCTACATTGTTTCCCACAGGTGGTGGACAACACGTGCAGAGCCAGCTCCACAAGTGCCCCCTGCTGGTGCCTGCAAAAACCATGAGTAACATCTCTCTGTCCACCCTACCCCCTCTTCCTCTCTCTGATTCTTAGCTATAGTCTAACTCCTGCCTAGTACAAAAGGAATAGGTCTTTCTCCCCACGTGTTCTCCAGCTCAAGGGCAAGATGTGGGCGGCTTCCTAGCCGCCCACTCTTCCCATCCCCCCAGCTCCACAGAGGGCTCCTTCACAGCTAACAGCTATCCTTCAAGCCACAGCGCCTGTTGTAACCCTCTTTCTAAGACTGTTTCCCTTGGTTGAGAGACTCCTTCTCGTGGCTGAGACCATCCTCTCTCTCTCTCTCAAGAGACAGCTCCAAACTCTAGTCCCTAGTGCCCTGCCAGATAGCTTCTTCCGCTAATCCCCTGTCACATGCGACAGGCTACTGCTATTTGGCTTAGCCTGCTTGCCTGAAGCAACAGGACGAGACCCTGCATGCTACCCAGCCCTGTGTTCCTTAGCCAGCTTATGCTTCCCTCACCCTCAGACATTCACAGCTGACAAAAGCTACTTAGCTCAGCCAGCTTGCCTGAAACAGCAGATCTAAAATCCTGCCTAAACCCTTTGCCCCCCCTCCTCCCCTTGCCACCTACCAATTTCTCTCAAAAGCTGCCTGGCTCCAATCCAGCTTCCACATGTCTTTCCCATAGACACAGACTCTCACTCTTTCTGTCTCTTAGCTCTCCTATCAAGCCCCAATGCTTCTTGCTTTAAACTTTTCTTCAAAGTTGACCTTTCATCTTCTCTACATTTAAAGAAAAAAAGAATGGGGAATACAGGGGGCTCTCTGCTGAAACATCCAGCCACCACGTGGCAGAACAGCAACCGCATGGCAGAGCAAGACCCTCCCCCACAGCTTCTTCTCCCCAACAGGAAGACCTGCAACCCATTTTTTTAACCAAAAATTTTAAACATTTCCTTTTCTTCCTAACAGAAATACCTAAAACAACAATACTCGTGCTTCACAATGAAAATTTTTCTTTTTTTTTTTTTGTGTTTTGTTTTTGTTTTAATGCTTCCTTTTCTCTCTAACTTTTGTTCAACCTTTATAATTTCTTCAAGGTTCAAAAGCCATCTAATTTCCTTCCACAGGTTAAGTCAATGTGCTGATCACAATTTCTTGAGTCTTAATTAACAACTAATTTCTTTTACAGACAAACTGTTTCTGCCAATCCCAGATACATAATTAACATGATGTTTTTCTCCCTCAGCCATCCACAAACAGACTCAAATGTGCCTTCTAGGACTAAAATTTCCTCAAACACCTTTGCCTTTCCAGGGTCTTAAAGACAGACCATAATGCTCAATATCCGGCCTTTACAGACATCTCCTTGCCAGAAATGCTGCTTCCCTGCTGTGATTATCCTACAGGTATACCCACAGATCCAACAGTGTCCACACCATCCTCTGGAACCTGCCTGAGATGCCAAGCTGCTTTC